>NC_089495.1:181354846-182563596 GCF_036850765.1 Saccopteryx bilineata
AAAATTTAATGGTGTCTTTTGTCTGCTAATTCTAACACCAAGATCAGTTCAGGTTTGGTTTGGCATAATTGATTTATTTCCTCCTAATGCGTGGTATCTTCCTCATTCTTTGTGTGCCTGGTAATAGATGACTGGACACTAGACATTACATTTTACTTTTGTGAGTGCTGAATAATTTTGTATTTCTTTAAATACTCTTATGTTTTGTTTAGGGATACAGTTAAATTAGTTGAAACAGATTAATCCTTTTGCAACTTGATTTTAAGACTTGTTGGGTGGGACTGGAGTAGAGCTTAGTCAAGGGCTAATTATTTCCTACCACCATGTACTCCACATAATACCCCATGAATCTTGATGTTTTCTCATCTGGTGGATGGAAACAGGCGTTATTTCCAGTCCCTTGTGAGTCCAGTTAGACAGAACAATATCTAATCCTTTCAGGTGATTCTTCCTCAGCCTCAAGTAGTTTCCTCACAGATGCAGACAGATCAATGCACAAGGGGACCAGCCCCGGATCTCCAGGGTTCTCTCTTTGGGCAGTTCTCTTCTCTCTGGTACTCTGCCTGTCAATTTTAGTTCCGCTGTTTTCCATAGACTCTCAGCTCTGTCTCCTCACAGTAAATACTCAGTTGGTCTCTTCCTGCACACCCCTCCCATGCTGTGGCCTGGAAACTGTCTCATTGCAATCATCTGAGGTAATGGAAAGGCTCATGTAATTCTTCACCACCTCTCAGCCGTCCTTGTCCTTTGTTGCCTCATGTCCAGTGTCTTGCAATCTGTTGTTTCATATAGTCTGTCTGTGTTTCTCTTGTTCCAGATGGGAGTGTAAACATCATGTTTACCCTCTTATTCCCTCTTGGCCAGAAGTGGAAGTAACTTCCTAACGAAAGAGTCCGGATAACATCTTCTGTTGTATTGTTCTTGATATTCATTCATTGAGAATTTACTGAGCAATTTCTGTGAATCACAGTGAGGTTAAGGATATTAATTTGATCACCTAATGCAACAAATGAAGCCCAGAAATGTTTAGATATAGAAATAAGTAGTTATATTTTCCCCTTACAATTTAATTCTATTTTTTATTCTACATTATAATAAGAAATATGGATATTTTATGTTGACAAAAGCAATAATGACACTAAAGTTATCTAGGACAATGATCATGTCATTTGTCTTTAGCCAGAAGGGTGATGTGGAACTATTGAGTGTTATAGACAAGAGCCTCTGAAACTTGATATATATATATGAATAAATTTTTGTTGTTGTTAAAATAGAAATTCTGGTTCAAGAGGTCTAGGGTAAAGCCAGACACACTGCACTGGTAATAAACTCACAGAGGATATAGACACTTCTAGGTGACGTATTTGATTTGTTAATAAGAATCACCTGGGGACTCAGTATAAAAATGTAATAAAAAATGAGGATGGAACCCAGGTTTTAAGAAACATTAAATCTGGTGCTGTTGATCTCGTCATAGTTGGGGGTAGCAAATTTATGGAATTGTTAGCAACAAGGCAAGGTCTATGTATAATATTTGTCTATCCAGGTATCTCAAAAGCTTGATGTGGTGTACTGTCTTAAAGAAAGTTTTCAATACATTCTTGTTGAAATAAACTGAATAGAACATTAGAGTAGTAAAGTTTCCTTGGAGAAATTTAATCTCATGATTTTTAATTTTGAGGGTTCATAGCTACCCTTGTAAAATCTGTAAAAATCATGTGCTAATACACACCAAATTTTTATCCAAAGTAATGTATATATGCACCTCCTAAAGTCCTTTCATAGGCCATCTAGGATTTTTGAACCTCTTAATTTTATATGCAATGACACTGTTAATGAACAGAAATCTTAAATTCTTGACCAGAATCCCAGGGCTGATCACTGGCAGAACTTTTATTATCTCCTGAGTCTGTTCACTTTCAATACTTTCTTCCCCTTTTTTTACAATATTTTTTTTAAAGGAATACATTTTCCATTCCCAGCAAAGAGGATGGGCTCTATTCTGTAAAACTAAATGAGCTGAGTGCTGGGAGTTGTAATTTTTACTTGGGTTTACTGGCCTGGGAATCTACAGTGTAAGCATGTGTTTGTTCCCTAGGGGAACTGCTTAAGTGCAACCAGGACCACCTGTTGCTAAATGCTTCTTTGAGCCTCTTTCCCTACTAAAGGGGATACGAATGTTAACATGAAGTTGTCTCCAGCCAAAGTAAGGTGGGGAGTTCATACTTTTATCCATATGACTTTAGCGCACAGATTTTTGCATACTGAAATACCAAAAGAATTGGCACCATTCTCTCTGTCTCTTTCCTTCTCCCAGTGGGGGTTATATAGTTATAGCAATTGCCCATGGGCCATAAAAAAGGAGATGAGACATTGTAGCCTGTGGGCTTATGAACAATGGACATTTAACAATATTTTGAAAATAACTTCCTGTATAGAATCTGACATTAATAGACTTGCTGAGATACAGTAATGTTTGGTGAGCAGCACGGAAAATCACACTTATTTAAAAACAAATACCAACAGTGAATGAGAGTTCCTTTTTCTCCACAGCCTCTCCAACATGGGAGGGAGGGAGGGAGAGAATTAGGGGGAGGGGGAGGGGCACAGAGAACTAGATAGAGGGTGGCGGAGGACAATCTGACTTTGGGCGAGGGGTATGCAACATAATTTAATGACAAAATAACCTAGACATGTTTTCTTTGAATATATGTACCCTGATTTATTAATGTCATCCCATTACCATTAATAAAAATTTATAAAACAAACAAACAAACAAACAAACAAAAAAAACAAATACCCATGCAGGTGACAATGCTAGGTAACTCAGAGAAGAGCCTTAGGGAGGCTGCTATCTCTTACGTGTGGCAGGCAGGAGGAGATAATGTTTCAGGAATTTTTTCCAATAAAATATGGGAAGACTATTCTAAGAGTTATTTTGGTAAATCTGTGAGAGCTAAATCACTGTACTGACAATTTGGAACAATCACAACAACAACTTAAAACACAATGCCCTGGAGCAAAATGGGATGTGAGAGAGCCAACATTGCTTCCCCATTGATCTCTTTCTGTCTTTTGAAAGGTGAGGTCTGGCTCAGTACGACCACAGCGTACAGGCACTCAACAGTTTGTTGCCTTTTTATTAAGATGTTGACCTGATTCTTGCTCATTTATTGGAGAGTTTTTCTGTTTAATCTATTGATTTGGTTAGGCTTTTCCTGCTAGTCTTGAACTGGGTCATTGGAATAGCTCTTAACATTTAACTAGAGTCATTAAAAATAAATAGACATTTGAGAATATTGTAATTGGTTGTGAAGGCATTTCCAAGGTAGAAAGGTCAAAGGTGCTAAAGCAAGTCCTTGTGGGCACGTTGTCTTAGAGCTCTGACTTACTCAGCAGTTCTCCAAAACGACTCAAGACTTCCTATAGCTTCAGGCACTAATTTGTCCGAAGACTGTTGTAAGACTTTGGCTAAAGAAAACCAGAAAGCCTATGAAAACATGGCTTACTAATAACACATCCCAGCTGTTCACTCCCTGTTAAACCATTGAGAATGACGTGTTTTGGAATAGCTTGAGGACTCTGCTGGGTACGTTGTGAAGACTGAACCAAGTCTTAACAGCATGAGTCCTGTTCATTTTAATCAGAGCTGTGTAGTTGAAACCCATCTCGGGACCCCCAGATTTTTGCTGTTTACACATCATGATCAGTATATCAGTCTCTGGAATTAGATATTGCCAAATTTCTGTTAGGTTCTTGGTTATCATAATCCCTATGAATTTCTTACTCAAGGAGAAAAATATCTTTATATCTACTGTTAGACTATACGTTCCTGGAAGAAAATTTATTACTACTTATCTTTGTCTTACCTGGAGCAACAATTCTCAAATCATTGTATGCATAAAGAGCATCTATAAGAATCACTCAGGGTGCTTGTTAAATCACGGATTACCTGGTTACCACCCATAATGTGATTCTGTTGATTGGGAGTGGAGTCTAATAATCTGTATTTCTAATGATCCCCCTGCTGCCAATTCTGGGACTACACTGTGGTTAGCCCTGCACTGGAACCCTGGTCCATAGCCCTATTCAATCCGAAGGCCCCTATTTATATCCAAGTCTTTTATAACATAGTCTTTGCTGTAGTAAATAAAATTCATAGATAATATAAACCTCCCACACACTTATTTTTAAGTCAATATAATGTAGTGATTATACTGTAAAAATGAATTGTAAAAGAAATAAAGAGGAATAAAATTCATGATAAAATAAGTATTTTAACCTGTAAATGCTCAGGCACTGCTACACTAGAAGACATAATTAAGTTGTTGAAGTTTATACTCATTCAAGGATCACCCTGAATGTCAGTTACAGATGCAGGTGTGTTGTATTGTCACTCAAATATGATGAGTGGTGTTGCCTGCTATGATGTCATTTTTTTTTTTGAAATAGCAAACAATTCTTGATAAAGTGCCAAATAAAACAAAGAGCATATCTCTACCATGTGTATGGTAGTTCCTATTAAAACAGTGTAAAACAGGTATTTTTTATTTATATGTTGAAGGATTTGAGTTTCTGGCTTTGGTATTTATAAACATATTTTTCATCCACACAGATGTCAGATGAAACTGGAGACATTTCTTCATCCTGTGAGACTATCCAGCACACTGTAGGACACCTACCATTCCAGGTCCTCACCCAAGAAGTAACAGTAGTGCCTTCCAAGCATTGTAACAACCAAAATGCCCTCCAAATCCAATGCCTTCATGATAGTAGACAAGTGGGTTTAAAAAGAAAGTTGATGAGAAATACTCTCCCATGCTGAGTGGAAACTGATTACTAAGCACTTTTTTTTCTTTTGGATATATTATACTATATCAATGGACTGGTTTTATTTGAATATAGAAACTTAACAATAATGACCAATCACATTTTTTTCCACACTGTTATTCTAACTTCAGGGGCTTGGACATCTTCATCATTGTGCATTTACATCATTATTCCCATCAGCTTGTGAACCAGCTGGCAGGAAAGAGCAGCTTTTGGGTCATATTCAGCCACAGAGGTGGGAGATTGGCATGATCCAATTGCACACAGCTGTGGTCGGCACTGGGGGGACAGTATGCCCTGTTTTACCTCCGACATTTCTGGTTTACACCTGTGGTTCTGGTACAATTATAAATAATTACATTCATTCTCAAAAGTGTCTCTATTTGAACGATAAATTATATTGTCACCCTAGTTATATACCTCACTAACAATACCAGGTGCTGAAGAGCTTGTATTTTTTTTTCCTGTGTAATGTAAGAGAAACTTTCCAAATGCAAACATCATGGCAAGTATTTCTGCAGTAAAATAAGGTGAGACAATCCTTGGTGTTCTGAGATTTTGGTCCAATGTCATATATCCTATATAAGAGGAATTTATTATATGAAGAGTAGGGTATTTTTATTACCAACCATCTTGAAGTACAAGACTCAACAATTCCTTATGTGTCTTTCTCTATTTCAATGATTTTTTTTCTCTTATTCTGACTTTGTATAGTAATATCTCAGAACACTGTATGTCGTTTTCTTCCTCTGAAATTTCATGGCTAAATTGAGTTTCATTAAGAGGAACAAAGAGATTGTGGATTTTCTTTGTTCCAAGGCTTTGAGAATGGCAGTCTAGATTGAACTGTAGGTTTCTAAATTCCTCCCTCTAAATACTGGATCTAATTTAATCTTTAGATCCTAATCTGTCCATTTAATGGTTTCAACATCAGTCTTGAGGTCCTAAACCTTGTTTCTGGGCTGAGCATTGGAACCCAAAAACCTCTCTAAAACAACCTTTATCTAATTGCCTGGATCCTGTAGTTGAATTTCTGCTTTGGTTTCCTGCTTCTGCTCCAATTGTTCCTACTGAATCTCAACTCTTTGGTAAGACCACAAATACTCTGTATTTTTTCTTCTCCTTGGACACGCTCCCTATTCTTGTTCCTATACTCTTCAGTCTCTGGCAGAATCTATTGCTTAATTCTAGATAGTTCTCTCAATAACAGTAGCTGTCAGTTAAAAAAAATTAAGTTCCTTCAGTTTAAATAAATTGACTTAATTATAATTAGCTCTTATTTTCTCTTAACCTTATTTTTCTTAAAGTAATCCATGCATAGTCCTTATTCTCTGAGAGTCAAATGACAATATTTGTGAAGCACCTAGAATTTAGTGGTGTTCAGGGAGCAGATCCTGGAACATAAGTGGATATAAGTCTAATAAGAACTGTATACTCTCTGACAATTTCTACAATGATGAAAACATTCCGTATCTGTGCTCCAATATGGTTGCCCTAGTCACATGTGTCTATTGAGCACTTAAAAGTAGCTAATGTGGTTGAGGGCATGAATTTTTAATATTAATTAACTTAAATTTAAATAGTCACATAGTGCTAGTAACTATGATATTGAATAGCACAGCTCTAGAAGAATCATCTTGAGTAGGAGATACTTGTTAACAATATCCATCTGTACTTCCCTGCATACTTGTTAGGTTGTATAATGCACTTTTTTTTTTATAACCCTCTCCTTGGTTTTTCCCCTTCAAAGCTTCTAAGGTCATTCATGTTAACCAGGTTTCTTCTGCATAAAATTCTTAGAGTGATTAGCAGCACAAAAAGGGATTTACCTCTGAACCTTCACAGCCAATGTAAGATTAGTCACTTTTGGAGAACCATCCTAACTGATGACCTATTTTCATTGCTCTCCCATTGGTGGTTTCATTGAGACTTGTGGATGCTTGATATATTGGTATATCAAATAGATGAAAATACTGTGTCTAGAGGCTTCCTGTCCGGGTATGTGCAGGTCACTGTGACCCAGCCAGGAAGCTAAAGATACAGTGGTACGTAACTTGGATCCTGTTTGAAGACATAGTTTAAGAAATTGGTCAGTCTTTTAATAATAGAGAGTTCTTCTAGGGCTCAGTGACAAATGTTTGTTTCTTGAGCTGTATAAATAACAAATGACTTCCTTAACTTGAAAAAAGACATTCCTTTGCTAAACCAATGAAAATCTCACATTCTCTTGGGAAAAAAAAATCTAGTCAGTGAGCAACATTCTTGAACCACTGATCTTCCATAAGGGCCCTGCCATTGATAAGAAATAACACTTCATCCTCATAAACTAGTAGATCCATTTAATGCCTTTTGCCAAAAATCAGAAACAATTTACTTGCTTAAAGAACATGATGCTTCTATTGTGGTCAAAATGATTTTTAAAATAACTTATCTACTTATTTGGATAGTTATGTGTGCTTTCTTTCTAAGTCTCTTATATGATCTATTATTATAACATATATTTGTAATATTGTTGTAGGAAAAAGCCACTGAATCTGCAGGTTTATTTTCTTGAATAGAAACTGGTTGAGGACTTCAGAGAAAACGTTAATGAAGATGAGCAGCATAATATTTATGATAAAATAAAATTAAGTAGAGTAACACCCTTATTCCTAAACAAAAACTTATAACTTGGGTAAATATTGCATATTCTATATTCTATTTTGTTTCCTACAAAGAAATCAAATAAGGTAAATATTAAGGGGATTTCTTTAATAACAGAGTAGCTAGAATCTGTATTATAGCAATTTTTTTTTACCAAAGTGATAAAATTGTGTTTAATAGAGAAATAATTTACATGGCTTCAGTTCTTAGGTTTACATTTAAATGAATTATAACTTAAATATAATTGAAATCTAGGCCCTCAGTCTCCTAGAATGCTAAGAGAACCTGGAAATTGATTGTAGGTCGTAAGACATGTGGAAAGTATATCTCAGGCACCAGACTGGGTATTCTTAAACTCAGAGATCACTGTAATAGATGAGATTATAATTCAGCAAATACTCACTTCCTTCTTATGTACTTTCGATGTAAGAATATACTGCCCCACTCCAGTAAGTCTAGGCTTGACTGGCTATAGCCAATGAAGTGTGGGGGAAAGTGTTATTGGGCCAGTTCCAAGCTATAAGAAACACCACGTTTCCCCTTGTGACTTCCACTATCAGGAAACACATCAGGTCGCCAGAGTGAGACACGTGGAAGGACCTACACCAGGCATGGCCAACATCCGGCCCGTTTAATGAGTTTATGTGGCCCGCGATTAAATTTTTAATAGTCTCCACTACTTTAACATCTCAACTACTCAGAAGCGGAAGCATCTTTGATTATTGGAAATTGAGATATTCAAAAAGGTAGTGATACGTGGAAAAGAATTCCGCGTGTGACTAATCTAGGGTTAACTTCCAATAATTGGTAGAATGGATTCACGATACTTCTTTATTTTTTAAAAAAAATCCATTTTAAAGATTTACAACTTTTGTACTCGTCTGTACTCGATATGAACTGTTTGACGTTTAGCAGCAATGTGAAACCCACATTCTTTTAGGCGGAGTTTGCCAGTGCACACCCAAGGTCAAACAATTCGTTATTTTTGTGGTCAAGTGTGCTGAATCAAGTGGCATTGTAGCATAGACAATAGCTGCAGTTGATAACTGAAAACGTGTTTGTAAAATGAAATAATTGTTGTATTTGTGACATAACCCCTTTAAGCTCATTCTATTAATTAAATATTGTTTTGATTGCGATACAGTTTGGATATTTATACGGTATGTAATTATATTTTTATTAAAATAATATTGTATATTAAAATTTTTTCACTCACTTAAACATTTTATTTATAAACAAATTACATAATAAAATTTTGTTTACTTAAATGAATTGTTTTGTATTTAACATTTTTTAATTTTAATATTTCGTCTGGCCCATGAAAAAAGTTTTCTCTCTAATCTGGCCCAGGGGCAAAAACTGTTGATCATGCCTGACCTACACCCAACTCACATACTGAAAGACCACCCTGCCTCCCCACCTTAGGTTGAGCTCAGATTGGCTGAAGCACTTTGGGCCTGTGAGAGTGAGAATATGTCTGTTGTTGAATGCCACTGAGATTTGGTGGTGCTTGTTTCTGTTGTTCTGTATCACTGCCTGATCCACTCAGAGTGAGTCAGTTTTTTAAAAAGTGCCTTCCTGTATTATATGCACTGCTCCAGCATCTGTGCTCTTCACTGGATCTTCTCAGGCAGGTAGGTAATCTCGGTAGAAGATACTGGGGGGTAGCAAAGGATGCTCTAGCTGCTCTCAGTTCAAAGCATAGCCCAGATATGGCAGTTCTGCCATCACCTTGGAGCTTCTTAAACATGCAAATCCTCAGGTCCCACCCCAGTTGAACCAATTGAATTGTTACCTTCTGGGTCGGGACCCAGAAATCTTCATTTTTAACAATATCCACATTAAGGTGGCTACTTGTTGCCCAGGACTGTCTCAGTTTTAGCACTGAAATTCACTCTTTCTGGTAGGCTCCTCAGAGGGCTGGTCACCCTGTAAGAATCAGCATAGTGGCCTACAGTGATGAGCTTTCTGTAGCACTAGAAAAAAACAGCTCTGCCAAAAACGTTTCTGAAAATGCTTCTGAAACACTGTTAACACTTCATGCGATGGCCAAGCAGAGATTTCTCTTGCTAAGTTATAAATCCCCACAGCAAGGCAATTTGTCAAGCCTTTCCAAGTGGAATGTATTGCTTCATGATAAAGGACAGCTTCTCAGATGGAAGAGAGAAAGATTTCGTGTTTCTGACTGATGACCTATGTCTAGAGAGTATAAACAAGATCTTTCAGGTTCTTACCCGAGAGCCGGTACTGACACTAAACCACTGGAATAGGGGCTGGAGATATTGTGGGATTAGACAACGGAAAAGGAAAGAGAAAACACTAGTGCCTATTTCTAAGACTTACTTAATTTTCCCTTTCTTCAGAGACAGAATGTGGCCCCTTTTTCCCAATTTCTTTAGGCGGCTATAGCATTAACTTGACTCCTGTTTCTATCACCCATTTGGTATAGGACTGTTTTTGTCGGTTAAGCTGTGGTGCCTGGTGATTTCAAGGTTCTCTGTTCTAGTCAACTGCTCTTTGCCTTTGTTGGATTCCATCAGACTGTGGGGCCCAGAGCAACCTAACCATCTTTGGATAGAATCCACGCAAGTGTTCACCCAGTGCCCTGAAGTTCTGCACATGTGCGGGAGCCACAGGAAGCCCGCGGATCAAAGGGAGCCGAGGGAGCCTCAACAGGGCTGCAGGAACATCGTGTAATTTACCCAAACCATCTGCAAGTGACATAAATACCAGCCGCTTAGAACACCTGCACCAGATGACTCAGCACCAAGTTGGGAAGCCAGCAGGGGGTTGAAATAAAAGAAAACAAAAACTTCAGTGACTGGAGCAAAACAAATCATCACATGTTGGCACCAGCTGCACTGGAAAAAAAAAAAGGAAAAAAGAAAATGAGTTGGCAATTTTTAGTCAACTTCCAGGCAGTGGGATCTGCCAGCTGGATGTGTCAAAGTTTGTGCTGCGGGTGGGAGTGAAGGAGAGGGGGTTTAAAAAAAATAAAACTTCAAGAAATAGTAAATCCCAGAAACCTCCAAAAATGGTTTTCAGAGTCTTGAGTTATTAGATAAAGAGCAGCTGCTGCTGAACTTAAGCTACAATATGTTGATTATGACCGAGAAGGGCTGGGAGGAGGAGGAGCCCTTTTGATGGAGTTCAGAGAGTGAGCAGGTGTGGACTTGGTCTGTGCATAACAGAGCAAGCCAGCCCACAAGGTCCTGATGGGCCGCTTCCTCTCCATTGCAAAGGCACTCATTTATTGAGACACAATCCTTCCAAAACTCTCAGAACCCCCCTCCCCCGGAACCCCAACTACCATGAAGAAGGCCAGCCACAGAATTTCAACACTTGAATAGACTTTCAAGAGGGAAAGAAAACCTTGATTGCCTGTGAGCTCTTCTAATGAGGCACTTGCTGGAATTTCAGTTGCTCTGGGGTGCCTACTGTTTACAGCACCGACCTTGTATTTTTTTGGTAGAGAGAAGGGAGGAGATGAATGGTGGGCACACCGCTTTCGGCCTCGTCCACCAGATGAATGGCCACAGATATTCTTGGCATCCGAAGTGGCCCAGGTGGTCCCTCTGGCCTGATTTCCTTGGCCCGCATTCCTTTCTTCTCTGGGAATTTTGACCCTCCTACTTTCCAACTAATTGTATCATAGTGTCCCCTTTTTTGTTCAAGACTGTTCTCTCAGCAAAAAGTTTGTAAAATCTCAGCCTGTTGGGATAGAAAGACTCAATTAACCTCTAACCTTGTTTCAGTGCCCCTGGCTTGGGTTATTCCTTACACCCAATTGTAGGCCCATTAACAGGTTGTCCCAAAACAGAATGAAACACAACTGTTTTGGCCAAGCTATAATTGGCAAGTGACACTTGACAATGGCTCCCTTGTAACCACTGCTAAATGGACAGTGTGGGCCACTCAGTCCCAATGCTAAACGCTGGGCAGTGGGCTTTATTGGTGATAAGGGCCTCCCTGTATCTGTGTAAAGAGCTCCATCTAACGACTCCCTTGATTTAAGGGCGGTCCTTTTTCAGATCGCCAGAACCAACAACGTGGCACAAAGCATGAAGGACAACTCCCACGAAGGTCTCCCAAAGCCTTCCTCCCCTCCTGCTGCAAACATAATTAGTTTATGTTCGCTGGAAAAGGTCAGAGGTTGTCAAAGGGTAGTACGGTCTTTGTTTTTAGGCAAGATAGTGGAATAATTGCTTGATGCTCAGATCTGCAGGTGCTGTAAGGAGCTCATTTGGGCTTGGCAGCCTGCAGGGAGAGCTCATTTCCTCTAGAAAACCACGGAATTCCTTGTGACAGAGTCTATTTGCCATGACAGGAGTGATTATCCATTCATGCCCTCAGGACAATACCTGCCACACTGGGCCCTCACCTCACTCCCCCCTCCCATTTTCACACACTCCAGGCGATGAGCCCCCTTCCTCTCCTCTCTTATGAGAACAGTAGGGGCATAAGCAGACAGACCCACCTGGCTGATCTCATGTGAGGGGACGTCCCAGGTGTATCAGGACGTGGAAGGAGGGGGGGGGGAAGCTCATGGAGCAGTTTATTCATGATAAAGGAGAAATAAAAAATAATTAATAAAATTTAAAAAAAAGGAAAATCCTGTCATGAGATACTGAGCTACATGTCACAGTAGGTTTTAGGTGAGAAAATGAAAAGTAAAGAATAAGGAGATTCTTTAAAAAGACAATTTGCTTGAAAAATGAACCCCAGTTTCCCCCCATGCTCATCACCTTCACTTTGTTTTTGTTTTTTCTTACCTGTCTCGAGAAAGAGTAACAGGTTGTAATTAGATACCTAATTAAACTGGATCACAAAATCTTTCCAAAGCAAGGCAAGCTCTCTGCACTCTCCCCTCCAGCAGACTCGCGCCAGCTGTCAGGCTGTCCTTTCTCAGTTAATCTGGGAATGTTTTACCTATACAGCGAGGTCCTGCTTCTGGCCATCTGGGAGGAAGCAAAGGCAAGTGATTCTCAAGCTGGAGAAAAGTCCAGATTCTCTCGCACCTGCTAGTTGTGTGAACTTGGACAAGGCATTCAACTTCTTTGTTTATTATATATAGTTAGGTTTCTTCAACTGTATAACGACAGTAATAAAGCCTGATTATATTCCTTGCCGAATTGACCATAGGTTCAAATAGTATGCTTCAGTCTTACCCTTCCCATTTCAACTCACAGCTTAACTGGGATCAGTTCAATGTGGATTTGGCATTTAGTCTTCTTCAGATCGTCATTGATGGTGGCTTAGGCCAAGGTCATCTCCATGATGGAAAATCTAGACCCTGAAGGTTCGCATTGTACCCACTCACTAAGAAATTGAAGGGTTGTATTTGACATTTAGTGTTCTTTCCTCTTGAACAGTTCATCTAACAAGACTTGTGTTGCTTTTTTTTTCTACTTCCCAGCTCTGTGCTTTTATCTGGCATCTCTGGAAAGGTCCTGAAATCATTTGCTAGCCTGACACATCTTTGGCCTCTGCATAAACTATTCAGATGGTGAAATTTAGATTATGGCAAAATTTTACATAGGTAACTGAGATATCAAGATCAATACTGAGGGTTGCATCTTGATATCACTACAGCTCACAGGTCTAATTCAGACATGTTTGTAGCTTTGTGGTGGTACTTAAATTTTTTTTTAAAAAAAAACACAGACTTCTCTGATGTTTTAGAAAGCTGTGTCTTTTAATATGTTTTGATACCTATTTTGTGGGGGGGTTGTGGTGAGGGGGAAGTATGTACAAGTCATATGCCTGAAGAAATACTCACTGTGGAAAGTAAGTAAAAATCTAATTAACTGTGATGAAGAGGGTTTTGACCCTTTTTATCCCCAATAATTCAAAAATCCTTATATCTAGCAAAAAGTAAAAAAAAAAAAAGTTAAAGAAAAGGAAAAAGTAAATGAAAAAAGGAAGGAGGAACAAAGGAATCAAGGGAGGGAGAAAAAAGGAAGAGAGGAGGGAAAGAGTTAGTGGGTTAAATCTAATTACTCACAAGAATAAATGTTAATATACTAGAACTCCAGCCTGACCAGGTGGTGGCGCAGTGGATAGAGCGTCGGACTGGGATGCTGAGGACCCAAGTTCGAGACCCTGAAGTCACCAGCTTGAGCGCGGGCTCATCTGGTTTGAGCAAAGCTCACCAGCTTGGACCCAAGGTCGCTGGCTCAAGCAAAGGGTTACTCGGTCTGCTGAAGGCCCATGGTCAAGGCACATATGAGAAAGCAATCCATGAACAACTAAGGTGTTTCAACACGCAACGAAAAACTAATGATCGATGCTTCTCATCTCTCCGTTCCTGTCTGTCTGTTCCTGTCTATTCCTCACTCTGACTCTCTCTCTGTCTCTGTAAAAAAAATAAAATAAAATAAAACAAACAAACAAAAAAAATAGAACTCCAGACAGAGACCAAAAGATGTACAAGTAAGTAGATTTACAAAAATAAATCCATGAACAAAGAATCAAAACTATTGATGAGGGTATAATTTCTGCCCAGCTCCTATTAGACTCTGTATGGTTATAAAAACAAGTCCCCTTCCATAATACTCACTGCCTGATTGGACAGTCAGTTATGAAATAACATTCAAGAATTTAGAAACAAGTGGAGAAATGTGGAAGCTATTAATGAGTGTCTTAAGGTCTGGGATGGTCACAGATGTTGGAATAATCACCTATGGAGTCAAGGTCATATAAACGGAACCTCAGATGAAGGCTGACATGTTGGATTTGGATAGGGGGGAAATCATAGAGAAGATGGGAAAGGTCCTGGGGAGGCGAGTGGGACCACAAGGTGGCAGATGAATTGCGTCAGCAACCTCCTTCTCTACCCTCTCCTGTATCCATGCCCTTTGCTCTGTAATGTGCAGTGTCCCCTTACTCGGGCCCATGTTCTGTTCTATCCCAAATTCTTGCTTTGGCTAATTATTAGCAAACATAGTGTCAGCTGAGGCAGTAAAAATATGCTAGAGCTCCAGAAAAGTCTTTGAATGGATCTTCTTTTTATCTCCCTTTTCTACCTTTGCCATGAGAAAACACTCAGATTAGGCTGCTAGAGGATAAGACAAGTAAGGCAGACCAGAATTCTTCTAGTTTTCCCCATGGGATTCCTCTTAGACAAGCTGGTAGTCAATCATCTTAGCTAGGGGAGAGCCTAGCTAAGGTCAGCAGAGCCCCCTAGCTCATTCACAGCAGACTGCAGGCACAGGAATAGACCCATTCACGATTACAATAACCTCCCAGCCAACCTAACAAACTCATGATATAAATATGCCTGTAGTTTTAAGCCAGTAAGTTTTGAAGTGATTTGTTACACAGCATTATTATGGCAATAAAGTAACTGATACATATGTCATACTTTAAATAGTGCATTCATTAATATGGGCTTTCGTTTGGGGATGATTATTTCATTCTTTCTGTAGTATGTGTTTGGAAATTACCTTTTGTAGAGGAGTAGGCATTAGTGTGAATAAGAAGGTAGCTCAAAGAGTCATATTTATTTCCACAAGAGTAAAAAGAATTTAAAAAATCATCATCTGTTCATCCCCAACTAAAATAGCATTCCTGACATAGCTAGAAATTATGGGAAAGTATTGTGCTCATGTGATTTCTCCCAAGTGTCTCAAGTAATCTCATTTTATGAAATTAAAAAGGACATTTGAAGCATTAAATATGTACTTTTGGTACTGTATATTTTTGTTTAGAATGGCAATTTATACTTATGCTCTTTTTTCTCTTTATTTTGAAATACATATCATATGGATGATATATATCAATATATAAATACAGTTACATATGGATTATATATAATATATAACTAAAATATATATTTTTGAAAATAATACAAAACATACCTACCACCCAGATTATGTAAGAGATGACCAATAACTTTTTTTTTTTTTTTTACAGAGACAGAGAGAGAGTCAGAGAGAGGGATAGACAGGGACAGACAGACAGGAATGGAGAGATGAGAAGCATCAATCATTAGTTTTTCATTGCGCATTGTGACATCTTAGTTGTTCATTGATTGCTTTCTCATATGTGCCTCAACCGTCAGCCTTCAGACTGAGTAACCCCTTGCTTGAGCCAGCGACCTTGGGTCAAGCTGGTGAGATTTTGCTTAAACCAGATGAGCCCGTGCTCAAGCTGGTGACCTCGGGGTCTCGAACCTGGCTCCTCGGCATCCCAGTTTGTTGTTCTATCCACTGCGCCACCGCCTGGTCAGGCGAGATGACCAATAACTTTTAAGATCACCCCTCAATGACCCTTCGTACACATAACCCCACCTGCCTTTACCTCTCCCCAGAAATGACCACCAACCTCTATTTTCAATTCATCTGCACTTTTTCTTTACAATGTTTAGGCTGTTGGTTCTCAATTATTTATGATCAACTATGATCTGTCCTCCCTGCAATCCTAAATTTCTAACTACATTCAATTTTACACAGGTAGACATCATGCTCGGTAGCCTGCTGTCCTCTTAGAAATAACATGGCTAAAAACAGATTTACCTCTGCAACCCAAAACAAGGTTCCTTTCCAAAATGTTTGAGGTCATCCAGTGCCCACACCCTGTCCCATTAGCCCATGCCAAAGTGGTCGTGAGGTTGAACAGGAGAGGAAGCAAGACACATTGACACAAATTCTTGACCACTGCAGGAAAGCACTTTGATCTACATATGACGAGTGGGTCCCTAACAACATCTTGGTTACATGTAATTACAAAATTACAGGCAGTTCCCTATTTTTCTACTCACCTGACTGAATAGAGACTTGGAAGCACCAAGATGTCTTTCAGTAGGTGAATGTATAAATAAACTTCAATACATACAGACAATGAAATATTATTCAACACTCAAAAGGAATGAGCTATCAAACTGTGACAAGACATGGCTGTTAAATGCATATTGCTAAGTGAGAGGAACCAATCGGAAAAGGCTACATATGGTATCATTCAACTATATGACACTTAAAACTATGAAGGCATTAAAAAGATCAGTGGTTGCCAGGAGTTGGTGGGGGTTGTGGGAGGTAAATAGAAAGTGACACTTAAAGCTGTGAAGGCATTAAAAAGATCAGTGGTTGCCAGGAGTTGGTAGGGGTTGTGGGGGGTGAATAGAAAGAGCTAGAGATTCTTAGAGCAGTGAAAATATTCCATATGATATTATAATGATGCATATATGTCATTAATCCAAACCCATAGAATGTTCAGCACCAAGAATGAACCCTAATGTCGACCTTGGGTGATAATGACATGTCAATATAGGTTCATTGACTTTAACAAATGCACCACTCTGGTGTAGGATGCTGGTAACAGGAGAAGCTATGCATATGGGGGCAGGGAGCACACAAAACATCTGTACCATTCTCTCAATTGTCTGTGAACCTAAAACTGCTCCCAAAACTATAGTCTATCTTTTAAAGGCTATTTAAGGGAAGGCAAAAATGTGCAACTAATTCATTGATTTTTCCATTCTAGAAAATGGGCAACTAATTTATTCATCAATTAGGTGACAGAGATTTGCTGATAAGTAACACAAGAATTACCAGTGCTTTCATGTAGTGTCTATTTTATTCTGAGGCATAAACAATGAAATGAATGAGATGCTCTGAAAAAATGTGAAAATCTCAGAAAGTAATGAGATTGAATGGTTTGATAGAGTTGGACTTGAGTAAGGAGATGCTGCTTGAAATAAAATAATCAAGGAATCACAATAGCCTTAGACCACAATCAGATGAAAACTGGATGATGAAAAGCTGTTATATAGAACTGTGATGGAAAGCATGGTGAAAGGGGTCAAAAGGTAAAAATAAAATAAAAATGAAAAAATATGCATCAACTTGGGAAGGACATGAGGTTCCCACATAGAAGGAAAGAGGGTCCAATAATAAATAATAAATTTTGTTTAGGGTGAGATTATAGATACTGTGAGTGCCAGTACTGTTGGTAAGGGTGTGGTGCCACCAAGTCCTGTTTAGTACAATTTTGCTTCCATTTTGTTCATTTGTTTAATTTTTCTGTTCTTCTAATCACTGGGATTTTCTATGTTAAAATATGTCAAGTTGGGCTTGTACAAAGGTTATTTATAATGTAAACATTCAGAGTAGTACTGAGCCATCAAAACTCCCTAATCTGGTTCTATATGGGTGAACCAAGATATATCCAAAATTTTAAAAAGCATTTAATTTACAATAGTGTTTTATTTATGTTTAATTTTGGGTTTGTAAGGGTCAGAAAACAAAGAGCTATCTCTTATAGCTAAAAGGTGAAAATGAGCCATGTACCTGGAAAGCATAGACGCAGGGTTGATTTAGGCATGCCTGGGAACAGGAGCTCAGCACAGACTATCAGAGTTCAGGGCCTTGCCATCTTTCAACTCAGTGCTCCTCTGCTTATGCCTATATTGCCTCCTAGCTTCTCATCCAGTGGCTTGAGAACTTTCATTTCCCAATAGTTTCCAGATTGGGTTTCAATTGACTGCTGAGTCATATATGTCCATCATTGAATGGTGCTCTGTGACCAAGGTAATGAAATACATTGGTTGGACTAGAAGAAGAGAATGGACTTTTCCCACAAGAAAATCAAATTCAGTTACAGATTGTGGGGAAGTCCATTCTGGACAGGCACAAATAATAGCTATTTACTGAAACAATGGGTCTCAGAGCGTTGTCAGCACCACTTGTTAAAAATACAAGTTGTTATGCTCTACCCAGTAATATAGAACCAGTAATGCATTCTTTAGCATGACATCCAGCTGATTCTGATGGACATGAATCATAATTGTCATCTCATGGCATTTGTAATCAATGTTCCGTCTACTTAGAATGTTTCTCATGTGGTTAGTTGTTCTCATCATTACATCACCCTTTAAAATTCGTCTCTCAGAAACCTGACCAATGTGAGGTATTCTCCCTTCAACCCAAATATCTCAATCACATTTTATTTCCTATATTTTTATGTAATACTCTAAAATTAACATATAGTCATTGATTTATGTATTCATTGAGAGACAAATAATTGTTTTTCTGTTTCTCTGTCCAATATCCCTGGAATGTGAGTGCTTTGTGGGTGGGAGTAATATTTGACTTTTGACTTTAATATGCCTGGTACATAAAACAATTCCTGTTATAAAGAAATGTGCTTGTTAAATATTGATAGAAGGATTTATTAACTAAATCCATGAATATACTATGATGATTTCTGCTGCTCCATCATCTCCAACAGGCATCAAAGGAGAGAAAAGCAGAATGAAATTATTAAGTATGGCATGGAGCAGGATGTCCCCAAAAGAAGGAACACAATAACCACAAGCATAGTGTCTTGTGACACAATCTGATGGGACCCAGTTTCTCAAATAAAATCATTTTGGCTTTCCAAACATAATAACTACATCCTTTCAAATGCTTGTGCTAAAGGCAAAAAGGCAGGAATGGTTCCTTTCAAATAATAAGAGTAGGATTTTTAAATTTGTTTTTTTCTTTTATTTACAGTACATTTTCATCTTTTATGGGAAAACATTAGCCAAGGGAGAAAAGGATGAAAGAAAAGCTTATTTTAAACATTGTAAAAAATGAGGAGTTTGATTTCAAGGAGGGGGTGGGAAGAAGGCTGATAAGCAAGCAACTAAAATAGGAACTTAGAGATATAGAAAAATATTGCTATGTGCATGAGAAAAAATAGATTTCTGACTAAACTTAGGCAATAAAAATAATAAATTGCTTTAAAATAGTCTGCAAGATTGATTTATGCCAAAATTTCACAAATATTGTGGTGACTCTTTGTGCCATTTGTCTAGGTATGGTTCCTTATAATTAAATTCAGTAATCCCTAAAGAGTGGTGAAGAATCTGTTGGCAGTCAGATTTAATTTCATTGTTTCTTCATTATAGATGTTCCCACATTTGTAATTATAAGAAATCTTGGTGGCCTGTCATTGTTTTTTTCTGTCATTGTTTTTTATTGTTCCAAATATACATCACAACTTATCTTTGACAGAAGTTTTTTGATGAAAGCAAAGGTTTGATAAAAATTTATCAATAAGTTTAAAATTTCCCTTTTTATAATAGGTTCAATATCCTCCATGGGCAAAAAAAAAGTTTAACATTCAAATGTTAAACTTGAATGATATAAACTTTAGGTTGATGCATTTTTCTTGCTAAGAGCAACATCAGCAATAGCACTGTAAATCTATTACTACAGAGGTTTTGGAGGATAAAACCCTGAGGTGGATAGAGATGCTATCATTGTGTCTGTTTTCGGAGGGAAATGGAGTTTATACAATATCCAAATTTATTTAGAATCTAGAGCTAAGCTGTGATTAGAATGTATCTTATTATTATGTATAATCAACAGATTAGACAACATGGTAAACAAACAAACAAAAAAACCTTGAATAACAGCAGATGAAGAGCCATGAAAATCATTTTAGTCAATTTTACACTGAATTTAGCTTACCGCACATCAAAGAGTCAAAGAGGATAACCTCTGGACTAGGACAGCAGATATTCAAATCTTGCCTCAACCACCTAGGCAGTTTTTAATCTCTGTGTGTCTCAGTTTCCTCGTCTGGAAAATGTGTTAATACTAATACCAACCTCTTAGGGTTGTTATGAGAAGTTAATGAGATAGTGTAAGTTAGTTATGTGTTGCGAAAAAAGCCTGAAAAAAAAACAAAAAAATCCCCAAAGGTTCTAAAAGCATTTTGTTGTTCACTAAGTTCAGTCTAAAAGTGCCATTTTTCTGATTAAAAATATAAATTCTTGAAGAGCATGTTTGGCTAATTTAGCTTTGATCTTTACCTGGGACAGATATGATTGCCAAGGAAGCTAGCCAAAAGGTAGCAGAATATTTTTCCATTGTCTCCACTCAGAATTATAGCTCCAAACATCAAATGATAACAGTAATATGGCACCTTTGGTGATTTTATGACAAAAATCAGTTAAATCTGAATTCTCCAAATGAGCAAAATTAAAATGTAAATAGTTTCAATAATAGAAACATGAAAATCTACCTATAACTAAAGGAACTACAAATATATGTGCTTGCAAAAAAAATGCCTTCTTTTCTGTATAATGTTTTTCCCTTTCTTCCTGTCACATTTAAGAAGTCACCCACTCTTTCCAAAGGTTTTGTGTATTACTGATTATTTTGAAAGAAATGCCAGGTACACATGTGGGAGACCTTTCTTATAATAAAATTGGATTGGAAAAAGCAAAACTATGAATGTTTAGCAAAAATAAACTTTGAAAGGAAACTCAACTTTTTTTTTAATGTTTCCTTGGGCATTTTTCTAAAATCAGCCTCGTTTCTGCATAATATTTTTCTTGGTTGGGCCAAAGGCTGGTTAAAATATTCATTATTTTTTTAATGTACTATGCTTCTATTTGCAGCTTCAGGTAGTTAATATGTGTGTTTAAGCTTTGCAGTTCAAATGGCAAAATCCACCCTAAACAGCATTGCTGAACAGCATGAAGGAATCCTTCGAAACAGGAGGTCCCTTTCCTGAATACCAATCAGTGTGGCTTTCCTCTGTGGCTGAGAGAGGAAGCACTGACCAATGTTTGCACTCCACCATGTCCTGCATGTCACAAACTGAGTTTCTAACACTGGCCGCCTTGTGGACAGAGTTTCCGGATGGCAGAATGAATTGAACCTCTGAAGACAGACAGCGCTACTATGTCTCTAGATGACGTCAACGTCTTCTGGGGCAAGAGCATGAAAAGGTGAAATATAATCAGCAAGAACTTGGCTCAAGATTGCCTCAAAGAGTGCGTGTGTGTGTGTGTGTGTGTGTGTGTGTGTGTGTGTGTATGATAGCTCAATCCTATAAGAAAACTCCTTGGTGTTTATGCATAAGGTTTAAGTTAAAACACAAGTGTGAGTAGAAGATAGCAAGAGACATTTGAATAATGACTAAACAGGCTATGGAAAAGATTCTCTTCACGTATGCAAATTTAGATCTCAAGGAACATTTGCTGAATTCTTATACCAAGTCCACGTCTCCTATCTCATTGAATAGTGATAGTAGTTTAGATAGAAATTGTTAACTAGGAAAATAGAAATGGGAAATTTGAGGTTCAGACAGGCTTAACCATGCTTTCCCAAGAAACCAACATTTTATTTATTTTTTAATATGTTAATTAAACAATTACTATGTCTCTGAATCTATGCCACTATCACAATGGGGGCACAATGATGAGTCAGACAGGGCTGGGCTATGAACTGAAGTCATATGCAATATCCCATGTTATTTACTCCTTATAACTGTCTATTCATCCCATCATTTTCTTAGACTCACCAGTGTATCACGTGATAATCTCTACCCCTCATGTTATCCTTAGAAATCTATATGTGCTATGTTTACTTACATATGTTTTTCTTATATTTTTCTCTTTTATTTCTCATATGAAGAAGAAAAAAATAAATAGCCACGTTGTCTGAGTGTAACTTCCCATGTGTTGCCTCCCATCCTCTCCAAAATGTTTATTATTTTCCCTTGGGGCTTTCAGATCATCAGTCATCAGAAGGGTGTCTATCCTTTCCAGGGAAGAAAAGGGAACATGTTCAGGTGGCATTAGCTTCTTGCCAATGAACCACTGAGAAGACAGGGGGGAAGAATGAGTCCCTATCTCATGTGCCTAACTCAGTCCCTTTCCCAACTTAATTCTTCTCTGATCTAGAACACCCATGCCCCATTTGATTAGAGTTAATCGAGGCTACAACTGTCAGGCAACTTTAGCCAATATGGAGCCACTACTGCTTCCAAAACTGTGTACTCTTCACAAAGAAAGTCTGTAGGCCCCTCCATCTCATCTCACCTGCAAGCTAGGTGGCTGCTCTCCCAGGTGTTCATTGGTGGTTGGTTGGTTGGTTGTTTTTTATCAAAGGTCATATATTTCAAGATTGAGAGAAAAGTTTAATGACTTGTTGCTTTTAATAGCTGCTTCTAGTCCATTAACCTTCCTTCCCAATAACAATAATGACATCAGTCTGATCACAGAAGCTGAATCTTACATCCCAGGTTGTTTGACTATACTGTGTCTTCCTTCTGTCCACACTATCATCCACTAAAGCCCTGGTCACTACCTCACATGCATTCAGCATTATGAAGCTAGGCTAACATTCTCCATCTTTCTCCTAGTACAAGAATAAACCAATACCCACATCCAGCCGCCTCCTTGATATCTCCATTTGGACATCAGTAAGCCATTTCATATTTGGCAGTTTCAAAATTAAGTTCATTATCTCCTCTTCTCCCCAAATTGACTCTACATTCAGTGTTAACTGTCTCAGAGAAGGACAACTGTCATCAATAGACCAGAGATCTCGGGTCATCCTTTACAACCTCCTATCAAATAAAACTAACTACAACTCCTTCCTGTGCGTTTTATCTCCTTATTAGCCAAAGATGGCTATTCTTTCCCCTTTTATGGTCAACACTGTTCTAAACCACGGTCTTCTTTTGCTTCAATGACTGCCTCATAGTAGCCTCACTGCCACCAATGTAGACTCAGAATGTATAGAAATGCCCCTCTCTTTCTCTATTTCATGCACACCATCATGTTTAAAGCACGTCTGATATTTCATTTCACTTTTGATAAAAATCAAAATTGCTAAGATTACCTGCAAAGTATGATCTGGCTACCACCTATTTTTATAGCCTCATTTCATACAGGTATCCTCACTTTCTGCCTTCTAGCCACTCTGACCTGTTCTTCTATTTCTTGAACTTTCCACGCACTCTCTTGCCATAAGCCACACCTCTGGGTGAGTTGTAGCTGTCAACTCCCCAGGCACTGGCTAATTCTCTGGGCGGGAGCAGCACCTCTCATGCACTACAGCACCTTCCAGAAGTTGAAGATATATCCATTTGACTTTTCTATTCTACCTGCTGCTGAAATGTCTACCAATCATATGCTTTACTCTGTCTTTTTTTCTTAGTTTCTACAAATCAGTCAGTCTCAGTTTGCCATCAAAATTGCCCTGATTTTGACACATATTCTCAGTTGTGAAGACTTTTAACTTTACTGTGTTTTTGTCTACAAACCCCTGTATGGTTCCCACACAGATGAGCATATAGGAGCTTCAAAGAAATCCTTCACACAATCTTCTCTTTCATTCTAGTTCAGTTCTACAATATGAGGGACTGTATCTGTTTTGTACACAGTCCATTTCCAGCTCGTAAAGCAGTGCCCAGTAGAATAAAGATTGATAAACAATTGTTAAATGAAAGAGGAAAGAAAAAGAAAGAGGGAGAAGGGGAAGTATGAGGGAGGAAAGAAAAAAGGAAGGAAGGAAGAAAGGCAGAAAACCATATAGACTAAGTATGATGTTTTCAGGCTCTAGAATTTAATTGTCAATAATCAGGAATTCATCCTGCTCCTTTTGTTATAATTACCAAAGTGGTCTTACCATAAAGAAGAGTGAAATCTTCCCAACCTGTACCAAACTCTTAATATTGCAGTGTCTCTTCTTTCTTTTGAGAAAAGTATAGATATAAGTTTTTGATGTGGCCCTGGAAAGACAGAGTCTGAAATGACTTCATAAATCTCCAGAAAATGAGTGTGAGTGCAAATCTTCAAAGAGTCTCCTGTGGGCTGTGCAACATGCCTCCGCAGGCTCACCACCCATCCCTGCGGCCACTTAGGCGTGTAGTTGTTCTCATGGAAATATTTCAACACCCACGAGCTGAGAGTTTTCTCCTCTGACCCCTTCCTTTCCCCTCTTTTGATTGCTTATGTCACCTTTACCTCAGAGATGTATTATAGGTACCTTGCCGTCTCTTGGCCTGATTAAAATAATATCTGATGTGTTGCCATGGTTGTGTTTTGGGTTTTAGTTCACTGTCAACCTTTTGAGAGGTGAGGTCTGAATAGCCACACAAATTTCTTTTGTCATGAGATTTCTTTTTTTGGTTCCTGACAGAGTGATGATTTTTAATTAATGCTTCCTGAGTATTTAGTTCAATAATTCAACCAATACATATTGTGGTGGCAAACCTATTGTTGGGTCTGATCAAGGGGCTTGCTTAGCCACTTTCATGGGGGAGGTGTACAGTCAGCCCCAGGGGAGGACTCTCTCAGTCTTCCTCCCTGAGAGCAGGGGCTCACCATCTGGAAGAACTTCTGCACAGGGGACTGTCGGCCCCACCTGATCTGAACCTGCTGCTCACCTTGCTGGGGAGAAATAGAATTGGAGTACGCAGCAGTGGCTGAGGGATTAGGCTCTGGAGTAGGAGCCACTTTCCCTGTACTGAGCTCCTGACCAAGAGACTATTAACAAAATAAAAAGACAACCCACATAATGGGAGAACATATTTTCTGATACATCTGATAAGGGGTTAATAACCAAAATTTATAAAGAACTCCTAAGACTCAACACCAGGAAGGTAAACAATCCCATTAAAAACGGGCAAAGAATCTGAATAGATACTTCTCCAAAGAGGACATACAGATGGACAATAGGCATATGAAAAAATGCTCAACATCACAAATCATCAGGGAAATGCAAATTAAAACCACAATGAGATATCACCTCACACCTGTCACAATGGCACTCATTAACAAATCAGTACACAAGTAGGCAAGGGTGTGGAGAAAAGGGAACCTTCCTGCACTGCTGGTGGGAATGCAGACTGGTGCAGCCACTGTGAAAAACAGTGTGGAGATTCCTCAAGAAATTAAAAATGGATCTGCCTTTTGACCCAATTATCCTACTTTTAGAAATGTATTCTAAGAATAACAAATCACTGATTCAAAAGAAGATATGCACCCCCATGTTTATTGCAGCATTGTTTACAATAGCCAAGATCTGGAAACAGCCTGAGTGTCCATCAGTGGACGAGTGGATTAAAAAGCAGTGGTACATATATACAATGGAATACTATGTGGCCATGAAAAAGAAGGAAATATTACCTTTTGTGACAACATGGATGGACATAGAGATTATTATGCTAAGTCAAATAAGCCAGGCAGAGAAAGACAAATATCATATGATCTCACTTACCTGTAGAATCTAATGAACATGGTGATCTGAGGAATAGAATAGAGGCAGAGGGAGCAGAGGAACAGCTGTCAGAGGGAAGGGGGAGGAGCAGACGGAACCAGAGAAGGTGAAAAGATTGGTGAAATTATATATACATTACACATAGATACAGATAACAGGACAGCAGATCCCAGAGGGAAGAGGGGAGGAAGTTAGGGGGCGGCCCATTGTTGGAGGGTGAGGATGTTATATTGAGTGAAACCCTTGAATCCATGTTAACATAATAAATTTAAAAATTTGATAAAAATAATTTTAAAAAAGAATTCAATAGACATTTGCTGAATGAATGAATGAATGTTGGTTGACTGAAGTGGAAATAAGTATTGAAAGAAACAGAACCTTGATTTAATTTAAAGAATGGAGCAAAGGAACTCACCTCATACTAAGATCTGAAAGGTGATTAGAAAATAACCAAGAGAATATTGCTGAGACTGGACGTTCTGGAAGGGAGTGTATTAGTCAGGGTTCTCCAGAGAAACAGAACCAATAATATCAGTAGGGGATTGGAAAATATTAAGGGAAGAATTTTTTCTCAGTGATGTTTTAGCCTTCATTCACTAATATTCTGGGACTACCATGGTTATATATATGTATGTGTATAAATATGGTCTAGTGTTGAGTATTCAATGGTGAGTGGATCAGACATTGTCTCTGTCTTCATAAAATTTACACTCTAATGAACGATTGTTTGATTTTCCAAACAAAAACCAATTTGCAAATTCTCCAACACCAACTAGGCGTCCAACAGTTCAATTTGATTCTAACACTACCCAGAGTTAATGCAGACCCCACAAGACTGTCCCTGCGGTCACCAGGCTCCGTGCACTTCTGCTCAGTAGACTAGACATGAAAGGGCTCCCTTCAACTCTACCCCTCATTCTCAGTAATTCACTAGAACGTCTCATAGAAATCAGAAAAGTGCTATACTTGCTATTATAGTTTTTATTATAAAGGACGCTGTTTAGGAAGAGCCAAGTGGAAGAGATGCATAGAGTAAGATGGGCGGTGGGGGGTGGACAGAGCTTCCACACCCTCTCTGGACATAGCATCCTTTCAGTGATGGGTGTGCACCACCTCAAAAGCTCCCTAATCTCACCCCAAATTTTTTATTCAAATTTCATTGCATACGAATGATTGATTAAATCATCAGCATTTAGTGCTTGAATGCCAACTCCTGCCACCACCTTTCCCACAGAGATCTGAAGGAGGATCTGGAAGATCCAACCTTCACATGCTCGCTCGGTCTTTCTGGTGATTAGCCGCCAACCTGAAGCTAATGCGGAGGGGGCTTGCCCCGCACGTCACTAGCATGCGTTCTGGTGTGGTGACAGGCACTCGTTTTGAATAACAAGAAACAATTCTGTCACTCAGGAAATTCCAGGAAGTCTTAGGAGCTCTGTGCCAGGAACCCGTGACAAAAACCAAGTATGTATTTTTTAGTGTACCACAGGGATACAAGTGTGTGGCCAGGAAATTTATGCTGAAGATGTGTTCTCTCTGACGGCATTTCTAATCCGCTTTCCTGCACACACAGCTGCTGTCAGTGGTGCCCGTTCTGCTTCTCCACACACAAAGCTTGTCCCAACCCTGTGTGGGATCCAGTGTCAGGATTCTGCATCCACGCTGTATTGGTCAGGTGTACATCAGGTCCAGCAAGAAGCAAAAGACACACTTATGTGGGCTTCTGAAAAAAAATAACGTAATAATGGACCTACATACGGAGAGGCTGCAGGGTTTCTTCTTCTTCTTCTTCTTTTTTTTTTTTTTTCTTAATTGATTTTGGAGAGAAGAAAGGGGAGGGAGAGAGAAAGAAACATCAGTATGTTTCTGTATGTGCCTTGACCAAGGATCGAACTGGCTGCATCTGCATTTCAAGATGATGCTCCAACCAACTGAGGCATCCAACCAGGGCGAGAGGCTGCAGGGTGTAAACATCCAGCAAATGTGAGACACTCAGTTATTAGTTACTAACAATAGCAGAAATCTACCGTTAAGTCAATATCTGAAAGCAGCAAAGATAAGAAGTCACATTACTGAGAACTGGTGAGAACTGGAACGGTAGAAGAGGGCTGCCCCATGGGAGCTACGTTCCTAGAGGAACGACACCACTGGCAGGATCTAGGGAGCAGGAAAGGGAGCGAATTTAGAAGACTGATGGCTACTCTCCAGCTGTCAGTCTCCTACCCATTCCTCATAGAGCATAAGTTTATAAACCCAACAGTGCTATGATGCTGAGCAGGAAAGAAAAACTCAGAAAACAAATCTATGGGAAAAATTAGAAAAATAGCATCAACATTTTTTTTTTGTATTTTTCTGAAGCTGGAAATGGGGAGAGACAGTCAGACAGACTCCCGCATCCGCCGGACTGAGATCCACCCGGCATGCCCACCAGGGGTGACGCTCCGCCCACCAGGGGGCGATGCTCTGCCCCTCCGGGGCATCGCTCTGCCGAGACCAGAGCCACTCTAGCGCCTGAGGCAGAGGCCAAGGAGCCATCCCCAGCGCCTGGGCCATCTTTGCTCCAATGGAGCCTTGGCTGTGGGAGGGGAAGAGAGAGATAGAGAGGAAGGAGGGGGGGGGGGCGTGGAGAAGCAGATGGGCGCTTCTCCTGTGTGCCCTGGCCGGGAATCGAACCCAGGTCCCCCGCACGCCAGGCCGACGCTCTACCACTGAGCCAACCAGCCAGGGCTAGCATCAACATTTTTTGCTCAAGTTCATATCTTTTCAATGACCTCTGTGTCCACAGCTCACTAGCTCAATTAATGTTAATAGCTAGTGGCTAGCTACAATCCTGAAATGCTCCCAAAACTTATTTTAATAAATGGTATTATCTATGCATTATTATAACTCTTCAGTTTGATGGAATGGGCAGCCGATGTGTGTGTATATGTGCCTGTGTGGTTAGAGATTACTTTGCATATTTACTATCTTTTGAATAGAATTAGCTGAAAAAAATCTATTTATTAACCAAAATAACTGCTGTTTATTTAGATTTTCTCTAAGTTAGGACTTCTTAATATCAGCACTATTGGTATTCTGTGCTGGATAATGATTTACCATGAGGGGGTATTCTATATATTTAGCAAAAGATATTTATTGATATCTATCCACTAGGTATCAGTACTGTCCTTTCCCTACAGTGTGACAATCAAGAGTGTCTCTGAGATTACCATCAGTTGAGAACTACTACTTTAATTGATTATGTGTCCACTAAAAAAAAAAATTAATAAATCACTGAGTTCTTCTGACACTAATTCATTTATTGTCTATAGTATACAGCCTACAGGATGACCTTCCATAATTCTTGCATTCCCATCCTTGTATAATTTTATGCCATATTCCATGAGTGATGGTTTGTATGACTGACAGAATACAAAAGTGTCAATATGCCACTTCTCAAATCAGATTTTAATAGATTGTAGCTCAGTCCTTGGCTCAGTCTGTCTTGAATCACTTGCTCTGGGAGAAGCCAACTGATATGTCATGAGAAGACTAAGAAAACAAATGAAAAGAGCCACGTGGCAAGGAACAGAGAACTCCAGCCAAAGCCAGGAAGGAGCTGAGACCTCCAGTAGCCGCATGTGTAAGCGCAGAAGCACACTCTCCACCCCAGTTGAACTCAGAACACTGCAGTCCTGGCCAGCAGCTTGCCTGTGATGTCATGATAGACCCTAAGCCAGAACAACACAGACAAACTGCCTGCAGATCCCTACTCCTCAGGAACTGTGAGATAATATTACAAATGACACAACAAAAGACATTTTGAATGCAGTTTAAAAGTAAGTGATATATTGGGAGAAGATCTGAATGTGTAAATAATTAATTTGTAATTAATAACTAAAAATACTTAAGCCAGTAGGAAAAAAAATGCATGCAAGTTATGAACAGGCAATTCACAGTTGAGGAAACTATACTGAACAATATGAATGGATTTTAGATGCTGAACCCCATTAGTTAACTGGAGAAATGGCAAAGCAACCGTGAGATACTATTTCCACCCATAAAATTAACCAAGCATAAAACATCCAATAAAGAGATGCTGATTGAAGTTTAAATTAATCCCATGTTATTTATTTTTAAAAATTTTTATTTCGAAAATGAAATTTAATAGGGTGACATTGATCAATAAGAGAGTACATAGGTTTCACATAAACATTTCTGTAGTAGTGACGTCACGGAAATGGCGCCGTGAGAAGCGCGTCCGACAGCTCTCCCCTAAATCACAACAAATTTATCAACTAGAAACAGAAAAATTTAACCTCGGAGCATTCCGGAGTTCCACACAAACTGAAAGCAAAAGGACTGTTATCACTTGAATCTGAGAGACGAGGGTGTGGAGGAAGCTACCGCAGCGACGCTCATTCAAGCCGCCAGGGAGTGCGCCTGCGGTGAGTCAGCCCATATACTTGGGAACCGCAAGCCGCCGCGAGCAGCCGAGCCGCCGCGAGCTGCCGCGAACCCCCGCGAACCGCCACCGCGAGCTGCCGCGAGCCCCCGCGAACCGCCATGAGCCGCCGCACGTGCGCCCGGTCTGGTTGAGCACCGCTGACGTTCCCAGCGGCCCGCACACTGCGAGTGGGGGTCGCCGGGCACCGGTGCCCGGAGTGCCCCATTCGCGCGCGTGCCTTGGGCATTCCACGCGCCCAGGGCGCCCTACTGGCCCGCATACCCAGGGGGCTCCATTATCCTGCGCCTGGTGCGGTCCAGCCGCCAGCGGCGGGGCGAGCGGGAGAGGCTTGGGAGATTCTCTCCGTGGGCGGGGCACCTCACCCAGCCATTCAAGCTAACAATCAAGTGTTGGGGGAGGGGCGCGCGCAGGCAGCCTAAAATACCTTCGGAAACACAGCTGCGACCCAATCACTGAAATTAGCTTAACCCATGAAATCTGCGCACCCTCGGTTCTAATTGATAAGATCTCTCTCAGTTCAGCGATCCAAGACAAGAGGCGTGATATTTTTTAGTGCCTCTCGCTAAAGGGGCGGGGGCAACTTCTGATTGATAGAGCCTCCATATTCAGGGATAAACGCTAACAAGAAGGACTTGGCAGATAATAAGGTCTATACTACACTAGTCGTAAGCAGAGACTAGTGCCTCTTCTTCCCTGCAAAAACAGGCTACAAAGTGTGGAAAGCCTGGGTTGAGAGGTCCAACTAAATGATAGGCGCTGAACAGTCACCTTGACAACAATTGACTCCCACCCCCGCCTGATTACACTGGAGGCCCTGACTCTCAGAGCCTTTCCCAAAGCCTTGCACTGAGTGGGGATAGAGTGGGGATTTCCCAGCTCTTTGAGCCTCTTACTCCCCAGGCAGAAGCAGTTGCAGCCTTATAGCTGGATCACCAGGCTACTAATTCAGAAAGGGGGGACTAGGAGAGAGAATCCAGGAAAGCAAACTCATCGTTGGACCCTGCAAACGCCAACAAGCCTTTACTTCCAGCAAGACTAAAGCCAATTATATGACATTGCCATAGAATCCCATCAACTGCAAATCCCTACCTAAGAGTGACACAGGGGCAGAGCCTGGGGTACAGAGTCACCGACCAGGAAGAGGGAGAGAAAAGAAAAAGGAAGAAGTTAACCTCTCAAAATCAAGAAAAACCCACAGACTTTACAACTTGATCCACTAATTTTTTTTTGTTGTTGTTGTTGTTTGTTTCTTCTATCTTTTTGCATTTATTTCCTCCACCTCGGTCCTTCTATTCTCTGCCCATCTTATGCTTCCCCTTTCTTGAACTACACTACCCATGAGTGTTGCATTTTATTTTTCTTCTTCATCCTCACCCTCCTTTAAGGTTATACTCCAAAACACTTAACTCTCACTCTCTCCTCTTTTTTTTTTTTTTTTTTTGTCTTGCTTTATTTTGTTTTTTTCTCCTCCTATTTTATTTCTTCCTTCGTTTTTCTCTTTTTCTTATTTTTTCCTTTCTATTCATTTTTTCTTTTCTCATTTTACTTTCCTCCCATATAATCCTCAATCATGAACAAATTAGTTAATTTGGGACTCAAGGCTTTTTTTTGGCTTTATTTCTCTTTTTTGCTTTTTTTTTTTTTTCTCTTGTTTGTTTATTTTTGTGGCATTTTGGGTCCTCCCAACCCAAGGTCTCCATTGTATTTAGTCTTCGCTCCACTTAATACAACAGATTTTTACTTATTATTTTTATTTTTTCTTCTTTATTATTCTTTTTGGTCCTTTTTTCTGATTCCCTCTTATCCCTCTCATTATATCTCTTAGTTGACCATCACTTACAAGCAAATCATCTTATGCTTGTCTAAGATTTTCTTCCTTTTTTTTTTTTTTTTTTTTTTTTGCATTTAGTAGGTCCCTACTCCCTTTTTTTGCCCTTGAACTCTTCACCCCAAATCAGGCCCTCCATTATAGGCACGATATTTCCCTGAGGAGGGGAGAGGAGGGAAAGAAAAGAGAGAAAAAAAGGGGGAAATAATAAATTATTACTGTTTTTTTTTGTGGGGTGTTTTACCCCTTTTTTTTTTTTCTCTTTTTACTCTTTATTAATTCTAATTAGTGCTATCAATAAGACCACCCTCAGATGCCGATAAGAAAGAGGAAATCGAATATTATGGATACAAAAGAAAGAGAGGTAACACAAATAGATGTGGAAAAATCTATGGAGAAAAGACTTAACATATTGGAAGCCTTGGAGCTAAATGACAGAGAATTTAAAATAGAAATCTTAAAAATACTCAGAGATATACAAGAAAACACAGAAAGGCAATATAGGGAGATCAGAAAACAACTCAATGAACACAAAGAATATATTACCAAGGAAATTGAAACTATAAAAACAAATCAAACAGAAATGAAAAACTCAATTCACGAGCTGAAAAACGAGATAACAAGCTTAGCTAACAGAACAGCCGAGATTGAAGATAGGATTAGTGAAATAGAAGACAAACAACTTGAGGCACAACAGAGAGAAGAAGAAAGAGACTCAAAAATAATAAAAAATGAGAAAGCCCTACAGGAATTGTCTGACTCCATCAGAAAGAATAACATAAGAATAATAGGTATATCAGAGGGAGAAGAGAAAGAAAATGGAATGGAGAATATACTCAAACAAATAATAGACGAGAACTTCCCAAGCCTGTGGAAGGAACTAAAGCCTCAAATTCAAGAAGCAAACAGAACACCAAGTTTTCTTAACCCCAACAAACCCACTCCAAGGCACATCATAATAAAGATGACACAAACCAATGACAAAGAAAAAATTCTCAAGGCAGCCAGGGAAAAGAAGAGTACAACATATAAAGGAAGGCCTATTAGATTATCATCAGATTTCTCAGCAGAAACTCTACAAGCTAGAAGAGAGTGGACCCCAATATTTAAAGCCCTGAAAGAGAGGAACTTTCAGCCAAGAATACTATACCCATCAAAGCTATCCTTCAAGTATGAAGGAGATATAAAAACATTCACAAATACAGAAAAGATGAGAGAATTTATGAACAGAAAGCCCCCACTCCAGGAAATACTAAGGGGGGTTTTCCAACCAGATTCAAAGAACAAAAGAAAACAACACCACAAGTAACAGCTCCACCAAGAACACAATAAAACCAAACTTAAACTGTGACAACAAAGGAAAAAAAGGGGGGAGAGGATGGAGATTAACAGTAGCAAAGGATGATGAAGTGCAGAAATACTTATAAGATAGGGTACTACAATGAATATGGTAGGTACACTTTTCATTACTTAATGGTAACCACCCTTAAAAAAACCACCACAAAAACACTTGACTTAAAAAAGGTAGCAACAGAGGAAAGAAGTATGGAACACAAACAAACAAAAACAAATGATAGAAAAACAAAAGAGAAGAATCAAACTAGATACAAAACTAACAGAAAGCAATTTATAAAATGGCAGTAGGGAACCCACAAGTGTCAATAATTACACTAAATGTAAATGGATTAAACTTACCAATAAAAAGACACAGAGTAGCAGAATGGATTAAAAAAGAAAATCCAACTATATGCTGCCTACAAGAAACACATCTAAGCAACAAGGATAAAAACAAATTCAAAGTGAAAGGCTGGAAAACAATACTCCAAGCAAACAACACCCAAAAAAAAGCAGGTGTAGCAATACTCATATCTAATAATGCTGACTACAAGACAGAAAAAGTACTCAGAGACAAAAATGGTCATTTCATAATGATTAAGGGGAAGTTGAATCAAGAAGACATAACAATCCTTAATATATATGCACCAAACCAAGGAGCACCAAAATATATAAGACAGCTACTTATTGACCTTAAAACAAAAACTAACAAAAATACAATCATACTTGGAGACCTCAATACACCGCTGATGGCTCTAGATCGGTCATCCAAACAGAGAATCAATAAAGATATAGTGGCCTTAAACGAAATACTAGAACACCTGGATATGATAGACATCTACAGGACACTTCATCCCAAAGCGACAGAGTATACATTTTTCTCTAGTGTACATGGAACATTCTCAAGAATTGACCATATGTTGGGCCACAAAGACAATATCAGCAAATTTAGAAAAATTGAAATTGTACCAAGCATATTTTCTGATCATAAAGCCTTGAAACTAGAATTCAACTGCAAAAAAGAGGGGGAAAAACCCACAAAAATGTGGAAACTAAACAACATACTTCTAAAAAATGAATGGGTCAAAGAAGAAATAAGTGCAGAAATCAAAAGATATATACAGACAAATGAAAATACGACATATCAGAATCTCTGGGACGCAGCAAAAGCAGTAATAAGAGGAAAGTTCATATCACTTCAGGCCTATATGAACAAACAAGAGAGAGCCGAAGTAAACCACTTAACTTCACACCTTAAGGAACTAGAAAAAGAAGAACAAAGACAACCCAAAACCAGCCGAAGAAAGGAGATAATAAAAATCAGAGCAGAAATAAATGAAATAGAGAACAGAAAAACTATAGAAAAAATCAATAAAACAAGGAGCTGGTTCTTTGAAAAGATCAACAAAATTGACAAACCCTTGGCAAGACTCACCAAGGAAAAAAGACACAGGACTCAAATAAATAAAATCCAAAATGAAAGAGGAGAGATCACCACAGACATCATAGAAATACAAAGAATTATTGTAGAATACTATGAAAAATTATATGCCACCAAATACAACAATCTAGAAGAAATGGATAAATTCCTAGAACAATACAACCTTCCTAGACTGAGTCATGAAGAAGCAGAAAGCCTAAACAGACCAATCAGCAGGGAGGAAATAGAAAAAACTATTAAAAATCTCCCCAAAAATAAAAGTCCAGGCCCAGACGGTTATACTAGTGAATTCTATCAAACATTCAAAGAAGACTTGGTTCCTATTCTACTCAAAGTCTTCCAAAAAATTGAAGAAGAAGCAATACTTCCAAACACATTTTATGAGGCCAACATAACCCTCATACCAAATCCTGGCAAGGATGGCACAAAGAAAGAAAACTACAGACCAATATCTCTAATGAATACAGATGCTAAAATACTAAACAAAATACTGGCAAACCGAATACAACAACATATTAAAAAAATAATACATCATGATCAAGTGGGATTCATCCCAGAATCTCAAGGATGGTTCAACATACGCAAAACGGTTAACGTAATACACCATATCAACAAAACAAAGAACAAAAACCACATGATCTTATCAATAGATGCAGAAAAGGCTTTTGATAAAATACAACACAATTTTATGTTTAAGACTCTCAACAAAATGGGTATAGAAGGAAAATATCTCAACATGATAAAGGCCATATATGATAAACCATCAGCCAACATCCTATTAAACGGCATAAAACTGAGGACTTTCTACCTTAAATCAGGAACAAGACAGGGTTGTCCACTCTCTCCACTCTTATTCAACGTGGTGCTAGAAGTTCTGGCCAGAGCAATCAGACAAGACAAAGAAATAAAAGGCATCCATATCGGAAAAGAAGAAGTAAAGGTATCACTTTTTGCGGATGATATGATCCTATACATCGAAAACCCGAAGGACTCCACAAAAAGATTATTAGAAACAATAAACCAATACAGTAAGGTCGCAGGATACAAAATTAACATACAAAAGTCCATAGCCTTTCTATATGCCAACAATGAAATATTAGAAAACGAACTCAAAAAAATAATCCCCTTCACGATTGCAACAAAAAAAATAAAATACCTAGGAATAAACATAACAAAGAACGTAAAGGACCTATATAATGAAAATTACAAAGCATTGTTAAGGGAAATCGAAAAAGATACAATGAGATGGAAAAATATTTCTTGTTCTTGGATAGGAAGAATAAATATAATCAAAATGGCCATATTACCCAAAGCAATATACAAATTTAATGCAATTCCCATCAAAATCCCTATGAGATTTTTTAAAGAAATGGAACAAAAAATCATCAGATTTATATGGAACTATAAAAAACCCTGAATAGCCAAAACAATCCTAAGGAAAAAGAATGAAGCTGGGGGCATTACAATACCTGACTTTAAACTATATTATAGGGCCACGATAATCAAAACAGCATGGTATTGGCAAAAAAATAGACACTCAGACCAATGGAACAGAATAGAAAGCCCAGAAATAAAACCACATATATATGGTCAAATAATCTTTGATAAAGGGGCCAACAACACACAATGGAGAAAAGAAAGCCTCTTCAACAAATGGTGTTGGGAAAACTGGAAAGCCACATGCAAAAGAATGAAACTCGACTACAGCCTGTCCCCGTGTACTGAAATTAATTCAAAATGGATCAAAGACCTAAATATAAGACCTGAAACAATAAAGTACATAGAAGAAGACATAGGTACTAAAATCATGGACCTGGGTTTTAAAGAACATTTTATGAACTTGACTCCAATGGCAAGAGAAGTGAAGGCAAAGATAAATGAATGGGACTACATCAGAATTAAAAGTTTTTGCTCAGCAAGAGAAACTGATATCAAAATAAACAGACAGCCAACTATATGGGAACTGATATTTTCAAACGACAGCTCAGATAAGGGCCTAATATCCAAAATTTACAAAGAACTCATAAAACTCAACAACAAACAAACAAACAATCCAATAAAAAAATGGGAAGAGGACATGAACAGACACTTCTCCCAGGAAGAGATACAAATGGCCAACAGATATATGAAAAGATGCTCAGCTTCATTAGTTATTAGAGAAATGCAAATCAAAACTACAATGAGATACCACCTCACTCCTGTTAGATTAGCTATTATCAACAAGACGGGTAATAGCAAATGTTGGAGAGGCTGTGGAGAAAAAGGAACCCTCATTCACTGTTGGTGGGACTGTAAAGTAGTACAACCATTATGGAGGAAAGTATGGTGGTTCCTCAAAAAACTGCAAATAGAACTACCTTATGACCCAGCAATCCCTCTACTGGGTATATACCCCCAAACCTCAGAAACATTGATACGTGAAGACACATGTAGCCCCATGTTCATTGCAGCACTGTTCACAGTGGCCAAGACATGGAAACAACCAAAAAGCCCTTCAATAGAAGACTGGATAAAGAAGATGTGGCACATATACACTATGGAATACTACTCAGCCATAAGAAATGATGACATCAGATCATTTACAGCAAAATGGTGGGATCTTGATAACATTATAAGGAGTGAAATAAGCAAATCAGAAAAAAACAAGAACTACATGATTCCATACATTGGTGGAACATAAAAATGAGACTAAGATACATGGACAAGAGTGTGGTGGTTACCAAGGGTGGGGGGGGAGGGAGGACATGGGAGGGAGGGAGGGAGAGAGTTAGGGGGAGGGGGAGGGGCACAGAGAACTAGATAGAGGGTGACGGAGGACAGTCTGACTTTGGGCAAGGGGTTTGCAACATAATTTGATGACAAAATAACCTAGACATGTTTTCTTTGAATATATGTACCCTGATTTATTAATGTCATCCCATTACCATTAATAAAACTTTATTAAAAACAAAAAAAAAAACATTTCTGTAGTATTTGAACTGTTGATTATGTTGTGTACCCATCACCCAAAGTCATATCATTTTCAAGATGAGTTAAGAACTTATACTGCACAATGTAAGAATCTCAATGTTATGTCTATATGATGGCTAGAAAACTTAACTCTTGCACATGTGCATAAAGAAGCATGAACTTTCTAAATGCAAGTCTATTTGTGTCTTTCCTTGTTAAAACTTTTCCAGCCCCCTAACCCCCCACGTGCCCGCACTGCTTTCAAGATGTATTGCAAATTCTAACATTTAATCCCAGTTAAACTGTACCTTCCAGCAATCCATACTAAAATTATCTTGAACAACATGAAAATTTTGATATGTGCCTCTTGTGCTTATCTTGACCAACTTCTAGTCATCCTTTGGAAAAGAGTTTGGATGTCTCTTCTGCCCCGACTGGTAACTACTCATTCTCGTATTCCCATCTGGTACTTATTGCACTGTACTAATGAACTTGTGGATATGGTTAAGAAGACTTACACACATGCTTCTTTTTAAACTGCATGTAATGATGTACGAGAAAAGAGAGATGAACTAAATAAGGAGATATTCAATTTGCCAGCAGAGTTTTGAAGAAAATTGAGGGCTTAAGAGATTGGGAAATGAAATTATCTCATTTCTGGTCTCTCCAGAAGACGAAAGCTTCTCAAATTAAAAAAAAAAAAAAGTCTCATAGTAAGTAACGAGCCATTAGTATAGCTGAAAGACACTTCGTTAAAATCTTGGAAAGATTCAAGATGGTAAGCCCTCTTATATAGACAAAAAGTCTTTTAGAAAATTAAGTGCCTGACCTGTGGTGGTGCAGTGGATAAAGCGTTGACCTGGAATGCTCAGCCTTCCAGTTTGAAACCCTGGGCTTGCCAGGTCAAGGCTCATATTGGAGTTACTGCTTCCTGCTCCCCCCCACATTATTTTACTCTCCTTCTTCTCTCTCTAAAAAAATGAATTAAAAAAATTTAAGAGCAGCCTGGCCAGGTGATGGTGCAATGGATAGAGCGTCAGACTGGGATGCGGAGGACCCAGGTTCGAGACCCCGAGGTCACCAGCTTGAGCGCGGGCTCATCTGGTTTGAGCAAAGCTCACTGGCTTGGACCCAAGGTCGCTGGCTTGAGCAAGGACTTACTCGGTCTGCTGTAGCCCCACAGTCAAGGCACATATGAGAAAGCAATCAATGAACAACTAAGGTGTCACAACAAAAAACTGATGATTGATGCTTCTCATCTCTCTCTGTTACTGTCTGCCTATCCCTCTCTCTGACTCTTTGTCTCTGAAAAAAAAAACACCAAAAACTTAAGAGCAAAATAACAAAGAAACCTAATTCTAAAATGGCTCTGAAAAAAGCCTAAGAAAGAGGTCACATAAAGAATTGTGTGTGTGGGCCCTGGCCGGTTGGCTCAGCGGTAGAGCGTCGGCCTAGCGTGCGGAGGACCCGGGTTCAATTCCCGGCCAGGGCACACAGGAGAAGCACCCATTTGCTTCTCCACCCCTCCGCCGCACTTTCCTCTCTGTCTCTCTCTTCCCCTCCCGCAGCCAAGGCTCCATTGGAGCAGAGATGGCCCGGGCGCTGGGCATGGCTCTGTGGCCTCTGCCTCAGGCGCTAGAGTGGCTCTGGTCGCAATATGGCGACGCCCAGGATGGGCAGAGCATCGCCCCCTGGGGGGCAGAGCACCGCCCCTGGTGGGCGTGCCGGGTGGATCCCGGTCGGGCGCATGCGGGAGTCTGTCTGACTGTCTCTCTCTGTTTCCAGCTTCAGAAAAATGAAAAAAAAAAAAAAGAATTGTGTGTGTGTGTTTTATTGAATGGATGAGGCTACAATCTGATACATAGGAGAGTCAAAATAACTTTTTAGGAAATCATAGCACCTTGTTCTGTAAGTGGTACAGACAGTGCAAAATGAAACATATTTCTAGGCCCCCAATTTGCACTAAATAAGAAACAAGATGAAAAAGCGACTCAGCTGAAACTATGTGGCCTTCCTATGGTGAAGGAAAGACATCTCATAGGCAAAGCAAAAACCCTAGAGAGCAGAACCAGATACCCAAAAGGAAATGTCAAGACTTTAGGATAGTGATGGGCTAAACAGTTACTCTCATGGAGCAGAGACTTGGTCAAGGACTAATGCCAACTCTGGGATTGGAAACCTGATAATATATGATTGCTAAGTACCAATGTCTGCTATGTGATGTTTGTTCTCCCTCCTTTTGAATAACACTGATACTGTAGTCTTTTGTCACTATTTCAAAATTGTGCATTGGGAATATGGAAATAGCTAATTTGTCCTTTGTATAAGCCTGTAGACAAGAGAAGCCACACTCAAGAAGCCCCACCTGCATCTGGACTAGATGCAGATTTTGATATAGTGCCCTTCTATCTCACGTCATGACTGAATGGGACTTTGGGACAGTGGTGTGCTGAGCCAGCTCACACCAGCTTTGGAGAGCCAGTTGTGTGCATCATTTTCCAGCTCACAATCAGTGATGTCATATCAGTAACTTGAAATTATGCATGCTGGTTGTATTTCTACCACAGAAATGAGCAAAAGCTCCAAAATTAGGGCTTTTTGTTTTTTTCCCTGGAAAGCTGGTTGTCATACACCACTACTTTTGGTGGTCTTAGGAGGTAAGTGTATCTTTCATAAGAAGAACCTAAATAATTGTGCCCAGAGAGAGGCCGCAACTGCATTTAAAATGGCCACAGATTATTTGTAGTTCCTCCCTTTGACAAGTGGAATCTTAGGTGGTTTAACGACTTGTTCCAGCAACAAAATAAGATGGAAGCACATTGAGTGACTTCTGACTATGGGCCTTAAGAGTCCTCGCCATTTTCCTTTGTCCTCTTTGAACATACTGTTGCCATGTGAGGAAACCCAGGCCAGCCTGCTGGATGGGAGACCATCAGGACCAAAGATCCACTGTTCAGCTAATGCCCCTTTTCCAACTAGCCTCCAGCCAACCTTTCAGCTGACTAGAGCTGGATGAGTGTCCCTAGAAAAGTCAGAGGAAAAATCACCTAGCGGAGCCCACCCCAAATTGCTAACCAACAATATCATGAACAATAAAATTACTGTACAAATATTATTCGACTTACGGCCTATGCAACTTATGACCATTCGACTTTACAACCACAATTTCTCACTAGCCACGACTGCTCCATTGTCCAGCTGGGCGTATGACAGTGCAGACCAGCTTCCGGCAGCACTACCATCTCCGCATGCACCATTTCAACTGTTATCCCAGACTCGGTACAGCAATTTGTGTTTTGTGTCTTGGATATTTTTCATCAAACCCCTCCCAAGATGTCTACCAAGAGGAAATTGTCTTTGCAAATATTAAACCAGTTGTACTGGTAATGCAGTGTTTTACTTAAACCTGATGAATATAAAAATAAGAAACAAAATGGTGTAGAGATGATACAAATGGCATAAAATGAACAAAGAAAATTATGATATATAACAATAATGAAAGAAAATTATGATATATGACTTAAAGATTTTTATAACATCATTTCACAGTACTCTACAGATAGCCTACTCAATTTACGACCAAATCGTGTTATGACCAGTCTGTCGGAATTAATCATGGTCATAAGTTGAGCACTAACTGTAGTTTTCAGCTACCAAATTTTAACAGTTTATTGTGCAGTAATAGATAGGTAATTGGCCCTGGCTGATTGGCTCAGCGGTAGAGCATCGGCCTGGCGTGCGGGGGACCAGGGTTCGATTCCCGGCCAGGGCACATAGGAGAAGCACCCATTTGCTTCTCCACCCCCCCCTCCTTCCTCTCTGTCTCTCTCTTCCCCTCCCGCAGCCAAGGCTCCATTGGAGCAAAGATGGCCTGGGCGCTGGGGATGGCTCCTTGGCCTCTGACCCAGGCGCTAGAGTGGCTTTGGTCGCAGCAGAGCATCGCCCCCTGGTGGGCAGAGCATCGCCCCTGGTGGGCGTGCCAGGTGGATCCCGGTCAGGCACATGCGGGAGTCTGTCTGACTGTCTCTCCCCGTTTCCAGCTTCAGAAAAATACAAAAAAAAAAAAAAATAGATAGGTAATAAAAGTATGATTTGCTCTGCAGAAATGTTGTGACAAGAAGTAATTTAAATCTTTTTTTAAATAATAATTTTATTTTTTTAATGGGCCAACATCAATAAATCAGGATACATATATTCAAAGATAACATGTCCAGGTTATCTTGTCGTTAAATTATGTTGCATACCCATCACCCAAAGTCAGATTGTCCTCTGTCACCTTCTATCTAGTTTTCTTTGTGCCCCTCCCCCTCCCCCTTTCTCTCTCCCTCTCCCTCTCCCCCCTCCCCCCGTAACCACCACACTCTTATCAATGTCTCTTAGTCTCACTTTTATGTCCCACCTACGTATGGAATAATGCAGTTCCTGTTTTTTTCTGATTTACTTATTTCAAAGAAGTAATTCAAATCCTAGCACTAAGCCATATATTTGATGGTATCTATATCTAGAATGGTCTGTCCAAATTGTATTAATAGTTCAATAGAAGAGTATCAAGGTCTAGACCTTGTAGAAAAACTTGAGAAAACCCTTCCAGATTACATCTGTTCATTAATAGACAACTTTTGGAGACAGTCATCCATTTCTTTTTAACCCATCAATTAGTGCATCTCTTAGTAAATATTTTTCTGAAACTGTTAATGTAATTTGCATTGGTTTATTTTGATTCTGTTTTTTACTTAATCAGGACTATTAAATAAGACCATGTAATAAGGTTTTACTAAACCTATACAATGTGTTCTGATGAATTTTAAATGAATAATTTTCAAACTATGCAACTGGAGAGCTATTCGGAGTCTGTGTAGTAACATTGTCATGATTAAATCATTAATTTATGTGCACAATCATTACATGTATCCGAGGGAAAACTACATCAGTCCCAGACGTACCTCAGAGCTTAACTTGGCTGACTTTCCTGTACTTGACAAAGTAATGCTAAGAGAATTATTTAAGTCTATTACATCTAAGACTTCTAAAGTTCTCCGAAAGCTAAGTCAAACCTTCCACTTTAATTCATCAGAAGAGAGAGCCAAGGGGCCAGTGTGAGCTCTGAGCTCTTACGATTAATCTTTTAGATTTAAGTGCATTGATTTATATATCTGGACCAAAATTTTTCAACTCATGCCCAAGAAGCAGGAAGCCAGATGTGTACATGTTTTCCAGAGTCACATGCAAGGTGTGAAATTCACATTTAGCATGGGTGACTATTTATGGGAGCACCTGCTTCAAATTCACCAGTATTTCTGAATTCCCTACTGTTATTAATTTTATTTTTCATATCTTTGGTGTTTCCATTTAGATTCTGGTTGCACTCATAGACTTAAAAGGAAATGAAAATATTCTCATGCCTATGTTTTCTTCTTTTATTCTCTTTTCTCTGAGGATCTATTAGAAACAGGTGCCATATAGAGAATGAGTCAGATTAAATTTGGATTTCACTATTACTTATTGGGCAATTATTATTTTTGCATCTTCACAGTAATACCTTTGGTGCAGAGGTAATACAATTTTCATTACTAGTATTCAATGTATAGAAAATGCTCAGATATTAAGTATATAGTTCTATAATCTTTGACAAATGCACTCAAGAACGTAACTATTTAACAGATAAAGGTATAGAATATTATTATCACTACATAAAGTCCTTTGGGCACCTTTCTAGTTAATATTCACCCAAATTCATTATAGCCACTATCCTGATTTCTATTACCACAGGGTAATTTTGCATAAATGGTATCATAGAGTATGAACCCTTTTGTCTCCGGCTTATTTTACTAAAGAGTATAATTTTTGAGATTTAATCATATGTGTGTCCCATCAATAGTTCTTTTCATTGCTGTGCAGCTATTATGCAAAGTGAAATAAGCTGGTCACAGAATGGCAAATACTGCATGATTTCACTTTTATGAGGAGGGACCTAAATTTCAAGCTTACAGAAGCAGGGAATAGAATGGCAGTTACCAAGAGCTGGAGAGACAGAGAAATTAGGAGTTGTTCAATTGATATACAGTTATGGTATACGTTATGCATTTTTGCATAATGAACAAGTTCTAGAGATGTGCTGTACCATAGCACAGTGCCAATAGTCAACAATACTGCATTGGGCACTTAAAAATTTGTTAAGAGGGTAGATCTCATGTTAATAGTTATTACAACAACCCAGAAAAACTATAACAACAAGGGGACACAGGAAAGTTTTGGAAGTGATAGATATGTCTATTATCTTGATTATGGTGATAGTTTCATGGCTATATACATATGCCTGAGCTCATCAAATTGGATCACTAAATATATGCATTTATAAATTTATAAAGCTTTAATAAAGTTGTTTTTAAAAATCTATCTTGATTTCCTATTGACATATGATAAGTCTAATATGATAGGTTTGATATAGCCAAAAGCCCAGGAGAAAATATCATTTTATATTGTATGGAAGTATCTATTGAATAATATGAGGAACTTTTATAGACTGTTCTTTAGAGCAGAAATAATAGAGTAACACTTGCTGCAAACAGACCTCGAGCAAGAAAAACACAGCTATGTAAAGGAACAAATATATATTTTATGTTAGTACTACCTTTCTACTCCCTTAATGTCCTCAGGCCTACTCCCAACTTCCAAAAGTGTTTAATTCAGTACCTATATCCAGTTTTCTAATCGCCTCAATATTTGCTATTAAAATTTCAGCTGTACTCCGTTGAACACCTTCGGCCATTTGCAAAACATTATGTAATTTAATACAGTCTTTCCTGATAAAATAATAATGCATTTTGGGATTAATTTATTACTCTTTCCAGTTAACATATTGATATTTTGTTGGAATCCTGAGATGATATAGATTAATCTAGCAAATTCTCCTTAGCAGTGAATCTCAGGAATCATAGTTAATTGATGAGTACTGGGACATATTTGGTGAGGTGGTATGCTCAATACCTCCAAGGGCTTCTAACAGGTTTAATCCCTCTGCATGGAAGCTATTCCTAGCCATCAAAATAATTCTGACACAGCCATCATGCCATTTATTCCTGTAACTTTCATGAATGTTTTGCTTACATCTAGTAGGTAAGTGAAAGCCAAGGGAATGAACTTGCAGGCCAAGAAATAGTAGAGACTATTTTAATATCCACAACATTATACTACTTATAATGTCCACTTATATTATAATTTTATATTCCTTTTCAAGAGGGTTCTTTTCAGATCTTGTCTGCATAAATACTAATGAGAAATACCATTGATAAGCTAAAGTACCTCCCACTTAACTATCTTTGCAGGTAATACCTGCCAAGCAATTTGGATAAGCAGACTGTTATAGACCATTCCAGAATAAACAATACTTACAAAACTTAGTCATCTTCTTCTTCAAAATGATCATATTACATAGGGCCCAAACTGTATCACAATATTAAAGTGGATATAAAGGATATTTTTGCCAAGATTGGCTAGCTGTTAACCAAACCCATTTCCTCTTCTTCCTGAGCACACAATTAGACAACATTTCCTGCCTTTTAGCAGTTAACTGTGCTCATGTGACTGAGGACTAGCCAATAGGAGGTGAGTAAAAGTAATACGTGCCATTTCCAGGTCTCAGCAAAACAAATATGTCACTTGAGGAGGACAAAGGACAGGATGGAAGGAGACTGAGTCCCTGTGTGATTACTGTCAGAAAACAATATGAGTAAAATCTTTGGGAAAACTCAATAAGAACATATTCACCAAAACCAAAACAAGTAAGAAAAAAAAAAGAAAGAAAAACCTCTGCCAAATTGAGGGAGACTCATCTACAAACAATGAAAAATAAACACCAAATCTAGAAGGAATTAATATTCTGAATGTTTCAAATGTGTTTTTAGTTTCTCCTTTGATTTAAATTAAGAAATTGAAACTAGAAATCATAATCAAATCAGTATGCATTATGCTATTGCAAAAAAAAAAAAATCTAGCATAACTACTATCATTCAACAACAAACTTAAAGAAAACTCCATGACCTAGATAAAAAGAACAGTGGAGAAAAGCACATAGTTATGTTTTGAGTTAAAATAAAATGCTCATTTATGGGTGCACCCTCTTATTCATTTTAGTTTTGAACTTTTTGTTGCTATTACAATTGTCCAATAAACTACTGGGTCCAATTATATAAACAATAAAGCTTCTATAAAGTTACAGTATGTAGAAAGTACTCTGTAGTATTAAAATAAAACACACAGCTGGACCATGTGGTGGTGCAGTGAATAGAGCATTGGACTGGGATGCGGAGGACCCAGGTTTGAAAACCTGATGTCACTGGCTTGACTGTGGGCTCATCCAGCTTGAGCGTGGGGTCTCTGGCTTGAACCCCAAGGTCGCTAGCTTGAGCCCAAGGTAACTGGCTTGAGGAAGGGGTCAATCACTCTGCTGTAGCCCCCTGGTCAAGGCACATATGAGAAAGCAATCAGTGAACAACTAAGGAGCTGCAATGAAAAATTGATGTTTCTCATCTCTCTCCCTTCCTGTCTGTCTACAACTGTTCCTCTCCCTGACTTTCTCTCTGTCTCTATAAAATAGTATAAAAAAATAGAATAGAATAGAATAGAATAGAATAGAATAGAATAGAATACACAAAATGGTGGGGAAACCAGAGTGGGTTATGAGTATTAATAGAGTTACCTTAACCACAGAAGCTCTTTCTAAAGAGTTAGCATTAAATCAAAGGACTGGAGTTTGGTTTGGTGATCCCGTTGATAAAAGCCAGCTGAACATCCTGAGCAACATGGGAGAGAGCTCAGCTTTGTGTGGTCATAAAAGCAGGTCAATTAGCAGTGACTTTAGAGAGAAGCAGAGGCCAGAGCAGGTAGAAAGTTGCTGTGGTGGGAAATTTGTATTTTACTGTAACTGTGATGAGAAGTCATTGCAGACTTTTAAGCAATAAGGAGGTATATGTTATTTTTAAGGTTTTTTTAAAAAAAATCACTTTATTTTCTAAGGACTGTATTGAAGAAAATGACAGTAAAATGAGAATTATTTTAGAGGATTTTATCAAAATCGAAAATGCTGTCTTGGTCCGGGTGGTGATATAAATCAGTGAGTGCATAAAATAAATCTAGAGATAAAGTTAATAGGACATGGATTGAATGTGGTCAAGGGGAAAAAGATAAGTGTTGGTGAGGATGTAGAGAAAATGGAGCCTTTGTCCATTGTTGATGGGAGTGTAAAACTATGTAGTAGCTATGAAAAACGATATAGAGGTGTCTTAAAATTTAAAAATAGTACTACCATGATCCACCAAACCCACTTCTGGGTATTTAACCAAAGAATTGAAATCAGGGTCTCGAAGAGATATTTTTCTACCTATGTCTACAAAATTATTCATAATAGCCAAGACCTGTGCAAACAACCTAAGGAACATAGTTCTAACTGCATATTTAATATATCTGCAACACATGCAAGTGGAGATTATAAACAACAGTTAAATCTATGATGGATCATGAATATATTGATGACATTTAAAATCTCAAAAGAATATTCTGAAGCAAAAGAAAAGGAAAAAATTTCCCCATTAAATGTGAAGGCACTAAGGTAGAGAGTAAAAATAGTGTGCCTTATAAATGGATGTTTGCAGGACATTAATGTAAGAAACTAAACCATGAATTTGTGGCATTCTATCCCATGCTTGTGAAGTCAACATTCCCCACTCATGAAGATTCATTATAGCTCAGGTGTCATTTCATAACAGTTAATATTTTTTCTTGAGACTTTCTTTGATAAAGGAGAATATAAATTAGATATCCCCAAATCTTTGACTAAAACAAGTATATAAAAATTGTTCAAGTATCTTCCAGAGAATATTTAGTTAAAACTCTTTTTATTGTTTTTGTTCTTACTGTAGTGGGCTTTATTTTGTATAATCCCACATAGAAAAATAAAAGAGAAGGACACAGTTAACAAATATTTATTGGATGACAAATATATGCTAGTCATTGTGTTTATGATAGAGTTCTCTGCTCTCACAAGAAAAATCATTTCAATAGAAGTTATTTTTCTTTAACACATTTAAAAATAATTGTTTTTAAAAAGATAATTTAATAGTTGTAACTTCAACGAGAAATAATTAAGTTCAAGACACCAATAAATAAACTTAGAACCCCTTCTGAGAAACATCATGGTTTGATAACAGAGTTGCAGGTGCACACGCTTCTGCCCTTTCTAAGGTATAAGAAAAACACTGATGCAAGACATAAAAAATATTACCAGTTTAGAATAAAGGAGTAATCTGTCCTCAATTATCCTGTACAGTCTCCTGCAGAGATGAGAAATATGTTTCTTCATGTCCATCTAATGTTAAATTAATTGCAAAAACGCTGTTGGCAGTCTGAACCAAAAGAAGTAGGAAATTCCATCTTAAAACTCACATGTTACCCACCTGCTTAATTTCCAAATATTTTTCAGATGGATTGGGAAATGAGATAGGAATAGGAACAGACATCTTTTTTTTTTTTTACCTGAAAACATCTTGCTGTTTAAATAATATCTGAATTCCTTACCCCCCGGAAATCTAATATTGATCAGATGGTTTGTGTCCAACAACCGTGATGTGCATAGATAGTGGTTTCTGGAGAGTGTTCCGAGGTCTGTAGAAAACACTGCTCGTAAACTTAATCCAGGCGTCACAGGCAGGTGCTATAAAAGATGAGGCCTCATGTGCATGACCTTTAGAATCCATCATTTCTGGTGCTCAAAGAAATCTTGGATATTACTTTATGCAACCCACACTTTGAAAATATGAGGTTCTCTGGCCCAAACACTATATAAAACACTGTCTAAATGAAAGAATGAAAGAAAGGAAAAAGGAAGGGGCAGGGAGGGAGGAAGAGAGGGTGGAAAAGAGAAAGGAAGAAAGGAGGGAAGGAAGGAAGGAAGGAAGGAAGGAAGGAAGGAAGGAAGGAAGGAAGGAAGGAAGGAAGGAAGGAAGGGAGGAAGGGAGGAAGGGAGGAAGGGAGGAAGGGAGGAAGGGAGGAAGGGAGGAAGGGAGGAAGGAAAGAAGGAAGGAAGGAAAGAAGGAAAGAAGGAAGGAAGGAAGGAAGGAAGGAGAGATGGAGGGAGGGAGGGAGGAAGGGAGGGAGGGAGAGAAGGAGGGAAGGAGGGAAGGAGGGAGGAGAAGAAGGGAGAAAAAAGGAAATCATACTTGTAAAAAATTAAGTGTGTTGGTTTATGTCACACTCAGTCCATGGATGATGTCTCAGATCACAACTAAAGAGGTGCAGGGCCGCAAGCACATTGCTCATGTCCTGGAGTCTTCTGGCAAGGTTAGAAGTGGTCTTGCTGAGGACAGATTAGCTGCTTTAAGAGTTGGCATTTGCCATGTGAATATGGAATGGTGTTACTTAGGTGCCCAGAGCATGTAACAGAACACCAATGATCTGGGGAACAGCAGATAACATGATACCATGGAAACACACACAGCTTTGCTGGGGGCAGCAAAATCTGAGGTTAAACAACTCTATAAATCTGATCAGAAAAAGTCTTGAGTGTCAGTATAAAAGTTATGAGGAGTTCCTGGGAATGTGTGAAAATGACCAAATTTAAATATGAGAAACAGGGCATTATTTGATGAAGAAAAACACTGTTTAGCTATTCATTCAAATCCTTTCTCTCTGGGCACCCTGATAGACTATGTTTCCTGCCTCTATGACATTTGAGTGGGACCATATCTTTGAGTTCTCAATATTGGAAAATGACAGAAGTGATGGGGGCTACCTCTAGAGAAAAGGGCCCCTCCATTCTTCTTCTTCTTCTTCTTCTTCTTCTTTTTTTTTTGCTGGTTGAAGCCCAGTGATAATGAAGCCCTAAGGGATAGGAGAATCATGATTTACAAAACACTTGGCCCTTGAATCAATAAATAGGAGGGAGTTACTTGCTGATGAGAAAAACCTATATTGGACTCTAAATATGAGAAAGAAATAAACTTTTGCCTGACCTGTGGTGGCGCAGTGGATAAAGCGTCGACCTGGAAATGCTGAGGTCGCCGGTTCGAAACCCTGGGCTTGCCTGGTCAAGGCACATATGGGAGTTGATGCTTCCAGCTCCTCCCCCCTTCTCTCTTTCTCTGTCTCTCTCCTCTCTAAAATGAATAAATAAAAAAAAAAATACCTACGTCAAAATAATTATTAAAAAACAAACAAACAAACAAAAAAAAAACAAAACTTTTATTATACCTGGCTTGGGAGATAGGGTGAATTTCATAAGAAATTAAGGTAGGGTAGTAGAGTTGGGTTGGGGGATTAAATAAATGATGTTAATTATTTACTTTTTTGGATGGTTTGATGGTCAAGAGACACACTAGGCAGGGTAGTCATGGTTTTGCTCAGACCCCTGCAATGACTTGCCCTTTTGTTTAGAATGAAGGCCCATGTCTTTACAACAGTGTATGTAGAAGTGCAGGGTGTGAGCTATATTGCTTCTCTGACTTACTATCCTATTCTCCTCCTCATGCACAAAGAACTGCAAGCACCAGTCTCCTTACTGTTCTGGAAGACCCAGGCTCACACCACCCACACAGCCTTGGCATAGCATCCCCTTCAACTTGAATGCTTCTCCCAGATATGCGAGGCCTAACAGCTTATTGCTGCAATAAGCCTTCAAAACAAGGCCTACAATAACTATTTAAAGCTGCCAGCCCCACAATCTTCCCAAGCATTCCTGATCACTCCACTATAGAGGGAATTTTTTTTCCATAAATCACCTTATAGTGTAACATTTATTTTGTGAATTATGTATTCTGTCTCTGCCCTCCCAGTCTCTCACGCACACACACACACACACAAACTCTCACATATACACAATGATGCATCCTTCATGAGGCATGAGGGCAAAGATCTTTGTTCCTGCATAGAGTATAACGCAGTAACTCTTTTTTTTTTTAATGAACAACGGAACGGATGAGTTTACAAAATATAGCTGAGGCTATTCAGAAGGCATTTGAAAATATCAATCTGAAAAAAGAATAATGACCCAGGCTGCAATTAGGTAGGAATCCATCTGTCATCCTGGGACAATGAGAATGGAGAAGGTCACTAAGTGGGACTATGGAGATTGAAACTAAGATGAAGGCCAAGAAGAGCATATTGGAGGTCACAACATTCGAGATTGTACAAAAGAAAAGGAAGCAGACATGGAAATCTAAACTGAGTCTGAGGGGCAGGAGGAATACCGGGAAATACAGGAGACAGTAGAGGTGAGATGACGAGTGTCAGCTGTCTCCAATGTGACAAAATGGGGACTCTGTGTGGCCTTGCCAATGTGGGTTTCAGAGGGAAATCTGTCTCCTAATATAGGCATAGACCATTTTAGGCTTCTAGGGAGCTTAAACTTGGAATTTTTGGAACATAATCACTTGGAAACAAAGGCAGGAAGGAAAAGATAGCATGTGAACTTAAAGACAACACAGCCAAAGTCTAAATTTACATAATAAGTGAGATTAGTATTCATTCTTTTCATTTAAAAACTCTCTGCTTTGTTTCCTTTCTTCAAATAACATGTTCATAAGAATGACTATATATACATCTATATAGAATGTTAAATAAATATATGTTAATAATTTTGGTGATAAAAGCTATACTACAGTTCTGTTTTGAGGTCAAAATTTAAATAGATATTATCTGAACATAAGGTAAAATTTCCTAAGCCATCATAATTCAAGTATCTATTGATTTGTTATACTGTATAAGTGTTGATAGGTTAAAAGACTCATTATTAAGATATTATTTATCCTGTTTGATCTATAGATCCAATAATATGATTCCAATCAAAATCTCAGCAAATGTTTTCATAAATATTACAGTCATGCAAAAAGTCAAAGAAAACTGAAAATCCAAATCAATTCTGGAAAATGATGATGAAATATAGAGGCTAACATATAGAGAGGAACTAAACATCTAAGACCAGCTCAGTTTATCTTGACTACATATTAAGGAAAAGGTTCAAGCAGGGATTGCCAAAAAAGAAATAAAAACGGTGGAAAATAGTAATACCAATTCATCAACAGCAGGTCTGTGCTATAAGAAATGTTAAAAGAAGTCCTTTAGACAGAAGGAAAATAAGACCATATGGAAATATTGATCTACCCAAGGGAATGAAGACATGGAAAACATACATTTTTCTTATTATTTAAATCTCTTTAAAGATATTGACTGTTTAAACAAGATAATATGTATTGTAGGGTTTATAACACATGCCTAAGTAAAATGTGTGCTAGTAGAATGAAACTTGAAAGGGAGAAATAGAATTAAACTATTATAAGATTCTTATAGTGTATCATAAGTAGTATAAAATTAAATGAAGATAAAATGCATAAATTCTAAAGCAACCTAAATTTTAAAAATAAACAAAAACAGAATTATGGCTAATGAGGCAATAAATAAGGTTAGGAAAAAAGAATGTATCCTGTGTGATTCCACTTATATAAAATTCTAAATATTCCAACAAATTTATAGAGACAGAAAAAGATCAATGGTTGCTTTGCAGGGTATTTAGGAGAAGAGCTGGAAAGGGAGGGATTACAAAGGGGCATAAGAAAACTTCGAGAGGTTATGGATATGTTCACTGTCTTGATTGTGCAGTAGCTTCACTGGGTATACAAGAAAAATATAAGAAGTCAAACACTGGAGTGGTTTAGAGAATCCATATGTGTTTTTAAGCATCACTTTATACCAAATCTCTATTACCGGTACCAAATGGCTCCGTTTGCAACTCTTCACTGTAGCATCTGTACTTCCTCTCCCCTAATAACAGTCTATTTTGATGGATGCCTGAGTGTCAGTTAGGCGTCCTTTCGCATGCTTACTAGAACAAAGCCGGATTCCCAGATAATAGTACAATAAGGCTTTTAAGATTTCAAATACAGTCAGTTGCATTGGTAACTCACTCAGATGAGAGTTAATGTTTGTTCAATGTTTGTTTGTTTGTTTGTTTGTTTGTTTTTGTATTTTTCTGAAGCTGGAAACGGGAGAGACAGTCAGACAGACTCCTGCTTGTGCCTGACCGGGATCCACCTGGCATGCCCACCTGGGGGCCACGCTCTGCCCACCAGGGGGCGATGCTCTGCCCCTCTGGGACGTCACTCTGTTGCGACCAGAGCCACTCCAGCGCCTGGGGCAGAGGCCAAGGAGCCATCCCCAGCGCCCGGGCCATCTTTGCTCCAATGGAGCCTCGGCTGCGGGAGGGGAAGAGAGAGACAGAGAGGAAGGAGAGGGGGAGGGGTGGAGAAGCAGATGGGCGCTTCTTCTGTGTGCCCTGGCCGGGAATCGAACCCGGGACTTCTGCACACCAGGCCGACGCTCTACCACTGAGCCAACCGGCCAGGGCGAGAGTTAATGTTTGGATTGAGGCTACCTGAAGTTTGCCTGATGCCAGAGGCCTACGAGGCTCCATTTGCAGGAAGTATTTGAAGTTTGCTAAATGTAGGTACCAATAAGGGATAATCAACTGGGTTTTTCATGGAAATATAAAAAAAAACAAAACAGAAAATATGGAAACAAATATACATCCTTCACAGAGCTAGAGGGAAGAAAACAACCAATTCAGCAATTCAGCTCAGTTAAAAACAAACAAACAACAAAAAAAAAGATGGTCAACTTTTCCAAAGGCTATTGAGAAGAGCTGTTTCGCTATATAGAAGCAGAGCTCAAAATCTTTAGTTTTTGAGTGATGTGGATGTGCAAATGTGGGTGGCATGTGGGCACATTTTGAAAGGGAAGAAGGCAGTGGTGCTGAATTCCTGAGATTTAAGAATAATGCAGGAAGAAACAAATGGCTCCTCAATTCTATGATTGTATAAGAGAAATAACACCTTGCTCCTCAAAGAAAGGCATCTTGATGTGCTCAGGATAATTTAAAGCAAATATCAGTATGTTGTTTTTAATTGTTCATAAACAATAACTTAAATTTTTTTTCCATTGATTTGAGAAAGAGAGAGAGAGAGAGAGAGAGAGAGAAAGTATCAACTTATTGTTCCACTTAGTCATTCCATTTAGTTGTGTACTCACTGGTTGCTTTGCATATATGACCTGACCACGGATCAAACCCATGACCCTGCCACACCAGGAAAATGCTTGAATTCTTGAAAAGTTTGAGAATTTTCAGTGATAGCAATGGGCAGACACAGAGATATGAATTAAGCAGTCCAGATGATTGTGTAAACCACTGGAGCAGCTGACTTCTGATGTACATTTCACCAGTAATCTACTACAGATCTAGTGTATCTTCAACACTGTGATCATTCACTCTCCTCTTAATAGCTTTCTGGGTATTATAATAATACCATAAATTAGGAGCTTCTTACTCTAATTCACACCATAGTGAGTTCCTTGATCATAGTTTCTTTTATTCCATCTACTTCTTTAAAACTTTAATCATATCCTATTTTAGTTTTTATTGCATCAAGACTAAACCCCTCACCTGGTTTATCCTAGTCTGGTTGCCAAAACCATAATCTGAACTTTCTAACCATTCTTGTTTCAGGATGGTTATTGACCATACAGGAAGCACCTCAGTCTTTATAATGACAAAGATTCTCCAAAAAGAGGCATGTAGATTCAGAACACTCATATACAAAAGAAGAAGTAGAGGCCCTGGCCGGTTGGCTCAGCGGTAGAGCGTCGGCCTGGCGTGCAGGGGACCCGGGTTTGGTTCCCGGCCAGGGCACATAGGAGAAGCGCCCATTTGCTTCTCCATCCCCCACCCCCTCCTTCCTCTCTGTCTCTCTCTTCCCCTCCCGCAGCCAAGGCTCCATTGGAGCAAGGATGGCCCGGGTGCTGGGGATGGCTCCTTGGCCTCTACCGCAGGCGCTAGAGTGGCTCTGGTCGCCGCAGAGCGACGCCCCAGAGGGGCAGAGCATTGCCCCCTGGTGGGCAGAGCGGGGGGGGGGGACCCTGGTGGGCATGCCGGGTGGATCCCGGTCGGGCGCATGCGGGAGTCTGTCTGACTGTCTCTCTCCATTTCCAGCTTCAGAAAAATACAAAAAAAAAAAAAACACCAAAAACAAACAACAAAAAAAAACAAAAGAAGAAGTAGAAAAAGAATTGCTTATAATTTTTAAGTTTGCCTATACTATTCCCCAATAATAGACAAAAGCAGATATTGCAAGATTCCACATTGTTCAAAAACAATGAATGAGATAAATTTTGGGAAATAAAATGTATAGAGGCAGAAAACCATCAGACAAACTCCAAACCTCCATCTGTGTGTTTATTTCAATATTTTTTTTTTTTTTTGCATTTTTCTGAAGTTGGAAACGGAGAGGCAGTCAGACAGACTCCTGCATGCACCTGACTGGGATCCACCCAGCATGCCCACCAGGGGGCAATGCTCTGCCCATCTGGGGTGTCACTGTGCAGCAATCAGAGCCATTCTAGCGCCTGAGGCAGAGGCCACAGAGCCATCCTCAGCGCCCGGGCCAACTTTGCTCCAATGGAGCCTTGGCTGCGGGAGGGGAAGAGAGAGACAAAGAGGAAGGAGAGGGGGAGGGGTGGAGAAGCAGATGGGCGCTTCTCCTGTGTGCCCTGGCCGGGAACCAAATCCGGGACTCCCACATGCCAGGTCGACTCTCTACCACTGAAGTAACCTGCCAGGGTCAACATTTTCTCTTAATAGTTTTGGGAGCTGTTAATCAGGAATTATAGTTGTCTCTTTGGTGTATATATAGAGAGAATATAGATACAGTGTATATAGTATATCTTACTTCTCCTTTATATCCCTTGGGATTAGAAACCACGCTTTCCAGATCACTAGTCATAACTTGATAAAAAAAAGAAATGATAACAAAGGCCTAGACAATGTTTACCTGGAATACACAAAATCTGAACAGTAGGTTCCTGTGTAACTGTCATCAGTTTGAATAGCTTCTACTTATACTAGCCAGTAAACACGTGGAGAGGTTCAAACTATCTGCTGGTTTGTGACCTCTGTATGGCTTCACCATTATTTTTCTGCCAGTTCTTTCTTGCGTCATGTGTCCTAAAGAGGCAAATCCAGCCCTGGCCGGTTGGCTCAGCGGTAGAGCGTCGGCCTAGCGTGTGGAGGACCCGGGTTCGATTCCCGGCCAGGGCACACAGGAGAAGCGCCCATTTGCTTCTCCACCCCTCCGCCGCGCTTTCCTCTCTGCCTCTCTCTTCCCCTCCCGCAGCCAAGGCTCCATTGGAGCAAAGATGGCCCGGGCGCTGGGGATGGCTCTGTGGCCTCTGCCTCAGGCGCTAGAGTGGCTCTGGTCACAACATGGCGACGCCCCAGAGGGGCAGAACATCGCCCCTGGTGGGCGTGCTGGGTGGATCCCGGTCGGGCGCATGCGGGAGTCTGTCTGACTGTCTCTCCCTGTTTCCAGCTTCAGAAAAATGAAGGAAAAAAAAAAAAAAAAAGAGGCAAATCCATATCCTCATGACAGTGCAACCATGAAGGCAGATCAGGTTAGCCTCATGTTCCCTTTGCTCTATTTTGTGGGTTTCCTCCCTGGGCTAGGGCTTGTGTAGAGTAGGTGTGATCCAGGTGAGTTTCACAAAATGAAAATGAGGAAACGTATATACCACATAGCTGAATATGGCTATTTGACAAAAGAGTAGACTGAGGCTTAGAAGCTTTAGTTAACATTAGAGGAGTCAGGATTTAAAACAAGTCTTTGAAAGAGAACTATAAATATTTGCCATTTAATCCTCCAAATGTGACATAGTTCTATGAAATCAATGAACAAAAAGTAACAAGGCAATATGAATTTAAAAAATATGTGAACAGCTGAAAGAGTGTGACACATTAAAGAAGACAAATAGTAACCAACAACGGACAGATATGTGGGCCGGGTATTCTCAAGGTAATCCAGTGTACATTTTTGCTACATTTATAGCTCTTATGAAATCTCCTTTACTTATATTTACTTTACTTTTCAGAAATTCATAATTTATATTAGTCAACACAGATCTATAGATAAATAGGTAAGTATAAATTTCAGTCTTTTAAATTACAACGTGATTGCTCGGGCTATGACATTCTGGAAAGACATAGTTACGCTTTGTTCATTTCCTCTTCTATTTCGTTTTCTTGATCAACAAGCACTAAGATTTTGGCTATAGAAAGAATAAGACTGATGCATTTGCAAGGTCCTTTACAGAAACAGTTCACTTCTCTAGACTTAGGGCAATAGCTGTAAATATGGACATCCTAAGAGAGGTGTGAGCATTGCAGTTATATAGTTATATGTGGTCCTTTTCAGGGGTGATTGACAAACAGTATCTTGAGAGTTGCTAGACAGTGAGAATATCAATTGTGCTCTTCCTGGAATTAATGCCTGAATTTTCATCTTCAGATGGAACAAATTTACATTAGATGAGTAAGGTAAGAGTGAAAAAAAAAACAAAACTACAGAATCATAAAGAGAAACACATAGAAACTCTACAAAAAAGACCAGCTAGAGTATAAATGATGTTCCATTTCCATAACCTATAGGGCATGCTCTGCTGCTTTATACATCTTAAGCGAAAGAGTGCCGTGTCCTTCAAAGAACATGAGTGATGTTTGCCTTTAGTTACGGTACCTTCTCATGGTCTGAAAATCTCATTCAGCCTGTCTTTTCTCATTGACTTGTCACTCAAGATAAACCTGGTAATTAATATCTGTAGCTTTTCAAACTGAAGAAAGCATTCCTGTGTTGTTTTGTTTTGTTTTCCATTTCTGTCCTGGAAGTCATGGATTTTACCATCATTACAAGAGGGGGTACTATGAGACGAGTTTAATTCATGACTGAGGAGATGCAGGTCCCTGGAGCAGACACTGTGTGTTTGTTAAATAACACTGTGAAACCCAGACATTTTCCTGTTTCGTCCTGTTTGGAAATTTTCACCAAAAATGATTTTTCCAGGTTTTGCCCATCCATTACTTTTAATAATGACTTTATTGGGATAGCAATTATTTTCTTTGGGCCAGAGGCGAAGTGTTAAGCCATATTTCTCCTATAATTTAAGAATTCTTTTTATGAATTTTAAGTATATTATTCTATATATAAGGTGAAATCCAAAAAGCTGGAGTGGCGAGTTGAGGCTACATTTTTGCAACAAACTGTGAAGTTCCTCACCACTTGTTTCCTGCAAAGATGGAATCAGACAGAATGGGGGGACTCCATACTGTTGATTTCCATGTTGAGAGGTTTCTATTTTGTAATGCTTACATGAATAAGTAAGAAATGAGCTGGAGAAGACAAATACGTACCTAAGATATGCTCTGTACAGACAATCTATATCCTTTAACTTTCAGATTCTGGCTTGATCTTATACCAGCAGGTTCAAGGATGGCTGTTGGCTTCAGTCATTTCTCCAGCCAACGCTCACAGCCGCCTCCTTCCCACACCCACTGACTCAGACAATTTTAAATATCCCTGCGGCAGTACAAGAATCTCAAGGAATTTTTAAGCTCAAAAGCGGTTGTAAGGAAGACTTTTAAATAGTTAGTGTTGATGTCTGCCTGGTAGAATGACTTTGGGGACTTAGAAAGCCTTGTGCCAACTTCAAAATCCCTCCACACCTATTCTCTGATGCTTAACATTCTAGTCGGGGTTGGATAAGCCATTTAATTCATTAAAGTATCTGTTGAATACAGAGGAAACACCCCATGGGATATTTTATATTGAGGAATGTTCGCACTAGGGTAAAAATGAGTGAAAATCTGTTCTTTTTAAGGAAAATGATTTGAAAGAAAAAGTGAATAAGGAGGGGAGACGGAAATTGGGAGAAAGTACACGGGTAGGGGAGGGGGGAAAGAAAACAGAAAAAAGGGAGAGAGAGCAGGAAAGATCAGAAAGAAGGGGGACAGGAGAAAGCAGGGGCGGGGCAGGCAGAGTAAGCTGGGGAAAGAGGAGAGGAGAAAAGCCAGAGAAAAGCCAGGAGAAAGGAAAGGACAGTGATGGGAAGAGGAAGGCAGGTGGGCTAGCTTAATGAAGAATAAAAATCCTTAGTACATGCCATTTGCAGGTGGTTTAAAAAAAAGCTCAAGCTTGGGCACAACAGACCTACCATAGCTAGCCCTGCTTTAAATAAGCAGTGAGATGTTCATGAGGGCTGGTCCGCTCTCTAGGAGTCAAAACATTAATGAATAGCTTGACTGCATAGACGTTCCCAAAAGCTACCCTTTCGCTACTTTTTCTAAGTGGGGGTTCAAAGAGATTCTGTCAAGGTCACATTAGGGTGCTGGGCTGCCTTAACTAAGTGTCACAGACTGGGTGGCTGAAACAGCAGGTCTTTATTTTCTTACAGCCTTGGAGTCTGGAATTTCAAGATCAAGAAGTCGGCTGTGTTGGGAGCCTCTAAAGGCCACCTAGGAAGAGGGTTCCCTGGCTCTCTCCTGGCTTGCAGATGGCTGCCCCCTGTGCTGCCTCTTCACCACCATTGTCCCTCTGTGAATGCCCCCTAGTGCCTCTTCTTGTAAAGACACCAGTCATAGGGGATTAGGGCCCACACAGGGGCCTCTCACACCTTAATCACCTCTTGAAAGACCTTCTTTCCAAATCCTCTTCCTTGGGGTTGAGATATTAACATGAATGTGGGAAGGACACTATTTAGCCCATTAACTAATTAATTAGCCCAGGTAGTGGGGACTCAAAATCATCTTCTAGATGAACGTTTCTAGAACACTTGGCCGCATTTGCTCAGTCCCAAATCTTGTCCAATCAGGATATTATTTCTGCCAGCCCCCCCCCCCCAATCTTCAGAGAGAGCACAGTGGAGCGACAAGGCCACTGGCTGCAAAGGGGTAAATTTCAGTCTTGGATCTACAACCTATTATCTGTGTGACCTTATATTATTTAACTTCTCAGTCTGAGCCTTGGGTTCTCCTGGGTAAAATAAGGCTATTACCAAATTTCCCCATGTATAAAATGCACCTTTTTTTCAAAAAATTTGGGGTCTAAAAACTGGATGCATCTTATACAGTGGTTGTAGTTTTTTTTTTTACTTGCATTTTCTACTTTTTGCACTTGTTTTTGCACTCATTGTTGTAGATGAATCAAACTTGAGTTCAATAACTTTATGTAATACATTTTTTTTCAAATTTCAGGTACAAAATTAAGGTGTGTCTTATACATGGGAGTGTCTTATACATGGGGAAATATGGTAATTACCTGCTACAAAACAAGGTTGGTCTAGGCTGTCTTAGATGAGAGAACATTCTTGATAAAATCTGAAAATGCTCTGAAAAGCATTTGAATATTGTCAGGCTTTGAACAAATGGAAGGGATTATTATAATCATCGTTGTGCATTTGGTTTTAAGTGGTTTCCCACTTGAAACACTTGGAGATTTAAAAGCAGCCAACTTTAAACCGGTCCCCATTCATAACAGACTAAATTCCCTGTGCAGATGGCGTTCCATGGGGCATGATCGCTACCCTTTGGTTCAATATTCATTAGCACAAGGCTTTTCATTAACTTCTGTCCGTCACACGTCTTGCTAGGACCATATACATAACTGATGATAATACCAACCTTTAGTTGGGAAAATTATTAAAGAATAAGACAGAATCAGGATCTCAGTATTGATTTTTTTTCTCCCTTTCTTTCTGTGGGAGCCATATTGAAGACTGAAGCTGAAAGAATTTTTTCCCGTCTTCCTTTTCTGTATTTTTGGTACCCGCAAACCCTAGATACCCTAACGCCAACTCAGATGGTCAGAAAATGGGACTCACAAAAATGTAGCCTGTTAGAAATGGAAGCATTTTGAAGTAGGCTGCTCCTGGAAGTAGAAAAGCCATAGTGATTAAATCGGTGGTGCCGGAATAGCAGAACTCCAGGCATGATGGTAGGAAGACAGGACAGATCATTAGAACAGCAAGACATTTTAGAAGAAGGCTGTGAATAACCCCGATGAAGCTAACACACTGCTTTCTTTGGTAAGAGCCTTAATAATAGTATCAAATTGCCTGACCTGTTGTGGTGCAGTGGATAGAGCATCAACCTGAAATGCTGAGGTCGCCAGTTCAAAACCCTGGGCTTGCCTAGTCAGGGCACATGTGGGAGTTGATGTTTCCTGCTCCTCCCCCTGTTCTCTTTATCTCTTTCCTCTCTCTCTCTCTCTCTCTCTCTCCTCTCTCTCTAAAAGTGAATAAATAAAATCTAAAAAAAATTAACAATATCAAATTATTAAGGTTTTTGTAGTTAACACTCTGCCTTAGAAATGAAAGGTAGGACTAATTATTACTCCTTGTTTAAAACATGCACTGACAATATACTCATGATCTCCAAAAATAGACTATAATTTCCAGTTTCTAAGGTACTGAGGAAATGAATTAAACTATCCATTATGCAATGACTTTGTTAATTCAAGTTGTCTTTCTAATAATATTGGTGATGATAACATTGTCAAAAATTTTAAAAGTGGCCTGACCTGTGGTGGCACAGTGGATAAAGCGTCGACCTGAAAATGCTGAGGTCGCCGGTTCAAAACCCTGGGCTTGCCTGGTCAAGGCACATATGGGAGTTGATGCTTCCAGCTCCTCACCCCTTCTGTCTCTCTCTCCTTGCTCTCTCTCTCTGTCTCTCTCTCTCTCTCTCCTCTCTAAAAAAATGAATAAATAAATTAAAAAAATTTTAAAAGCAAGTTTCAGAATAGAATGTGTAGGATCTCACTTCTCTTCAGTAAATAATTTGTGTAAATAAATAATTATAAACAACTACATAAATACCCAGATATTGAATGGGTAAACATTGAACCTGGAAATTTTATATCCAGTTAAAGACGTCCTTCAAAGGTATTGGTATGATAAAAAGATTCTACAAAACAAAGTGAATCAACAAACAAAACAGAAATAAACTCCTGGATTTATATCAATTTGTATAGAGAATAAATTGATGGTAACCAGATGAGAAGGTGTTGAGGAGATCAGTGAAAAGAGTAAAGGAATTAAATACAAATTGCCAGTTGTAAAAATCATCACAGGGAGGTAAAGTATAAGAAATAGAATTAGTAACATTATAATAAGTATGTATGCCCAAAGGGTGAAAAACTTAAAGTGTGATCAATCTGGAGGTATGTATATACATGTCTAATCATTATGTTCTACACTTGAAATTAATGTAATACTATATATGTCAAGAGTGATTAAAAAATAAAAAAGAAAATATATAAATAAGTAACTAAAATGATGTGAATATCACTATAAATACAATTAATATAATAAATACTGTAATCATATTATAGTAATACAATAAATATTATGTGCATAGGGATTATACTAGTTTTTTAGTTTTGTAGATGATGCTGCATATATTTTATCCCAAGGAGTTTTTTATCGTAATAATTGTTTTTATTAAGTGACTTCCTGTGTTTCAGTACTCTACTATGCAGTTCACATCTAACACAAGAAGGTTAGGACTTGTTCAAAGCCAGTAAATAATAATGGACAAAGCTATGTATTTGCATTTAATCTGCTGCAGTTTGACTTCGGAAAAACTTCTCTACAGCACTTTCTCCAGTGTACTGAGGCTACGTCCACTCAACTTCTTTCTGGGACCCCTTGAATGCATGTAACTTAATTTATTCAAAGTGTGGGAATAAAGAGGAATGCTGAGGCTGAGGGTGGGGCTGGGGCGAGGATGAGATGACTGTGAGGGGCAGGTTCTGAACATTGCTACTGATAACAAGAGATGGCACTCCTGGACACAGGATGATCCTGGTGGGAGAGAGGCACTAGAGTAGAATAATAAGCATGGAGGATTTCTGCTTAAATCAAGTAGAGCAATGCTTCTCCAATACAGTCCTCAGAACAGCAGCAGCAGCGTGACTTGGTAACCTGCAGGCAGGCAAATTCCCAGGCACCACACCTGAAACACAGAACCAGAAATTCTGGGCATCAAGTCCAGAAGTCTGTTTTCACAAGCCTTCCAGGTGATCCTGATTCACTTTAAGGTTAGAGAACCACTGAATTCGAGGAAGAAAGGGAGACATGAGGTGGTGAGTCTTTGAATTGTTCTGGCGAGAAGGGATCTGTTTTGTTTCCAGGTGTGACCCATTGAGTCAGAGCGAGGACTAACTGGCCAGATGCACTGATGTCACCCAATTGACCAGTGGCCCTATGACACCCCCATGTTCCGTAAAAACTGTTTCCCAGTATAGGTCCCTCTCTTCTTCCCCATCTTCCGCTTTACAAACAGCCGCCTTATAAAGTCCGATGAACAGCGAGGGGGATAGCTAAAATTGTCAGGAATTAAGCCCAAGGAGAAGTTCAAAGCCTTCTTTTCCCGTAAAGTCATTATGCACTTGCCTCATTTCCTGCTGACTGACTTTCTCTCGGGAATAGGAACCAGGAAATTTTTATGGCAGGTGCAGTTGTAGCAGATGTTACAAAGCCCAAGACAGCTCACTGCTTCCCCTGTTTGTTAACTTCATTCCCCCACAGAAATCACCTTGGTTGCTCACGGATTTGAAATAACTCTTTCCTACCTAGTAAGATGGTATATTTCTTAAAGGAACTATACTTTCTTCCGGTGTTCCAGGCAACATCTCTGTTGATCATAGACTAGCAGGGGACATTAATGTTTGTTTTGCTTTGACTTATAAGGTACACTTGGCCTCACCAATGTGAAATTTCAATGATCTGAAAACAGTGTCTCTTATAAGAACCATCCACTAAGCCAGTGATTTTCAAGCAGTGTGCCTCAAGAATTTTTAAAACACACAATACCTGACTAGTCAGGGGCACTGATCACTTTTCCCTTAGACTGTCAAATAATAATAATAAAAAGACAACAGCCATCACAACAATTTTTTTGATAGATCGGCAAAAATATATATATATTTTTGGTGTGCTGCAGAATTTTAGTTATTAGTTTATCTGTGTGTGCCATGAGATGAGAAAGGTTTAAAATTGCTGCACCAGGCAGATGTTTTTCCTTTCAATTCTGTAACACGAAGAGACAAAAGAAGAGCGAATGTGTGCTGGAATGTGATTTTTAGGAGGTATGATGAGAGTTTATCTGCAGAGGCAAAGATGGCAGGATAGAATCATTGTGCAGCATGGGCTCTGGAGTCAGCCTGACTCAGTTACCTAATGGCTATGAAAACTTGGGCAAGTTACTTAATCTTTTTTTTTTTTTTCTGTAAAATAGAGTAATGGCTCCTAGCTCGTAGGGTTGTTGGGAAAATCAAACTGTTAAATTTAAAAAAACTTATACAAGAATATCTGAAAAGTATTGAGCATTCCATAAATGACTGCTATCATATTATTACTATTATTGACCTAATATACTATAAGAAACTGTATCAAAAGAATGACCCAATTCCATCACCATCTTGTATGTACTGGGGCAGGGAAAGATGCTGGTCTAGAGAATGAGAAGCGAATTGTTAATTAGCTCTGTTTGGGAGGCAAGAAATAACCTTTTCATGCTGCCTAATCTCCTGTTAATTACATTTTCATCCACATTTGTCTTCTCTCCTTACCTGGCTTCTCTGAGCCTAGAGAGCAGGTGCTATGTGTCCGTCTTCTTTGTACAAACCAGAGTACTAAGCACAGCAACTTTCACATCGTAGGAGATTTAATTTTCAGAAAGACATGTTCCAGTCAACCGGAAAGAATAATTAGCCCTAAATCCTCACTCATCATGCACATTGAGGTTTGATGTTTGATTTGGCGGTTTCTCAGGACACACCCTTGGTGCTGCGAGTAGCGCTCACTGTCTTACACCATTTGCTTTGGTGCTGTGATCTTCAAAGTAACTTCCAGGTCCAACAACCAGGTGATAAAATACTTAGGGACTACTCTTGGCGGCATGGTGGAAAATTCCAAATGAGTCCATGACACAGTGCTTGCTACCCTCCTCCCCCTACAAACACTATTGGAATACCAGACTTAAACATTAGAAAGAGATTTGGGGGATGGTTGAATGTCCAACGGGTAGTGCTATGGATATTTGGAAAAAGAAAGTTCATAGTAGGTCACTGTTTTCAGAAAACAGTTTAGGAAATAGATGGGAACGGAGTGGAGTTTCTACATTAAGGAGACTAAAGTTCTCCCATCTATCCAATGAGCATGATTTCACACCACATAGCACAGCCCTCCCTTATCCAGGTGGGTTACAATGGACACTAACAGGAAAAAAAATCCAAAAAATATTTCGTGTGATGATGACCAATAGAAACATATCGGGTAGTGCTAAATGCTACATGATAATTAATAACTAGTTCTTAACTAAATAAACCCAGTGAATACAAAGAGCTTTAATGACACCTTCTCACCAAACCATGAAGCTTCAGCAGAACATAAAAGGGAGTTCTACTTTATAAAGCTTTACATTGAGGCTGCTACATTTAAAAATGTATTTTTTATGTTAATGAGCTCTGTGAAACCAGGTATTCTATTACTCTGGCATTTTGAATATAAAACTCTGTTAGCTTATTATAAGAAACAAAGTTCTGATGAAAAGAAACCGTTGTGATTCTAAACTATTAATTAAAGCTGGTGCCCTAATTATTTATCATTTTTTACCAGCACTGCCATATACTAATTATTTATTACATATAAAGTGAGTTAACTATTTTTGGTTCATTGTTGTGTATTCTACTGAATTATATTTTTAAAAGTTAGTGGATCACAGATAATACTTTGGGTTTTACTTATAACTTGTATTTCACTATCCACCATAAGAGGTAACAAGGACACAAAATAACAACCAACCATATTTGAGAACAGAAATTCAAGCTAGACATTCAAAACCATATGGTATCATGATCATTATGATAATTCTACCAGCTTACAGCTCAGACTATAACTTGAAAATTGCCTGAGAATTTTCTCACCTGTGCTGGGGTTCCCAACGGCAAATTCAGATGTCCTTTGGTTTCTCTGCTTACTTCAGAGAATATTTTTTTTCTCCATTTGTAGTAGAAATCTATCAGAAACACAGAATTTGGGACCACCATTATGTCTGTGCTGTGTGTGTGTGTTTTCAGTTTTGAAATGATAGCCAGTGTTTCCCAAACCTGAGCTCAGAGTAAAAGATACAGCTTTTTGGGGCTCCATTTATCCACAATGAAATTGGACCTTCTAATGATTAAGACTGACAGATAAAACACAAAACACTCTGCTAAATTTAAATTTCAGATAAACAGCAAGTACTTTGGTCCAAGTATGCCCATGCCATATTTGAGACATACTTACACTATAAAATTATTCATTGTTTATCTGAATTTCAAATTTAACTGACATCATCTGTTTTTCTGGGGGTTTCTGTTTGTTTATTTTGTTTCTTTTTTTTTTCTTTTTAGTAAATCTGGAAATCCTGCCAAGAGTAGCAGTGAGGAGTCTGTATTACCAGTAGTTCCTAAGCTAATCTGTTAAACTGGGTCTTCTCTTCTTCAAGTTTTAAATTTGTTTATTCTTTATTTTTGAATAAAGACCCACATTTCAGATCAAAACTGAAGAGCTGTCACACAAGAAACATATTTTTCAGAGTTGGGGCATGGATTATTTCTTATATAAGTAACATTAACTTAAACTTATTTATGATTCCAGGGGAGAAATGTCTTATTATGTAAGTGTCACTTCATTTAAAGAGGCTGTATTCATCATTTCATTTTTATTCAAAAAAATGTCCACACAGTTTATTGTCATCTGAGCATCATAGTCATCTAGCTTGGTTTGTTTGCGTAAAATTAAACACATAGTTAAGAAAATAGAAGGGAAAGGTGTAACAGGGTCTTTTCTACCAAGATAAAGTTCTCTATTTTCTCCAGTGGAAATAGCCCAATTCTGGAAGTTTTGTCCACAGATTTAGAATGAGGAAATATGATAACTAGTGCTTCTTTAAAAATTACTCTATGGCCTGACCTGTGGTGGCGCAGTGGATAAAGCATTGACCTGGAAATGCTGAGGTCGCCGGTTCAAAACCCTGGGCTTGCCTGGTCAAGGCACATATGGGAGTTGATGCTTCCAGCTCCTCCCCTCTTCTCTCTCTCTCTCTGTCTCTCCCTCTCCTCTCTAAAATGAATAAATAAAAAATAAAAAGTATTTAAAAATTACCCTATGGCCTGACCTGTGGTGGCGCAGTGGATACACCGTCGACCTGGAAATGCTGAGGTCGCCAGTTTGAAACCCTGGGCTTGCCTAGTCAAGGCACATATGGGAGTTGATGCTTCCAGCTCCTCTCCCCCTTCTCTCTCTCTGTCTCTCTCCCCTCTCTGTCTCTCCTCTCTAAAATAAATAAATTAAATAAAATAAAATTACCCTATGCCCTGGCTGGTTAGTTGGGTGGTAGAGCATCGGCTGGGCATGTGGATATCCCGTGTTTGATTCCCAGTCAGGGCACACAGTAGAAATGACCATATGCTTCTCCACCCCTCCCCCTCTTCTCCCCCTTCTCTCTTTCTCTTTCTCTCACTCTCTCCCCTCATGCAGCCATGGCTTGATTGGTTCGAGCTCATAGGCCCCAGGCTCTGAGGATGGCTTCATGGAGCTTCCTCCTCAGGCACTAAAAATAGCTCAGTTGTTAGTATGGCCCCAGATGGGCAGAGCATCAGTCCCAGACAGGGGTTGCCAGGTGGATCCCAGTCGTGGCACAGGTGGGAGTCTATCTATCTCCCCTCCTCTTACTTGGAAAAGAAAAAAATTACCATAAAAGGGGAAAAAAGCAGAGAGAACAAATGGGCTATTAAGGCAAGTGCAGTCAGATCGGAGGGGAATAATCTTTGTTCCCTGTAGCTTGTAATAGGGAAGTAGGATCCACAATGTGAAAACATCAGAGCAGCACCATCAAATCCCAGAAAGAACCAGTAGGTACAGAGAATCAAGATTGTATCTGAGCAGTTGCTGGGAACCCAGGGTCTGGGAAACAGCACGCATTCTAACACAAAGCCCGGAGCCCAGGTACCATAGGAACAGCTGATCCTCCACAAACATTTGTTGATATGTGGAGATGAGATGGGTCCTGACATGCTGTCTGGGTATTATGAGCAAGGTACAGGGTAACCAAGGGGACCAGACCAACAGCACAGAGCTGCATAAATCCCAGCTGTGAATTCAAAAGGGATGCCTGGGCTTGAATACTCCTTTGCCCCCAGCTAATGTGTGTACTGACCTCGGCTAAGGAGCTTGGAAATATTTCTAAGTAATTTGGTTCCCATAAATAGGACGTCTTCTTCAGGTGTTATGTGAGGAGGAACTAAAAATAATTAATGCAATGATCCTCAGACCCTCCACCACCTGAAAGAGCTGAAAGAAAAAAAAAAAAAAAAAAAAGAGGTGGCGAAAACTAAAGTTAGATGGTTTTTGTTTTTTTTTAATGTTCTCTACTGGGAGAAGCTGGAAGGAAGTTTTCCTGGAAAAGTTTCCAATAAATTGGACCATTCAGGCACATTCCTCATTGCTCATTAAAAAAAAAAAATGTAAAACATAATTATTAAGTTCATTTACTATGATCTTTAAGTAGTTGCTTGAGGAAATGTATTGCAATATGTTTTATATACCTGACTTTGAATACGGTGAAACATTCATTTAAGAAAATAGATACGTTCTGTCCCATTTAAAATGTATGCTTCCAAGACTGTGGGCCTTCTGAATTCAGTATCAAACTGAAATTCTATGAGAGGCAAATTGCATTTAATTGGCAAGACTGACTTGGTTCAGGCAAAAGGGAAAAAAAGTATAAACAAGTAATAAAATCAGACTTCCTGGAGTGTTGAGTTGTGAAACTTTTGATTTCAAAAAATACTGGGTATTTATTAGGAGTTTCACTGATGCCTTCTAAGTGCTCTGTGAAGTACAAACAGGAGGCAGAAATGGAATCTTAATGGAGAAAAGACAGGAAAGACTGAAGTCCCTTTCATTTTTCCCTCTTTCAGGAATGACCAGTAAGTCAGCCAGGGCTCTTGCATGGATTTTCCCAGCCATTTGCTTTGGCTCCAAAATACTTAAGGAAATAGTACTAAGTGGGCGCAAGTATTTCAATGACAAAAGCTGACCACTATGACACACAGATCATAAACAACACTGGCCTTTGATCCACCTCACTTGTTGGGTTCAAAGATACCTGTTTGTAGACATATCCTGGAAACGAACTTCAGGGATGCCCATCACAGAGTTTGCCCAGGTACAGACAGATCTTCAGGGCCAAAGGTCTTTTATTCTCTTTTTTCACTTTCTTGTCCTTTCCAATATCCTCTCTGGCCAGACATTTTTATAAGGTGTCATGTTTTCTTTTAAATAATAACAAATCAGAAATTGGGATAATACTACTAAATCTACAGAAATGGAAAGGAGAGTATGAAAGTACTATGAAAAATTGTGTGCCAGGGAATTGGGTAACCTGGATGAAATGGACACAGTCTTAGAAACATACCAAGATGGAGTCACAAAGGAATAGAAAATCTAAACAGACCCATAACTAACAAGGAGATGGAATTAGCAATAAAAACACTTCTCAACAACAACAAAAAGTCCTAGACTGCACATGTTCACTGGTGAATTCTACAGAATATATAGGTAAAGAACTAACATTGATCCTTCTCAAATGGTTCCAAAAAGTTGAACAGGAGGGAGTACTTCCTAATTCATTTTATGAGGCCAGCATTACGCTGATACCACAACCACACAAAGACGCCATAAAGAATACTACAGACCAATATATATTATAAACATCAATGTAAAAATCCATATCAAAATACTAGAACAATGAATTTATCACCATATTAAAACAATTATACATCATGACCATATGGACTTTATTCCTGGAATATAAAGATGACTCAACATCTAGGAATAAATCATGTAGGCTCTGGCCAGGTGGTTCAGTGGATAAAGCACCCTCCCAGCTCATAGAGAGCATGGGTTCAAGGCCCTGTATATGAGTATATAACTAAGTGGAACAACTGAATGTGACAACGAATTGATGTTCCTCTTTCTCTATCTCTCTTCTTTCATTTCTTTGTCTCTCTTTCAATTAATGGAAAAATTGTAGAAATCAATCAATGTAATACACCACATTAACAGAATGAAGGGAAAAAGCCATGAGAACATCTCAACAGGTACAGAGGAAGCAATGGATAAAACTCAAAAAACACTTTCATGATTAAGAAAATAAGAAAGCTCAACAAACTAGGAATAGTAAGAAACTACCTCAACATAATAAAGATTATATATAAAAAACTCACAGTTAACATCATAGTCAGTGTTGAAGAACTGAAAATTTTCCTCTAACATAAGGAGAAAGAAAACATTGATGCCCACTTTGATCACATCTATACTGCTCACAAAAATTAGGGGATATCTCAAAATTAATATGAAGCGATAAAAAAGCATTTGATTTTTTTTTTTTTTGTATATTTCTGAAGCTAAAAACGGGGAGAGACAGTCAGACAGACTCCCGCATGCGCCCCACCGGGATCCACCCGGCACGCCCACCAGGGGGCGATGCTCTGCCCACCAGGGGGCGATGCTCTGCCCCTTCTGGGAGTCGCTCTGTTGCGACCAGCACCACTCTAGCGCCTGGGGCATAGGACAAGGAGCCATCCCCAGTGCCCGGGCCATCTTTGCTCCAATGGAACCTCGGCTGCAGGAGGGGAAGAGAGAGACAGAGAGGAAGGAGAGGGGGAGGGGTGGAGAAGCAGATGGGCGCTTCTCCTGTGTGCCCTGGCCGGAAATCGAACCCGGGACTTCTGCACACCTGGCCGACGTTCTACCACTGAGCCAACCGGCCAGGGCGCATTTGATTTTTTTATTAAACAAGACCATCAGAAAAGCAAATGACAAGTCAAAGAAAGTTGTTTGATTATATAAATGAGATGTAAAACCAAGTTTTATTTCATTGGTGAAAATGCACTCTACAAAAGACTGAAAGTACTGAAGTATCTGCACATTCTCGGATCCTCTAATTTTTGTTAACTCAGTACTGAAAGTACTAGCCAGAACAATTAGACAAAGAGAGAGAGAGAGAGAGAGAGAGAGAGAGAGAAATAAAAGGAATCCAAATTAGAAGAGACAAGTACAATTATCTCTGTTCACTGATGACATGATTTTTTATGTAGAAACACTAAAAAGCTCACCAAAAAATTTGTTAGAACTAAGAACTAATAAATTCAGCAAGGTAACCAGATACAAAATGATCAAAGAAAAAAACAGTTGTATTTCCACATACCAAAAATAAACAATCTGAAGAAGAAATTATAAATACCATTTATAATAGTACAGAAAAAGAATAAAATGCTAAGGAATTAGTTTACCAAGGAGGTAAAAGACTTATACACATAAAACTACAAAATGTTGCTGGAAAAAATTAAAGAAGACATAAATAAATGAAAAGATATCCTGTGTTCATGCATTCAAAGGCAATGTTGTTAGAATATCAATACTACACAAATAGTCTGCAGATTCAGTCCAATCTCTGTCAAAAACCCAACAATATTTTTGTGCAGAAAGAAAAACCCATCCTAAAATGCCTATGGAATCTCAAGGGATTACCCCAAAAGCCCAAACAACCTTATATATCAATTAAAAAAAAGTTAAAGGATTCACATTTCTTGATTTCAAAATGTACTATAAAGCTCCAGTAATGATACATACATCAAGATGAAAATACAGACCAATAGAATAGAGAGCCCAAAAATAAACCCCGCATACATGGTCAAATAAAATTTCCAGCAAGGGTGCTGAGACCATTTAATGGGGAAAGGACCATCTTTTCAATAAGTGGTACTGGAAAAACAAAATGTCCACAAGAAAAAGAATAAAGTTGGATTCTTATCTTATACCATGTACAAAAGTTAATGCAAAATGGATCACAAGCTTAAAAGTAAAGTCTAAAAGTATAAAACTTTTGGAAGAAAACCGAGAAAAAAATTTTATGACATAGGATGTGGCAATGATTTCTTGGATATGACACCAAAGCATAGGCCACAAGAGAAAAAAAAAATAAATTTGACTCTCTCAAAATTAACCTTTTTTCTTCTTCTTTGTTTTTTTGCACCAAATGGTACTATCAACAGATTAAAAAGGCAAATCACAGAATGAGAGAAAATATTTGCAAATCACTTATGCGATGAATGATTAATGCCCAGAATATATAGAAAACTCTAAAACATTAACAACAAAACTGCAGACAATCCAACTGAAAAAGTGGGCAAAGGACTTGAATAGTTTTCTAAAGAAAATATACAGAAGGCCAATAGGACATGAAAAGCATCTCAACATCACTAATCATCTGGGAAATGCAGATCAAAATCATAATGAGACACAATTTCACACTCATTAGGAAGGCTGTTATAAAAAACAAAACAGCTTGGCCTGTGGTGGCTCAGTTGATAAAGCATCAACCTGGAATGTGGAGGTTGCTGGTTTGAAACTCTGGGCCTGCCTGGTCAAGGCACATACTACAAGCAATCAATGAACAACTAAAGAGAAGCAACTGTGAATTGATACTTCTAGCTCCACGTCCCCTCTACCTCCTCTCTCTGTAAAATCAATAGATAATGTCTTTTTTAAAAAGTCTTAAAAAGAAAGAAACCGACACAAAAAACAGAAAACAAGTGTTGACATGGATGTGGAGAAATTAGAATCGTGCATTGGTTGAAGGAATGTAATAGCGTGCAGCCACCATAAGCAGTAAGGCAATTCTTCAAAAACATAGCAGGAACATAGAAGTACCATTTGATCCAGCAATTCCAATTCTGGCTATATTCACAAAAACGCGATAGCAGGGACTAAATCAGATATCTGTACAACAGTGCTCACAGCAATATTATTCATAATAGCCCCAAAGTAGAAACTAGCCTAATGCCCATCAATGGATGAATGTATAAATAACATGTGTTATTTATATACCATGGAATGTTATTGAACCTTAAAAGGGAAAAAAATTCTGATACATGCTACTTTATGGATGAAACTTAGCCAGATACAGAAGGGTAAGTGTTATATATGATTCCACTTACTCCACTTGAGACAAATTCCTAGAGACAAAATGTAAAATAATCATCGCCAGGGACTGAGGGAGGAGAGAATGGGGAGTTACTGTTTAATGGGTACTGAGTTTCGGTTTAGGGTGATGCAAAATTCTGGTGCTGCTTGTACAGCAATATGAATGTACTTAATGTCGCCTAAATGCATGCTTAAGAATGATTAAGATTGTCAATGTTATCTTATGTACATCTTGCTACAATATTTAAAAATCCTAAAGAACACATGAGCAAGCAGATTATTGATTATCTTCTGACATGGAAGCCACCAGTAACATGGGTGGGCAGACACACCGTCATCTAACTGTAGTGGTATAAAACTGTATTCCAGAAAGAAAATCTTTTACACACAGGGAAACAACAAAGAATATAGGGATGTGGGACCTGGGAGGGAAGTGGGAGGAAACTGCAACGGAATGCCCAGGGGAGAGGTAATGTTAGAAAAACAGTTTGGGACCAGCTTCTGAAAAGCCTTGAATGCCATGCTAAGAATTATGGACTTAATCCTTCAGGCTATGAAAAGCTGCCAGCTCTTTTAGCAGAAGAATGTCTTGACCAGACAAGTATCAGGAATAAAACTCTTAAGAAAACATGGAACATGGAGTTAAACTGAATGCAGGAAACCAATTACGCAGTGAGGGAAAGGGAAGTATAAATTTATGAGTGAGCAATTAAATATATTTATGGAAATTGATTTTCTCAAAATAACTCTAGTGAGTTAAATCTTTCCTTTCTGGTATTTTTTTAAAACATGGAGAATAAAATACCCACAAGTCTGAGGTTTATGCTTTAAGCATAATATTCATTCATTATAGCCACTCACAGTGGCATGGCCATTGCTAATGTTAAGATATGACTAATAAAGCTATGCTTTCGCTCCAGTAACACCCACTCTGATCTGAACAGGGGAGATCAGGGAAGAAAACAAAGACACTGCTCTTACCCCAGATAAAAGATATTCTTATGATAATCTTTGATTTTGTGCCAACAAATTATATAAGAAAAAATGAAAATGTATAAACATATACACACATGTAGCATTTAGAATATGTCCCTAAATCCATTTGCAAAATATAATCTTGGGTCTGTGATAATAAGATCAAATGGAAAATGAGATACTCAAGAAATGATCAGGTATAAGGCTCCTGAAATATTCTTACTGTTCCTTTTCATTTTCACTTCTTGAGATCATAGGTTAAGTTTCTCAATAGTGGCTTATCCCAGGTTTTTTCTTATAAAATCTGGGAAGACTTGCTTTTCCTTAAATGATTATCTGACACAACAGAATAGGAGACTTTAGGAATTAGAGCATCATAAAGACATTTGTTGGTCTATGATGTCAGAAATACTCTCTTGCAATGAAGGGCAGCCATTGAATTATACGATGATGATTGACAATCATCTACTCCCATGGCCCTTCCCTAACAGATGCCATCATTTAGCAGGGAAGAGTGGCTGCTTATCATACTTCTATAGCTCTGCATGGGAGCTTGGCAGTATCCTTCACCTACCCCAAGATCTATATCAATTCTGACCAGAGACATGTGACAACTTCCCTGGTTTTGAGAGGGTGCACACTCTGCTCTGCTCGCAAGGAAACCAGGCCATCTATAGACCCCTAGCCTCAATAAGGGCACATTATCAGATCACAGTTCAGTCACCTATATCTTTTCTTTCTCAATCATTTCCCATGTCTGCCTTACGCATGCTGACTGGAGTTACCAAAAAAGGAAAAATGGATAATAGTAATTAAATGATATAGAATAAAAGTTTGTTCGCCCTGATATATGAGCATCCTGATGTTAGGAAAGCCAGCTAGAATTCAAAGTATGAACCACAACAACAATATTCAGACTTTAAAACAAACTTGTTTTACTAATAACAGTCAAGCAGATTTCGAAGTAGGAGTGTCGTCACTGGCAGAGTTGAGATCACCTCTACCTAAAATATATGATACCGTCTGGATCTCAGAAACCTTCTGTTGAGTGAAAGCAGCCTCATTTATATAAAATTCTAGGATAAATCTATAGTCAAAGAAATCAGAAGGCTGATCGCTCTTAGAAAACTTCTCGGGATGATGATAATGTTGTCTATCTTGACTGAAGGTTGGGTTACACAGTTGTTTGCATTTATCAAAATTCAGCAAAATCCATTTATGACTCCATTCTATTTCACTGCATGTGAATTTTATCTCAGAAGGAATACTGAAATCTAGTTAATGATGTGCTTGCTCAAGTGTTTAAGAGAAGGTATCCTAAATATCTGCATAAAGCTGTTTACTTTGAAATAGGCAAATAATATGAATTAATAGAAGAATAGAGAGCTAGATAAGTGAATACTCAAGAAGACACTATAACAAAATGATATTGGTTGCATCGGGGGGGGGTATACAGGTGTTTACTATAATTTTTGTTCAACTTAGCTGTATATCTGAAAATCTTTATAGAAACCTTAGAGGAAAAGTTAGTCATTCACTTCATTTCTCAACAAAGAGAGACCTATTTGTTGGACCTTATCTTTTTATAATGTCAATGCTTCTGAAAAAGTTAAAGACATCAAAATCATTGATCCATTAAAATCGATGTCCTCTAGGTTTTTTCTCCTAATACACAGTGGAGATTAGAACAGAAACGTTGTTGCTGATGATGGTGGTGAACAATTGCATTTAGATGACTTGGAACGTGGGGCAAAGTCAGGAAGGATAGGCCAGCCCTTGAAAACAGCGGGTGCATAAAGCGAGATGAAAGATGCTGATAATCAATGTCACCTCATTTTAAATTTGCCTTAATTTGGTCCTAATCATGGAAAAGGGGAACAAGGAATGGGAGGGAGGGTGGTCAATGAAAGTTTGTAAATGTAAGAAGGAAGGAATTACTGCATCAAAAATTTAGTTGACAATCAATATTTTATATTGTTGAAGAGTGAGTGGGTCAGTGAATGATGACTGGATCTAGGACTTAAACAGGAGATATGTTCTAAAACACTGAATAGTCATACTAAAACCAATACATTTACACCAATTATCTTCTATTCTCATAAAGAAAAAGAATCTCTCATCTGTCAAGTTAAATTTGCCACCTGTGCCCTTAAGACGTGCAGACCCTAACGCCTCTAGGTTAACTCGTGTGGGCAGCACACCAGTTGAAGACAGGAGCTTAGTCAAGCATGACCCTCGAGAGTTCTCATTCCTTTCCACACAGAACAAAAACACTACCTGTGAGTCCAGGATCCTTTAGGTCTCACCCTCAGTGTGAAATGCTTGCTTTGTAACTTCTTCCTGACATGTCCAAGTTCTCATTCTTTATCTGTGGACCCTCTCCATGAAATTGAGCCTTATCCCCATCACCTTAAAGCAAGAACTTAAAGAAATAGCCTTGATACTTTGCCCGCTAAATAGCTGAAAATAAGTAGCTTATACTCTCTGCTCCTGGGTCCTTCCCATTCAACTTTCTCTTAATTCCTTCAAAACAGACTGCTAGGCTCACCTATCTACCTGCAGTTTCTCACTGTTCTCAAAATCCGTGCCATCCAATTCAACCACCATGAACCACAGGCAGCTCCTGAGCACTTGAAATATAGTTCGTTCAAATTGAGAGGGGCTGTGAATATGAAATACACGCTGGGTTTCAAAGACAGTACAAACCGAGAATGTAAAACATCATTTTTTTTTATTGATTACATGTGCACAGATAGTATTTTTGATCTTGTTTGGTTAAATGAAATACATTTTTTAAACTTAAATTGACCTGTTTCTTTTTCTGCAGTTACTAGAAAATTTAAGACCACACGTGGTGTCACTTGTTAGACAATGCTCACATTAAAAGGTTGTCTCGGCCCTGGCCGGTTGGCTCAGCAGTAGAGCGTCGGCCTGGCGTGCGGGGACCCAGGTTCGATTCCCGGCCAGGGCACACAGGAGAAGCGCCCATTTGCTTCTCCACCCACCCCCCCTCCTTCCTCTCTGCCTCTCTCTTCCCCTCCCGCAGCCAAGGCTCCATTGGAACAAAGATGGCCCAGGCACTGGGGATGGCTCCTTGACCTCTGCCCCAGGCGCTAGAGTGGCTCTGGTTGCGGCAGAGCGACGCCCTGGAGGGGCAGAGCATTGCCTCCTAATGGGCAGAGCATCGCCCCTGGTGGGCATGCCGGGTGGATCCTGGTCGGGCGCATGTGGGGGTCTGTCTGACTGTCTCTCCCCGTTTTCAGCTTCAGAAAAATACAAATACAAATAATAATAATAATAATAATAATAAATAAAATAAAAGGTTGTCTCTTGGCCATTTTCTGTTTTGTCCTCCCTGAAGCCTCTGAGATGGGTAATGGCCCTCCACTTCCCACCTCTTCCTTGAAATTCTTTCCCTGTTTTTTTTTGTTGTTGTTGTTGTTGGCTTCAAAAACTGAATCCTGCCTTCTTCCTCCTCATTTTCTTTTTTAATTAAAGTAGCCAGAAAGTGGCAGTCAGACCCTACAGAGATGAAACAGTTCAATTTATGCTATCTTACTGGTCGTATTGAAATGAACCCACACCGAGGGAAAGGAGAGAGAAACCATCTAAGAACTGTTCCAGGTAAACCTAATTGCATAAGGACAGGTAGGTAAAGGGGAGGCATGGGAGAAAACACTAGAAATGGTTTCTGTATTTCACACATGCCACGCTCCTTCGCCCCTGCACAGAGAGGTCACGAGGTTCATCCATCTTGGTGAAATGCTCTCCTCTCATTTCCACCCACCAAACAGTCCACAAGACATGTTCTTCCACACCCTGGCATGGAAGAACTCGCTCCGAGTCTCAACTACAGAGAACGTTCTCAAGCACTGATTAAAGTCGTGCATGTGTGTGTTCTTGGAGAACAAGCATGGAATCTCATCACCAGCCTCCAGGAGATGAGTAATCAGGAAGGCTAGTCAAGAGGAAGGTCACATGCAGGAAGACCAAAGAGAAGAGCAAATTAATATTTTGTGCATTATTTTCTCTCTCCATATTCATTCTCTCTCTCTCTCTCTCTCTCTCTCTCTCTTTCTTTGTCTTTATAAAGACACATATGCATGTATATGTATATATGTATCTATATCGATATCTGACTATATGGTTAAATAGATAAATAGATGATAGGTAGGTAGATAGATAGATAGATAGATAAATAGATAGATAGATACTGATAGGTACCTTAAGCCCAGGACTCTGGGTAAGGTATCTCAGGGGCAAAATTTAAAGAGGTATCTTCATGGTATACAAAGGGATCTGATCCCAGCCCTACCTCTATGTACCTGTATTTGTGCATCTGTCTCTGTCTCCATCAGCTCCACCAATTACTTCATATATGCAGCGCTAGGCAAGGTACTTAACTTCTCTATATCCTCATTGCAAGAGTAATAGTATAAACTCACAGTGTTGTTGTAGGGATTAAGTGAAGTATTAGACATAAAGAACTAATAAACATTGCCTAACAGTATTCTTAATACAGTTCACTATTATTAATAGCCATTATTACAATAACATCAAATATGAAAAACTTAAGCGGAAGCACCTGGCATTTGGTGGTCTAAAGTTGTACTGGTTTAGAAACTGTGTTTTCATGTGAATGTGTTTATGCCACTTCTGTCCCTGCAGCAGTGAAAAGTGGATTATGCACTCTTTGAATAATAAAAAAAATAAATAAACTTAGTTCACAAAATAAAATGTTCTATTTTGTAAATGGTAAAATCAAACTGGAAAATTCTAATTAGTCCCATCTGTACTCATTCCTGCTAATATTTGTAAAATATGCTATAGACATTTTTAAAACAGTGATCAAATATTACAGGACCTCACAAGAGCTTAAGTGCTGAACTTTAATTTTAAATCTTGTGTTTTTTTTCACGAGTGTGGGAAGAAGTGGGCAGAGAAATGCACTTTCAGCTGGGTGGAGGGCAGTGGGTGCACGGACTTTATTTTCACTATTAAAACTTGTATAAAAATAACATTATTATGACACAGTGAAACCCCCTACAATATGTCGAAATGACTAAGAAAAGAAAATAAAAGGAGGAAAACTTTAAGTGGGTTTGATTTTGAAAGCCAAATATTTTTAGAAAAATGTAATGAAACCTGCTTATAACTTTCTTACTTTCAACATTTCCCTACATCAAATGTTTATCTTTCAAAGGCCTAGTTTAGAAAACACACACACACACACACACACACACACACACACCATTTCTTTTTTATCATTTCCCTTTCCTGGTCCTAGGGAGAATATTATAAGGAATAGGCCCTAACATTAAAACAAACACATAAATAAACTACCAATGGGGAAAATAGCACCTCATTTCTTAAAGGACTTAACCAAAATTGGGCTTCCCTGGGGTCTGCTTTGCCCTGGTAGGCCTGTTCCAGCAGGAAATGGCCCAAACAGGGAACTTCAAAGTATTGCAGCAGTGACTCCATGGATCGCTGTTATTGGGCCCTGAAGAAAAACTGTTTAGGAAATGAAAATTTCCATAGCCCCTTGTAGCCAAACTCCTAGAACATTCTCCATAAACCGTGGAAGGTGCTGTGGGCCAAGGTGTCGCACGTTGTCTGTGGCTCTGGTTCTCCATACTTCAAGTGCTGAGCTTCCTGGAATCTTCAGTGAGCGCCCATAGGCAGAGTTGTTGACCTGGGGCTTAAAAATATATTGAAATACAAATGAGTGAAAGCCAAAGCGTTCAAAGAGATGTATTCACTAGTAAGTAACAAAAATACCTGCCGATTTATACCAGCTCATTTCAAACAATGAGCTAAAAGAACTCCTGGCACTTGGTAACAGAGCCAGGAGATATATGTCTATAATTAACATCTACCACTTTCCCAAATACTACTCAACTCATGGTTTTCATGTTAGCTATGTCCCGGACAATCAGCAGATGGCGCTGTTCCCTGGAGCTCAGAACTTGTCTGGGTAGCCTGTATCTCTAGACTGGATTGTACTTTCAGAAGGCATTCAGGTACAGTGTCAGAGGCAATAAATCCCCTTCTCCAAATGGTGGGTAAAAAAACCCCAAAACGGATTTATTTGCCATTAAGAAGTCACCAGGCAGTTTTGTTAACGGAAAGAGAAGTCTTGATAAATCTGCAATAGAAAATTTATTATTTATCTGTGTTAAAACTCACATTCTCTTTTGACCTATGTTTTTCATGTGGGTTCCATATCCTAATGTTGCTTTCCAGCCAGCCTGTTCTTCACACAGCCTGGTGCTACCACCAGTGAGAAGGCAAACCCAACTGGATCCCCAGGAGGTCTGAGATGAACAGACTTCTGGTGTAACACAAGGCGACTTTTGATTCAATACTGACACTTTTTTGCTAATGAAAGAACAGAGCCCTGAGAGGTTTTGGCTACCTGTTTTAGAATAAAAGGCAGGATATGATCCAACTTCCCACCAGAAACACTTGGGAGAATATTTTAAACTGACAGATTTCCAAGCCTAACCTTAAACATGTTGCATCTCTGGGGATATGACTCGAGAACCTATATATATATATATATATTTTTTTTTTTAAATCTCAAGTCAATTCTCATGCAGCTGGGCCATTATTTGACAATGAGAACTTCTAAACAATATAACCAGTTCCAGCAATATAACGGAGAATCCCATAATATATATATATTTTTTAAAAAAAACAGACAAGAAACGTGAGAAACTTAGATGTTCATGACAAAAAGCCATATCTAAATAAACTCGAGGAAATTGTTCACTTTGATGAGAGAAATCTGTGCATAACAAGCTATAATGTTGGATTATTCTCTCCTGTGATGTTATGGAGCTTTTCATTCAGTATTTGCTGACCACCCACATTAGGAAAAGCCTTCTGATTATGAGATCAAGTCCCCATCCTCAAGGAGCACACCCAGCGCAGTTTAAATGGGATGGTAAGCCACATTATAAACAAGAAACTATATTGTAGGCCATGTGTAACTGAATATAAAGAAGAAACCTAATAAGGAGACTGTGAGAGATTTTTTTAAATACATTCTGATGTGGGGCAATTTTACTGTCCTCCTTAGTAGAAGTAAAAAATGACAAGTGGGGTGCCATTTGCTAAAAAATAATAATGGCCAGTTATTTTGAACAGGCACTTTTCCTGGGAACGGCCATCAAAAAATAGCGCCTGGACTACTAGGAATTTTAGGTGAGTGCTTCGTAAAATGTGGCCAGCTTTTCTGTTCTCTCTGGTCCTCCAGCCCTTACCTGTAAAGCTTTCTTAGGAAGAAAGCCAAAGCTCAGACCCCCTGGGCCTGTTGTAGACTTCTGGCTTTGTCAGGACTTGGGATTCTGCTTGGTGGTCCTCTCAAAGGAACCACAGTGACAGGCGGCTCCAAATCCATGAGTGATTTAACAGAATAAGTCTTGCACATGGACCATCAGTTGCTGACAGGACACTAAGTTAGAATATACTTTATTTTTTTCCCAGGGTCTTGCTCACCTTTGATGTTTTTTGTATCCTTTATGCTCTTATGAATGGCACCTTATTTTTTTCCCCCTTTCAAAAAGAAGCCCAGGATATTATGGCTTATAGTTCCTTGGAGAACTTGTTCTTCTGGGTTATCAAATGCTTAAGATGAAATTTTATTTGGGTTGCCACTCCAACACAGTCAATGGAACAGAGCTCTATGAGAATATCATATAGATGAAGTTGTTTCACAGAGAGTTGTGGGTTAAAGTTTTTGAAACCTCTATACATGTATACAAGAATTGAACCGTTTAGTAAATTCCTGGAAGATGGCAGAAACCAGGTTTCACGGGAGTGGCAGGTTACATACAAGCAAAGGGAAGGAGAGGCTAGAACGATCCATGCACTATTGTTTTAGACTTGGATACACCTTCTTTTTTCCCCAATTTTCATTTTTCTTGTTTTATTTAGTTTGCTCCAAGGACAAAATCAACAGTAGTTGGAATCAGAAGCAAGATTTTGATCGACTCAGAAGCTGAATCAGGAAAACCAGTAAAAGGGAAAATGTTACACTGGTTACAAAGAACATACTCCTGGAGTTTCCCTGTCGTGATAGCACATGGAAATAATATAAATACAATAGGTGTTAACATTGAGAACAGTACTGTAACCTGCTTGTTTCTAGACAATTCTGAAACCCTGTTGCAAACCCTTCGTCTATCACTGCTGATTTGCTTTGACACGTATGAACTCATGTTTAACTTAATACAGATACAGATGAATACTCATATAAATATTTATAGATGTGTGTGTATATACATGGGTTAATATACACACACGTACTTTTTTATTTGCTTTGTCAGTTGAGAAAACCTAGAAACAGTTACATGTCAGAAGCAACAAGCCCATCCAGCACCCAGATATCAGTGTCTAATGCCTGCACTGCAATGAGAGGAGCCAGGGGCTCTTTGCAGAAATGCCTGCTCATATTGGGGCATGGGGAGGGTCTGTAAGTATGAGCCTGGAACATCTCATAGTGAAGGAAAGTAAGGATGTACTTATATAAACAAACAAACAAACAACAAAACATGCCCAAAGATAGAGAATACCAAAGAGGCACAAGCATTATCTGAAAGAGCCCACAAAGGCCAACAATCTGGCACAATTTGAGCAAAACAAAAACAGAGTTCTGAGTTATAATCCAAAGTGTGAAATAAAGATCCACGAGTCCATACTGATCTAAATAAATAGAAGAGGCAAATCTTAGTGTAAAGAAATTCTAAATAACTGATGCAGATAATCTACCATCACGGGTTTATTTATGTCAACAGTACTTTTGATTCATATATATAAACAAATTATATAAGCATAATGACCACATGGTATATGATTATAAGTTTAAACATCTTGACATTATGGATACTAGCTTTCTCTTCATATATATTTATTTATTTGTTTTAAAATTGTTCACTTTTGCAAAAACTATAATAAAGTATAATATATAGTTATATACTATATAATGTATAAGATATATAGTAACTATACATAAATAGAGTTACTACATTCTCTACATTCCTGAGTTTCAAATACTATAAACAGTAGACTTAATCAATTTTTACTAAATGAAATTGAATATCAATAGAAAAAAACTCATTATAGGACTATAATAACAACTAAAAAGAGTAAAGACTTAAAATCTACTGGAAATTAAAAAACTTAACTCAAAAACACAGCAAATACAAAGAGCTCTAGGAAGTTGAGAAAGGGCAATTTAAGTTTGTGAAAATGAGAGAACAATATGTTGGAAGAGGAAAAAATAGTGCAAAAGACTAGCAACTGGTAAATAGATAAATAAAAGGTGGTATATTTATGCACTGGAATACTGTTTTGCAATAAAGTGGAATGAAGTATTTATACATGTTATAACATGGATTAAGCTTAAAGCCATCATGTGAAGTGAAAGAAAGCCACATATCGAATGATTCCGTTTAAGTGAAATGCCCATAATAAGAAAATCTATAGAGACAGGAAATAGATAGCTACCTAGGTCCCATATAGATGGGGATGGGGTAGGGGAAATTGGGCAGGGGTGACTGCCAATGAATCTGAGATTTTTTGTGGCAGTGATGAATATGTTATAAAATTGTCTGTAGTGGTGGTGACACAACTCTATGAACACACTAAAAACCATTAAACTGTGTACTTTAAAGGAGTGAATAGTATAGTATGTAAGTTACATGTTATATAATTTACAAAATAAAAATAAAGGGTATTTGCCAGACAGTCTAGAACTTTATTTAAAGAGACAATAAATGTTTGGCTTAAGACTGTTCACTTCAAAGACTGAGCAGAAGGAGGAGTGGCACTAGCAGATGTAACCTTTAGAAAGATTATTTTGGCAAGAGTGTATTACATGAACTAGAGGTAGGGTGGTAAGACACTATTGCTATAATGACTGGGGCAGAAAGTGGTTGTGGCATAATGGCACCTGGATATAACTGACCAGAGTATGGGGTGAAGAAGGAGGAAGAGGAAGAAGCAAAGGAAAGGAGAAGTAGAGGGAGAGAGAGAGAGAGAGAGAGAGAGATTTAAGGAGTCAAGCTTGAGTGCTGAATGGTGGTATTTATTCTCTAAGATATATAGTCAAGGGAAAGAGGGACGGGGTGGAAACTGATAGATTCTGCTTTGAATAAACTGTGTTTGGGATATTGTGAATATACCCATGTCCAGATGTCCAAGTTGAAACTTAGTCCGTACAAATGAAGAAAGATATAAAAAAAAGAAGTACAGACTATGTAGAAAAACCAAAAGAGGTTAAATGAAGACTTTCAAAGAGACCCTCTACTTAAGGTTGTTGGAGAAGTGGTCAAAGAGCATGTTGGCAAATAAAAGTTAAAATAAGGAGAAAAATAAAGAGAATTTTTTTTTTTTATAAAAGCCAAAGGAAGTGAAATTCAAGAAAGAAGAAGAGATCATAGCACAATCAAGAACAATGTTCTATACGGCTGCTGGTGAATTGCTTGAGAGCAAATTTAATAGAGTTTCATAGATGAAGTTAAAACTTTAAGGAATATAGGAAAGCAGATAAAGTGTGAGTGTTGTTTATTCTTTGAAGAACATTTGTTTTACATAGAAAGCACACAAGAAAAACAAAGCAAAAGAACATAACATTATAACAGTAAAAGACTATTGGGATCGGTGGAAAAAAAGTTCAGGGTCTCAAAGATTATTTTTTCATTCAGTTATATCTTTCCTCATTTTGCTACCATGAAGTTTTTTCATACATAAGTTTTATCCAAATCCCTTTTGTAGCAAATTTCACCATCCTCTGTATTGGATTTTAAATTATTTTTATTTATTTTTTATTTTATTTTTTTACAGAGACAGAAAGAGAGTCAGAGTGAGGGATAGACAGGGACAGACAGACAGAAATGGAGCGACACCTTAGTTGTTCATTGATTGCTTTCTCATATGTGCCTTGATCACAGGCCTTCAGCAGACTGAGTAACCCCTTGCTTGAGCCAGCAGCCTTGGGTCCAAGCTGGTGAATTTTTGCTCAAACCAGATGAGCCCACACTCAAGCTGGCAACCTCGGGGTCTCGAACCTGGGTTTTCTGCATCCCAGTCTGACGCTCTATCCACTGTGCCACCTCCTGGTCAGGTTGTTTTGGATTTTAGAAGAGTTTTTTTCATAATTAATATTGTTCCTTCTTTACACTAAAATGTCTAATTATTCATCCAAAAGTTTTTACTGAGCACCTGCTATATGGTAAGTGTATGGTTGGGAAAAAGCTGATGCAGTCTCTTGAGCACATAACTAGCAATCTGATACAGATTATAAGTATTCACCAAATATAATAAAAATAAATGTAAAATTACCATGGTAAGTGCTATTTCTCATATTCTAAGATTATGGTAAATAATTTTCCTTTATTCTTCCCTATCCAATATTACAATACCTTATATTTCTTGGTTCGTTATAGTCTTCAGAGAATGGTGCTATGCCTTATTGTGTTCTCATATCATTCAGATACAACTCTGAAATTTTACATGATTCATCTGATACCACAGAACTATAAAGATTTAAAGCCTGGTTTCAAGGCAGATCATCTACCTTAGAGAATTTTATCATTTTATCTCTTTATACATCTTTCAATAGTAAGGAAACATCTATGTGATCTATATGAGCCCTTTTAGAGGCAAATAAAGCAGGAAAAATATGATTTATAGAGGGAAGGAATTTTTTTTTTATGTTTTCTTGGCATTGCCATTTTCCTGGAATGTTCTTTGGAAATACATTATTAAAATGCACATTGCTTATGGAAAGTATTAAACTAATACACCCAGACCCTTAAGACAAAGGCTTTATTTAAAAAGTTAAATCAAAATTCTAAAAGTAAACAGAAGCCTAAATTCTCCCCCCTCACACACACACACACACACACTTTTTCTTCGGAAAATGTTTTGATAGGCTTTTCTAATTTTTATCAATATAAGAGCTGTGGGTCATAAACTTAATTAACTGGGGACATGATTACAACCGGAGAGGTCAGAACTTGAAGTAAGTATAGAGGTTGGATTAGGCTTGAAGAAATCATGCAGATGTTGAAAATCTATACTTAGTAGAGATGATTCTAAGGGCTAGGGACAAAGTTCAGTTGCCAAGAGCCATGCTTACACATTGGAAACTTTCAACAAAGCCCAGGGGAAATATCTGTACAGCTGGAATCAGACTCAGGAAAAGATACCTAGTAATACCCACCAATACCCAGTACTAGTATGACTTCAATGCATGTAACCCTCCATCTTTGACTGTAACCATTATTAGCTCTTGATCTCAAGGTTTATACTCCCATCTAGCTGTCCTTCTAACTTCTACCTCAACATTTTCTCTCTCAAGCCTGCCTCTATCCCAAGTTCCTCAAGTGAATTACACCATCTCCCAAGTCATGTTAGTGGGAAGCCTCAGCTCCCTGACTTCTCTGACTCTCATACCGGCCACATTCAGTTGCCAGGTCCTCTTGATCCTACTTCCATCGGAACCCTGAATTCACACCCTCTTTTCTAGAAGCACGACCATTGTCTTGGGTAGGGCTATACCACCTCTCACCTGCACTAATGTGATAACCTCTTAATTGGTTAGCCTATCTCTCTATTAGCTTTCCCTCCTAATTCACTTTATTCTGTTGTGGCTTTAACCTTGATAAAAGATTATCATTATCCATATACCCAAATGAAATTCCAAACTAGCAGCTTTGCATTTCAATAACATCCATTCTTTGGCCTCAATGCCTTTTCCAAAATTACCTATTAACCCTTCTCCAGCTTGTGCACCCAACCTTGCCTACTTGATATTTGCTGTGTTAGGTCCCACTGTGTCTTGTCATGGTACCTTTTTTTATGGTCATCACCTCTATTTGGAGCAACACTCTATCCAATGAATTTCTCTATACCCAAACCTTACCTATTTCAATTCTATTTTCATAAAGCCTTCCAAAGCACGAAAAAGTTAAACCAAACGATTCCCTTATTTTCTCTAATTTTCATAGCCCTTTGTCTCTCTTTCTTCTTCAAATCATTTTTTGGTACATGTTTTAAATCCCCCTCCTGAATTTCACCGTCCTTACCCAAATCTGAAGGACCCAGAACACTGTTTCAGTGCACCATTGAAGACAGGCCATTGATATTTCTAAACAAGTGATTACTTTACAGATTCAAACACCAGAATCTGTAGGGGCCACACAGCACGCTGAAGGTCACACAGCTGTGAGAGGATGGCCTTACTTCCAAGTCCCCTGACGTCTCCCTGGTGGCTTTTGCCTTACACCAGCTGCCTCCAGTTGACCCACAGGTCTCAACACACCCCATGGGTCTTTTTTCTACTTTCCAACCTTGAAATCAATAAATGTGCTTTCCTCCAGACATGGGTGGAAAACACAAATGCATGTGCTTTTTCTGCTTCCCATAATGATGTTTTTTGCCCTCTAGGATCTCAGCTCCACTGAACACAACAGCACTGCTATGTTTTCCTTGGATGCCAACAGGAAATTTAGCTGAACTCCTCCTAACCCCTTGAATCTTGGACCTTGGGTTGCAAGTCACTTGGGTTTCCCAGTTGCCTCACAAGTACTTTCTGGTTTCAACCCGGTTGGAAATATTGAGACAAGAGTCTCTCTCACAGTGTAGTGTTTGATCACTTTTACTTTTTTGAGTTGGAGGGAAGCAAAGCCTCTAAAAACAAATAAACAACAGTTCATCAAGCTTTTGATCCTCCTCAAAAGTTTGAACTTCGTTCCAGGTTGAGGCAAAAATTTAGGTCAGCTCTCATTTTATTTATTTGTTTCAAATTTTTCAAGGGAGCCCTTCACCTAGGACGCCCCAGGGCACAAACACAGTAACACACACACACACAACCACACATACACACAATTACCATGTTATTTTAAAATCCATCCACCTCTCCATAGAAGCACTGCAATTTCCACACAGCTAAAAATAACAATAACAGTAATAACAAAGCAATTCCAAAACCAACATTTTATCAGCTCATCTTTCAGTGGGACTTGCCCCTGTTGCTTCTGTGGTATGGTTTCAGTGGCAATGTTAAAATTTCCCCATTCCTCAACTATCCCCCAAATAATCCCACCATCTGATTTGAAATGCCCACCATGAGAGACTTAGCCCTTTGAATGGAAGCATTAAGAAAAATCCCTTTAATGTCCAGGAGGGGTATCATTAAGCCACTGACACCTCATTGTGAATTAGTTTACAGGAGATTAATGAATGAGTCATTCTTAAGACTTGGAGGAACTCCCCACAAATTTAGACACTTGCTCACTATCCCCCAAACCCTTCCTTCTATAACCCTGTACGTTCCACATTTACTCACTGCTGTTTGCTTACTGGGAGTGCCAACCCCTGCAATACCTGGAATTGGTTTAACAATTTAAGGCTTAGCTCCAAGTTTACTTCTTCCATAAGTATCATGACGGAATGCCTAGTAGTCCATGTGCCAGGTTATTACACCACATTGCTTGTTTCCTTTTTGGGTGACTGTGTACAGGAGTGAGTGTGGGATAAATATATAGCATATGTCCTATCCGCCCAATTAACAAAGAGTTCTGTGAGTTCCTCAAGGGTAAGAGCTGTTGCCATATGCATGTTTACAAACACAGTTTATGTAGTTAATGGCCAATAAGAAATGCTAAATGGAAGCTCTAATTTCTTGTGACTACTATATTTTGAATACAGACAGGGCAGAATGGGGTGGTATTTTGGAGCTATTTTTTGAGGTGTCAGTGGAACAACCAATAGGAAATAATCAGTAAGAGGCTAAAGGTCAGTACATAGATTTATCCTGAGCCACATTTAGATATAAATAAGTGAATGAAATCTAAGGCTCTAGAAGAGGTAGGTGGGTATATTTTGAGACCATAGGGGGAATAATAAGCAATGCAGAGCACAAAAGCAAATATTCTTTCACAGATAAAACAAAAAGAGAACACACTGTGTAGTAGCAGATAAGTGAAGGGTGGGAAAGGTCTGAAAGTTAATGGTAGTTGACATCAAGTTTCTCATAAAAAGATTGCAAGGTTATATGCTTAGAATACAGTATAAGGCATGTCTAGGAGCCAAGAGAAGACAAATAAAATTTCTGGAATAGCTTCCAAAGGCATAGGAAAGGAAGCTGTCCACAGAAAAACAAATTATTGGTATGCAGTGTTGAGGGCTCAGCTTGGCTGGACTCATACACATTTGTAGCAGTACCACAGAGCTGTATTAAAGGGTAACAAGGTTAATGTATGCCATGGTAATTAATTTGACCTGGTCCACCCATATTTTGTATATATAAGAGGTAAGGGAATACTAAATGTATTGACTTCTTTTTTCATCAAACAGAATTAAAATTCTTTGAAATAAATCTTTCCCTCTTTCTTTTCCTTCCTTCCTTCCTTCCTTCCTTCCTTCCTTCCTTCCTTCCTTCCTTCCTTCCTTCCTTCCTTCCTTCCTTCCTCCCTCCCTCCCTCCCTCCCTCCCTCTTTCTTTCTTTCTTTCTTTCTTTCTTTCTTTCTTTCTTTCTTTCTTTCTTTCTTTCTTTCTTTCTCTCTCTCTTTCTCTCTTTCTTCAGTGAGAGGTGGGAGGTAGAGAGACAGATTTCTGTATGTGCCACCACCAGGATCCACCTCCTAAACCCACTAGGGGGCAATGCTCTGCCCATCGGAAGTGTTGCTCCATTGCTCAGCAACCTAGCTCTTCTTACTGTCTGAGGAGGAGGCCATGGAGCCATCCTCAGTGCCTAGAGCCAACTCGCTCCAATTGAGCCATGGCTACAGAAGGGGAAGAGAGAGAAAGAGAGAGAGAGAGAGAGAGAGAGAGAGAGAGAGAGAAGTGGGAGGGGAAGGGGGAGGGGGAGGGATGGAGGAGGAGATGGGTGCTTATTCTATATGCCCTGACCGGGAATTGAACCCAGGACTTCCGTACTCTGCCAACGGGCCAGGGCCTATTTAGGAGATCTTAAGAGATCTATAGATCTCCTCTCTACTCCCTTCCTAATAGTAAGGCAGGAGAGAATATGACACCACATAAAGAAACAAGAAATTTGGAATTGGAAGACTTGTACTATGTTGTCAGTGAATGGAGCTCCAGTTAACAAGTAGTTGTAGTACGTTTTACTAAAGGGAAGTATGCTGAAGATTGTGCCATAGAGAATTATATGCCCACAAAATCTAAGAACGGAAAGAGATTCAGTAGGTCCTCAAGCCAGTTAGACTCAACCAAGGCTGCTGTATATTAACTCTCATAGGAATCTTTAAGGCAAACATACCATACTGACTCCTCACCCTCAGAGGTTTGGATTTACTTAATCTGTTGTAAGACCTGGGGAACAATATTTTTTCAAAACTTCCCCGGTGATTCAAATGTGCAACCAGGGTTGAATACCCATCCCAATTCCGTCTTAATCTGAATCAGAAAAGTTAAATCCAAAGATATCAGTGATTTGCACCTTAGGGCATAGCTTTGGCAGGGAAGGGAAAAAATACCCTTTATTTAGCACAGAGATTTTGAAAGAGCACACATAAGCCATGTGATTCCTGAGGTGTGACTGCTCTCTTCTTATGAAGTTTGTTTTTAAAATCACAGGTTAAACAATGAAATACACACCTATGAGAATGACTTAAATCCAAATCACTAACAAGACCGCATGCTGATGAGAATGTGGAGCCATAGAAGCTCCCATTTATTATTGGTAAGAATGCAGAATGGTGCAGCCACTTTGAAACATAATTTGTCTGTTATTCTTATGAAACTAAACAAACTTATCCCATATGATCCAGCAATCACATTCCTTGGTATTTGCCTAATTGAGCTGAACACTATGTCCATGCAAAAATCTGCATATAAATGATTACAGCAGCTTTATTCATAACTACCAAAACTTAGAAGCAATTATGATGTCCTTCTGTAGGTGCAGAAATTAGCTGTGGAGCATTCAGATAGTGAAATATTATTCAGCACTGAAAAAGAAATGAGCTCTCAAGCCATGGGAAGATATGGAAGAAACTTTAATGCGCATAGATAAGCAAATGAAGCCAATCTTAAAAGGCTGCATACTGTATGATTCCAACTATGTGCCATTTTGGAAAAGGTAAAACTGTGGAGACAGCAAACCCATTAGTGGTTTCCAGAGGCTAGGGGTGTTGGTAGAGAGAGTGTATTGAAATAGCACAGCAGATTTTAAGGGAGTAAAGAAACTCCGTATGAACTTGTCACTTGCCTCCTGCAGCCTCACTGCTCCCTCCATGGATGAGGCGCTCATAGACTAAACATGGGAAGTTCTACAAGAGGTTAAGAAGCAGAGCAGGGTGGCTCTGGCCAGTTGGCTCAGCGGTAGAGTGTCGGCCTGGCATGCAGGAGTCCCGGGTTCGATTCCCGGCCAGGGCACACAGGAGAGGCGCCCATTTGCTTCTCCACCCCTCCCCCTCTCCTTCCTCTCTGTCTCTCTCTTCCCCTCCTGCAGGGAGGCTCCATTGGAGCAAAGATGGCCCGGGCGCTGGGGATGGCTCTGTGGCCTCTGCCTCAGGCACTGGAATGGCTCTGGATGCAACAGAGCGACGCCCCAGATGGGCAGAGCATCGCCCCCTGGTGGGCATGCTGGGTGGATCCCGGTTGGGCGCATGCGGGAGTCTGTCTGACTGCCTCCCCGTTTCCAGCTTCGGAAAAATGGAAAAAAAATTAAAAAAAGAAGCAGAGCAGGGTGAGCTTTCTCTTCACCCATCAGGAGAGAAAGTGCCTTTGGAGTGCTTGATAAGAACTGAACCAGATGGACAGTGCTTTTTCAACCTTACAACAAGTCAGAGGCCCTGGTCAGTTAGCTCAGTTCATTAGAGCAATGCCCTGAAACACTAAAGTTGGAGGTTTGATCCTCGATCAGGGCACATGAGAACAGACCAATGAATGCACAACTAAGTGAAACAACAAATAAATGTTTCCCTTTCTCTCTCTTCCCCTCTCCCTTCCTCTCGCTGTCTCTCTAAAATCAATTAATAAATAAAATGTTTTAAAATGTCAGTAATACAAGTCACTATTAAGATCAATAGGAATGGTTACCCATAGGTAGGCAGGCCAAACTTATACTTGTTCTTTGCTGAGGGAGGGAGAAAAGGAAATACAACAGGAACTCTACAGAGGAAAATAACTGTGGGCTGAACATGAAATGCTTTCCATGTCATACTGTTGCTTGAAACTAAGCCACCATTTACATAGACTACAAGCAGATAGCCATGTTGCTTTCATATGTCAGCCATACTTTCCTCCCATTTCCAAATGCTAATAATGCAGCAACAGAAAACTACCTGAAATGGGAAACTACATGAGTTGTGGGCTTCCCACTATATGGCAATAAGTGGTCCTGAAAAAATAAAAAGGCATATTTCTCCAAAGCACTGACTTTCAGAAATATTTCTAACCCACCCCTGGAAACTGAAGAACAAGGATCAGTAAGAGACAATCCAACGATGGTGATGATCAACCCAACTTGAAATAAACCTCTTTCAACCATGGTGGTTTAGAGGCAATCAGAGTTGGATTCATCAAGAAGCAAATGGAGCTTACGTTGAGGGCCCTTCACTTCCACAAACCCTTTTAAGGCTCACCAATGTCCCCATAAAGTCGCGCGCGCGTGCGTGTGTGTGTGTGTGTGTGTGTGGTGATAAACTATTTAGTTGGTTATAATTAAGTTATATAGCTGGGTTCGTTAGGTAATTCACAACGTAAAATGAAAGTAATTAGGCATCAATTGAATAGGTGAAGATACTCATAGCACACTAAGTAACATAGACTTTAATTCACTCACAGTTAAGACTAGAGGCTGGCTAAGTCTAGGTCCTCACTTCAGTGGGGACCCTGACAAACTTGTTGGTGAGGCAGACAGTTGCCAAAGGATCTTGGTGGGTGACATGGAGTCTGCGTTGGAGTCTCAGGAGACCACCTTGATCTTCACCCCAGCTACTATTATCTGGTTTGGCCACTCGTCACATCATAGGGTTATATTATCACACTTCAAACAGCAGTCACACATGGGCTTGATATGGTTGAAGATGGAGTTATCAGAAAAGGGAGTAAAACCTGTTACACCTTAGTAATTGGGCCTTACTTAGTGGGCTTCCATGTAAAATATACACTCCTCACAAAAATTAGGGGATATTTTATTGTTTCATATTCATTTTGAAATATCCCCTAATTACTATGAGCAGTCTAGTTAATCACATTAATTCACACATGGTATTGGCATCCAGTTGAAACATATGGTGTTATCTCAAAGGGCATAACTGGTTACACCCAATTCTCTCTTAATCTCCTTTTTACATTTTATATTAATTTGATTTTTATGTTTACTATAACAGTTGTGTTTGTTTGTTTGTTTGTTTTTGCTTAAAAATTTTTTTTAAAGTAAGATATTTAGCCAAAATTGGTTGTAACTACTATTTATCTCCACTCCAACACACTTCCTATCACATTGGGTGGCATCAGCATGCCACAGGGATTGGGGGAATGGGGTTAAGTGGAAGCTGAGTGGAAAGACACATTGATTTTGGGACTGATGAGATAAATGCATGTCTTTGTAGTTACTTTCTGTCATTTTTTTATTTAGAAAATTAATTTTAACAGGGTGACATTGATTAATAAGTGTACATAGATTTCAGGCCAACATCACTTTATCATTTAAATAGTTAATTATTATGTTGTATATCAATCACCTAAAGCCAAATCATTTTCCATCACCTTATATTTGTCCCTCTTTACACCCTCCCCCCTATGCCCCCCTCTGCTCCCTCCTCCTCCCCCTCGGCAACCACTGCACTCTTATCTGTGTCCCATGAGTCTCAGCTTTGTATCCCACCTATGTGTGAAATCATACAGTTCTTAGCTTTCTCTGATTTGCTTATTTTACTCAATGTGATGTTCCAAGGTCCATCCATGTTGTCATAAATGACCCTATGTCATCATGTAGTTACTTTCAAGTACTGTGAATATGTGGCAGGAATTTTGGTATAGGAATCATTCCAGGAACGTTGGTTGTAGTCCCAGGCTGTAAGGTCCAGAGGTTATACTCTGATATGAATCAGCTCTAGGGCATCAGCAATAACTAGGTGGAGATTATGGAAAGAGGAAGGGAAACACAGTTTGAAATGTGTACAGTCGAATGCTGGCCTGTCAAAGAGTCTTCTAATATTCAGTCATTTAAAATTAGAAGTAGTGTAAATGTAGGGGAAAAGAACTTTACTGATGCATCTGACAGTTAAATAATAAAAATATTACCTTACTTCTTCTGTATATTTATTTATTATTTTGTGATGCTAGTGGCATTTAACAGCTTTTGAAAAAAAATGAGTATGTTTTTGTTATTTTCTTATTTTTAAACAGATTCACTTTAATGTCATTCTTTTACTTGATCTTGATTTTTTTAATCCTGTTGAGGAGATTTTATTCATTTAATTTTGCATTGCATAATACCTGACATTCAAAAATATGTGAGATATATATTATGGAACATACAATAAGGCTTTTATATGTTTGTTGTAAACAATGTGATGTGCATGTTATTTACACTGCAAGCAGGATCACAACACTGGGCTTTTGGTCTTGTCGCTGCCCCCTCGATTTTGGAGGGGATGGGGAAATTTGATTAATATAAGTTTCAGTTTCCCTTCTGTAGCATCCTCTCCCCTCCCTACTTCATGGGAGATGTTTTCATGGTCAAGTGAGGTTAAAAAAATATATATATATAAAAGAACAGTGTAACCTATTTTAGGCAGAATGGGATTTTCTTTAAATCCCTGTGTCTTTTTTTATATTCTTTAACCATACTGAAAAGGGTCTTTTGCAAAATAAGCATTCTATTCCAAGAGGCAGTCACATTAGCAAGATAAATTGGGGGGGGTCTAATAAGTAATCCAATCTTTTGATTCTCAAAGACCTACTTTTATTTCAAGGATCATAAAGACAGGCTACTGGCCCCATAAGGTAGGTGGTTTAGGAACAATGATGCTTGTGGTCATGACCTCACAGTATTCCACCAGATGGAGCCAGAGATTGAAGAGAGGACTGGGAAAGGAGGAGAAAGACCACTGCCCATCTCAGGGTGGTTCTGCTTGGACTCAAACAACTTGAGAGTTTAGTGTGAGTTGATGTTTACCAAGCAGACTGGGGCCCGGTTATGGAGGATGTTCCACTGGGCAGAAATCGCGTGATGCATTGGATAAGGGCAAAATATTGAGAAAGCATTTTATAAACTATAAAATACTCTACAAATGGAAGTTACTATTGGTTGCTCTTGGTAACATTTTTGAGAGATTTTCCTTCGTAGAACTATATTTGAACAGTAAGCTTAGAAATAACTCCACCATCGCTTACTGGGCATAAACCCACAAGACATGACAATTCAGAGAAATAGACAGTATAACTTATTTTTACAAAATTCACAGACCATGTGGGTTTATCAAATATGTCTATGCAGCCCAAATAACCAGGGTATGCCAATGGCTCAGCCTCACCTTAGGGTCTCATTTGTAGAAACATATTAGTTAAATATAATTTAAAAATACTTGTGCCCCTATTGAAGGGTGTACTTTTTACCACTTATAGTGACACTTAGAAAAAAACATCCAGCTCGTCTTTTCCTACAGGTCTTATTATCTTTCAGGAGCTCTAGGGTTTCTTTGTCTCAATATTTCTCAACTCTCTCTTTGAATTTCCCTCCTGACGCTGTTGCTGCAGCAGGCTATGTGTGGTACCCATGGCAGGACACGCCAGGATGGCCAGGAACTGATCTCTAACATGACTCTATTCTTCAATGCATTTACAAGAAAGCCCACATAAGATAGTTTAAAAACTATCTTAAAAGTCTAGTTTTTTCCTGTCTCTCACTACTTTCTCTATCCCCAGCTCCAAAAAGACATTCAGTGAATAAAAATTCTCATCTTAGTATATTTCTAGAAAGTTCAGGTTCTTTTTTTTTAAAAAAAGAACCTTCATCAAAACCGCTTGAATTATTAATCTGCTTTTATTACTTTTATGCTTATTTCAGTATCAAAATCAGAAATGTTACTATTTTCTGTGAGATTTTTTGTAGATAGAAGCCAGGTGAAAATTCTGACGTGGGAAATAAAACTTTGGAGACAGTGGTCAAAGCGGGAGGTTACCGATGAAGGATCTACATCTAGAGATAGCCTTCAGTATCTCTGCAAGCTTCTAGAGAAGTTGAGTTATATTATTTCCTTCAAATCAAAGAACAAAATCAGTATATGATTCTTTTTTTTAACATCAAGTCTGGAGCAAGTAATTTCTAGATTTCTCATCAAAATTCCTTTTCTGTGTCTAATGAATAGACAAATCCCTCAAATGATTAAACAATTATCCTGGGATCTCTGTGTAGCTTAATTCAGGCAGATTTAGAATGTGAGGATTGAAAATAGTCAAATGAAAATATGAAAAGAAAAAAGAAATAGCAAGACTTCTTTCTGAGCTAAGCTTCTCCAAAGGCTTTGGAAAAATCAACGTAGCCAGTGAGCTGATTTGAAAGTCATTTCCTTTCTTAGATTGCACTCTGACTGCTCCATACTTATTCTTATGAACTGTCTGTCAACCCTCCCCTTGACTTCCTCTCTAAGAAAGAATTTCAGCAATGTAAAGACCATGCTTTCTAAGTGGCCATTGGATTTATGTTCCTATTATCTGGGAACATGTTTATCAGTTATAAGATAGTGAATTTATAAAGGGATATTTTTTAAAATTTAGGATGAACCTGAATGACAGAACGTCTACACTGATCTCTCTTCCTTCTAGAACACTGTGAGTTACTCCAGCAAAATGATGGCAGAGCGCTCCTTCTAGACACCCCTGAGGACCTTTCGTTTTGCTGTGCTGTGGCCGTGGCATTTTAGACAACAGTGTTCGGGGAATCTGTGATTTACAAGTTCACCTGATTTCCCCATCCTCCCTGTGCTGCATTTCCTTTATCTCCACACCTACTACCTAAATTTCTGAAGTCGGAGATTTAGCAAAAATTAATAACTCAGTCAAGTTAGGGAATAAACAGATTAATAAAATAGAGTCACCTAAATAATAATCTATTTTAGGTGACATAAACATTTTTTAAAAAGGGACATAAAAATGAGACTCAGAGACATGGACAAGAATGTGATGGTAATGGGGGGGGGCAAGGCAGGAGAGAGAGGGGGTGGGGGGGAGGGGAGGGGCACAAAGAAAACCAGATAGAAGGTGACAGAAGACAATTTGACTTTGGATGAGGGGCATGCAACATAATCAAATGTCAAAATAATCTGGAGATGTTTTCTCTGAACATATGTACCCTGATTTATCAATGTCACTGCATTAAAATTAATAATAAATAAATAAGTGGACAAGTTACTCTTACACTTCTAGAATGAGCGACATTCTCCTCCTTTCCTCCACCTCCCCACAATGTGAGAGGGCATTTCTCTCCCCGTGCCAGGGGGCACCAAAGGCAAACTCTTGTCCTTCCCTCTTCCACTCCAGTTCCACTGAGAGCTGCCAACTCCTGTCCAGCCCTTGGAGGGCTGACCCATTCGTAACATGTCAATGCGGCAGATGCTGAGAGGCTTGCAAAAGTGAAAACTTGGACTAAAATAATTAAAAACCACCATCTGCTTTTGAATTCCAGGGCAAATAAATTGGCATAAATTAAAAACAGGCTGGAAATTGGCATATAATCTAAATTTATTTTTGCCCTCTTTTTCAAATATCTGTATTTAAATCTCTATATCAATATGTGTATATAATTTATATCTATGTCTGTAGAGACATATATGTAGGTTATCTTAAGACAAATATAAAATGTGTATCAAATATATACATACATATACATACAAGTGTATGTATATGTGTATACATATGCATGTGTACACACACACACACATATGAAATCCTCACAAAAACAACTTTTCTTCTTTCCAGATATTTTCTTTGGATATTCTTATGATTTTCCGATCCAGAATTATGTACATAAATCATATCACACAGGGCAATATGTTCAAGGAGTTACTACATTAAGTAAGCAAACGTCATTTTCAAAAACCCGCAAAAACAAAGTCCCTCACTCAGGTTCCTTTGAAACATGTTTATTCTTGGGAACTCATTCACTCTTCAAACCTTCTTACCTTTAAACTGCTTCCAAGCTCAAAGAGCCCCGGAAGGAATCCATATGCCTACAGGGATACCACCCGGAGAGATCTGCTGCCGTTTTACAGTTGTCAGGTGGGAGTGTGGGAGCAGACCTGCCGCACACCTGCACAGGGGGCGGGAGGGACCCGTGCCAATGACTCAGGCCGGCAGCAGGCGTTTAAACTCAGGATCTGAAGGCTGTGGCTCATTTCAGAAATAATAATAAAAAAGAACAGAAAAGCCCTTGGCGTCGTGTCACGGAGAGAAGGGCTGCCTATCATATTGTCTGGCCTGACCTGGTTCTTGGAACATTCCACATCGGCCTGCCTCGATTCCACCTTCAGGTTGAGCTGAACGAGGATCCCCGTTCACTGCCCCTCCCTGGCCTTGGTGCCTTCCAGACTCATCAGCAGCTGTGCTCCATCCAGAAACACACGGCTCATTCATTCCTGCTCCCATGCTGCCTTGCAAAGAGGAGTGTAAGCCGTGGTTGGTTTAGGGGTCGCATTCATTCATGAACATCTTGTGTCAAATGCTTTTCCCTCTGTGGAGAGACATATGTGGACAGGTATTCTCTGAGAATATGGACAGTGTTTGGCTTTTCATGCAAACCTGGTCTACCTGATTTTAAGGCATTCGTGGTGTACTTAGATGACAAGATTCACTTTGCAGGACCAAACCCACCCCTTAGTTCACTGAAGAGAAGTATTGCAAAGACCACCTCCCGTTGAAACCAATCGCGTCCTGGTGATAGCGGGTGTAATCTACTTTAGAAAGGTGGCACCAGGAGCCTCCCAATTTCTTTTAGGCCCTGACAAGTGCCCTCTTGTCATGAAGAGAGTAAACAAGAACAAACTCTCAAGATTATCTCTCACGGCCTCCTCATCCCCCTACAGCAGGGATTTTCAACCGGAGCGCCATGGCAGGCATACTGGTGTGCCGCAACAATTTTAAAACATGTGATACCTATTTAATCAGGGACACTAACCTCTTGTTCCGTAGGTTGTCAAATAAAAAAATGACAACAGCCAACAAAACAATAGCCATTAATTCATGGTGTGAGTGAATCAAAACAATACCTATTTTTGTTAAATGAGCAAAAATATAGTTTTTAGTGTACCACAAACGCTTAGTAATTAGTTTATGTGTGCCATGAGATGAAAAAGGTTAAAAACTGCTGCCCTACAGGAATGTGACCCAGTGCCCTGCCTCAGATAACCTGCGGAATGTGTACAATAGACGAGAGCGATAGTGACATTGAGTACGACTACTGAGCAAGACATGCTAACTTTTAAAAATTGTCTTTAAAGTCAATTAAGTCTTACTGTGAGACTTCATCTGGTTCAGCTAGTGGAAAATATATCTTTTTTTTTTTTTTTCTCTGAAGCTGGAAACGGGGAGAGACAGACAGACTCCCGCATGCGCCTGACCGGGATCCACCCGGCACGCCCACCAGGGGGCAATGATCTGCCCATCCGGGGCGTCGCCCCGCCGTGACCAGAGCCACTCTAGCGCCTGGGGCAGAGGCCAAGGAGCCATCCCCAGCGCCCGGGCCATCTTTGCTCCAGTGGAGCCTCGGCTGCGGGAGGGGAAGAGAGAGACAGAGAGGAAGGAGAGGGGGAGGGGTGGAGAAGCAGATGGGCGCTTCTCCTGTGTGCCCTGGCCGGGAATCGAACCCGGGACCTCCGCATGCCAGGCCGACACTCCACCACTGAGCCAACCAGCCAGGGCCAGAAAATATATCTTAGCCATTTATGGGGAGACCTTTGTCTCTCCTAGTGATACCAAAGAACCCGGAAGGCTAGTGTGCTATCTTGAAATGGAAGCCAGGGTGTTTCTGTCAGCCCATTACAATCAATAGTGAAATTCACCTTGCTAGGCTTCCCAGATAAAATGCAGGGCACCCAGCTGATTTTGAATTTCAGATAAACAATGAAAAATTTTTTTTACATAAATATGTCACAAATACCACATAGGCATACTTATATTAAAAGTCAAGAACTGGAAATTCAAATTTAATTGTACACCCTATATTTTTACTTTCTAAATCTTAAAATCCTACTTTTCATCCCAGCCTGGCAATCAATCCCTTGATAACTGTTGGCTCCAAACTCTGAATGCATTTCTACCCCAAACTCGGCTGTGTAACGAGAGACACAATGTGTGCTTGGGTTTTGGCCTCATGGGTACAACACACAGCAAGCGGTTTTTTGGGGGGAGGGGTGATTTATTTTATTTTTTTGTCTTAGCTTCTTTACTGGTCACACCATATCCATGACACTTGTCTGTGAGTCTTCAAGACTTCTGGAATACCCAACATTAGACCCCAGGTAGTCCAAAATTAACTCTGTTGTATCAACCTTCCCTAACACAAAGGAGTATTTGAGAATTGAAAAAGAGGAAAGACAAGAAGAGATCATAACACAAATTAACATCTCAATAAAGCTTTCTGACAAATAGCAGTTTTTAAAGAGGTGCTGTATCTAATAAACATGAACATTTCTCCATTTTGCAAAGGATATGTCACAATTTGGTGAAAATTACCACACTCCCGAATGAACTAGTGTGGAGTTGCTATACTTAACTGCTTAACAGGATGGTTCTAAGGACTTGCCAGAGGGTTGAAGCTGATGGGGAGATTGGACTTCCCTTGTACTGAGTCAATAAATCTTTCCAACTGTATAGCCTAGTTTTCTTTCAATTGACCTAAAAGGAGGTAATCAAAGTCTATCTGATTTAAATAATAAAATCAGAACCATACAAAAAACAACAACAACAAAAACCATGAGTAGTGGCAAAGAACATTTGGATTGGGAGTTGGGAAATCCTGGGTTGGACAAGTCGGTGAATCTCCAAACATGTGATCTAGTCATTCAAACCTAAGTAAATTCACCAAGCCTATAGAGATATAATCGGGTAGTTTAGTACAGTGGGATTAGGCTAATTAATAAGCACTCCAATTATTCACCCTCCTCTGATGGATGGAAAGACTGTGTTTCCCTATAGAAAAACCATGAATGACCTTCACAGGTGTGAGAAATATGAAATGCCCTGTAATTTCAAGACTTCAGAAGACCCTCATTTGTTTAGTTTAAATAGTAGCAATTCATTCATGGCTCGTTCTAAGTGCATTTTAATTCTTGAAGGAGAAAGCCGGAAGAAAGTACAAAGCCTTACTGTTTATTGTCCTAATTCCTGCCAAAATACTTAGCCTAAGAAATCTTCCTTCCTCACGAAAGGCCTGATATGCAGCTGTTTCTAAAGTAGAAACCTTCTCTTCTTTCTCCTGATGTGGGGGAAAGGTATAAGATCACAGGGAAGGCCTGGAGATGGGGGAGATATTTCTAGCAGCTTGAATCTACCAGTTAGAAAGCTCAGATTAAGCAAATGCTGGTTTTCTCTCCCCCTCCCCATGCCCGACCTCTTTTTTATTTTTATTTTTTTAAATAACTACTTACTCTGCATTTCACCAGAGAAACAGGATATCCTAGGACCAGTGGAAATACATACAAGGCTCATATAGGTATTTTAAGATGTCGAAATCTAAGGAAACTATGTGTGTTTTAATTAGAACGGATTCAGATGCTTTGACAAGTCTTAAAAGAATAACATATGAGGCGTTCCAGGTTTACCCTGCAGTCAAGCTCAGGGTTTCCAGCCTTTGAAGTTGCTGATTTACACACATCTGTGATGGGCTCAGCTGGACCCACCACTTACAGACAGCTCTAGAGTCACTGGCTCCAGGTCTACTGCATATAGAGGGTCTGATGGAACACCACTGTTCATCCCTGTCTGCAGGTTAGAATCACTCAGGGAGCTATCCAAAACTCCCAATGGCCAGGCTGCATCCCTGGCCCTTTAATCCAGACTCTTGGGGGGTGGGGCACCCAGACAACATTGTTTTTCAAAGTTCCTAGAAGTTAGGTTAAGAATTAGAATAGATGCACTTTGAAGCATCCATGAATTAAGATTCATAACAGTCAGCCCTCTACATGCACTCTAAATACTTAAATAGGAGAAGGCTTATGGGGTTTAATGGGGCAAAGAGTGCTTGAAACCCCAAGTTTTTTTTTGTTTACTTTTTTTAAATTATTTTTTTAATTCATTTTAGAGAGGAGAGGGAGAGACAGAGAGAGAGAGAGAGAGAGAGGAGAGACAGAGAGAGAAGGGGGGAGGAGCTGGAAGCATCAACTCCCATATGTGCCTTGACCAGGCAAGCCCAGGGTTTTGAACCGGTAACCTCAGCATTTCCAGGTCGATGCTTTATCCACTGTGCCACCACAGGTCAGGCTGAAACCCCAAATTTTATTCCCATTCTACCATTGACCAGACCATATAACCCTTTCTGTTCTAGTTTTCTCACCTGATTAATAAGAGGGTGAGTTTTTATCAGTAACTTTCAACCATGGCTGCACATTAGAGTCACTTAGGGTGTTTTGTAAAGTCCATATACCCAGGCTGTACTCTGGGCCAATTAAATCAAAACACCTGGGACAGGAACATCTTCTAATATTCCTTGTATAGGGTAGCCATATGAAATGGAGGATTCTAAGGTAATTGTGAATTTCAGATAAATAAGGAATAATTTTTTGAAGAACAAACATGTCCCAACTATGGGACATACTTAAACTAAACAAGTTGTTACTTGTCTGAAATTTAAATTTAACTGAGTATCCTCTATTTTTATAGGCCAGACCTGGTAACACTACGGATGTGATTACAATACACAGCCAGAACTGTTAGTATCTTTGCTGCTCATAGTGTGCAGTCCAGATTAGCAACATCAGCTTCCCCTGGGAGCATATTAGAAATGTAAATGCTTGGGGCCACCCCACACCTACAGAGTCAGAAACTTTATTCCTCAAGCATTCATGTGCACATTCAAGTTTGAAAAGGGCTGACTTAAATGATCTACTGCAAAGTGTCCAAGCATCTTCCAACCATCTCAGCCAAAATCAGCCAATCCGGAGGTGGCTGCGCAAAACACAATGTGTCCTCAAGTTCTTGGAAGCTTCTGGAAAGGTTTGATTGCATTTCTGCCAAGAAAACTGATTGCTAATGTATATTTCTCACCCCAACTCTAAGCTAAAATGTCCTTACTCTTATGTTGAGAGCCATGGGTTTGAGCTCATATTAGACCTCAACTCCCTACTGAGGCTGCCCATGCTTGTTTTTCTCTCCAAAGATGGAGAGCTTGGATTTTGACCCAGATCTTGACTCTAGTTAGGGGAACACAGAGTTGGGCTGCCAAAACCCCCAAAATGATGACACAGACCTGATCTGTCTTTGAAAATATACTCCTACCTGCAGGGCAGACCTCTCCTTACCTTAGCTCACTAACTGGGTCTAACACTGAAGACCTCTGATCCTTCATTCATATGTGCCTGTCTATCTATCTATCTATCTATCTGTCTATGAATTATTGTTGATGCTCTTAAAATAACTTGCCTTCAATATTTCCAAATTTAAAAGTACATTTCAAAATCTAAAAGATGCCTTAAGCCTAAACATTATTATGCTTTAAGCCATAACTTATCAAACACCATGAGCTATACACTCTCACCTCAAATAAACACCAAGCATTTTGTAATATTAATACTATGTATTTGTCTGAAAACATGTGACTCCAACATCAGTTATTTTCTCAAATATACTTAACTCTTATTCTAATTTCAAGGGTTTTGATAAAAGCCTAAGTATATATCAACCCCCCTCACTAATATGAAATTAAATCTTTATGCTTCCAAATCATTTACACTGAATTTATGAAAGCATTGTTTTGCAAGAGATGTTTGCTGTATAAAAGGTTACCTATACATGTGGAAATTTGTAGTTTCCACCTACAAATTTGTTAGATGAAGGATAATTAAGGCTTCAATTTAAAAAGCATCTGTTTAATTTGGAAGTTTGTATCTTATAAATTAAAAAGCATTCTAAATAAATAAAGATGTTTTTCAGAACACAGACTCATATTTCTAGAAATGTCCTTAAAGATCTTTCTTTTTACAGTTAAAAAAAATTGAGAGTGTATGAATAAAATCAGAAATAAAAGAGAAGTAAAAACTGACACCAAAGAAATACAAAGTATTATAATAAAATGATATGAACAACTATATGCCAAAAAACTAGACAATCTGGATAAAATGGATAAATACCTAGAAACATACAATCTTCCAAAACTGAATCAGGAAGAATTAGAGAATTTGAAGGGACTGGTAAAATTGAAGAAGTAATCAAACAACTCCAAACAAAAGTTCTGGACTAGATGGCTTCACAGATGAATTTTAATAAACATTTAAAGAACTAACACCTATCCTTATCAAACTATTCAACAAAATTCAAGAGGAGGGGAAGACTCCCAAGCTCATTTTACAGGTCCAGTATTATCCTAATTCCAGATAAAAATACTACTAAGAAAAAAATTATAGGCCAATATGGCTGATGAACATAGATGCTAAAATCTTTAACAAAATATTAGCAAACTGGATCCAAAAATACAGTAAAAAGATCATACACCATGATCAAGTAAGACTTATTTGAGAGATGCAAGGATAGTACAATATTCAAAAATCAATAAATGTGATTCATCGGGCCCTGGCTAGTTGGCTCAGCGGTAGAGCGTCGGCCTGGCGTGCGGGGGACCCGGGTTCGATTCCCGGCCAGGGCACATAGGAGAAGCGCCCATTTGCTTCTCCACCCCCCCTCCTTCCTCTCTGTCTCTCCCCCCCCCCCCCCGCAGCCAAAGCTCCATTGGAGCAAAGATGGTCCGGGTGCTGGGGATGGCTCCTTGGCCTCTGCCCCAGGCGCTAAAGTGGCTCTGGTCGCAGCAGAGCGACACCCCGGAGGGGCAGAGCATCACCCCCTGGTGGGCAGAGCGTTGCCCCTGGTGGGCGTGCCGGGTGAATCCCAGTCGGGTGCATGCGGGAGTCTGTCTGACTGTCTCTCCCTGTTTCCAGCTTCAGAAAAATACAAAAAAAAAAAAATGTGATTCATCACATAAACAAAATAAAGGATAAAAGTCACATGATTATATCAATAGATACAGAAAAAGCATTTAATAAAACCCAGCACTCATTTATGAGAAAACTGTCAACAAAGTTACAATAGTGGGAATATATCTCAATGTAACAAAGGTCATATAGGACAAACCCACAGCCAACAAAATACTCAGTGGGCAAAACTACAAGCATTTCCCTTAAGATCAGGAACAAGAGAGGAATATCTGCTTTCACCACTCTTATTTAGCATTGTACTAGAAGTCCTAGCCATCAGACAAGAAGAAGAAATAAAGAACATCCAAATTAGAAAGAAAGAAGTAAAACCGTCATTATTTGTAGATGATATGATACTGTATATAGAGAACCCTAAAGATTCCACCAAAAAGCTACTAAAACTGATAAATAAATTAAGTAAAGTAGCAGGATACAAAATAAATATTCAGAATTCAGTTGCATTTTTATACACCAATAATGAACTATCAGAAAAAAAAAACTAAGAAAACAACACTAGTCACAATTTCTTCAAAAAGAATAAAATATCTAGGAAGAAATTTAACCAAGGAAATAAAGAACTGTACTCAGAAAATCATTAGACATTGAAGGAAAAAATTGAGGAAGACATAAACAAGTAAAAGCATATACTGTGTTCATTGATAAGAATTAACATCATTAAAATATCCAAACTTACCCAAAGCAATCTATAAATTTAATGCAGTTCCTATTGAGATATCAATCGCATATTTCACAGAACAAGAACAAATATCCCAAAATGTATATGAAACCACAAAAGACTCCAAATAGCCACAGTAATCTTGAGAAAGAAGAACAAAGTTGGATGAATCATACTACATAATCTCAAACTATACTACAAGTCCATAGTAATCAAAACAGCATGGTACTGGCATTAAAACTGACATATAGATCAATATAACAAAACAGAGAGCCCAGAAATAAACCCAGACTTTTATGGTCAATTCATATTTGACAAAGGAGGCAAAAACATGCAATGGGGTAAAGACAGTCCAGTTAGTAAATGGTGTTGGGAAAATTGGACAGATAAGTGTGAAAATAAAAAATAAATAAATAAACTAGACCACCTTTCATACTGTGCATAAGAATAAACTTAAAATAGGTTAGAGATTTAAATATTACAGTTGAAACCATAGAAATCCTAAAGGAAAACATAGGCAATAAAATCTTGGACATCTCCCTTAGCAATATATTTTTCTAATATATCTTCTTGAGTAAAGGGAACAAAAAATGAATAAATAAATAAATAAATGGGATTACAAAGAAAACCATAAACAAAACAAAAAGACAACCCACTGAGTGGGAGAACATATTTGCCAATGATTCCTGTTATAAGGGGTTAATATCTAAAATTTATAAAAAAAATTATAAAACACAATACCAAAATATCAAACAATCCAATTAAAAAGTAGACAACTGATAGAAACTTCTCTAAAAAAGACAGACAAATGGCCAATAGACATATAAAAAATACTCAAAGTCATTAATACTCAGAGAAATTCAAATTAAAACCACAATAGGATATCATCTCAAACCTGTCAGAATAGTTATAATCAATAAATTAATAAACAAGTATTGGTGAGGATGTGGGAAAAAAAGAAACCTTGTGCACTCTTGGTGAGAATGCAGATTGGTGCAGCCAATAGAAAACAGTATGAGCATTACCTCAATAAATTGAAAATTGAACTGCCTTATAATCCAGCAATTCCACTTCTGGGAATATATTCAAAGAAGCCTGTAACACTAATTTGAAAGAATATATACACCCCTATGTTCATTGCAGCATATTTACAATAGCTGAGATTTGGAAGTAGCCCAAGAGTCCATCAGTAGATGAGTGGATAAAAAAAGCTGTAGTACATTTATACAATTTAATTCTACTCAGCCGTAAAAACAAAGGAAATCTTACCCTTGCGACAGCGTGGATGGACCTGGATGAACATTATGCTAAGGGAAATAAGCCAATCAGGGAAAGACAAGAACCATATGATTTCAGTCATATGTGGAATATAATCACAAAATTAACTAACAAAATAAAAACAGCTCCATAGATAGAGAACAGACTGACAGGGGGTAGAGTTTGGGGAACTGGGTGTAAAAGGTGAAGGGATAGACAAGAACCAAAAAAACTACTCACTGACAGACAACAGCAGGGTGACTACCAGAAGGGAAGAGGATGGGGGAGATAGAAGAAGGTATAGGGGGAAATGGTGATGGAAGGAGACTTGACTTGGGGTGGAGAACACACAATACCATATATAGATGATGTATTATAAAATTGTACACCTGAACTCTATATAATTTTACTAACCAGTATCACCCCAATAAATTCAATTTTAAAAATTAAGAGTGTAAGAAGACTGGCTGGCTCTAGTCTCTTCAGCTAGGAAGTTTCCATTAAAATATTCAGTGGCTCAATGCAATCTTATACTTATTGTTCCAAATTATAACAGCATTCATACCATTCTTGCGACAGTAGCTAACATTAGCACAAATATACCGAAGGGGCCTCACAATGGAAAGATATATTTGCTAGTGCTATTTTACAATTACCAATTTTCTCCTGATGATTGGGACCAAATAAATAACCGAACTTACATTATTTTTCCCTTTCATTTCAATATAGTTGACAGTGAACTCAGTTCTTCCCTTCAGGTCATGCCTTTGGCCGTGGATTCCCCGTCAAATGTTAGCTGGCTTTAACCTGCCCTCTTTGCTTGCTGAGGTGACAGGATGGCTTTGGCCCATGGGACTAGCACCATTCAAGCCAACACCCACACAGGGTGGGACAGATTCTCCCTGGACAAAAACCTGCCAGATTGTCATCAGTCAGATCATATAAACAAGCTGAATCATAGATTACTTCACAGCTTACAGCTAATAAAATAACAAACTCAAAGATTAATACAATTATTTTCCTGTGTTCAAGATCATACATTGAGACAATTGATTTAAAAGTAAAAAACAAAAGTGAAAAAAATTTATAAAAAGAAACTCAAACATTCCATAATTGTGTAAAAGTATTTTCTAAGAAAGTAGGAATTAGGTTAATACATGAATGCTATTTTAAATAAAACAGTTTAAAAAGTAAATTGTACATTTAGAAAACCCATAGAAATACTGATCACTATGGAGGTATTTGTTATAAACTAACAAAATAAAAACAGATCCATAGATAGAGAACAGACTGACAGTTGTTGGGGGTAGAGTTTGGGGAACTGGGTGTAAAAGGTGAAGGGATAGACAATAACCAAAAAAACTACTCACTGACAGACAACAGCATGATGACTACTAGAAGGGAAGAGGATGGGGGAGGTAGAAGAAGGTACAGGGGGAAATGGTGATGGAAGGAGACTTATATGCTAGATGATATCAAATGGTCAACTATAGCTCTTTTTGATAGTTCCTTAAAATGAAAATTGAGACAGTCTCAAGTATCATCCAAATTCTTCACCTATGCTTGGACTTTCATCTTACTTTCCTTATTTTTTCCCCCAGAGATCATTATGGCCAGTTCAGTTAGAAGAAAGGGTGTCCTGAAGAGAGAGTATATTAATCAAACTGGATAAGGAGTATTAGAGTGTAGAAAACTCTTCTCCATGAGAAGACCAGAGAGGCCAGAGGAGATAAACTGAAAACAGGAAATATAGCTGTCATGCCTGCGCACTTCCGATGTTGAAGAAGATGCTTGGAGAAAAGTATACAAAACCCTAAACTTTTCTTCTATAAAATACAATTCCATTTAATTTTCTTTGTTCAATTTTGTCCCTTATGTTGTGTGTGCTTCATTCCAATGAGTTTTAATTACACTTTATCCCTTAAAATATTGAAGGCTGTTTCCATTTTTTTTCTCCATACCTTTGTGACTTAAAACATGACTTATGATTTTGTGGGTCAGGTTATTGGTAAGGGCTCTCTGATAGGCAGTTGTAACTTAGGGTTTCACATATGGTTGCAGCAGATGTCACCTAGGACTGCAGTTATCTGCAGGCTCAACAATATGAGGTGTCAAGAAGGCTCTCGCACCTGACTTGTAGTTGGTCATGACTAATAGTGGAAATTCAGGTGGGGCTGTTCATCTGAGTACCCACTGCATTTGGCCTCTCCAGCAGGGCAGTTTCAGGGTAGTCAGGGTTGTTAGGTGGTCTCCAAAAGCAAGTAGACCGGCTACAACACCTTTCATGACCTACCCTTAGAAGTCACACAATGTTACTTCTGCCATATTCTGTTGGTGAGCATATTCTGTTGAATCACAGATTCAAGGGGAGGAGAATTAGAATTCACTAATTGATGGGTAAATGGCAAGGTTCTAGAAGAACATATAAGAACATGTGGCACTGGAAATATTATTTCAGCCATCTTTGGAAAATACTATCTGCCACAAGATGCTCAGGGGGTTAACTAAAATAGAATGGACTCAAATGTAGATAGATAGATAGATAGATAGATAGATAGATAGATAGATAGATAATAGATATATGATAGATAAATGATAGGTAGATAGATAGATAGATAGATAGATAGATAGATAGATAGATGATAGATGATAGATAGATAGGAAGGACTTGGTTAATTATAATTAACCATGACAAGAGTTGAAGATTTGTCTGTAGTGATTACTCTGGGCTGAACCTCCACTCAAGATAGGTTCCTCTTCTACATCCATTCAATAGGAAGAGTTGGCCCAAGCAAGCTGGTAGAGATTGCTCTAGTCACAGGGTTAACTATATCATTTAGTATCCAAGGAAAAGTTTAGGAAAGAAAGGAAAGGAGAGATGGAGAGCAGAGAAGGAAGGTGTGAGGGAGAGGGAAAGAGAGGAAAGGACAGGTAACAGAAAGAATGAGGAGAGAAAGGAAGAGGGACGGTGGGGACAGAAGAAGTGCTAATGTCCCCCAAACCTTCTCTTTCTGCGAGTGTCTGGCCTCTCTGAGGTGTCCTTCAACCCCGTCCACATTATCAAAACAATCCTTGGACACAACAACTTAATAGAGCAGGTGGTCATGTCTTTTTTTTTTTCAGTGATACATATGCATATAATTTGTAAGTACAATCACATGTCACAGATTGTTCCTTTTTCCCATTATTGTGTAATTAAGTTTTTTTTTTTCCTTTTGAGCTAGTTTACCTGTTGAAACTCAACTCAAAATGAAAAGCTATAAACACAGGAAGGCATCGATTCATTTATTTCTATCCACTGCCTCCTCTGACCTAATCTTGATCTCCTTCCTCTTGAGAAGTCATGAAGCGTCACTGGAATGCTGGCTTTCTCAAAAACACCTTTAGGAGTTAACTAATTTCTCTGTTTTTTTGAAAATATTAAATAACAGAATTATTTCTACCTTGGAAGTTTGAAATAATTCACCAGTAACATTCTCCTGGCTTGGGCTTTTTTGGAGAATATTTTTGCTAGATTTCTTATTTTCTCACATATTCATCAATTCCAAATGATTTTTACCTATAGAACAACTATTTCTATAAAATGTTAACATTACCCTAAGTGTTAATGATGAGATTAAAGATAATCAGTGACTTTTTAATACCAAGACTGACTTCTATTTGGATTTTCTAATACTCACAGCAACATTTGAAAACATACATATTTATCTGGCATATATAGTTTTTTAATCAGAAGGAAATTCTAAAGTTTATTTTTAACCAGCTGGTTTAATGACTTTGCCCTTAGATTGTCCTTGTTTGTATTGTAAGTATCAGGAAAACTATGCAGGCTGAGTTCTGATGGGTCTGCTGATCATGGCTTTGGCAGCTTAGAATGTGGGACATAGAGTCCCCCCTTGATAGGACTGTGGAGCCAACCAACTTTGTTATAAATATTGAGATAGAAATGGGCTTTGAAGCAGCCACATCTGAAGACCCACACATCTGAGTGTGATACAAGGTGTGCATTCTTGGTTTTGGTTTTGATTAATATCTAAAAGGAGAGAAGAAATTCAATTGATTTCCATTGTGGTAATTTTCATTAATTGCTTGTGGTGTCTGTCCATCAAGTGTGAGAGTGGACACCTGTTAGTTCACTTACCACATGGGCTGGGTTGAGCAGATGGGAAAAGTATTATTTTAACATGTTTTTAATGGCAGCACAATTTATTTTTATCTCACTCTTTTTGGTGTGCATGAAAGGAGACTGCCACCTGTGCTTTGTGGATGAGTGTCAACGATCCGGACAGATTAATTTATGGCGTAGTAGAGAACCACAGAAGGCTGCTGGGACAGAATTCACCTCGTGGTCCAGTGCTGACATGAACTACAATTTTACTCCATTTTCTAAGGCCTGAAATATTGCTTTGGGGTACTTTTATGCCAAGTGGAAGATCAGCTGGACTTTCTCTTAATCATAGAAAGTAGAAATAAAGATATAGATTTTTTTCCATATATATCATAATGCAGGGGTCCCCAAAATTTTTACACAGGGGGCCAATTCACTGTCCCTCAGACCGTTGGAGGGCCAGACTATAAAAAAAACTATGAACAAATCTCTATGCACACTGCACATATCTTATTTTAAAGTAAAAAAAACAAAACAGGAACAAATACAATATTTAAAATAAAGAACAAGTAAATTTAAATCAACAAACTGACCAGTATTTCAATGGGAACTATGTTCCTCTCACTGACCACCAATGAAAGAGGTGCCTCTTCTGGAAGTGCGGTGGGGGCCGGATAAATGGCCTCAGGGGGCCGCAGTTTGGGGACCCCTGTCATAATGCATGCATATAGATAGATAGATAGATAGATAGATAGATGATAGACAGAGAAAGAGAGAGAGAGATCTGTATGCCATATAAATCTGACTTACCTCAGCTATGACATTTGTAGCTGCCTTTTCAAATGCTGGAAGCACAGGAGACATCCTGAATGATGTGAAAGCACATTCATATTTTTAGTCATAAGGCTTTGACTATACAATGTCATTTAAAAAATTGAAAAGCAAACCAATATTAGCATTATGATTTATAGGCTACTTGCTGCTGGAAAGTTGGCATAGAATACCAATTATGAAAAGGGTATGGTGCTAGATTTCTTCCTGAATTAGTCTGCACACATTATACTTTGCAGGGAGCGGGAGCAGGTTGGACTTAAATGTAAATTACCAGGGCTTTTCGTTTGCCCTTTCAAAGAGCTGTTTGTTGTATTACCCAGTGCTTTTCTGTTCCCTCGTAGTTGAAATAATTAAGATCATTTGCAGGGCCTGGTTTGCTCATTTTGCCTGGTTACTTTACTGCTATGGTCCGTTATGTCTACAGGGGAGCACCATTATTTAATCTGAACATCTGGAATCCATCATGTGTAGTGAAAGACAAGATGTATCCTCAGTTTTAAGCCAACTTCATGATAAAACTGATGGATGAAACCAATGTGTATAGGTGAGGAAGATTAATACTTGCGAAATGCCTCTTGTGATGGGGAGATCACAAGGGGACTTTTGTTTTATTTCATTCCTACCTTATTCTATTTTACTGTGTTTTATCTTATTTATAGCATAGCAATCAGAACCTGATTAAGGGAAAACACATCTTATTTGGGCAGGAGTTAAAGTATTTGAAATGAAGAAAGAAACTATATTTCTCAACTCTCTCTGGTCAAAGATGTCTCTTTGCTGTGACTCCTTGATTGAGCTCAGCAAAGAGACTTTCCTGAAGAGTCCCTGATCCTCCTGGGACCAGTAGCAAGTCTTTCTGCCAGGTATAATAGACACGTGTCTCTCACATTCACTTATTATCTCCTGTCTCTGCAAGAAAATGAAGTTTTGTTGGTATCCATGCTTCACTTTGGTTTATTTTCATCAGAAATGTGGATGAAATCCGAAGCACACAAACATAATTTTTAGCACGCAAATCATCCCCTTGTTTATACACTTTCTCTGATCCTTAACTTTTTTTTTTTAATTTTAAGAACATCTGTCCCCACTGCAGCTTTACTTTCATCAGGAAATCCAATTACAGAAACAACAAAAAAAAGTGTAGCAGGTGAGGCAGAATACAGCAGCCCCACCCCTTAAGACCAGGAACTCAAATGACTCCCAGATGAACAGCTGAGTCTGTCTCCCCCTGAAAAGCTAGCTCACCTGGTATAGAGAAAGGGCAGCTGATGAATCAAAGGCATAGTAGAGATAACAGAGTGAATGATGTGGCTATGAAATACATTAGGGAGCATAAATATGTGGTTTGGCCAAGACATTTCTAATTATGCACTGATGAGGAGACACAGGGAAAAAACAATGTCAAGATTAAAAAAAAATCCTTTTGGCAAGTTTAAACTTTGTCTCTATCCTTTTCCTCTTAATCTGCTCCCCAGATATGTACTTGAAATAGGAATGCGGTCCTACTGGGGCATGAAATAGTTGAGATCTATTCAACAATGAGGAGAATGAAAGAAATCTCTTCAGAAGGATCTATTGGAATTCAAGTCAGTTGAACCTGAAGAGCCACAGATCATTTAACATGACCCCTAAACCGCTAGGAGAATTTTCATCATGAGGACTTGATTCTGTATTGAGGATGTCAACCCTCTTAGTAAAAGGCAAAAGATTTATACGATCTGAAGAGAAACCAGAGCATCATCATCCCTCTTAGAACATGGTAGTCAGCCGTAGAAGTTACGTTGTGAGACATAAGGTAAGGATGGCTGCTTTTCACGTTCACAAAGATCAGGGCCGACGAGAATGAGGGGAGGAGAATGCAATCTGCAGGCTCTTCTTATCCCACATCTCAAAGTCATAGCCAGTTCGTGGAAGCCACATTTCCTCTCACTTACTCATTTCCCCCAGGGACACATGAAAAGCAGAAAAAGTGCCACAATAATTATTTAAAAAGTTATAAAAAATATTGAGGGAGATGTATGCTTTTTTTTTTTGGTATCTTAACTCGTTATTCAATGCAAACGCTGTCCAATTCTCTCTGAACACTTGGGAACGTATGATATTATTTTAGTCCTATCTCACTGATTTCCAAAGTTTGTCTAAAATTTCCGAAGAAGCGCCTCTATCGTCAATACACGGTCATTGCAACACCACGCCTTTGACTTTTTCTACCACATACTATTTGTTAAACACCAACTTTTACAAAAGCAATTTCTGGTTCAAATTAATTTATCCTGAGATGCTAACTGGCTATGACTTTAATTTACAGGTACAGTAACTTTGTTAGCTGCTCATCTATGGAGCTCTAGCCTGTCAGTCTGATGGCTGACATCTTGACCAAGCTCCTGATTTTAAATTTTAATTGGGCACATTTAGTACAAAGTTGGATTGCCAAATAAGTATCCCTTTTGATTTGCTGTATAATGCATTAAACTGTTTATCTCGATTTGATAAATACAATGAGACACTGGAAAGTGAAAGATAAAAACTCAGTCTGGAAATCACAGACCGTAAACCAAGGAAGAGAAGGGAGTGATAGCACATGCTCGAGACTCCAGGAGTTTCCAAGTACAAAGCAGAGCTTTAGGAATATAAAACGTTCAGTTTTTGCTTTTCTTTTCCCTAATCTGAGATTTTTTTTTCTTATTTTATTTTATTTTCTTTACACCCTGCCTTCTCTGGTAACTTCATTAGGCCTGTGTAATTATAGTTTGCTGCAACCGTAGGCTGCATTGGTATTCATTACTATCTATTTGGTGCATTGTATAGCAGCATAAATATAACTAAATTACTAGTGTCAAACCATAATGGGAGCTGTTGTGATGGTAATTAGAAGAGAAGTGTAGTTTTGTTTTATTTTTTTGGCAAAACTTGCAGAAATGTAGTATGGGGTGTTTATAAGGTGCACTTAAAGTCAGTTGCGGGCTTAAGGTGGTAAAATGATAGGTGAGGAGGTACACCATTAATCACAATTCTAGAAGATGCTCTGCACCAACCCCCTCCTTTTCTCTCGGCAAGGTAGCTCTGAGGTTGACCGTAAGGCAGAAACCAACAGAGGACTTAGAATTAAGGTGCATACTTGCATTCCTTCACTAATCGACACTAAACAACTAAAACTTAATTGAAATTATTTAAAAAAGAAAAGAAGACTAGTAGAAAACATAGTTCCTCACTCACCATCTCATTATGGGTATTGAGTGCAGTGCATTTTAACTGAGCAGAGCCATCGTTTCATTATATGCCCCTTGCCCAGATGAGCTGAAGTCTCCCTCAGAAGATCTTTAAAATAGGCTTTAACTTAGAGAGGAATTGCCCTTCTTGTCTTCACACACATTCCATGGACTTGGGAGCGGAAGGAGAAGTCCACTCTGAATACCTTTGGTTTGTAGCCTTTCTGAGTATGGTGATTGTAAACTCAGATTAAGGTATGTGAAAACGCTTAGTACAAGGCCTCAAAATCAATAAATATGTATTGGTGAACTCTTTTTGTTAGAAGGAAGGATTAGAAGGATTCTAAATCAATGAAATATCACATTAAAAACCCAGCTGGGAGGATTAACAGGGTACTCAGCTCTAAGAAATGCCTACTTTTTAAGTAGCACAATCGAAGCAATTAATTAGTGTCCATTTAGCACCCCTCATCTTAGTCTCCTTCTGTGTTCTCCTGTGAATATGTTATGCATGTATACATACAGAATGTTCAGGTAAGCATTTCTAAATTACGTCTTTTGTCCCTCATGGCTTTGCGGAATTGAAAAAATCATGTACACACACACACACACACACACACACAACTTTCCAATTAGGAAAGTTGTTTACAGTCATAGTTGTTTCCCCAGTAAGTAGCACAAAGCCTGGCACACTGGCACCTGTTTTTAAAAGAATGAATATGTGACTAAGTAAAGCCAGTGGGTGTGAAAGGTCTGATCACATATATGAATGCTAAACAAATGGCAAAACAATTGGCTTCCAACTGCCATAGTGACACAGAAAATAGGGTCCATGTCTTCTGCCTCCTTTGACCTTTCAAAATGCACCCTAAAAAAAACTTTTCAGATAGCACAAAACATAAAGGTTTGAAATGATAAATTGTTTATTGAATATATTATTTGTGATTGTCATTTGTCTATTTTTTGACATTGTTGTTCATCTTTGGGGATCCCACACTTAAGCAATTATAGCTTATTTGAGCCTTTTTTTTTTCTTAAAGAGCTTTAAAATTAGTTGATTGTAAAGCTTTATAAAATTAGCCAAGTTATAGATTTTTAGATATAGATAATTTAGATTATGTTTAGATAATCAAATTTTAAAAAACTAATTGAAATAATAAGCCAAAATAACTCTGTGGCAGATTGAATCTTTTTTTAAACAAATGTTTTCTCTTTCTACCATGATCCCTCCTTGATTTTCGACTTGGCTGTGTAACTTGCTTTTTGTTCGACTTGGCTGTGTAACATGGGATGTTAGCATATGTGACTTAAGCAGAAGCTTGAAATGTGCTGGTGCCTTTGAACTTGCTGTCTAGCTTTACTGCCTTTTGCCATAAGAAAGTCATGTCTCAGTGGCCACTAACTGGGACCAAGAGGATGAGAAGGAGCTGGGGCACACCTGTCCTTACCCTGCAGCTCTCTGCCAATCTCAGCCAAACATAGTTTAGATTTGGAAGGTGCCTTCTAGGCCTGAAAAGATGTGAATAGAAAGTTAGTGTTGATTGCTGTAAGGCATTGAATTCAGTGTGTTTTGTTATGCAGCATTATTAAGAAAATAGCAGACCAATACAACTAGTCATAAACTAGTAATATTTTACTTTTAAGCACATTTTCTCCTATATATAAGTACTATAACATATGATATTTTATGTAATCCTTACCACAGTCCCATAAATCAGACATTTTTCATATCCCTATTTTACACATTTGAAAACTAAGACCCAGGAAAGTAAAGAGACATTTGAAACAGTGCTTGGCTCCAAGATGTATATCTCCAAAGCCCATGTTTTAGGTTGCTTCACCCATTTAGACATGGCTGAATGTGTCTACCGTACTCTCCGCTACCTTGTAAGTACACTGTCAATACCAATTCACTTCATTTCACTTTTCCTTTCATTAATTTCATTTATCAAGTTATACTAAAGTGTTTGATTGAAATGGGCTAAATGAGGCCTCATATGGAATAGGAGGAGATATTATACATGGTCTCTCCTGACACAGTGCATGTAATACAGTGGAGAGGCAAAATTGGGTATCACAGAAAGTAAGAGATTAGTTAATCACATATTTAACTAATATATTGGCATAGTTAGTGATTGAAGCAGTGTTTTAGGTCAGATGTAATTACTGGAAACTGAGTTTTTCAGTTAATAACCACCTTAGAGGCTGAGGAAAGGCGATATCATGTGCGATCTTGATGAAAGTAGGCTTAATTCATTAATATTATCCCACCTCTCCTTCAGTTGGAAACTAAGAGTTGATTCTATTAATAAATATTGTATCTGCTATGCTTCTGTCTGGACTCCCCTCCCCTCCCTTATATTCTTGGTAAGCTCTTTCCTGTTTCAGCACTACCTCTTCCCCGCAGCCTTTTCCAGTCTTTCCAGATAGCTGGTCTCCCTTTCTTCTAAGCTTCCATAGCAAATAATAGTCATTGTTATGGCTTTTTTTACATTGCTGTATCCACACCATATTCGGTCCTCCTCCACTGATTTCTTGAGGGCAGGTGTTTGGCCTCCCTCTTAGGAAGCCCAGTGCCTGACATGCTATAGCAGGGGTCCCCAAACTTTTTACACAGGGGGCCAGTTCACTGTCCCTCAGACCGTTGGAGGGCTGGACTATAAAAAAAACTATGAACAAATCCCTATGCACACTGCACATATCTTATTTTAAAGTAAAAAAACAAAACGGGAACAAATACAATATTTAAAATAAAGAACAAGTTAATTTAAATCAACAAACTGACCAGTATTTCAATGGGAACTATGGGTTTGCTTTTGGCTAATGAGATGGTCAATGTGCTCCTCTCAATGACCACCAATGAAAGAGGTGCTTCTTCCAGAAGTGCGGCGGGGGCCAGATAAGTGGCCTCAGGGGACCGCAGTTTGGGGACCCCTGTGCTATAGGAACTGCCAAAACAGTAAATACGTGAGTGGCACAGGTAAATCTTAAGATTTAGCTTTCAGCAAGAGAGAAACAGAAATGTGATCATTTGTAAAGAGGATGGAGAGAAATCATTTTTGATGCCAAGAGGACATGTCTTTGTTATACTATTGCATTAGGATCAAAGGACAAGTAAACTGAGAAGAAAAAAGAGAGAATTTCAATAGAAAAACAACAACAACAAAAAAAGAATAGTGATAGAATATCTCTTTTTATTTAGTTGGCTATTTCTCCTTTTTCTTGACTCCTTGAAGGATTCTGTTAGCTGGAATTAAATATTTACCATAGCTTTTTTCTGTATGAATAAACAGGTTATGTGGCTAATTATTAAAATGGTGGCCTTACATCATCAGAACAATCAAATCAAATGTACTCATTTTTTAAAAAATCAGCTCAAAATTTCCCTGACCCCACTTACTTCGAAGCTGGTTCTCTGCTCCATTTTCTACCTGGAAGAACTCTGGGAGGAACGCTGGAGATGAGAAGGTTATTACAAGCCGAGACCCTGACAAGACAAATATAATTCCAACACCAAGTTCAGCTGAAATTAAATTCTGGACAAAACCCCCTTTCTTCTCCCTCCGTTACACCATTCATGCATACAAGTATATAATGACAAAAACATTCTCAAGTCAAATGTAAGCTTCCGACTCAGAATCACTGACTTTTTGTATTGCACAGGATGCTGATTCCATTTGCGTGGCATATTTGGAATGAAAGCCACACAAAGACCTCGGTTGCCCACAAAAGCTTAGTTAACCTGCTGCAGTCCCACAGTATATGGTTTAAAACAGGATTTTGAAAAGTTCGCAAATTAGCTGTAGGCAAATATCTTTGTGGTAAAGCCATTGGGGCTATAAAAGCTATCTTAAATGGAGCTATTAAATTTATCTTTAAAAAATGGAAGATGACATCAGAAAATGTAGGTAGTAAGGTAATAGAGGGATTCAATAAATATTAGTGTCTCTATTGACTATTTATCTACCGTTGTGTCTATCCATCTACCGTTCGGAAATGTGTATATATATATTAGTATGTAAATTGGTATTCATTATTTATTTATTTGACTAAGTATTGCCATTCATTGTGTACAGTTCTAAAATGCATCATCTGTACACTGTATTGTGTGTTCTCCATCCCAAGTCAAGTCCTTCCATCACCATTTATCTCCCCCTGTACCCTTTTCCACCTCCCCACCCCTTTCTCTCTGGTAATCCCCATACTGTTGTCTGTATCTGAGTTTCTTTTCTTAGACCCTTCACCTTTGACATCCATTCCTGCAACGTCTTCAACCCCGTACTCTTGAGTTGGACATTCTGGGTTTAAATATGGGCTATGTGACATTGGGTCTATCTCACTGGCTTTAGTTTTCTCATCTGTGAGATGTGAATAATAGTTTTTCCCTCATAGAGTTATTGGAAGGAATAAATAAGGTTGTACTTATTGTACTACTTAGAACAGTAATTGACACACAGCAGAATCAATAACTATCCATTATTGTTGTTTTCACGGTCCTCTAAAGCAGTGGTCCCCAATCCCCGGCCTGCGGAACGGTACCGGTCTGCAGAGAAAGAATAAATAACTTACATTATTTCCGTTTTATTTATATTTAAGTCTGAACAATGTTTTATTTTTAAAAAATGACCAGATTCCCTCTGTTACATCCATCTAAGACTCACTCTTGATGCTTGTCTCATAAATTCAACAATTATATTTAAAAATATCACAGTTTTTACTCTGGTCACATAATTTTATTTTGTGCATGTATCCGTCCCACCCTAAAGGCCAGTCTGTAAAAATATTTTCTGACATTAAACCGGTTCGTGGCCCAAAAAAGGTTGGGACCACTGCTCTAAAGCGTTATTCCACTTTGACTTTTATTTTCAGATATAAAGGGAAATAAACCCTGTGTGTGTGTGTGTGTGTGTGTAAGCCAAACTAGAGTAACTTAAAGAAAAATCTGATAATGTGCTTAAAAGGATGAAAAGTTCCTAAATTCTAAATTCTAAAATTTTAAATAAATTCTAAGTAGTTCCTTGATTTATCTAAGGCCTTTCTATACTTAGGTCTTCCAATAAAGTAACCAAAGGATTGGCTATAAGAAATGGTGCTTTTGGAAGGTACTATTTGTCTATTAACCAAAAAGCTGAGAGCATTGATTTGTTTTACGTTATTATCACATGATATTACTTGTCAATGACCCGATCTGAATTTGAACTGGCATTCTTGAAAAGAAAGAGTCCTTTTACAAATCCCTTAAGCTCTAATGTAGTAATTTTAATTCACAACAGGCTAGAACCTTGTATAATTGTTCTCAGCTCAATACAATCTTTAACAGCTTTTGATTTACATATTGGGCAGCTGTTCCGAATAAGAAGTTGTCCATCATAGATCCTTTTGTCATCTGTCCAAGGAATGTGTTTATAAATGGTTCCAATTAGCGTAATGAAGGATTCATGTGAGAACAATGATCAATAGCTAACCTTAGGAACAATATTAAGTCAAAGACAGATGTAAATTGTGACGGGGCAGAACAGTGTCAAGTTATCTATGGGGATCACGCACAATTGCTCCTGGAAAACAAATGGAAATTTTCAAGTCTGACTAGTGGGCTGCGTTTGATTCCATGACACAGAAGCATTCAGATTCTGTGTTAAATAAAGCATTGACCCGCACATGACTGAGACTATGAGATTAAGGTGAAAAGCAGTCAGAAAAAAAGGCAGTTTAAAGAGGCCAGCCAGATCGGGTCTTTACTATGATTACAGACTGCACCCCCACTGGCCTTCAGGAACAGATGTCCATTGCTATACGGATGAGCCACGTTGATAGCAAAGTTTCTGTGCAAACACATTTTCGACTATGTCAGACACATCTGGTCAAGGGCTTTGTAATAGCTTTATTTATTTCTTGCCTGAGCTGGAACATCAGAAGCATGCACTCCACATTAAGCCAAGAGTTCCCTTTGTTCCACAGGGCTGCCACAGCTGGAACTTTTTGTTGGTCGACACAGCCAGATCTTCTGTAGAGACCATTATATTCTTTGGCGTATTTCAGTGAGTTTGCATCTTTTAATCCACCTCAGCAAGCCAGGGGTGGGGGTGGGGGGGTGGAGTTTGTAAGGGCCACGTGCAGGATGTCCTATTAAAACTACACAGGGACACCAGCTGGGAATGCAAAATTGATAGCATCGAGGTGGCCTGCTACCAAGTTGGCCTTGGTGAGATGAGCTCTTTGCCATTGCCCCATTCACTTAGATCATTTAGGAAAAAAGCATCAAAAGAGAAGCAGCGTCTCATTCTTATGTGTTGAGGTTGCTCAGAGATGACTATCTCTAGCCAAAAAGAAAAGAGCGCAAGAAACATTCTTGTAGACTATAAGGTCTGTGTATGATGCAGTTTCATGAGGGTTACTGAAAAACATCTGGACCACAAAAGATGAAGAAGAAGAGATGAGTTAAAACTAGGTTCTGCCTAGATTTCTCATATAATTAAGGCTGCTTTTCCTCTTCAACCACATCAATGGGAAAGCCCCATTTCAGTCTTCAATAGCCTTGAGGAGTTAGAAGTTAAAGGGAGGAAGAACTGAAAGCATAAGAAGATAGTCACAAACATGCACCTAGAATAGTCTTTAAAGCACATGCTGACTTGATTGTATCCAGCCTGGTTCAGATCATTTCAGTGCCTGCTTCTAGTTTTCAGGAACATGCTGTCTCAAACGTGAGAGTAGCTCCCTTTGAGCCCAGGAGTGCCCACCCCCATTTTGTCCTCACCATGTCCTTCTCACTGACTGACTCTTGAGTATCAATGGAAGCCTTTACACTTGGCAATCCAATGGCACATGCATGAGTTTCTCTTCCTAGTAACCCACGTAAACAGTGCTTCAGCTCCTATTTCTTGGCATAGTATTCATGTAGATTATACTTCTGAATAAAACTGACCTTCAGGACCCTCTCCTTTCAGTGTCCCTACAAAAATGTGGGTTGGGAGAAAAAAAATCTTCTCCAGGATCCGCTCCATGTCCATGAGATTTCTGGAATGATTTAGAAAGCCCCAAAATAGAATCTTTCCAAAGTTGCTAGAGCATTCATTCTGCTATGAAGCAGATGACTAAAGAACATATGTCATATGGACGTGCCTATGTGCCGGACACTTTGCTCATCATACAGGGTGGGGCAAAAGTAGGTTTACAGTTGTGAGTACACAAAACACAGTTTATTCTTGTATTATTATTTATTAATTATTGTATTATTTTCCATATGTACTTTTGTGTCATCCTCCTAAAACTCCATTCTAGGAAAGGGAACAGGCACATACAATTGGAAGGTGTCCAGTAACCCATAGGAAGAACCTATGCTCCAAGAATTAGAATATGCATAATAAATTAGTATCTCTGACATTTTAACATAACAAGATAAATTTTACCTCATAATAAGCAGCATGAAAAAGTTAGTCCAGGGGAGAGAACACAAATTCTGGAAATATAAAATCTAGATTTGATGCCAGTTGTGCTATACAGGAGACAGGGTTCACTTGGAGCCATTTTAAAGGCTCTATATTATAGTGATCTACTGGAAACATCACAGTAGATCTTGAAGTCAGATGTTCCTGATTTCTGTATTCTGGTCTGCTACTTCCCAGCTATTTCACTAAGTAAACTGAATAATCTCATTGTGTCTCAGTTTCCTCATTTGAAAATTGAAATATTACCTCTATACCAAATTCTACAAAGTAAATCTCATTTCTTTATCTAAGTATAATATTAACCTGTTTAAAAATATATCAATTATACTATTTTTATTTCAACAAGGCATTTGACATGTATTCCTTTATATCTTTGAGGACAAGATGAAAATTTGAAGATTTGTGGTTGTTTAACAGAAAAGGGCCCACTTCTTATGCTGTTATAAATGAATATGTTCTTGTTTTTTTCACATTCAACAAGTTTTTAAAACTCTTGAAGAAAGGCTTTAAGTGATGAGATTACTACATTTAGATGTGACACAAAACTGAAAGAATAGCTAATTGTTTGGATGACATATATTCAAACTCAAAGTTCTATATTAATAGAGATATGAGTGATGTATCCAGCTGAATGAAATATTATTTAACAAAGACACTGTTAAAACTCCCCATTTAAGGTCAATTAATGCATTAAAAAATTATAGAATCAAGTAAACCTCCTGTCATGGCTCATCTTTGTAAGATGGTTTGCTATTTCCAGCACGAATTTTCCCTTTGTTAGCTTAGAATTAATTATGCTGGGATCTCAGTTTAGAGCTTTCTGATCCAAAGGTCATGGTCTTTCTACCATAATCACTTCCCTTTGTTGCCTTTTGAGACTTTCAAGAATGTTACCTCATACCTTTAAAAATAATGCTATGAATTAACAGTAGTCACTAACAACATATGGCTATTTCAACTTAAATTTAAGTTAATTAAATTAAAGTACATTAAAATTTTAGTTTCTCAGTCACACTAGCCAGGTTTCAAATAATCAGTAGCAACATGTGACTAGCGGCAGATACCACTGCATCATTGTATAAAGTTCCATTAAACAGCATTGATGAAGAGACTACATGTCAGTGGGCTTGGTACTTCCTTTTTAAAGGGTCCATTATGAAAATCTGCTGGATTGTTTTCAGTTTCCACAATGATTTGCACAGGACAATTTTATACAATGGAGAATAGTTACATTTTCTCATATTTTTCATTATCCTGTTTAATATTTAAATAGACAAAAAAAACCCTATTTGTAATTATCTGAATCTAGAATTGAACTATGTAAAATATATAACAAATGTAGTTATATACATTAATGTATGCTACATTCTGTGGAAGGCTCTTACCATGTGAATTCGGGTACTTTATGAATTCACTGACTTTGTTTGATGTTTAGAAAACTTACATCATGAACAGAAATGCAGCTCATGATGTTTGAGTAGCCGATAAAAGTGTACCCTGTATCTTGCATTGAATACAGCCAAAATCCTGGGAAGACAGATGGGTCAGATATTTAAGGACTCTGGAAGGTACATAATAGAATATTAGAAAGAAGGCCATGATATAAAGTACAGCCAAATTGGAAGATGCATTTACCATATTTTTTTCCTCCTAATCTTTCTACTGTTTAGCTGTAAAAGAGAAAAATAAATTCAAAGAAAGGAGGAGGAAAATAACTTAAAAGTATAAAAGGTAGTGAAATTGAAACAAAAAAGAAAAACCAGGGGGAAAAACCAAAAAGAAATCAAAACCTAGTTCTTTGAAAAAGAAATAAAATGGATAAACTTCTAGAAATAATTCTGAAAGATTGAACATAAATTACCAATGAATTAGTAATCAAATAAGAGATACCACTATAGACACCCTTGGACTATAAAAAGATAAAGAAATACTATGAGCAACTCTTTATAAATAAATTTGAAAACTTAGGTGAAATGAACCAATTCCTCAAAAATCACAAATATTTAAAACTCACTCAAGATGAAATAGATAATATGAGTCATCTCATAACTATGAAAGATATCTATCTAACCCATATTTTCAAACTTCAGTGAGGAGGTATCTAGGCCCAGGTGGTGTTATTGGTCAATTATAAAAGAATTTTAGAAATAATACCAATTCTAGACATTCTCTTCTAGAAAATAGAAGATGAGGAAACTTTTCCCAGCTCATTTTAGGAGGCCAGCATTACCCTAAAAAATCAGACAAAAACAATTCAAGAAAAGTATACACTAATATAGTGCATGAAGTTAGACACAGAAACCCATAACAAAATATTAAATTAAATCTGGCAATATCTAAGAGAATGCTGATATATTTTTAAAAATGCATCTCAACCCAGTAGCTTTATTCCAGAAATGCAATGCTAGTTCAGTATTCAAAAATCTAACAATGTAACCCACCAGATAAAATTCGAAGAAGGCTATCTCTCACTCTGTGCCTTTGCACATGTGGCTTTTTATGTCTGAAGCACCTGTGCTATTCTTTACTTGGCTCATTCTTAAAAACTCAGTTCAGAAATCATCTCATCACTGTTGCTGCTTCCTCCCAACACCGTTCCTCTTCAACTCTTTCCAGTGACTGTTAGGATTGCAAATAAATCTCTGTCACTTCACATTTCTAACTAAATTGAAATTATCTTTTTTAATTGATGTCTCCTTCCCTAGACAAAAGACATTTTTAGGACATCCATTTTCCAATTGGAGTAGAGAGACTGATACTTGAAGGAGGATTAAAATACTGTATAGCAAGGATATTCATCTTCAGAAAATGAGGAAAGTGGTGCTTGTAGAATTGCTTGGAAGTAATTGTTCAAAAAAAAAAAAAGATACCACCATTAAAATTAATACAAGCCTTTATTTTTCTTTTCAGGATGTGGGTCATACAATAGGTCATTCAGGGTGAGGTTCACAGCTGCCTGTAAGGCAATGGGAATCTGAAGATGGAAGGTTAAGTCAACGTTTCCCACTTAATTAGTAAAAGGTGATCCCTAATATGGGAGGAAATTATATCAGTCGAGATGAGGAGTGCCTGCCTGACCATAAAGACAATAGAAAATGATCCGGGAGCCAGATTGGATTCCCAAATTTATAAACAGCCTGATAATGAGACCACTAATATGTTGATTTGATTCTAGGTTTTGTAGAGATTAACATGCCAAGCAAGACTGACTGGAAATAATCTTCCAATTTCTCACTACAGTGATCAGGTTCTTCTTGGTGTATTAAGATTAATTTTGCTTGCCTCTAGAAGGATTTGGAGAAATGTTATTGATGTATTAGGCAAGTTGATATAAATAATCAAAGTTTTTCAGACATATTTCTGGGAAGTGGATTAGTTAAAAAGTTGGTATAACAATCAAGAAGGGAAATGGTGGGGTTTTTTTGAGTCAGTGGAGGATTTATAGACCTGCTATTCTCTGGTTTAGCAGAGAATAGGATGTGCTTAAAGGAAACAAATAATGACAGTTTAATGTTAGGGGAAATTGACAATGAGCACCCCGAGGGAGGCAGAGAATAAGAGTTTTCTCTTAATCCGTATTTAATTAGGAGTAAACTGGATGGTTTTGAGGATTTCCTCTAGATCTAAATTTCTAATGGGAGATGGAAATTGAAAAATTTTTGATCTCTCTGAAAATGTTCACTGTTCTTTATTACTGTTTATTCCTTGATTAAGTCCTTATGTACCACCCCTCCTGGCAGGCTTTCCATTTCTCCCACCCACCCTTTCTTTCCCTCCTGTGGTTGAATAAGTACTTAATGGTTCCAATTTTTCATCACTTCCTGTAGTCTCTTCCCTAAGACTTGCCCATGTGTCATGTGAGTCTCAGTACTTCTCCCTGAAGAGTCAGAGTCTATTTCCCTGACACCTCTACCTCCCTCCCTGATGAGAGATCTTGTTTACTGGGTGGCATATGTTATGTCAGTGTAGAGTGTATATCTAGTCAGGTGAAGTCCTCTTTGCTTTATTAGCATCTTCTGTAATGAAGTTTATCATGCCCGCCTTTGGTGATCATCTTCACTTCCTGGTGCTATTTGCTAAGATGTCCTCAACTTCAAGAAAATTGCGCTGGCCAGATAGCTTAATTGATTAGAGCATCCTTCCAAAGCACAGAGGTTGCCAATTTGACCCCTGGTCAGGGCATATAGAGAAACAGATTGATGTTTCTGTATCTCTCTCCTTTCCTCTCTTTCTAAAATCAATAGAAAGAAAGAGAGAAAAAAGAAAGAAAGAAAGAGAGGAAGAGAGAGAGAGAGAGAGAGAGAGAGAGAGAGAAAGAAAGAAAAAAAGAAAGAAAATAAATAAATAAATCAGGCAAACTTCTCTACCTTCTTTTTGTCCACATCAGGATTCTTTAGGTCTTCTGAGCTAAATGCAGCTTCATGCATCTTTTAGCAGAGGAAACATCTTTTCCCACCCCTCTCTGAGACATCAAGAGACCAGACAGAGCATGAGAGTCAGAACAACTGCATTACCTACTACCTGTACCTGTCTTGCTTCCATCTCTACCCTGTCATTCATGCTGGCATGGAGGACATCTGCATGGTACATTCTACTGCTGTAAACTCAGGATCCAAGCCATCACTTGACCTGGGAACAAAATCTATCCACCCTTGAAGGCCCTAATATCTGTTTTCTAGTCCATGCTCCAGGAGTTGCTCAGGAAGCAGATTCTCGAATTCCATCTTAAAAACTCACAAGCTCTCCTCTTCCTGTCCGAAACTCCCTCTCACTTCAACCAAAGGAACTTTTATCTGCTATTCAGGGACAGCACAAGCCTTTTATCAATTGTTTTATGCAATACTGCTTAGGGCATAATCTCTTGGCTAATTTGCCCTTAGGTCTTGTTTTTGCAGCTACAAAATATCTGGCTTTTACTAATCAGTAGCCTAGATTTTTAAAACTACTGTCCTGATAGGAGTTTCAGGATACTATGTTTAAATTCAAAGCAAGAATGGGGTCTTTTTCTCCTCATTGTCTCATCACTTGGTGGATACTCTCACGTATAAATTGTTTGTGGTGGAATATTAAGGTGGGGAGAAAGAGGAGAATTATACATCTAAAAATAGGGGTGCTCATCTTTAACTAATAGCTAATAATTTTATCCTGATACTATAAATAAAATAGAGTAATTGAGATGAGATGTTCCAGAAGGGTTTACACAATATGAATAAAGACTAAAGACAGAATCCTGGAGAACATGAACATTAAAGGAACAGGAAAAGAAGATGAAACAGTGAGAGAGATAAGATGAAAAAGACAAAGCAGATAAAAAGAAAGCCAGGACGGTTTGGCGACATGCAAATCAAGTAAAGGAGAGAATCTCAAGAATGAGGGAATGGGCCTCTGTGTTAAATGGGAATACAATGTTGTAAAATGAGAAAGGATTTGGTTTTTGAAATCAAGTATACTGAAGTTGACAGACGGACTCACACTCTTAAGTTTCGCAACCTCTTTAAGCCTTACTTCTCTCATCTGTAAGGTATGCGCAAAAGAATATTTGATACTTACAGTTGAGTTGTAAAATAACGAGATAATGTATATACCATTTGTCCAGTGATGAACTACACAGTGAACAGTGATGTCAATATCATGTCTATACTACCTTCATGAACTCAATTGGGAATATTTTCTGTATACTAAGGAATGCTTTTAATAATTGGAAAAAGAGCCAGATGACTTAGGGTATTTGGGGGAAGACACATTTTGACAACTTTTTTTTCCACTTACATGCCTGTTCGATTTTTCAACTGCAACTTGACTCAATTTTTGGTTTCCTATCTGGATAACATATATTGCATTTCCAGGTCTGAAAGGATGCCAAAAGAGAGAGAGAAAGTAAAAATTCACCCAATAACCAGGAGGAATTTATAAACAATAAGTATCAAAAACAAAACAAATATGAAATCCATTAAGGGAATTTCTCATACAAATCTGACTCCTAATATCCTCTAAGAACACAGTATTTAAAATCCTTATATTTCATAAAACAATCAGCCATTTCTCCCCCTTCCTAGACAGTCTGACAATAGTTTGAGTTTCCGGGAAGAGGGTGTTTAAACAACATTATTATTGTCCTGTGTTAAATTTCACTGTTAGAAGCCAATCTAAGGAGAACTCCTAAATTTCATGATAATATTCATGGTTGGCCAACACCTCAACCAAGCCAACACGTTAAGTGGATTACAAAGTAGATGGAATTAACCCTATTACAAGAACATTTAAACACATGCGGGAGAAATGTGCATTCGATCCATAAACTACAGCTAACTCTAGTGAGGATCCCCCAAACAGAGACTCCTGGAAAACTGGAACACAACCACTCCACATCCAGCCTTTAAACTCAGGACTGAGAGGAGATCCAAATCGGTGCCCAGGTAAATTTTACAGGCAGTCAAGAGATCCAGCTAGGCTTTGTTTCTGAAAATTAAAGGTCCAAAGAGAGATGTCCTTGTCAAATATGATGGAGCAGCCAGAGATCTGGCAGGAAAAATGAACTGCAGTCCCTGTGGCAAGGCGGGCTGTAGGTGGCCATGCGTGCAACTTAAGGCATCTGTTAAAGCTGCTTTCATCCTTCACTGACCCTATGTTTTGCCTATGCCAGTACTTTGGCTGGGTGGAATATTTTACTAATGTGGTGACTCATTCTGTCATTCATATGGGATCTGAGTGTTGGATAACCATAATTTTCCATTGATTAGGGTTATTAAAAAAAAAAAAGATACTAAAAGGTACTACCTGAGTAGAGTTGAAACCCTCTGGGTTCCAAACATACTCCTCCTTGCCCACATTGTGTAATATCAACCTTAATCTTACTTTGTAATATAATTCAATAACCCTATCCAGAATAATAGTTCCCTGTTCTGCTTCTTGGCTCAGTGCTACGAGAAGTCTCAGATGTTGGTGCGGAGAGGATAATATCAATTCCTCAGAACTATGACCAGGCTACTGGAAGAAGTATTCCCATGCTGGGCACTGGAACCTCCAAACTCCCCAAACCCAAAGTGGATGGGGAAAGAAAGCAAAAGTTCTTGATGTGGGTTTTATATATAGCAGTGAAAGGAATCACTTCCACCTCAAACATTTGATTCTCAGATCTTTGCACTCTTTGACTATGATGCTACGGTACCATATATTGGCCACCACTGTTTTTAAGGGTCATTCCTGAGTAGAGTTGAAAGCAACAGCTCTCTACTTCCATTTGGTACGAGCATGCCATGCCCACCCACCTACAAACCCAGCTTGGGCCTTTCCCTTGTCTGCTAACTGTTCGTAATGAGCTTCCTTGAGTTCATATTTGTGGAATGAAGGAGAGGCCGCACAACAAAAGGAGAAGTAAAATAGAACTATCTACTTGTGCTATTTTATTTGTGTCTTCCAAGTCTGCTAGGTCATGGTCTCACAAATACAGTTCCTTTTTTATAATGGAATGCAGCTGTGCACATTCAATCCAATGGCTCAGTGGATCAGATAATGCTCGGTGCATGCTGGGTAAATCAGACTGCATAATCACTTGACGCTCCATAATCAGGTATTCTGTCTAACAGGGCCTTGTAGCAAGCCATGAATTGTTTTTCAGATAGAGAATATCTGTTGTCTAAAGATGACATGGTCCTTCTCTATAACCCTAGGAATCTACTGTGTGATTCCTCTGTTGGGACTTGCCATAGATTTCATAAAACATCTTTCCTGGCTAGAAGCATCTCAGCACTATTGGGTCTGGTGGGTAGTAAGGCCCTAGAGCAGGGCAACACAGATGAATGCCAGAAGCTGACCTGCTAGAGAATTCTTATTTCAGACCCCACTCAAAAGGGCAGCTTAAGGATAACCAAAAAATAAATAAATAAATAAAAAGGTCCAATCAGCCTCATGCCCAAATATGGTACATATTGCTTCCATACTGAAACAAACAAATACCCATGAATTGTTATGCTTCTGTCTTAGTAATCGGCTGTGTAAGTGTAATAACTTATCTCTCACTGTAGAAAATGTCTTGAAATCCCCGATAACACAGATTCCTGAGGTTTTGAGGGTCTTTTTTCCCTCTTTTAGACATGCGTGTGTCTTAACGTGTCTTACTCAGGCATCCAGGATACTACACTGCTCACAAAAATTAGGGGATCAGGGAACATGCTGACACTCCAGTACTTTCAGCCTTTTGTACAGTACATTTTCACCAATGAAATAAAAGTTGGTTTTGCATTCATTTGCATAATCAAACATATTTCTTTGACTTGTTTGCTTTTCTGATGGTCTTGTTGAATAAAAAAAAAACACCAATGCTTCTTTTTTTTAATCACTTCTTACTCATTTTTAAATATCCTCTAATTTTTGTGAGCAGTATATTTCTACCTCACTCAATTCAATTAGCCCAATGTCATCAATGCAATGGGCTAGTGTGATATTCTTTGAGATAGAAGATGACCAGGGTCACTCTGGGCTGCAGACACTTGGCTGATAGAATTTCAACTGCATTTTGTTAGCTGACCCATCAGACTGTAAATGTCATTTATAAGTGTTCAAGCCAAAGCATGGAATTCAAAACTCTGGATGAGTGTACACATGCCAATAATTTGTTTTACTTTACCTAATCGTCTATTGATCAGCACTTAGGTTGCTTCCATATCTTAGCTATGATAAATAATGCCACAACGAACATAAAATTAAATATAACTTTTCAAATTAATGTTTTGAATTTTTTTCAGATAAATACCTAGAAGCAGAATTGCTGGGTCATAAGGGGGTTCCATTTTTAATGTTTTGAGGAGCCTCCATAATGTTTTATATTGTGGCTGTTTAAATTTGTAATCCCACCAAAAGAACACCAAGGTTTCCTTTTCGCCATTCTCTTCCTAACACTTGTTTGTTGATTTATTGATGATAGTCATTCTGGATAGACAGGTGTGAAGTGATATCTAATTGTGGTACATACATACAATGGAATATTTCTCATCCATAACAAAGCATGAAGTCTTACCATGGGTGATGACATGGATGGACTTAGAAGAAAGTATTATGCTGAGTGAAACAAGTCAGACAAAAAACAAATACCATCTGATTTCACTTATATGTACAATCTTAAGAATAAAATAAACAGGCAAACAAAACAGACTCTTAGTTACAGAGAACAAATCAGTAGTTGCCAGATGGGAAAGAGGTTGGGAGCTGAGTGAAAAATATGGAAGGATTAAGAAGATAGTTGCAAATTGATAGTTACAAAATATTCACAGGGATATAAAATACAGCATAGGCAATAGAGCCAATAATATTGTAATAACTATGTATGGTGCCAGGTGGGTACTAGAATTATTGGGGGAAACCACTTATAAATTATATAAATGTCTAAACACTATGCTAGACACCTGAAACTAATATAAAATAATATTGAACATCAACTGTAATTGAAAAATAAAAATAATTTGTCTTATTCAAGACTTGTGTTTTTTTCTTGGTTTAACATCTTTAGATTTCACTATCATATATGATGTCCAGACCCTGACCAATACAGATTGATTGGTGAAATCCTATACTGTAACTCCTTTGGCATACAAACTATTCTCTTTCTAGATCAGGCCTTATGCTCTTTCTGTCTGGGCTATCTTGGCATCTAAATCTTATTATGAGACTGAAGGCAACAATAGATGGTGTAGTGTAGGCATATCCTGAAAAAAATTGACATCAGCTTGTGAGACAACTGACCCTTATGTACAAGTTTTATAGACAGCATGAGGCTTTTATGCAGAGGATAGATAGATTCTTCAGTAGGGAAGAAGGGGTTTTCTCAGCCAGCAGGGGAGGGTCAGGGGAAAGGCATGTTTGTTCTGCAACTACAGGAAATGAGACTCCTTTATAGTTGCTATCAAGATTTTCTGACTATTCACTTACATTCTCAGTTGGGTATTGATAGATTCCAATTTCTTCTTCTGAGTAAACTAAAACCACAAAAAGCTAATGGACCAACAACTTTACCATCACTACTTGTTGCCATAGTGACTGAGTATCCTTGTTACTTGAACTCTCAATGCTTTGCCTCCACATGCATTGTATTCCATCCAACTACCAGCAATCTTTTGAGCAACTGGAATGATACTAAACAAACTCTATGGATGTCCAGAGTCTTATTTTCCCCTGTTGACAGTATCAGTGCACTCTTCAAATATAGGGTCTGTTTTCTGGGAGCATTCTTCATTCTAATTGCTGTGCCCAGAAAAAAATATGTGACACTCTCAAATTGGGTAATATGCAAGGAATTTAATAAAAGGACTATATGCAGAGATGTAGGTAGGTTATAAACACCATAAAAAATAGTGTAATATCTCAGAACTGGTAACATTGGAATTGTTACTACTGCAAGGCCTATAGAAACAAAGGTTATCAGAATTGGATAGAGGGCTGCCTTGCAGAAGCTGTGGTCTTCAGACAAGAAGTGAAGCCAAAAAAAAAAAAACTGAAGTGAAGCCAACCTGTGACAACTATACAGGAATAAATATCCTGCTCTATGCCCTGCAACCTTTTGCGGGGCTCAGCACTGATAAATTTCAATGGGAAGCTAGAGAGTAAGGGATTCCATTGTTGCCATTTATGTGGGTCAGACTGTCAGGGCCCTGAGTATGAGGGGGAAGGTGAGACAGCAAATCTTGATCAGCAAAAAAGACTCTTAGAACAAAAGAGTAAGATTAAACAAAATAGCATGGCAATTATGCAAATAGAGTACAAAAATAGAAGAAGAAGAAAAAAAAGAAATTAGAAAGGGAGGAAAGGAAGGAGAGAAGAAGGAAGGAAGGAAGGAAGGAAGGAAGGAAGGAAGGAAGGAAGGAAGGAAGGAAGGAAGGAAGGAAGGAAGGAAGGAAAAACTGAATACTCAACTTAAGAAGTCAGTGTCTCCTTAGAAACAAGAAAACTTCTTGCAAAAATTTCTCCTCTGAAAGAAATAAGTGAACATAAAATGTATAAAGATTAGTTTAGCTTGGGCTGGTTGGCTCAGTGGATAAAGTGTTGACTCAGAGTGCCAGAGGTCTCAGGTTTAGCCTCCAGTTAGAGCAATATGAGAAGTAATCCATGAGTGCTCAACTAAATGGAACAACTAAGTGGAACGAGTTGATGCTTCTCTCCCTCCCTCTCTCTTCTTCTCTTGCTTCTTCTTTCTCAAATGAATGGAAACATTTTTTTAAAAGATTAGTTGATATTACAACTAAATTAATCAGAACAGGAAGCTTCGGAGATAAGGAAGAATACTGAGGATAGAAACTTGAGAAAAAGGTGGGAAAATCAATGACACAAAGAAATTTATACAATGAAATCCAGAAATAAGTAGGAAGAAGAAGAAAATAAAACAACTGCAAGACTAAAAAGATTATAAAAGTGGAGAACAGAAAACAGAGATCCAATGCATGGATATTTAATACACCTAAATTAAATTGACATAAATTTATTTTTAAATGATAATTATTCGTCAATTAAGAAAAAAGTGAATGTACAGTCTGTACATTGCTTTGTGGAGAGTGATGCATAATGAGCAGCTCTGCAATATAACGTGATGAATTCCTCATATTAGGACAAGAGAACCAATCCCACAGCCAATTAAGCAGAAGCAGCAATTTGTGCAAATGGGATCAATTGGGTTGATCTCAGATTTCTTTGCAGCCACATTAAAATTCAGTGGTCAGTAGAATACTGCGAGAGTTTTGAAGCAAACATGGATGTTGTCCAAAAATCTTACATTCCATGAGGGTGTTCTCAAAAGTGTCTAGGCAAAGGGAATATGCACAAGGTTTTTATTTTTTAAAAGAAACCACTTAATGAAAAAATTCAGCCTACCAAGATGTAAGCATACTAAATGCATAAAAAAAATAAGAATGGCAAAATGTTCAAATATACATAATCAGTGGTGAGCATGGATGCCATTAGATATGAATTTCTAGGCAGAGGCTATGAGAAGTTTTATTGCAGAAAGGAATAACAACATCATAACCTTTGAAGGAAGGCTTTATAATGTAAACTATTGTTACGGATCAGGGCAAAAATCCAGAAGTCAATTTAAAAGTCATTATTATCCATTGATACTATCTTAAGTTAATAAAGCAAGAAATAATAGTTTATGTGGACTATTATTTCTATTTACAGACTATTATAACTATTTACAGTTATAAAATTAATCCCATAAAATAAATACAAAATGAATGCATTGCAAATTTTCATACTGTATATATTTGGGATGGGGCAGAGAGAGGACAGCCCATGAAACAAAGTGAGAAAACAGAGGAAGTAGTAAAAGATATCACATAAAATAAGACAACGTATTTGAAACAATCACTTCTATGTCTATAAATTCACCAGTGATAAAAATGACTCAAACAAGCCAACCATAAAATCCAATGATATCTTGAATTTAATACGCATTAATAAAGAAGTACAAATGTGAAAAGTAAAGAAGAAAATATAAATAAAATGCAAAGCTGCAGTTCCCAACTCAGTGTTGATAAATGGAAGTCAAGCCAGAAGTTATTAAATAAGACCAGCAGGGGCATGTTGTAACATAAAAGATAAAATTCATAGTGCGGAAATATGCTTCATAACTTTTTTTTTAATGTAGAAAATAACATAATATTCAACTACAGACTGCAAAGTCTACAAAATGCAAGAAGTAGGCAGAAAGAAAAATTATAGGCGATTTGATCTTACCTGTCAGTTCATGTGAAAATAAGTATAGAAAACAAGAAACATAGATAAAGTTTAAATTAAAATCAGGAAATTATACCTGAAAATTATACCTTGAAAATACAAAAGATGCATTCAAAGGGCTTGTGCATTACTGACAAGAGTTTATCATGTATTAGTCCACAAAATTCCAATAAATTATCCTCAAGTAGATATATAATAATCGATACTCTGACCACAAATACTGCAATATAAAATCAAATATACAAAGATTCAAAGTTAGATAAATGTATTAATATACAACAGAATGTTATCATCTTATTTTTGCCAAAAAGCAATTGTCAAAGTTTTACACCTATATTTGATTCATGAAATAGAATAAAATAATAAAATAAAATAGATGATTTCTTAATGTGAATACATTCAAAGTCAGCACCTTGCAAAACAATGAACTGTTAAAAGCATCCTCATAAACCACAAGACAAGAATAACATTATAACCATTATTACTTAATATATTCTTGCCAAACTAGGAATGAACATAAACAAAACATAAAAAAGACACATTGAAGAGAGAATTACAATTGGTATTATTCTCAAATTAATGGATTACCTGCCTAAAAATCAGCAGAATATATGAAGAAAAAAACTTACAAAAATAAGAATTATTAAAATGAGTGGAATGATGAACAGAAATAAACACATAGCCCTTTCTGATAAAACAAACAGAACAGCTAAAAAATATTAAGTTAAAAAGATACCATTTATAAGAGGAAAAAATAAAATAAAAAAGACCATACAGTTGGAGTGAGTCTTAGATATCAAAAGAATGTATCAGAATAAAGTTTTAAAACTGTTCTAGTCCATATCTCTTATGTGTGTTCACTGAAGTCTCTGCTCAGTTTTCTTAAAGGTCAGCTAATGACTGGATAGAGATTCATTAAATGCTTAATGCTAATAAATCGTCCTGTCTTTGCTGAGGCATTCTGTGTGTGTTTTGGGGTAAACCTTTAGCATTCAGTCGGGCAGTTTATAGCTCTGCCTTATCCTTCACTTCCTGCTTACACATAGCATCAGGGTGAGTCAGAAGTTAGATTTTAGTTTCAGGTCTTTTCTGAACAAGCTCAGCATCCTGGAAATATGTGCACCCCTACATACATGGGTGTCTGAGATTCTCAGGAACATATTTGAGCTTTTCAAAATCCTTTATGGGCAGCACATTTCTCTAGTTTTCCTCTTGAGCTTTTTGGTTTACCTATTCTTTGCCCCAACTATGATACACCAACCCAGCAACTGTGATGTAATAATACAACTGCCTCTGATGGTTTCCGTAAATGCTCCCTGGAGAAATGGTGGTTTAAATTAGGCAAGCTCCCCATCTGGTCAAATCAAGACAGGCTTGCAAATAGTATATGACAATGATCCACTATATAGGTCAAATAATGATATTCCTCTAAGGCATGAAGTTGTGAAGGAGTCTATATCCATTTTGTCACAACTGTGGTTGCTAGGCTGCTATAATGATTTGCAGGCTATTGTTTTTTAAGGCTACTATGGATCTGGGGATGGGGCAAGCTAAAATGCCATAAACCGTTACTATTCTTACCAAGATTCAGCCATTTTTCTTAAATAAATTTTTCAGGAGTTGCTTCAAATCTTTGGTTAATTTCCCCAGTTTAATTCTGTTTTGAAGAGTTTAATTCTGACAGTTTTTACCAGTGTGCTCATGGTTGGTTTTCATGGAGGAGAGGATTTTCAAAAGCCCCTTTTTGCTGATGCTGCCACAGGTTATATATCCTGAACTGAAGTTCTGCATTCATGAGTTTATCAAAATGATCCTAAGTGGCTACCTTTTCCAAAGGTTGGTCAAATAGCCTGAGCTAATCAACAACAAATATCACATGAATATTTGCATGAAGTTTCCTGAATATTGTATGTAATCTTTCAATGAGAACAAACAGCCCTGAAGATCAAAAGAATAACCCAGTTGATCAGTTCATTATTGCCAAGTGAGGAATTTACCTAATGTTTAGCGACATAAGACAGTAACAAATAATATATGATTGCTCATGATTTTTGTAGTTAAATTTGAAGTGGATTATGCCTTTGGGCTGTGGTGAAGTCAAAAGACAGCTGTAACTGTAACATCCACAGGTGGGAGCTGAAGCAGCTACCAGCTGGCATTTGCCTGGACATCTCCTTGTCTTCAGTATAGTCTCATGCCTTCTCCAGGGGCTCTTTATTTGATGAATAGCTTTGGCTTCCTCACAAAATGGTAGCCTATGGCAGTGAATGCTTGTATGGCCTGTGAGGTTCTTTAAGAATGAGTATCCCGGCAAATAAGATATTGTATTATCTTTTCTGACCTACCATCAAAAATCATACAGCATTATATATACTTACCACATTTTATCAATAACAAATAATTCATAAGCTCATCCAGTTGCATATGGAGACAATCATAGTCTACTTCATAATGGGGGAATGGCAAGGTCTTAAAAGAGCATGTATGGATGGAGATAATCTGTGGAAAATGCAATGTGGCAACCAATTATAAACCTCGTTAACAATTCCCGGGAATGTTGGGAGTTGATGTATATACTATATGTCATTCAATGAAGAGCTAATAAGTGTCTTCCCCTCCATAAAAGTCAAGTCCATGAAATACATAAAGCCATTCAGTTAACTGATGCCTATAAAACTGAGCTAAGTTACACCTTAGTGTAGTTGGTTTCAGTTTTCATTGTAAGTTAATTATTTGTCTGTAAAATGAGATAGATTTGCCAAACCAGTTTCACTTTTGACTCATCGTTAAGTATATTTTGCCCCATTACTCTCTTAGCTTCTGTTAATACAAGGCCACAAGTTGAAACACTGCTTCCAAGTCAATTGCTCAATTGAAAAAGCAGAAAATTGTCTTAGTAAGACATGAAGATGATGAAAGCTTTATGTATCATTACTCTTTATAGACACCATTATGCTGACAAGTTTCATTCCTCATTGGTATTGAAACATTTCTATGGTCATTAAACTTGTTGTCAGGTATATCTGCTGAGCACCAATTTGCTATATACTTCCTGTCTACAAATTGCCTGTGGAATCAGGCATTTGTAGCTGAGATGGAGATTTGATATGCGTGTTGAATCCGGTCTCACTGACCACAATTATTAACATTTCTAGCAAGGCAATGTAGTCTCTGGAAACTATGGCAATTTTGCAAATGTATGCCTCTTAAGTTTTTGTGGTTTTTTCTTTTTATTCTGAAATGTAACACTATACTACAAAAATGAATAAACATAAATGTATAGTACATTGCATAATTATAAAGAAGTGCACATTCAACCTTGCCAACAATCCTGAACCTCTGTTCTCCAATTATCCCTTTTCCATTATACATGCTTTCCCTCATCCTTATAAGTAACTACTATCCTACTTTTTATGTTCATCATTTTCATGAATTTTTAAAATACATTTTTTAATCAACTTGACATATAACACTAAAATATTAATTTTTCCTATTTTTCAACTTGATATATTGCTCTACATAATATTTTACAACTTGTTTTATTCATTCACAGTTATGTTTTATTTTATTTTATTGATCTATTTTTTAAGTGAGAGGAGGGGAGATAGTGAGACAGACTCCACATGCATTCCTACTGGGATCCACTGGGGCCGTTGCTCTACCTGTCTGGGGCGATGCTTGCAACCAAACTATTTTTAGCACATGAGGCAGAGGCTCCATGGACTCTTGAGTCTAATTGTGCCTAAGGTCCTTTGTTCCTAATCAAGCATCTCCATGGCTTTATGCAAGTCATTTAAGGTATAGGACAGCAAAAAAAGCTTTGTGAAGGGATGAATTTGATAAATTGGCTGAAAAGACGAGAATCGCATTAATAATCCTCATCAGGGGAGCTGCCATATTCCTTGGCACTCCTATGACCTATTTAGAGTCAGTAGAATCATCCCCATGGTGCTACCATATGCACTTTTAAAATGAACCAAACTTCTGCACAATGCACACAGGGAAATTGCATGGAAGCTTGCTGGCAATATTCCTTAAAACCATTAACTGTTTTGCCTCTTGTGCCCTTTCTGTTCCTAGGGTCAGATTTCCTCTAACCCATTAAATCTTTCTACCACTCAACCTTATTTCTGTGTATTGTATGCTGACATTCAGTTTTCTAACTCCGGCACTATTCTTGAGCTATCCATGCTTGGATCTGGTTCCTTGGGTAAATTACCAACCATTTGGGTTCTTATTGTTTTATTGTTTCTAAAATGATCCCCAACATACATTGCCAGTTTCTTAAATGATGCTTCCTTTCCAAGACCTCCTGGCTGAGTATAAAGTGTCACTATGCTTAGATAACACCAAAAGAGATTTATTTTCAAATGTGAGAAAAAAAGAAAGACAAGATATATTTTGTAACACTGTGTGTTGGATGAAGCCATAAATATTGAAATGTTAGAGTGAGGACTCCATTAGTGACAAATGGTGTGTTTGATTCAATTATTTAGATAACTATTCTCCTGGCCATGTTGGCAAGGAAGCCACATGCTACCTTGTACCAGCTATTATTTATTTTACAACCCTTGTTTTAAGATACTACGTGGTTGTTCTGGGCTTGGTATAGACCAGCTACTCCAATAACATAAGATATATTTGACTATCACCTGAGTTCTAGTGATTGATAATAATATGTTGAGAAATATATTATTCTGTTAGATTTGTCATTCCCAGACTTTTTCCAAGTATCACCGCAGAGGACGCTTTAGGAAATATAATTTTCTGATGAATGGCATCACTCTGTTTAATTTCATCTTTTGCAAACAAATGAAGCAATAGGGGCAATGCATTTTAGAAAATTAGAGATATAGGCATAGAATCTGGTGACAGTCTTACTGGTTTAAATCTGACCCTCCTAGGCCCATTCCCCCACATGTGGAGCCTGAGGTTTGCTATAGATGCTGAAAGCCTGCTCTTGAGCCCCTAGCATGAGAAGCAGGGAGGAAGAAAGACACAACTGGATGTACCCCACTGGGATCCACTTTACAAGCCCTCTAGGGGAGAATGCTCTGCTCATCTGGGGATGTTGCTCAGCCATCAAGTTATTTTTAGCACCTGAGGTGAGGAGACAGTAACGAAGTAGGTGGACATCCCAACTACCAGCTTTCAAGACCAAATTGAATTACAACTTAATTTAAGAACAATCATCTTGAAAAACCAAATTTGGACTAAACTAAGAAGACTCTATAACCAAGGATCACTGAAGAAGCCACACCTAGACTGGTAGGAAGGGCTGAGATGCAGAAAGAGCTGCCCTGCTCTCAGGAGCAAGAGGTGGCCTAGAGGGACTCTTACAGCAGGGTGGGCCACCCTGCAAGGTGTGGGTCCTCAGCCCCAGGCCTGAAGCCCAGCCTAGAGCCACAGAGTCTAGAAGAGGCACCCAGACAGCATTTAGCTGTGAAAAGAGCTGGGTTGCTGTCCCCAAGAAAAAGACACACCACTTGAATGCAGATTTCATTTTAAAGGGCCCATGCAGAAAACCTCATTCACAGCCACTTACTCAGGGCTTTGGTGGGGGAGAGCTGAGAAGACTGGCATTGAGGAAGAAGAGTGTAAATTTGGAGGCCTAGGGAGAGATACTGTGAGGGATTGCCACCTGAACCCCTATGCTGAGTCATTCTTCAGGACTACAGTCACCATCTTTCTTGGGTGGAGCAATCCCCCCTGAGTGACATCAGCCTGGGGAGAAGCAGCTGCTTCTTTCTTGGGAATCTCTCCTACCCCAAGGATGGCAATGGGTTGTTCTGAGTGGCCAGGAAGCAGGGGGCACATCAGTGACTCAGTTTTCTGGTGTTGAGACTGAAGCTCCCCAACACACCCTCCTGAGTCTATGAATGGTGCTTCCACCTCACAAGAGACTCAGTTGAAACTCTGGGTGGGAAGACCGTACCTCTGGATCTCAGAGGCCACACCCACCAGGCTCATCAGGCCTCACCCCACTGGTCTGTGAAAAAAGTCTGGACTGACACCTGAGGCCAAGGGGTAGAGCCACACCCACTACCCTTCCTAATCACTGAATTGCCACAGGCTCTAGACTCTAGCAGAGTTTTTTTCAGCTGCTGAGCCCAACAAGCAGGCAGCAGATAGGCTGCAGGAGGCGGGACTTAGGGAAATTTGGCCATTTGAGCAGACTCTCACCCAGGACCAGAGTGGGTAAAAGCCAGCCTAAAGAGTGCAACTTGTTATTTCCATGTACACCTGGGCCCCGTAGAGGCAGCCACAAACTCTGAATTGCTTGTAGCTCCAAGAAAGTTGCTGAGGGCCAGTAATGGGCAGTGTCTTCCAATGGTCTGCACTGGATTCCTGCTTGGGAGGCCCAGGGCTGGCACATCAGGGGCCAGCTGTGGAAAGCATTGGTTCAGGACCTAACAACTCTTATTAGAGTGGCATCCTAAGGAAAATCTCCTCATACAGTGAGTTCCACTCTCTGTGATTAGCACTAGCACAGTGGCTCATGTGCATTGGACAGAGTTGAGCTTCACAGTCAGCTGGCCTGGGCACTGTATATTCTGTCCTGCTAGGCTAATTCCACAGGGGAAAGAGAGAGAGAGAGAGGCTTGGAGCATGGGTCCCTGTGAGTCTATTGTTGGATCTGGTCGAAGGGCTAAGCCACCTTTGAGAAGAGCAGAGTCAGCCCCAGGAGAAGACTCTCTCAGTCTTCTTCCCTGAGAACAAAGTCTCAACAGCTAAAAGAACTTCTGCAGAGAGGACTGTTGGCCACATTTTGTCTGAGCCTGCTGCTCACCTTGTTGGGGAGAAATAAAATTTGAGTTTCCAACAGTGGTTGAGGGATCAAGCTCTGGAGTAGATGCCACATTTCCTGTACCAAGATCCTGATCAAGAGATTCCCGAAGTAGGGGGTCCCACCAATGTTGTATTCACAACCTCAGCATTCCTAACCCACCAAGTGTGCAACCTGTAGAATGGTTGGTTGGATGAGGCCAATCGGAGCCCACACTACAGTCTTACTACAGAAGACTCTGTGGGAAGACCAGGCAGCTGCATGAGGAGGAGGAGAAGCTTAAAAGTGAAGACAAATCTCACAAGCTTAGGGTTTTTACAGAGATGTTGTCATCTCTAAGCAGGAAAAAGCTGATTCTTATACAAATGTTGGCCTCTCCCACAGTAACCAGACACAGAAAACATAGACACAAATAGCAAAAAGTGCTGTAACTGCAGACCGGTAGCCCAGAACGGGTTAAAAACAATAGCTAATTCCAACCCAAAAATAACTAGAGCCCTCACTGCTGGTAGGGGTGGCAGATAGCATCAACCCTAAACTCAACTACCTACATAAGCAGCACACACAATGGTGGAGTCAAGCAGGCACCAGCCACTGAGGAGAATAAATACGCCCAACAGGACAGACATTGCAGAGTGTGCAATACACATAATCAACATTGACCCTTAGAGCCAGTCAGCCTGAAGGGATAACCATACCCACAAAAGGACCAACTGCACCTAATACATATAATAAGAGAGAAAATAGTACCCTCAAGAAGCATTCCTAAAACAAGGAAAACAAGTGGTGTAGAGGACAGCACCACAAGCCCATCTTCTTCATAAAGACCACACAAAAATTTCAAAGTCAGACAGTGCTACCTAATACACAGACAAAATGAACAGACAGAGAAGTGTGACCCAAATGAATCAACAAGAGAAATCCCCAGGAAAAAAAACTAAATGAGATGGAAGTAAACTAGATGCAGAGTTTAAAACAATGATTTTTAGGATGCTCAAGGATCTTAGAGCAACAGTGGATGGACATAATGAGCACCTAAATAAAAAGATAGCAAGCATCAAAAAGGACATTGAAATCATAAAAAAAGAACCACTCAGAAATGACAAATATAATATCAGAAATGAAGACTGCACTAGAAGGAATTAATAGCAGGCTGGATGAAGCAGAGGATCAAATCAGTGATTTATAGGACAAGGTAAACAAAAGCATGGAAGCAGAGCAGCAAAAAGTAAAGAGGCTCAAAAAAAACTGAGGAAACTCTAAGAGAGCTCTGTGACAACATAAAGAGAAAAAAATCTGCATCATAGGGGTGCCTAAAGGAAAAGAGAATGAACAAGGCATAGAGAACCTGTTTGAAGAAATCAGTTGAAAATTTCCCTAAATTGGTGAAGGAAAAAGTCACACAGGTTCAAGAAGAACAGAGAACTCCATTAAAGAGGAACCAACATAGAAACGCATCATAATGAAAGGGTCAAAGTTAAAAGACAAAGAAAGAATGCTAAAAGCTATAAAAGAAAAGCAATAAATTACCTACAGAGGAGTCCCCATAAGGATGGCATTCAACTCCTCAACAGTTGAGGCCAGAAGGGAATGGCAAGAAATATTCAAAGTGATACAAAACAAAAACCTACAACCAAGACTTCTATATCTAGCAAGGCTATCATTTAAAATTGAAAGAGAAATAAAAAGCTTTCCACAAAAAAACCCACAAAACTCAAGGAACTCATTACAACTAAACCAGTACTGTAAGAGATGTTAAGGGGCCTGTTTTAAAAAGAGCAAAAAAACAAAACAAAACAAACAAACTGAGAAAAAGAGGATTGTAGATTTAAAGAATAAAATGGCAATAAACAACTACATATCAATAATAACCTTAAATGTAAATGAATTAGATGCTCCAATCAAAAGACATAGGGTAGCTGCATGGATAAGAACACAGGACACATACATATGCTGTCTACAAGAGACGCACCTCAGAACAAAAAATACACATAGATTAAAAATGAAGGGATGGAATAAAGTATTTCACGCAAATGGAAAGGAAAAAAAAAGCTGAGGTACCAATACTTATATCTGACAAAATAGACCTTAACACAAAGGTTATAGTAAGGGATAAAGAAGGTCACTACATAATGATAAAGGGAGCAATCCAACAGGAGGATATAACCATTGTAAATATCTATGCACCTAATATAGGAGCACCTAAATATATAAAGCAGATTTTGATGGACATAAAAGGTGAGATCAACAGCAATACTATAATAGTAGGGGATTTTAATACCCCACTAACATCAGTGACCTCCAGAAAGAAAATTAACAAAAAAACAATGGCCTTAATTGACACTCTAGATAAACTGGATTTAATAGTTATCTTCAGAACCTATCACCCCAAAGCAGCAGAATAACATTTTTTTAACTACTCATGGTACATTCTCTAGAATACACCACATGCTAGGACACAAAATGAGTATCAATAAATTTAAGAAGATTGAAATAATATCAAGCATCTTCTCTGATCACAATGGCATGAAACTAAAAATCAACTACAATAGAAAAACTGAAGAACATTCAAACACTTGGAGGCTAAATAGCATGTTATTAAATAACAAATGAATTAACAATGAGATCAAATAAAAAATTTTCTTTAAACAAATAAAAATGAACGTACAACAACTCAAAATGTATGGGACACAGCAAAAGCAGTTCTGAGAGGGAAGTTCATACCATTACTGGCATACCTTAAGAAGCAAGAAAAAGCTCAAATAAACAACTTAACCCTGTATCTAAAAGAAATAGAAAAAGAACAACAAATAAACCCAGAGGAAGTAGAATGAAGAAAATAATAAAGATCAGAGGGAAAATAAATCACATGGAGGCTAAAAAACAATAAAGAAGATCAATGAATCCAAGAGCTCTTTTTCAGAAAAGGTAAACAAGATTGATGGACCTTTAAGCAGACTCATCAAGAAAAAGAGAGGTCTCAAATAAATAAAATTAGAAATGACAGTGGAGAAGTAACAACTGACACCACAGAAATACAAAGGATTTTAAGAAAATACTATGTAGATCTGTATGCCAAAAAATTGGACAACCTAGATGAAATGGATAAATTCCTAGAAACATATAATCTTCCAAAAGTCAATCTGGAAGAATCAGAAAACCTAAACAGACCAATTACAACAAATGAAATTAAAACAGTTATCAAAAAACTCCCAGCTAACAAAAGCCCTGGACCAGATAGCTTCACAGGTGAATTTTACCAAATATTCAAAGAACTAACTCCTATCCTTCTCAGGCTATTTCAAAAACTTCAAGAGGAGGAAAGAAGACTTCCAAGCTCCTTTTATGAGGCAAGCATAATCCTCATTCCAAAACCAGGTAAAGACACTACCAAGAAAGAAAACTATAGGCCAATATCCCTGATGAACTTTGATGCTACAATTCTCAACAACGTATTAGCAAACCAGATTCAGCAATACATGCAAAAAATCATACATCATGATCAAGTGGGATTTATTCTGGGGAGGCAAGGCTGGTACAATATTTGCAAATCAATCAATGTGATTCATCACATAAACAAAAGGAAGGATAAAAATCACATGATAATATCAATAGATGCAGAAAAAGCATTTGATAAAATCCAGCACCCATTTATGATGAAAACTCTTAGCAAAGTGGGAATACAGGGAACATACCACAACATAATAACGGCCATCTATGACAGACCCACGGCAACATCATACTCAATGGGCAAAAATTAAAAGCAATCCCCTTAAGATCAGGAACAAGAGAGGGGTGCCCCCTTTCACCACTCATATTCAACATAGTGCTGGAAGTTCAAGCCACAGCTATCAGACAAGAAGAAGAAATAATAGGCATCTAAATTGGAAAAGAAGTAAAACTATCATTATTTGCTGATTACATGATACTGTACACAGAAAACCCCAAAGTCTCAGTCAACAAACTACTAGACTTGATAAATGACTTTGGCAAGGTGGCAGGATATAAAATTGATATTCAGAAATCAGTGGCATTTTTATACACCAACAATATCTGTCTGAAAAAGAAATTAAGGAAAAAATCTCCTTCACTATTGCAACAACAACAAAACAAATGAACTCCCTAGGAGTTATTTAACCAAGGTGGTAAAGAACTTGTACTTGGAAAATTCTAAAACATGATAAAAGAAATCAAGGAAGATACAAACAAGTGGAAGCATATATTGTGTTCATGGATAGGAAGACTAAACATCACTAAAATGTCTATATTACCAAAAGCAATCTATAAATTCAATGCAATTTCTATTAAAATACCAATTGCATACTTCAAAGATACAGAACAAGTATTCCAAAAATTTATATGGAACCAAAAAAAACATGAATAGCCTCAGCAATCATGAAAATGAAGAATAAAGTGGGGGGTATCACACTTTCTGATATCAAGTTATACTACAAGGCCATTGTATTTAAGACAGCTTGGTACTGTCATAAGAACAGTCATACAGATCAATGGAACAAATCAGAGAAACCAGAAATAAATCCATGCTTTTATGGTCAATTGATATTTGACAAAGGAGGTAAGAGCATACAATGGAGTAAAGAGAGTCTCTTTAATAAATGGTATTGGGAAAATTGGACAGCTACCTGCAAAAAAATGAAACTATCCCACCAACTTACACCATTCCCAAAAATAAACTCAAAATGGATAAAAGACTTAAATGTAAGCCATGAAACCATAAGCATCTTAGAAGAAAACATAGGCAGTAAACTCTCCGATATCTCTCATAGCAATATTTTTGCTGATTTATCTCCATGGGCAAGTGAAATAAAGGACAGGATGAACAAATGGGACTATATCAAACTAAAAAGGTTTGCACAGCAAAAGACACCATGGGCAAAATAAAAAGACAACCCACATAATGGAAGAACATATTCTCCATTATATCTGATAATGGGTTAATAACCAAAATTTATAAAGAGCTTCTAAAACTCAACACCAGGAAGGTAAATAATCCAATTAAAAATGGGTAAAAGAACTGAATTGACACTTCTCCAAAGAGGACATACAAGTAGCCAATAGGCATATGAAAAAATGTTCAACTTCACTAATCATTAGAGAAATGCAAATTAAAACCACAATGAGATATCACCTCACACCTGTCAGAATGGCATTCATTAACAAGCCAACACATAATAAGTGCTGATGAGGGTGTGGAGAAAAGGGAACCCTCCTGCACTGCTAGTAGGAATGCACACTTGTACAGTCACGTGGAGAACTGTATGGGGTTTCCTCAAAAACTTAATGATAGAACTGCCTTTTGACCCAGCTATCCCACTTTTAGGAATATATCCTAAGAATACCAAATCACTGATTCAAAAGAAAATATGCACCCCCATGTTTATTGCAGCATTGTTTACAATAGCCAAGATCTAGAAACAGCCCAAGTGTTCGTCAGTGGATGAGTGGATTAAAAAGCAGTGGTACATATACACAATGAAATACTACGTGGCTGTGAAAAAGAAGGAAATCTTACCTTTTGTGAAAGCATGATGGACCTGGAGATTATTATGCTGAGTGAAATAAGCCAAGCAGATAAAGAAAAATATCATATGATCTCACATATATGTGAAATCTAATAAACAAAGTGAACTGAGGAATGGAATAGAGGCAGAGGCGGGGTCATAGGGACCAGAGAGAGGGACAGCTGTCAGAGGGAAGGGGGATCAGGCGATGGGATCAGAGAAGGTAAAGGGATTGGTGACACTATATATACATAACACAGAGATATAGATAACAGGACAGCAAATCCTAGAGGGAAGGAGGGAGGGAGTTGGGGGGGAAGGGGGTGTAAAGAGGGACACAGGGTTGGAGGGTTAAGGAGTTATTATATTCAGTGGGACACTTGAATCCATATAAACACAATAAATTAAAAATTAATTATTTTTTTTAAAAAAAAAACATTACAGATATAGAAATTAAAGCAATTTAATTTTTTCAACTTGTTAGGCAACCAATTAGCATTTTTAACATTATTTACTTACTAAATAAAAAGTGAGACCCAAATAACGCAGTTGAATTGGTTGTCTTCGTAACAATAAATTAAGTTGTTTTATTTTTCCCAAAACCATTTTGATAGAATCCCATAAATCTGGTGATTTTAATTTTATTATCACGCCCTAAATTTATTTGTATGTGCAAAAGCCACATGGTTAAAAAGCTATTCAATGTATATTGTTTAAAAGAAAAGTTAAATTCAGCTATATAATATGTTATTTTCAGACTACCACTATCTAATTCTTTGATCTACACAAGGATATAAGATGATTAAAGAATAAAATTAAGATATGAGTAAAATTTCTAAATGTAAAGGATAGTTAAAAAATGATACAGATAGGTATGAACATTTTGCACAGGAAGAACATAAAAACATGTAACAAACTTACCTGTTTTAAAAGTTCAGCATAGACTTAGAGAGGAAATTAATTTTTCCAACTTCTTTGAATATGCAAATCGAACACTTAATATTTTGTATTACACTTTGAATTTTTACAGTACCCTGAAAATGTTAGTTTGTATCTATGAATACTTTGCTGTCACTCTGACTACCATGGAAACCAACCAAAAGTCAGTACTTTGTTGGCTTCAAGTACAAATTTAGTTCCTCCATTTCCAGTTCTCGTCTAAATCCAGACCTCCAGAGAGTAGGCCAGATGTGTTTCTTCACGTCTGTCTGTCGCAAGGATGTGGCCATTTTATAAGTTAAAGGACATTTTTTTTGCTTACTATTATTTGATGCAAAAATAGAGGAAGAGCAATTAGGAGGTTCTTCTGCCTTGTGAATCCAGGGCACTGCTAAACAGGGCATCCTCTTCATGAACTGCTAACTGTAGACAGGCTTTTAGGAGAGTAATTTAAAATTAATGGGAGCAAGACTTTGATGCAGTTATCACTTCAAAGACATGCCAGGTTTTTATTTGTATTAAAAAAAATTACAGTAAAAGCAGAGCACATTAAAACTTACAAAAGTCCCCTAAAGGGTTTGGCCTGACACAGGGGTGTGGTCAGGGGTTCTTCCTTTCCCTGACAGGCTTTCTCTCTATCTCTCCTTCCTTTTTATCTTCTCCTTCTCCTTCTCCTTCCTTCCTTTCTCCCTTCCTTACTGTTTTTCCTTCCTTCCAGTTGGTTGTATCTGACTTAGTTAATAATGACTACTAAGTCAACAGTGCCCAGTTTCCAATGTGACAAGTTTAAAAATGTTTGAATGCTCCTCACTTAGGAAAGATTAAATTGTCTTTCCTAAGAAAGAGAAGGGAAGATAGATAAAAGGAGGGAATAAATGGGACAGGGAGAAGGATCAACTCGTTCCACTAATTGTTCCACTAGTTATGCACTCATTGGTTGCTTCTCATATGTGCCTTGACCAGGGATTGAACCTGCGATCTTGGCACCTGGTCATGATGTTCTATGCATCGAGCAACCCTGCCAGGGCCATGCGTAATATATTTTTAACCTTTAATTTTCATGAGAGAGGAGTCACTCTTTGATTTGGAGAATTCCTTTTGATTGTCAAGATTGGATGCTACTAGCCTGACCTGTGGTGGCGCAGTGGATAAAGCGTCGACCTGGAAATGCTGAGGTCACCGGTTCAAAACCCTGGGCTTGCCTGGTCAAGGTACATATGGGAGTTGATGCTTCCAGCTCCTCCCCCCTTCTCTATCTCTGTCTCTCCTTTCTCTCTCTCTCTCTCTCTCTCTCTGTGTCTCTCCCTCTCCTCTCTAAAAATGAATAAATAAATTAAAAATCGTGTTTTTTTTTAAAAAAAAGATTGGATGCTACACATTATATTTGAACTTATTAAGAACAACAAATCCCTTCTAAAGAGAAGAGTTAACAAGGTGCAAGGAGCTGCAGCCACTAGAGAGGGCACAACTGCATTTCTCTCTGTGCCTCATGCTAGGAACTGTGGGCAGCTACTACATAGATGTGGGAATAACCAGGGCTGACGGGTTATAGAGTTATCTAGTACTTTAACAAAGTTATAATTCTAGACTCATATAATTCTAGGTCTCATATCCCTCCAAGCAGTTTATCTCTAATTTGGGTCATAGAGGTTAATACCAGAGCAGTTTAGAATAGACTGAAACAACTAACACCAAGATAACCAGTTTCTAGAGAATTTAAATACCCACTCTGCATCATCCTAGGATGCTGAGAACCCAGGTTCAAAACCTGTTGCTGCTGGGTTGAGCACGGGGTTCCTGGCTTGAGAGTGGGGTCGCCAGCCTGAGCGTGGAATCATAGACATGACCCATGGTTGCTGGCTTGAGCCCAAAGGCCACTAGCTTGAAGCCCAAGATCACTGGCTTGAGTCCAAGGTTGCTGGTCTGAGCAATGGGTCACTCACTCTGCTGGAGGCTCCCCTTCAAGGCACATATGAGAAAACAATCAATGAACAACTAAGGTGCTGCAACTATGAATTGATGCTTTTCACTTCTCTCCCTTCCTGTCCATATCTCTCTCTCTTTCTCTCTCTCTCTCTCTCTCTCTCTCTCTTTCACACACACACACACACACACACACACACTTGCTAATAAATAAATGAATTAATAAATAATATTAAAAAAAATTTTAAAGAACACATAAGAGAGAGTATTGCAGCATGATTAGGAAAGTTGCCTTATTTTGAGTTATGCCATTTACCTAGTGCTTTAGGTTACTTATCTGTAGAATGGGGGAAATGATAATAATTTCACAAAAGTGATATGATTAATAAAGTGAGATGTCCATATAAAGTGCTTAGTACAGTAACTGGTACATAGTCCATACTCACCCTTTTAAACTATTACTGTCATTGTTATCATTTTGAGGATGACAGAATACTCTTACTGCCTCACTTTCTTGTCCTACTATATAGTAAATTAATTTGTGTTTTGGTCTGTTAATTTGTATTTTTGGAGGGTTGCGGTTTTAATAGATCTTGAAGGTCAAAAAAGATTTTTACAGAAGTCCCTAGTGGTTTTTTTAATTTTTATCATTTTATCACCTCTCCACCTATTCAAACATACTAGGATCCCCTTAGTCATAAAATGCTTTAGCACTGAAAGAGACAAGCCCATCGTATTAGATAAGAAGTATAAGACTTTAGACTCAAGGTAGGTACTGAAGTTTTACTTCAACAATTTATATTCACCTACAATATAAAGTCATCTAAATTCTTTCAGTTTTGGTTTCCTTAGGAAGTGAAAGTTGGGGTGGAGATGAGGGTAACAGAACTTATCATAAAGTCGATTGCTAAGATTGGATAGCACTGTCATTGCCCCTAATGTGGGAATGTGGAGAGGGGCATGTACGTGAGGAAGGTGACATAGGGCTTCACATTTGTCTGCAGTGTTTTAATTATTAAGCTGAGTGATGGATATGTATTTACCACAAGATCTATTGTGATCTATTCATTTCTGTATGTGTGAAATGTTTCAATGAATAACAATTGATTTGTTTATAGTTTAATTGCTACATCATTAAGTTTTTTCTTTAAGGGTCCAAGAAATACCAAACTTTGCGTAGGAGGTAGGAAAGACAATGGAGTCAGTGAAATCCTCTGTTTGTCCAGACTGAATTCTATGTGTAGATTATAGGATATTCAAAATGACAGCTTAGTTGTGAACCTGTCCTGAAGGGAAGCCGTTTGCTCTTTGGGAATAAGCTTATCCCAAACGTTTAATTCTGAGACCTCAGGCTCTCTACTGCTGCCATATTGGGTCACTGTTGTCATGGTGACCACCCATACTCTTTTCCAACAAGCCTCTTGTTCTTAGGACAAATTAAATTATTGTGAAATGTATTTCCAAACTGTTAGCAAGACATGACTTCTGCATAACCAGGAATGCCTCAGAAACAAAGACTCTGATTTGAATGGAGCTGGGCAAAGACAAGGCGCCAAGCCATTTCTTCCATATACACAACCGCGACTTCCACTTGGCCCCCCCAGAATGCCACAATTTCAATAACACAGGAAACAAAATGTTGCCACTCTTAATCTATGGCAGTACATCAACAAAAGGAGTGAAAAAAAAAACCCTGCTTTTTTTTTTGTAAAGCTTTTGTTCATTCACAGAATCTAAAATGCCCCTGGCCACGATCTTCATCATCTTTGATGTGGGTCAGCACATTGTCTGCGCGTCACACTGCCTGCTGAAAGAATGGGGACGTCTAAATGAAAGCAATATGGTAAGGCTTGAGAGGAATGCTTCAGTATTGAACACAATGTTTTAAAACAGAAGCTCTGTGGATTTCTCCCTGTTGGTACAAAACGATAGTTCTCAAGACCTCACAGAAGCATCTTCTCATTCATTGTACAGGTCCCACGGAGAAGCGCATCCCTCCTCGTTGCTCATTCTGGAACATCTTGGCACAGTTCCATTGAACATATCAAAGAAATTCAGCTCAGGCAATGGCTTAACAAATGCATTCTGGATCAGAGAAAATATTTCCCAGCATTATTGCTGATCTCGTGACTTACTGCAGAGAGGATAGGAATTGCTAACTTAATGTGATGGTTAAAAAGTTCTGTGGGCCCTGGCCGGTTGGCTCAGCGGTAGAGCGTCGGCCTGGCATGCGGGGGACCCGGGTTCGATTCCCAGCCAGGGCACATAGGAGAAGCGCCCATTTGCTTCTCCACCCCCTCCCCTCCTTCCTCTCTGTCTCTCTCTTCCTCTCCCGCAGCCAAGGCTCCATTGGAGCAAAGATGGCCCGGGCGCTGGGGATGGCTCCTTGGCCTCTGCCCCAGGCGCTAGAGTGGCTCTGGTCGCAACATGGTGACCCCCAGGATGGGCAGAGCATCGCCCCCTGGTGGGCAGAGCGTCGCCCCTGGTGGGTGTGCCGGGTGGATCCCGGTCGGGCGCATGCGGGAGTCTGTCTGACTGTCTCTCCCCGTTTCCAGCTTCAGAAAAATACAAAAAAAAAAAAAAGTTCTTTGTTTGTAGGCTGCTCCATAAAATAGTCCCACTTCTTTCAATCTTTATATTCCTAAGGCTTTGGTTTGAATAGAATGGAATGCAAAAAAGCAGCACAGCGAAGACCTTCCGCGAAGGTGGCCACTGCAGTCCACTGTGGACACCCTGGCGCTAGAAGGTTTGCAACAGGGAGACGTGAGCCGGTTTCCGAGTATCCCATAGACATGAGCACGCTCCTCCACTGCCGCCCAACTCTGGTTCTGGGTATTACAAGTGATTTTCTATTATATTCTGGACATCTTCAATATTATTTTGTGAGGCTCTGGATCCAAATATCTGCTAACAATGAAGATTAAGTCTTCACTGTTAGCAGATAGTCACCTGCTGAGGAGCAGCCTGAGGACCACTGTGGCTGCGGCGAGCTGGAGTGGGCCTTTGAGAACTTCAGTTTCTATCAGGTGCCCAGGGATGCTGGTGCTGCTGCTCTCAGGCTGCGGAGTGAGGACCAGAGAACTGGGCTGAAGGAAAACCAGGCTCACATGCCGCAGACTTGACTATCCACAGGGCCCTGCCAGAACCATGGCAGCTGAAGTTTGGCACTAACTCGGACTTCTTTATTGACTCCAACTGGGGATCCTGGGGACTTTTACTTCTCTGCTGGGCCTTGCTGACACCCAACAAGGAAGTGTGGAGGCCTGGCTCATCCTGGTTTATTTCTGGAAGGTGGGAGCCAAAGCTCAGCTGACTGGTGCGAACTTCTGATGCCAGAGCATGGTATCAAAACTTCTGATACCAACCTCCTACCACCCCATTAGGCCTCATTGATGCAAAATGTGAGAACGCCACCAATTTTGGACACTGCCACCTCCAGATGGGCAACCAGAGTCACTGAGACATGGAGACAAGGAGGACCTTGATTCTCTCAAACCTTCAGTCCAGACCTTTCTAGAGGTCTATTGCATTCTCACGGATCTATCCAGGCTCCCAGTCCTGGTTGTCTTTTATCTCCCCACCCACCATCAGCTACATCTTACATCCTGATACGCTTCATAGCAAAGAAAAGGGCTGAATACTATCAGTTCACAAACTGTAAAAATACGAATGGCCCCACCTATTAGTGGAGGCGGTCCAGGTATTTATATGATAGATCTGGCGTGATGGTGAATTTTATGTGTCTACTTAGCTAGGCGATAGTGCAAGATGTTTGTGAAAATGCCAGTGTAAGGTCTGAGTAAAGGAGATTTTCCTCTAGAATGTGAGTGTGCCTTGTTTAATCAGTTGAAGATCTTTAAAAAAAAACGATTGAGAGCCTCCAGAGGAAGACTAAATGCCCCTTAGACTGCCCTGGGCTCAAGCTGTGACATTAACTCCCTTGTTCTCTAGCCTGCTGGGCTGCCCTGCACACTTGAACATCACTGTCTCTCTCTCTCTCTCTCTCTCTCTCTCTCTCTCTTTCTCTTTCTCTTATACATACACAATAGAATGTGTGAATAATTGCAATACATTTCTGCATATATTATAGTACATAATAATATAAATATATATTTTAATACATATATGTATACATAGATCTATATCTATATAGACACAGATATATTACACACACATACACACACACACACACACACACACACACACACCCTGTTGCTTCCATTTCTTTGAAGAACCCTGACAGAATGGTAAATAGCAACAAATTTCATTGATTGGATGTCTGCTAGGCTCACTTTGCCAAGAGCTTTAGATTCCCTATTTAAATTTTAAAATTACTGTATAAGTATTATTATTTTCACTTTCAAAATAAGAAAACTGAGTTTCAAAAAATTTAAGTAACTTGCTGGGTAGACTTTAGCATTTGATTTGAATTCAAATATGCTGACTCCAGTCTTTTAACAACCACTATACAAAACTTGATTGGAATTCAAAACTGCTTGGTAACAACACTACAGTTGTATTATCTTTTTCTATCAACCTCAAATCCCTACTAAGTCATGAACATAGAGCACCATTAACTCTAGGCTCTGTACCATGTAATGTACACACTCAGATGAACTAACTATTCAGGATCACTGCCCTAGAGAATAGTTCTAAATGAAAGTTCATCAGCTCACCTTTTTAAAATTTTCTTGACTGTAAACTTGAGTAGGGAGAGATCTTTGAGACTTCTTCACTGTTGATGGAAGAAAGAATAAAGGAAGGTGTTGACCTATAGTCTTATCTTCTATAGTCACTTATTGCTCCCATGATGGATGATGCTTAGCCTTGTCAATAAACCAACAAGTGTTTTTGAGTTTATTCCTTGTCCTTCTCTCTGACTGTAGCCAGGAAGATTAAGTTCTATAAGATACACAAAGTTGTGGTTGCATTTATAGACTTTTAGGGAAGCATAATAAACATCTATAAAGCAATTAGAAAGCAGTATAATACAGAGAATATTTAAGTGACAAATTGTTCAGAAAAGTGAATTTATAAATCGAGTGGATCCTTGGTCAGATAGCTCAGCTGGTCAGAGTATTGTCCCAAAATGCAGAAGTTGCTGGTTCAATCCCCAGTGAGGGCACATACAGGAGCAGATCAATGTTCCTGTCTCTCCCTCTCTTCTTCTCTTCCTTCCTCACTCTCTAAAATCAATACAATAAACATTTTTTTTAAATGAAAGTGATCATGCCAGAGGAAGAGCCACTAGAATTAGAAAAGTAAAGAGGATACATGAGATCTATTCAGTGCATTTTAAGCCACTGGTTCTCAAACTTTAGCAGACAACAGAAACACCTGGAGGGAGGACAGGTTAAAACCTAGATTGCCGACCCCCATCCCTAGGGTTTCTGATTCAGTAGGTCTGGAGTGCAGCCTGAGAATTTGTATTTCCCAGGAGCTGCTGATACACTGGTCTAAGGACCATACTTTAATAACCATTGATCTATCTAGGCCATTAACATTAACTGCCTGAGTCTGTTAGCACCTTACACATTGCAGAGATCAACTTATAACACCTGCTGTTGGCTTTGAGGTCTTCTGATTTTTCTTTCACCTCCTTGAATTTCATTACTCTGCTTGCAATAAATATATCCTCATAACAAATTCTAAGCTATGCCACTTCAAAGAAAAACATGGCGGTAGAGCAGAAAACTGACTGTCTGAATGAAACCAACATTGGATGTTCTGTTTGAAAATAGTTCAGTCTTTGATACTTTCATATACAAATCCAACATCAAAGTGAACTCCCAGGTTCTGCCAGATTCCTTCTTTCTAGTAAGAGATGAAACGTTTGTCTGCTGTCATTCTCTTAACGTGATAATTAGTGTGATAATACAATTTTCCTGGTGTTTATAATCCTTGATCATATATTGTAATCATAAATATAGGCCACAGACTCAATGACTTAATTATAACCTTGATGGTAGACTGATAGAGAAAATCCTCATTCTATCCTCAGGGTAAAAAAGGAATCTTTTGAACATATTTTAGAATCAATCTACGGTAAACATTTAAAAGTATATTGAAGTGCTGATAGTCTAATATGAATATGCCCTGACATACTCACTTTCATGTCATTACGCATGCTCTATTCAACCTCTCCTCTCATCTCATCTTCATCATGCTAAATTCTTCAACTATTTTCAAAACCAGATCATGTTTACTCAATACATTGACACTCTTCTTGTTGACGCCCATTTACTTATTAAACACGTCCTACATGCCAGGCTCTGTGTTAGATGGTAAAGATACAGGTGGGTAAAACACAAGGGGATACCCTGTTGTGATGGAAAGAGACTTGTAAAAATATAATTGTGATGAGGTATTAAAGGGGAAATAATAGACATATAATGGCCACATTTGGACTCAAAGTAAAACAATGGACTCTTTTTATATTACTCTCCAAAATATCATGTGAGTGGAGTCTGTCTTCCTCTATCAATGTAAAAGCTCCATAGATCTTCAATACATCTTCTCTCAACAAATGTCGAAACAATGATTGAGTTATACATTTAACATGAAACTTGTCAAATGTGAAAACTAAATGTTTAGAAAACCCCTCTAATTGTAGTGATAGCATAAGAAACAAGACATCAAGCAGTAAACAACCCCAACACTCCAATGGGTTAAAGAGTTTAAGATATATGTCCTCTTATAAATATAAATATATATATAAATAATATATATATCAGTTTTTAAGTTATTTTATATATATATAAATAATATATATATATATCAGTTTTAAAACACGGAAATAATTCATACTAGATGTGGGAGACAGAGGAAGTTAGATCATGGACAGATATTTCCTTAAGATCCCCTCCCCATTATCACCAAACAAACAAAAAACAAACCAAAAGCCTAAGAGATTTGCTAGTACTCTAGTGGGACAAGATTAAGAGTGGGCGATGGCCAGTTGCATTGCTGCAGGTTATAATATATAACCATTATATATATTAACTCTATTGGTAACTACATAAAGAGCTTTAAACCATACAATTCCATCTTTCTCAACTAATTATACTGTGTTGTTAAAAAAATCTTATGGTACAGCATTCAGATATAAAGTGTCATAATGACATTTGCAGGTACATCTCTGGTCTCTAAGACATGTTAACCACAGAGGGCCAATACCTATCTAATGGAAAACAGTGGCTGGAAGAGCTCCTTTTCTCTTGGCATGGGTCACCTCTACCTCCTGTGATGGATCCATGTCTAAACAGTAATAGCTCATAGAAACATTTCACCATTAATGTGAACTCCTGCTTTTTCTTCTGTAGAACTCTGCCGTTCCAATACATGAGCTCAGTGGTTCCTCTAAAATCTTGTATACTTGCAATTTTTTAGGCACGCTCACTCTTGGACAAATGAGTTGGTAATTTAATTAGTTAATGGGTAACTTTGAAGGTCTAATTTTGCAATGACAGTTGCCCTTGAAATTTTAAAAGCTAGATGTAGTAATCCCTACCTTATTCTGAACTAGGAAATCAGTTCCCTAGAGAAAATTATAAATTCAGAAAGAAATTCTCAGAGCAATCAAAATGCTTGTTGGCAAAAACCTTTCTGTGATTTCATAAAAGAGTCACTCAGCCACTCAAGTGGTACCTTGAGTCCTACAAGGTATAACTTGACACTTAATTATTATATGAAAGCTGTCGAGTTTTATGGTTTAATATCTGTGATTTTTAACTTTGTTTCAAATGCATATGATTTGGTTGCATATTAGAATGAGTATGCAGTAAGATTAATCCAGCAAAATAACCATGTTGTTGAAAACCAAATGATTCCTAGTTTTTTTTCTACCTCGCTCAAGTCAACATGAAGATAGGTGGAACCACTGAGACAGCAAGAGGAAATGGTTACTAAACTGATCAAGAAGAAGCAGAGCAATCGTGAAAAGTTGACACAATTGATTAAAAAAAATTATATATAGCCTGACCAAGCAGTGGTGCAGTGGATAGAGCATTGAACTGGGATGCAGAAAGTCGCTTGCCTGACCAGGCAGTGGTGCAGTGGATAGAGCATTGAACTGGGATGCAGAAAGTCGCTTGCCTGACCAGGCAGTGGTGCAGTGGATAGAGCATTGAACTGGGATGCAGAGGATCCAGGTCCAAAACCCTGAGGTTGCCAGCTTGAGCACAAGCTCATCTGGCTTGAGCAGGGGCTTGCTGGCTTGAGCATGGGATCATAGACATGACCCTATGGTTGCTGGCTTGAAGTCTGGGGTCACTAGCTTGAGTCCAAGATCACTGTTTTGAGCAAGGGGTTACTTACTGTGCTGGAGCCCCCCGGTCAAGGCACATATGAGAATGTAGTCAATGAATAACTAAGATACCACAACAAAAAATTGATGCTTCTTATCTCTCTCCCTTCCTGTCTGTCTGTCCCTCTCTCTCTGTGTCAAAGAAAAGTATATATATATATATATATATATATATATATATATATATATATATACACACACACACACACACACACCCTCCCACATACACACACACATACACACACACACACACACACATGCATTCATATACTAAATGGTTCTATTTTGCACTAAATAGAACCATTTAGTATAGGGGAAAACAATCACATATGTTTCAAAAACCCCCACAGTCTACATGTTAAATGTTTGTCCATATTGCTTTGTGTTGTATCCTCCAGCCTAGAGCAGCCCTAGCAGGCTCATGCCCCTAAATTGTACCAAATAATACTATTGCTTCCTGGACCATTTAAGTATGACAAGTATGTCCTGGGTACCTGTTTGTTTATATGTTGCTTCGTGCACAGAATACACACAAAATAGCAAGACTGTACACATTTGACAGACCATTCCAGAAGAGGACACCTTGCCAGCCAAGATTCCCTCAGTAACTACCTGTGCTTGACCATCCACTTGTTTGGGTACACATCAACATTTAGCATCTGTCTTTCTCAACCGTATATTTGCAGTGTACTATTTACTCTGACATCATGCTTTAATTGAAGACATTGGCACTGCATTAAAATTATAAAGGACTAACAAATCCCTTTGAGTACTGCACTGATCTTTAATGGTAGAAACACAACAAACCCAGAATTTATAATTCTCATCATATGTTACTTTCTGGGGGATTACACATTATTAAAACTTATTGAAAAGGCACAGTTGCGTTTTTTCTTCTTCACTTAGTCTGTTCTCTCTTTGTTTGTCCTTTAGCAGAGCCTATAAAATGGGCCTAAGCAGGTTCCCATTAGCTGTGGTTAGTTTTAATTCCTGGTTCTCATGCACAAAGCTGATGTGTGTAGGTTCCCATCATGGAAAGAAAATGCCACAAACCCATTATTGCCATTGCTTAATAAAACAAAAAAATGCAGCCTGCAATTTACACAGCAAAATTTAAGACAATCACTTACATCATGTGGACAAATTTCTTCATTACATAGTGCTTTGGCCTCAAAGAGCATTTGCCAACATCCTACTAACATGCTCATGTAACAGAAAAGGTGGTGAAATATTTTAGACATCTTTTCCCCTTCTGTCTCACCTGAAATTGGAATATGGCCTATCTCAACTCTGGTAGTCAAAACAGAAAAGAGAAGCTTCTCAGTATTCAGATCCCAGAGTTGATGGCTTCTATTCAGAGCTAACAGCTGACCACCATATATATCATAAATTGAGAGAATATGATACTCAATCCCCATTTTGCTGGCCAGCAATACATGGAAAGCAAGTTGAGATGAAATCTAGCTCATATCTGAATTAATCAGAACTCTGTTTCAAAAACAGAAACTTAACTCAGTCTTTCTTTTAAAATGGTGAGAGGTAAAATTGACTCATATAATTGAAAGACCATGGGGTAGATCAGAGTTTCAAGTATGGCTGCATCCCTCAAGAAAAATTCTCTTTCCACATCTTGGCACTGTTTTCTTCAGTGCTGGCTTTGTTCTCAAAAGGGCTCTTCTCATGTTGTAGAAAAGGGGAGGAACTGTACAGTACCAGCTTCCATCTCATACATGAAGGAGTCCTAACAGCAAGAAAGTACTTCTGACTGTCACTGGTCTGGCTTGGGTCAGCTTTGCATCAGTAATCAGCCACAGAAGCCAGGGGATAGAGTGCTCTGATGTGCCAGGCTTTGATTTTGTCTTAGGTCAGTCTCCCCCAGAAGTAGATTGTAAACCAAGGATTTGAGTGAAAACAGTTTATTGGATGTCTCAAGGAATATCGATGAGGAAGTCAGCCAATCCAGTTGTATCAGATACAAGTTAGAGATCACAGCTTAATATCACAAAGATGGTCCTTTAACCCTTTAAGTGGTGAAATCTTTTTCATGCTCACTGACCCCCAAGAGTGACTTTTTTTTCAAAAAATAAAATTAGTTCCAGTTCCAGTTTTATTAATTTAAAATCATGTTTGTTTGATAACCAATTTTTGGAAACAAGAAGAACATACATTTGCCTTTTATTAGTGTTGCCTTATACATTTTTTAAAATAAATCGATTGTACTCTGGATGGCCAGGAGGCACAAGGACGTACGTGAAGGTTCGTACTACTCAAAGGGTTAAAAACCAAATACATATGAATTTCCTCTGTCAAGAAGTGAGGCACTTGAGGTATATTTAAACTGTTTATACCCACCTATCCACTAGTTATTAGGTAAAGGCTTCCTGCAGGGGACTTTTTCGCCCCAGGAACTTCCCACCTGTCTTTTGCGTGGGCATAGTTGGTTTCAATGCAATGACATGAAAGCAGTCATCCAACAACCATGCCTTTGCTGGCTGTTGGAGGCCAGAATTATGGGCATGGAAATGGAGAGGGGATCTGAAGGGATATAAGCAGACCACCAACAGAGTCTGCTATAGTTTCTGTCCCCACCCCTTGCTGAGGGTACGCAGAAATTAGTGTGCTAGCCTCACCCAAACCACACTGAATGAAAATGGAGGAGAGAGAGCTGGTGCTCACAAAGAAAAACCAGGGTGCTGTTCCCAAAGAAAATGGGGGAAAGTTCTTTGACAGGCACAAATAAGAGACTTTCACTTGATTAACTAAACCCTGAGTTGTGCTCTCTCTATGTAAATCTGGCAACACAGGAACTGGTGCCACATGGTGAGGGGAAATAGAAAATGAGCTAAATCCTGATGTGGATATGGGTCATTATTCTTAGCCCTGGTGCTGAGTTCTTGGAAGGGTATCCAGTGTCATGAAGACAGGGTTGGTGCACTCCAACCTCCCATTCCTCTGATAATCCTTGATCAAGAAAACACAATGCTGTTACATATGGAGGCTAAAGAAGTATTACTGAAGACAGAATCAATGTGTTTGGTTCCTTCTGGGATAAAATAATTAAAAGAGCATGGCCAAAGCTTAAAGATCTTATCCATAAGAGTCCGTGGAGAGAAGAACCCTGTTGGCCAAAAAAACGTGACGACGAGATGATTCTAATCCTTTTGTTTTGCTTTTGCTGTCATCATCGTTACTTGGTGATGAGCATATTTAGTGTTTGGCAGTTTCTTTAAAAAAAAAAGAGAGAGAATGTGTGTTGCCAACAGCTCTTCCAAATGAGGACCATTGCCCAAGGAGCACTGTATAAGCAGCAGTGAGACATTTGCAACCAAGCAGGCATTAATGAAGTCTGGGGTAATTTCTACTGTGGTGAACAGAATAATGCCAAACCTGCTAGCTGTCTGGATTTCTGGCTGCCTAATAAACCTTTCCTTTGTGTAGCTTGTGAATGTTGGCTTGTGATCTTCTTACATCAGACTGGCTCGAAAGGGGCTCACTGAAATTGACCCCAACATCTCCACATGCTAACCTCAAATAAATCAGAGTAGGACTTTTCATCATTTATCAATAGAGAGAATTGTTCAGTAATGCTCAAGTAATGTGGATCTATTTCTTTGCTGTGTTTGTGTATGTGGGTATCCAGGTTTGTTTGTTTGTTGCTTTTTCCTTTCAGTGTATTAAAAAATTCGGGGGAAGGACTTCATCTCTTCTTAGACTCCTAGAATCTGCTGGAAACACAAAGATGCTCTCCCAGTAGCAGAGTCCCAACTCAATTTTACTTCTCAACCTCTGCCAACTCACTTTCTAACTCAAAGGCTCAGCTATGGTCTACATAAACATCACTACTAACCTTGATACCAGCCCCTAACTAGCTAATTTTTCTCAGTAAACAGAATTTACTTTAGTTCTTCTCCTTTATTTTTACTGGGAGGGAAAATGGGTAAACAGTATTCTATATACTCTTACCCTATAGCGCACAAATGCTCTCAGACTAGAGTAAAGCTACAGAGTGAAATGACCCGTACTATCCATTGGGGAAAATTCTACCTAAAAACTGCAACTTCCTTTGCGATAGCAACCAAGGATGGCTTGGGTAGGAAGACATGCATTGCAAATGTGCGTGTACTTATGACTGCCGATGTCTCTTATGAAGAAAAGAAAGGGGAAGCAAAGATCGCAGCATTATTCACTATTTCCAAGACATGGAAACAACCAAAGTGTCCCTCAATAGAGGATTGGATAAAGAAGACGTGGTACATATATACAATGAAGTACCACTCAGCCATAAGAAATGATGACATAGTGACATTTACGACAACATGGATGGACCTTGAGAACATTATACTGAGTGAAATAAGTAAATCAGAAAAAGCTAAGCACTGTATGATTTTACACATTGGTGGGATACAAAACTGAGACTCATGGACATAGATAAAAGTGAACTGGTTCCCAGGGATAGGGAGATGTAAAGGAGGGAGGGGGTGGGGAGAAGGGTGTAAAGAGGGACAAATAAAAGGTGATGGAAAATGATTTGACTTTGGGTGATGGGTATACAACATAATCAACAATTCAAATGCTATAGGAATGTTTACCTGAAACCTATGTACTCTTATTGATCAATGTCACCCTGTTAAATTTAATTTTCTAAATAAAATTTTAAAAAGAGAGAGAGAAGTGACTTCACAGTCACCCTGGTGAATTGTATATTTAGACTCCTCCAGGGGAGCCATTCTCTTCAATGAAAGACTCAAGACCTTTAGCAGAAACTTTGGTTTGCTTTTTGGTCATCCCACTTGCATTCTGCTGCTGGTGAGTCACCTTACACAGTGACAAACTATTGCATCTTCATTTGACTCTTTTTTTTGGGGGGGTGGCCTTGGAGACAGTCAGAATGGGTAAAAGACTCAGCAGGGCCTTAAACCCAAAGGAACATGGTGAGCATCACTCAACAGAAAGGATCCTTAACGTGTAGAGTCTGTTGTTCTTCAACCAAAGGCCTGTTTCCCCCTTAAGCGGTGATTTGTTGAAGTAAAATGTCCTAGAACTCAATGGTAGATTCCCTCAGGAGAGGCCAGCAGGGAAATGTCTGAATCCAAAAAGGTGCCTAATAGCGGCCAGTTCTAGGCAAAGAAAAAAAGAGAAAGCAAAGCCCCTCCCTTAAGCCATTCCAAACTTGGCTTGGGGAGAATATGGAAAAGGGGAAAGAAAATGTTTGGGTGTTTTTCTTCTTTTTTATGTGTTCTGTCTTGTTGGCGTCTTATTGCCAGCAGATATTGGAGAGCCAACAATGTGCAATGTGGAACTTTAAAAATAAATCCTTTCTTGGAGCAATCCAAACTGCTTGCCATGAAAAGGAGACTTTGCCAGTATGCCAGGACTGAACAAATCTGAAATCAAACCTTCCTCGTGTTCATGTTAAATATTAGAGTGATGAGAACAAGAGCAGAGGGGGAGAGACTACTCTGATGGTGCAAAATTGAGTCAACAAAACGGGCAGAGGATGAGCAGGTGAGAATCTGAAGATTGTCCACTGTTTAAGTTATCAGCATGGTGAAGGATGGATTGTATGTAAAGCAAAGCACATCACTGAGAACTATAAACAAAGCCACTTATTTTGTGTGTGTGGAAAAAGCAATAGTGGAGGGTTTAGGGAACCTGGTTTTTAGAGTATAATTTTCCTTATGGTACTTCCTTGCTCTATAATCATGAGTTTCTAAACTTTTACTAAATCCATGACAAACCTTCACTCTTTTACAATGTTTATCTTCTTCTGTTGAGATGCGGATGGTTTGCTCAAGGAGAATGATTTACAGAGTTAGACTACTTACATTGTTTTTTTATTTTTATTTTTACTAGTAAGTGGAACAGAACTTAAACCATATGCTATTTCCAACATACACTCAAGGAAAAAGAGAAAAAATATCTAAGCATTAGAGGCTAAAAAGAAATAAATATAAATGCAATATATAGCAGGAAAAACCTTTCCGAATTCATGGTTTGAGCACCTTTGATCTAGCATCTTGGAGAATGGCAGTGGTTGGTAGAGATGATGGTGAGAATGGGGAAGAAAGAATAAATGGTAAAAAAAAATCAACAGGTATGATAGGCCTAATAGAATTCCTGTAAACTCAATTCTTTGAGAATATTATGTAGATTATACCTTTGTTAGGAACATAAAACACTGAAAAATCCAGGGGAGTCAAATCAAAGTTTAGTCATGTTCAAGGAGCGTTGATGTTCAGAAAGGAAGTTCTAGAAAAGAAGGAAGGCTATATCATGTCTAAAACAACTCTGTAACATAAACAAACATTAGATTTTTTGTTTCCTTATGAAATTAGAAAGTTTTCCTTAAATATAAAAAAATGTATATACCCACATAGCAATGATCTATACCATCCTGGGAAATAATGAAGGCCTTTTAGTAACTTTTAGAAGTGATTGAATAAGTTTCAGCTTAATATAAAAGAGAAAGCAAAGTAGAATAGGCTATTTTGAGCTACTATTTTAACAGTTTAATCTTTCTTTTCTAAGTCAGTCACTTATTTGATACACACACTGTTACCACAGTGCCCCAAAGTCTGAGGTAAAATGCTGACTTGTAGCAGATGAACACAGGGGCTCCTGAAGCAAAAGTAGTCTCTGCCTTCCTGGCCGTTAAAGCCAAGTGGTAGTGATACACTGATCAAAAAGATCGCAGGAAGATATTTAAGTTATAATTGTGGCAAGTGTTACCAAAAGAGGTTCTCAACATAGGACCTCTGTTTCATGGAAGTTTCATGGAGTTCTGAATAAAGCTACCAATGAATTTGGCACCCTCATCTCTACTGGACAGTTGTGGGTCTCAGTCTCCCGTAGCCTCTGAGCAGCATTCGTCAGTGGGGACCATCACCTTCTGGCAACCTTCTTTCCTTGGCTCTAGTGCCACAGCACGACTCTGGTTTTCCCCTTACCCGACTAGCTTCTGGTTCCCTCTCTCCTTCACTTGATCAGCCTCCTTTATCCTGCTGTCAAATGCTAGTGCTCTTTAAGTTTTGACCATAATCCCTCTTCTCTCCTCTTTCTAAACTTTCTCAGGCCTTTGTATCCTGGCTCATGGCTCCATCCACAAGAGATGGTCACAGATTTTATCTCTATCATTATTCTCCTCTGGGCTCTACCGGATGTCCCAAAGGCCCCTTAAATGCATTCTGTTTAAAATGAAGCTCCCATCCCCCCAACCTGGTTATCAAGTGCTCTCCATCTCAAATTTAATTAGTAATGCAAGTCATGTGTTTAGAGATTATCCTTGATATTGCTTTTCCAAGAATTGCATATACCCAATACAAGTACTCAGTACAAATATCACTAAGTACTGATACTTCTTTTTGAAGAATATACATTTGTAAAGTATGTTCATGTCTCTCCATCTCTTTAAGCATCGTCTTGTTTTCAAGCTCACTCCCATTTCGGGACTATTGCATTGGTCTTCCTCCAACAAACCAAGTCCTTTTACAATACATGATCCTGATGACAGTCTACTCATTATTACCTTATAAAGTGTACATGGTTACAAAGCATTTTAATAATTCATCTTTTTTAAATAAGGTGAAGAACAAAATCTTCATCATGCATACAGGACGCTTCATGAATTAATTGCCACTCCTGGAAAATAAAAACTTCCCTTCATTCCAGCTTATTCCTTTAGTGATATGATCATGTACATGGCTTGTTGCACCGAATTCCCTGGGTTCAAACACCTGCACCATACTTGATACTATGTGACCTGGGGTATATTATGTATCCATGTTCTGCCTAAGTTTTCTTATTTGTAAAGTGTGGTTAATAATAGTATCTACTTCATAAGCTTGTTATAAAAATTAAATGACAGTGGTAGAGTGTCGGTCCAGTGTGTGGGTGTGCTGGGTTCGATTCCCAGCCAGAGCACAGAGGAAAAGTGCCCGTCTGCTTCTCCACCATTCCCCTTCTCCTTTCTCTCTATCTCTCTCTTCCCCTCCCACAGTCAAGGCTCCATTGGAGCAAAGTTGGCCCCGGGCACTGAGGATGCCTCCATGGCCTCCGCCTTAGGCTCTAGAATGGTTCTGGTTGTAGCAGAGCAATGCCTCAGATGCGCAGAACATCGCCCTCTAGTGGACTTGCCAGGTGGATTCTGGTTGGGCGCAAGGGGGGGGGGGTCTGTCTCTCTGCCTCCCTGTTTCTCACTTCAGAAAAATACAAAAAAAAATAAAAAAATAAAAATTAAATAAGTTAATAAATGTGAACTATTTAGAAAAATGACTGGCACATTTTAAGCACTACATAAACATTAGCTAACAATATTATTTTCTGCCATTTGCACCATATTTCTTACTTTCACAGCACTTGCCACAAGTCTCAATGTCACATTTTTGTTTTGTTTTGTTTTCTGATTGATGATAGCTTCCACCACCAGAATAAAAACTGTGGTCTAGTTTTGCCTACCACCATGTCCTCAGCACCTTGTATATGCCTAGGTCAATAATAACTGTTCAATAAATATTTGTCTAGACCTTGACAGGGCAGCTAAGTGGTTACAGCATCGTCCCACTGTGCCGAGGTCCTGGGGTGTGGTCCCCGGTCAGAGCATGCAGAGAAGCAGTCGATGAGTATATAACAAAGTGGAAGGATTAAGTGGAACAACAAGCTGATACTTCTATCTCTCTCCTTCCCCTTTCTCTATCAAATCAATGGAAATTTTTAAAAAAAATTTGTTTAATAATTGAGAAAATTAATAAAACTCAGGTGAGCTGAGGATTTGAAGGGGAATTTGTTCAATACCATCAAATGTAGTTGAGCAGTCAAGCAAAAGGAGAAATTATCTATACTATTAGTGCATGAAGAGGTATAAAGAACATATCATTGCACATGAGGATACATATTGGGAAGAGCTATTTCAGTATAGTTGTAGGATTCGAAGCCAGAATGGGATTAGAAGGAAATAGGAGGTCAGAAACTAGAGACAGTCCTTTAAGCCAATGCTTCTCAAGTCATTTGCAAACTCATATAAATACACATCACATAGAAGTCAGACGACTAGTTGGACATGGAAAACACTCCAGGTGATCTGCACCTCACTGTCCACTGCAGTAGTCACTAGCTACACGTGGCTCTTGAGCACTTCAGATATAGTTGTGCAAAATGAGACATCCTGACATTATACGAACACACACACACATATCTCTGTATTTCAAAGATTTAGTATAAAACAAGAATGTAGAATACCTAATTCAACCTGGTTCCATGTGAAAATGATAGCATTTTGAATATATTGAGTTAAATAAAATATATTAAGTTTACCAGCTTTTTCTTTAAAAGGCTACTAGAAAATGTGAAATTGTACATGTAGGTTGATTTCTATTTCTATTGCACTGTATTGATTTATATAATTATCTTCCTTTTTTGTGGCAGAGACAGAGAGAGAGACAGATAAGGATAGAGAGACAGGAAGGGAGATGAGAAACATCAATTCTTTGTTGCAGCTCCTTAGTTGTTCACTGATTGCTTTCTCATATGTGCCTTGACTGGAGGTGGAGGGGATGGGAGAGGATTGCAGCAGAGAAAATGACCCCTTGCTCAAACCAGCAACCTTGGGCTTCAAACCAGCAACCTTTGGGCTCAAGCCAGCAACAGTGGGGTCATGTCCATGATCCTATGCTCAAGCCAACAACCCCACACTCAAGCTGGTGAACTCACACTCAAGCCTGGTGAGCCCGTGCTCAAGCAAGTGACCTTGGGGTTTCGAACCTGGGTCCTCTGCATCCCAGTCCAATGCTCTATCCACTGTGCCACTGTCTGGTCAGGCTGATTTATATTATTTTTTAGGACACAAGTCTACAGATTGTTGCTTGAACATTATGATAATATTATATTACCATAAATATTTCTACACTTACTTTCAATACATGAACTTAACTCATCTTATCTTTGACAGATAACATTTTGGAGACTGGTCTTGGTCCTGAGGTCACACTTTGAATAGAACTCACTATATTAAACAACATATAAAAGATGTTTGGCTGGACATGTGACATCACAGAAAATGGAGGAATAGGGCCTAAAAGAATTGATCTCTACCGAAACAACCAATAAAATGACGAAGATGAATCGAATCAACTTTTCTGAAACTCTGGAATTTAGTGTGAAATTTGCAGGAACCTAAGACTGTTTAATGCATAGAGCAGCTACAAGTCGGTGAGAAAGCATGGTGGTTCCCTGAGGGAATGGATCAGAGGCTGACATTTGTTTCATCTCCTCAACCCCTCACACCCACCCCCCATTCCTCCACCCAACTTTTTCTTCCCTTTTCCCAGATCCATCCGTACCTTACTGGGTTGGAGTAGTTTTCCAGGTTTCCAAAGCTAAGTGTGGAGGTAGCTATGGAAAGATTTAAAGACATACACATGGCCTTACTGTGGTGGCGCAGTGGATAAAGTGTCGACCTGGAAATGCTGAGGTCGCCGGTTCGAAACCCTGGGCTTGCCTGGTCAAGGCACATATGGGAGTTGATGCTTCCAGCTCCTCCCCCCATTCTCTCTCTCTGTCTCTCTTCTCTCTCTCTCCCTCTGTCTCTCCCTCTCCTCTCCAAAAGTGAATAATAATAAAAAAAAGACATACACACCCTGTGCTTACCTGGGGCAGGAAAAGCAAACAGGAGAAGCAGCAGACAGAACCCGAAGGCCCAGGAAGAAGATGAAGTAGAGAGGTTAATAAGCCCTTATTCAATGGCTCAGAAGAGTCTTCACATATCCTGAGGAAGACAGAGTGAAACTCAAATGCCCAGTACCTAACGCATACTCACAAAAGACTGACAGGACCCTCGGCTTCCACTGCTGGTGGTCTGTGGACACCATATAAGCAGTGGGTATGATTCTAGGGCAGATTCTTAGGCAGCCTTTAAGAAAACTACTTAAAGAAATCTCTGTCAAGCCATTGGCTGACCACTGAGATAACAGAACAAAGACTTCAGTGACCACATGCAACAAGGGATACGGTTCTTGCAAAATTGTTTAGAGAAGTCATAAAACAAAGAGGCATCTATGAACATTAAATATCAACAGCAGCAAACTCTGGGGAAAGGGGAGAGCCTGATCTCCGAACTACCACATTGTAATAAAGAGCCACTTCACACCATCTAGTGTGGCAATAACGGAAAATGGAAAATAAGGAGTATCAGTAAGAATGCGGAGAAATTGAGAACCTCATACATTGCTGATAGAGATGTAAAATGGTTCAGCTGCTCTGGAAAAGAGTTTGGTGGTTCTTCAAAAATGTAAAAAAAATAGAATTACCATATGATTCAGCAATTACACCTAAAAGTGTATACTTCAAAAAAAAAATTGGTGCTCAAATAACAAGTATATATATATGTATGTTAACAGTTGCAGTATTCACATTACACAAAAGAAGGAAACACCGAAATGGCCATCAGTGGATGAATGGATGAGAGAATTGTATTATATACGTACAACATAATATTATTCAGCCATGAAAAGGAACAATGTATTTCTGATAGGAGCTACAACATGGATGAACCTTGGAAACATTATGTTAATAGAAACCAGACACAAAAGGTCACATAGTGTGTGATTTGATTTATCTGAAATACCCAGAATAGGTAAATCCATAGATAGAAAATCGATTTGTGATTGTCGAAAGCTTAAGAAAGGGGAGAATAAGGATTAACAAATTTTTGATTATGTGGGTTTCTTTTTTGGATAATAAAAATATTAAAAAAGCAGGTATAAGCTGTGGTTGTTCAACATTGTGAATGTACTAATAATAGCCACTGAGTTGTTCACTTTAAGATGGTGGATTTTGTGCTATGGAATTTCGCCTCAATAAAAAAAGGGAAAAAGAAAAGCTTGGCTTGAGTGAAGAGAGAAATCATGATTGTAGGGTAGTTAGAGCATGAAGTAAGTTATTTCCTTTTCTAAATTACTAATCTAGAAGGGACTTGAACTTCATGAAATACTGTTGGAAAAGAAGAGAAAGAAAGAAGGAATGGGAAATAAGGTGGAGAAGGAATAATCAACAAATGTTGAGATGCAAGGATGGATATAGATCTGTTACAGATGCAAGGATGGATATAAAATGGTGGCTGGAAGTGAAGGTTGTTCCACCTGATGGGACTCATTTGAAGAAGAACTTGCAAATGAGGAAGGTGTTCTGGGGATAAAGGTGTTTCCTAAGGCTTACCTGAGCCTGCACTAAAGTTACATCCTTTTGTTCTTATTTCACAAAATGCAAAGAACCCTCTGCAGACTTATCTAACTTTCTAGAAACTAAGATGGCAGAAACTGGGGACCATTTTTGTATCAGGTGTGAATATCATAGGTCTAGGTGTGATATACTGGAAATGTATACTCTTTATTGTAATGAAATAAGCCTACATTTGGGCTTCTCCTCAATGTGGCTACAGCATATTTATCAGTTGATACACACACATCATATGAAAAATGACATATTAAGGACATCATTTGTTATTTTGTTTACACATAATGTTTTTAAATGGAGCATCCAATATCTGGATATTTAAAAATCCTGGAGGATTGTGTGAAGTTTTTAGTTCATGCCCAACTCTGCCTGATCACATACCCAGAAGCCTTCTTATATTTACTTCCTCCCATGACTGAAAGCTGAAAAATGTCATGTGAATATTGACTCAACTGATCTGCAGTAGGACTGCTTTGAAGTAGTCATGCACCTTGAAAGGTCTGTAATTATGTAGTTTTATAAAACAGTAACAGAGCTAATTTAACTGTCTAGTGTGCAAATAGGTATGAATGCAATTATAATGACCTAATATTTTTTTAGAATGCAATAGCTCCTTGGCAGGTTGAAGGTGAGGGCCAAGAGAAGAAACATAGGATGATTGTACCAATAGGTATTTGAGGTAAATGGAGTAAATAATACCTTTTGTATTATTAATTAATGAATTGGGGAAAATCTGGGGAAAGCTCTAGGTCAATATTCCACAATGCTATTGGGTTTCATCTAAAAACTTTAATTCTGTATATATCATATATATATACTTTCACTTTCAATATGCTTATATCAATTATCTATATACCTATCATTCTAACACTGAACTGGCCAGTGATTATTCATTTCTACTTATAAATCTGTATCAGAGAAAACTGGCAGAAGGATCAAAAGCCAAAGGCAACAGACACGATAAATTTGGAACAATAGAATTTGAGAAGACAAATTTAACTACCTGTATATGAAGATTAAATGATGGGCATGAAGATTACCTTGACGTTTGGAATAAGAAACCGTCACAAATTACAGAACCAAGCAAGCGCCACATACTCAAAATGTTCACTAACAATGTTATTAGTCAATTATTGTTAGCTTTGGAGGCTCCTTAACATACCATTTTTATCTGACTATAATTTGGAGTTTCCTATGATATAGAACTCTAAAAACTACATTACAAATAATGCCATTCATAAATATAACTTTATCTAATCTGTGTTTTTATTTCAATATTACTGGAAAATAAAATATGAGAGTCATTTATAAATTCCACTATTTTAATTTTTGGTTATTATTATACAAAGTATGAAGACAAAGTATTATATTCTGTTTACCCAATGTCATCATTCAAAAGTAACCATATAAATGGTTTAATATATAATATCTTATATAATTTCCTATATATATATATAATTCAAAGACACACATGCACACATACATACACACATTATACTTAATAAATTACATCTTTTTTTTATTAAGTGAGAGGTGGGGAGGCAGAGAGACAGACTCCCACATGTAGCCCAATCTGGATCCACAAGGCAAGCTACCTACAGAGCAATACTCTGCCCATCTGAGGCCCCTGCTCTGTTGCTCAGCAACTGAACTATTTCAGCACCTAAGGCAAAGCCATGGAGCCATCCTCAGTTCCTGGGGCCAACTTGCTCAAACCAGTTGAGCCATGGCTATGGGAGGGAGAGGGGGGGGAGAGGAAGAGGTGAAAAACAGATGATCACTTCTGTGTGCCTTGACTAGAAATTGAACCTGGGACTTCCACACATCTGACTAATGCTCTACTACTGAGCCAATTGGCCAGGGCTAAATTACATCTTTGTTTCATTCTTAATAATGCCTCATGGGCCAGGACACTAGATAGAATGATATTTCATATTAATAGCTGAATAGAATTTCATAATATGACCAGTGGTGTCCTGGTAATCTGGCTGTGTTGAGGGTCCTCAAAATAAAGTTTGATGATTTGTTTAGAAAAACTCACAAGACTCTATGTATAGTTGAACTCAGAGCTGTGAATTATTACAGCAAAAGTAGATGAAGCAAAGGAAACAGGAACATAGGCAAAGTCCCAAGGAAAGCAGGAGCCAGCTTCTAAGAGTCCTCTCTCAGCAGTCACAGAGGATACACTTAATTCCTCCAACACTGAATTCTGACAGTTAAGTATAAAATGTTGTCTATCTGTGAAGCTCATTAGAAACTCAGTTCCGAAGGTTTTTTATCAGAAACAGGTTATGAGGCAACCCTCCGCATAGCACAGTGGTTGGCAAACTGCGGCTCGCGAGCCACATGTGGCTCTTTGGCCCCTTGAGTGTGGCTCTTCCACAAAACACCACATGCGGGCGCTACCTCAATAAGGAATGTCCCTACCTATATAGTTTAAGTTTAAAAAACTTGGCTCTCAAAAGAAATTTCGATCGTTGTACTGGTGATATTTGGCTCTGTTGACTAATGAGTTTGCCGACCACTGGCCTAGCACATATCAAGATCGCAAACACTCAGAAGAAAAAGCAAGTGTTCTGTGTGGCCCACATAACTTGCACAAGCAAGGTACAATAAAGGCTCTTATCAGTAAGGCAATGGTGAGAACCCTCTGACAATTCAACTTCCCAGGCACTGGCCAAGAACCAAGCTAGCAAGCAGGTCTTTCAAAAGATGGTAGTCACAGGTGCCATGTGAATTCTTTTCTGCATACTGGTTCTCTGGAAAGGGGAAAAAAAAGTTAAAATAAACTCAGTTTGTATTATTTGCTAATTTTCATGGTATAAATACTGCCATCATGGCTAATTTCAACCTAATAACATAATGACATGAATGTAGTGTTGGGAAAGAATCAAACATCAGCTCTGCACAAGCCAGCACAAACCATCTTTAGCACACGTCTGGAAATACTATTATTTGTGACACACTTACTAAGAGTATGTGCCTCCAATATACACACACCTCCTTTTATAGTCAGGTAATTTAAAATAAAAAGAGAAATTAAGGTAGAAATATTAGGTGTTAGAGATATTAGGTGCTCCGTGTCCATGATTATCTCCAACTGAATAGGCTGAATAAGACTGGTTCTTTTCTCAACAACCAACAGGGTAAAATTTTAGAGCCATAAGGAACCTTTAATTTACATCTTAGCATTTCATAAATAAATGACTTAAGAGGCTGAGAATACAAGTGATTTTTAAGACCCCTGTTAATTATGCACAAACAGAAATATAAATCTCATGACCATGAGTGCTTGAACCATTGTCCTCAATAATTAGAAAATGAAACCCTACACTAATATATAAAACAATTCATGAATTTCCAATTCAAAGCCTTAGAGAATTAAACCCAATTTTCTTTTGTTAAAGATATTTTTTAATTTAGTTTTTAGAGAGAAGAGCAAGCATGCTCATGTGAGAGACAGAGAGAGAGAGAGAGAGAGAGAGAGAGAAGTAGGGAGGAGCAGGAAACATCAACTCCTGTATGTGCCTTGACCAGAGAAGCCTGGAGTTTTGAACTGGCAACCTCAGTGTTCTAGGTTGATGCTTTATCCACCATGCCACCACAGGTCAGGCTAAATCTAATTTTCAATGCAAACAGAAAAACTAAATGTGGATGCAAAAGTTAAAAGCTGAAGAGAAAGGGGAAGTAGGTGTGATAAAAGGAACCAATTTCCTCATCTTTTATAGAAAAGGTTTAAAACATACAGTCTAAAGAAAATAACTCACAAAGTATATGATTTTATATCTGCAAAGGCAACAAAAACAAAGAACATATTAAATAAGAAGCATGGAGGTGAAGTAGGGGAGGAAAAAGCATCCCAATATGTCATTTTATAACCTCTGTATTGTTTGATTATTATATGTACTTGCATTTCTGTCTTTTAAACATAGGACATCTTTTTTTGCCCTAGCCGGATAGCCCAGTTGGTTACACTGTTGGCCCAGTACACCAAGGTTGTGGATCTGACCCACCCCACCCCATCAGGACACATATAAGAATCAACCAATAAATGCATAAATAAGTGGAACAACAAATTGATGTTTTCTTCTCTCTCTCTTCTTTTTTCTCTACCTTTCTCTCTTTAAAATCAATCAATAAAATTTTTTTTAATTAGACATATTTTTAAAAATCAGTAAAAGGACTGGAAATCAATATATTAACAGTAGTTATGCCTAGGCTGAGCAGTTGGTTATTAAGGTAAATTTTTTCCTATTTTGAATTTCTCAATTTTTCTACACAACTATTATTTTACTATAAAAAGTTTTTTCTATTATTATTATTTTTATTCTTAATCTCAGAGAAGGAAAATGATATATAAATTGCCATCTATAAATTGAAGATGCTAGTCTAAGCTAAGACCCTTATTAGCACTCAAATTCTAGATTTCTATATCAAAAGAATATAGCAACAATCAAGTGCAAGTAAGTGTGACTCCTCTCCTGAGTCACACTTAATGTCATGCCAAATATGTGACAAATAGTCAGTAGTGAGATTCAAATACTTTAACAACTGGTTCTTTGCCCTAATGACCATTTTAAGTATAAAAAACATGATATACAGAAAGGTAGTTTATTATTTCACACATTTAATACTTAAATAAGAATCAAAGAAGTACACAAAACTAGATTATGTTATAGGAAAGAGTTTTAAAATATTAATGAAAAAATATTAAATAGTACCTGCTAAAAAACAAAAATAATAAAACTGTTATTTAAGATATTTCCATTGCTTCTTAATTGGCATCCTCACTTGCAATTTTCTTCATTTTTATCTGAGCATCATCGGCTATGTGATTTATCTTTTTTTTAAATTAATTTTAATGGGGTGACATTGATGTCAGGGTACATATATGTTCAGAGAAAACATCTCTAGGTTATTCTGACATTTGATTATGCTGCATTCCTATCACCCAAAGTCCAACTGTCTTCCTTCACCTTCTAACTGGTTTTCTTTGTGATTTATCTTTAACTATCTTTTCACTGTAGGAGTGCTTATACTATTCATAAACATCAGTTGGAACATATATTTTTTTCATTTTATGGACACTAAATTAAAATTGCTAGACTGAGTTAATAGCATAAAGTATGCAGATTAAATAAGATAAAATAATGTGTACAACAAACCTGTTTGTCATGGGAGAGTTGTGAGCATTCTTTCACGGCTTCCGACATGAGCAACAAGAGAACCCTTAAAATCTATATTTCTATTGGTTCATTGTGTCCTAGCTTCTTATTGGTTTCATCATTTGAGGAACACCAGCCACTCATAATATCTCAGGGGAATTTTGGGCGTAACACTAAGCTGAAATAAATGACAGCTTGTCACCCCCTGGTTATTTGGCAATGTTTTCCTTTACATTGTATGTTTGTTTATTGAAGTAACAAAAGCGAGGGAATTAAAATGTGGTATTTCATCAAAGGTAAAATGAGTTTTATGAAATGAATAAATATTACAAGCATAGTTCTGTCAAATTTTTTTCAACTACGGATGGAATGAACATTACCACGGGCGCTTAGAATACGCTGTTGCACAGATGAACGTTAAAAAAGAGTAAGGAATATAAATTTGTGGATCAACATTGGGTGACTGCCCAGGTGCCCACCTTAGAGAGAACCCTGATCACAAGTGCCATTTTAACAACCGGTTCACCAAACTAAAAAATCAGATATTGTTTTTGCCGAACCAGTGTGAACTGGCTGAATCCCACCACTGCAGATATCAGATCAATAGTTATTTGAAATTTCATCATGGGTTATGTGGCCTCATGGGTTTGTAAAGCCCTTTCTCCATCTTCCCAGCTGCAGTCTTCCTAAAGAGACTTTATTCATGGAAAATGCATTAGAAATTTTTAAAATGATAATGACGTTTGGGGGACACAAACAGCAACATTTAATGTATAGTATATTAATATCATATTATACACATATTTATCAGAGAAGAGACCGGAGGACTATTGCAAATGATGATAATGCATAACATGGTCAGAGGAGGTTAAAAAGCAATTAGTTTTTCAGCTAGAGCTTTCACACAAGCATTTCAATAACCTGTTTGTCATGGGAGAGTTGTGAGCATTCTTTCGTGGCTTCTGAAGTGAGCAATAAGAGAACCCTTAAAATCTATATTTCTATTGGTTCATTGTGTCCTGGCTTCTTATTGGTTTCACCATTTGGGGAACACCAGCACGCTCATAATATCTTGGGGGAATTTAAAAGATTGGAATTAATTAAAAGCCATTTTCATTATTCACATAAAAGATTCTCATGGATATTCTGGTGTGCCATCCTACTTATAAACTAATTTTTCCTCCTTGGTAATATTCTCATAAAACTTATCTTGCTTATTGATTTTACAAAATACAGAACTGGAAACACTTCACAAAGTTTTCTAAATTATAGCTCAATCAGAATCAGATTCAAACACATTAAAGATAAAATATTTTCTTAGGGAAAGAAAACAAAGGGAAGCTGAAAAAGAGAGTTTATATCTTACATGTGTTTTTGGATCAATTTTCTGTGAACAAGATTTGGGCTAGAGAAATTTTGTTTTCGCAGGTATAATTAGTCAAGTCTGTAAATTTTATTGCGTATAGCCCTGCCTTATATTTATGGTTCTCAGGTTATTAGATTAAGATAAATCCTACAATTACCATGATGCTGCTACGTGATAGTCACTGTTCCCTTTGCCTTGATTGCATTGTCTTAAAATGTCCAGGGCAGGTTTTGATAACCCTAAATATGACCACAGAAGACTGTCCTCTGAAAAAATTAGAAAGACTGTTTGCGTTAGTTCACACCTCTGTTCTCAGACAACATTCACATTCCTGTTGGTACTTTAGAATCTCCAATCCACAAGTAATACCCTTTACAGGTCAGGAGTAATGGGAAATATGGGATGTGGGCAAATGTGCAGATGTTAAAAAGCACAAGAGAAGCACATTTGAAATGGGTACACTTTATATCTGAAAAATTCCATTTTTCCAATTGTTTAATTATTTATTTATTTCTTCAACAAATATAATTATATATGTTGAAAATGGACCTAGTACTTAGTAAGTACCAGAAAAATCTCCATATACTTTTAAAAAAACACAATCCAACCCAGAATTGCTAGGAAACAATTGCGCTTAAACACTGCCATGAAGGTTGAAGTTCCACTTACCTTCTGTTGGGGGGGGAGGGGGCTGGATTCTGACCCCAGCATCTTCCAGTCATCAGCAAGCAGACCCAGAGTAAGTGGATGGAACCATCACACCACCATCACATGGATTTCTCCTTCTTCTGTGCCCTAACATCTGAGCCAAATCTCCTGATATTCACCCCACTCAAATTAAGGCTGAATTTGTCTGTGAATTCCATTAAGCAGAAAGGCTGATTCTTAATAGGGACAAGGCTCTAAGAATGCATCCTTTTCCCCAGCCTCTTTCTACGCGCTTCCTTCTTCCTTCTTCTCACTTGATGCTCAAGTCCCTGAAAGCCTCAGGCCCCGGAAGAGCTCCTTATGGAGAGGATCTTCCAGAAAAGCTTGATTAAAATAGCAAAAGGCATGGAGACATCAAGTTGAAAGAAGTGAGATAGAACCTGTATGTAATTTATTTGTATATTTTCAGGATAAACTTCAGGACAAGAAACATTTATGGTCTATAGTTTCTGGCAACTAGGACCAGCACGTATGGTTGATGTTTACAAGAAGAGAGATTCTGATTCAGTATAGGCCTTTCTAAACATTAGAGTACCCTGAATTATGAACTGATTTGTCTTGTAAATGTGTGCAAAATGTCTGCCAGATAATCTGGTTGGATGTTGTAAAACAAATTCCTTTATTAAGTTAGTCATACTGTTTAATTCTAAGAGGTCCCAGGCCCTGGCCGGTTGGCTCAGTGGTAGAGCATCGGCCTGGCGTGCAGAAGTCCCGGGTTCGATTCCCGGCCAGGGCACACAGGAGAAGCGCCCATCTGCTTCTCCACCCCTCCCCCCCCTTCCTCTCTGTCTCTCTCTTCCCCTCCCGCAGCCAAGGCTCCATTGGAGCAAAGATGGCCCGGGCGCTGGGGATGGCTCCTTGGCCTCTGCCCCAGGAGCTAGCGTGGCTCTGGTCGCAACGAAGCGATGCCCTGGAGGGGCAGAGCATCGCCCCCTGGTGGGCAGAGCGTCGCCCCTGATGGGCATGCCGGGTGGATCCCGGGTCAGGCGCATGCGGGAGTCTGTCTGACTGTCTCTCCCCGTTTCCAGCTTCAGGAAAAAAAAAAAAAAAGAAAAAAAATTCTAAGAGGTCCCGTCCAACTTCAAGATTCAGGGCTTTTACAGCTTGTCTTCTGGAAGGAAGAGCTGGCATATTCTTCTGAAGAAGACCTTGGTTTAGCATCTCTGGCTCCTGACATAGGAAGGTACAGGACTGGGGATCATGCATTCGCATAGATGCATTGTGAATGGAGACTCCTGCACTAGCTCTTTGATCTTGGACAAGACACCCAAAGCTCCCCAGCTTCCATTTCTTACCCGTGTGGCGGAAGAGTGGGACAAGGCCACAGACTCTTCTCTGAAGCTCTCAGGGACACATGGTGTGGAATTCAGAATTGTCCAGCTATTATGTGGCCAAAAGTATATTCTCATGTAATACTGCTAGTGAGACCTGGGCAGTACGCTCCAAAAAAACCCCACTAATAATTCATCATTAAAACATTTGAATAATCTCATGAATTGGAAGACAAAAAGGGTACAAATGAACCTCTATCTGTCCAGATCAGATTTACCACCACCTGAATTTTCAAAAATTGTCTCACACATAAAGGATGGCAGAATGACCTCTTTTAGAAATTGTTGTGAAATTTAAGTCAGGTTAACTCTAGAAAAGTGCCATAATAGCTGCTCTGTGAATAGCCCATTCATTCACCTTTCTGCTCTACCATTGTGGCTTTTGGATAAATGATAAGATTTATACATGTGACATAGGGATTTAGCTTGAAATCAGTTTGTTTAGCAGCTCTATATTGTATAGCATATGCTAAATAGAATCTCATTTCCTGATTTGGGTACAAGTGTACAGCACGTATGATGTGTAGAGGTCTCTCTCAGGGTACCTGGGCCTCAGATGCCAAATCATAGTTTCTCCTTTCTTCACAGAATTGCCCTTGACCAAATAGAGCCACACTGACTAGGAAGCCAGCCCCCATCTGTACCCTGAAGGCTAACCAATAGCCAGTGACCCTTTTACATCAAATTGAGACCATCTCTGTGGTTCCGTTCATGCTCCAAGGCTCCCCATGGGATCAGGCTGAAGACATGGACACATGTTCTTGCTTAATGCCTTTTTTTGACTTCTGCTTTCCTCACTGCCTTACATCATTCACCTGAGAGCACTCCCTCCATAAATCACGTGCACCCAATCTCTATCTCAAGCTCTGCTTCTAAGGAACCCAACCTAAGAAAATATTCAATGTGCTTTTCTTATGTTCAATTCATGCACACACTGATTGAACTGTGAAGATCTTTAAGCATTCACCTGTGACACTATGATGGCCAAATGTAATAGAAAAGATCCCGGCCTCTGTGGTCTGTCAGTCCAAATCTCTTAGTCTAGTTATCCAACCTTTACGAGCCTCAATGTCCCCATTAAGGATAATGGTATGCACACTGAAGGGGTGTTACAAGTTGATATGAAGTGCCTTACCATAACTGACAGTGCACACACATAATAAACAGAAGTTTCATGTCCCCCGAAGGGTCACTCTGACTTTTGGCACTCTTAAGCTCCATACACATTTGTCAATCATAAAGTTCTTTTGTCGGTTATTAAATTCTTTTCTGTCTACTGCTAGAATGTGAACCCGTAGTTCAATGAGCTGAGAACAGATCACCCCGTGTAGATTCCTCCTTACTGCCACTTTGCCTCTGTTCAGGATGGAAATAACTTCTCAGTTTTGTGCTTGGATCCATTTTCCATGGGCTTGCACTCTCAGTCTATAAATGTTAAATGGAATTTGTGAGTACACCACTGAACTTTCCACCCCTATCTGAAGGCCAGACCTTTGCCGTATACCTGAGGAGCTCTGTTCATTGTAACAGAGGGTTGATGCAGACAGTCATACACCCCAGAAGGAACACAGAACAGCTGTGTTTGTCTGAGTGCTGCTCTGCCAGGTCTTAGAATCTTTCTGTCTGTCTGTCTGTCCTTATCTGTCTTGAGCTGGAAGAGTCTCAAACAGAACGAACCATACTCATGTGGCCTTATGTCAACCCCACTCCGAGAGTCCCCCTTTTCTGCTCATCCTTCTTGGTGAAAAAGAAAAGAAATGTCAAAAAAAATAAATTTCACATGGAAATGACAGAAACTAACAACAACAACAAAGATTTGTAATCACTTGTATTTATCAATCATATTTCTTCTCTGAGAAATCCTGCAAAAACATTATTAATCCCATTCTGTTCATCAATGAACTAAATCTCAGAAAGTGTTGGTCGTTTATGAAGTTATACACTAGTAAATAAAAGGATTACTGTTTGGACCCTGACCCGTTTGACCCACATGTCTCATTGTCTATACACTGTCCATACAGATTTGAAAGATAGTAACTAAATCCCCAAAGGTAGGCATTTAATATCGTTTAGATGGGTTACTTTAAATCAGAAGAAGAAAGTAGATCCTCTGTAACATGTAAAAGAAATAATAAAGCATTCAAATTATGCTCCTAATTTTAGTTTCAGATTTTATGAAGCATCAACAATGTGTAAATTATAATAAATATATTTAATTAACTAGATTTAAGGTTACCTGATGGAAATATCCCTTTAGATATAGATTATTAGTAGATCAATGGCTAGATGACACCTTTCAACTAGCTACTCCCAGATTTTGCCAGCCATGCAACCATTGTAGTAATCTATTCCTCAACTTATTAAAACCAACATCTTTGAATAAAATGAAGACTGGAATTTTTAGCATAAAATAAAGAATCTGGATTTAGAGTGAAATGTAATAAAAAAAACTTCCTTTTGTGGAATTTAACAGGTCAAGTGATCTAGAAACTTAACAATGAAACACTATTCAGGGCTTTGCCCAACTGAATAATTTGCTGAAGTGTAAAAAGATGCCTACCTACATTGAGATGCTTGATTCCTAACTGTTGTGTCATCTGCTTCCTTTAATTTTCATTTTCGGTGAAAAGAAACAATATAAACTTTCAAAATCCAAATCCCACAGCTCTAACATCAAATAAATATCCATGAAGTCATCTTTGAGCATGTCAGAATAAGAGAGAATGAGAGTGGGGGACATGTCTGCTGCCATGACATTTATTTTATTAGAATTTCACTAAAAAGGGCTTTGAATGGATGGGAAGCTCCCACAACTGGATTTAAAAAAAAAAAAAGAAAAGAAAAAAGAAAAAAAGCAAGGCAATTTGTAATAAGTTTTCTAAAAGAAAATAGTATCTTGTGAAATATAAAAAGACTGTGTTAAAGTATCTACCTTTCAGCATTATGAATATTGTGTGCCTTTTAGTCTGAAACACATCGATAAGCCTTTTCTTTTTAGCTGTTTTGTATGTTTTCTGACTCCTTTTATTCTTAGTGTTTATTCTTGCATCTTGCACTTGTGGGCCTCTTCAATATTTCTTCCTTCCATATATCATTTCTTGGATTCTTTCTTTACTTCTACCTCTGGGAATTTTAAGGACTTACACCATCATCTCTGCAACTTACAAGGTGTCAAAGAAGCACTTGTTTGATTGATTTACTGTTGACCAGTTTAAACCACTGTGCTGTCACCTCCCTTCTACCCCTCCAGAATTTCCTTTGGGAAAGAAGAGACAGATAATTGAATCAAAGCCAGCAGTCAAGTCAAGAGGAGAATGTAGGTGAGCTGAGGGCATTCATAACATCAATACTGCTGGATAGAAAGGAACTAGGACAAATGACTCAGCTTGAAAAAGTTTAACTGAAAGGGTTAAAAAAGTGTGAGAATACCTTCTTCCTTTAAAATAATTAACAGCTCATGTATGGTAAGGCTTAACAATATTCATCAGAGACTATGGCGAACATTTTAGAACTCAATGAAATAAATCTTCTCAGTGGTATAATTCAGAAATGTTACTCTTTCCCCAAATTGCTGGGATCTAGACTTGCCAATTGGAAAAAACCAGACATATCTTTGACTCTCATATCTTCTTCCCTCTCTGTGACTTAGGAGAAAGGTTGTAAACTCAGTTGCAATAGAAAGTAATTGATGTTGAAGAGTTAAGTACTGTCGCACCACAAAATCTGCTCTAGGAATATTGGTTTCATACTTGCAGAAATTCTGCCTCTTACATAATTTAGGCATGATTGGTTTCAGAACAAAACATTGCAAGCTGAGTATTACAAAAATAAAATTTGGCATTAAGGTAAAAAGTTAAATTTTACAATAAAGGTTTAAGTGAGTAATCTATTCATTTTATATATACAATATGTCCTTGAAATATGGTAGTGACATTAAAAGACACTTGCAGGAAAAGTATTTATTAATGCTACCATATTTTAGGGCTTTCTCATAGACTAGTCCATTCTGTTCGAATACAATCAACTTTATATAGAAGAACACTAAGACTTACGAATGTTAAGTGTCATACCAAAAAAGCAATGGGTCATGCACTAGCCCCACTCCTCACAGGTTAGAGTGAGTCTCTTGTGTATATTGCTTCCCAAGTTCAGTGATTTTCAGTCTGTATCTTAAAATCAGTCAAGGTGGATTTGAAAACACTACACAAAAATGGCACACTCTACAAATCAAGGTCTGTTTTAGCTTGAGGGCTGGTTGTTAAACCTTTACCAGCATGCCACGGTATAGAAGTCATAGCTGGTAGGGTTAAGATTTAAAGTTAATGTTTCTGATTTTAATTCTGAACTTTTGCACAATCTCTCAGCTACTCAAGTACATTTTTGTATGCATTTGAGATCAACTTGAGTATTCTTTTTAAAAAAGAAAAATGAAGTAAAAGCATAATTACTAAATGGCATTAAAATAACTCTCTTGGTCAAGGAGAAAAGTAAGTATACAATCAATGAGTATAGAATAAACCTTGTAAATGTATAAAATCCATAAATATGTCCAATTTAAAGGTGATAACCTTATAATATATTAATTGGAAAAAGTCAGAACATGAATATATATTTAGAAAAAAATTATTTAAGAGAGAAGGATATAACAATGAAATTTATAAAGTAAGAGAAGTTCAAAGGAATATTTGGTTCCAGCAGAAAACCAGATGAACAACAAAAAAAGAAAGTTAAATGCAAAAGGTCAATGAGAGAGAATCTACAATATTATGCAAAATGACTAGAAGAAGCAAAGAAAAAAATGTTATAAAGGTATTGAAAAGCCTACAGGGATTTTTCATGTCAAACTAAGACATGAATCAATACCTAGTACCTTATATCCCACTACATGTCTAGGCCTGAAGATATCTGGAACTGGTTAGGTTTGTTGGTATCATGCCTAGTAAGAACCCAAGATACTCAAGATGGATTTGTACACTAGCTCCTTTCTGTCACTCATAAATAAGACAAAATTGGGAGAGATCCACATATGTGTTAGGAAGGATTCAGAAGTAATTTGGTCTTGTTTTAATCTCTTTAATTAATTACCATCTCGAGCAAAAATGAGCTCAAATTCAAAAATTTGGAGAACACAGCAAAAACAGTTACTCTTAGGAAGTGGTATAAGGTCTGTCTAGGTATAAAAATATGCCAGTGGATAACAGAGTCAGAGTGTATTACATCTAGATGCTAAAGTTTAAATATGAAATACTAGTAAACAGCCCTAAAGGAATCAAAAGGTCATGTTGGGGACCGAGTGTTACCTGTCCAGTCCTTGTCAGCTGAGTTCTCTTATGTTTGTGCACTTACCGTGGCAGAGGTTCTAATTAAAAATCCAGGATAACCCTAGGCAGAGGAAATGTGAAAAAAAAAGGCTTATAATGAATTTCTAGTAGAAATGACTCAATATGATTTATGACCTTGAAATCATAGTAAACCAAGAGTTGAACTTGTGTGTGTATGCGTATATCTAAACGTCTTTGCTAAAGGGCACTGAACAAAGGTACCATATGCCAAATAAATATGTCTAGAGCAAATTTTTGAGGCCAAGTCTCTGGGAAAATAACCAGGAAGGAAGCTTTGGATTGACTACAACAGACTTTTTTCCCCTTCAAGTAAAGAGCTGAGAACATGAAGAGTAAGATCAAAGAGTAAACATTGGGAAACACAGCCTCTCTCCCAGCTTCTTGGCACCTTCCTCTTGCTATCTCATCAGGCACAAGCTAATCCAGCCAACAGTATCAAGCCCAAAGCCAACCACTGACTCTAAAGTGCATGGGGCACAAGGATGCTAGAAATGAATGAGTAGTTATTATCAATGGGCTCCTAAGAGAAACAACCGTCAGTGTGCCAAATATCAAGGCTCCTTCAAAACACTCACTTCATATGCTTTTAATTTCTTTTGCTTGGTCCTAAAGGTAATTGCCAGTAATATTTTAGCATCATTTCCGAGTTTGCTGGGTGATGTGGCTGGAGGCTGGTCAGCTTATAAAGACCCCCCTGGGAGATGCCTAGATGAGAAGTTGTCAGAAATACAGCTAGAGTCACCCAGTTGACTCAAGAAAGAACAAGACACTTCTGAAAAATAACCGGCTGACCTCCAGTTACACTTTTCAGAGAAGGTGTGGGCTTCGTACCTGCTTGTCAAGCATCATAAAAGATCCAAGAAGTTCAAAATCTGAGTCACTGTCTGCTAAATTCCCAAATAAAATACTGTGTTCTCCAAACAACAGAGTCCTGCTAAGTTTATCCTTTGGGAGGCCTAAGGGGGAAGGTAATGGACAGCTCATCCCGCCCAACCCTAACCTCAGCATACTCTTCTGAGGTATATTTTCTAGGATTGTTCATCCATTTACCTGAAAGCAATTAGATATGACTCAAATGAAACACAGTTTCAGACCCAAAGAAAATATTCTAAAACAGATCTATCCCCCCTTCTTCTCATGCCAGGAACTAAATGATGCAGAAATAAAAAAATATATATATGAAAATATTTTGAGGAAAACTCCTACATTATCCGAGGCAAGAATACCAATCACAAAGAAACACTGTACCAGCAGATGGAGCTGGTTAGAAAACTAGAAAAATGTTTACAGTCTCAAGAGATCTAACAGTGAAATGGGAGAGTGAGCAGATCACCCCAAGGCAGTTAGTTACTTAGGGTGATTTTTTTTTTCTCTCTTTTTAATATTGTGAAAAAGTCTTCTTGTCTCCATGGACACTCAGCTGCAAGCCCTCAGCAATTGGTGAGGATATGAGTCTTAGAATGACATGTGAACACAACATTTAACCAATGAGAGGCAGGAGTGGACAGAAACTCTCAGACTGTTGAAATAGACAAGAAAGAGCAGGGTACAAAACTTCAGGTTATGTTATGATAATGCCTGCTGTTGCCTGCCTTCGAATGTTTCCTTTCTTTTGGGTGTGTTTATGAGGAAAATCCTTTGAAATGTAAGTTCACTAAGAGAAGGGTGAATTAAAGTCCAAAGGTAGACAACTGGAGACCAGAAGTATAAAAAGAAAAACAACGAACTGGTCTAGAATTAATGTTTATAATATATATTTATTTTCTAATTACACAACAGTCACATATACACTTTACAAAATTTAGAAGTTGCCCCTTCCCACCACTCATTCACAGGGTTCAACTGCACGTCTGAGGGCACAGTGAGGTGGTCAGAGGTGAGCAGGTGCCTAATTAAACTTTTTGAGGAATGGGAGGGAGGCTCTCACTTTTCTGCTGGACTTGAAGGGATGATATGGACCAGTGTTGCTGTTGGCCTTGTGGCCAGCACCTAGAGACTAAGAATAAATCCATCAGGGAGGATATAAAGCCAAGAGATGAAGAGAGGTCAGGAAATGGTGGCATGTTTCAAATGCTACATTGGACTACTCAGTTATAAACCAACATGTTCTTTTTTGTTTTCTTGTGGGGTTTTTTTTTTTTTGCCCTTAATATAAACATTGTCCCCCCTACTCCCCGCCACCAAGCTGTGTTGAATAGTATTTTCTGTCATTGTCAACCAAAATAATTACTTGTCAAGTCCTCTCAGAGGCCCCTACTAGAAACAGCCACTCTGCCTTGATTTCTTTTCTCCCAAATGGATCATCTGATGATCATTTTTTTTTTTTTTAACAGAGACAGAGAGTCAGAGAGAGGGATAAATAGGGGCAGAGGGACAGAAACAGAGAGAGATGAGAAGCATCAATCATCAGTTTTTCGTTGTGACACCTTAGTTGTTCACTGATTGCTTTCTCATATGTGCCTTGATCATGGGCCTTCAGTGGACTGAGTAACCTTGGGTCCAAGCTGGTGAACTTTGCTCAAACTAAATGAGCCTGCGTCAAGCTGGCGACTTCAGGGTCTTGAACGTGGGTCCTCCGCATCCCAGTCCTATGCTCTATGCACTGCTCCACCGCCCGGTCAGGCCTGATGATCAATTTTAAGGTGACCAGTCATCCTCCTGTAGGGAGGACAGTCCTTCTTTTGTAAGTTCCGTCCTCTCTCAAAAAGTGTTCTCCTAGAGGCTGTGGAGAAAAAGGAACCCTCATTCTCTGTTGGTGGGACTGTAAAGTAGTACAACCATTATGGAGGAAAGTATAGTGGTTCCTCAAAAAACTGCAAATAGAACTACCTTATGACCCAGCAATCCCTCTACTGGGTATATACCCCAAAACCTCAGAAACATTGATACGTGAAGACACATGTAGCCCCATGTTCATTGCAGCACTGTTCACAGTGGCCAAGACATGGAAACAACCAAAAAGCCCTTCAATAGAAGACTGGATAAAGAAGATGTGGCACATATACACTATGGAATACTACTCAGCCATAAGAAATGATGACATCAGATCATTTACAGCAAAATGGTGGGATCTTGATAACATTATAAGGAGTGAAATAAGTAAATCAGAAAAAAACAAGAACTACATGATTCCATACATTGGTGGAACATAAAAATGAGACTAAGAGACATGGACAAGAGTGTGGTGGTTACCAGGGGTGGGGGGAGGGAGGACATCGGAAGGAGGGAGGGAGAGAGTTAGGGGGAGGGGGAGGGGCACAGAGAACTAGATAGAGGGTGACGGAGGACAATCTGACTTTGGGCGAGGGGTACACAACATAATTTAATGACAAAATAACCTAGACATGTTTTCTTTGAATATATGTACCCTGATTTATTAATGTCATCCCATTACCATTAATAAAAATTTATTTAAAAAAAAAAAAGTGTCCTCCTAGATGTCATCCTTTTTTATATTGGAAGACTAATCTGTAGATGTCCGTATTCGATCGATGCAGAGTGAGTGGATCCATTGTGTGTGATGTGATGTATTTGTATCTAAATGAGGACTTCTTTCTTACAATTATTATTAAAAATTAATAGGCGTGTAAGCATAATTACAATAGAAAATATTACAAATGTTTTTATTATGTACTTATCATTATAGTATATTATTGTTGCAATGTATAAAATATTTCTTTTATTTACGATATTGTTTTCTTCAATTTATGTTTGTCCTCCTTTTCATTGTAAAAAAAGTTAGTCACCTTATGAATTTCTGTCTATTTTCCTTCCCACAGGCCTCGCGTCTTGCTCCTCAGTACCTACCATCATCGAGGCTTTCGTTGTCATTTCCCGAGATTACTGTGATCACTTCCAGTCAGGTCCCTTGCTCTCTCGTTCATCCCTCACAGTGCTGATAGGAACTCCTACCTAACCTGCAAGACAGAGCAACTCACTTTTCCTCTCAAAAGTTATCTGTGGCCACTTGTTACCAAAATAAATAAGCAAATACAATAACCAAACAAAAGGAATGATTAGTCTGCTATCTAATGCCCTATCCTTTACTACCTTTCCAGATTTTTTTCTTTTTTTTTTTTTGACCATGGATGGACTCTGCTTATGCTGCAATTCCTAGGCCACAGGATATAGTCTGTACCTCTGCCACGATCTTCTCTCCACTTGTTCAACCTCTACTTCAAGACACAGTAAAAAATTCGCTTTTTTTTTCCTATAAGGACTTTTATCATTGTGCCTGCTAATAGTATTATTCATCTCCTCCTTACTTTATCTTTTATACAATGATGATAAGTACCATGTTATGATGTGTGTTCCTTTTCTACCTAGTAGATTATAAATTCCTTAAGAGCAGAGACTAGACTTTATAAACTTTCCTACCTTTCAGTAAAGAGAACTATGTTTCATGCAAGATGTTCTTTAGCACATTGGCCATTCCCTTAATGTTTAAATACATGAATGTATCTTTAAATAAACAAGCAGTGAAGACCAAAGAGAAAAGGCGGTCCCATACAAGCAGTGATGCATTTTCCTGGGGTATGGTAGTTTAGAGGAACTGCTATATTTTAAAAATACGGGATGGAAATGACTGCGTTCCGACTATTTCCATACCTCACTAACTAACGCACAGAGTGTCTCTGGTCTCATTATTCCATATTGACAACTAACTCAGAGAATGTAAGAACCAACAGGAGGTCTGAAACAGCGGACCCACTTATCCACACACAGGGCTGTGTTAACAGTACTTAAATACTCTTTTTGAAAAAAAATGGATCATATTGACCTCAAATGACTTTCTTTTCTATCACCAATGTTTATCTCCTTACAGTGCTAATTCTCAGCAAGCCCACAAGAAGCTCTTACCCCCCCTTGCGATAAAGGAAACCTTTGCTGTTCTTTGAGCACATTCCTATGGGCCTGCTCTTTGTCCCTGTGCCTGGAGAGAATGAGAGAATGTGAAACAGTGAGCTTTCTTGCCTCTAGAAAAAGCCCCTTCTAGAAAACGGATGAGAATCAGCAGAAAAGATGGTTAACCACTCCTTGTGGTCTGTGACTCAACTGAACTATCTGAACTTAACTTTAATGAACTTTGTGAGTTAACACGGCTCCTGAAAAACACAAACAGATCTGGGGTTCAGCAATTGGCCAGTGCCAAACTACCCTACAACCACCCAATGCAGAACTGACAAGTCGAAGGCGTGTTTGAACCAACTGGTCTATTCACCTTATGAAAACTTAAGCCTTTGTAACTCACACCCTTGCCTTGGTTGGAAGATGGTGCCCACATACCAGGCAATTCAATTCTCTTTTACATCTTCTGTGATGGTCTAAAGGCCCACGCGGCAGAGCCTCACTCCTGTGTGCTGAATGGAGTTTCCCTGCTTTGCCCAGCAGTCCGCTTAGCTCAGAGCTCTCAGTCTTCCTTCTGCTTTTATCTCCACTTCGCTGTTAAATTCTTGGTTATTGTCCAAAGGATTCTCAGTTATCTAAACTATTTCAATTCAGGCTAACCTAGCAGGCCCAGTCTATGAATTCTAGAGATCACTCAGAGCTTTGGTACTTCAGAGCATAACCAGTTGGGTCACCTGAGCTGAGCAGGGTGTTGTACGCACCCTTGGATAGCAGAATGAGACATTTCCTGGTCATTGGGTGAAATTATTTGCAACAGCCACAGTTCAAAAATGGATAAAATTTTCCACAACCTCCCTTGCCCAATTTCTTTATTTACTCTGCTGTGAGTCCTCTTATTCATTTTAGCAAGTTAAAACCAGACGATTGGCCTGACCAGGTGGTGGCACAGTGGATAGAACATCAGACTGGGATGTGGAGGACCCAGGTTCGAGACCCCGAGGTCGCCAGCTTGAGCGCGGGCTCATCTGGTTTGAGCAAAACTCACCAGCTTGAACCCAAGGTCACTATCTCAAGCAAGGGATTACTCAATCTGCTGAAGGCCCGCGGTCAAGGCACATATGAGAAAGCAATCAATGAACAACTAAGGTGTCACAACGGAAAACTGATGATTGATGCTTCTCATCTCTCTCTGTTCCTGTCTGTCTGTCCCTATCTATCCCTCTCTCTGACTCTCTCTCTGTCCCTGTAAAAAAAAAAAAAAAGCAATAAAAAACCCCCCAGATGATTGGAACAATAAGGCAGAAAACAATACTCCTTTTGGCATTCCTTGACATTTAAAGACAAAACTCCTTTAGAAACAAATAGTGATTTCATCTTAATTTTTTTTAATTAAACTGTTACAATTGTAAGCTGTCAAAATGTGTTACACTGTTTACAAATCTGTTCAAAGAATGGTTTGGTACATATATGGGAATACAGAGTCATCATTTGAGAGAACTATTATTTTAATATGTTTTTCTCGATGTATATATAATATATAAGGAATGACAAATACATAATATTTTAGACTTCTGAGTCACAGGTTTAATGTCTACATTTAAAAAGTGGCAAGTTTAAGAAAATTACAGCTATACCAGCCTTTCATTGGCTTTATAGACCTGAATTACTAGTTTCTAATACAATAGTTATTATAGGACTATGAGATCATGAAGTACTGAGCATTCTCAGTGGGTTGATGAAAAGGTGCTAATTAATATAATCTTATAAAATTGTTATTACTATTATTACTAACAACAATACTAAAAATGAATAATATAGAATACATTTAAAATATAGTTCTAGCCTCTGACTTCTTTTCTGTTATGTGATTCCCATACCAATTTTAAGCTTTAAATGTTTGGTTTTTGTTGTAATTTTTTTAGGTTACAGATTTAAAGTAGTAGCAAAAACAATAAAAAGCTTCCTTCTTAACAATTTTAATTACTTATACACTTTATTAACTACTTCAACAGCCTCTTTTTATCAAATCCTTTTCTAAAAAGTTATGAAAATATTTTGGGGGTATTCTATTTTTCTTTTTCTTATGAAGAAAAACATCCAATGTCAGATGCTAAGTACAGAAATAAAATTACTCTTTCAAACATTGTAATCTATAAGTTATGCAACTTTTTCTTGGCTACAGATCAAAATTAAACAACTTTTTGGAGGAAAAGGAAACAATTGAGTCAGATAATTTTTGTGAAGGGTAACAGCATGCAGACTAGAAATCTCATTCCAGTTATTACATTTATACATTTTTTTATACATGTGGTTTGTAGCACATATAGAAACATAGACAGTCTAAGTCAAAACAAACAGAAAGATTGTTTTATTCCATTCCCTCCTTCTAATGGTTAAGGAAACAGTAAATGGTACATTGGAGAATGCATAGAGCCAGAACACGAGTCCCCTGGCAGAAACCTTTGTTGAATACTAAACCTCTGATCATAATCATTTAAGCTAAATATACTATGAAACCAACAGCATTTAAAGAGATGGTAACATTAGGAAAATCCCATGTTCTGTTATTTTTATAGGTAAAATTTTGTTGTGAACAATTCACAAAGGTGCAGCTGAAGAAGGATTAAAAAAAAATTGTTTGCTAACTTTATCCCTTGTCAATTTTCTAAATTCTAAGATTTGCTTTTACTGTTTTTTCCAAATATTCTCCTTTTGTGATTTCTGCAATTTCTTGGCTTTCCATAAGTCATATTTAAAATGTTTTATAGAAGGCAAATTAAAACAAGCAAACAAACAAACAAAATATATATATATATAAAATGTTTTGTAAAAATCAGGAGCAAGAGGAAGAGGAAAGTAACATTGGTTCAAAATGTTATTTATGAGGCCATTTAATGTAAAACACAAATTATCTCCTCAAAGCGAAATCTTCTGAAAGACCTGTATCAGTGAGTGTAGAAAAATAATGCTCTATATCAGCATTATCTACTAGAAAGATAATGTAAGCCTTTCGTGTAATTTCAAACGATCTAATGGTCACATTAAAGAAGTAATAAGAAACAAAATTAGTGTTAATAGTTTATTTTACTTAAATCAATATGTCCAACATATAATCATTTAACTAGGTAATCAATATAAAGCTGTTAAAGAGCTATTATACATTATTTTTTATAGTAAGTCTTTGAAACCCAGGATGTATTTTATATACACAGCACATCGCAACTCATGCTAGCCACCTTCTCAGTATGCAGTAGCTACCTGTGACTACTGGTTCCCATACTGGAGAGCATAGCTCTAGATAAGTCATAAGCACACCAGGACTAGTTTTTTGTTTTTTTGTTTGTGGGTTTTTTGTTTGTTTGCTTGTTTGTTTGTTTGTTTGTTTTGAGAGAGAAAAGGGCAGACAGAACCATTGAGCTGTTCCTTATGTGCCCTGCCAATCAGATTGGCAACCCTCATGCTCTGGCATGAGAGCTCCAACCAACTAAGCCAGGGCTTTTTTCTTTTTATTTTTATTTTCCTTCCTTTTCTTTCTTTTTCTTTCTTTCTTTCTTTCTTTCTTTCTTTCTTTCTTTCTTTCTTTCTTTCTTTCTTTCTTTCTATTTTTTTAGACACAGAGAGGAAGAGAAAGAGAGGGGAGGGGGAAGGGAAGCATTAATTTGTTGTTCTTCTCAATCATGCATTCTTTGGTTTCTTCCTGTGTGTACCCTGACTGAGTATCGAACCTGCAACCTTGTTGTTTCAGGAGGACTTTCTTAACTGACTGAGCTAATCAGCCAGGGCCACTGCTTTTAGAGCTAGTCAAGACCTTGGGCTACCACAACAGGCCCCTGTTGCATATGACTTACTGACTTTCCTCACACCATTGATCCCTAAAGGAGTTGGTGAAAAACCTTTCATCTTAATTTTCATCAACTAGTTGTTATGTAGCAATTAAATGGAGAAAAACAAAATTAGAGAAGTATTTAAATAGAACAGATCTAGGCTGATTTCCTTTACTAGTAGGCTCCATCTGGAGAACGTTGCCTGGGAGACTTTTATTCCATCTGCCCTCTGAGTCTTTATCTCTCTTGATAGATTATTCTATCATCTTTATATCCTCAGCCCCCCAAAACATAACTACCTCTTGATAGGTGCCTGTGTCTGTTACACTAATCTGAGCTAATTAGAATCTCTAAATATGAGTGAAAGAGGTAGAATTTGGTGTCCCGTCAATTAAGATCAAATCCATTCTATAGATGTGGTTCTTACTGTACTTGCAATTAATTGGCAGGGACAACTGCCTATCCAAGAAATTCTTTTGCATCAAGTTTGCCATTCCATCCTGGTAGCTTTACTCATTCTCGTGGTATAGTCATTCAGGGAAAAGTAAAACTTACCTCCTAAAGAGTTGAAATTTACTTTTTGTTAAAGCATTCTTTTATTATCATAACCATGTACTCAACATGATATCTCATGGGTGCTGAGAAAATGTTATTATCATTAATTATTAACGTTATGTTATTCTATACAAAAAAAGTAATGGTATGAATACGATTTTTCAGTGACAGGGCACCATGTGATTTCATTTCTTTATCTGATGGATATATATATGGAAATGAGTCTGTATTAGTATATGAATGTTTGTCACTGGTATGTTTACTGTGGAGTTATCATTGATGAATTTACAGGGTACAGAGGTCATCTAAAGAAGAACTTACAAATAAAAGCCAATCAATGTGAACTTAGCCTTTTTAAGCCTCCATTTCCTTATCTGTAAACTTAAAAATAGTGCCCAGCTCATAGGACTACTGTGGGAGGCTCAACTACATAAGGCATCATTCTTAGCAATAGATGGGGAACCTGGTAAATAATTAAGAAATGATAGTTACTTATTGTAACTTGTTTGACCTCTAAAAAATAAGATGAAAGAGTAGGATAGGGAAAATATTGTGTCTGTCTTTTCCTAAAACGGGAAACAATGTGATTCATGCTGATGACTGTTGATTTTACCAGAATAAACAAAATTGAAGACATACTGTCACTCTAAAAAGAGATGATGATTGTACATCCTGCCAAGTCATTGGGTATAGAAATACCCTCCTTTACTCTCCAAGGGATCCCTGGTCCTTTCTGTTTGGCAACTTCTATACCAACAGGGGGAGGTGGCAACACCCCGTGGTTAGGGAGCAGAATGTCAAGTCAGTCTCAGTGACTGATGCTCTATTCTTGCCACACATTCTCAGAATCACTTTCAACACCTGATTTGGATCTGGAAACTTCAGACTCCTTCCATCTTTTGATGCTCTTTAGAACTTAAACAGCAGGACAAAGGATTGGCAACCTCATGTAAGCATTGCTTAGAGAACTGTATTAATGTATGCATGCTTTTATTAGATGATACACTAACAATCACAATAATGGCCTCACTGTAATGAACAGTTGGAAGGAAAGGTCAGGTAAATTATAGGAAACTTTTAGAGAATAAAATAAGTTTCCTCTCAGTGGGAAAGGAACCTCATCTAACTGCTCAGAGTTGGATTCAGTCTCTATCCCTTTGTTTACATTTCAACAAAGTGCAACCACACCCATTGATTAATTTGTTCTCTTACATTTATTTTAAGAGCCTCCACTTTCTTAAGCATATCAGTAGTTTTTCTTTCTTTTTTTAATTTTTATTAATTTTGAATTTATTGTGTTAACATGGATTCAGGTGTCCTACTGAATATAACTCCCTCACCCCACCCATGTGTCCCTCTTTACACCCCCTTTGCCCCCACTCTCCCTAGCTCCCTCCCCCCTCCCCTCTAGGATTTGCTGTCCTGTTATCTATATCTCTGTGTTATGTATATATAGTTTCACTAATCCCTTTACCTTCTCTAGTTCCATCCCCTCATCCATCTTCCTTCCGATTGCTGTCCCTCTGGTCTCTGTGATCCTGTCTCTTCCTCTATGCTGTTCCTCAGTTCACTTTGTTCATTAGATTCCACATATATTTGACATCATATGATATTTTTCTTTCTATGCCTGGCTTATTTCACTTAACATAATAATCTCCAGGTCCATCCATGCTGTCACAAAAGGTAAGATTCCCTTCTTTTTCACAGCTGCATAGTATTCCATTGTGTATATGTACCACTGCTTTTTAATCCACTCGTCCACTGACAGACATTCGGGCTGTTTCCAGATCTTGACTATTGTAAACAATGCTGCAATAAACATAGGGGTGTATATCTTCTTTTAAATCAGTGATTTGGTATTCTTAGGATATATTACTAAAAGTGGGATAGCTGGGTCAAAAGGCAGTTTGATTATTAATTTTTTGAGGAATCTCCATACTGTTTTCCACAGTGGCTGCACAAGTCTGCATTCCCACCAGCAGTGCAGAAAAGTTCTCCTTTCTCCACATCCTCTCCAGCACCTATTGTGTGTTGTTTTGTTAATGAGCACCGTTCTGACTGGTGTGAGGTGGTATCTCATTGTGGTTTTAATTTGCATTTCTCTGATGATTAGTGATATTGAACATTTTTTCATATGCTTATCGGCCACTTGTATGTCCTCTTTGGAGAAGAGTCTATTCAGTTCTTTTACCCATTTTTAATTGGATTATTTACCTTCCTGGTGTTGAGTTTTAGAAGCTCTTTATAAATCTTGGTTATTAACCCCTTATCAGACATATTGGCGAACATGTTCTCCCATTGTGTGGGTTGTGTTTTTGTTTTGTTCATGGTATCTTTTGCTGTGCAAAAGCTTATCAGTTTGATACAGTCCCATTTGTTCATCCTGTCCTTTATTTCACTTGCCTGTGGAGATAAATCAGCAAAAATATTGCTGCGAGAGATATCGGAGAGTTTACTGCCTATGTTTTCTTCCAAGATGTTTATGCTTTCACGACTTACATTTAAGTCTTTTATCCATTTTGAGTTTATTTTTGTGAATGCTGTAAGTTGGTGGTCTAGTTTCATTTTTTTTGCATGTACCTGTCCAATTTTCCCAATACCATTTATTAAAGAGACTGTCTTTACTCTATTGTATGCTCTTACCTCCTTCGTCAAATATCAATTAACCATAAAGATGTGGATTTATTTCTGGTTTCTCTGATATGTTCCATTGATCTGTATGCCTGTTCTTATGACAGTTCCTAGCTGTTTTAAGTACAATGGCCTTGTAGTATAACTTGATATCAGGAAGTGTGATACCTCCCACTTTATTCTTCATTTTCTAGATTGCTGAGGCTATACGTGTTCTTTTTTGGTTCCATATAAAATTTTGGAATATGTGTTCTATATCTTTGAAGTATGCCATTGGTATTTTAATAGAAATTGCATTGAATTTATAGATTGCTTTGGGTAATATAGACATTTTAGTGATGTTTATTCTTCCTATCCATGAACACAGAATATGCTTCCACTTGTTTGTATCTTCCTTGATTTCTTTTATCAATGTTTTATAATTTTCCGAGTACAAGTCCTTTACACCTTGGTTAAATATACTCCTAGGTACTTTATTTCTTTTGTTGAAATTGTGAAGGGGATTATTTTCTTAATTCCTCCTTCAGATAGCTTATTGTTGGTGTATAAAAATGCCACTGATTTCTGAGTATTAATTTTATATCCTGCCATCTTGCCAAAATCATTTATCAGGTCTAGTAGTTTGTTCACTGAGACTTTAGGGTTTTCTGTGTACAGTATCATGTCATCAGCAAATAATGATAGTTTTACTTCTTCTTTTCCAATTTAGATGCCTTTTATGTCTTCTTCTTGTCTGATTGCTCTGTCTAGGACTTCCAGCACTATATTGAATATGAGTGGTGAAAGGGGGCACTCTTGTCTTGTTCCTGATATTAATGGGATTGCTTTTAATTTTTGCCCATTGAGTATGATGTTGGCTATCAGTTTGCCATAGGCAGCCTTTATTATATTGAGGTATATTCCCTGTATTTCCAAATTGCTGAGAGTTTTGATCCTAAATGGGTGCTGGATTTTATCAAATGCTTTTTCTGCATCTACTGATTTTATCATGTGCTTTTGATCCTTCCTTTTGTTTATGTTATGAATCACATTGATTGATTTGCAAATATTGTACCAGCCTTGCCTCCCTAGAATAAATCCCACTTGATCATGATGTATGATTTATATATATATATATATTTATTAATTTTAATGGGGTGACATTGATAAATCAGGGTACATATGTTCAGAGTAAACATCTCTAGGTTATTTTGATATTTGATTATGCTGCATTCCCATCACCCAAAGTCCAATTGTCTTCCGTCACCTTCTAACTGGTTTTCTTAGTGCCCCTCCCCTCCCCAACCCCTTCCCTCTCTTCCTCCCCACCCTGTAACCCCCACACTCTTGTCCATGTCTCTGAGTCTCATTTTTATGTCCCACCTATGTATGGAATCATATAGTTCTTAGTTTTTTCTGATTTACTTATTTCGCTCAGTATAATGTTATCAAGGTCCATCCATGTTGTTGTAAATGTTCCGATGTCATCATTTCTTATGGCTGAGTATATATGTACCAAAGCTTTTTAATCCACTCATCCACTGACAGACACTTGGGCTGTTTCCAGATCTTCACTATTGTGAACAATGCTGCCATAAGCATGGTGGTGCATTTCTCTTTTTGAAACAGTGTTATGGTGTTCCTGGGGTATATTCCTAAAAGTGGGATAGCTGGGTCAAAAGGCATTTTGATTTTTAATTTTTTGAGGAATCTCCATACTGTTTTCCACAGTGGCTGCACCAGTCCGCATTCCCACCAGCAGTGTAGGAGGGTTCCCTTTTCTCCACATTCTCACAAGCACTTATTCTGTGTTGTTTTGTTGATGAGTGCCATTCTGACTGGTGTGAGATGATATCTCATTGTGGTTTTAATTTGCGTTTCTCTAATGATTAGTGATGTTGAGCATTTTTTCATATGCCTATTGGCCATCTGTATGTCCTCTTTGGAGAAGTCATGATGTATGATTTTTTGTATGTATTGCTGAATCTGGTTTGCTAATATGTTGTTGAGAATTTTAGCATCTAAGTTCATCAGGGACATTGGGTTTTCTTTCTTTGTAGTGTCTTTACCTGGTTTTGGAATGAGGATTATGCTTGCCTCATAAAAGGAGCTTTGAAGTCTTCTTTCCTCCTCTTGATTCTTTTTAAATAGCTTGAGAAGGATAGGAGTTAGTTCTTCTTTGAATATTTGGTAAAATTCGCCTGTGAAGCTATCTGGTCCAGGACTTTTGTTTTCTGAAAGTTTTTGATAACTGTTTCAATTTCATTTGTTGTAATGGGTCTGTTTAGGTTTTCTGATTCTTCCAGATTGACTTTTGGAAGATTATATGTTTCTAGGAATTTATCTATTTCACCTAGTGTGGTCAAATAAATTTGCAAATATGATGTATATGTTTGATCGCTTATAGTTTACATTGGGTGTGGGGGACAGGCTGTAAGCAGGCACGGTCCTTATAGCCTAAGGCTTAGTTTTAAGACTATGCCTTTCCCACCCTTTTAATATTAAGATCTTCTCAACACTAAGCTTTTCCCCACACCCTTGACTGTTGCCTAATGTGGGGTGGTGCACTCTATGAAGAATCCCATTTATACCTCAGATAAGTGGCTTTGTATCAGAGACTTCCTTATTTGTATACTGGCTGAAAGGCTTTAATTTCTACACTATAAAATAAGGGAGACCAGGGGCTCTCTCTCTCGGTTCCTGAAATTAGCATTGCAGAGGAGAGGCAGCAAAGATGGTGGAATGCTGAAGGAGAAGCCAGTTTGTGCAGTTTGTCAGAGAGAAGGAGATAGGGAACTAAGGTGAACAAGGCTGGTGAGGTAGAAACCTTTGATTCTAGGAATACTCAGATATGTCAGTGGCTTTGAGAGCCCTGAATGGAAAGGGAGTGATTTGACACTGAGTTTATTTTCTCGCCCACCTAGCACAAGCTCAGATTAAAGGTAATGACCCACCAGTTCTTGGCTCCGTTGTCTCATTACCATCTGTCTGAATCAAACCTGAACAAGAGCCTGGTGGCTGTGATGGTGGCTGTGGCTACTGGCTGTACACCTAGGTTGTCCAATTTTTTGATATACAGATCTACATAGTATTTTCTTAAAATCCTTTGTATTTCTGTGGTGTCAGTTGTTCCTTCTCCACTGTCATTTCTAATTTTATTTATTTGAGTCCTCTCTCTCTCTCTCTCTTTTTTTTTAAGAGTCTGCTTAAAGGTTAATCAATCTTATTTACCTTTTCAAAAAACCAGCTCTTGGATTCATTGATCTTCTGTATTGTTTTTTAGCCTCCATGTCATTTATTTCCCCTCTGATTGTTATTAATTTTTTCCTCCTACTTCTTTTGGGTTTATTTGTTGTTATTTTTCTACTTCTTTTAGATGCAGGGTTAAGTTGTTTATTTGAGCTTTTTCTTGCTTTTTATGGCATGCCTGTAATGCTATGAACTTCCCTCTCAGGACTGCTTTTGCTGTGTTCCATAAATTTTGAGTTGTTTTATGTTCATATTTCTTTGTTTCAAGGAAATTTTAATTTCTTCTTTGATCTTGTTAACCCCATTTGTTATTTAATAACATACCATTTAGCCTCCAAGTGTTTGAATGTTTTTCAGTTTTTCTATTGTTGTTGATTTCTAGTTTCATGGCAATGTGATCAGAGAAGACACTTAATATGATTTCAATCTTCTTAACTTTATTGAAACTCATTATGTGTCTTAGCATGTGGTCTATCCTAGAGAATGTACCATGAGCACTTGAAAAGAATGTATATTCTGCTGCTTTGGGGTGAAAGGTTCTGAAGATAGATATTAAATCCAGTTGATCTAGTTTGTCATTTAAGGCCATTATTTCTTTTTTAATTTTCTGCTTGGAGGAGCTATCCATTGATGTTAGTGGGGTATTAAAATCTCCTACTATTATAGTATTGCCTTTATGTCCATCAGAATCTGCTTTATATATTTAGGTGCTCCTATATTAGGTGCATAGATATTTACAATGGTTATATCCTCCTGTTGAATTACTCCCTTTATCATTATGTAGTGACCATTTGCATGAAATACTTTTTTCCATCCCTTCACTTTTAGTCTATATGTATCTTTTGTTGTGAGGTGGGTCTCTTGTAGACAGTATATGTACAAGTCCTGTTTTCTTATCCATGCAGCTAATTGAATTAATTTACATTTAAGGTTATTATTGATATGTAGTTGTTTATTGCCTTTTTATTCTTTAAATCTACAATCCTCTTTTTCTCAAAAATTTTTTCCTTTGCTCTTTTTAGAACAGGCCCCTTAACATTTCTTGCAGTACTGGTATAGTTGTAGTAAATTCCTTGAGGGTTTTTTTTTTTTTTTTGTCAGAAAGCTTTTTATTTCTCCTTCAATTTAAAATGATAGCCTTGCTGGATAAAAAAGTCTTGGTTGTAGGTTCTTGCTTTGCATCACTTTGAATATTTCTTGCCAATCTCTTCTGACCTCAAGTGTTTCTGTTGAGAACTCAGGTCCCATTCTTATGGGGGCTCCTCTGTAGGTAATTTATTGCTTTTCTTTTGCTGCATTTAGTATTCTTTCTTTGTCTCTTAACTCTGACACTTTAATTATTATGAGTTTTGCTGTAGGCCTCCTTGGGTTCCTCTTTAATGGAGCTCTCTGTGCTTCTTGAAGTTGTGTGACTTTTTCCTTCATCAATTTAGGGAAATTTTCAGCTATGATTTCTTCAAACAGGTTCTCTATGCCTTGCTCCTCTCTTTCCCTTCAGGAACCCATATAATACAGATGTTCTTTCTCTTCATGTTGTCACAGAGCTGTCTTAGAGTTTCCTCAGACTTTTTGAGCCTCTTTTCTTTTTGCTGCTCTGCTTCCATGCTTTTGTTTATCTTGTTCTCTAAATTGCTGATTTGATCATCTGCTTCATCCAACCTGCTATTAATTCCTTCTAGTACAGTCTTCATTTCTGATATTATATTTGTCATTTCTGACTGGTTCTTTTTTATGATTTCAATGTCCTTGTTGATGCTTGCTATCTCTATCTCTTTATTTAGGTGCTCATTATGTCCATCCATTCTTGCTCTAAGATTCTTAAGCATCCTAAAAATTATTGTTTTAAATGCTGCATCTGGTATTTTGGTTACTTCCATCTCATTTAGTTCTTTTTCTGTAGATTTCTCTTATTGATTCATTTGGTTCACATTTCTCTGTCTGCCCATTTTGTCTGTGTATTAGGTAGCACTAACTTTGAAATTTTTGTGTGGTCTTCATGAAATAGATGGGTTCAGTGGTACTGGACCTACAGGCCACTTGTTTTCCTTGTTCTAGGAATGCTTCTTGAGGGTACTATTTTCCTTCTTGTTGTATGTGAGTATTAGATGCAGTAGGTTTTTTCATGGATATGGTTATCCCTTCAGGCTGGCTTGCTCTAAGGGTCAACCTTGATTGTGTGTATTTCCCACTGTGCAATGTCTGTTTTGTTGGGTGTATTTATTCTCCACAGTGTCTGGTGCCTGCTAGATTCCATCTTTTGGTGTACTGCTTGTGTAGGTAGTTGAGTCTGGAGTTGGTGCTGTCTGTCACCCATTATCAGCAGTGTTGAATCTAGTTCTTCTTGGGTTGGCATCAGCTATTGTTTGTAACCTGCTGTGGGCTACCAGTCTGTAGCTACTGCATTTTTTGCTGTTTGTGTCTGTGTTTTCTGTGTCTAGGTACTGTAGAAGGAGCCAACCTTTGTATAGGGATTAGTTTTCCTCGTGCCATCAGCTCTGTAAAAGCCCTAAGCGCTATAATATTTGTCTCCACTTTTCAGCTTCTCCTTCTCCTCTTGCAACTGCCTGGTCTTCCCACAAAATGTTCTGTAGTAAGACTGTAGTGTGGGTTCCTATTGGACTCACTCAACCAACCCCTCTACAGGTTGCACACTTGGTGGGTTAGGGAAGCTGAGGTTGTGAATAAATTTGTGGGACCCCCTATTTCAGGAGTCTCTCAGTCAGGAGCTCAGTACAAGGAATGTGGCTCCTACTCCAGAGCTTAATCCCTCAGCAACTGCTGGATACTCAAATTTTATTTCTCCCCAACAAGGTGAGCAGCAGGTTCAGGCTGAGTGTGGTTGACAGTCCCCTCTACAGAAGTTCTTTCAGCTGTTGAGACTTTGTTCTCAGGGAGGAAGACTGAGAGATTCTTCTCCTGGGGCTGCCTGTGCCTCTCCCAAAAGTGGCTAAGCCTGTCGACCAGATCCAACAATAGACTCACAGGAACTCACACTTTAAATGTCCATGCTCCAAGCCTCTCTCCCTTCCCCCTGTGGTATCCAGCCTAGCAGGACAGAATATCCAGTGCCCAGGCCGGCTGACTATGAAGCTCCACCCTATCCAATGCACATGAGCCGCTGTGCTGGTGCTGATCACACCAGAGAGTAGAATTCACCTCAGCTGGGCCTAGTGTGAGGAGCTTTTCCTTAAAATACCACTCTAGTAAAGGTTATTAGGTCCTTAACCCATGCTTTCCACAGCTGACCCCTGGATGTGCCAGCCCTGGGACTCCCAAGCAGGAACCCAGTGCAGACCAGTGGGAGACACTGCCTATGCCTGAACCTCAGCAACCTTCTTGAAGCTATAAGCAATTCAGAGTTTGTGGCTGCCTCTGCTGGGCCCAGGTGTACATGGAAATACTAAGCTTCACTCCTAGGCTGGTTTTTACCTATTCTGGTCCTGGAGGAAAGTCCACTCAAACAGCCAAGTTTCCCTGAGTCTCATCTCTTGTAGCTTACCTGCTGCCTGCTTGTTGGATTCAGCTGCTAAAAAAAAACCTCTGCTAGAGTTTAGAGCAGGGGTCTGAGAGAGCCATGCACGCCACATATTTTAAAATGTAATTATGTGAGAGCCATACAACAACCCGTGTTCGTTATGCATTATCCAATAAAAATTTGGTGTTGTCCCGGAGGACAGCTGTGATTGGCTCCAGCTACCTGCAACCATGAACATGAGCAGTAAGAAGTGAATGAATTGTAATACATGAGAATGTTTTATATTTTTAATGTTATCATTTTTTTTATTAAAGATTTATCTGTGAGCCAGATGCAGCCATCAAAAGAGCCACATCTGGCTCACGAGCCATTGGTTCCGGACCCCTGGTCTAAAGCCTGCGGCAATTCAGTAATTAGGAAGGGTGGTGGGTGTGGCTCCACCCCTTGTTCCCAGGTGTCAATCTGTCTAGACTTTTTTTACAGACCTCAGTCAGATGAGGCCTGAGAAGCCTGGTGGGTGTGGCCTCTGAGACCCAGAGGTGTGGTTTGCTCCATCTCTGGACAGTTTTACTGATTCTCTTGTGAAGTGGAAGCACTATTCATAGACTCAGGAGAGTGTGGGGGTGAGCTCTGGTCTAAACATCAGAAAATGAATCACTGATGTGCCCCCTACTTCCTGGCCTCTCAGAACAACCCTTCACCATCCTTGGGGTAGGAGAGATTTCTGAGGGCAGAGCAGCTGCTTTTCCCCAGGCTGATGCCTCACAAAGTGGATGCTCCGCCCAAAAAAGATGGTGACTACAGTACTGGAGAATGATTCAGCACAGGGGTTCTGGTTGCCATCCCCACAGTGTCTCTACCTCGGCCTCCAAATTTACACTTTTCTTTCCTTTTACAACTCCAGTCCTGTCAGCTCTCCCCCACCAGAGCCCCGAGTAAGTGGCTATGAACAAGGTTTTCTGCGTGGGCCCTTTAAAACAGAGTCTGCATCCAAGAGGTGTGTCTCTTCCTTGGGGACAGATATCTGGGTCTTTTCACAGCTAAATGCTGTCTGGGTGCCTCTTCTAGGCTCTGAGATTCTAGGCTGGGGTTCCGAGCACCTCTCAGGGCAACCCACCCCCCTGTGATAGTCCCTCTGGGCCGCAGAGCAGGACAGCCCTTTCTGTGTCTCCACCCTTCCTCCCAGTCTCAGTGTGGCTTCTTCAGCGATCCTTGGTTAAAGACTTCTCTCAGTTTAGTCCAAAGTTGGTTTTCCAAGATGATTGTTCTTAAATTAAGTTATAATCCAATTTGGTCCTGGGAGGTGGCAGTTGGAACATCCGCCTACTCCATCTCCATCTTTCCCCCTACCCAGTAGTTTTTCTTTTATATATATATATATATATAGAAATCTGCAAGTCAATCCAATGAAATCTGCCACATTTACCAAATTACTGGGAAGCAGATACAATTCTAAATTAATTTAGTAACTTGACCTATTTATGTCTATAACTACCAATGTAAAGGAAATATGGCCTCCCTGGCAGGAAAGTCCAAATCATTGAAACGGATACCTGGAGTCAGACACCCTGGTGCTAAATTCTTACCCTGTCTTATAAAAGTTCACAGAAGTGGCACAAGCCCTTTAAATTTAGTGAGCTTCATTTTCCTCATATATAACTATATAAATATAAAATATTTCTTTCTCTATTTGCCACATATAATTGTTAGAAGAGTCACAAATTGTTAAGCACCCCAGAGCTAAGTAGCAATAGTTTCACTTTATTTTTTTCATAACCTTATCTTTTTTTTATATTTCATTTAAGCACAACATGACATGTATTTGAGTAAATGAATCAATGCTTCATAGAAAATATTAATCTACTTACTTCTGAAGTGGAGGTTAAGGACTCTGCTTAAAAATAATATCCCCTTTTTAAACATTTTTGTCATTTTTGTTTCAAATCACTTTTATGCATTGTCTTGATGTCTTTCACATGGAAATTACTCAATGGAAGTAGGCACTACAAACATTATTATTTTCATTCCTCAGATGTCAAAGCTGAGGCAAAGAAAGCAACTTAATCATCTTAACTTAGATTTCCCCTAAACAACGACAATAACAAAATCAGCCTTGCAAGAAATTTCCACTCCAGTGCTCATTTTCTGCCGTCATAATTTTTCCAGGGTCAGATTCTTACAGCAATCGTCTAAATTCATAATTACCATAGTTGCATGCACAATTTGAGTAGTTAAGTAATTACTTGATTTGCACATGCAAATACTGCAATCATTGGCACATAAAAATAATATCCTTTAAACATTTGGACCCAATGGAGGACAAATGGTCAGGAAAATCAAAATTCCTGTGGTTCCTAAAAGGGATAACTATGAACAGAGATGCTTAGATGTTTAGAGGATCAGCAAACTTTAACCCAGAGCGAAAGAAGCAATGTGATACCTCTAATTTCAATCTCCTTATCTCTATTCAGAAATTTCCAGGTACTGATAAACTATTTAGAACCTTAAAGCTCTGAAACTAGATGAGAACACTTGCATGTAAAACATAATATCCCCACCAGTGGAGAGGTTGGCGGGGATGGGGAGGGGAAGATCTGGGCTAATCCCTCAATCCCTAAACCTTCTAATACTAATCTCTAAAATATGGATAATGATTTCAACATTATAGGGTTGAAACGAGAAATAAATAAGATAATTATCTAAAAGTAGTCTGTAAACTCTAAAACCTTGTACAAATAAAACTGATTATTACCGGGTTTGAAATATATATGATGCTATTGAGTTTCCCAATAGAGCAGACAGACATCAGGTTTTTGGGCTGAACAAGCTTTCTAAAGAAGCGTAGTAATTTTAGCACATTCCCCACTTCCATTGAAAAGGACTGTAGCATGAAAGGGTTGTGATCTTCCTTTTATGTCCAGAGCTGATGTGGCTTCTGTGTTAGTCCTATATCTAGCTTTTGATCCCATAATTGAGAGTGGATGACGGAGAAGCTGGCAAGAATTTCAAGGAGAGCAAAAATAAATGTCTGTGATGTTAGAAACCAGGCCCTCTAATGAAAACGAGGGGGGCAAGGTATTTTTCACTATCCCAATAAGTTCATGAGAATTGTGGGCCTGCTAATATTTTTAAGGGATGGGGGAAAATATTTTTCACATGACACTGAAGCTAGAGCACTCACTGAAGATGGAGCCAGAGAAACGTACCTGTGATATTGTACAGGATTGCTGAAAACTAAAGGTCCAAGGCAACTGAAAATGGTTCCATCAGGGAGCTTGCATTGTTTCGTGGGGATGATGAACAGAAATGATATTGGTTAACCTATGGAAAGACTGAACAATGAGTTGAGGGACATGTTAAAAGATTTTGCAAGAGATGTGATTTTAGATTTATTGACACGTGGCACCCTCCTTTGCTTACAAAGAAAAGCTCACATTGCTAAAAAGGTTGCAGACTCTCCTTCCCAAAGACCTCTTTCTAACACAGAAATCAGTGGGATGCTCTGGAAAAGGCGTGACTTTAAAGACAGGGAGATTATTATTATACTCTTGTCCCATTACCAGATGGCTGCACACCTAGATCTGGTGAGATATTAATACTTCACCTCTTGAACTCTTCAGATTGAAAATATCTAGGATATTTTCAAATCCCTAAAGTGAAGCATAGAGGGAGATCACACACAGCTTAGTCATGATTCCTACAATATCACCAAGACCCAGTTTCTTTGTTTTTCAGATACACTCGTGTGGCTACGTAGGATGTCAAGGTGACAGGAGCAGCTATAGCTAGTCCTTCCTGACTCAGGGCAGAGAGGAAGGCAACTGTGTCTGTTTCACAACTTTCCACAAACACACGTACTTTACTTAATCAATTCTGATTGGTACAAATGTAATCATGGCAACCAAGACATTTGAGGACTCTGACTGTTTCAGAACACAGGAGCTGAATTTTGGAGTAGGGTTGGTACCCCAGAGAAATCCTGCATATGTTTTTCCTAGAAGTCCAGATGCTGGTGGCAGAAACAACAGATACACAAAACCAGAGATTTAGAAGTAAATCTATCTAGAGGCATGACAGTGAATGGGAGGGCTTCTTTGATAACTTTTCCAAGATTTATGGTTCCAAACTTCTTATCTTCAGTTTTATCTCTTACAAGGAGACTGCGTTCATCAAAGGTTGCCCCTCGTGGTGGCCTCCATACACTTCCACTTTCACGGGGAAGCCATGCAGATCCCCGGAATAGACAAGCCTTACCTAATGTCCTTTAGGTTCATCCATACACCTTTCACTTAGCGGCTGCATGCCCTTGTGAAAGTTGCTGACCTCTTTGTGCCTTAGGAATCTGAGTGGCAAAACAGGAATAAGGAGATGTATTCTCAGGGTCATGGTAAGGACTGAAGATGTATATGGGAAGACCCTACCACAAGGTATGCTGTATACTGGATGCTCAATTAATGATAATGATTACTCTAAATCAGGGGTCCCCAAACTTTTTACACAGGGGGTCAGTTCACTGTCCCTCAGACCGTTGGAGGGCCAGACTATAAAAAAAACTATGAACAAATCCCTATGCACACTGCACATATCTTATTTTAAAGTAAAAAAAAAAATGGGAACAAATACAATATTTAAAATAAAGAACAAGTAAATTTAAATCAACAAACTGACCAGTATTTCAAGGGGAACTATGGGTCTGCTTTTGGCTAATGAGATGGTCAATGTCTGGTTCCATATTTGTCACTGCTAGCCGTAACAAGTGATATAACGTGCTTCCGGAGCCGTGACGCATGCGTCCTGCGTCACCGGAAGTAGTACTGTATGTGAGCGATGCCACGCTTTGTGGCGCCGCCACATACAGTGCTCCTCCCACTGACCACCAATAAAAGAGGCGCCCCTTCAGGAAGTGCGATGGGGGCCAGATAAATGGCCTCAGGGGGCCACATACAGCCCGCGGGCATAGTTTGGGGACCCCTGCTCTAAATAGTTTGGTTCAGGACTTGCGATTTATTTCTTAGGGCTTCCTCTCTTGCGCTCATCACCACACTGTAACCAAATGTCAACATTCCAAGTGGTCCTCACCTGACTTTCAGGATTTGGAAGAAGTCAGCAGTCTGAATAAAACTGGAGGCACGGCACATCAAATTTGTGAATCAGTGAACAAGGCAACATAGTGCAGAGACCAAGAAAAGAATGGTTGCCATCATAGATCAAGTCCTCATCACTCTTAGTGTTGAAACATTTTCTAAGTTGCCAAAATGCACATGTGAAATTCAGAGAAAAAAAACCTAACAAATTCAAATGTTTGATGAAATGAAAACTCTGTAGGGAAGTTTCCCTGAAAACTAACTGTCCCTTATTTATCAGCAAATGACCAGCTGCAACAGGTCGACTTGGAAACTCTTGCTACTTGACCTCATCAGCCACCACCCTGCAATAGGTCACCATTGCTTAATTAGACAAGGGAGTTTTCAAATGTAATCTCTTTGCACTCAGCAGGCCCTGGGTCAAACAGAATCTGACTAACCTGCAGCTTGTGTTTACACAGCTTCCAACAGTTCAAAAAGCCAAGGGAAGATCAGAAGCTTATCTTCCAGCCAACAGGGGAGGGAGGGTAGGTGGAATTTGACAGAAGGTTGTAATCATCCACATGGGGGGATGTGGGGATGGCCTGCTCATCTGTTTTTAAGCGTGTTGGGACAAGATGTTACATTTCTAGAAATGTGGATACAGAAAAAAGTGGGCTGATGCCATTCCTGTAGTTTAATTAAGAAGGAAAGCAAAGATCTAACAGGAGTTCAGCTCTGTTGGCTGGGCCTCCTCCCTGGGGAAGCGAGTGGAGAGGTGGGGGAGGGGAAGGGAGAGGCGGGGGAGGGAGGAAGAGGGGAGAGACGATGAGCACTGTAGGATGTGCTGGCCAGCGCGTGCCAGCTGTTCATGGTGAATCCTATTCTAGCTCATGACCACGTGTTCCAGCCCTTTTGGAAAATTACCTCCAAATAACAGATCACGAAAGAGCGACTCCGACAAGCCCTATAATTTAGTCCCAAGAGGAAATTCTTCATTCATCAAGTGTACAGGAGGCTAAATTAGTTCTTTACCCACGTGGGCCCTGGTTGGCAATTTTATGTGAGGGTAAGCCCTACCTTGGGGAGGAGTCCAGCCAGAAAGGATGGCGGTCAAGGCCGGCCTGGTGCCCAGCTGGATCAGACCATATATTGTGCCACAGATTGGGTAGAGTTCATGGGGAATATCTTTGGGACTCAGTCCCTCTCACTATTTTTTTTTTCAAATGCACATTTTTGGGGCTTTGTGGGGAATGAGTGAATCTGCTTCATCTCAGCCTGAGGCTGCTGGAACGTTCTTCACCAGGAAGGAGCGTCAACTTGCCAGAAGTCCAAGATGGGACTGAAGCCAACTACATCCTTTAAAAGAACTCTTCAGTTCTTTCAACTTGCATTCTCAGTTATTGAACCAAGATACAAAGTAATCACAAATGCATATGTGTTATACAGAGATTTCCCCCCTTATTTGTTGGTTTATATTTGTTTTTGCTGTTGGTCTGTGCACCTATTCACACTACAGTCCAACACCACTGTCGGCGCTCATTAAAACCAAAATGAAACAAAACAAAAACACCTTAAAACACTTAAAACGCAGATATATGTCTGAGAGGGCATCACTTTTCCTTCAGCTAAATCGTTATTTTTTCGGACTTTGGTTTTTTTCTTTTAATTGAGAGGTCGTTGAATTCCTCAGCTGTAGCGACCATTTCAAGACATCTATAAATAAGCCAGAAGTTTTCTTTGGGCCTAATCAACAGGTTGCTTAAAACAAGATGCTTTTTTAGATTCCCTACATTTTAAGAATGAGGTTGCTAAATTTGGGCTGCCTTCTGAAGTTACAAATCTTGTTTCTCTTCTTAGAAATCCCATTCGCTGCTTGCATCTAGGAATCTGAATGAAATGACATGCTTCTCCTCTTGCTATCTTTGCAGTCATCTCAGAAATGCCTCATCTGTGCTTGCCAGACTTCTTTACGGATTTTGAGAGGAGCCACTCTCTCTGGAAATCAAGTCTTCTTTGTGAATTCACTAAACATTACAAGCAGGACATGTTTGGGGGGGAAAAAGAGTTTACTTATTTGGGGAGAAAATGATTCTTCAGAAATAGAACATAGATGCTTTCACAAATAGTAAGACAAGAGTTCAAAAGTAAAATTAGAATTAAAGTACTGCGTTTTATATAGATCACTAAGTTCAAATAAGACTATGCAAATAGAGTTGGTTGATTTGTACAACTTTGTCAACCTATTTATTTCCTGTTTTCTGCCCATAAAGACTGATGCTGGCATTACATCTCTAAATTTAAACTCATAGAATGTAAAAATGGGTAGGCTATTCAAAGTACAGAATTTTGTGCTCTACAAAATAGAAAATTCTCACTAAAGAAAAATTTTAAAATAGAGTATACTAGCCCTGGCCGGTTGTGCAAACAGAATGTCATCCCAAAACACTAAGGTTGTGGGTTCAATCCCCAGTCAAGGCACATATGGGAAGCAACCAATGAATACACAACTATATGGAACAATAAATGAATGCTTCTCTCTCTCTCTCTCTCTCTGCCCCTCCCTCCCTCCCTCCTTCTTTCCCTTCCTCTCTCTTTCTCTAAAATAATTAAAAATTTAAAAATAGAATATACTTAAAATGATTAAAATGTACTTAATAAAAGTACTTTACTCTATAGCCTTTCATTCAAGGTGTTACCACATGAGACAAAGACTTACCTGCCTTCTTAATTTCAATTTTATTTTTCCTTGAGGAGTGGACAAGAAGAAGACTCAGAATGCCTTACAAACCATGCAGAGGAGAGGAGAGGATAAAGCTGAATTTATTGGTTACTCACCTGGGTCTTCTGAACTTAATGTATTTGATAATTTGCCAATTTGTGAAATAAGCCAAGAATCAGAAGGTTTGCACTTCTGAAATCACTCAAAGTCAAGTAAAAATATTAGGGCATAGCCGTTGAGTGGTCTCAACTCATATTTTCAGCGACTGTAAATCTCAGGCAGATGGGGACAGGGATACTGCAGAGAAATAGAGGGTGAGTGTGTCAAATAGACAGCAAAAGTCAAGAGCAAGCCAAAAACTTTATCTTCCTCTAAGCGGCAGATCACCCATTTCTCAAGTAGAACATTTGACATTGACCAAAATCTCTACAAATTGTTTGTTTGTTTCTTTGTTTGTTTGTTTCTTTGTTTTGGGCAAGAGTTCCCTCTAAGAAAAAGCTCATCAGTTTGTGATGAAAAAAAGAAAGATGTTGAAGCATGATGTCATCAAACTACTAAGAGAAACATGTGGATATGGAAACACATCAAAACTGTCTCCATATAATGGCAATCTGTACTTTCATTCATTTCACAAATAATCACTGGGCTGCATTTGATACCCAGGAGTTGTACTACTTTCTGATAATATACTAGAGAATATGCTCATGTAGCTGGTGCCTTGTGAGGAAGGAGAAACAATAATACAGATAAGGAAGGGTCAGAGCACACAGACTCCTCTGCCCAGGAAAAATGTCTTGGCTTCTGTTTTAAGTGTCATGATGAAATACTGGAGGCTTTCCATTTGAGAAATGGCATGATATGATTTAGAATTTTAGAAAAATCACTCCAGCTGCTATGACAGAGTATGCTGATGGGAGGCATGGTGGTGCAGGCAAGCAAAAATGGCACTTGTACAGGAACCAGGACAGTGAAAATACGAGTCAATCTACATAGAGTAAACTTGATTCTAGTAATAAGGCAACACACACGGGGCAGGGGCATTCAAAGGTTTCTGGTTTGAGAAAGACTGTTTGGGTCTTTTCCAATTTATTCTGCTTGTTCTACCCCCTGACAGGGGGGAAGTTAACAAAATTGCACTCATGGTGTCTTCCTCTAAGAGCTTCCCAGTCTATATTTCAACCAAATTTTACATCCTGCAACGTATTTCAAGTAAGAATAGTAGGTTTCTTTTTTGGACAATAAAAGATTGTGATTTACAAGGTTGTTTAAAACTTTCAAATCAAAGCTTGGCAGTCATCATAAGACACAAGCAATTTCATCTTCCAGTACCTTCTTTTAAATGACATTGTGTTGAGCAGAGAGAAAACCAAAATAACACTTGCTCTGGCCATAAACTGTGGAACTTGGAAAATGGCCTTTGTAGAGAGCTGATCATCATGGAGCACAGAGGATGTGCCGTGACAGCCATCTATGTGAAAGAAGCGCACGTGTAGCCAGGGTCCCAGAGGCCTTTTGATCCTCACAGAATCTATAGATGGGAAGGCACTCTGCTACCTTTCAAACTAGAGAGATGTTTCCACTAAGCTTTCTTCTTTGCCTGGCTACATGGCAAGCTCTCTAGAACAGTGTTGTCCAGTAGAAGAATAATATGAACCACATATGTGCATTTATGTTTTCTAGTAGTCATCGAAAGTAAAATATATAAATAAATAAATAAAATTAATTTAAATAAAATTTTAATCCAATGTTTCCAAAATACAAGCAGTACAACATGTAATCAACAACAACAAAAAAAATTGTTAATATGTTTTACTTTATTTTCCCCCTACTAAAACTTCAAAATTTGATGTATAATTATTTCCACTGGACTAGTCACATTTCAAGTGTTCATTAGCCACATATGGCAAATGGCTACTGCAGATATTACAATTCTAGAATACACACACACACACACACGCACACATGCACACTGTTGGCAACAATATCCGAAAAGAAAATAACTAATGTCATATTCTAGACATGACTCAATGGTAGTTCATAAATAGGCAGTTAATAACTGACCAAAGGATCTGCAATAATGTAGCATAAGAATAGCAACCTTGACCTTTGCAAAAATTACAAGCACATTTTGATAACTCATAGCTTCATTTGGACGTGTTTTTTTTTTCTTTTTGGATCTTCACTGCTTTGCCTTACACTTGGACCCAAAAACAAAAAGAAAAATTAAAAGCTGATATATGTTATTCCACTTTTTTAAAAAGGATGAACCTGTAAAGGGATGATACAATTATCCCAAAAATATTTTTCAAAACTCCTGAATGCCTATGTCTGGACTTACCTTTCCATGTTGAAATGATGGTAATAAGTCATTCACAAGGAAGAGAAACAATATGACAAGGTTGAAACTGGGTGCCAAGGGAGGTATTTTGGTATTGCCAAGCCACAGACTGGTTATGACCAGGGGGGTGAAATGACCATGTTGGCGCCACAGTGAGGACAGATGTGGCATTCACCTAACAGTGCTTCTCCGGATACCCAAGTTTTGTTATCTATTTGATCATTAGCATCATTGTTACCCTGTGTGCCTGGGAGGGTCATGATGACCACAGTCCATGTAAGCTGGAAGGCTTTGTGAACCTCTCATGCAAGGTATTGTGAATTAATGACATCCATTTAATTATTTTTCCAAAGTCAACCTAAACCTCATATTTACAGGTGCAATCCATTCAAACTGCAGTAACTCTTGCCAACTACAGATAGATATGTTAGGAGAAAATACATGGAGCCTTCGAAACTAACTCACACTGAAAAGACAGAAAGAATAGAAACTTCCACAGTTTGGAAGAATACTTCAGAGATTTTTTTCAATGACAAATCAGAACTTTTAGATTGGAGAGCGTGACCGATGAAAATGCTTTTCCTAGAAACTATAAAGACTCCACTATTTTCTAAGGCCTGGAAGACTCATGGGGTAAAAAAGGGCTGACAAGAAGTCAGAAACAAATTTTTGGCATCCTCAAACTGACAGGTAAATGTAAAGACATAAAGATTGGGTGAACTTGTTTTTCTCAACCATACCAACATCTGAGTGACTTAATAAAAAAATGCATATAGACTTACACCCCTCATGCAATTTAGATTGAGACACTAGCCATAGATTTTAGGGATTTTTACTTTACTGTAGATGCATTTTACTAGAAGCTGGAGGTTTACAGAGCAAAACCCAATAATATGGTAACTAACTTACCTGGCTGGGGAGAGATTACTGTACACCCTCTCTTTTCCTATAGAACCATTCTCACTTCATGCTTTTAAAGACTATAGGATGCTTTCTACTTATTGCACATTTCTTTAGATGTCTCTATATGCATTCCTGGTAGGTTGGGCTGAAGATTTCCTCCTTCTGCCCACCTCCATTCCCATGAAGGAAGCCACCAGGGCAGGTGTCCACGTGGGGCTAGCATCTGAGGCAGGCCGAGAGGCCCGGAGAACACACCCGCCTCTATGCAGAGCTGAGGCAATGTATCCATGCTGATATTGAATGCATCCTGTAGGGACTGAAGAGAGCCTACAGTCATGAGCCCAGCCACTTCTATGCTATCTTTTCTAAATCCTAAAATTAATGATTATTTTCATAAGGAAAAACTTGTTATATCAAAAAATCATATTTTCAGCAATGGAAGAAACAGATTAAAGTCAGATGAGTTTGAATATGGCTGCAAGTTTTGTTTGATTTCTACTACTGAGGCAACAATGTAGACTTTCTAAAATAATAAGCCTGAACTTATGCTTTCTAAAATAAACACATCTGCATTCACAAATACTATTTGTGATGCAGAACTAATATGCAATTCATACGGGCACTGTTGAGACCATAACCTTACCTTAAGAGATTGCTTTGGGAAGCCGAAGTTGCATTTTAACAAGAGGTAAAATGGAACTAATTTTACCCTTCCTCCAGTATTCTTTTTTTTTCCTTGCAGTAACCATGGTGATAACATTACTGACTCCTAGATCCCAAGCTCAGAACACCCTATTGATTGCCAATTGCAGGTCAGTTTTCCTCAATCTCTTCTAAATGATCATCAGTCTCTACTTGAACACCCTCATTCCCTCTCAAAATAACCTCTTTTCCTTTCCTTTCCTTTCCTTTCCTTTCCTTTCCTTTCCTTTCCTTTCCTTTCCTTTCCTTTCCTTTCCTTTCCTTCCCTTTCCTTCCCTTCCTTTCCCTTCCTTCTTCCCTTCCCTTCCTTCTTTCTTCCCTTCCCTTCCCTTCACTTCCCTTCCCTTCACTTCCTTCTTCCTTCCCTTCCCTTCTTCCTTTCCTTCCCTTCCCTTCCTTCTTGCCTTCCCTTCCTTCTTTCTTCCCTTCCCTTCCCTTCCCTTCTTTCTTCCCTTCCCTTCTTCCTTTCCTTCCCTTCCCTTCCTTCTTGCCTTCCCTTCCCTTCCTCCTTCCCTTCCCTTCCCTTCCCTTCCTCCTTCCCTTCCCTTCCCTTCCCTTCCCTTCTTCCTTCCCTTCCCTTCCCTTCCCTTCCTTCTTCCCTTCCCTTCTTCCTTCCCTTTCCTTCCCCCTTCCCTTCCCTTCTCCCTTCCCTTCCCTTCCTTCTTCCCTTCCCTTCTTCCTTCCCTTTCCTTCCCTTCTTCCTTCCCTTCCCTTCCCTTCTTCCTTTCCTTCCCTTCCCTTCCCTTCCCTTTTCTTCTTCCTTCCCTTCCCTTCCCTTCCCTTCCCTTCCCTTCCCTTCCCTTCCCTTCCCTTCCCTTCCCTTCTCCCTTCCCTTCCCTTCCCTTCCCTTCCCTTCCCTTCCCTTCCCTTCTCTTCCCTTCCCCTCCCTTTCCTTCTTTTCTTTTCCTTATCTTCATGGAAATCTCTGTTCATTAGAAAACTTTAACTTGTATTGAGTCAAATTATTTCAACTAATAACATATTCACTGGCCTTAGTGCTTTGTAAATACTGTGCAAAGATAATTCCTATAGCAGACATAGAACAAGACGGGCACAGAGTGAAATATGCAGATCACATAGCAAAGAAATGTATGCTTGAAACCTAAATGATTTTATCAACCAAGGTCACCCCCCCCAAATTTTCATTAAAACAGAAAATAATAGTATAACATGTTTCTGGCACTTCAAATAGATGCAATCTGGGCAGAAAGGCAGACAACAATTAGTGAAAAGTCAGTTCCCGAAAGGGAATCAGGGCTCGGTGTGCAACAGAATCGAGTGTCAGTGTAAAACAGGAGACGTAGGGGAGGCCACATGGGAAAGAACCAGCCTAGATAAGCAAAAGGGAAACAGAGAACCTCCCTGGACACGACAGGAGAAAAATCAGCGAGGCATGACAATTGCAGCGAGGCAGGATCAGTTTGGATAAACTGAGGTCAAACTCAAAATAAAATGAAACAAAATGAAATAAAATAATAAAATAAAATAAACCGACCAGGCATCTGTGAGACTGATAACATGTGGAGCAGTGTACCTGATAATTGAAATACCTGGTCGGTCTAAGTTATTTTAGGATAGATGTTTCTTTTAAACTATGAATTTAATATAAGTATATATATTTAGTTATATTTTTATTTTTCAATTAATTTTATGCTTGCTTTGGACAGCATATATGTCCATTTTTATCAAATTTTAAATTTCTATATACATCTGCAAACCTTCAGTTGTGTCCTTTTCTTATCCACAGTATATATTTCAAATGTATTTTACATTTTTGTTCCTTCAATACCTGTCAGCAGGAGGATATCTAAATTCCACATTCTACTGGAAACTTTTGCAGAAGCATATTCACGTGTTCCATGCTGAGTAAAAACATTGCAGCCAATCTGCTTTTGATTTCAAAGGAAGGCTGGCTTTAGCCTCAAGTCCAGCCTTTCTAACTGATATGACAGCAGCTACCACAGGGAAACATCTATAGTATTAATGCTGTTTTCCTGCTATGTCCAAAAAGATGTTGAACAGCTTTCTAAAAATTTCTTTACAGCTTACCTCCCATCTCTCCATTCATCAAATGCCCAATAACATCTCAAGAAGGGTGGCAGACATACAGAGGCTTACATTAAGGAAATAGTACAAAACCAAATCTTATAGGATCTTACATAATTTTTGGTAATCCTGGTATAATTGAGTAAGCCCAGGATTAAATAGGTCTAGATTTGAACTTCACGTTTGCCATTAATTTGATCATATGAATTTGGGCAAACCACTCTCAGAGCCAGTTTTCTCATCTGTAATGTGCAGCCTATTATGGTGAGGGTTAAATAAAATATTTATATTACAAAAGAAACTTACAGAATACCTGGCACATTGTAATCATGCCAAGAAAATATTAGTTCCTTAATTCATTTATTCAGTCACACATCTCCACTAATACAAATAAAATAGACACCCCATTCCTTCTGAATTATTTTGGAGCAAAATATTACTGAAGACATAAAATCGGGGTTTATATGGAAACTGTGTGGGAAAAAATTGCCATATATGTTGTCACAGACTTTGCTTCTACTTCCTATCAGGTGGCTCAGCCATTTGAGTTGGCGTCAGTCTATTAAGCATGTCTGCTGTATGTTTTGTTCCAATATTGATATTTGGAGTTGAGATTGGAACCCTGGAAGTCTGAAGAACATTTCAGGCAAGGTAAAAACAAAGGTTGGCATGCAGTCTCTCATGTGGAAGAGGTTGACCATATTTCTAAGGGAACAGTGTAAAGTATGTTTTCCCAGAGGCAAAAAATTTAATTCCCAAACAATTACACTGATTTCTTTTCTGTAAGTCAGATTTGCCTCACAAAGGCTAGCAAAAACTAATTTTTTTTCCCTAATGTATGATACTGTATAACCTGCCATCCAACTATAATTTGGCTGTTTTGTCTGTTATTTGGAGAATTACTATCCTCTGACCTCAATCTGACCAGTCTTCTAATTTCTGGTCTTTAAATTACTTTAGCAATTTATACGATTCTCAATGGCTTCCTCATTATTTTTTTATTATTCATTGAAGGGCCAATTCTAAAACCATCTCAGATACCTTATATCCAATGAAGTTTCCAGAACATACTCATGAAGAGCCTTTAAAGATTTTAACACTCAAAATATTGTAGTATTCCAGATTTTTTTAAATGCACTTTTGATTCTAATATTTATATAAATAGATATGCACTAACATTCACATGCAATGTTTACATAAATCTAGGACCGTAGATATATTTCACATACATACATTTAACATTATGTAGTTTTGGGAATTCAACGCAAAATCACACAGGTCATCTTAATAAAACATTGGAAACCTCGAAGTCATTAGTGTAGCCTTCTCCATCAAACTTTGCTCTTAAACCGTAAGTGATTATTATTTTTATTTTTTATTTAAATGAAAAAAGTTCCAGGGTTATCTATCATATCTTTCTTTCCTGGACTAACATAGCCCCTGGGTTGTAGGACCAGGCTTCTGAGTGGCCGGTACAAGTGAAGGACTACTGAAATCTTCCTCACAAACAACCCTTCAAGATGTTAGGAATGAACTTTATCTCAACCAGGCTGCCAATGATAAGATTTCGAAAAGGAGTGAAGACTGACCACCCACAGCCTTGCTGTCTCTAGAGCAGGTCTAGCCAGATTTGCAAAAACCACTATCATAGTACTAGGAGCATCTCCAACTGACTGTCCTGTTGATTGTCAGGTCTTCAGGGAGTTTTATCTAATTGTCTAAAAGCAGGGAGAAAAGCAAAGCACACATTCATTTACATGTAGACAGTTTTTGCCTTTTGCTTGGAGTGGGGGGAAGGGGAACACAGATTTACTCATGCTATTTTTTTCTTGGAGCCAATATGCCACAAGTGGAAGAGCCCTTGCAATTCGACTTTATGTTTTTTTTCTTTTAAAGATTGCCTAAGAGGTACTAAACTCAGGGCCTCTTCTTTAAAACCACCTGGGAGCTGAAGAGACATGTCTGCGCGTGCGTAAGCACTGCCAGAGGTGACAGGGTGGCTGCTGACAGCCCAGGAAGTGAATCACAGCCTTTGCTGGTTTCTATTTTGACAGCAGAGGAAAAAAAAAAACCATCAAAAATAACCTACAAAAAAAATTCAATAAATAACGCATCATCCATGCCTGGGACCCTCACTTCTAATTGTCTCCCTCCCTCCTGGTTCTATCATTAAATGAGTCAATGGTTGAAAAACTCCAAATGTCTCTTATGGAGTTAATTCGGATATTAAATCATCTTAGTCCTTCTGCAAGTGCAAAAAAAAAAAAAGCTATAAATTAAGAATATGTTATGAATGTTATGACCCAGGACAGAACAGCATACATTTTAAAAATAAATTCAGTTCCTGAAAAACATGAGTTCCTCTGCTCCACCATTGATCAGTTTGCTGGAAGGACACATACTTCAAGGTTAGTAAATACCACTATTTTTGTTTTATAAATACCTAATTACTTGCCAGTAAAGCATGAGAAAACCTTCATCACTTAACCCCCCCAAAGCATCTAAAATATCCAAAGACTTAATAAGTCATTGTCAAAATACTCCTACATCCAACTAAAATAACCAGCAAATTGCACTGGCACCTTTTCAGGCACAACAGTGTTGAGGAGATTTATTCTTACGTGGCCATGTTGTTGTGGGCTGTGTTGAAACCATTTCAGATTCTTACCTCTTCGCCATTGAGATTCATAGATACTATTTTTACCTTTGCTAAGTTTCCTGGATGACTGAAGTCCTTACTGTCTTCAGTTAGTCATATCCCACACTCAACTAATTCTCAGATGCTGGAATAATGACAACAATTGGGATCATGACAAACTTCTGACACCGAAGTCCTGTCTTTATCAATAAGGGCAGAGTTACCTTTTCATGAGTCATCTCCAACCACCTCTTGGATTTGGTGGCAGAGACTCCAGAGCTCAGACTTTTAGAACAACTTTTTTTGAAGGACATAGGAAGTGGGAAAATTGTTTGTTGTTTTGACCATGTCAATCACTTTGGGCTCCCTTTTTACATAGGTTATGAATCTATTCTAGCCTCCTGCAGTAGTTGGTTAAGATTAAGGTAGTTAATTCTCTCATTCATCGTATAAGGGAGTCATTCATCATTTGCAAGATCTTGGAAAGCCCCATGTTAAATTCCACTGAAAACACAGTTCCCATCTGAAGCTCAAAACTAATGAAGAGGCCATCTCAAGAGTCCTGGAGCCAAACAGAGGTGATGAGAATAGAGTCCAATTCAGCTCGTTTTACCAGGCATGCTGCAAACACCAACATCTGATGCCTCTGCAGCGTCCATTTACAGCAGGGGTTGGGAACCTATGGCTCGCGAGCCAGATGTGGCTCTTTTGATGGCTGCATCAGGCTCACAGACAAATCTTTAATAAAAATAATAATAACAAAAAAAAATAGCCTGACCTGTGGTGGCGCAGTGGATAAAGTGTCGACCTGGAATGCTGAGGTTGCCAGTTCAAAACCCTGGGCTTGCCCAGTCAAGACACATATGGGAGTTGAAGCTTCCTGCTCCTCCCCCCTTCTCTCTCTCTCTCTCTCTCTCTCTCTCTCTCTCTCTCCTCTCTAAAATAAATAAATAAATAAATAAATAAAATAATTTAAAAATATATAAAACATTCTAATGTATTACAATCCATTCATTTCCGACCATTCATGTTCATGGTTGCGGGTGGCTGGAGCCAATCACAGCTGTCCTCCAGGACAACACCAAATTTTTATTGGATAACGTGTAACGTACATGGGTCGTTGTATGGCTCTCACAGAATTACAGTTTAAAATATGTGGTGTTCATGGCTCTCTCAGCCAAAAAGTTTCCCGACCCCTGATTTACAGCATCCATCTTCTTTTAACCTGAGTTTACCCTTCACTCTTTGGAGGAAGGTCAGCATGCTCCTTCATGAGACCCACCTTATATAGCCTATCATGGCAGTGCATGGGTTCACGAATGCCCAGGGGTCCATGCATGTCTCCGAAATAACAACAGCATTCCTGGTACTGTGCATGAGTCTGGTGATTGCCTAACCCGCATGCCTTTTTTATGATACACCAAGACGACAATGGAGAATTGCTGAGAAAAAGTAATTAGGTCACAAAAGAAGCTCCCTGCTACATCAAAAAATTTATAAAAAATCACTGCTGTTCTAAGAAACATAGGACAAGGATTTCCCAGGGTAGAATAAAGTACAATCAGATGAAAGAAAATGAGCAATTCTCAGGCCAGAGAATGGTACTCCCTGCATCAGCAGTGGAAAGCAGTGGGGTCTGTGATACAGATTTCATCATGGGCAGCCCGGGTTTTTGCAATGTTTTTTATTCTAATCATGTTTCAAGCTACTGCATTATAAATTATAGGGAAGGGTAGAAGAATTTCTAGTGCTATATGATTCTAATTTATAGAGTCATTGTTGTCTTGAAATTTCTGTATGGCACGATTCATATTGTATATATGGAGGCTCCCTTTTTACAGTGCAGTGATGTAGAATAAGGAAGAAAAAATATATATACTTTTTACAAATGAAGGCTAGAAACATTAAAATTAGAAGTTATGATAATTTCTAAAAACACCAAGATTGTTTAATTTTCAGTAAGCACTTCTATATCATATTTCTATTATAATATTCTACATTATATATTCTATATTACTATATATGTACTACTTATATATTACTGTATGTTATAATGTAATGTATTAATAGATATGATAACATACTATATTACTAAATCTATGTTATCATATTTTATGGTATATTTCTATTACTGTGTTCTGTTTCTTCCCATTCTTATGAGTTTAAAATAGGAACTTCAGAAGTTGACTTTTTTTTTAAGGTGTGACATTAAATCTTTTTTTATTATTAATTTTAATGGAGAGACATTGATAAACCAGGGTACATATGTTCAGAGAAAACATCTCTATCTCCAGGTTACTTTGACATTTGATTATGTTGCATTCCCATCACCCAAAGCCAAATTGTCTTCCATCACCGTCTATCTGGTTTTCTGTTACTCCTCCCCTCCCCCTTCCCTCCCCCATAACCACCACACTCTTGTCCATGTCTCTGAGTCTCATTTTCATGTTCCACCTATGTTTGGAATCATATGGTTCTTAGTTTTTTCTGATTTACTTATTTCACTCAGTATAATGTTATCAAGGTCATTTCTTATGGCTGAGTAGTATTCTATAGTATATATGTACCAAAGCTTTTTAATCCACTCATCCACTGACAGACACTTGGGATGTTTCCAGATCTTTGCTATTGTGAACAATGCTGCCATAAACATGGCGGTGCATTTCTCCTTTTGAAACAGTGCTATGGTGTTCTTGGGGTATATTCTTAAAAGTGGGATAGCTGGGTCAAAAGGCAGTTTGATTTTTAATTTTTGAGGAATCTCCATCCTGTTTTTCACAGTGACTGCATCAGTCTGCATTCCCACCAGCAGTGTAGGAGGGTTCCCTTTTCTCCACATCCTCGCCAGCACTTATTCTGTGTTGTTTTGTTGATGAGTGCTATTCTGACTGGTGTGAAGTGATATCTCATTGTGGTTTTAATTTGTGTTTCTCTAAAGATTAGTGATGTTGAGCATTTTTTCATATGCCTATTGGCCATCTGTATGTCCTCTTTGGAGAAGTGTCTATTCATTTCTTTTGCCCATTTTTTTATTGGATTGTTTGTCTTCCTACTGTTGAGTTTACAAGTTCTTTAAAAATTTTGGTTATTAACCCCTTATCAGATGTATTGTCGAATATGTTCTCCCATTGTGTAGTTTGTCTTTTTATTCTGTTCTTATTGTCTTTAGCTGTGCAAAAGCTTTTTAGTTTGATATAGTCCCATTTGTTTATCCTGTCTTTTATTTCACTTGCCCTTGGAGATAAATCGGCAAATATCTATATTGCTGTGATAGATGTCAGAGAGTTTACTGCCTATGTTTTCTTCTAAGATGCTTATGGTTTCACAGCTTACATTTAAGTCTTTTATCCATTTTGAGTTTATTTTTGTGAATGCTGTAAGTTGGTGGTCTGGTTTCATTTTTTTGCAAGTAACCGTCCAATTTTCCCAACACCATTTGTTAAAGAGGCTATCTTTACTCCATTGTATGCTCTTACCTCCTTTGTCAAAATCAGTTGTCCATAAAGGTGTGGGTTTATTTCTGGGTTCTCTGTTCTGTTCCATTGATCCATATGCCTGTTCTTATGCCAGTACCAGGCTGTTCTGAATACAATAGCCTTGTAGTATAACTTGATATCAGGAAGTGTGATACCTCTCATTTTGTACTTCCTTTTCAAGAATGAGGAAGCTATTTGTGTTCTTTTTTGGTTCCATATAAATTTTTGGAATATGTCTTTGAATTTTTATATATTTGAAGTATGTCATTGGTATTTTAATTGGTATTGCATTGAATTTATAAAATGCTTTTTGGTAATATAGACATTTTAATAATGTTTATTCTTCCAAGCCATGATCACAGTATATACTACCACTTGTTTGTATCTTCCTTGATTTCTCTTATCAATGTTTTATAATTTCCCAAGTACAAGTCTTTAATCCCCTTGGATAAATTTACTCTTAGGTACTTTATTTTTTTTGGTTGCAATAAGGAAGGGGATTGTTTCCTTAATTTCTCTTTCTGAAAGTTCATTATTACTGTATAAAAATGCCTCTGATTTCTGAGTATTAATTTTATATCTTGCCACCTCGCTGAATTCATTTATCAGGTCCAGTAGTTTTTTGACTGAGACTTTAGGGTTTTCTATATACAATTATCATATCATCTGCAAATAATGATAGTTTTACTTCTTCTTTTCCAATTTGGATGCCTTTTATTTCTTCTACTTGTCTGATTGCTGTGGCTAGGACTTCCAGAACTATGTTGAATAAGAGTGGTGAAAGGGGGCACCCCTGCCTTGTGTCTGATCTTAAGGGGATCGCTTTTAATTTTTGCCCATTGAGTATAATGTTGGCTGTGGGTTTGTCATAGATATCTTTTATCATGTTGAGGTATGTTCGCTGTATTCCCACTTTGCTGAGAGTTTTGATCATGAATGGGTGCTGGATTTTATCAAATGCTTTTTCTGCATCTACTGAAATTATTATGTGGTTTTCCTCCTTCCTTTTGTTTATGTGATGAATCACATTGATAGATTTGCGAATATTGTACCAGCCTTGCCTCCCAAGAATAAATCCCACTTGATCATGATGTTTGATTTTTTTCATATATTGCTGGATCTGGTTTTCTAATATTTTGATGAGGATTTTAGCAGCTAAATTCATCAGGGATATTGGCCTATAATTTTCATTCTTTGTGTTGTCCTTGCCTGGTTTTGGAATCAGAATTATGCTTGCCTCATAAAAGGAACTTGGAAATCTTCCTTCCTCTTGAATTTTTTAAATAGCTTGAGAAGGATAGGAGTTAGTTCTTCTTTGAATATTTGGTAGAATTCCCTTGTGAAGCCATCAGGCCCAGGGCTTTTCCTGTTGGGAGTTTTTGATAACTTTCGATCTCATTTGTTGTAATTTGTCTGTTTAGGTTTTCTGATTCTTCCAGATTAATTTTTGGAAGATTCTATGTTTCAAGGAATTTGTCTATTTCATCTAGGTTGTCTAGTTTTATGGCATACAGTTCTTCATAGCATTTTCTTACAATATTTTGTATTTCTGTTGTGTCAGTTGTTATTTCTCCACTCTCATTTCTAATTTTATTTATTTGAGTCCTCTCTCTTTTTTTCTTGGTGAGTCTGGTTAAAGGTTCATCAATCTTGTTTACCATTTCAAAGAACCAGCTCCTGGTTTCATTGATCCTCCGTATTGTTTCTTTAGCCTCTATGTCATTTATTTCTCTTCTGATCTTTATTATTTCCTTCCTTCTACTGCCTCTGGGTTTTACTTGCTGTTCTTTTTCTAATTGTTATAGATGCAGGGTCAAGTTGTTTATTTGAGCTTTTTCTAGCTTCTTAAGGTATGCCTGTAATGCTATGAACTTTCCTCTCAGTACTGCTTTTGCTGTGTCCCATAAATTTTGAATTGATGTATGCTTATTATCATTCATTTCTAGAAATTGTTTTTATTTCTTCTTTGATCTCATTGTTAACCCATTTGTTATTTAATAACATGCTATTTAGTTTCCAAGTGTTTGTGTATTTTTCAGTTTTTCTGTTTTGAGTGATTTCTAGTTTCATGCCATTGTGATCAGAGAAAATGATTGATATGATTTCAATCTTCTTAAAATTGTTGAGATCATTTTTGTGCCCTAACATGTGGTGTATCCTAGAGAATGTACCATGAGCACTTGAAAAGAATGTATATTCTGCTGCTTTAGGGTGAAAGGTTCTGAAGATATCTATTAAATCCAGGTGATCTAGTGTGTCCTTTAAGTCTGCTGTTTCTTTGTTAATTTTCTTTCTTGAGGATCTATCTAGTGATGTTAGTGGGGTATTGAAATCCCCCACTATTATACTATTGCTGTTGATCTTGCCCTTTAAATCCATCAAAGTCTGCTTTATATATTTAGGTGCTCCTATATTAGGTGTGTAGATATTTATAATGGTTATATCTTCCTGTTGAATTGCTCCTTTTATCATTATGTAATGACTGTCTTTATCTCTTACTATAGCCTTTATTTTAAAATCCATTTTGTCTGATATAAGTATTGTTACATCAGCTTTTTTTAATTTCCATTTGCATGAAATATTTTTTTCCATCCTTTTACCTTCAGTCTATGTGCATCTTTTGTTTTAAGGTGGGTCTCTTGTAGACAGCATATGTATGGGTCCTGTTTTCTTATCCACGCACCTACCCTATGTCTTTTGATTGGATCATTTAATCCATTTACATTTAAGATTATTATTGATATGTAGTTGTTTATTGCCATTTTATTTTTTAAAGATGTATTCCTCTTTTGCTATATTTTTTCCCCCTTTGATCTATTTACAACAGGCCCCTTAGCATTTCTTGCAGCATTGGTTTGGTTGTAGTAAATTTCTTGAGTTTTTTTTTTGTCTGGGAAGCTTTTTATTTCTCCTTCAATTTTAAAGAATAGCCTTGTTGGCTAAAGTAGTCTTAGTTGTAGGCTCTTGTTCTGTATTACTTTGAATATTTCTTGCCATTCCCTTATGGCCTCAAATGTTTCTGTTGAGAAGTCGGATGTCATCCTTATGGGGGCTCCTTCGTAGGTGATAGCCTTTTTTTCTCTAGCAGTTTTTAATAATTTCTCTTTTTCACTTAGCTTTGGTATTTTAATTATGATGTGTCTTGGTGTAGATTTCTTTTGGTTTCTCTTTAATGGAGTTCTCTGTACTTCTTGAACTTGTGAGATGTTTTCTGGCATTAATTTAGGGAAGGTTTCAGCTATGATATGATTGAACAAAGTCTCTATCCCTTGTTCTTTCTCTTCTTCAGAAACTCCTATGATGCAGATGTTATCTCTCTTCATGTTGTCACAGAGCTCTCTTAGAATTTCCTCAGACTTTTTTAGTCTCTTCTTTTTTCTGCTCTGCTTCCATTCCTTCATTTATCTTTTCCTCTAACTTGCTGATTTGATACTCAGCCTCATCTATCTTGCTTTTAATTCCTTCCATTGTGTTCTTCATTTCTGATATTGTATTTGTCATTTCTGACTGATTTTTTTTATTATTTCTATGTCCCTTTTTATATTTGCTATCTCTTTAGATGTTCGTAATGACCATCTACTGTTGTTTTAAAATCTTTCAGCATCCTAACAATCATTATTTTAAACTCTGCATCTGGTAATTTGGTTATATCTGACGCATTCAGGTCCTTTTCTGAGGATTTCTCTTGGTTTATTTGTGTTGCATTTCTGTGCCTTCCCATTTTGTCTGTGTATAAGAAGGTTTTGACCACTGGAGTCCAATGGGTGTGGCCTTTGTGTTCTCTAGGTGTGGTCTTTCTGCAGGTCCGCCAACCCTTCTGCCACTGCTGCCTAGGGTGTTTGAGTATGGGTGTTGCTGGCGCCAGCCCACTGGGGCTGTTGCTGTGATTTCCACCTCTCCTCCATGGAAGTGACTGTGATCACGTGCCCGGGTCTACAAGCTTCCATGGCCTCTGCCTTTGCCCCACCCCCGCAGGTGGATTTTTGTGCTGCGCCTTGGCTGCAAGCCTTCCTTGAGGGCAGGGGCGAGCACCTTTGCTCAGCTATGGGTCTCCACCTCATTTTGGATTTTTGCCCTGCCCCCACAGGAGGAGCCCGCTTGTGGGTTGGCTGCAAGCCTTGGCTCTGTGGGCTGGGCTGGGCTGCATGCCTGCGCTCAGTCATGGGACTCTGCCTGTTCTGGGATTTTACCACACACCCGCTGGAGGGGCCAGCTTATGCATTGGGTTCAAGCCTCAGTTCCACGGGCCAGGCAAGGCTGCATGCCTACTTGCTCAGTGGTGGGTCTCCACCCCTTCTGGGGATCCCATCCTTTTGCATCCCACTGCCACTCACCCTCTGGCGAGCCCTCAGGTGTGTGGGTGGGAGCTGCAGCTCAGACCCTAACACTCAATACTGTAGTCCTGAAAGCTCCTTTCTTTTAAGCAACTCTGCTCTGAGTGCCACAGGTGGGCTTCTTTGGCTGGTGTCCTGCTTCCCTTTGCTGGTATTGCTGGTTCCAGGGGAAATACTCTCTTCAGATTTGGAGAGTAACTCAGCCCAGGGGTTAGGGTGGCTATCCCTCAAAGTGTTTCTCACTGTGCCTCCTAGATTACACTCTCTTCCCGCTGTTCTGGTCCTCTCCTCTCTCCCGTCCCCTGGAGCCCTGGGTGAGTGGTTGTGAGAGATGTTTTCTGCATGATCCCTTTAAGAAGATTCCTGGGTCTGAGAAATCTGTCTCTTTCTCACAAGCAGTATCCTGACTTGTTTTGTAGCTAAATACTATCTACACGCCTCTTCTAGGCTCTGGGGCTCAGGACCCTCCCCTATCCACTAAACTCACTTCCCACCACACAAGTCTCTCTGGGCTGCCATTTGCTCTGGGGAGCTGGGCAGCCCTCTCAGCATTTCCACTTTTCCTATCAGTCTCTGTGTGTCTCTTTGGTGATCCTTGGTTAAAAGTCCTCTTAGTTTAGTCCAAAGTTGGTTTTTCCAGATGATGGTTCTTAAAATTAAGTTGTAATCCACTTTGGTTCTGGAAGGTGGAAGTTGGTATGTCTGCCTACTCCATCGCCATCTTGCTGTTCTCAGAAGTTGACTTTTCTAACACACAAATTACCAGATAATTTTATCCTGCTCAATGAAGGAAGCCAACAGATACTATAAAGCTAAAGGCATGCACGAAGAAGATTAAGAATGGAATTTTTCTGACATCATTGTCAAAGACAAAACATAATCCCCACATCTCATCCGTTTATTGTAGTCTTTATGATATCAATGAACATGTGACTTCTCTGCAGCAGACATTTCAGTAACTACTACTAGGCACATTCTAAGCCCATAGCACCCACCCCCAATTCCACTCCTGACAAAACATATATAAATGGAGTAACTTGAAAGTGTAAACATCTTGGCTTGGTCACATTGGTCATGACTTGACCTGAGAACCTAGGAATTGGAGTCAAACATAATAATTGGCCAATTCTTATTGGTATAAGAAGGGGCTATCATATGATTTAAACTATAGAAAAGGCAGTGTTATTGAATTGCAGACCACACTAGGAAATCCTAGTGTGTTGGAAATTATTCTGAGTACAGGAACAACCATATATCAAGGTGAGTTGACAGTTTCACATTTGAGGGAACTATTGAACACATACATTTTCCTCTCTTCTCTCCTAAAACCCTATAGTAAAAGAAAAATAAAAGGAATGCATTGAAGGCAGCAGCAGAAAACTGAGAGGATTACATCAATCAGTCTGCTCTAACAATGAGAAATGTCCAGAAGATACAAAGCAGTTGTGGAACCAAAAATGATTAGTATCTACAGTGCAACATGGGCCACCACTTTGTAAGGATAAGGACATCCTCCTCCATCCTAAAGGAGAGCCCTCCTACTACACCTATGTCCCTTCCACCCCACCTGCCTCTCTTCAGAGCCCCAGTGCTTATAATTCCCCTCAGAATAGAATTTTTTTATTTGTGTCATGTCTATGTATACCTAGTTCAGTTACTTATACTGATTAATCAAGCCATCATTTGTAAGTATAAACTGATATGCCAGAATAATCAATCGAAGAAACCAATATGCAAAAGAGATACAAACCAAACAAATGAGTTAATTGAAGAGAAAAAGAGATGATCTCAAGTACAGACAATAACAATGAAATAAATGTTATTGGTCTCTTCAGATTAATTACAATGAATACCATGGAAATAGCTTTGGACATGAAGGCCAGCTATTCTTTTTAATGCACGATTCTCAGATATTTATTGTGTACATTAACATTTACAAACCAGTCTTAGATCGTCTTTAAAATCCCCCCAACGGCCCTGGCTGGTTGGCTCAGTGGTAGAGCGTCAGCCTGGCATGCAGGAGTCCTGGGTTCAATTTCCAGCCAGGGCACACAGGAGAAGTGCCCACTGCTTCTTCACCCCTCCCCTCTCCTTCCTCTCTGTCTCTCTCTTCCCCTCCCGCAGCCAAGGCTCCATTGGAGCAAAGTTGGCCTGGGCGCTGAGGATGGCTCCATGGCCTCTGCCTCAGGCACTAAGAATGGCTCTGGTTGCAACAGAGCAATGCCCCAGATGGGCAGAGCATCGACCCCTGGTGGGCATGCCGGGTGGATCCCGGTCGAGCGCATGAGGAGTCTGACTGCTTCCCCGTTTCCAATTTCAGAAAAATACAAAAAAAAAAAAATCCCCCCAACCTGAGGATCCAGAATTTTATTTCAAATGTAATACCTGAGCTTTATACTTCTCATGGGATACAAATAACTGCTGATTTTACACAGTGGAAAGAAAATATTCTGGAAGTCTGAGAAGTCACAAATGATGTGCTGTTCCATTCCAAGATGAGCCCAGACTGATGTAGGGACCAGTGCTGTGAAGACTGCCTTGTGTAAACAGTGCATGTGGCCTGTTTTTGGATCCTTGCTTCTGTGCACGGTGCTCTCTGCTGAGATGGCAGGAAAATCTGGGGTCCTGACAAAGAAGTAAAGAACTACAGTCCTTGAAAAATACTTGGCTGTGAGTTAGCATTCAACAGAGTACTTATGAATACTACATGGGAGTATATCACACATAATGCTTTATCTCAACACTTGCTTTATCAGGCTAAAGTAGCTGTCAAACAATGTTATATCCATAGCATAAAGAGCCTATGGCTAAGTGGGACAACTGTTAGAACAGTCAACATAGAGGAACTGTTTGAGAAAAGCCAGGTTCCAAATGGGGATTTTCATCTGTGCACTGAATTCACTTTAATCCTCTAAGTATTTTCAGTTTCCTATGAAAGAATTGAAATTTCCTGAACAACAATACTGCCAAGAGTGATTATCCCTTTCCCTTACCTTCAAAGAGTCTTTCTCTATTAAAATGGCTTATATCAAATCTGAGCATTATTAAGATTACATGCAGCTCTCCAGACACCCACCTAATTAGATAGAACATTCCAGAAAGAATATACAGACTTTCATATTCACATAGTGTGTATGGTATAGGTTAACCCTGGGAAGAAAGCTAATGGAAAATCAATTGAAAAAAATGGCTTTGCAAATTTCTATTTTTCCGAAGATGTATTGTCATTAGCCATTTGGTACACATATGCAAATAATTTTTGCGTTAAAAGTGGTTTACTAGAAAAGATGCCTCTGAGTTTTGTTCTATTTCTTTTTATTTATTTATTTATTATTTGGCATAGAATTCTTACATCATTTCCAGAGGCAGGTTTAACAGCAGGCACGCTGGGCATGCATCCTGGGCTCTGACTTCTGAAGGGCCCCACAAAACCCCAACTTTACCCTTTTCTCTAATGTAAGGGGTCCCCATATTTTCTTCTGCGCCCAGGGCCTCAAATGACCTTAATCCATCTCTGATCATTTCCAAACCATTTATATTGAGCTTACATCTCTCAGGACAAAAGGGATTCACATCAGATTCTGCACATGTCATTTGTTTGCTGCTGACTTGTCGCCAACTGGGGAATTCAATTTGTTCGACGAGTACTTAATCATTCATTTATTCAACCAGAATTTATGGAGTGCTTCCTGTTTGTCGGACAATGTTCAAGGAGTTAGAAATACAAAGCTGCCTTCTAGAAGTTTATACTCGAACAAGAACCTGCTGACGCTGGCCTTTCCTCCAGATATCTGAAACATTTGGTGGAGCACAGATTTAGCCTTCCTCCTCTTGTTCTTCTTCTTCTTCTTCTTCTTCTTCTTCTTCTTCTTCTTCTTCTTCTTCTTCTTCTTCTTCTTCTTTATTGAGTAGGAGATGGAGAGGCATCTTCTTTATTGAGTAGGAGATGGAGAGGCAGAGAGACAGACTCCTGCATGCATCCAACTGGAATCTACCCAGCAAGCCCTCTATGGGACTATGCTCTGCCCATCTGACATATTGCTTGATTGCTCAGCAACCAAGCTCTTCTTAGTGTCTGAGAAGGAGGCCATGGAGCCATGCTCAGTGCCTGGGGCCAACTTGCTCAAACCACTCAAGCCATGGCTGTGGGAGGGGGAAAGGGAAAAATAGAGAGAATGAGAGAGTGAGAGAGAGAGAAGGAGGAAGAAGTGGAGGGGTAGAGAAGCAGATGGTCGCTTCTCCTGTGTGCCTTGACTGGGAATCAAACCTGAGACTTCCACAAGCTGAGCCGATGCTCTACAACTGAGACAACTGGCCAGGGCTGAGTTTTACTGTTTGTTTTGATGAGATATCTGAGAAAGTATTTTTATGCTCCTTCCACAACTTTCAGAGTTGAAGTAACAGCCCTTTTCTCACAATTTCCAAGTTACAAAACCAGTTTTTGTTAAGAACTGAGGAACATGGTCCTTCCATTCTCTCTTATGTATTAAGATTTTATATACCTTCTCCTTATCTGCTAAGACGAGAAACTATCTTTTAAAAGTATTTCTAAATGGAGAAAAAAGAATAAAAAAAGAAAGATTCACTTGCTGGGTTTAAAATCCTGATTGTGAGTTTGGCTCAGTGGCCAGACAAGAGGCAGAGGTGATAGGGGAGGATGGAGCTTGTCTGCCACCAGGAGAGGAATGACTAGAAGGGTGTGTGCACCAGGTATTCCTAACACTCATCCTCAGGCAAAGCTCCTGCTTTCCTGAGCCCTTCCAATTTGGTAGCTGGGAATCTTCCATATGGAGTTAAGATATTGCATTGGCTCCTGGCACTTTCCACACTGAAGCAATTTCTCCATTAACAGGGACTGGGCACCTAGTAGGAGGCACACCGTCTGGAAGATAGTTTAGTAATCAGTTAATTCTTTCCTGGAAAATGCTCCTACTGCACAGTGAGTGAGTATGCTACAGAAATATAACAAACAAATTAACTGTTTCCCTTATACTCTGACCCCACTAGATATACCTACTAAGTGTATTGATGTTGGGTAAACGAGTGAGTTCGGTTTGCTCACTTGTATTTTGCATTGGTGCAGAACAGCTCCCTGTGTGTATAGTCTGTGAAAGGCTGTGGGTACTTGCCCTCAGGGTGGCAGATGGCAAACTGTGGACTGCCTGTGGCCTTCGGGAAGGGCGACTCTTTGCTATTGTTTGCTGGAGAAGGGCTTCCCCCCCCCCCCGTCTGGCTTGGCAGGGGAGTGGAGAGAGAGTCTGGGTTGTGAGTCTGGAGTGCTGAGGGGCTTGGGAGCCCTAATTTTGGCCTGGCCTGTTTGGCTGAGGAGTGCTGGGGTACATGGGTACAGAAAGAGAGAGAAGTAGTCTTCACTGCCTGTTTTCCCATCTGCCATTAGGAGACTTTAATAAACGGAACGGCCCACCATTTTCTGACTCCACAGTTCCCTTACCGTCTGTCCAAATCCAATGAGAGCCTACATGGCGACAGTGGCGGCCTCTGGCCTTACAACTGATATTTGGCATCACCAGGAGTATCCACTCATCTCCTCTCAGCCCAGAGGACTCCTAGAACAGAACGAACAGTAACCTCCCCAAACTGCTGCTCCCCTTCAATTCATACTCTCCACTATTAGGATCACCTTACCAATGGAAATATGCACACAGCAGTGTAAAAGGTTGCTACCATTATGAGTCATGGTAACTTGTTTTATATTACCGTATTCATATCATATCTTTTGAGAGAAATTCAAATGAAATGTACATACTTAAAATCTAGATTATATATCACTTTAGAACTAGCATTGATCATTGTGAGAACCACCACCAGCTACCATGATTACAAACTGGAAAAGTGAGCAGAGCAGTGATGGGACTTACGAAGAGTCTAAAGCTAGTTGCACCTAGTTGTTGGGTTTTTTTTTTCACATTGTCATCTCCCAACAAGACATGGGGAAGACCACATAATTGCTGTGTTTAGTGATCTCATCTTGCTAACTGTGCTCTTGCATTACCAATGAAAATTTATGGTGAGGAGTCTTTTTATTATGTTTTGTAAGAAAAAGAAAGTTGAAGTTTACAGTTTTCTAGATGAGTTCATGACAAAATTGAAGCAGAGAATCCATGCTAACTTCCCAAGGGAAAAACCAATGAGTAACTGTTCTAAGTAAAACCAGGAGTAGGTCTAAGACCAGTAGTCCCCAAACTTTTTACACAGGGGGACAGTTCACTGTCCCTCAAACCGTTGGAGGGCCGGACTATAAAAAAAACTATGAACAAATCCCTATGCACACTGCACATATCTTATTTTAAAGTGAAAAAACGAAACGGGAACAAATACAATATTTAAAATAAAGAACAAGTAAATTTAAATCAACAAACTGACCAGTATTTCAATGGGAACTATGCTCCTCTCACTGACCACCAATGAAAGAGATGCCTCTTCTGGAAGTGCGGTGGGGGCCGGATAAATGGCCTCAGAGGGCCGCATGCGGCCCGCGGGCCGTAGTTTGGGGACCCCTGTCTAAGACTATAGTGCTAGGTTGAATTTTCCTCTGGACCTCCTTGCTTAAGACAATAGAAATGTCAACAAGATAACAGAGGCCTTGAAGGGCAGTTTCCAGCACTATAAAGAGATTAAAAGTTGCAATGTAAGACTCCAAGATCAACAAGTGTAGATTGTAATAGGTAACTCCACAGATAAAATAATGAATAGCAACTGTAACTAAGGGAAGTTACATGTATGAGAAGGGAATGGTCTATCAGGGGTCCCCAAACTACGGCCCACGGGCCGCATGCAGCCCCCTGCGGCCATTTATCTGGCCCCGATGCACTCCCGGAAGGGGCACCTCTTTCACTGGTGGTCAGTGAGAGGAGCACATTGACCATCTCATTAGCTAAAAGCAGGCCCATAGTTCCCATTGAAATACTGGTCAGTTTGGTTTAAATTTACTTGTTCTTTATTTTAAATATTGTATTTGTTCCCATTTTGTTTTTTTACTTTAAAATAAGATATGTGCAGTGTCCATAGGGATTTGTTCATAGTTTTTTTATACTCTGGCCCTCCAACGATCTGAGGGACAGTGAACTGTCCCCCTGTGTAAAAAGTTTGGGGACCCTTGGTCTATATTGTTGGTTATATGAGTAGATATCCTAGCTCAGGAGTCGGGAACCTATGGCTCGTGAGCCAGATGTGGCTCTTTTGATGGCTGCATCTGGCTCGCAGACAAATCTTTAATAAAAATAATAATAATGTTAAAAATATAAAACGTTCTCAAGTATTACAATCCATTGATTTCCAACCACTCATGTTCATGGTTGCAGGTGGCTGGAGCCAATCACAGCTGTCCTCCAGACAACACCAAATTTTTATTGGATAATGCGTAACGTACACAGGTCTTCGTATGGCTCTCATGGAATTACATTTTAAAATATGTGGCGTTCATGGCTCTCTCAGCCAAAAAGTTTACCGACCCCTGTCCTAGCTGGAAGAGCAGGAAGGACCAGAGCTCTCAGGCATGGTGAAGAAGATGAAGGCTGCCACATGGCCTACGAGGTTTGCTAGCCGTTGCCATTGACTAGAGAAAAATTAATGATTAATTTATTTTAAGTAACCAAAGAAAAGGATAAAGATAAAGAGAGAGGAGTTGAGGAAGTAGAAAAAGAAATAGGACCAAGGTGCCTTTAGCTCCCTAAGATTCTTAGCCAAGACTTCTTATTCCAAAACCAATTGCTTAAAACTTTCTCTTACCTGTTCAAGGCAAGTTTGAGTTAAACACGTGGTATGATAAGGCAAATGGGACCAGGGTCTGAATTTTTTTCCAGGATGCACTGCAGATCCATCACAGCCTCATGAGGGAGACTAGAACTAAATGCAAGTTTGCTCACAGTACTTCCTTTCTAGAAGTATAGAATCTCACTTGCAAAAATATATTCTTTAAATCCTGATAATATCTCAAGACAATTAGTTCTTCCATATTTATCACCTCCCCTGAACTGGGAAAACCTTGGGAGATAAGCTACTGAATCTTTTATAACTCCCACAGGTCTCTTGGGATTCCTTAGATTGGTGGTGAGATGAGTGAGTGAAATTGATCATATTTGCTTCTTTTAAGACATACTTCTGGCCAGGACACCTCTCCTTATCAGTGGATCCCCTGATAAGATCAAAGGCATTCTCCAAAGCAATAGAAAAAGAATATTTATTTTGCTACTAGTTAGAAGGGTGGGACTGACATTCCAGGTCTTTCCCTGTCCATCAGCCTCAATAGGAATCTAACTACCAACAAAGAGAAATAGTTTCTGCACCAACATAAAAAAAAATATTTTCCATCTGCAAACAGTGAGAGCAGAAAAGAACTTCGAGGGGTATTTAGTTGCAATCAATTTGAGCTGCTACAAAGTAAAATTCACAAATGTTTATAGGCTGCTGATTCTCTTTTTTGCTTGCTTTCCTTCACACTTTTAATCTTGTTGACTCCGGAGATATCATCTCTTCCAAGATAATATCCAGGAATTGTGAGCATTGTGAACTCAAGCATAGTTTTGTGTGAAATAAAATAATAGCATTGATAATTATCATGATCAAATTGTTAAAAATGAAGATATGTTTCATAAAAGTAGAGTGTTAAAAGCTATTGATTACACTTTTGCTATTTTCCTCTGCATCTGAGAGACAGGGATGCAGAAAATAGAAATAGATCATTACCAACTGCTCTGACAATTGGTTCATCAAGAGCACGTTTACCACCACCTGGGTTTATCTGGGCTTTTCTTCCTTCCCCCACAACCACTAACCTATCTATCAGTGTGCATCAAATGCATCAGCCAAGAACATCCATGTTGCAGGGGTTTGGGTGCCCATGCTTAAGAAATTACAAAGTGAGCTGTCAGCAGCTGGTAGATTGTGTCTTATATTTCAGAGGAAAAAAAATTAAGTGTTCAGATTCACTTACGTTTTAATTCACTGACCGACAGTAATTGTAAGGTATTTTTCCACGCAGAGGAAGAAGGAAGGGGCTGGAGCCACCAAGTGTGGAATAATAAAAGGCTTTATTGAGTACAGAGCGCATCCTGTTCGACAAGGTTCCCTAGCCCCGGGGACAGAGGCTAGGGGAGTCGCAAGGGGTGACCTGTGTGGGGGGATATTTCAAGGGTCTCTAGGGTGGTTGAGCTAATATGACGCGGTGAAATCTCAGTGGCTGGCAGACGGTCGCTTTTTTCCAAAGGACTCCTGGGAAGTTTCTTTTGGTGTGCAGGAACGTGGGCGGTTTCAGCCAAAGTTCCCCGGTCTGGGTTCCTCACGTGACCGTCCCCCATTGCTGACCACCCCACATTCCAATCTTTTGTGTTAATTAGGGGCACCGCTTATTCATCTGGCTACTTCCTGCTGATTAGGGGCATTGTGGGGAGGGGGAGATCGGAAGGTGGTGGCTTTGAGGGGAGTCAGGAGGAACATCTGTTAGACCGTGACTGGAGAAACTTTGCAGATGTGGTCCTGTAAGGATTTAAAAAAAAAAGAGGAGTAATAGGGGGATCTGCAGGGTCCAGCCTTTTGGTGAGCTGGAGATGGGTAGGGGCCAGCAAATTTGAGGCAAAACTGTATGCCAGGAGTGGTGTACGAAGGGGAAAAACTGCATGTCAGGAGTGGCGTAAGAAGGAAAAAGGTAGGGGTGCCATCCACTCCCATAACCGAGACCTGTGAGGGAACTAGAGGTCCAGAGTATGATGGCAAAACAGAGAAAGCAGCTCCCGTGTCCACAAAAATGAGATGGACTTACCCATTCCTGTGGCATTACCCTGGGATTTGGTCAGGATGATGGGGGTCTCCGAGTCCAGGCTGTGTCAGTTGTCTGAGGCCGAGGAGTTTGAGTGGTGGGCCCGCCTGGCTGGATTGGCCTCCTATTTTGAGTGGCCCGTCCTCCACGTAGAGATGCTGAGGAAAAGCCTGTTGCCCAAAGGGGCAGTAGCTCCGCCAGTGACCTGGCTGCTTGCAATCAGGGCAGGGCTCAGTAGGAAGCTGCGGGGACCAGTGACCCTGCTTGCCACATTTAAAGCAAGCTCCTGGTGGGATTCCTCTCTGTGGCCCAGACTTGGGTCGGGCACCTCCTGTGCCTTGCCCCTGTTGCTCTGCTGACTTGAGGGCTGCCACAAAAGCCTGGGTTTAGATTGTTACCTTCTGCTGCATGCGGGCCTGGCGAACAGCCTTGGCCTGTTTCTACTAGCTGCAACCATTAAAAACTTTAAATGCCATGTTTACAGGTGCTGGATAGGGGTTTGAGGATTGAGAATAAGAGGAGGGGGGCTCCTAGGAAGCCTGGCCCCCAGATCTGGCCAGAAACGCTGGACAGGGCCAGAACTTCCTGCAAGAAAATTGGGGTTGGCCCTTGGAGTCCTGCAAATGGGTATAAGGGCCAATGGCAGGCTGAGAATGGCTTGATGGCAGAGGGGCTTAAGAACACAGTGGAGAAAGGAGGAGCCCCTGGCCAGCAGAAGAAAGAGAGACTGGTATTTGCAGGTAAATGAGAAACAAGATCCAGCAAAGGGAGTGGAGGGGGTGCTTGGAGGGAAGAGACCTGAGCAAAAGAGGTCCGCAGAAGGACCAGAGAGGGGTCTCGATAGAGGGATGCCCCCAGGGGTCAGGCAGGAGTGGGAGAGAGTTGGAGATCAGGCGAAGGAAGAAAGATTAGGAGTGGAGGTTTTAGGTGAGGTTTCTCTGGCCTAAAAAAGGGCCTGCGCATAGAACAGGTGGCACAGAGATTAGTATGGGAGCGCAAATAACTAGAAGCCCTGAATGTAAGGGATCTCCAACCAGTTCCCAGTTCTTTTGGTGATAGTTAAATTGGTGAGAGTGTTAAAAACAAAAGTCCCTTCAGGAGGCTACCTGGTTCAATTATCCAGTGGGTTCTGTGGCCTGGCCACAGTGGAGAAGAAGAACAGTTTCTTCTTCTTTAGGGAGGGAGAGATTTCAGATAAGGTACTCCAGGAGTGTTTTTGGATTAGGTTTAGGTTCCTGTGCCCCCATGACCATCCTCAGTTCTCGGAGTGGTCAGAGTTGAGAATTGGTGTTCCACAACTCAAGCTCTGGCCACTGGACAGATAGGTAAAGTGGATGTGCTAGGGACATCTCCATGGGCACACATGCACTTGGAAAGGAAAGAGGTCTCTGACACAGCTTCGGTTTCAGACAGGGAGTCTCAGCGGAAAGAACTGAGGGGAGTTTGGAGGCAGGGGACTTACCGCACCGTGTGCTGAAGTGGGTGGAAGGTTGGAGGTCCTGGTTCTTTCTTGGAGGGGAAGAGGAGAGGAGCGGTCCTTGTGAACTTCAACTCCTCCTGGGTTTTGGGCACCAAATGTAAGGTATTTTTCCCCGCCGAGGAAGAACGAAGGGGCTGGAGCCACGAAATGTGGAATAATAAAAGGCTTTATTGAGTACAGAGCGCATTCCGTCTGATGAGGTTTCCTAGCCCCGGGGACAGAGGCTAGGGAAGTTGCATGGATGAAACCACGTGGGGGATATTTCAAGGGTCTCTAGGGTGGTTGAGCTAACATGACGTGATGAAATCTCACTGGCTGGCAGATGGTTGCTTTTTCCCAAAGGACTCCTGGGAAGTTTCTTTCGGCATGCAGGAATATGGGCGGTTTCAGCCAAAGTTCTTGGGTCTGTATTCCTCACATGACTGTCCCTTATTGCTGACCACCCCACAATAATGTATTTAGATATTTGGAGAGTAGGCAAAAAATAAGTAAAAAATTACATCAGTAAGTACTCCTTTGCTTTTCTTTATCTTTTGGTTGGATCTGTAAAAGGACTTGAGCGGGACACAGCAAACTTAACCTCTGCAAACAGGAAAATCTGTAGCCTCTTGTGGGCAGATCCAGCCCCTTGCCAGGAAGGGAAGGGAATAATGCTTGGTGAATGGTGTGGGGGCTGAATTTCAAACTTTACTCATCCTGTTGATTGGTATCCAAATGCAGTGGCACAACTGTGTACAATGATCCAGTTTAAGAAGATATAAGCCTCGGCCAGGTAGCTTAGTGTTGAAGCTTTGTCCTGATTGCCAAGGTTATGGGTTTGAGCCCTAGTCAGGGCACATACAAGAACCAACCAATGAATGCACAAATAAGTGAAACAAGAAATCAATGTTTCTCTCTCTCTAAAATCAATTTAAAAACATGTTTTTAAAAATATAAAAATTACCCAGGATGTCCATTAAATGCCTGTGTGGATTTTTTAAGACATTTCCCAGCCAAGGATGAAAGTGTTTGCTTTACAGAACACCATTGTAAATTAAGAAAAAAGAGAATATGACTAGGGAGAAATTTTATTATCATAGAACATTTAAGCTATGGAATCTGAGTTTTATTAACTGGTAGATTTGGGAAAACTACTTTCAAAAAGATTTTTTCCTTTTCTCTATGGTTCAACCAAACTATGGGTAATAGAAACCTTTAATGAAAACAGTAAATTATTTAGGAAATAACTTGACAGGCTATCAAAGCCATTTGACTATGTCAAACAAAAGGATACAATGACTGACAATTTATAGAATATATACAGCTTGTAGTTTTCATACTAGATGGTAAAGTGAACAGAGTTTGTCTAAGAGGAATATAAGCTTTCTTTAAGTACCTGGAATTTAATATGAGGAGCAAGAAACATGGCATTAGGTGTTTTATGGTGTTTTGACTCCTTAAAGGAAGAAAACACAAAGGGGCTCAAGCCATGGTTTTTACATCTTGTCGTAGGCGTCATTTCCTTGAACTGTCTCAATATAGATTCCTTTTTTTTTTAAAAGAAGGCGAGCTGAGACTTTTTCCATTACTCTTGACTGGGATCTGGATTTAGTCAAACTGGCCACTGTCACAATTTATGTCTAATTAGAACCACCTGTGAGAATTTTGTGTCAAAAAGAAAGAGAGAACGAAAGCTAATGTTCATAATGATTACAAGATCTCATCTCAAAGCTCATTTTGTTTTAGGCCTAATCAGAAGATTCTTTTAAATCCCTCTCACATTTTAAAAGTTGATTTTCTCTGGGTTTTGGCTGAAAGTGTTCATGTGATATAGACAGATAGATAGAGAGATAGATATATAGAGAGGACTATTAAAGAGAACCTTTACACATTTTTTTTAATGGGTACAATATTAAAATCTGAGTTGGGACGAAAATGTGGCTTTCCATTATCTAGAATGGTCTAAGGTAGCTGAGCTGACACCCCATCAAAGAAACAACATTGTGTATTCTCCCTCCACCCACCGATCCCCCCTCAATCACATTTTCAACATTTTCCTAAGGAGAATTCTTTCCAGTCCTACACTCAGTGACTTTGGTCTTATCACAACAGTATAAACAGTTTTGGAAACTTTAAGGGGAGAAAAGAAAATTATGTTGAGTCAGGATAGAATTATGAAAACAGAAGGAGGGAGAAAAAAAAACTTGTGTTTTTTTTCTTTCTATTTTTTTTCTTCATCAACTGTAAAATGTCAAATCCTTCTAATGCTTGGTTCTGAAATATGAAAAAGTCAACTTTCAGGGAACAAATGAAGCCCTCTGTGAGTGAAAAGAAAATGCAACTTATGCCACTTGATATGTGTAGTATAAACATTTATACTGGATGTTACAATGCTATGGCATAAAGGAAATAATTTTTTACATTGATTTAAGAAATCCACAAATGTAAAATTGAAGACTAAGCTGCCTGACCTGTGGTGGTGCAATGGTTAAAGGGTCGAAATGGAACTCTGAGGTTGAAACCCTGGACTTGCCAGGTCAAGCAATCAATGAACACACTACAAACAACCAAGAAACAACTAAAATGAAGCAACTATGAATTGATACTTTTCACCCCCTCTTCCCCACTCTGTAAAAGTAATAAATAAAATTATTTTAAAAATTCAAGTTTAAGCTCCATAAAATAAATGTAATTAAATCTTTTATTTATCCTATTTTTTTCTTCTTCTTACAGACTGACTGAATCATATTCAATATCCAAACTGAGAAGATGCAATGGTCAGAAAAAAAAAAATACAACCCATACCTCTCACCACCCCCAACACACAGAAAAGCATATTTATTATAACAATCTGAAGAAATTTGCACTAGAACTTTGGATAACTTCCCTTAGTGACTTTGGCAAAATGTCATAAGAGATTTGAGTAGACATTATCAAATGTCTTTATTTTATCCTCAACTGCTCAAGGCCTTTGACTTTACAATTACTTTGCCCCAAACAAGTCTTCTTAGAAATTGTAAACATCCTTCCCTTCAAGACTGCTGAAGCTTTTCTCAGGACAGGAAGTGAAACTAAGCATTAAACTGGGAGGCAGATCTAGATTTGAGTCTTGCCTTTGCTTTAACTAGTGGAGAACTTGGTCAATCAAGTTTCTTGACTTTTCTTAAACTTGGTTTACTCTTCAGGAAAATGACCTTGAGCATTCCCCTTTCAAAGAGCTATGCAGATTGAATATGAACAGTAATGCAAAAATATTCAAATGAATAGTTAAAGGCTACATGGAGATAAGGTATTAATTGAATGTTTTGTCTTAGATGTTTTCTTGTGTCTAGCTCATTTAACTGCATACAAACCCAATGGACAGAGAGAAAACATCTCCATCTACCTAATATCTAGATCTCTTCTTCTTGTCTGCATAATGCATTTGCTCTTTAAACTCTTAGGACCCTACTTTAAATTGGATGAGGGATTCTTCCTCACCAACTTCATCTCCTATAACCCACAAAACAAAAGAAAGAATATTCACTCCATAGCCCCTTCCTCAACATATGGCAGCCATAACATTTCCTGCCCTTGAGTGAAGAATTATACCCCCACCCATCAATATACTTTTATTAATTTTCTGTGTTCGTCCTTTCTTTGTTTTTCTCTTCTCTCTCTTTATGTTTCCAGATACACAAAATTCATATTTGTCCTTTCTTTAAAGATCTTTTCTTAAATTTTTCCATCTGTTTCTTTTATTTAATTTTTGATGCATTGAAGGAACTGACAAATAGGGCTCCCCAAAGTCTTGCATGATGCCAAAAAGCAAAACCATTGTCAATACCTGAACAAAGATTATTTGAAGGATGTTTCACCTGGGTCTTGAAAAAGCAATTTTCTTTTCTAAGTGTACCTTCTGGGTGACTAAATGATAGTTTATTAATAATTTAAAGCTGAACCATATTTAATGAAAACCTGTAAAACACACACTAGATGGTCTAACTTTCAAGGAGCTCATAATCAAGTTGGAGAATGAAAGAGGCTACATCAACTCTTCACAGCAATTTGGCACTGTGGGTCTCCTATTTTGGTAACTTCCTGCAAGTTCTTCTCTCATAAGTAGCATCTATTCCTGCAAACATAAAAGGGTGTGTGTAATGACAACAAACAGCTCAGATCCCAGACAACATCTAGAAAGGATAATGCAAAAATACGGAACAATGACATTCTAGACGTCCACTTTTAGACACAATTGGTTCCTTACAGAAATGTCAGATGCCATATTAGAAAAAGCAGCTTCTACCAAATATCATCAAATTATCTCAGTGGGTGAAAGTAGGGATTGGTGTGAGTTGGAGATAGGGCATTGTCTAAGCATTCTGTTACAAACTGGCCATACCTAGATATATCTTTTTAAGTGGCTTCTACTGGTTTTGTAGCCATGAAAATTCCCTTTCCTTGATTCTTTCATCAGTTTGGGGATCATGGAATTTTCCTGCATAGAATGCTTATGCAGGTTTTTATGTCTGCCGACCTATTTTATTACCTTTTATATTGCATCTGGGGCTGGATCTGTTTGGAGCAGAACAAAGCTAATTACAACTTTCATGCCCTAAATATAGTATAATGACAGAGTGCCATTCAAGGGTAGCACTGAGCTGAGCAACCTTTGGCAGGCTGAGACAGAGGTTATTCGGCTTTGTGGGGATAGCTCCAGGGGCTGACTGCCTGTCGAGTTGTAAGTTACCCAGAAACTATGAGAAGCTCACTGAACCATCAGCCTGACTTTGGGAAGAAAGTTAGTCTCACGTCCACTTTACTTGTTTTACGCTGACCTTTATTTGAATGTAATTTTATTGATTGACTGACTGATGGTTGATTTGAGAGAGAGAGAGAGAGAGAGAGACCAATTATTGTTCTACTTATTTAAGCATTCATTGGTTAAGTCTGGTATGTGCCCTGACCGGGGATCAAATCCACAACCTTGGCATATCAGGATGACATTCTAACCAACTGAACTACATGGCCAGGGCTTGTTTAGCCTTATTTTTAGAGAATAAACTGCAAGTGTACAATAAGCTGATATATTCTATAGACAGGAGCAATGCCAATTACAAATATTAAGAAGCTCTGGATGGAGGTGGAAGAACTTCAAGAGATCTAGAAGAGAACATTCCTGGAAATGCCATTTGAAATCATTTCCCAAATGGCATACCTGGCATAATTTCTACTACAAAATAATTTGTCATTGGAATTGGTTATTTAAAATGCACTTTTTCCAAACCTAATCTAACTGTTTACACTCATTTGCGTGTTCTGGTGCCTTTCATCACAGTTGTTACCATTAGTTCTATGAGTACATGTATATCACTTGTTTTAATATACAAACACGTGTGGGAATATTTATGGAATAGATACACGTGCTGTAGTTGGTGGTCCTGGTCTTTTCACACCCTTTATGTCAAACTCAAACGATCTTGCTACTCTCAGTACAGGTCCGCCATGGGCAATTTCATTTAGCTAAGGTGTCAGACTTTTAGTTACTTTGGTTGTCTCACTGTTCATTCTGCTGTTTGACTCTCTGTGGAATTTTGTAATCATGCTTTGAATTCATGCTTGTTAATAGCATTTAATGAGAACCTTTAAAAGACTCTGAGCGAACAGAAGGAACAAAGGACATGCCCAGTGCTCTCACCAGAATTTCCACCTTCCACCCCAGGGACGAAGCTGGTTCTTAGCCTTTGAACCTGAGGCAAAGCAGTTACATTTTCTTACTAACCACTCTGCCTTCCTCTGTGAAAAAGGCTTGAAGAGGCCACACACAGAATGGGGAAAAGACAGAGAAATTTTAAAAATAGAAGTTAGTTATAGGTGTTATTGACTTGACCAATGAGAATCCTTCATACCAAGTTACAAGGTTCTGTGGAGAAACAAACATGGCTTATATTTAGAAGAGGAAGAATATTCATGATGATATATCTCACCTGATTTGTGCCTCAATGTGAATCTACCTTCAAATATACAATAATTTCTTCTAATGGGTGAAATTAGTATATATTGCTTATATGTAAAGATAGATATGTAAGAAAAGAAATCCTAAAATCTGTTATTACATGCAAGAACCTTTTTTCAAAGACCAGGATGTTTTAGTATTGCTATCAGAAACTTTCTAATTATTTTTATGCTGTGGCAGTGGGGGTTTTTGCTGGAATTATGCATTATAAAAAAAATACTATATTTTTACATCATTCTACAGCTTTATTCATTTAAAGATGCTGTCATATTTATGGATTGTTTTTGAAAGCAATCTATTCTAAACCATTTTATGGGCTGCTTGTCCTATGGAGGGTTTAACCAAGAGTGTAACTAACTGCTCCTTCATTTACCCCTCCTCCAGCTACTCTGTGTCCTTGGGTCTTACTCGTGGTTCTCCGCCTATTAACACTTCCATAGGAGATAGGGCAAAAGAAATAAAAAAGCATAGGACTCTTATTAGTCAAATTGCCTCTTCTGCAATAGTTCTTGGGAGGACATGGAATAAAATATTAAAACTCTTGACTTGAGGAGATTTGAGTATAATACAATGATTCCACCCACAGATCCTCCATTCACCATGCATGGTTACAATCTAAAATTCCTCTTTTTCTGGGACTTATGTCTCCTTGTCTTTGCTTTGTGTGGTATGTTTATTTTTGACAAGTTTGCAAAAAATCATTACTATATCAACTTTCCAGCTACTGAAGGAAAGAGCCAAAGTAAAACTTACAAAGCTGAGTAGCAATGTAGCCTTATGAATGTGGTAAGTATGAAATACAATGTTTTTGACAGCTATAAAGTTGTCCCGAAATGAAAATAGGGGGACCTATAATTTAGTTTTATATTTTTCACATTAACAATAGCATGAGCAGCTAAAAATATAGTTGAAATCATCCAAGTAGCACTTCTCAATATTATGTCTGGGTTAAAAAAATTCAGGTTTGTGTTTGGTTACACGAATGTAAACAACTATATAATAACTTTTCACACCCCATCCCATATTTATAACACAAGTGCAGACAGCGTTTACAGAATCAGGCTTCCCTCGAAATCCACTTGAGTAATGCAGGAGACATAATGCAACAAAATGCCAAAAAATGGGTTATCTCAAAGAGCCTCTATTTTTCTCAGAAATAATATTGTTAGGTATAGAACCAGGTGTTCATTTTCCTACCAGTGATCAGTATGTATACCTATATAAAGGAGGGTGCCTAAATCATAAGTGAACAGCTCAATCGATTTTTTACAAACTGAACACTTCCATGTAACCATCTTCAAGATAAAAAAAAAAAAAAAAGAAAAGAAACATGAAGAGCCCAGAAGTTTCATGAGGCTACTTTGTCCCAAACAACCACAGTTAACCATCTCATGGCAATCAGTTTTTTCATTTTTAATATTTTTAATGATTTTATTTATTGATTTTAGAGAGAGGAGAGAGAGGGAGAGCGGAGAGAGAGGGGGGGGAGTAGGGAGGAGCAGGAAGCATCAACTCCCATATGTGCCTTGAGCAAGTCAGTCCAGGGTTTTGAACTGGCAACCTCAGCTTTCCAGGGCGATGCTTTGACCACTGTGCCACCACAGGTCAGGCTCATTTTAAAATATGTGATGACTTGAGTAAAGAGTAGCCAATTTTAACAATAAGCTTAAGTGTTTCAGTGAAACTCCTGCATCCTTTATGAAAATTTCTGGGGTGGAAATAGAATTTTCTGCAATTTAAATATGTAAAATATAGACTGAAACTTGGATCTGAATAAAATTTTAAAATACATGGCATGGAGTAAGTTGTGGGATTCAAATAATTTAACAACTGGCTCTTTGCCTTAATAAAGGTAGTTTATTATTTCATGCATGTAATACTTAAATGGGAATAAAAGAAGTACACAAAACTGAATTACGTTATAAGAAAGAATTTAAAATATTAATGAAAAAAATTAAATAATACCTGACAAAAAACAATAAAACTGTTATTTAAGGTATTTCCATATTGCTTCTTGATTGGTGTCCTCATTTGCAATTTTTTTCACCTATGGTTGGAACGAACATTACTACGGGTGCTTAGAATATGCTGTTGCACAGATGAATGGTAAAAAAAAGTAAGAAATGTGCCTGGCCCAGTGGTAGTGCAGTGGATAGAGCATTGGACTGGGATGTGGAGAACCCAGGTTTGAAACCCCAAGATCATTGGCTTGAGCACGAGGTCACCAGCTTGAGAGTGAGATCACTGGCTTGAATGTGGGATCATAGACATGAGCTCAAGGTCTCTGGCTTGAGCCCAAAGATTGCTGACTTGAGCAAGGGGTCACTCTATCTGCTGTAGCCTTCCAGTCAAGGCACATATGAGAATGCAATCAATGAAAAACTAAGGTGCCATAATGAAGAATTGATACTTCTCACTTCTCTCCCTTCCTATTTCTCTCTCTGACTCTCTCTCTCTCTCTGTCTCTATAAAAAAAAAGAAAAAAAGAATAAGGAATGTAAATTTGTGATTTTCACATTGAGTGGCTGCCCAGGCGCCCACTTTAGAGAGAACTCTGATAACAAGTGCCATTTTAACAACTAGTTCACCGAACTCAACAACAAGTTAGATATCGGTTCTGCCAAACTGGTGCAAACCTGCTGAATCCCAGCACCACATGCAATATGGGTTTATTAGAAAGAACCTGGAACCCCTTCTGTCCCTAACAAGATCCTGAAGTACAAATAATACCCAAAGGAATAACAATAAAAACTACTGTTGATATTTTCTCTGTTACACATTATTCTAAGTATCAATGGGATGTCTCATTTAATTCTGACAATAATGCTATCTGGTAGGACAATATTTCATGACAACACACACACACAGAGTGGTAGTGACTTACCCAAGGTCACACAGCTAGAAGTGGCAGAGAGCAAGTGGTGGGCTAGAGAGCCTGCATGTTCATCTACCAAACGAGAGCATCTCTTTACCCTACAACAGGTAGGGCTTATAATACAACCACTGAAGATTAAGACTCATATACTTGTGAATGCAATGATTAGGACAATTAAAAAGAAGTTGATATTCGGGGGGGGGGTCACTATAATCTATGTAAACCCAATAAATTAAAATAAATTTAAATTAATAAAAAGAAGTTGAATTTTCTTTTCTGTGTAAGTATGGAACTTGAAGAAAGTGGAGAAAACAAACTGGCATCAATTGCGGAATGCTCAAAACCTCAAATATCTGGAACCTTCAATTAACCAGAAAGGGACCATCTCATTGGCAAGAGAGAAAATCCGATGAAAACTAGGAATAAATAAACCTACATATATTTCTAGACCAGCGGGTCCCAACCAGAGGTGATTCTTCCCCCAGGGAACATTGTTCATTTTTTATAGTTGTGGGAGGTGAGAGTGGGCTTGGGGTGGGGAAGAGAGAGGAGATGTGGGGGTGGTGCAGGTGGAGGAGGTGGGGAAGGGAAGATGAAGTAGAGTGAGGTGGGTGGCTTGCTACTGGCCTCTAGTGGGTAGAGGTCAAGGGTGCTGCTGAGCATCCTATAAGGGACAGGACAAACACCCCATCCCTGATCTAGACGATGGCGTAGAATTAAAGTCTTCTCGTTTTTCCAGATTGTCTCCTATGCAAAATAGTGGAAAGAGGAGATTGACAGCGACATAGCCGGGTGTGGGCACACCGAGCTCCGTGCTCTGCGTGAGCCCATAACCTCTCTGGGCCTCCTGCTTCCATGTGAGACTGACAGTGAGTGACACACACCTCATGCAGTTTTTGTTTAGAAAAAATACATGAAGCCCAAAGCATAATGCAAGTACCTGTCACCATACTGTGTGCTGAGTACTTTTCTTGTAAGGCTGGATTAACAGAGCCTCATTTTTTAAAGATTTATGGCTAATGGATATATTTTTTACTTAGTTTTTTTTTTTTATGTTTGACACAAAATACTCAAAATAGTTTCCCAGATGAATTTGGAGAAAAAACAAATCCATCTTTGAAAATAATTTTATGCTGGGATTTCTGGCTATTTGTGTGATAGAAAAATGTGTTAGATCCTTACTTTGTAGGCTAAGTAATTCAGAAGCATCAACTAAATTCTCTCTAACTCTAATATCACGAACTTTGAAATACATTAAAATTACTGTGGATTTTGTTAAAGGGCAGATTCTGATTCACAACCTAAAATGTTGCCTTTTTAACAACCTTCCAAGGGGTTACCTCTGCTGCCACTGATTCTGAACTATGCCTTCAATAGCAAATTAGTGAACTCAAGAATTATTAAAGCTCAGAGAAATAAATTGGAATTCCTATTGCAGTACAACACTATAATCTATAATCTAACATTAGAATCTGTAACATAATGTTGACTATCCATAAATGATGAACTTCCTCTGGGCCAAGAAATCCAACTTTCAGGACTTATACATAAACAGTTAGACCCTGGCCAGTTGGCTCAGTGGTAGAGCATTGGCTTGGTATATGGATGCCCCAAGTTTGATTCCTGCCCAGGGCACACAGGAGAAGCAACCATCTGCTTCTCCACCCCTCCCCTTCTCCTTCTCTCTCTTTCTCTATCTCTCTCTTTCTCTCTTTCTCTCTCTCTTCCCCTCCCACAACCATGGCTTAGTTGGAACAAGTTGGCCCCAGGCACTGAGTATGGCTCCATGGCCTCACCTCAGGTGCTAATAGCTTGGTTGCTGAGCAACAGTGCAACGGTTCCAGATGAGCAGAGCATCATCCCATAGGGGACTTGCTGGGTGGATCTTGGTCAGTGTGCATGTGGGAGTTTGTCTCTCTGCCTCCTTGCTTCTCACTTAAGAAAAAAAAAAGAAACAAAAATAAAACAGCTTCAGAATCTTTGACTGGGACAGGTGAATTGAAAAGCGGATGCGCAGACATTAAATCCAAGATTTCTTACACACACCCTTACCAATGTAAGCCCTGGACACTGTACTCCCTTGTCACAAACTTGGCCGAGGATGGCAATGTGGTCTTTGTTAAGTGGGTGAACATCAGTACTTATATCTCTGGACAAGAGGAAACCCAGCTATCTATAATGAAAACATTCTGTGGCTGCTCAGGCACTTAAGCTCTACAAGGAATAGATTACTGTCAGGGGATGTGTCAAAGGGTTTATGTTTAGGGCAATGGAATTACTGGACTTAATAAAGTCCCAAAGGGCTAGAGGTTGACTTCTTAAAATGACAGGAAGATGCTGATGCTTCATAAGAAAGAAAGGAGGGGAGGTGGGAAGGCCAAGGGACTCTGCAAACCTACTGCATTGTCACCGGCTGAGGTTCCGAAAATGGGGTCCATGGACTGTTCTCAGAGATCTGCAAATTCCTCGAACTGGCGTGCGCACACACACATACATGCCACACATTTCTGGAAGCAGAGTCAATACATTTCATTAGGGGATCAGAGGCGGTCTGCTTGTTTCTCGTTTTTCTTCCTCCTTTGCAAATTCTGTGGTTCTATATATTAACAACTAATCAATGCCATCTCAGCTTCTGCAGCTGTCCCCTCCCTTGGGACACACATAACCACAAAACTTTTATTCTCACTGTAAATGTTGGTCTCCGGGATTCTGCCCCATGGCTCAGGAAGTCTCCAAATAGTAAGTATGTCAGACCACTTTGGAGATACCACTAGGCCCACCCCTCTGAAATCTTGAACCTTTAATATTAGAGTAAGACTGTTTTAAAGTGGAAAGTCAAGGCTGACATGAAGTGACAAAATTCATGAGAGTGACAGGATATGGACATTTACACACCCGTGGTTAAGTTCTGATTTCTGTGTCTCATGAAAACAGATTTTTTTTTTATTTCAAAAGGAATTGTTCAAACTCTTTTCATATAAAAAAGGTGGGGGTGTTTCATGGGGAATTTCAGTTAAAATGATATTTAACTATAAAAATCTTTAATATTTATTATCTGCTCCCACAAATACTAATAACGGTTGCCTTAAAATACTGACACTTGGGGAAAAGTCATGCATAAAAATAGTATAGGCTCGAGAAAAATCTGTCATAATATGAAATATAACACACATGGACTGCATTTCCGATTGAAGACAATATTTCTTTCTTACACAAATGTTTCACTTGCCATTGAAGTAAATGGAAGTTCATGAAGGTTGGCCAAACAAAGGGGCCCATTTTTTAACACTGTATGGCACAAAGTATGTTCTGCTGACAATTACCCTTAACTACAAAACCGACAACATCTCAGGGATGCCGCTGAGGGTCAAGGGTCATGAGTGGTATATGTGCTCCCCCAAGCAACAAAAAGCATGGAGTGACAGAGACATTTCAAATACACGTTGCCAGTATATAAAAGGAAAATACACATGCTCACATGAGTACTAATGCAGAAAGGGAGAGAGGGAGAAGGAGAAAGAGGGAGGGGAGAGAGGGAAAGAGAGAGAGAGAGAGAGAGAGAGAGAGAAAGAGAGAGAGAGAGAGATTGTGATACAAAAATACATTGTTTTTAGGAACTTTTTTTCTCATACATATATATATTGAATCACAAAACAGTAATACCCTGATCAAGAACCAAAGTGTATTCGGAATGTCTGGTTGCGTCTACATTAAGCAAATAGTATGAGTTTGATTCCAAGTTAAGCTCAACCTAACTCAACAAATCTGGACTGGTTTAATAGATTATATGGTTTCCAATAGCATTCCAGATACTGAAAAACTCAATGAAGCTGTTGTTATTTTGGTGAAGGTGGGAGACAACCATATTTATTATTTTTAAATTGAATTTTAATGATGTGTTAGAGTCACACATACTTGTCTCTAAAGAAAATTTTTAAACATTGGCAACAAGTCCTGAGTCTCAGAAATGTCATTGCTGTAGTTAATAGTACATTCCAAAAGGCTATTTAATTAAAACCATTATACGTCATATAGGACATTGCAGTTGTCCTATCTCAGAAGCAGATATACTCCTTAGGTGTGCCTGCAGCTCTTAAACAAAGTTGATATTTCCCAAGTCCTTTCCTTAAAAAGAGCTTTTTATTTAAAAAATTAAACATACAAAAAATGTGTGAAAAGCCAAAGAGGACATACAGATGGCCAATAGGCATATGAAAAAATGCTCAACATTACTAATCTTTAGAGAAACGCAAATTAAAACCACAATGAGATATCACCTCACACCAGTCAGAATAGCACTCATCAACAAAACAACACAGAATAAGTGCTGGCAAGGATGTGGAAAAAAGGGAACCCTCCTGCACTGCTGGTGGGAATGCAGACTGGTGCAGCCACTGTGGAAAACAGTATGGAGATTCCTCAAAAAACTGAAAATTGAACTGCCTTTTGACCCAGCTATCCCACTTTTAGGAATATACCCCAAGGACACCATAGAACAACTCCAAAAGGGGAAATGCACCCCCATGTTTATGGCAGCATTGTTTACAATAGCAAAGATCTGGAAACAGCCCAAGTGTCTGTCAGAGAACGAGTGGATTAAAAAGCTTTGGTACATATATACTATGGAATACTACTCAGCCGTAAGAAATGAAGACATCGGATCATTTACAATAACATGGATGGACCTTGATAACATTATACGGAGTCAAATAAGTAAATCAGAAAAAAACTAAGAACTATATGAATCCATACATAGAAGGGACATAAAAATGAGACTCAGAGACATGAACAAGAATGTGATGGCAACAGGGGTAGGGAATGGGGGGAGGGGGATGGGGCGAAGAAGGAGAGAGGGGTTGGGGGGGGAGGGGCACAAAGAAAACCAGATAGAAGGTGACAGAAGACAATTTAATTTTGGGGGAGGGGTATACAGCACAATCAAATGTCAAAATAATCTAGAGATGTTTTCTCTCAACATATGTACCCTGATTTATCAATGTCACTGCATTAAATTTAATAAATAAATTTTAAAAAATGTGTGAGAATACAATGAATTACTATAAACTTTTCACCTAGAGTTATAAAGTATTACTATTTTATCAAATTTGTTTTACTTTTTGTCTCTATAGATTGTGCATATCAGCATTGTTATGGGCACATATTTATCATACATCTATTCTTCTGTTTCATGTGTTAGGTCATTTGACAGTAAGCTGCATCTACTATGAGTCTTCACCTTTAAGTCATTCGGATTTTCTAAGAACAAAGACATTTTCTTAATCAATCATGATACAATGAGCAATTCAAGAAACCTGGCCTTGTTAGATATATTATACATATAGTCCAATTTGAGTTTTTGTCGTTGTCCCAATACTGTCTTTCCCACCCCCACCCAATGGTCCAGAATCCCCCCAGGATTATTCATTTCATGTAGCTGATATGTCTCTCTATTCTCCCTCATTCTACATCAGTCCTTACTTTTCTTTTTTTTTTCTTTTTTGTATTTTTCTGAAGTTGGGGAGGCAGTCAGACAGACTCCCGCATGCGCCTGACAGGGATCTACCCGGCATGCCCACCAGGGGGCAATGCTCTGCCCATCTGGGGCGTCGCTCTGCCGCAATCAGAGCCATTCTAGCGCCTGAGGCAGAGGCCACAGAGCCATCCTCAGCACCCAGGCCAACTTTGCTCCAATGGAGCCTTGGCTGCGGGAGGGGAAGAGAGAGACAGAGAGGAAGGAGGGGGGGGGGGAATGGAGAAGCAGATGGGCGCTTCTCCTGTGTGCCCAGCCGGGAATCAAACACGGGACTCCTGCACACCAGGCCGACGCTCTACCACTTAGCCAACTGGCCAGGGCCCAGTCCTTACTTTTCATTGCCTTTCATCAAATCGCTGTTACTGAAGAAGGCATGCCAGTTGTTTTATAGAATAACTCTCAGTTTAGGCTTGTTTACTGGTTTTTGTGTGATTGTAGCCTATATCCATTTTCACAGCTATGCATTACTGATTCCCATAATACCATTGTTTCTCAAAAAGAATAGTAACGTTTTGAAAAGACAATTGATTTATATCACACACACACTCACCCACTATTACTCTCAACCCCAGTAGTGTCCTTCCCTCCTCATTTTGTTAAGTAGTAAACCCCCAGGCACATTCTCACATGCTGCTGCGTGTGGGCAGGCATTACCTCCCTGAACGAGTATCTGGATAGATAGGTCCAGACAAAATCTGATTTTGTAACTATTTTTCACAATTTACAGAATAAAACTAATTCCACAAATATTTGCTTCTGAAAACTACTTTGCGTGACCTTTCCTTTCCATCTCAGTTTCCGTCCAGTGAAAATAAACATGTTCTTATTTTAACATATCTCACAACTCGGCCTGTTTTCCTTGTGACTCCTTGGTCCAAATACTTCTATAGAATTAAGATTTCAATTATACTTTTTGACAGGATATTTAGTCCAGAACCCTTTCACATTAATCTGCGGCTGTAGCTTAAGTCTGGATTTTGTCATCTTCTCTGGAAGTAAAGCACCGGATAAAATTCCATTAACATCAAAACGGGGGAGAAAAGGAAAGCAAAGCAAGGGTGTCCGAGTGCAATGGAATGGTTTTGACTTTGAGCTCCATTCAAACAACTACAATACCGGTGGAAAAATAATCTGACAAACTTCATAAAAATTCGTAGGAGCCCAGCAGTTGGTCCAACACCCTTCCCTGGACGGCTGCCCCTGGTAATGGAGTTGTTCCCCCTGCATGTAACAGATTCCTTAGATCCTGTGTGCATCTCTCCAGTCACCTTCGGTCATGCCAACACAATCTCAAACCTGCTGCCGTCTTGTGATCATCCAAAGTCCTCGGCCTCCAAAGAAAATCATTTCTGACCCAGGTATAAAACTCTTTTGTGAAAACAAAGTCTATCTTATTTTGAGACTTCTATATATTTTAGAAACTTTCGGTGCATTGCATGATATATATATATACTGTGTATACCAGGGGTCCCCAAACTTTTTACACAGGGGGCCAGTTCACTGTCCCTCAGACCGCTGGAGGGCCGGACTATAAAAAAAAAACTATGAACAAATCCTTATGTACATTGCACATATCTTATTTTAAAGTAAAAAAACAAAATGGGAACAAATACAATATTTAAAATAAAGAACAAGTAAATTTAAATCAACAAACTGCCCAGTATTTCAATGGGAACTCTGGGCCTGCTTTTGGCTAATGAGATTGTCAATGTCCAGTTCCATATTTGTCATTGCTAGCCGTAACAAGACAAGTGATATGACGTGCTTCCGGAGCCGTGACGTGTGCCTCCCGCGTCATCGGAAGTAGTACTATATGTGAGCGACGCTACACTTTGCTCTCACTGATCACCAATGAAAGAGGTGCCCCTTCCAGGAGTGCAGTGGGGGCCGGATAAATGGCCTCAGGGGGCCGCGCCGTAGTTTGGGGATCCCTGGTGTATACAAACACACACACACACACACACACACACACTCTCTCTCTCTCTCTCTCTCGCAGCCTTGCACTATTGCAGACTTTCTGGTTATCAGAAAGGGAGAATGTGGGCATGTTACAGGTCAAAGGAAGTTTTTGTTCATCAAATATATTAATTTATTGATTCAACAAATGTCTTAGACACATACTATATGCTATAGACCATGTGAATAATAGGTGGTTATAACTGAGGATGCGGCAAAGTTTCTGTTCTCAAACAGTGTACGTTTCGGTACAATAAGCATTTAATTTCCCAGGAGATTATACTGATCATGTTGATTATAGTAACGATAACCTTCAGAAAAGCCATCCCATCACCAGAGTGATTAACTATAAACAGTAATCAAAAGATAACGTGAATTAATATGAAGCGATTTTTTATAAATCTCTTAAGTAAAATAACATAAAAAGTACTTTGGCAAGACTATAACAGTGTAATCCCCAAATCTAAGTTAAAACTACATTTTAAACATAGCTTTCCAAAAATTAGCAAGGATTTTAATGATGAAAATTAAAATGATAGATATCCTGTATTGTTTTATATGTGATAAGTTTTTTTTACACATGTTTTAATCTTCAAAACACTGGAAAAGTTATAATTATTACTCATGTATTAAGAATAGGGAGGAAGGTTTAGGCAAACTTGCCTAAATTCGCAGAGCCAGCAAAGAATAGAACCTGATTCAACCACAGTGGGCCTCATATTAAAGATTACAGACTACTAGCTTCTTTTTATTTGAAGTCATTTCCATCCCACTTATAGACCTGACATAGATATTTGGCTTCCAGCATAAAAAAAACACAAGTAGTATTAATAATAATACAGTAGTCCCCTCTTTTCCACGGTGTCGTTTTCCACAGCTTTGGTTACCTGCAGTCAACTTGTGGTCCAAAAATATTAAATGAAAAATTCCAGAGAGAAAAAACATGTAGGTTTTCAATTGTGCATCATTCTGAGTAGCGTGATGAGATCTTGTGCTGTCTTGCTCTATCCCGCTCAGGACGTGAATCACCCCTTTGTCCAGCATACCCACGCTGATTAGGCTCCTCATCTGTTACTCACTCAGTTATCAGCTTAGCTGCTGCAATGTCACGGTGCTTGTGTTCAAGAAACCTTTATTTTTTTTTTTCAATTTTTAAATTTTATTTAGAAAATTAACACAGTGACATTAATCAATAAGAGGACATAGGTTTCAGGTAAACATTTCTATAGCAATTGAACTGATGATTATGTTGTATACCCATCACCCAAAGTCAAATCAATTTCCGTCACCTTGTATTTGTCCCTCTTTACATCCTCCCCCCACCCCACCCTCCCCATGTACCCTTACCCCTGGTAACCACTTCACTTTTATCTATGTCCATGAGTCTCAGTTTTATATCCCAACTATGTGTGAAATCATATAGTTCTTAGCTTTTTCTAATTTACTTATTTCACTCAGTATAATGTTCTCAAGGTCCATCCATGTTGTCTTAAATGTCACTATGTCATTGTTTCTTATGGCTGAGTAGTATTCCATTGTATATATGTACCACATCTTCTTTATCCAGTCTTCTATTGAGGGACACTTCAGTTGTTTTTACGTCTTGGCCACTGAGAATAATGCTGTGATGAACATGGGGTTGCATGTGTCTTTATGTACCAGTGTTTTGGAGTTTGGGGTGTAGATACCCAGTAGAGGGATTGCTGGGTTATATGGTAATTGTATTCTTAATTTTTTGAGGAACCACCATACTTTCTTCCATAATGGTTGTACTACTTTACATTCCCATCAGCAGTGAATGAGGGTTCCTCTTTCTCCACAGCCTCTCCAATACTTGTTATTACCTGACTTGTTGATAATAGCCAGTCTAACAGATGTGAGGCGGTATCTTATTGTAATTTTAATTTGCATTTCTTGAATAGCTAGTGAAGATGAGCGTTTTTTCATATATCTGTTGGCAATTTGTATGTCCTCTTGGAAGAAGTGTCTGTTCAGGTCATCTCCCCATTTTGTAATTGGATTGTTTGCTTGTTTGTTGCTGAGTTTTGTGAGTTCATTCTATATTTTGGATATTAACCCCTTATTGAAGCTGTTGTTTGCAAATACCATCTCCCATTTAGTTGACTGCCTATTTGTCTTGTTGTCAGTTTCTTTTGCTGTGCAGAAGCTTTTTATAGTAGTTTGAAGTAGTCCCATTCATTTATATTTGCCTTTACTTTCCTTGCCTTTGGGGTCAAATTCATAAATTGTTCTCTACGGCCAAGGTTCATGAACTTAGTACCTATGTTTTCTTATATGTAATTTATTGTTTCAGATCTTATATTTAGGTCTTTGATCCATTTCAAATTTATTTTTGTGCAGGGCACAAACTATAGTCAAGTTTCATTCTTTCACATGTGGCTTTCCAGTTATCCCAGCACCATTTACTGAAGAGGCTTTTTTTCTCCATTGTGTGTTTTTGGCCTCTTTGGCAAAGATGTTTTGTCCATACATATGTGGTTTTATTTCTGGGCTCTCAATTATGTCCCATTGGTTTGTATGTCTGTTTTTCTGCCAATACCATGCAGTTTGATTGTTGTGTCTCTATAGTATAATTTGAAGTCAGGTAGTGTGATACCTCCAGCTTCATTCTTTTTCCTTAGGATTGCTTTGGCTATTTGAGGTTTTTTATGGTTCCATACAAACCTAGTAATTTTTTGTTCTATTTCTTTAAAAAATGACATTGAGATTTTGATGAGGATTGAATTAAATTTGTATATTACTTTAGGTAATAAGGCCATTTTAACTATGTTGATTCTTCTAGTCCGTGAATATGAAATATTTGTTCATTTAATTGCGTTTTTTCAATTCCTTTCAATAATGTTTTTACTATTTCCTTTCTTCTGCTGACTTTGGGTTTCCTTTGTTCTTCTTTTTCTAGTTCCTTAAGGTGTGATGTTAGGTTGTTTACTTAGGATCTGTCTTCTTTCTTGATATAAGCCTGTAATTATATAAACTTCCTTTTTATTACTGCTTTCACTACATCCCTGAAATTTTGATATGTCTTATTGTATTTTCATTTGTCTGTATATATCTTTTGATCTCTGCTTATATTTCTTCTTTGACCTAGTCATTTTTTTAGAAGTATATTGTTTAGTTTTCACATTTTTGTGGGGTTTTTTACTTCCTTTTTAACACTTCAATTTTAATTTCAAAGCCTTATGATGAGAAAATATGCTTGGTACAATTTCAATCTTTCTTAATTTGTTGATGGTCTATCCTTGAGAATGTTTCATGAACACTGGAGAAGAATGTATAATCTGACATTCTGGGGTGAAATGTTCTATAAATGTCTGTTGTGTCCATTTGGTCCAGAGCATCATTTAAGGCCAATATTTTTTTTATTGATTTTCTGTTTGGATAATTGATCTAAAGCCATCAGTGGTATGTTGAAATCTCCAAGTATGATTGTGTTTTTATCTGCTTCTATTTTTAGATCAGTTAGTAGATGTCTTATAATATATTTTGGTGCTCCCTGGTTTGGTGCATATATATTAAGAAGTGTTATGTCTTCTTGATACAATATCCCTTTTATCATTATGAAATGCCCATCTTTGTCTCTGGTTACCTTTGTTGTCTTGAAGTCAGCATTGTCAGATACAATATGACTACACCTGTTTTTTGGGGGGAGGGGGAGATATTTGCTTGGATAATTGTTTTCCAACCTTTTTTTTTTTAAAGCTACTTTTGTCCTTGCAGCTTAAATGTGTCTCTTTAAAGTACCACATGGTTGGGTTTTACTTTTTGATCCAATCTGCTACTCTGCTCTTTATTGGTGAGTTCAGACCACTTACATTTAGGGTAATTATTGACACTTGAGAATTTCCAATAGGCATTTTATGTGATGTTTTCTGGTAGCTCTTTGTCTTGTGTGGTTTTTCTCTTTTTTGTTTCTGTCAGTTGTTTTTGTTTGGTGATATTCCATACTTCTTTCCCCTGTTTCTTATTTTTTTAAGCTGTGTGTTTCAGTAGTGGCCTTTTTCGTGGTTAGTGTCATTTGGTTATTAAAAGAAAATGTTCATATGTACAAGAGTTCTTTGTCTTATGAGTAATTCTGCACTCCATTCTCCTTTGCCACTGCAGATTTTTATCCTTTTTCCTTTTATGTTATTGCTGTTACAGATTATCCTTGTTTTTATTGTGACTTTGTTGGAGCTTTTAGCTGTAGTTTTGATTTGTTTTATTCTTTGTATCTGGTTGAATAACCCCTTTGAGTATTTCTTGAAATAAGAGTTTTATGGTGACAAATTTTTTCAGCTTCTGTATGTCTGTAAAAGTTTTTATTTCTCTTTCATATTTGAAGGATAATGTTGATGGGTATAATAGTCTTGGCTGGTAATTCCTCTCTTTCAGTACTTTGAATATTTGGATCCACTCACTTTTGGCTTGTAGAGTTTCTGCTAAGAAGTCTGATAATAATCTAAAGTGCTTTTCTTTATATGTTATGTTCTTTACCCTAGCTACTTTGAGAATTCTTTTTTTGTCATTGATTTTTGAGAGTTTTATTACAACATGCTTTGGAGTAGGTCTGTTTGGGTTTAGGTAACTCGGCGTTCTGTTTGCTTCTTGGATTCAAGGCTCTAACTATTTCCATAAGCTTGGAAAATTCTCATCAATTATGTTTTTGACTAAGCTCTCCATTCCCTTCTCCCTCTCTTCTTCTTTTGATATACCCATTATTTTTATATTGCTCTTTCTAATGGAATCAGACAATTCTTGTGGAGTTCTCTCAGGTTTTTTAATGTGTGAATCTCTCTCCTCTTCTCTCTTTAACATCTCTAGTTGCCTGTCTTTGATGTCACTGATTCTTTCTTCTATTTGGCTTGTTCTATTAGCTAAACTTGTTACCTCAGTCTTCAATTCATGTATTGAGTTCTTCATCTCTGTTTTTAAAGTATCAATCTCCTGGTGAGGTATTCATTTTGTTCATTGATTTGTTTTCTGATCCATTAAGTTGCCCATTGTTGTCTTCTCACATCTCATTGAGTATCTTCAGAACTTCAATTTTGAATTCTCTATCATTTAACTCCAAGGTTTCCATGTGATTGAGATTTTTTTTCTGTAGATCTTTTTTTTTTTTTTCTGAACCTATGTCTCTGTCTTGTATAGCCATGGCATTCAATTTCTTTTTCCTTGATGGCAACAACAAAAAACAACTAAAAAATTTTAAACTAAAATAAAACATACAATAATAAATATAAAAAATTTAAAAATTATGACAAAAAGAAAAACCACAGAAAAAAGATCAAAAGCAAATAAAATATCAAAAGCAAAACACCCACAAAAATAAGAATAAAAAATATAAAAGTGAAAGAATGAAATTCAAAAGAGAAAATAGAATAAGAAGAAAAGGAAAAGAAAAAGAAAAAATAAATTTTGGTTTTGAGAGGTTTCTTCCAGTAGGTGTCACTGTATTACAACTTTAGCCCTGTGAAGTTCTTGAACTGTCCTCCACTGAGATGTTGCTGTTGCAATGATGTAGGCAAGGCTGCAGTCACATTGGTGGGTGGGGCATGTTGTGAGGGCTTTATGACTTTGACTTTATGGCTTCAGTTTTCTGGCTTTACAGCTCTAACAATCACAGGCCTCTGGAAACTCCTTCTCATGTCTGAACAGAACTGGGGACCAGACATGGAACACCTCTACTCTTTAGAGGAGAGAGTGGCTCTGGAAAGCTAGCTGTAGGGTTTGTCTCTGCTACTCTCCATACCACGAGGTGAGGGAGACAGGATCTGGGAGGCTGAGGGCCACACTTTAGCTTTCTCTGTCTGCCAAGTGTGGGCTGCAAGTCATTGGCTGTGACCCCACACTCTCGCTGCTTTGGTTTATCTCCCCTCTGTCCTTCTATTTCATCACTCCTCCTGGCATAAGGAGACCCAGTCACTTTGGGTTTCTTTCTTCATACACCTCAAACAAAATCCAAACAGCCTGAGCTTCCCTTCTCCCTGTAGTTCAGCAGAAAAGCAAACAAACAAACAAAAAAAACCCCAGTCACTCCAGGTTTGTCTCTTCTCTCCAAAGCCCACCATGAATACGTTTTATCTTCTGCCCTTCTTTTCACCCTGTTTCATCTTTAGTCCATTTGGTGTGTGGGTCTTTCAGGCACACCTGCAAGCCCAGCTGGGGCTCCTTCTCTGCCTTATAGTTGTTCAATTTGTCAAAATTTTAAGGGTAGAGATCAGAAATATCTCTTGTGTCATCATTACTCTGACTTCTTCAAGAAACCTTTATTTTAACAGTGGCTCCAAAGAGCAAGAGTAGTAATGCTGGCAATTAGATAATACCAAAAAGAAGCTGTAAAGTGCTTTCCTTTAAATAAAAAGGTATAAGTTCTCAATTTAATAAGAAAAGAAAAAAATTATATGTGAGGTTGCTAAGATCTATAGTAAGTACAAATCTTATACCTGTGATATTGTAAAGAAAAAAAATGTAAAGAAAGGTAGGAACAATGTAATAAGATATTTTGAGAGAGACCACATTCACATAATTTATTTTAGTGTATTGTTATAATTGTTCTATTTTATTATTAGTTATTTTTGTTAATCTCTTAATGTGCCTAATTGATAAATTAGACAATAATAGGTATGTACGTATAGGAAAACACAGTATATATAATATAAGGTTTGGTACTGTCCTTGGTTTCAGCACTCACTGGGGATATTAAAATGTATCTCCCATGGATAAGCAGGGGCTACTGTAATAATAATAATAATAATAATAATAATAAATAATTAGTGGTGGTGGTGGTACTATTATTAGCAAGGATTTTTAAATTGATGCTATTTATTTATTTATCTATTCATTTATTTAGGTAATAGTGCTTTATTGATGTAGGATTTACATATAACAAATACACAAATATAGTTCTGGTATTTGGGTCATATGTATATACCTAGGTAATTGTCACTCTGGTCAAGGGATAGAACATTCTAGGACCTCACAAAGTTTTCTTGTGCTCCTTCTCAGTCAATCCCCATGCTGTCCTCAGTTTCAGATGACCACTCTTCCATCTCCTGTTACCACACATTAATTTATCCTGTTTATTCCACTCCAGATGGGTGGATTCCTTCAGTATGCCAACTTTTACAATTGACTTGTCACTCAACATTAATGTATTTAAGATTTATTTACCCAGGTTGTTGCAGCTATCACTTGTTTGTTCTCTTTATTGCTCTGTTGCATCCCATTGTAGGAATATATCACAGTTGGTCTTTTCATTCTTCCATTGATGGGTTTTTGTTTGTTAATGGGTATTTGTCTGCTACTTGGCTATTATGACTAATGCTGCTATGAACATTTTTGTACAAGTTATTTTCTGGGTACACAAACTCATTTCTTTTTGGTATGAATGTATGAATGGAATATGTATTCTCTTTTGGTATATATGTAGGTATAGTTACTGTACTTATCTATTTTTCAAAGGGCTTGTACCTCTGTGGTACAACAAACAATGAGCATTCCAAATATTCATATTCTGAACCACATTAGCCATTCTGGTGGGTCTGTGGGGGCATCTCACTATGTGATAATTCATATGTTTGCTAAGGCATCCATTGGCATGCTAAGGAGCTAAAGTATGACTTCCTAGTCTCATTTATTGATTACTGGTTCTCATTTTATCTTCAAACTGACTCAGGAGAGAAATATCATTGAACCATTTTGCAGATAAGAAGAGTAAAATCTCTAATACCACTTTCAATCAAGAGCAGCCATTTTTACCAATCAATGCCTACACAGAGTGATTCTCAATTGTGCTGAAATGATTTAGTTTTTGAGTAAATAACCAATGTCTTAACACATGAAACAAGTTTGACAAGCAATTATACATTGTCTCTTTTTCTTACTATTTGATTTTTTCTTTTGCCTTTCTTTTTTTCTGTCTCTTTCACTGGAAATGGCTTTCATTTTCCTTTTTCTGTCTCAACCTCCTACCTGTCCAATAACTATCACTCTTAGTCGGTCTCAAATTTAGTGTCTGGGATGAAATGTTTCAGCACCACCCATTTCTTTGACAGTACAAATTTGAGTTCTAATGATTCCAAACTTCTGGAATTACTTTTAGCACTCAGTGCCTTGGATAATAGCCAATATATTTTCATTTGTGCATTCCTGATAACTCAAGTATCCTTAAATATAAGTTAGATCCCATTTCATACACTTTTTACCATCCCATGTCCCTGGTGTTTGTTTCTTTAGCGATACATCTTAAGTTCCAAAGTCCTCGGTGGAGCACATACTGCTGACAAAAATTAGGGGGTCAGGGAACATGCAGCTACTCCAGTGCGTTCAGCTTTTTGTATAGTGCATTTTCACCAATGAAATAAAGGTTGGCTTTGCATCTCATTTGCATAATCAAACAACTTTTTTTTGACTTGTTTGCTTTTCTGATGTTCTTGTTTAATAAAAAAAAATCAAATCTTTTTTTATTGCTTCATATTCCTCTTGAAATATTCCCTAATTTTTGTGAGTAGTTCAGTTCCCTTGTTTAAATTCAGACAGTAACAGTCAAGTTCATTTCTTCATTGACAAATAACACTCCTTATTCCTTTTTCAAAAAACTGCTGATAGGCAGCAGTTCTTTCTCCCTCCCTCTTTCTCTCCATTTCTTCCTTCATATTCAATTCTCAAAAATTTCTTTGCAATATCTATCAAAGCTAAGTCTCTGAAAAAGCAATGAACCCTTCAGAAAATGATTTATCATATTTTCATGTATGTCTTTAATTCTACATTATCATCTTTGATTAAACAGCCACAGCTTAATGAACAAAAAGATAATATAACAGACTATGATTTTATGACGGGAGCAAGTAGTCAAGTCTAAGTCTTCATACTATTCAGTCATTATTTTAATAAGAATTAAAAACATATTTCCAGTACAAAGACACAAAGTAGTTGTGAATTTTACATGATATTTTATTTAGTGTCTCTATCAGTTGATAACTTTGGGGGGAAAAAAACTAAAGAACTTAACAATTTCCACCATACCTAAGCCCTCTTGTTCTTTTCCTTCCTATTTTTCTCTTGTACAAACTTACTTCTGAATTTTCCTTAAAGTGAATCCCATCCAATTTGTTGGTTTCCCTAAAACATTTTAGGAAAACAGTATCCTAAATCGACACTTAATTAGAATTTCCAAACATCCAGACTTTTAACTTAGTGTGGTAACAATGCAGGAATGCATTCTGTGTGAACCTATGTAAAGAAGAAGGTATGTCAGAGATAAAATATTAACATTTTTATAAGGATTTTGAAGCCAGTATAAATATTAAATATAGAAACAACATGTGAACTCTTTTAAAAATTAAAGTAATATTTTTAAATGCAGTTGAAACCACATTAATGATCACAAATTCAATATTTTCTAAGATAATTTTCTACTGAGGGATGATACAAAATTATATTTTTAAACTATTGCTACCGAGTCTTGAAAAAAACTTAACAATATATACATAGGTTGAGAAACTACAATTAGCAGTATTCTTCCAAATCAGGTCTGCCCCTTTCTCTGGTACTCTGACACAAATGCATGTTCAGTTGTGGTTTATCTTTACTTAGAACAGGGGTCGGAAACCTATGGCTCGTGAGCCAGATGACTGCATCTGGCTCGCAGACAAATCTTTAATAAAAAAAATAATGATAAAAATATAAAACATTCTCATGTATTACAATTCATTCATTTCCTACCGCTCATGTTCATGGGTTGCGGGTGGCTGGAGCCAATCACAGCTGTCCTCTGGGACAACACCAATTTTTATTGGATAATGCGTAATGTACATGGGTTGTTGTATGGCTCTCATGGAATTACATTTTAAAATATGTGGCGTTCATGGCTCTCTCAGCCAAAAAGTTTCTCGACCCCTGACTTATCAGTTAAAGTCACAGGTAGGACAGACCAGTGATAACAGAGAAGTTCAATAATTCAGCTAAATCAGAACATGTCTGGAAATTCCAGATAAACAACAGGCAACCTTCTAGAGTGCAGGTAGGCAAGCAAGTGATCAGGATGAAGGCCTCCAGGCATGCAAGTTGCATGGAGACTTGCAGAGAGGTGACGGCTCTGGATGGGCTGCCCAGAACTTTGGCTGTGTATACAAGCTGCATCTGCACTTAGAGGTGGAAGGATGCTTGATGTGGGACCCACTCCTCACGGGTGCTGCGTGGAGAACATGTGGAGCTTTGGTTTCCACGTGAAGAGGACTGCAGCAGAGTCCACACCAGACAGAAACTCCCAGGTCATAGAGGGATCATGTTCTGAGCCACGGCTGCGGCAGGTTCCTTAGATGTCCTCACACTCTCACAGCCGCCACCTCCTCCCCTCGGCCTCCTGCACTGTCCTTCCCTCTGGCTCACTGCTGAGAAATCTTACCATCATGTCCACTTGGAAGAAGAAATGATTGAACAAATCCTGTCATTTATCATAGAACATACATTGAAGGGTATATTCAGAGACTGGAGACAAATAATGGAAAATTGCCACAGTTGACACCCTTCGCTACTCACCTTGCATTTGTACTCTTCCACACATCTGAACTCTCCTGCAACAAGCCACAGCTTTCCCTTTCTGGTTACAAGTGGAGAAGTTCTCACTCTTCCCTGAATGGGAAGACACAGTCCCCACAGTCATTGTGCCATTGTGCACTGTGTTCATTGCTCCACACATTCAGTCACTGTCTCACAAAATATTCTGTTACCTACATTTAAATTGGTTTATAATTTTTATTGCCTCTACTAGTGCCAATGATTTGTTACCTCCAGTAAATTTACTAATCTCCACTAACTGGTATATGAATTTTTTAACAGGAAGAAGAAGAGGTATATGCAAATAAACATATGCGTGTAACAAGCATAAAGGACATTGGCAAAGTTTTCGAAGGCCTCATTTCTGTCACTGGCCACAAGGTGACCATTGATATTTATGGCATCTTTCATGTAGCATCCCATACTATCCATGACCTCAGTTAGAACCTGAGCCGATCTGGGTTCTTTACTTGATAGAGTGACCCAAACCTTCATTCCTGAAGCACCCAAGTCGTCCATCATCCTGCTTAATTTTAGTTGATATAGTTTTTCACTGACCTTTACTACTGAATGTAGAAGTGCTAAGTAGAACCCTGGAGAATCTACTGATCTTCCCACATAGCTCTCCTGTCTTTACTGTATAGCAACAACCAGATTGGCCCCTTATCCTTGGGGATCAAAATCAATCTCTCCAACATGTAGATTTGCTCATTTTTAGTCCCTGCTCCCTTCTTTTTTTCCTTCTTGGCTTGGTAGCCTTGGGAACCCAAAATGACCAGGTGGGATTTTCACTGTGCAATTTGGTGGAGCCATAGTTGTGGAGCCATCATATCCCTTTTGGGAGACTTACCCTCTTGTGGACTAAATTCTGCAATACAGCAGAGCTCAAAGTTTGCCAGGATGAAAAGCAAAAATTCTGCAAGGGGTTATTAGATATAATAGAGAGAGTAGCCACTTCCACTCCTTGATCCTGGCTATGGGAAAAGCAACTGTCATGTAATGGCATAAATTGCACTTTGTAAAATAGTACCTCACCCTTTCAGAGTGTTATTTTCCAATGGAAACCTTAACTGAATCTTTAATAAGCCATTTTACCTTTCATTTAAGCCCACTGCTTTTGGGTGATAAGTGTAGATTAGTTGATTCATAGGCATGATCCCATTGCTGCACCTCCTTCACTGTAAAATACACTTCTTGAGCTGGCAAGATGCTATATGAAATGCAACAGTGGTGGAACAGGTATTCTGTGAGTCCACAGATGGTGGTGTTAGAAGGAATATACCAGCAGGGAAGACAAATCCCTATCCAGAACACATGTCTGTTCCAATGAGGGCAAACCCTTGTTGCTTCCATAATGGAAGAGGGCCAATATAATTAACTTGCCACTAGGTGGCAGGGTGGTACCCAGAAATAGTGCCATATTAGGAACTCACTGTTGATATCCAATGTTGGAAGATTAGGCTACAGATTAGTAATAGCTAGGTCAGACTTGATGAGAGGAAGTTCATGTTGGGTCTAGGCATAGCCTACATTCCTATCATCATGGCCACTTTGTTCATGGGTTTCTTGAGCAAGAACTGAGTTGGTTTGGGAAAGAGGCTGACTGATAACCACAAAGGCACTATTATGTCTATTTATTACTAAGAGTCTCTTCTGCAGTGGTTGCCCTTTGGTTAGCATCAGATGAGACAAAAAGATCTTCACATTTTGTATCTATTCTGGGAGGTCCACCCACATACTTCTTCCCCAAGTATATTCTTAACCAGTCTTCCAATCTATTTCTTCAAGATCTTCATTTTGGCCAGCTCTGGTTCCAGATATAGTAGACAACCAACATACCTCATGAAATGGATGTCTGCCTCCCTATTTCATCCTGGGTTCCAGCATCTAATTGCCACTCTGGAACATGTTGAGATCTGGTCTTAGTTATAGGTTACCTTTTTCTTTGTTCAGTGTCTCTTTCATGTCTATAAACCTTTGACAATTTCCAGAGATCTGGCAACATTGATTATGAAAGTTTTGGAACAATTTTTTGATGTTTATTATTTTTATTGATTTCACTCTACCTATGAGCTTACTTTACTCTTTGTGATGTTCGAATTATTCTTCAATTATTTTCATTGTGCCTTTTTCAGTGATCAAATGTGTTCTTTTCGTTAATAATGGTTCACTTCCTTGACCCTCAGTTTTCCTGTCTGTATCATAGATCCATTTCTTATTCAGGGTTTTGAGGACTAAAGGTTATGTTTACATGACACTTAGGAAAACATTTAGCATAAATAAGAAGTTCAATAGTTCTCCATGATATGATGATATCAGATCTCCTTCATGATCTATACAGTTAATTTTCCTCCTAAGTTTTTCAATACATATTTACTTACCAACGCCTAGAGGCTAGTCATATTGTTAGGAATGAAAGATCTACTAAGGAACAACATACAACCCTTGCCTCAAAATGGTGTGTAGCCTGAGGAGAAAATGTTAAGTCAATATTCAAGTATCATATTCAGAGGAGGAGGAGGAGTAGAGCATTCAGAAAAAGTCCCACAGGATGACCCAATGCAGTCTTGAGAAAAATTAGAGAATCTTTGTAGAGAAAATGGCATTTGAAGTTATTAGTTGATAGAAATTGCATAGGCCATGCTTTCTGAAATGACCAGAAAGAATATTTAGCCACATTAAGGCAAAGAAAAAGAAGATTTGGGGAATAAGAAAGGACACAAGCAAAGACCTCCTGAGCTGTCAGACAGCATGACATATTTGGGAAACTTAAAGAAGCTCGTTAGTTCTATTGAATACATTGAGGAAACTGAAAATGCAGAGAGGAGAGACCCCTGGAGTGAACACAATCACATTTTAAATCGACAGAAGATATATTGTAGGGCTAAAATTAGAAATTACCATATTTTTCACTCCATAAGACACACCTAGGGTTTTAAGGAGGAAAATAAGAAAAGAAAAACATTCTTAACCAAATGGTGTGTTAAAAGATTTGATAAAATATACCACAATAATATTTCAACAATGTAAACTCAACAGCAGTATTAACAACCATTAGCACTGTTATTAACACATGAGAAGAGACTTTAATGTTCAAATCTCTTCTAGTTGTTCAGGAACCTGCAGCAGCTAAAAGTAAAAAAAAAAAAAAAAAAAAAAAAATGAACATTTGCTCCATAAGATGCACAGGCATTTTCCCCTCCACTTTTAGGGGGAAAAAAGTGCATCTTATGGAGTAAAAAATACAATATATAAGACCTATTTTATTTATAATGCTATGAAACTAGAAATTGCCATTTAAAGAATAGTTTTCAAATCTATCTATTTAACAATTTAAAAAATATCATTCTATGTACACTTTTAGGTATAAAGAGAAAATTAAAAATGAAAATTATCATTTAGAAATAAATGTCAATGATTGCAATATATTCTAAAGCTTTGGAGACATGGCCAGAGCAACACTCAGAGACATTTAGAATTGTTAATACAGTCATTAGAAAAAAACAAACTAGTAAATCCTAGGAGAAGGTAGGAATCCAGTGAGGAACTTAATAAAAGTGTAATAAAAAAGTTTTAAAAAGTGGAAGAAAAAAATTAATAAATTTCAAAGGCGAGCTAGTAAAATATAAAGTATTTTGGACTTGATTTTAAAAATGGGAGTAATTTTTAAAATTAGAATACAAAAGACTGTGATTTAATGTTAATATATCTAAATTTTGAGTATTTTTAGCAAAATGTGAACAATATGCATCTAAAGAAGAGTTCAGATAAGTAATAAATTTAAAGTTTTCAAAAATCATAAATTTAAAAAACTGACATGAAAAAACAAAAAAATTGAATAGAAAAATGGGCAAAATCTACATGATCAGAAATTTCCCAGAGGGGGAACTAAATATGACCAAGAAATCAAAGAAAATGAGCACCCTCAGTAGCAATTGTGTAAGAGCAATGTAAAGTAAGACTACCATATTGTTCCCACTTTGAATAACATACATGTTTAAAGAAAAGGTCTAGTGGAGTCCAGGATGGAAATTGATTCCAGAGCCACGGGTGAGACCATCTTCCAATGCCCTTGTTTGTTTCTTGGGTCAAGCTCATCTCTTTAAGTTTTCCAAGTCTTCTGTAGAGCCAGCCCTTCAGTTTATTACATGTTATATAATTTGTATATATAGCTAACCTCAGACTTTAATAATAAGTAAGTAATAATAAAAAGTATCCATTTTTACTCCTCATGGGTTAGATATTCAAATAAATATCTCATTGAAGTCATTCAACATACATGCACATGAGCTTATCATGTGTGAAGCTCTTTCTCAGTGCATATATATATATATGATGGCCATACATCATATGTTAATTATTGAATAAACATACCTACAGTGGTAAGCATCCTCCAACATGGTGTCTAGTAACCACTGGCTCTTGGTCTCTATGCCCTTGCAAAGTTCTCTTTCACATTAAATCCATGCTGGCCATGAGATCAGCAGAATATGGTGGAAGAGACCATATGTCACTTCCTAGGCTCAGTTGTAAAAAAATATTACAGTGTAGAAATAGACAACAGTGGAATGTGGTCCTTTGGATCACTTGCTCTGGGGAAATCAGTCACCATGCTATGAGGACACTGTCATAGCCCTCTTGAAGGGCCCACTTTGTAAGAAACTGAAGCGTTGTTCATAGCCAACCCTCACTCGCCGATCACGTGACTGGTCATTTCCTATCCCCAGTCGTGCCTTCAATGGCGGCAGCCTGGCCAGCATCTTACCTGTAAACTCTTAAGAGATTATGAGATATAATATGGAAACAAGCCATTCTTGAGTTGCTGACCCAAGGAAACTAGAAGAGATGGTCAATAATTGTTTTTGGTTTAAACAAACTAAGTTTTGAGGTAATTTGTTATGTAACAACATATAACTAAAACATTATTGACTTCAAATTAAGTGTCTATTATATCAGGCATGACTTGATAGCAGCTTCTTTTCTGGTATAAAATGTAAAACACTCTATGTTTAAATATCTCATGATTTCCTTTGGTAAGTGTTTATAATCTAAGAAGAAATTGTCACTTTCAGATTTTGCCTCAGAAATACATGTGTAAACAGAGAAACAAGTTATTACTGAATATTGCCTCTCTGCTTTGGATGCAAACCATAATTTTAAAGTTAATTAAGACATAAACACAGATGGCATGTAATGAAGTCCATTACATGAATAAATGACAGTTTCCAGAAATTGTCATTGTGCCAAGAACAGCTAAAGTCTGTAAGGAGGTTTAGACAGGAGCATCCATGTGAGACCTGATGGTACTGATAATGAAGATTCCATGGAATGAGCATTCTTATCAATGGAGTCACCATGTTAAAATTGGGTCTCAGGTTAGATACTCTTGGCTTTAAGGCACTCTGAAAATCCAAATCAACCTCATTGATTTAAGTCTGTTTTCCTCAATCCTGCAAGCTTCAGTTTGCATGATCTTCATGTTCTTCTGTCTTCTCCGATGTTCCATTTACATTCTTAATTTCTTTGTTGTTGTTGTTGTTGTTTTTTCACTGCCAAGACACTTGTTATTAGATACTGACAATACCAAATGTGCAAAGATGGTGTCAGATCTTAACACGAGAAATATTCACAGTTAGAAAAAATAAGATAGTTCCGTTTGCACAAGAAACTACCCTGCTGTGAGAAACTGAACATATGACTCTCCCTTTGCTCAAACAAATAGTGAGTATACTGAATACAAAATAAAAGAATCCTCAGGAAGTCACAGTCCAGTCCAGACAGTCTTTGTTACGTGAGGCCCCTTATCTCTGGGTAAGATTTGCTATTGTTGGATGGGCAGCACTTGGGTTGGTAGGGCTTTGGTAGGACCCTCACTTGTAATGAGGCTGCTGGACCCCCCAAAAATCTTAGGTGAAAAGCACCAACTGAGTGCTAGGTGCTATTATTTCTACAGCATTTTGCATCAGTTCATTCCATGCTTTCATATTTACTAGCTCGCTGATTTCTGTCAAACAAACAGCTACATTATATTGTGGAATGAAAATTTGCTTATGTCCAGAATTTTGATTATTGAGCTGTTTCATCTACTTGTCTATATCATTTTAATACCTTCTATAAATAAAACGGTTCACCATTCAATGGGCCTGAACAAACCTTCTCCTAGATACGAAGCTTAACCTGTCTTTTGGCCTCAGTTTTCACCTATGATTTCTCATTACACATTCAGAGGCTGCATCTGCTGAACGGCCTGGATCCACGCTCCCTCTCTGCTCACACCTGGTCACTTGTTATATCTGAGGTGGTGAGGAGTTAGGGGAATACAGCCAACAATAAGAAGTGTGATCTCGTTATCTGAAGTCGTAAATCTCGACAGGCTCATGCAGGTTTTTGCAAATTTTAAGAGAACAGCAAAGCGCATCTTCTCTGGAGTGTTTTGTAATTGGTGAAAGTGTTGTGTTTCAACCTTAGGACCTAGGGATGCCATTCCCACAGGAAGGTCCAGCCTGAGAAATAACAATAGCACATAGGGCTCTCACTCCAGCCTCCACTCCCTCCCCTTGCTGTCATCTCATACACTGGCTGTCCTCCCCACAACACCCACTGTAAAGGGCGCTCCTATATATTCCAATTGTAAAAATTCTTTGCCTTGAGTGTGATACAAAAATGCTCACAAGTTTCAAAAGAAAGAAAGAAAAAAGAAGGAAGGAAGGGGGGGAAGGCAGGGAAGATAGAAAGAAGGGCACTTTGGAGGGAGGGAAGGAGGAGAGAGACAGAGAAGAAGAGACTGAAAGGAGGGAAGGAAAAGGGAGGGAGAGAATAAGGAAAAGGAAGGAAATGAGAAAGGGAGAAAGGAAGGAAGGAAGGAAGGAAGGAAGGAAGGAAGGAAGGAAGGAAGGAAGGAAGGAAGGAAAGGAAATAATGAAGGAGAAAGTTGGAGAGAAAGGGTTGAAGATGGGAAGGAAGGAGAAGGGTGGGGAAGAAGGGGGAAAAAAGAAAAGAGAAAAGAAAAAGAAAGTCTGATGAGTTTTCATTTGTCCCCTTGATGGAAGGTATTTAAACATTTTCCTCAAGATATCTCCAAAATATGAATGGTAACAGGATGTTAATACCAGAGATAAGATTGGACTGAAATCCTGGTTCACTCTGGGAGCTAATAAAAGTAAAGATTTGAATTTAAGTGTCACTTTCTCCTAGAAGCACAGGGACAAGGAGATGGGGGTCAAAAGGGCAGCGACAGTGTTGTAAGCACTTTATCTGAAACATAAACATCACTGGAGTGCATTTGGGACCAAATTACCTCTCTCAGATCTGGGATGTTAGCATTCCTTCCCTACTTAAGCATGCCAATTTTACTGTGGCTTTGAGGGGGGCTGATCAGGGGACTTTGGTTGGGCACTTGAGAAAAGGATCTTACCTCAAGGACTAATATAACTCAAGCAATTAAAAGGCATCCTACCGAGGAGAACCTCATAAAACCCCACATCCCTGGAACCGAGTCCTCTCTATAAATATTACAGGTGAATGAAGCCTGTATTCGTCCATTCTGGAAGATAATGCAGTCACCTTTCTCTTGTAAACAGACACAGTGAATGTACCCAGGAACACTGACACAGTTAGTGGATTTAGAAATACTGAGCTTGAAAGACTGATATTCTGCACAATGAAAAGTTTTCTATGAATATTTTATGGACAATTATAAATAAATAAATAATGTCTTATAATTTTTTTAATTTATTTATTCATTTTACAGAGGAGAGGGAGGGAGAGAGAGAGAGAGAGAGAGAGAGAGAGAGAGAGAGAGAGAAGAGAGACAGAGAGAGAGAAGGGGGAGGAGCTGGAAGCATCAACTCCCATATGTGCCTTGACCAGGCAAGCAGGGTTTCGAACCAGTGACCTCAGCATTTCCAGGTTGACGCTTTATCCACTGCGCCACCACAGGTCAGGCATTATAATTTCTATACAAGTATTTAGATCTCAGTTTTTCAGTGGGTTTTGCTATCTTTAGATCTGCCATGAAACACTGTAACAACACAATACCTCTCTGGGTACACAGACCTTTTCATTTCAAAATGAAGTTGACATATTGTCATTCACAACAGCCAGAAGGTGAAAGCAATCCAGTGTCCATAGACAGCTGAGTGAATAAACAAAATGGGGCCTTACATACAGTGCAATATTACTCAGCCTTTAAAAGGGAGAGAAATTCTGCCGTAACACGGATGAACTTTGAAGACATTGTCCTAACTGAAATAAGCCAGTAACTTATGTTCCTTGATGACACTTCTTTGATAAGACTCTATGATTCCACTCCTACCAGGTTCCTGGAGTAGTCAATTTCATAGAGTACAAAGTAGCATGGTAATTGCCGGGGAGTTGTCATAGGGAGGAATGAGGAGTCCTCATTTAATGGGAATGGCAATGGGGAAATGGGAGTTTCAGTTTTGCAAGAGTTCTGCAGATGAATGGTGGTGAAGGAAGCACAATGAGACTGCCCTTAATGCACTGAACTCTATACTTAAAGATAGTTACGATAGTAAACTATCTTTGTTTTACCATGTAAAACAACAAACAAACAAACTATGTATGTTTTACCATGATAAAAATATAATAAAACCTTTAAAAGTGAATTGACTATGGCCCTGGCTGGTTGGCTCAGTGGTAGAGCGTTGGTCTGGCATGCAGGAGTCCTGGGTTTGATTCTCAGCCAGGGCACACAGGAGAAGCGCCCATCTGCTTCTCCACCCCTCCCCCTCTCCTTCCTCTCTGTCTCTCTCTTCCCCTCCCACATCCAAGGCTCCATTGGAGCAAGGTTGGCCCGGGCACTGAGGATGGCTCCATGGCCTCTGCCTCAGGTGCTAGAATGGCTCTGGTTGCACCAGAGCGACACCCCATATGGGCAGAGCATTGCCCCCTGGTGGGCATGCCGGGTGGATCCCGGTCGGGCGCATGTGGGAGTCTGTCTGCCTCTCCGTTTCCAGCTTCAGAAACATACAAAAAAAAAAGTGAATTGACTATAAAATTATATATTTTTAATTTATTTTGGGATATCTCAATTCACCCCACTCTAGAAAAAAGTTGTTTTGCTATTGACTTGAGAAATAGCCTATTCTAACAGTCCCTACTCATATTCATTTCCTTTTAGAATGTCCTTGAGTGAGGAGGCAGTTAGCAGTGATTACAAATTAAAGAGGAGTAATTTAAAATGTTAACAATTATATACTTTTTATGTCATATTGGCAGGTGCTTTCAACCCAGACTCTTGCCTCTGGGATTGGGACTTGTATCCTGATGGATTACCCAGTTGCTAACCCGACAACCTTCCTAATGAAAGAGGAGACGAGGATTGCTTTCAAACTTAAACTTTGCAAAGTTGTAAATTGGTTGTGAGTGTTACTTCCAATAATATTAGCCAAAAAGTTGTTCAGCCAGTCTGCACCTTCCCTCATTCTGTCTGTTTCTGACCAGTTCTAGAAATGCTTCCTGCTGGAACACTTCCTCTTGAATTAGTCTCTTTGGTTAACCAGGCATTTCACTTGCTATAAAATGTGGATGTTCTAGGAAAGCTGAGAGCAAGCAAATAAATGAGGATTTGGCTTAGGGAGGGTAAAAATTCCCAAGAATAAAAACTGAATTATTTATGAAATAATTCAACTGACAATATGCAGCACTTCACATTAGTAAAGATGGTAGCATTTAAGTTTTTTTTTTTCCAAAGAGTGTAGCTTCCATTGGCTTCGTATTATTATTATCCTTAAGAAATCTTCCAATTTTCACTTCACTTACTTCTGCTCCATGCTTTCTAAAGACACTTCTTTGATAAGGGTCATATTTATACTCTCTTAACAATGAGGGGCTTGGGAAAGTAATAAATAAACGCAGCCCATGTCCACCATGATTTGGTTTTGTGTAAAGACCCATTCACATGTTGCATGCGTGCAAAGATTTGGCAGGAATTTTATGTTTAGACTGGAACGAGAATCTAGACCTTTGTTCTCAGACTGACATCAGTCCTTTCCTCTTGTTTCCATTAGTCTAAAACCTTCTGGCTTCAACAGAACTGCACAGTATCTCTTTGGTGGTCCCCTTGTCTACCTGGAGTGAATAACTCAGCTGCTTAGTGGAGAACTGCCTACTGCTCTTCCTACCCAAGAGCAACAGAAATGTGAGACTTGGAGATAGGATGATGTCACACATCAGATAATAACTTCTGGAATTTATCATTCCAGTTAAAAATAACAGCAGCAATGTGCTCCCTGAGTTTCAGTCGTCATAAAACACAGAAGCAGTCTATGACTCAACTATGTGTTGGCTCTGTCAGTCATGGGGAGAACCAAGTTCCTGGAGTAGTTTCCAGCTTAAAGGAAGGGATAATCAAATACAAATGATGAAGACACAAGAATTTTACAAATAAAAGCAAATTTAAATCAATCTATTTAAGTAAATATAGAGGGCTTATAGAGCCACAACAATGTATAGCATCAAGATAAAAGTAAGGAGAATAATTTTAGGCTCACCATGTTTTGGTCAGTCTTTCCTCCCTTTATATGCCTCTTATTTGATAATTTTTATTTATTTGCATTGTTCGGTAGTCGACAATGCAAATGCACTTGAGAGAATCAAAGGTGGATGAGAAATAGGAAAGCAAAGATAGTGATTGGGCCTGACCAGGCTGTGGCACAGTGGATAGAGCGTTGGACTGGGATGTGGAAGGACCCAGGTTCGAGACCCCGAGGTCGTCAACTTGAGCGTGGGCTCATCTGGTTTGAGCAAAAAGCTCACCAGCTTGGACCCAGGGTCGCTGGCTCCAGCAAGGGGTTACTCAGTCTGCTGAAGGCCCGCAGTCAAGGCACATATGAGAAAGCAATCAATGAACAACCAAGAAGTCGCAATGTGCAACGAAAAACTAATGATTGATGCTTCTCATCTCTCCATTCCTGTCTGTCTATCCCTCTCTCTGACTCTCTCTATGTAAAAACAAAAAAAAGACAGTGCTTGGTTACAAGACACAAAACCTTGCTGTGCTCAATTTATTTATACAATTGTTGGGAAATCCAAACATCTTTGATCGGTTAACGAAAATTGAGCCTCCATTCTTATGATAAAAATTAAATAGAAACAACTGAAGTCCCAAACTGAAATTCAGACCAAACAACTGCTTCCTTATAATACTTGATTTCTAAAGGTGTTTTTCAACTTTTCTTCTATGACATTTAAGTAACCCAAAACATTTTTAAAGCCAAGGTTATAGCTACCTTTGAGTAGCTGACTCTTGTTCTACATTTGCAGTTTTGTAACTTTCTCTTAATTACTTTTCTTTGCTCTCACTAGTTTGCACGAAGCCTTGTTCTAATGTTGTTTTAAGACAAAGTCATTGCATACGTTTATCAACAGGTAGCTAAGGTAACGCAAACAGCCAGGAAAACGTAAAGGAAGAACCTGACAAAGACAAATACAAAGTATTGAATTCATTTGTATAAATACCAGTTCTTTCCCCGCAAATGACTGGAACTCCATGGATCAGACCAAAGATCTTGCTATTGATTAGAATTCCACTGATGACAAGTGGACATAACCCACAATTCCATGCCCTCAGACACGAACATCAGCTTTCAAGGCATCAACTGGTTAGTCGGGGAACCTAATAGGAAGGCAATACATCCCTGGAGGAAAAATGTAGCGTTCATTAATATTCAATACATTCATGGGCACAGACAACAGTGTGGTGATTTTGGGGGGGAGGATCTGTAGAGGGAAATGGAGGAGGATACAGGGGAGAAAAATAGTGATGGATGGAGACCTGACTTGGGTGACGAACACACAATGCAGTATACAGACGTGTTGTAGAATTGTTCACTTGAAACATAATTTTGTTAACCAGTGTCACTCCAATAAATTCTATAAAAAGGAAAAAAAATTAAAATTCAATAAACACAATAAACCGTAATATGGTGATTCCCAAAGACAGTGTACATAGGCACATAGATACACATAGATGCAAACATCCATCCCTACAGACATGCAGACACACCCTCCCACACACACTTCATACAATAAAGTAAACACGCTGTCACATAGACAAACCTTGAAAATAAGCTCAATGAAAGAAGTCAGGAGAAAAGTTCATGTTAAATGATTCTATTTATATGAAATGTCCACCACAGGAAGAGCTGTAGAGCCAGAGAGCAGACTAGTATAAGCCAGGGCTGGGGTGTGAGGGAGTCAGTAGTGATTGCTAAGGGCACCAGGTTTCTTTGGGATGAGTAATGTAGTCGAAAATTAGTTATGGTTATGGTGGTACAACTAAAACCCTAAATATACTAAAGATCATTGTATTAAATGTTTTAAATGAATGGATTTTATGGTAAGTGAATTAGATCTCTATGAATTTGTTACAGTAAGTCTTGTTTACTCATAACTTGGTTAACCTGCTCCTTGTCTTTTATTCAGTATTACTGAATATCTGAACTTTCCTATAAATTAGGGAACTAAGGGCATTTAAAAAAGGAGACAAGACTCACTAGAATAAACAAGCTGGAACTTAGCAAATATTCTCATTCCTAACACATTAAACTTAAAGTACGGTATGGTAACTGTGATATTCTTCTTCATATTTCCTTCTCAGGTACCACTGTGATGGCTTTGAACACAAGCTGTAAGAATACAATTCCCTAGGGTTAATTTTTAAAAAAAGAATTATCTCAATGTCATATCTAGATATGTTTTCCTTTTCTCGATAATTGTAAGATTTTGAATCAGTAGTGTCAGTTCAAGGTTCACCCGTCCCCTTTTTCTGATCTGCAGTTAGGTATAAAAAGATGGCGGCTTCAGTGAGACCCTCTGAAATGACATTATAAATATCATCAGAGTTTTTTTTTAAATGGAAACATTTCATGAAAATATAATTTACTTGTCTTAATAATGTGAGCGGAAATCAGAGCAGGGAACGTTTTAATTCGATAACATAAACCCCAACCTCCCCCTTTTCAGAGCATGTGGCTCTGCTTTGCAAAGCTGCAATTTCCACTTTGCAGCAAAGGGAGTAATAGAGGGGAAAGGAACTTGCAAAACACTGTGGGGAAAAGCCACTTTATAAAAACGTCAGCCTCTCCGTAATCTAAAGGAATGCATGTAATAAAATTTATTAAGGCCACACTTTAGGGGGAAAAAAAATAACAACACTACGTATTTTGGTCAGAAAGCACAGCAAAATTTACTACATAGTGAAATCTACTCTAAACTCAGACCATTCTAGTTCTAGTTTATAAGTTATCAAAAGATCTTCATTTGTTCTGTGAAAATCCCTGCAGCATAGAAGACGTACAACGTAACTGTCAATACCAAGTCAAATGATCTTTTATTAGATGTGCCGTAACATCTTGCTGAGAGAAACAAAATTGAATTCTTAGGTTAATGTTGGAGATTTCTCTGAGAGATCTTAAAGTTGTATTATCACCTTTTGTTCTGAAAAACTGAATTTTCATCCTTTTATCTCTATTTATTCTCCTTCCTTTAAGGGGAGGTCTCACGCAACCATTTAAAGTTCTTTCCCTTTCTTTGTACACAGCTGTTTTCTCCAAAGTCCATCAACTATGGCATTATTGGATACATTAGTGCTTTCCAAAATTTGAAATGCACATGAAACACTGGGGATCTTGTTAAAGTGCAGATTATGATTCAGTAGGTTTGGAATGTGGCCTGAGAATCTGCATTTCTGAGGTGCTTCCAGTGTGGCCCATGCTGGTAGTCCACAATCCACACTTGGGGTAGGAAGGGTTCAAGCCATTGTTTCATGCTAATCATTTTTCAACTCTCCCTTGTGTCTTCGCACATCCAACTAATTTCTTTTCCATTTTGTTTGCCTCCATCTCCTAGCATGATGGTCATTAACACTGTCAACATAAAATAGGTATTTGTCAGTTGCCTCAGCTAGAAACAGGGCAATGTTTAACCATTAGTCACAGCAACCTGGACAGCTCATGGGTCCATCTGTGGCAACCGGGGGATCGTTTTTACTTATTGTCTCAGTAACATAATCGTCATTGTGTCAAATGTGCTGACCGACTCTAGTAAGTCCCTATGAAGTGAAGTCTTGGAGGCAAATAAATTCAGTCAAGCAAAAAGACAGACCTACATGGAAAGAAACAGCTGTCTTCCTCCTGTTGACACTAAGAAATTCAGGGTAGTGTAGCCAAACTTGAAAGAAGTAAAAGACCATTTTCCTGCGCTGGAATGAAGAGGGAACCAGGGAAGAAAATAAGAGCCAACACAGTGGCAATGCATCTGGGTACAGGGAACAGTCATGCCTTGTGAGTGGGAGCAACGTTGTCCCACAGACTGAAGGACAGAACAAGCGATCTCTGGCGGGCAAAGGCACTGCCAAGCTCTTCCTTCAAGAAATGCCCAGCTGTGAGGAGGGTCATTAGCTAACAGCCTTCAGGTGTTAACCCTATCAGGCTCCCGTAGCTACATAGCCTGGGAGTAGTAACTGCACCCAATGACTAAAGCAGCCTATGGTTCAAGGGTCTGGCCATTCCTATACAACACGGTAGCCCTCTAATAGGCCATCTTTATCCTGGAGCCCCCTTCATCTCCAGTCACTTTTAGAATTCGCTTCAATTCTCCCAACCTAATTCATTATATCAGACCCTTCCTTGTACCTTAGAATGAACTTTGATTCATATGCCAGAGAAAAAATAAAATGGCAATGCGGAGCCAGCACCATATTCATATGTAGGAACATCAAACGGGGGCTTTAACATATCAACTCACACACAGTAAGACTGACCAAGCTGAGGTAAAAACCAAAACACAGGTACACACGTGCGCAGATGCGCGCGCGCTTGCGCGCGCGCGCGCACACACACACACACACACACACACACACACACAGATTCCCCCCTGGACAGCCCAAGGCAGATAGAAATTGCACCATAAAGTCAAATTGCACAACTTTGAAGGACTAAACCACAACAAGAATCGTACTCCCGAGAGAAAAAGCATAAAATGCAACAAGCAGAAGAAACAGCATAGACAAGAGTAGAAAAATTAAGACAATCTGAATTTTTTTATTACAATTAAAACACACACACACAAGACATAATAAGAAAGAAACCTAGGACAATATGGAGGTAAAACAGTCCGATTTAAAGACTTACCAAACAAATTTTAAGAATGAAAACAGTTAAATGATAACATTTAAAAAGGAAAATCATGACTCATGCAAATCCGAAAATAAATACGTTATGAATTTATTTATTTCATGGGAGGAACAGATATTAAAACTACTTAAATGAACAGTATTAACAAATACATTTCTAGATAGAAAATAGAAAAATAAATATGCAAAAAGGGGCAAAAAATGAAAAAAGAGGGGATGGAAGAAAGAGAAGGAAGGAAAGAAGGAGGGAGGAAATAAAAGCATAAGAATTCCAAAAGAAATGTCCAAATTATCATTATTCATAGGTTAAATATTCATTTAAATAAAACAATTAGTAGATTCCTTAGAAAATTAGTACAACCAATTGGAAAGCTCAGTAAACATAAATAGGGATAAATCTAATAAAATGTGCAAGAATTTTGTACATGGGAAAATATAAAATTTGATCAAAATACAAAAAACGGCCCAATACATGTAACTTTATGTCCTATTTATTTTTTCCAAATAAATCTGTAAGTTCGATATGCTTCCAAATAAACTCCCAAAATATTCTCTCTGCCTACTGCCCCAAAACACACAACTAATTCTGACCGAGAAATCTAAAGGGGGTACTTGCTAATGTCTTTTTAAAATTACTTTTGACAAAAGATATGGAGGCAGATGACATTCCTGTGCCTTTTGCCTTTTCTTTCTGCCTTGAATATAGACATTGGTCTGGATGCATGTCAGCCACCTGGGCCCATGAAGCAGTATTTGTGAGAATGAAAAATCAGTATCTCAAAGATTATAGATTTTTAAAAAGTGAAACAACATGGTTCTTGGTAATATCTTTGACCCACTAGTAGTGGTCATTTTTTTATTACAGTGGGAATTTTTTTATTACAATTAAAACACACACACACAAGACATAATAAGAAAGAAACCTAGGACAATATGGAGGTAAAACAGTCCGATTTAAAGACTTACCAAACAAATTTTAAGAATGAAAATAAAATAACTTTTTTATTTGGGTGATGATATAGAAATATTTCAGTTATTTATACCCAAATAGATTCTAAGCCAAGGATCAGGAACCTTTTTGGCTGAGAGAGCCATGAATGCTACATATTTTAAAATGTATTTCCATGAGAGCCATACAACCCGTGTACGTTACGCATTATCCAATAAAAATTTGGTGTTGTCTGGAGGACAGCTATGATTGGCTCCAGCCACCCGCAACCATGAACATGAGCAGTAGGAAATCAATGGATTGTAATACATAAGAATATTTTATATTTTTAACGTAACTATTTTTTTATTAAAGATTTGTCTGCAAGCCAGATGCAGCCATCAAAAGAGCCACAGGTTCCCGAATCCTGTTCTAAGCTGAGAGATGACATGAACAGAAAACTCAGAGTGAAGAAGAAAACTGCACATGTGAAAATATGCACAACTATTTAGTCACTGAGTTTTAAATGTTTGTAAAATTTAAATATTTGATCCATGGTTGTCATGACATGAGGCACAGAGAATTTGGCTATAAAGAGGCATGAGGGAATTTTCTGGGGTGATGAAAATGTTATTATATATCTTTACTGTGGTTGTGGTGACACAGTTGCGTGCACTTGTCAAAATTCGTAAAACTGTACCCTCAATAGGGTGAGTTTTACTGTATGCAAATAACTAAAAATATGCATAAAAATAAGACACCATCTAATAGCTATAGTATGACCAATGATTAGAGAGACTGCCAATCTCAAAATTCAGAGAAGATGTGATACACATAATGAGTATCACATTATGCCTCATAATCTGTTGCTGGCATTATGACGATCTAGAAAACAATTTGAAAATATTGAGGTTAGTCAATGTGATTATCTACGACTCAAAAATTTCCCTGCAAGGATATAGTCTAGAAAACCTGGTCACGAGAAAATAGGTACACAAGTATTCCTTAAAATTCTGAACATAAAAATTTTAAAGCAGCATAAATGTCTATCAATGTGGAAAAAGATAAATTACTATGCATCTAGTAGAACATTACACATCAATTAAATTAAATCAACTGGGTCCACCTGCATTAGGTTAGCTAATATTTTAAACATATTATTGCCGAGTTATAAAAAAATTAAATGGGAAATGGTTATATACTGTCCCATACTATTTATGTACATTTAACACCTCTGCAAAAAATATTTCCTGAATTAAAAAAGAATTAGTTGTTGCTTTTAGAGAAAGAAGAAGAGAGAGAGAGAGACAGGAATATCAACTTGTTCCTGTCTGTGTCCTGGCTAGAGATTGAACCAGCAACCTTTGTGTTTCAGGTCAAAGCTCTAACCAACTGAGATATCTGGCCAAACCACTGCCTAGGTTTTTAAAACCTGACTAAGAGATACACATAAATCTTGAAGACAGTGGTTAAGTCAGAGGAAGGAAGCAATGAAGTTGAGGAGGGGCACATTTGCAGCTCCATCCACGTGTAACATTTTCTTTCTTTAAAAAATATGTGTGAAGCAAATCCATTGAAACATTCTTTGTGACCTCTGTGACGTGGTAGCGGGTGCGGGAAGTTTTACATTATCCTCTGAATTTTCCTAGATGTGTCAGATGTGTCATGGAAGGCAGGAAGGAGAAGAAAAAGAAATGAAAGGAAGAAATAGAAAGAAAGGAAGAAATAGGAGGAAAAAGGAAGGAAGAGAGCAAAGAAAAGAAATGAGAAAAAGAGGAAGAAAGTAGTGTTGCATTTTAGAAAATCAGTTTGAAGCCAGCTGTCTCAACTAAAGTGCTGGTCAACCAGCTCTTTCAACCTTTTTTTCAGTAAAACACATCTGAAGAAAAAAAAAAAAATATATATATATATATAATATATATATATTATATCTAAATGAAGAGAATGAAAGGTGAATTACAGAGAGATTAACAAAAATACAATGATCAAGGAGAAAAACACTGTAACATGTTCAATCTCAGCCCTTTGGTTTTCAAAGGTCTTTAGAAACCATTAGGTAATTAATCACTTCAAGGACCCTGAAGGAAACAAAGTCCAATCTTTCTCATTTTAGAAACTGAGAAATGAAGTTAAAGACAGCAGCATTTGTTCAGGTTTGCAAAGGAAATCTGGTTGGGGCTGATATTAAGGTGTTTTTTTTTCTTATGCTTTTTTTTTTGAGAATTTAATTTAAATAACTTTGAAATGGTTTCATTTCTTATTTGGCTTTTCTTTTATATAAGAGAATAACTGATTGGCATTATTTAAATCCTTCCTTTATTTTTTCTTTCCCCCCAATCTTTTGAGGGACTTTTCCAGCACGTTCATAAGGAAGCCTACCTATTATGGCCTTCTAACTATGTAACATTTTCATTTGATGGACCATATCCTGGGATAGATATTATCACTTCCCAAAGAATAAGACACTGTTAAATATTTATTCTTCCTACGGTAAAAATAATAATCCCCCATGATGCTCTGTGTCTGTTAGGCCAATGTTCATCTTCAGGATAATTGAATACTTAACGGAGGAATTAAAAATTATTGACTGCCACATTAAAATGAACTTGCAGTTTTCTACCAGAAAGCATCAATCTTTTCATGTGCCCCTATATCTATTTTGTCTCTTCATCAAATTAAGTTATGATTAAAGTGGATTTCGGCATTGAGGGAAACTAGTGTCCCAATATTTTTAATAATGGAGAGAATTTAGTTTCACAGAGTTTATGCACACACATGAGATTTAACGAATAAATATTTTAGGTAAAAATATATTGAAAATGTTTTGTTATCCCACTGACCCACAGTTTATATGCTATGCCCTAAAATCTTCACAGAATAGGAAAGCCACCTTTTTTCAATTAAACTTGACCCAGCAGGATGTTTGAAAGCCACATGTTAGAACAAACAGTTGGGGCAATTAAAGATCGAGGCCTTGATGGCTTGGTCTGGGAATTCAACTGGCTGTTAAATAATCATCTAATTGAGACTGTGGAGAGAACATTGGGAAAGTCAAGCAGGACTCTATTCTCCTGCATCTGGAATTGAGCTGAATTACGTGCCCATAAAACATGAGGCCAATATCAAGTTACTCATTATGCTACACAAAGAATCCGAATACAGAGCAAGCAGCGTAGCTAGTTAGGAGAATCCATAAAATTAAAGCTCATCTGTTTGACAATCAGCTTTGGCTAGACAGAGACTACCTATCATTATAAGTACAGTAGGTAAATTGTGATTCGAGTGGAATGTATTTCTGGATATAGTTGTAGCTGATATAATGTCCTTTTGTACAGTTTCACAAATTAGACTCTCTAAACAAGACTGATTAGGTGTATTCTCTATCATTATCTCTCTGGCTCAACCACATGAGATAATTTTTGTTTTTAACGTGTTAGGGGTGGCAGGAGGCCCCTGTGGCAGGGAGATAGCACCTGGACAAGGTAAGTGACTGAAGGCAGCCTTGGATTGCAGATTTGGGATATATCAGTTACTAAGAGAGGGGGAAATAAATTTCTGTCCTGCCTTTTATTCCAAACTAGTCCTTGATGCTCTTGTGATTTTATTGCTTTGGAAACTCCCAGTTTCCAAAAGAAAACATTTGATTGACTTCCTTTTACCATGGGCCTGTGCTTCCGCCCCTCTTCTGAGGGGCTTCTTACAACTTACACCATGACCTGATTTGGTCTGGTTCACATAACATCAGGGTTTCAGATATTTTACAGAAACTAATGTCAGCATTTCCCACAGAATTAGAATTTCCCAACAACTTCTAATAACTGACAAAGGAAATTTAGAGTTGAGAGAACATTCTCTTTCAAGGGTGAATTTCCACTAGAGTCTTAAGCTAGATACTTTCAGAGCCAGCCTGAGTAAGCCAAGAGAAAGGTAACCCAGAGAAATGCAAGAATGTATGAATCACATATACACACACCTGCACAGGTACATTCACATTTAAAAACAGGAATACATGACATTTTGAGTCACTGGATATATTTTATTGTAATAGTAAAAAAACTTGTATTCTAAGTTGATAATGAAAATGAGAGTTGCAGACAATTTGTTTAATGTCTGTAACATCCATTACTATATCTTAATACAAGGCTTAGAATAAAGTGGGCATTTAATTAGCAATATCCCTTTAATGAATAAGTAAATGAATAAACCTGAGAGTTTCTCTTTCTAATTCCTGTCAGTTCTACTTCCAAAGTTTACCTCCTTCCACTTATAGCTATCTTCAAATGTCCAAACCACCAAAATTTCTGAAAAATAGTAGTACTCATCAGTATGGTCTGCCTGTTTTAAGCCTGTCCTCAACCAACCCAGATGTTACCTGGCCTCCCATTACACTCAAATTCAAATTCAGATTCTTTATCCGACCTACCAGGCTCTGGAGTATTTTATACCTTCCTGTTCCTTCAAGCATGTCTCCTGCACCTTACCCATTTGCTCTCATTCTTCAAGCTCACTAGGTTTACATTACTTTGTAGATTGTGCCCTGCCCTTCCAACTATCAACACCTTTGTACCTTTGTCCTTGATCATCTTTTTTATTGGAATCCTCTAGCCCCACCCTCTTCCTGTACTTTGAAGACAGTCCTCAATGAATAGAATATCTATCCGGATGTAACCAATAATCAGTGAATCAAAATGAGAATATGCAGACACCCAGAGAACTATTACTATTGTAAGGTCGGTGGATAATGGGGAAAGCTCAGGCCCGGGAACTTTGGCTAGGACCGCCCACAACCAAGCGTGCCAAAAGAAACTTCCCAGGAACCCTTTGGAAAACAGTGACTGTCTGCCAGCCAGTGAGATTTCACCACATCATATTAACTCGACCACCCTAGGGACCCTTTAAATATCTCCCATGTGGGTCACCACTTGTGACTTCCTTGGCCTCCATCTTTCCTCAGGGCCATGGAACCTCGTCAGGCGGGATGCGCTGTACTCAGTAAAGCCTTTTATTATTCCACACTTTGTGGCTCCGATCCCTTCCTTCTTTCTCGGTGGGGAAAAATACCTTACAACTATCTCTAATATGAGGAGGCAAGGGGAGAAATTGAAGACACCAGGTCTACAGAAATTTGAAGATATATTCATGGGGAGACCTATTGCTACTAGAGCTTCAGAACTAAAGTAAAGAAGATAAATGAGAAGAAATCCCCCAACTTTTTTCTTCTCTTATCCTTCTATCTCTTACTAGACTCTCATTAGTTGGACCAATGGGAAGCCAGAAAGCAAGAAAACCCAAGTGATGAAGATTGTAAGAGTCAATTCCATGGGGTAAAAAGCAGGAGAAAGTAGTGTGGGAAAGAGATGTAGCAAGGTGAATAGAAATTTTAATTAGCAATGAAAGGCCATTAAAACCCACTCAACTCCTTCACTAAAGACTGTCCCTTACTCTACACGAATGAAGTTCAGCAATCGTTGCTAGTAGAGCAAAATTCATCTGCACACTTTTCCTAGATTGTTTACATTTTAACTTTAAACTAGGACAGGCATTTAAGTGTAGCGCCAAAGCCATTCTATTCAATACTGGAAAATTACTCTTCTAAAAAGGCCATGAATTCAAAATATTAAAAATTGGATTGCACATTCATACAGAAGCAGTATTATCATCCAGTGCTACTCCCAAGATCAAGGTGGTGGCACCAACTTGGTAACAGCAATGTCAACAAAATGTTATTTACTAAGATTTAATCAATTATAATGTACCAACACATGCCATAGTTCCCAGAAATATGCCCAAATCAAATGCTTAAGATGCTTTATTGAGATAATAGTAGAAGATATTAGCATTCTATTTGGCTTTTTGAAAGATTCTCACCTCAATGAAGAGATGACCCAGAGGACTCATGGAGGAAAGGTGACTTTGAGGACCATAAATAGTGAATGCAAGAGAGAGAAGTTTTCTGTAAATTAAGAGGAAACTGCATGATTACATTATTATACAGGACCTAGTCTCTGATCCAAAGGCAAAAATTTCAAGCAGAGGGAAAACCAGGGGACAGATAGCACATGAGGTGGCAAAGTGACTGAGAAGCTAGCCCGTGCTTTAAACAGACTCTAAGGATTAGGTGAAAGAATTGAGAATTCAGGTCCGAGCAAAGAGGAAGAGACCTGATATCACCACAGAATTTCAAGTGTAGCCCAGAAGGGTTCAAACCTAGTAGCTAATCTTGATTACAAATTATTCAAAATGGATCAAAGACCTAAATATAAGATCTGAAACAATAAATTACATAGAGGAAAACATAGGTACTAAACTCATAGAACATTTTATGAATTTGACTCCAAAGGCAAAGGAAGTAAAGGCAAAGATAAATGAATGGGACTACATCAAACTAAGAAGCTCTGTACAGCAAAAGAAACTGACAACAAAACAAACAGACAGCCAACTAAATGAAAGATAATATTTTTAAACAACAGCTCAGATAAGGGCTTAATACCCAAAATATACAAAGAACTCACAAAACTCAATAATAAACAAATAAACAATCCAATAAAAAATGGGAAGAGGACATGAACAGACACTTCTCCCAAGAAGAAATACAAATGGCCAACAGATATATGAAAAGATGCTCATCTTCAGTAGCTATTAGAAAAATACAAAATAAAACTACAATGAGATACCACTTCACACCTGTTAGATTAGCTATTATCAACAAAACAGGTAATAACAAGTGTTGGAAAGGCTGCAGAGAAAAAGGAACCCTCATTCACTGTTGGTGGGAATGTAAAGTAGAACAACCATTATGGAAGAAAGTATGGTGGTTCCTCAAAAAATTATGAACAGAACTACCATATCACCCTGTAATCCCTCTACTGGGTAAATCCCCCCAAAACTTGAAAACATGGGTACATAAAGACACATGCAGCCCCATGTTCATCACAGTATTGTTCACAGTGGCCAAGACATGGAAACAACCAAAATGTCCTTCAATAGAGGATTGGATAAAGAAGAAGTGGTACATATATACTATGGAATACTACTCAGCCATAAGAAATGATGACATAGGATTATTTACAACAACATGGATGGAACTTGAGAACATTATACTGAGTGAAATAAGTAAATGAGAAAAAACTAAGAACTGTATGATTCCGTACATAGGTGGGACACAAAATTGAGACTCATGGACATAGATAAGAGTGCAGTGGTCATCAGAGGGAGGGAAACGGAGGAAACAGAGGGGAGTGGGGGTAGGGGTAGGGGCATAAAAAGAAAAAAAAAAAAGGCGACAGTGGATGATTTGACTTTGGGTGATGGGTAAACAACATAATTGAATGTCCAAATGATGTGGAAATGTTTTCTTTAAATCTATGTCTCTAGTTGACCAATGTCACTCTGTTAAAATTAATTGTCTAAATAAAAAAAATTATAAAAAAATAAAGAAAATGAAAACAAAGCTATTACAAAGACTCAACCCAAGGCAACTCCACCCAGTCTTAGCCTGGATGAATTTTAACCACATCTATTCAAACTGCTTGCTAGAGGCAAACATAAATTTTGTCTACAGAAAATAATTAGCACCTCAGCTTATCTCTATGCCATTTTACTCATAAAAACCTGAAATATTGTGTGTTCCATAAGATAAGAATTATTTTGTATAGGGGACAAGACTAAATGATTAAATATCAATATTAGAAAAATCATTGAGTTTGCAATACTAAAGTTAATATTTTTTAAGAAAATAGAATATAAAATGAAGCATTTGCAAAGATATGTAGGCTCTATCAAAAACTAAATGAACATTGTAGAGCTGAAGAATGTGCTAGCTGAAGTAAATGATTCATTTCAATAGTGCAATTACAGGTAGACATAGGTGAAGATAAACATAAAAAATTATGAAAGAAAATGTAAGCAGTAAAAAGAATACCTAGATGAAAGCATAGAGAAAAAGGAAAATAAAAATACACCAAAGAGCATAACAGATAAATAAGACTGAGTAAAAAAAAATCATTTAATTAAAATTTCATAGAGCAGAAAAAATTAATGAAGAAACATTATATAAGCACATAACGACTAAGAGTTTTCCAAAATAATGGAAGACCTCAAGCCAAAGATTCAAGAATAACTGTGAACGCCAAAGAGGATAAATACACAAAGAAAACCATTACAAAGTATATCATGTTAAAATTGCCGTAAAATGAAGGACAATGAGAAAATAAAATCGAAGCAGATAGAATAATGAGTTAAATGTAATAGAGGCCATGGCTAGTTGGCTCAGCAGTAAAGCATTGGCCTGGCGTGTGGAAGTCTTGGGTTTGATTTCTAGTCAGGGCACACAGGAGAAGCAACCATCTGCTTCTCCACCCCTCCCCTTTCCCCCTGCCCCTCTCTTTCTTCCCTTCCCACATCCATGGCTTGAATGGTTTGAAAAAGTTGGATCCAGGCACAGAGAATGGCTCCACAGCCTCACCTCAGGTGCTAAAATAACTTGGTTGCCTGAGCAACAGAGCAGTGGCCCCAGATGGGCAGAGCATTGCCTCATAGGGGGCTTGCTGGGTGGATCCTGGTTAGGGTGCATGTAGGAGTCTGTCTATCTGCCTCCTTGCTTCTCACTTAATAAAAGAAATATAATGTAATAGAATGACTTCAGAGTGTCCAAAGGAAATCATTGCTAACTTAGAATTCTTTTCTCTGAGTAAGTATTCTTTAAAAAATTAGTCAAAATGAAAATATTTCTGACAAACCCAGAGATTATTCACCATTAGCATTATCTGCACTAAGTATTAAATGCTAATGTTAAAGGAAGTTCCACAGGAAGGAGGAAAATGATTCTAGATGAAATATGGAGATCAGTGAAGAATTGTAGAACAGGGGAAATGGCGAATAAGTGGGTAAGCATAAATGAATACTGTATTGATTTTATGAATAAAAGTAATATATTTTTGACATTTAAAGTACATAATTTAAATATTTTAAAGAATACCAAAATGATGGGAAAGAAGTAACTAAAGTTTAAATGTTCTAAGGTCCTTCCATATCTGATAAGTAATAAAGAAATAAACTCTAGCCCTGGCCGGTTGGCTCAGCGGTAGAGCGCCGGCCTAGCGTGCGGAGGACCCGGGTTCGATTCCCGGCCAGGGCACATAGGAGAAGCTCCCATTTGCTTCTCCACCCCTCCGCCGCGCTTTCCTCTCTGTCTCTCTCTTCCCCTCCCGCAGCCAAGGCTCCATTGGAGCAAAGATGGCCCGGGCGCTGGGGATGGCTCTGTGGCCTCTTCCTCAGGCGCTAGAGTGGCTCTGGTCGCGACATGGCGACGCCCCGGAGGGGCAGAGCATCGCCCCCTGGTGGGCAGAGCATCGCCCCATGGTGGGCGTGCCGGGTGGATCCCGGTCGGGCGCATGCGGGAGTCTGTCTGACTGTCTCTCCTGTTTCCAGCTTCAGAAAGATGAAAAAAAAAAAAAAAAGAAATAAACTCTAATAGACTCTAATAAATCAAAAATGCACGCTATTATGTCAACAATATATACCTAACATGGTAAAAAGGTAAAAATAATAAAAGAACTTAATTCTTCTAAAGAAGACAAAAAAAGAGATAAAATGATTATAGACTATAAAATAAGTAAGATAAATACATGATAAATAATAAAATGGTAGCTAGAAACCAAATATATCAATAATTTCATTCACTACAAATGAACTAAATAATCCAAACAAAAAATAATCAAAATGGTTTAAAAACATTAGTAACAAAATCATACTCTATGTTGCTCAAACTTTAAATATAAGACTAGAGAAGACTTATGAGAAAATGTGTATACTAAAAACTATAACTAAAAGAAATGTGACAACAAACTAGACTTTAAGTAAAAAGCATATTATGAGGAATGCTTCATAAGTGAAGAGATTGATTCTTAATGTGTGTGGGTCTAATAACAGCCTGAAAATACCTAAAGCAAAAAAATTACAGAACTAAAAGGAGAAACAGACAAAGCCAAACATTGAGAAATTTAACACTTCTCTTAGTAAATGATACAAAATCTGACAGAAATTACCAAAAGCATATAAATAAGCACCATGATTAACAAACTTAACTCCACTGGCGTATAGAGGACGTTGCACTCAAAGTTTATAAAATATACTTTTCTCTTTTCTAAACTTAAAAAAATGCACACAAGAGTCTTGGACCATAAGTAAATTCTCAAGAAAGTTCATGGGTTGAAATAATACAAACATTCAGAGGCGGATTTAACGGCGGGGGCACTGGGTGCACGCCCTCGGCCCTGGCTTCTGAAGGGCCCCGCAAAACCCCAACTTTACACTTTTTCCTAATGTAAGGGGCCCAGTATTTTCTTCTGCACCTGAGGCCTCAACCAACCTTAATCCACCTCTGCAAATATTATTTTGTGACCAAAATGGTATTGTTTGAAATCGATGAATGACAAAAAAAAAGGTTAAACATGTCCAAATATTGGAAAATTAACTAATAGACTTATAAATAATGCCATTGGTCATAAAAAACAATTGCATAATAGAAAAAAGTGAAAAATTTATTTATTTAAAAACACTAATTAATTCCAAACAAGAACTATGAGAGAATGCAAAACTTAGCAACATCAGGAAAAAAAAGATATCGCTACAGATTCTATATCATTAAAAGTATTATTCAAATTACTTTTTAAATTTATATGAGAGGTACTAATTTCTAGAAAAATACAACTTGAAAAATACCAAGAGTGTCCTTCCAAAATGCAATAAGGAACTAGTGGCATGAGTCTGTGAAATGTTCAGAAAAGGCAAACAGAAAGTCTACATTCTAACCTTTCTAATCTTTATAATGAACACTGGTTAGTGGCCTCAAACTACTCTTTGCAAATATGATATTGTCTTTTGTTCATCTCCATTTTAACACCTACTGTTCCCTCTACCATTCCCTCCACCTTTTCCCATTCTCCACCTTTTAAAATTCTACATATGCCTGGAGAATCAACTGTACTGACCTTGTATGGACAGCTCAGATACATCTGCAGAGAAACACACAAGCACAAACACACAGACACACACACTCATTATAGACTGACAGTTAATAAACAATTCACCATAAGATTTCTTCATACAGCAAGCCACACTCATCCTTCTAAAACATGGTTTCATTTATAAAAATAAATAAACCTCTTCAGAATATGATAATTACACAAAGTTAGAGATACCTGCCCAACCAACCAATATCACCTATAAATAGAAATACTGGCTTGCGTCCAGCATGCCATTAAGCATTCAAACCTGTTCCAGACTATTTAATTATGTTTACCGCAAGCTTCAATGATGAAGCCAAGTTATAGGGGGAAATATGCTATTTTTTAAGAAGACTGATTGCTATATTAAAGTCGTTTGAAAAAAAAATATTAGCATGTTATGTGTGGCTTGGCAAAGTAACTCTTTGGAGATATTTTATGTAATACTCAAGTCAAAATCATTTTAGGTGATTCCCCTAAGGAAGTAGCAAAAACACATTGCAAAAAAAAGCCATAAAGGTTAGGAGTTCAGCTTTCAAAAGTTCAAAGATTGGCTGCTGCTAATTTGTGTTTATTGGCTTTCTACTACCATGTTACTATCTTCTTGGTTTTCATGGGAAGAGTTTAAGTTACTCATTAGGTTCTGTAAGTAGAATATTATATATGTACGTATATATGTGTGTGTATGTGTGTGTGTGTGTGTGTGTGTGTGTATACTGGACTATATATATGAAAGCCAAGATATAGTACAAAGGGCCTGGAAAAAATGAGGTAGAGAAATACAGAGAAAGAGAGACAGAGTGAAAGAATGAAAAAATACGTAATAAATTGTGCATAGATGGACCATCACCTTTATACATACACATTACATAGACGTAGACATTGACATAGAGATAGTCTACATATTAATTTTCTACTACTGTGATGTTATCATAAACTTAGCGGCTTAGAAGGAAGTCTATATTCTTTTATGGTTCTGGGGGTCAGAAGTTGGACGGTGTCACCCAGGTCAGAATCAAGGTGTCTACAGGGCTGCCATCCCTTCTGGATGCTGTCCATTTGTTTCCTCTCTTGTTTGGGTTGTTGGCAGAAATCTGCTTTTGAAGGTTTTTAGTCTGAAGCTCCCATTTCCTTGCTGTCTATCAACCGATGGCTTCTTACAGGCTACCACATCCTTCTCCTTGTGGCCCTTTTCATCTACAATACAAAGGTAGCAATGGCAATTGGTTCTTTCTCATCCCTCCACTCTTTGACTCTCCGGCCCCCTCCTCTTCTGATTTAAAGGGCCCATGAGATTACATAAGGCCTACTCAAATAAGTCCTTATGTAAGATTAAACTTATTTTCAAAATAAAAAATTAAAAAAAAATCATTAAAGAAGTTGACTGTGATTTTTCACTCTAGGGATTCACAATTTGAAGCAAGTACCATTTGTGTGACATATTCTGCAATAAAGACAGATCATCTTTTAAATTAACAACCAGAACCTTGTTATCAATGGGAATTGACTAGAAAAAAAATTGACCAGGAAACTTACTAATAGAACAGCTAGTCTCAGAATTTATAAAACATAACATAATGACAGGTGTCTAGGAATGTTTTGAATGAGGGTTAGACCCATCTAGGGGCAAAGTGAGCTAATAAGCTCTGAGCAGATAGAGCAAAGGTAGTTAAAATTCTAAAGTCAAAGCAGAAAGTAATGTTTAAGAACCAGCAGTCACTTCTGAGTTTACAAACACAAAACGGAGGAAATTAAGCAGGAAAAAAAAGGAGGAATTTAATTTGTCAGTTAAAACAAAACATAAGAGATGAGTCAAACAAATCAGATTTCTCCCTTCTAAATACATTTTAAAAATTCCTTTCCCAGTTTCCTCCATTCTGTCCATTGTCATTGAACATTTATTAAGTCGCTCTGTATGTCCATCCAAAAGAAACTGTTAATACTAAGTGTTGGTGAGAGTGTGGAACCATCAGACCTCTTTACACATCACTGGTCCAGGAATGTAAGATAAGACAATCACTTTGAAAAGCTGTCCAGCAGTTTCTAATAAAGTTAAACATACACTTACTCTCTGACCTAATTATTGCAGTCTTAGGCATTTATTTTGGACAAATGAGTGCATATGTTCCATGAACTGACTTGCACATACATGGATGCCCATAGCATCACTATTCATAAGAGCCCCAAACTAGGAAAACAAAACGTCCAACAACAGGAAAATGTATGAACTTAATTGTGATACATTCATATAATGAAATATGACTCAGTGGTAAATAATGACAAGGAATACACACAGGTCATAGATAAATCTCACAAATATTATGCTGTGCCAAAGAAGCCTAATACAAGAGTACACAGTATATGACTCCACTTGTATAAAGTTCAAGAAAAAAAAATACAACATTAAATTACTGCGATAAAAATTCAGAATACTGGTTAACTTTGGAGGGAAGGTGGATGTATTGATCAGAAAGAATACTAAGAAACTTTGAGATAATGAAAATGTCCTTTATGATCCTGGTGGTAGGGCTGTCTACCACCTGTCAAAATTCATCAAGCTGTCTGCTCAAGGGTTATATTTTTACTGAATGTAAATGAAATGTCACTGAAGTATTGTTAGCATGAGTAAAAACCAGTGGCTATTTAGCCACATGTTATTTGTCTTTTAGACTCACTGGTCTTCATGACACTTAGCCAACAAAGGCTCCCATCACCTTACACACTTGCCTAGTTAATTTAGGAAGTTCTACATTTAGAGGAAGTTTCTGTCCATTGGAAAACTATGCTGTTGTTTTTGTTTTTAATTTTCCCATTGATTTAAGAGAGAGAGAGAGAGAAGAAAGAAGAAAGAGATAAATCAACTCTTTTTTCAACTTAGTTGTTCCATTTGGATGTGTACCCATTAATTACTTTTTTCTGTGCCCAGATGGGGGTCAAACCCACAACCTCGGTGCATCAGGATGACGCTTTATCCACTGAACCACCCGGCCAGGGTCAACAATGCTATTGTATTATTATGGGCTAACTGGAGAACTGGCTACAATGTAAAAGAAACAACCTTTACTGGAAGAAGTTTGAAGAGCTCCAACTCTTTTCAAAACTGGGGATATAATCCCCTCCCCCACCCCAGTTGCTTTTAAACCTCCTCTGGTTTAAAACGTGGCAGTGGGCCACAGAACTCTGCAGAGCAAGTGCCTGACAAGGTGGCTTTCTTGAGTAGGTAAGAAACACAGGCACTCCTCACCCTGAAATATTTGCCCGGAGATATTTCTGTTCCTGAGAATGAAATGCAAATTTGTTTCCAGTAGCCTGAGGTGGGATAGTGGTTTTTATGGTTTTGCTTCAAAACCTGATGAAAATTGAGAGTGAGTTCATCTCTTTTTATAAGGTTATTTGGTGAGGTTTCCAACATGAGCTAATCTTGCCCTGGAAAATGAACTGAAAGGAGTTGACTGGTTATTAGGAATGAGTTCACTAGCCCCACTTCACAGCCATCCAAGTAGATGTCTTCATGGAAGTCTCCAGGCTGCTCCTGTCGCAGCTGGGTTCAGGGACCTCCCTGTGACTTCAGAGGGACTTCCCAGGGCAGAACAGGGAAGGATCATATCCAAAGCCTTTCATATTTTAAGTGTGCTTGTCTTTCCATTACCTACTCCTATTTTCAGAGCTGTATAATTTAACTGCCCAAATTAAGGCCAGGCTAAAAACCAATAACCTCTGCTCACTCTCAGACACAATGTATTGTGTCTAATTTAAAAACAACACCACATCTATTTTTCTCGGTTGCAGTGACATAGGTGGATAGTACTAATATTAAAACCTTCCAAAGTACACTTGATTAGAGTGAAAAGCAGTAATATTGGTCTAACAAAATTCACCAACTTCCAGTCAAAGAGGAAAAACATGGCAATAATCTTACTGAATAATATTTTGCATGCTGATCTATTTATTAGAGGATGTGGTACATATTATATATACAATGGAACACTACTCAGCCATAAGAAATGATGACATATTGCCATTCATGACAACATGGATGGACCTGGAAAACATTATACTGAGTAAAATAAGTAAATCAGAAAAAACTAAGAACTACGTATATGATTTCACACATAGGTGGGCTATAAAACTGAGACTCATGGACATAGATAAAAGTGAAGTGGTTACCAGAAAGGGGGGTAGGGAGGAGGGGAATAAAGAGGGACAAACATATGGTGACAAAAAAATGATTTGACTTTGAGTGATAGGTATAGAACACAATCAACAGTTCAAATGCTATAAAAACATTCACCTGAAACCTATGTACTCTTATTGATCCATGTCATCCCATTAAATTTAATTTCAAAATGAAAAAAAAAATCTTCACACTTAATAAGGTGACCCCAAATTTTTTATGGCTGACCTTACACTTGATATTGTTAGTTAAATAAAGACTTGCTTGGGTGCTTACTCTCTTCATGAAATCAAGCAAATGAAATCTTCAATAGTTTCTGACCTCCAAAAAGTTAGGAGGGAATTAGGATAAATAATATATACATATTAAAAGAATAACAAAGACAACAAAAACCTAAGAAGTGTTTACATAATTATAAACAAAGGTTTAAAAATGCTGAAGATAGAAAATGAAGGACTAAGGAGTTTAGAGTTTATTGAAAAAGTCTTGTGGAAGAAGGTCAAGTTTTGAGCTGGGCTCTGACAGAGCAAAGGAACCTCTATTTTGAGGTTTAGGTTAGTCTCTCTGAAAGACTTTCCTTTAGGACCATGGTTTAAAGGTCAAGCAAATAGGAAAGAATCAGCAAATGAGTAAGACACAACTCCATGGGTAAGATTATGATGTCCAGGGATATTAAAGAGAAGAAAGGTGGGAATGCACAATCAGGTCAATTGCAGATGTGAGATCAAATAATTAGAAGGCAGAAAGTGTTTGGCTTATTGGAGGTTATTATTGATCTTGACCAGAGCAGTTCCCATGGGCCTTGAGAATGGGCCCCCGTTCAAAGTAGCCTTAAGAGTAAAAGGACAGTGAAGAAGTGGAGACAGAGTGGCCACCGGGAAAATGGTGGGGGTAACACGAGATGGACGTGCTACAGTGACACATGACTTAAGGGAGCTATTTGATTTCTTATTAGTTTGTAAGATATAATCATGTTTATATGCAAATAGGGAAAATCCAGCTAAGGAGGTAGGAGAAGTTTGTCTGATGGTACAGAAAAGAGAGGAAATATACTTAAAATACTAAAGTCCTTGAAAAGCAAAAGCAGAAAGGTCACACCTGTCTTGATAAGAACAAGAGAAATTTTTAAAAATATAGTTATAGCCTGACCTGTGGTGGCACAGTGGATAAAGCGTTGACCTGGAATGCTGAGGTTGCCAGTTTGAAACCCTGGGCTTGCCTGATCAAGGCACATATGGGAGTTGATGCTTCCTGCTCCTCCCCACCTTCTCTCTCTCTGTCCTCTCTGAAATGAATAAATAAAATAAAATATTAAAAATATATTTATAGAGATGAAGACAATGGAGGCGGATGTAGGCAAGTGTTGCAGTAATATAATGTTATAAATATATAGAAAAATATGGAAGATATATAAAAATAATTAGGATTTAACATTAAAAGCAATTAAGGAAAGTAAATAAAGTTATGTCATCTGGATAGGAATTAATATAGTGTGTACAGATGTGATAAACATACTTTCACATAGGGTTCAGTTAGTGTGTGTGTGTGAAGTTACATATAGATAAGAAGTAGCTTGATTTTATAACTCTGTGGGTTGATAGTAGACAGGAGGCTTCCTTAGAAATATGTTAAAAGTGGCTTGATGTAACATTTCAGTAGATTAACATAAAAAAGGCTCCCTGTGCCTGACCTGTGGTGGTGCAGTGGATAAAGCTTCGGACCTGGAATGCTGAGGTCGCTGGTTCAATACCCTGCACTTGCCTGGTCTAAGGCATATATGGGAGTTGACGCTTCCTGCTCCTCCCCTCTTTCTCTCTCTCTTTCTCTCTCTCTCTCTCCTCTCAAAATGAATTAAAAAAAAAAAAAGCAGAGATCAGTTTTAAACAACAACAACAAAAAAAGGCTCACTGTGAGGAACTCCCAAAAAAGGTGGTTTGAGATGGTAATCTTGTACATTGACACCTGGCTAAGGGGCCCCCATGCTGCGGTAGTCGCCCAGACTCCAATGTGAATGTGAACTCTCTCAAACCAGCTCTGAGCTCTGACCAAAGATAGCCAAGAGGAGCATGCCAACGGGGCTCCCTTAAACTGTACCCAGGCACACCAAAAGGATTTATGAGTAATAAACTGCCTGTGTGATTCTTGCAACTAACTTGTGTGTCAGTTGTGTCTTTCCTCCAGTGGCAGTTGGTGTCGGCACTGATAAGTAGAATCCTCATAGCTGCCTCAAGAGTAGTCTCAAAGAGGCTGCCAGCCCTGCTGATAAGCAGGAGTGTCCCACCGCATAAGGAAGTTGAAGCAGGGATGCCTGATCAATGCAGAGCTAGGGCTCAACTGGAACAGCAAGGTTGTAGGTTTGGTGGAGGGGCTGAGAAAAGTTTGTAACTAATGACTTTTATGTTAATGAGGTAGAGCAATTTAATATCTATTGTGATGCTTTTTCTACTCTGGATTTGCATGCATATAAACTGCTTAGTCATCCACAAGCAACCACAGCATCATAATCTAGTACTGTTATAGCTTCAAAGAGACAAGAATGTTACTGTTTAAATTTTTTAATATTCTCCAATTATTCTTAAAGCCTCATGAGATAAAAAATAACACATATGAAAACCAAAGCTTTTGCTCTGAAAGATGCAAAGCTTACTGAGATAAGAAAAAGAAGGAGAAGAAAGGAAGATAGTTGGGAATTACAGAGGACAGTTGTGATGGAAGCAGGATGCAGATTTATGGTCCAGTGATGATACACTGGGAAGGCACAGAGGAATGCTCACTCCTCCCCTGGATGACCCGATGAGGGTATCCTGGGCCAGGAGGGAGAACAGAGGCGACGGAACAAGGAAATGTTGTTAGAGGGGGTCAGCAGAGACTAGAGTCTGACTACAGGCCATTTTGGAGAGATCACGTTGTTCCAGAGGGGAGAGAGAGAGGCCACATGGAGGAGAGGAGGCAGCCAAGATGGAGGCAAAGAGGTGGGAGCCTTTGATTCTAGGAAAACTCAGAGCAAGCTCCATGGGTAGAAGGGGGAAGGAGGAGCATGTAAAAATGAGCACCAACTTTTTACTGGTACAGAGGGGGGCTGGCAGCTTTGCCCACGTGGGTCCTAGGGAGCATCTCAATCAGGCTGAGGAGAACACTAGGTTACATATAAACATAGGATTGTAAGTGATGTCCCAGGAAAGCTTGGAAAGAGGGTCAGAATAAGCCACTCCAAAATATGCCATTTTGGCCTGAGGATTATTTTGAGCAGAAAGCAATGGAGAAACAGTAGCCACAGGAAAGCTCTCTGCCCTCCCACTTTCTGACTATAGGCAGAGCATAAATTTCCCTTGAGACTGTGTCAGGCAGAAAAGATATATTTTGCTCACTCTGTTAAAGATGGCCGCTGCCCACCTGGGGTGGCTGATTACCTTCTGTTTGGGTAGGGTTATACTAATGTGTACTGGAGGAGGGGCTTTCATGCCAAAAGGTTTTAAAAGGTGGAGCGAGGAGGCCATTTTGGAGAGATCACGTTGTTCTAGGGGAGAGAGAGAGGCCAGGTGGAGGAGAGGAGCAGCCAAGATGGAGGCAAAGAGGGGGGAACCTTTGATTCTAGGAAAACTCAGATAAGGCAGTGGCTTTGGGAGCTCTGAATGGAAAGGGAAGTGTTTCCCATTGTGTGTTTTTACTCGCTTGCCGAGTGCAAATCTAGAGTAAAGGAAAATGGACCATCAGTTTTTGGCTCTGCAATTGCATTACCATCTGTGGCTACAAATACTGGCCTTACATTTGGCGTAGTCTGTGGCAGGATTTGGATCAGATCAGTATGGAGCCTCCACCACTCTTGAGCAGTGAAATAGAGGACTGGCTGCTGTTCTTCCCCCGGCATGTACTTTTGGGGACCGTAGGCTGGCTGGTGTTTACAGCCATGCGTGAGGAAACTGAGAGCTCTGTGGAAGAGGCTGCCCAAGATCTGCAAACTGAGCAGTGGAAGGAGCTGGAGCAAGCATGGGAGAAAGAGATGCTCACTCGGGAGCTGGAGGAAGCGCCGGAGAAGGAAGCACAGGTGTGTGAGGGGCAGATTGCCCTGGAGATTGCCAAGAGCCATCTGTGGTGGGAGGCCAGGGCTGAGGCCGGGACCGGGGTGCAAGGCACACAGAGCAGAAGGCAGAGGCAGCCCAGGGCTCAAGCCCGGTGGTGGAAGCTGGTATTTCCAACTCTTCTTCCGAGGATGAGAAGAATCGGGCTGAAGCTGTAGTCTGCAGGCTTCAGAAGGCAAATAGCGGCGGCAGTGGGAGGACGAACGGACGGCCTGGGAGCCAGGCTTGCATTGCTGAGCGGCCATTAGAATAGTGAGGGGTGCCTGCTAAGCTGCTGGTGGGTTTGCTGAGATTTGGGGACAAACGTGTGGAAATACTGGACGCCATTGCCACGCGCTCCTCCTTGGGACAGTTGAAAAGCTTCTTGGAATTCTGGGATGAAGGGGGAAGGCCTGAGGCCCCATGTATGTGGACTGATTCCTGGACTACCACCAGAGTGGCCACTGGTTCCTTTGTTGGGTGGACTTACAGATTTTGGACAATGTGAAATACCCTGATGGGGGCAGGGGGCAGCTTTGCTGGAGGCTCTCCTGCACTGGGAAGCTTTTCATCCGTTGGAGAGAAGCTCCAAGGACATTTTGCGCTTTTGGCAAAGTGCTCAGAGGCTGGTGAAGTGTATCTTTGTAACTGTTGAAATTGTTTGATTTGTGTAATGTGCCTAATTTCCTTGCACAGGAATGCCTGTAGTGTGGATTGTGCATTGCAGAGTAAGCAAAGGGTGGGTTGCCAGGTAGAAAAGATATATTTTGCTCACTCTGTTAAAGATGGCTGCTGCCCACCTGGGGTGGCTGATTACCTTCTTGCTTGGGTAGGGGCATGGTTATGCTAATGTTGCTGGAGGAGGGGCTTTCACGCCAAAAGGTTTTAAAAGGTGAAGCAAAGAGACCATTTTGGAGAGATCATGTTGTTCCAGGGAAGAGAGAGAGGCCACGTGGAGGAGAGAAGGCAACCAAAATGGAGGCAAAGAGGTGGGAGCCTTTGATTCTAGGAAAACTCGGATGAGTCAGTGGTTTTGGGAGCCCTGAATGGAAAGGGAAGTGTTTACCACTGTGTGTTCTTACTCATTTGCTGAGTGCCAGTGGAGAATAAAGAGAAAGGGACCACCAGTTTTTGGCTCCGCAATTTCATTACCGTCTTTCCAGATCAAATGCAAACCGGCAAGAGCCAGGTGGTTGTGATGGTGGCTGTGAATATTAGCCTTACAGAAGGTATCTCTTCTCCGCCTCCCATTCTTGGTGGAGGACAACTCATCACTTCAGAGAGCACCAACTTGAATCTCATTAGCAAACCTTACTGAAAGAACCTTTAACTTACAATTCCCCCAAATATTTGCCTTATCACAACATACCACCCTTAGAAGCCCTAAAAGAGTCTAAAAACATAGCCACAGTGCCCTGGCCAGATGGCTCAGTTAGAGCATCTTCCCAGTGTGCAGAGGTCACAGGTTCGATCTTGGCCAGGGCACGTACAGCCACAGATCAAAGTCCCTGTCCCTGTCTCTCTCAAGTCAAAAAATAAAAAATTTTAAAAATAACCACAAACATTGGGAGGACTTTTGAGTGGGAAAGGGTGAAAAACCTACCATCTTATTGAGGCCAAGACAAAAAGCCTTAACAGTCTAAGTAGCAACTAACTGCCTTAGGTGTTGTATTGTATATTGGAAGGCAAACCTCTTTAGAGTCCCACAATTTTTACCAGATACTCCGGTATTCTTTAGCTAAAATCCTTAACTGGAACTTGAACATATGATGAGAACAACTTAGAAGTGCACAGAATACCTCCACTCCTCACCTGGAAGGTAAATGAATTGCTGAATGTCAGGAAAGATATACATGTTGGAGTTCTCCAAAGAGTTAGACTTGAACACTTGAGTTTCTTTCATTCTTGTAAAAGATTTATTTCATTATTCAATGAAAAGAATTTAATTTTCTTTTTATTTTCTGTTTATCTTTGGTGCACTTGGCATTTCACCAGATGTCTCTTCATACTGAATCACAGTTTTTCAGGGAGTTGATGTTAACCACGAAAGGGCTAAGAAATGGTAAGCTAATTACAATTATGCTCCTTAATCCTGGTATTAATGCTATAGGTACAGAGAATAGAAAGAAAATAAGATCTAACTATGTAACTGTTCAACAAACTCTTTTTGAAGGAAAGATAAAGTGTATATGTTCTGTATGCACTAACTACTTGAGTAATTTTTTAAACTTAAGTTATTTTATAACTCTATTTCAACCAGAAAGAAAGCTCTTGAGGCGAATGAAAATTTTTCTTAATAAATACCTTCATCACTTTTTCAATTTAACTTTAGAATAATTTCAGTTAATAATAACCATTGTTCTTTACAAAATTAATCTTCTGATACTTACTGACATTATGATGTCAGTTACAAAATATGGGAGTAAATTTTGAGAGAGTCAGAGTCATAAAATTCTATGGAAGGAAATTATTACAAATATGTTATTTGGGGCCTGGCTGGGTAGCTCAATTGGTTAGAGCATTGTTCCGAAGCTCAAAGGTTGCTGGTTTGATCCCCAGTCAGGGCACAAAAAGGAACAGATGTTCTGTCTATCGTTCCTACTCTCTCCCTTCCTTTCTCTGAAATCAACACAATAAACAAATTAAACAAATAAAAAGCGAAATATCTCATTTGGTAAACCATGTCAGTTGCCTTATTTGAAAATAACGTGTCCCTCTTTGGGACACCTTTTGCACTTTTGTTTGGGTGGACTTCCCACTTAAAATCTGGCTCAGGCAATTTCACTGAGGATTTTAGAGCTGATGTTGACACTACTGTACCTGGTTTGAGAAGTTTCCATTATATTTTCCTGGAGAAGGGAGAAGAAAAGCACTGTATTTTTGTTTTTATCAACCCCCCCCCCCCTTGCTTGTTGGTGAAAAGGGACAAGCATTGTTAGCCTTAGGTCCTGTCACTCAAATGTTTAGAGAGCCTTATCTAGATTTTCAGTACAAGACCTCCCACAGCCTTGAGTCAAAAACCATTCTTTCTATATTATGTTGATAATAAGACCTAGAATATATTATTAGATTTATTTAGAGAGCAAAATCACCAAGTTAGTTCAATATGTGATGAGAAATCAGGTGTCTAGCTACAGACAAAAGCTTAACCATCTATGTCTAACAAAAACAGAATAATAAAAACAAAATCAAATACAAAAACATAGCTCATTTATTAAAATACCGTAATCTCTACAAAGCCCCTGTCCATCTGGGAGGCAATCATCTAGTTTGTGTCAAGAATGACTAAGGGAGAATAATTTGTTCCAAAAATATCACTATGGACTACATTAATGCTTCACCAAAAAAGAAAAGAGGCTGTCAGTGTTTAACACCATTATTTTCAATTTGTTCATTAGAATTATAATGGGTTATGCCTTTAATATTAACAACATACATTGACACGATCATAGGTCAATAGAGTTTTAACTGCCTTATGGTTCCCTTAATAATTCCAGAAAGATTTATTGAATACCTAAGAAACACCATACCAGGTGTTGTAACACACATCATAATACATTATGTTCCATTGTATCGTCAGGAGCATAATAGTTAAACTATATAAAATGCAACCACTTTTAGACTATGATATGAGTGCAGAAGTGAGGGGGATTTCTTCAGCTTTGTCTTCAAGAAGAATGACCCTTATGGGCAGACACAAGAACTAAAATATTCCAAATAAAGCAAACTGCAAGAGCTAATGGGTAGAAAGGTAGAGAATTTACCACATAGATGGCCAAAGCAAAGGGTTCACAGGGAAGGTTATAGACAGTGAGGTTGAAAAGTAGGGAAGATATAGTGAGGAACTTCGAATGCTCCATTAAAGAATAGACATATTGGTAGCATAATGTGGAAGGAAAAAAATCCTTGCTTTGGCCCTGGCCGGTTGGCTCAGCGGTAGAGCGTCGGCCTGGCGTGCGGGGGACCCGGGTTCGATTCCCGGCCAGGGCACATAGGAGAAGCGCCCATTTGCTTCTCCACCCCCCCTCCCTTCCTCTCTGTCTCTCCCTTCCCTTCCCGCAGCCAAGGCTCCATTGGAGCAAAGACGGCCCGGGCGCTGGGGATGGCTCCTTGGCCTCTGCCCCAGGTGTTAGAGTGGCTCTGGTCTCGGCAGAGCGATGCCCCCTGGTGGGCAGAGCTTCGCCCCTGGTGGGCGTGCCAGATGGATCCCGGTCGGGCGCATGCGGGAGTTTGTCTGTCTCTCCCCATTTCCAGCTTCAGAAAAATACAAAAAAAAAAAATCCTTGCTTTGTAAGATTTTAATTTCATGGCTTCTAGTCATTTTAACATAAACTTATTAAAAGAAAAGAAATAAAAAATCAGAGGAAACAACTGAACTAAATATAAATATATTGGTCTGGATCAGGGAGAGTTTAATGCTCACCACCATTGATTTTCAGCAACATTCAGCATTTTCTGTGAAAAGATGTAGGTTTAGCATCTCTTTGAAGTTTCTTCCAGATCGAGTATGTGATTTAAGAGCATAACTTTGAATCCTGTGCTTTAACACCTTGTTCTATGAAAGAACGCATCAGCCTTAAACCTGTGACATCTAAGGTTGTGTGCTAGGCACTAAGACATAGCCTCAACAACTGCCCCTTCTTTCAGATATATAACAAAGCCTCATTATAAATGACAAGCGTTCCTCTCCAGAGAATAAGTTCTTTGAAACAAAGCCTCCCCAATGGCAGGTGGCCCAAGGAGTGAACTCTGCATTGACCTACAAGAGTTAATTCACTGTAACTCAAGATTGACCAAGAAGCACTTTGGTAATATGGAAGAAAGACAACAGTGTATAAATCCAAATAATGAATATGACTATTAACTGGATCAGAACTATGCAAACATGCCCTGTTCACAAAGACAGGGTTTTGATGTATCAACCGATCCCCAGCTTTTTCTTTACCAAAGGATAATTCAGTGAATACTAACACCAGGACCTCTGATTGCATGTACATGAGTACTTGGTCTCCAAATCCCTTAAATAAATGTCACACCCTCACACATGTGTTGGCTAGCTTCGAGGCACCAAGGCCCACTAAATTTCAAGGTGCAACGGTGATCCCACCCTGTGAGCTACACGGAACTCCCATAAACCACTTGTCCCATCATGGCTCGGGTTCAGAGGAAAAGGAGCAAGCCTCAGTGCAGGTGCAGCTCTATCCTCTGATGTCTAGGGTCTGGGTGGAGCAACAGCGCTCTAGAGAACCCTGTTGTATAACTGTTATGGGTCTGGGAGTCCTCTTTACAAGCGTCATTCCTGCCCTGAGGCAGATGCAGGTTCATACACTGAGCAGTGGTCCTATTTAGTCTTCTGTCTTCTACTCTATACCTTCAGGGTGCATTTAAGATGCAGTAAAAATAGGACCAAAGGGTACAAAGACTGGAAATGATGAGATCCAAGGGTGGAGTCTTAACGTAAATGCTAAAGAAATGAATTCCTGGAGATCCTAAGGACCATCTGCCTTTAACCAGCAGCCTGTTCAGGAAAGGGGGTGTTGAGTTCAGGGGACTAATTTGACATTTGTAAGGTTATCAAGCAAGAATTGAGTCCATTTTTGGTACCATGTTCTGCACAAACTGATCCAAAATAAATAACCAGCACAGCTGTGGTGCAGAAAAACCTCCTGTGTAAATTATTTTCATGTGTGTGGCTTTTTAAAATGAATTTCCGTCAATCTTTCCATGGGTTTTGGTCCACATTAGTCTTGACTCTAACTATATTTTTCCAAAGTGAAGGGAGGTAACTATCTATCAGGGACCATCTCTATTATGGCTTCTTTGTTGTTTGATTTATTTTTTTGTTTTTGTTTTCTTTTGTGTTTTTTTTTTCAGATTGGGTTTGAGGTTGGCCACATATTTACTCCAACCTCTTAATATGCTACAGAAGTTGGTTTAGTTTAAAGCACTGCAAGTGATTAAATTTGGGTAGCTTCCCACCTCTCCCATTCTATCTCCCTCTACCTCCCCTCCAGAACACTCAGATTCTTGGCTTTACTATTTATAGTGACAGGGTAGCTCTCGCTCTCTCCCACCCACCATTGCTCCAATTTGAAACACATGCAGGGAGAGAGAGGAAGGGGAGTTTGTGGGAGGAGAGGTGGAAGCACCACACCCATTGTGAAGCCACCATCCCATCCTGTTTGCATGTGGTTAAACACCCAGAAAGAGAGGGAGTTTGCTGGGACTCGTTTCAGGACATCCATACTCACTGGTCTAAATGCTGTTTGGTTTCTTATTGTCTGACTCATTCTGACTTTGGGATAAATCAGTTTCTTGATCATTCTGGAGGAAAAACCAAAGGGGAATGCCTCAAGTCTAACCTCTAATCTTTGAAAATAAAGAGGAAAGAAAGTGAAAAATAAAACCTTCTCATCATCTACTCAGGAGTTATCATATTCTGGAAGTCTTGCACCTGGCCCTATGAAAACCTAATTCCTAAAGGTAATACCTCACAGCAAACACCCGTCCTCCTACACACACACACACACACACACACACACACACACACAAGAAAACGTCAGATGCTTTACACTTTAAGGATGCTTAAATACTTTTTCTGAAAGGTGACAAGGTAAGAAATACAAGAGAAAAAAAAAGTTCTTAATACTATTTTGGCAAACTATATACAGAATAAATTCTATCCATAGGTGATTGGCTTGTGCCAATTTTGCTTAACTAAAAATGACTCAAATTAAATGTTAGGGTGAATGTTTGGCAACTTCTCAGCCTGCTCTTTTTACCTTTTAAAAAGAATCCATCTTCATAGAGGACGAAGATCTCTCTCATATTGTCTCTGTGTTGTATTCATTCAGCAGTTGCACTGGTTTTCTTCATATCATTTGCTTCCTGGAAACTTTGAAGTTTTACACCTTCATCTATGACATCTTCTTCATGTAAAGAAGTGGCCACAGTAAGAAAAAAAATCAAAGAGTTGACGATGTTTACTGCCACTGACTGGCTAGAACCTGGGATGATGGTAATGTTGGATGTCAAGTTGAGATGCAGAATTCTGGGGTCATGCGGTCCTGGCTTTAAATTCTGACTTTTCTCACAGCTAGCTGTGTGATCTTGGGCCAGTTATTTCAATAATCTTCCTAAGGCTCAGAATCCTAACTAACAGAATAGTATTGGAGCAGCATAGGAATTAAATTATTCATTGAACCCAGCCCCCAAAATGACACTCAGTTTTCAATTTAGAAAGAAAATCAACCACGAGACTCTAAACTGATTCTAAACCATTTCTCCAACCCTACTCTTTGAAATCAAGATGTTCCTGATTTCAATGCAATGATTCAGCAATGGTATAAATCCCCATATTGTGCTCCACTCTCAGAATCTGCTTTGCAAAACAAAACCTAACAAATATCAACTACTATTGCACATTCTCATCTACATATTAGGAGAGGACATAGTTATAAATATATAGCCAACCAATAAACCTCATCCAAGAATAAGAAACATAAAAATACCTTGTGTATTTCTGTTTATTAGTGTCTGCTATTGAGACAAAGAGCCCTCCTCTGGGGTTTGGATAATTTCTAACAGGAAGATCAGGCCAGTCCTCAAAAATGTCAGACCACAAGGGAGTTTCCAAAGTTGATTGATAACAGCTGATGACACATCTACCCATCCGTTGCCCTCCTTCCCCCATCCACATATAAAAAAGAAAGAAAGGAAAAGTAAGCAGAACACACAAACTGTACCCTAGATGCCCCGTGTGTCAAGTCCATTCTGCTATCTTCTTTCTCTAAGACCCATTTGGAATCTTACGCTTCTTAACATTTCAAACACTCCCTAGATGGTAAGTCCAGGAGCACATCTCATTGGAAAGATGGAAGACTGAAAGATTTTAGAAGAAAGCATCAAAATGGATTCTAATATTCAAGTTAGTTTTATTTGTATCTACAAAGAGTTTCTTGTAGTTTGGCTATAACACTAGCTCATAGTTTTTGCTTTGTTTTGTTTTGTTTTATGAAGTGAGAGGCAGGGAGGCAGAGAGACAGATTCTTGCATGCACCCCAACCAGGATCCACCCAGCAAGCCCCCTACTTGGGAAGCTCTGCACATCTGGGGCCACTGCTCTGTTGTTCAGCAACTGAGCTATTTTAGCGCCTGAGGTGAGGCCACGAAACAATCCTCGGGACCAGCTTGCTCAAACTGTTCAAGCCATGGCTGCAGGAGGGGAAGAGAAAAAGAGGAGAGAGAGAGAGAGAGAGAGAGAGCAGGGGAGTGGAGAGGTGGAGAAGCAGATGGTCATTTCTCCTGTGTGCCCTGACGGAATCAAAGCCAGGGCTTCCACACACTGGGCTGATGCTGTACTAGTGAGCCAACTGGCCAGGGCCAGCTCATGGTTTTTAAAGTATGGTCAATAGTGTGTTATCTGTAGTTTTTATTTGATGAACCAAGAAAATAAAGTCCTGGGCAAAAGCTAAATTCATAGAGGCCTAGGAATTTTCATTAGTATTCAATATCCTTAGGAAAATCTGCCAAAATAAGATATGTTATTTTGTCCCTGAATTGATAGGTCCAGACTATAGTATACATCTAATCATATTCTTATATTTATTTCATCATTTAGCTCTTCCCTTCAACATTAAACCAAGATCAAGAGGAATATTATTGAAAGTGATGGAGTAATCACTTAATACAAGTTAGGTCCAGGTTTTATTTTGGCTTAGTTTTTCCACATCATTAGTGTGTCTTCCTTGCTTCATATATCATCAGGGTCCTGCCAGGATAGGTACCAATTTATATCATGGCTATTCAAAAGAATCCTATAAGAACTGTAACAATCCCTTCTCCCATAAAGTGGATTTTCAGGGGAACGCTTTGCCCTCACACACGCATCTCACATATAGTATAAATATTTGCTGGACTTTGCATATTTATGCATGCCCAATTTCTCATGGACCTCCTGTGATTGTGCTGTTGGTTTGGTGTGATATTTTATACCAGTGATCCCCAACCCCCGGGCCGCGGACCTGTACCGGTCCGTGGGCCATTCGGTACCGGTCCGCAGAGAAAGAATAAATAACTTACATTATTTCCGTTTTATTTACATTTAAGTCTGAACGATGTTTTATTTTTTTTAAATGATCAGATTTCCTCTGTTACATCCGTCTAAGACTCACTCTTGACGCTTGTCTCGGTCACATGATATGTTTATCCGTCCCACCCTAAAGGCTGGTCCGTGAAAATATTTTCTGACATTAAACCGGTCCGTGGCCCAAAAAAAGGTTGGCGACCTCTGTCCTATACTACCATTTCATAAGATAATGTTTTCCAATACCTTTTTGGGATAGATCGCCAGTGATCTTCTTATCACAATTAGAAACACGGCTATTAATGACCGATCTATCCTAAAGCAATTATGGAAACATTTCCTCTCAAGATTTACAAATTTGAAAGCAATGCCAACTTTTTTTTTAATTAGGCTTCCTATTTATTCTACAGACATCTGCCTGTTTGAAATTTTTATAGTGAATATGCAATCATAATTAATATTTTATTTAATTAAAAGTATATAAAATTATTTAAAATTCTATGATCTAAATATGCACATGGTGTGGAATTAACCATTTTAAAGTATCAATAAAGTGTGAATGTTGGGGATCATTCAGGAGAGTTAGGGGTCTGACCCTAGCTAGGTGTTTTTGCTCATGCAATCTTTTACAGTCAATGCAAGTGAGTGCCTTTAACTCTTCATTTGTAAACTGGAGATGGCAATGGGTAACCTTGTTTTCAGGATTAGTGCGGGTCAAACATGATGCAATTCTGGATTTTGTTGTGCTATCAGTGGTAGACATTATCATTGTTGTTATAAACCCCCATTGCTCCTAGTGACTTTGGCTTCCCTATAGCCACCAGAACAGTGGTTAATTTTTAAATTTAATGTAAAACTTGCTAGTCCATCATCTGCAAATTTACAGTTCAGAGCTCATCAGTCATAATCCATCTTTCTTTTGCTTTGGAATTCTTCAAAGATTGCTAACACTACCAAGTCATCTAGTCCAGAGGTCCCCAAACCCTGGGCCGCAGACCCGTACCGGTCCATGGGCCATTTAGTACCGGTCCACAGAGAAAGAATAAATAACTTACATTATTTCCGTTTTATTTATATTTAAGTTTGAACGATGTTTTATTTTTAAAAAATGACCAGATTCCCTCTGTTACATCCGTCTAAGACTCACTCTTGATGCTTGTCTCGTAAGTTTGACAATTATATTTAAAAATACCACAGTTTTTACTCCGGTCGCATATTTTTATTTTGTGCATTTATCCATCCCACCCTAAAGGCCGGTCCATGAAAATATTTTCTGACATTAAACCGGTCCGTGGTCCAGAAAAGGTTGGGGACCACTGATTTAGTCCACAAATATGGTCAGCACCCTTGAATGTCATTTTTCTTGGACAAGAAAGCCTTTATTATTGATATTTATTTTTTCTATCTGCTACATAAATAGAATAAAATCTGCTCAACCTCAGAGAATTGTTGGAGTACAGTCTTGTCCTAAATTACATTGAAAATGAAAACTATTGAACAAAAATAACTATAAATTAAATTTAAAATGGCTAGTTTGAAATAATATTCACTCATAAAAACTTAGTTTAACTTGTGTCTTGGACTAAATACACCCAATCATCATTTTTGTTCATGTCTACAGAGCCTAGTCAGTATCTATTTTCAACAATACTTTTTCTATGTGGTCATACTCTAAAATTTATTTTCATGACTAGTATTAGACCTCAACATATAGTTCAAGTAAGTTAGTGTGTTCTCTGAAATATAAAATTAGGTGAAAGGTTTGAGGGAAACAATGAACTGAATGAAATACCTGGGCAGGGGGTGGAGCTTCTTTTCTGAAGAATATGCAGCAACATGTTTAGATATCTAAATAAGTTTCACCCAATAGACAGGAGTTCACGCACAATTTCATACTTAATTAGAAAGGCCATAATTAAACTCTGACTGTGTCGGGAGCTTTGATATGTGTTCACTTGGAGAAAAGGAGAAAAATCCCCAGAAACTTCAAAAGAAAAGAAGTATAACAGGACCATGGAGATCTTTCAAGAAAAACAATAACAGAAGACAGTATCCCTAATAGGCACCTACCTCAGACGAAAGAGCCTCCGATATTAGTAATTGTAATAATTGCGTCGTTATATCAGTAGTCATTTTTAAAGGAGCCAAACTCTCTTGAAGGTGCCAAATTATTTGTTTAGTATTTTTATGTTTTATTTGCAGCATAATTATCTTCTAAGCTGTGCTATATCTATCTGCAGGGCAAATTGATATTTTGACTTATGCAGCATTTCCTTTTTATAAAAAGCTTCTGTAACAATTAGAAGACAATACAAACTGTGCCTCAAAATCTACGCTGAGACTCTTAGCAAGAAAGTTTCATGAAAGTGTGACTACATCGCAAGTTAGTTCAAGGAGGATCTGGTTCCCATGATTAAACTCAAAGTCTAAAGCAGACATTGACCTATGTTTACAATTTGGTCAGCTTTTAGGTACTACAAATTAATGCTTATAATTTGTGCCTTCCAATTTTAAGGGTACAAATTATGAGTGTGTATGTATATACATAGATACACATACATATGTAAAAGCACATACATAAACATACAAATGCATATTCTTCTATAATGCACTTATGAGTTTGTTTTGGTACTCACAACATTTTAAATAATACACATTACCATTATTTTATATATAAACCCTCAAATTCCTCATATATTAGTTTTAAGTTATAGCCTCAGTCATACCATTTGTTTATGGCGGATGACAACAATGAATAAATATGAAAATTATTGCAATGTTTATCATTTCTGAGGCACAGAACCCAATACATTGCATAAGTCAACTGGGTCTTTTGCACAGTGAAGTAGTATTTTTCAGAACCCATTCTAGGCCCTGGCCAGTTGACTCAGTAGTAGAGTATCAGCCAAGTTCAATGTCTTGGGTTCAATTCCAATTCAGGTCACACAGGAGAAGCAACCATCTGCTTCTCCACCCCTCCCCCTTCTCTCTCTCTCTCTTGCTTTCTTTTTCTCTCTTTCTCCCCTTTCCGCAACCATGGTTTGAACAAAGTTGACCCCAGGCGCTAAGTATGGATCCATGGCCTTGCCTCAGGCATTAAAATAGCTCCGTGGCTGAACAATGGAACAACAGTCTCAGATGGGCAGAGCATCAGTCCCAGACAGGATTGCTGGATGGATCCTGGTTGAGTTGCATGCAAGAGTCTGTCTCCCCACTTCTCTGCCTCTCACTTAATAAGAAAAATAATTAAAAAAAATAAGAACCTGTTCTAATTTCCAGGGTGTGTATTAAATATTGCCCATCCAGAGCTGAAAAGAAGCTGTGTTCCTGACAGTATGGAATTCTGAGGTAAAAATAACCAATGGAAGGCCAATGTCTCCTCTGATTTTAAAATAATTGAAGCTAGTTGTCTTCATTTCTGAGCATTAACTGGTGGTCATCCCCAGTCCTGAAAAGTAAGGCTGATTTGACTCTCACACTGAGGTTAGTTCAGTCTTTATCATATGACTGAAAGATTTTCTCTCAGAATTGCCTTTTGCTCAATAAGCTTGGTTTCCCTCCAACATGCTCTCATACACACACCACCACAGTTTCCCAGCATTTGAAAGACTGCAAAAAGATTATTCCAAGTGATATAAAAATGAGGAAACCAGAATTTCCTTAAGTAAGCTCTTTTATTCTCACTCTCCCACAGAAATTTGTAAGGCTAGGTGCTTGATGTCTGGGTGGGTGTCTATCCGAAGGGTAAATAAAAAATTGGACATAGATGAGCTTGACATGAGTGCAAAAGTTCAAAACAAGGCTTGAGGGGTGAGCCTCAGACATCTGATCCTATGAAAGTAGCAACAACATTTTATGTATAGCAAACTTGAGGTTGAGACACAGTAAAGCATCTTTCAAGGATGGGCTTCATATCAGCCTCAGAACAGTAGACATGGACCATGGAAAGTTAGGCTTTGTATCTATTCTGACCCAAACGCCTGAATTCATATTACTTGATACAGAAAAGTATTCTGAAGTAATAACAGAGCTAAAGGATGAAAACTTTTGTAAATGCAGTTCTGTTATTATTTTAAGTACTAGTAAAGACTAAACTTAACCAAAAAAAAAATTGCCAAGCAATTATCCTAATTTAAATAAGAGCAGTTCATTCTAACACATAAAGTGGTGTCTCAAAGTATGTGAATGGTTTTTAAATGGTATGTCCTCTTTCCCTGGTTTATTAGCCCTTGAATTCGGTTTTATGTATTCTTTAAATTAAAAAGAAAAAGAGACATTAAGGGAAAGCCAGCCTCTCTGAGGCAAAGAGATTTAAAATGATCCCTCTAACCTTCTCTTTTATATTTCTAGTTAGTTCATGGTGATTTAAAATCTTTTCAAGCCCAATTGTTACACATTTAAAATTAGAATCATTTGAATGTATGAGGTTGGTTACACCTTCAAAAAGAGCAGCAGAATCTGAGTCATGGAGTAAGAGTAAGCACACGGCAAGGGTTCAGCTCTTTGGCCCTGGTCCCTAAGTCTCTTTCACTTCTGTTCAGCAACATTTTGAAAACCAACCAGCTTAAAAGTATCTAAGATATACCTACAATGTCACGCATTCATGCATTTATTTATTCAACAAATATTTGTAAAGCACCTACCATGATCCTGGTACTAGTTAGACAATAGGATTTTTAAAAGTATTTAACTGGAACTCTGTGTGTGTATGTGTGTATGTGTGTGTGTGTGTGTGTGTAGGTGAGTAGAATGTGCAGACATTTAAGGTCTGCCTATAGTGTGACAAGAGCATGTACTGATGTATGTCAGGAGCTCAATGAAAGAAGCTATAATTCTCTGATTTAACTACGTCAAGTTTTTCTGCAGAAATCACCTAGGACACATTCGGGGTGGTGCATTCCCAGTGACACTCATTCCATCTCTCATTTGCCATTCATTTATTCGATTGCGGAGGGTCAAGGGGGATGAGCAGGTAGGAACCACTTTATTATTATTTATATTGACTCATTAAAGCAACAGGAAAACCAGGACAAGACCAGGAGGGCCCAACCCTGCTCAATAACATTGGGAGTTGGCTTTCCACTTGGCCTACCCTCAGTGAACCCTTCATGGGTGAATTCTGACACCTGATCTCTCTTCATTCTTAATCTCTGAAAAGCAATCAGTCCTGTTCCTACATGAGACATTGGACTGGAGAAAAGAAAACCAACATATCCTTGGCAGAGAATCAGGAAATAGGAAAAACCCTAAGAGTCCAAGTTCATGCCAGCAGGTCATCTGACAGATATCACATGGCGGAAATCACTGGCAGGGACGGAATGCCTGTTGGTGGAAATGGCGTTGGAGAAGAACTTCTTTCCAACTGTTAAGAAAATCTCTACATACCAAACATGTATTTATGCCCTAAAGGCAAAGCATACCAACTGATGAACTAGAATAAAATTTCTACTAGTAAAACCAGAAATAGTTTTTATCATGAAACCTCTGTAATTCAGGAACTCTTTGACTTAGAGCAGATGAAATTTAAGAGAAACATTTCCAAACCCAAAATGAGTTATGATAGATATTTTGTTGGCCAACGAGATGAAAAAGTCTTGTTGAAAATAAATGGCCTTTGGAATATTTTTCCCTGATAATCGGTTAAGTTGAATAGAGTTTAAAGTTTTTCTTTTAACAAATTTAAAATCACCTGTCATAGTGAAGAGTATCATTAGGAAATATTATGATGCAGAGGCTCTTACTCGGCTTTGGCTTTCATATTTATTTATATTTAGGGTGCAATTAATGATACTTTATTATTACATTAGAAAAATAAACTTGTTCTCCATACATTTTGCCATCTGTTTAAAAGACATGGAGGATTGGGGAACCTCTCTTTGCATTGGGAAAACATGCAAACTTTCAGAACTGGTTAAAAAATAAATCAATGCCAATTTATTTCTACGATAACAGAAAACACATAACAGAATATAGTGATCTGAAAAGAAGAGGAAATATACTTTCAATTAGGCCACAAGTATGCATTACAATTGGCTCATTAACAAAGTGGGTGAGTGAGGACCCAGAGAATAAAGCATGGGAAGTGAAGGACTAAGAAAAGAGATGTGAAGTCACGAAATATGAGGGGTCTTGCCTCATGCTGTTGACCTATGGATAGCTTGAGGCGGAGGTAATGAGTACTCTTGACTACATGATGTTAGTGTAAAGGATCCCCTGAGCTCAAGTATAAGCCATTTAAATCAATTCAGGAGACAGAGGAAGTGATGTTTATGGGCTAGCAGTCTGGGCTGCTTTCTACACAACCATGCGTACACAGATCACAAAACGAAAACCTGATACAATGGGAAGAAAACAAGAGGAAGTGGCACAGGGTAAACTTGAAGAGAGAGGGTGAGAAATCCTGAAATCTAGTCCTGAGAAATAAAAAAAAAATCTTTATCTATTTGAGATCAAATTGACGAGGCTTACCTTAGAAAGGTAAGGTATCACTGTTTACCAGAGATTGTCAAAAATCAATCGTTTTTGTAAGACACTTTTATTTTTCAAAGTTACAGTGAATTTTTATTTATCTGTGTAAATAATTGAAAGTTGTGTTTAAAGTTTGTCTCATTACAGCAAATTTTTAAAACAATTTACCTCTTAAATAGTGAAAAGAGAATGTTCTTATTTATTTTATTTTACAAAATCCAGTAGAAAATTATTGCTAGTTTAAGAGTGTGTAAATATCCTTAGTATCAAGAGTGATGTGGACTGGAATTCAAACATGTTCATTTAAATCAATAAGTACTGAAACAAATACATATTATTAAGTGAGAGAAGCCAATTTGAAAAGGCAACACTCCGCATATTTCAGCTAGGTGACATTCTGAAATGGACAGAATTGTGGAGACAGTGTTTGGGGGAAGAAATGAAAAGGCAGATCACAGAGGATTTTTAGGGCAGTGAAAATACCCTGGATGATATGGTAATAATGACAGCTACATGTCATTAGACATTTCTCCAAACCCATGGAATACACAACACCAAGAGTGAATCCTGAAACAAACTTAGGGTAATTAGGATGTGTCAATGTAGGTTCATTCATGGTTAAAATTTTTTTTTTGGTAATTGGGGAGGTTATGCATGTGTCGGGGAAGGGATTATATGGTATGAACTAAAAACTAGTCTAGAAAATGAAGTCTCTAGATAAAAATAATGAAGTCTCTAAGTAAAAAAAAAAACAACTCTATAAATAAATGTGAAGGAGATAAATAAAAATAAGCAAGGAAACATGCCAGGTTTTCCAGGGAGACTAAATTCTATCCATTCATACATACTAGGCATGAGGGCCCAAGGCTGCTTTTTTTTTCCCTCATCAATGGTCTAATATCATTTAAGACTTCATTTTTGCTATTGGTATAATACAAATTGTAGTTATGACCCTCTGAATTCTCACTGGAGTGCTAATATTCTTTACATAGGTGTGCTCTGAAGTATACTATTAGCCTTAATTGAAAAGTGCACTTAAATAGAATAAATTACCTTCACAACTTGCGGGTCTGAGAGCTGAGATAACTAAAGCTTTCTTTTCTTTTTCTTTTTTTAATTACTGATTTTAGCAAAAAAGGAAGAAAGAAAGAGAGACAGGAAGACCAATAAGACCAATCTATTACTGTATGTGCCCTGACTGGGGATCAAACCGGCAACCTCTGTGCTTCAGGACGATGCCTATCCAGCCAACTGAGCTATCCAGCCAATGCTAAAGTTTTATTTCTAATCAGACTTTTTCTCTTCAACTCACTTTCTATATGTCTTGTTCTTTACCATCCTTATTTCCTGTCAGTTCAAATCAACACCACTGTCGTATAAATCACCATCTTCCCTTCCACCACAACCAGGTCTCCCCAGGGACTCGCCCATTTCTACAGAGTGCTATCATTCTCCCTTTTCTCATCTGCCCTGCCATAACTAGCACCAACACACACACACATGCACGCACACACACGCATGCACACACAGAGACCTCAAAAAATATTTTGCCACGTTGTATCCATACTTCTTTTGCCGTATCTCTTATACTCCAGCTTTATACCCCATTCCCAATGCTATCACTTTATTGTTAATAGCCATATAACTGAGTCCCTTGTCTCTGATCTCCTCAGCTCCTGTTAGCTCTAATAGTCTCTGAGCAAATCATTCTTCCTCAATCGCTGTTGAGAAACACCAGTCTTCTGATCTGATACTTCAGTAGTTTTTCATTGCCTTCGGGCAAAACTTCAAAGCCTTTTTAACTAGTCTTTTCTACCCAATTCTCTAACATCACCTCTTTTCACTAGTCTTGACTGTTGACACTTTCCTTCCCAAGTGCAATTTGCTGTGGCTTTAGCTACAACTACCTTTGCCTGAAATGCATCCGTCACAGTCTCTGCTTTGTGAAATCCCGGCCATCTTTCAAGCCCCCATTCTAATAAAACCCCTAACTCCATGGAATTCTGCTCTGATCACCCTGGCTGGTCTCCTTTCCCTAGACTCTCTTAGTTAGTATTTTATCTGTCTTTCCTATGGGACTAATCAACATACCTCCCTATTTTATGTTTGTTTATGAATGCCCTTTATCATCCTTTCTCTTTAACCAGGTTGTGAGATTAGAACCTATCTTATTCATTCACCTTCAAAGCTGCCCTCCCCAGTGCTTTACATTACACATAGTAGAAACATAGTAAATATTTGTTGGGTGAAGAGTAAGCACCATGGAAAACCGAGAGTTTGAAGACCTTTGATAAATTTTCCATTCCAGATGAGTCACCAAATGTTTGAATCCCTACTCATGATTTAAAAAAAAAAAAGTTTTTAAATTTTTCAGTGATTTGAAAGAGAGAGAGGAAGAGGGGGGGGAAGGAAGAAAGAAAGAGAGAGAGGCACCAACTCAATGTTTCACTCAGTTGTTCCATTTAGTTGTGTACTCATTGATTGCTACTCTTATGTACCTTGACTAGGGATTGAACCCGTGACCTCAGTGCACCGAGATGATACTTTTTCCACTGAATTACCCAGCCAGGGCCCTCATGAGATTTTTAAAAAAATAGTCACTGGATAAAATGCCCCATTCATTCTGGGTTATTATTATTGTTCTTTTGAAATACAAACATAAATTCCTTTTAGAAATGCATTTGCTAGATGTGATTAAAAGCAACTTTTAAAAGTGTGATATATAATAAAAATTCACTGTATGATTAAAATCCACCAAATAAAGAAATTAGCTCATTTTCTCACAATTGTGAACTGAAGAAGGAAAAAGAAATTTCATGTTTATATTGGTGCATATAATTAAGTCTGAATACTTAATGACTCCTTGTTAAATGGGTCGTATCTAAAAGAGAAAGGTTGTTGAGTTAGTTGTTTGACCTGCGTACGTATTTCCTCAACCATACAACTATGACTTTTATGAAGTATAAACTCACAGACAGGTTTCCATAACTTATAATTATAGAAAAGCTTATTTTAAAGATATTCTCTCTCTCTCTTTCTCTCTTTCTCTTTCTTTCTTTTTCTAAGTGAGAAGAAGGCAGATAGACTCCAGGATGCACTCCAACCCTGATCCAGCAGCAATCTCTGTCTGTGGCTGATGCTCTGCCCATCTGGGGCCATGCTTGCAACTGAGCAATTTTTAATGCCTTAGGAAGAGGCTCCATGGAGTCATCTTCAGCACCCAGGGCAACACACTCGAACCAATCAAGATATGGATGCAGGAGGAAAAGAGAGAGAGAAAAAGAGAGAAAGAAGGGGGAGGGGGAGGGGTGGAGAAGCAGACAGTAGCTTCTCCTCTGTGCTCTAACTGGGAATTGAACCCAGGACACCCACATACCAAGGCAGTGCTCTACAATTGAGCCAGCAGGCCAGGGCCAAGATGTTCTCTTTTGGGTTTAAGTTAATGTCATTGTTTCATCATCAGATCATTAATTGTATAGCATTTGGAATGAAAGACCACAGTGTCAGTACCATCTTGAGGCTTCAGTTCTTCTTAGGAAATTAGAATAGGAAGATTTAAAAATATGTATTTGGGTAGTGTTGTAATTTATGCCCATTTTCCTTTTTATTTTTAAATCTCCAGTAGAAGAGCAATCCAGTTTGAATTATAAGGAAAAATGTACCCTAAAAACAAAATTGTGCCTAGAGTTTTCTGAAGCCTTGATCAAGATTCAGGGACAGGATAGCTCAAGTGTCTGATTTCCATTAAGTCATCAACCTACCAAACTATCTTGCATGTGGGAAAAAACAAGCTCAGAGATGTTTACCAACTTCTATCTCTGATTAGCTCACATGGTAGCTGCCTTCTGTTTCCATGGTCTTAATACTGGACAAATGGTTCAGGAAGTAATGATGCTCATATTTAGAAATATATTCCTAGTTAGAGAATTAAATATGTATAAATTAATTGTGGCAAAATCCCGCAAATAGAAGAGGGTGTGTGTGTGTGTTTGCTAACTCATAGAAAAACACTTATTAATTGTGTGATATTCAGCAAGTTCCCCAATATCTTGATAGCACTACAAAATAAGGATAAATATAATTCTTCACATATAGGCTGTGGTAAGGGTTATAAGGGAGAAAAAAATGTATGCCATAAATTTTTAACCGTAATAAGCGCTTAGTCAATTTTACTTACTATTGCAGGTTTACTTATTGTTGTATTGTTATCATTGTATTATTGTAACTGTTGTATGATCGAACTCCTTCATTTTACTGTAGGCGGTCCTAGAAGCACGAAGTCACTACAGATTAATGACCGAGAGCATCTGTTCTGATGTCATACTATCCAAGTTTGAATCTCAACCCCTCCGCCTACCACCTCTTGGACTTGGTCAACCCAATTGATAATATTGCCTTATTCACCTAAATTGTAAAACAAATATAATAGTAGTCAGCCCCTTATATCATTGATGGACAGACAGAATGAGTTAATTCATAAAAAGCAATTAGGATAGCATAAGTATTCAATGAACACTGACTATCAGTACAATATCATAATTATTACTACCACCACCATTGTTATTATGAGCAGAACTACTCTACATACTAAGATTGTGGTTAAAATACTGGTTAACATATGATAAGCACACATTAAACATTAGCCATTTAAAGGTGGCCAGAAGTAAAAAGAGCCATTTAGACTGTCACATAAAGGCATGGTAAAGAAGGCATATGGTAAAGGCATATGATTGAAGCTTGCATTTAAGTTCTGGTACTTTAAAAAAAATCAGGCTGCCTGACCTGTGGTGGCACAGTAGCTAAAGTGTTGACCTGGAACACTGAGGTTGCTGGTTCGAAACCCTGGGCTTGCCTGGTCAAGGCATGTATGGGAGTTGATGTTTCCTGCTCCTCCCCCCTTCTCTCTCTCTCTCTCTCTCTCTCTGAAAAATGAATAAATAAAATCTAAAAAAAAAAATCAGGCCTTTGATCATATACTACAAAAAGAAGGGAAAGCTCAACTTTGTCCTATGCTCCACGGCATTTGCTCACCTGCAGGACTTTGGTCGCGCCACAGGCTGCAGCCCAGGGAGCCAGCCCGAGCTGGTTCTCCCCAAACACTGAAGGCTGAGTCTGCATCCTTGCCTATAAAAACAAGCTGTCTTGCTGGAGCTCTTCCTGATAAGACACTGCTGTGCTGAGATTAGGAAGATCAGTAAATGGAGATGAGAGACACTCTAACAAAGAAGAGATTAAAATGAATGGCTGTTTGTCACGAGTTGTGGACTTTCTCAGTGGAACTGGAAGTTTGCCTTTAAGTCTATGAAGACCATGCGGAACATCACTGATGCATTCGCCAGTTGGAGAGGAAAAAGGAAGGAGACCATTCCTGGAAATTTTGTTTGCCTTCCACTGATTCCTGTTCAAGAGTGATAATATAACTGCTGTGTAAATGGGAAGAGAAGTTTTATAGCCTGGCTTCGCGTTGGATGTACAAATGTGATAAATAGTCAAATGAGTTTCAATACTGTTTGCAATGTCTTGTCATTTAGAAATAATCCTAACTAAAGAAAAGTCTATAATACTATTTAGAAAGAAACTTCTAATATGAGACAATAAGGAAGCATGAAGGTTATTCAGACAGGGATGTCCTCTGTATTCCACTTAAAATCTCATTGCAAATACTGAGGCTGTTCTGGTCTAGAAAAGATGGGATAATCTTGTTTCTAGTTGTCTCTCCCTGATAATTACAGATATAAACCTGGAAAGTAATACCAAAAGCAACACAAGAAGAACTTTGAAAGGTGGAAATGAGAAAGGGAGACTGGTGAGGGACCCGGTCACCGAAGGGGCAGCACAGCAGCTGGTAGTACCTGTCAGCTCCCAGGTACGCCCACCCCTCTCACTCACCCAACAGAAGAAGGTAACCAAGGTCCGTATTTCCTGACATCTAACCTATCCACAAAAGGTCATCCTGGTAGTCTTACCCCTTCACCAGACTGAATAGGAATTCCTCCAATGAAATGATGTGAGCCCAGGACCACTGCTAAGATGAGTGGATTGCTAGATCAAGTGTTCCTGAGCAGGAAGCATGCCCCTTCTCCACTAGGCTGGAGAGCCCATTGTCCTACAGAGAGGCACTAGCTGAACAGATGGACCAGCAAGTATATGCCACCACTACAAGCACCTGCGCTGGGGAAGCCTCTTTGTCTCCTGAGACTCCCCTTACCCACCCAGATACATCGGGAGGTCAGGCGCACTAGCAAAGGGCATCCAACCACAACAAAAGGTCTTGCTGGGCAGCATCATTGTCCCATGGGACTAAGACTCTCTTACCCCAAAGAGAGACAATGGGGGACATCACCATCAAGGAAGATTTCACAAGTGCCTGACCAGGAAACCACTTTGTTCCTTGGACTTAACATCCCTCCCCTACCAAGTTTTTAGCAGGTATCCTAGCCTGGGATCACCTTCCCACCCACTTAAGTGGCACCTGCAGAGACCCGTGGGAACCCCAGAAGCATGAGATAAACCAAGACAAAAAGAGCATGGCAAAGGCTCTGAAAATTAAAATGTCATTGGAACCACAGCCCACAAGAGTAGGACAAGATCTATATGCTAAACCTAACAGTGTGACGGCTTACTAACATAAAAGATGATTCTTGAAAGTGTCCAAAACACAATAAAAATTTTATCCGTTATATCAAGAAACAGAAAAATCACAACTTAAATGAGAAAAGATAATTATCTGATACCTGAAATAAATCAGGTTGGAATTATCTGACAAGCCATCATAAAAACGTTTCAGCAAGCACTTATAAATGCTCTGAAAATAATAAAAAGATAGAAAATGTCAGCAAAGAAAACAGACTTAAAAAAAAAAACAAATGGAACTTAAAAAACTGAAAAACACAATAACTAAAATTAAAAAGCAAAAAACATGTTGGATTGCTTCAATAGGAGAGTGGCTAAGAAAGAAGATAAAATCAGTTAACTTGACAAGTCAATAGACTTTACTAGTGACAAAAATGGACATTGCATAAGGATCAAAGAATCAATCCACCGGGAAAAAGAACAATCCTAAATGTGAATCCATCAAACAAAGGCATTTCAAACTACATAAGGCAGAAACTGAGATAGCTGGGGGAAAAAAAATAGACCCATAATTATAGCTGGGAACTTCACTTTTAGCAAGTGGTAGAACTGCTAGACAAAAACCTGCAAGGATATAGGGGAAATAAATAACATAATCAACTAACACTATCTAATTGAAATATAGAGAACAATCCACCCAAACCACAGCAGACTAGACATTTTCGTCAAGCACAAGAGAATATTCACCAAGCTAGTTCATATCCCAGTCCATAAACGACTCTTCAAGAAATTTCAAAGAAGCTAAAATTATCCAGAGTACTTAGCTCCGGAGCTGAAACAACTTACGTTGAGATGTTCTTACCTGCGTGAGTTCCAGTACCTGCGAATATTAGGTCCGGGCTATTGTCTTTCGCTTCCTCAGTGGTTGCTGATTACTCAGGGAAAAGGCTAGGTCTCAGAGGGGTATATATATATATATGAGAGAGAGAGAGAGAGAGAGAGAGAGAGAGAGAGAGAGAGAGAGATTAAATTTGATCAAACTCATAAGGACCCTTGGTTTCATAACCACTAAAGAAAACTGAACTTGTTATTTAAAAGCTCCTGAAAAAAAAAAACTACAGACCCTTATGTTTTTACTGAAGAATGCTACTGTTTAAAGAATTAACACCAATTTTATAAAATCTCTTCCATAAAATAAAAATACAAACATTTTCTAAGTTATTTTTTGAGCCCATTAGCAACCAAGTTGATATCAAACTTGACAAAAATAATAGTGAAAATAAAAGCAAAACAAAACAAGAAAACACCATGCTATTATCCCTCATAAATATGGATGCAAAAATTCACAACAAAATATTAGCAAATTAAACTCAACAATATGTAAAAATAAGTATATACCCTAAGCAAGTGGAATTTAATTCTAAATATGAAAGGCTGTTTCAATGTTCATTTGAAAGTCAATATAATCCACAATAGCCTGACCAGGGGGTGGCGCAGTGGATAGAGCGTCGGACTGGGATGCGGACAGGTTCGAGACCCCAAGGTCACCAGCTTGAGCGCAGACTCATCTGGTTTGAGCAAAAGTTCACCAGCTTGGACCCAAGGTCGCTGGCTCGAGCAAGGGGTTACTTGGTCTGCTGAAGGCCCGTGGTCAAGGCACATATGAGAAAGCAATCAATGAACAACTAAGGTGTCGCAACAAAAAACAGATAATTGATGCTTCTCATCTCTCTCTGTTCCTGTCTATCTGTCCCTGTCTATCCCTCTCTCTGACTCTGTAAAAAAAATAAATAAATAAAAATAAAAATCCACAATAAAGTAGTATTTATTGGCAGAGGTATAGACATATAGATCATATAGATCAATAAAACAAAGTGAGGAATCCAGAAATGGATTCACACAAATAAGTCAACTGAATTTTGGTAGTTTTAGTCCTGCTAGGAATCCCCACATGAATTTACTCAACATGCTAAAATAGATCTCATCTTTTCTTCTTCAGTTTTCTTATTTTGTTCTTTAAGTTACCTGAGCTCAAAGTCCCGGAACTGGCCTGGACCTGCCCACACGTCACTCTTAACACCCAGGAAGTTGTCAGATCCTATAAATACTTCCTTCAAAATGTTTCTCTAACATTCCATTCCTTTTTATCACTACCGACCCAGTGCAGATCTCTCATTACTTAACCTTCTAATCATACCGTACGCTTTTTCATTCTCTCCCTATCAATTCATCCAAGAGGCTACTATAACAGAATTCCCCCAAACCCTTCCTGCTTATGTCACCTTCATGTTCCCAAAGCCCTCATCACACCGCCATTTCCTATAGCAAAAAAAGTCTATAATCCTGTTCAAGAGACTCTATAATCAGAACCATTCAATCTACCCAAATTTACCTCCCACTACCCAACTCTATGAACCTTGCACTTCCACCATGTTGGTCCACTTTTTCTGAGTATAGCATCCTTGTGTGCACAGACCTACCTCAACCCCTACACACTGTCAGTTTCCTATGCTCTCCTCTGTTATATATCCCTAATTCTAACTCCTAGGTGTATTTCCCTGACTACTTTTGCCCAGTATGCTTGAACATCTAAAGTTTTGTTTGAACAACACGATCAGCATTTAGCATTTCTTGTGTTGCTATATGCCTCTTCCTATGTATAATATTTAAATCCTGAACTCCTTCGTAGATTCAAAGCTCCCTGTGTCAAAAGCTCTCTCTTGTATCTGCTATGCCTAGAACAGCAGTCAACAATAGATCAGCCCTGTCACCAAATAGCTGACTTCAGAAGTAAATATTTCATTCTAATTGTGTCCATTTTCTGGATTGGCGTTGGAATTTCTAGGCAGTTTGAACTTACTATTGCCCTCAGGGTGATAATTTTATACAGTGCCCTGCAAAAGATATACACACCAGGGTAGGTAGCGTTTCCTCTCATAACCAGGCCTCCACACAGTCAAAAGGCTGTAGCTGAACTAACTCTTGTTTCATACTCTGGCTAATAAATGCTCCTAAATATTTTCAGGCTTCCCCACCGTCGCTAAGGCTTAGTGAAGCTATTTGTCATACTTGCGAAGGCTTCAAATGAGGCATGATTTCCAGAAGAAAGCAGCTGTGTAAAATTGGCCAGCAAGCAGCAAGACGGCATGGCTGTGGGACACCTAGCCTGCTGTCAACAACCAGAACCTTCGCTGGCACTGGTAAATGTTTTATTGGTTTAATATTAAATTAACTGCCCCTGCATACGAAGCGCATTATGTTTAATGGCATTTCTGGTATTTGGAACTGCAGTGCGCTCTTATGCACCTGTAAAATTAGGATTTCATAATATTCCACTAAGTTTGTAAAGCTTTGTTTGTTTTATAGGCACTTTCAAAAGCTTGACATAGGCAGTGGAACTTGGACTTGGAGACAATCTACTGGGAAAACTGTTATTCACCACCGAAGAGGGGTGTGTTTTTTTTTTTTTTCCTATCTACAACATACGCCATTTGAAACAAAGATTATCAGGTTTTTGTTTCTCTTGGGTCATCAGAGTACAATTAGTGCACTTTGCTTGCCCTTCACTTGCTCGGGGGAAAGTCTAGCTGGGGAGATGAGTTATTGCTGGGTGACTGAGATCAAAGCGGGAAACTTCCTCAGGCTGCTCCTGTTTAAAATACCTTCACTGTTACTAAAGCTTGGATAGCGAGCCAGCATTGGTTTTGCCCAGACATTTTAAGCCTACAATTAGAGAGGATTATTTACAAATAGTATCCATTTAGGAGCAAAAATGTCTCCAATGATAAAGCAGTTAAAAAAAAAAAAACGTGAAAAACAATGAAGTCTAGATTCTGCGGTTCTCTTATTAAAATGGACTCCATGGCTAACCCAGAACTCACCTTTCGCATAAATTCAGCTAGTGTACAGAAGCCGCTGCCATCCTCTGAGTCTGCCTTCGGCACAGAGAGCAGTTTGAAGTGAGAACATGATGAATGCCTGGTCTTAATAAATTCAATTGGTATTGTGGCCAGTTCACCTTCATCTTTACAGGACTCACCTTCATAGGTAAATTGCCTAGAGCCTATTCTGGTTTGAAGCTGCCCATTCAAAACTGGATCTTTATTCATGTCCAAGTACTTGTCTAAATACCTGTTTTCAATTATTTGGAGTACATAATCTAGATGAATCGACAGAGAGAGAAAGCAGATTGGCGGATGCCAGCTGCTGAGAGCAGGGAAGAATGAGAATAACTGCTCAGTGGGTGTGGAGTTTTCCTTTGGGGTCATGAACATGTTTTAGAACCGGACAAACATGCTAGCGTACAACACAGGGCATGCATTAAATAAGTGCCACAAAATTATACATTTTAAAATGGTTAGTTTTATGTATGTGCATTTTACCTCAATGTAGAAGATGGCTCTCCATCATGGGATTGCTGAGCATATGGCTTGGAAGCCCCACTCAGGGCAAGTCTATAAGTGGTACTGACCTGCTTTTAAAAAAAAGGAACCCCAAAGCAAAGCCTATCTTCTGAAGGAAACACAAGGATTTCAATCATTTCTTACATATTATTATGAAATTGAAATTGCCTACTTCTATTGAGACCTCTTATAGCTGTTTCTATTAACAGAACTAAACTTATCCTCCTTTGGGCCCCTTACACCTAATCGCTAAGATTTTTCTGGCTCAATGTCTCCAGAAAATAAATTCCAGGTTCTTATAAGCACAGGGAGTTGGGAGAACTTTGTCTTTATATTGCAAATGGTAAGAGTGAGGACTAAGAAGGTGCCTGGTCCTTTAAATGATTTTTGAACAAATCTATTATCAATATTTTCAGCTCTGTAATTCATCACTACCCTCCTCACTCCTGCCAATTCCTTAGCCATTTTCTGGATTGAGTGGTATCAATTTCCATACCACCATCTCCCAGCCATGGCCCAAAGTCATTTTGGTTAACTTCCTTCCTTTCAAAGTCATCTCAACCTACTGCACACACTTACTATCTACTATTACACGTATTTGCCATTTTCTCTGCCTACCTATTTAGGGTTCCAGAGTCTCCCAGTTTATTTGAAAGCTGAGATTTTATTCTTTTTTTCTTTTTGAGAACACCTGGAGAATAAAATGCCAGAAACTGCTTTCTTTATTCCACCTTTTGGAAATAAAATCTCTCATCTTCTATTCAGAACCATATACTTTATCTCTGATTTTTCAATTCTTCTACTTTAATTCTTCTAACAAAATAGTCTTTCCCACCTCTATCCCCAAACATTTAGAGCCCTGATCTCTTTCTCAAAATCTCTTTTTTTTACCTGTACCTTTCATATTGAAGTAATCTTTGTTTATTATTTCCTCAAATAGGATTACACTGCATTTTCTAACATGTGCTCCAAATGGCTTCTTATTCCTCTCCCTATTTTTTACTTTGAGGATAAAGACCTTTTAATATAGAATTCAAGGCAGAAAGATTAAAGAAACACTAGTAACAAAAAATTACGGAAAAGAGGGTAGGAAAAGGAGAGATTACTAGATATCCGGGCTACCAGTCATTCAGTAAATATTAAATTGATTCCCACAAAATTTTGCTTGGAATTTTAAACTTCTAGAAATGTCTAATGGAAGATCACAGTATAGATGCTCAATGAAAAACAACTCAAGCTGACCTCAGTTGTCTAAACACGGTGGCTGGCAAATTTTAAAAAATAAAAATAAACTTTATTTTCACTGATCACAAGTAAGCATTTTATTCATTGCTTTGGAAATAGTACAAGGCAAACTATACATTCCACAGTGTCAGTAAAAAATAATAATAATAAAATCAATTGCAATATATTCCATGCCATTATATGTATATGTTCATCCTGATAATTGCTTTCAAAATTATTTTGTGGATTTATAATTAGCCTTCAGAATACCTTTGTGGAGTAACATCATTTTTGAATGGACAAACAAAAGCATGAGATTTTTAAAAAGTATGTTTTTAAAAATTTGTTTGTAGAAAGAACCAAGGTTTAACCCCTTGTTTATCAGCCACCTGATCTTCCATAATGTGTACTCTTGATGGCACGGTTAAGATTAAAACTCCAAAGAAAGTATGGTGGTTCCTCAAAAAACTGAAAATAGAACTACCTTATGACCCAGCAATCCCTCTACTGGGTATATACCCCAAAAACTCAGAAACATTGATACGTAAAGACACATGCAGCCCCATGTTCATTGCAGCATTGTTCACAGTGGCCAGGACATGGAAACAACCAGAAAGCCCATCAATAGATGACTGGATAAAGAAGATGTGGCACATATACACTATGGAATACTACTCAGCCATAAGAAATGATGACATCAGATCATTTACAGCAAAATGGTGGGATCTTGATAACATTATATGAAGTGAAATAAGTAAATCAGAAAAAACCAGGAACTGCATTATTCCATATGTAGGTGGGACATAAAAGTGAGACTAAGAGACATTGATAAGAGTGTGGTGGTTACGAGGGGAGGGAGAAAAGGGGGAGGGAAAGGGGAGGGGGAGGGGCACAAAGAAAACTAGATAGAAGGTGACAGAGGACAATCTGACTTTGGGTGATGGGTATGCAACATAATTGAATGACAAGATAACCTGGACATGTTATCTTTGAATATATGTATCCTGATTTATTGATGTCATCCCATTAAAAAAATTAAAAAGATTAAAACTCCAAGATATTTTTCACCATAAACCAGATACTTAAATGTAAGAATGATCTATTTCTTGACATTATAAGCTTTACTCAATAACATTAAATATATTTTAATTAAAGCAAATGTACTTGTAAAAATTTCTGATAGTTTAAATGTTATATATTTACATTCTTTGAACTTAATGTAATTAAATTTGGTAACATGAAAACAGAAACCTAGTCATGTATTTTACTTTAAATGTGTGCCTATTTTAAAGAACACTTCCAATTATGTTGATTCAAATCCAAAAAAATAATTTGTTGAATGTAAAGCTATACCATGAACTTCATAGTTGGCTAAAAATCATTGGACTAAAAATCATTCAATTGCTTGCACGAGCCAGAATCTGGATCAGATTTTTGGAAAGTGTGGTCTATGATTCAAGCCCTGAATTGAAACTGAGTAAAGAAAAATATAGAGGAACTAAAATCAGTGTGAAGAAGGGAGGAAGAGTAATATTTTCAATTGATAAAGGACTGGACATGTTATCTTTGAATATATGTATCCTGATTTATTGATGTCGCCCCATTAAAAAAATAAAATTATTTAAAAAAAAAAAAAGAAATAATGATTCCGTAAGTATGAGTAGTTCTTGATTGTACCGTAAACCTCTATCTTTCTCTAAACTGAGTGGCCGCACAATAATGCTTCCCCCAGTACACTGCCAGAAACATGAACAACCCGCTGCTTCAGAAATACTCTTACACAGAAGATGGAGAGGACCAGTCACATTACTCTCTGCCTGTCTGTCCAGCCTGAGACCTGAAGACTGCAGCCTGCTTTACCCAGCCCTTAGGATCCATGTCATTGTGGTACACCAAGAGTCCCTTCTCTCACCAGGGGGCACAACCTGGCATCTGTCTCTGGAGTAACCTTTCCCTGGATCCCATTATGCGGAGTCTCTGCTGGAGTTCTGGATTCCCCTCTGAAACTTACTGAGCTCACCAGTTACCTTATCCAGCTCCTTTTGGTCCCATTTCTTTGGTTGTAAGTAAGACCTTGCTCTCTGCACTAGCTGAGAATTTCTTTCCTACTGAATCTTTTTTCCCCAGTAGATTTCTTAGACAATTAACAGAGTTCCTTTTGCAGCCTGAATGGATGGATTCCTTTGGACCACTCCCTTCATCACAGCACCATCACCTCTCACATGACCAATGACAAAAACTTGCTCATAGCTCCCATGTCTGTATTTGCTTCCCCAGTCCACTCTCCCCACCACCGCCTGAATGGTCTCAGTCACTCACCTGCCAAGAATTCCGCAGAGGGTTCCTTGTTTCTCTCCAACACCTTAACTTCCAGTCTTGCCCCAGCCCAATCTCTATGCCAGGGGTTGGGAACCTATGGCTCATGAGCCAGATGTGGCTCTTTTGATGGCTGCATCTGGCTCACAGCCAAATCTTTAATAAAAAAAAAATAATAACGTTAAAAATATAAAACATTCTCATGTATGACAATCCATTCATTTCCTACCGCTCATGTTCATGGTTGTGGGTGGCTGGAGCCAATCACAGCTGTCCTCTGGGACAACACCAAATTCTTTTGGATAATGTGTCATGTACACGGGTCGTTGTATGGCTCTCATGGAATTACATTTGGGTCGTTCATGGCTCTCTCAACCAAAAAGTTTCCCGACCCCTGCTCTATGCAGACCCTGCTCTATTATGAGCTGAATCCCTGAACACAGGTTTTTCCTGCTCTATGGTCTAGGACCTCAGCCTGAAGTGCCCTTTACTGTGGTTCCAGGCTGGTTTTTCTAAAAACCACTTTCCATTATACCAATTCATCTATAAGGTAACACCTTTTAGATATTTTAATTTGTTAAGTACCTTGTTGTGATTAAGACATATTTTTGATAGCTGAAGATTTTTCTCCCAGCTTGTCTTAAAATTCCAGTGGATTACTTTTGCATTTCCACTTTTTGCAGAATTCTAGAAAAGCTGAGATTTAGTTCTGTTTTTTGCAGATGTCTCTTACTGTTGTGGTTATATTTCCTTTAGAACATCTTAAGAACGTTCAACACTTAAAGGATTTTTTAAGCTAGCAACTCAGACTTCTCCACAGTATGCAAGACAAGAATCACATTAACTCATTGTCTTTTGCATTATTTGGGATTTGTCACTCAAGTCAGGTAGCCAATATTTGACCGATATTTTAGTTAATGAATATTCTCAGATGAAACCAAGGAAATACCTTTAAATTGAAAAGAGTCATAGGAACAGTCCTAAAAAAAGAAATAGAGTGAGTGAAAAATTACTTACCCTATCATGCAAATGTATAAATGCACTAAGTACAAATCACTAAATATAAAATTCAAGAGAAGTGCATTTAGATGAACAATTATTCAAGAATTCTTTATTGTGTATGATGTATATATTTTGATTTTTACTATAGCACCATGGAGGTAGGTCTTTTATCATCTTCACTTTAGAGAAGAGGAAACTAAAATTCACAGGAAGTGAAGGCGCGATCTGAACCTGTTTTTCAGGAAGCTTGCTCCTCTTTCCACTGTGAAGTCCATTAGTCTTGACATCAGAATGATGTTAGGAATCCATGAGTCCAAAGGACAGAGCATAAAATATCACCACTGATGTCTGCTTCGTATTTTCATAATTGGGTAACTCGGGGCAGTGGGGGGACAGACTTGAGACATGTCTATTATGGGGACATTGCATCAGGAAAACTACAATACTGTGTAACAAACCATACAAGTCTCAGCAGCTTAAAGCAACAACAGTTTATTACAGCTCATTGTAGGTCATCTGTGGCTTTGATAATCTAGGCTGGGCTCAGTTGAGGCAGGAATGCTTGTAGCCTGTAGTGTCTGGGAAGATATTGCTTTACAGGGAGGTCAGCCAAGGTGACTCAGCTGCAGGGTGAAAGTCCAGCTTACCCAGACCTCTCCCCGTGTTTTCTCCAGCTAAGGGGAAAGGGACATCTGTGACTTGAAGGATGTGCTTCCCATGACGATGGTAGAGATATAAGAAGGCAAGTCAAATTTGTGAACCTGAAGGCCTGGGTTCAAAACAGGACATTGTCACTTCCACCTACATGACATTGAACACAGCCAGGGCTGAGTCCCAAATCAAAGGGACAAGAAAGGTACTATGTCCTCAACAAGGCAGGCACTCACAGTACGCAAAGGTGCAGGAGCCGTGAAGACATAGAGCCAGCAAGTCACTCTGATTGCTCAGGGACTGCGTTCTAAGCAGCATTTGATTTGATTTGAGATCGGGTATATTTTTTCGATGATAAAAATAAATTCACCTGTTTTCCTTTCATCCATCCTTCTTCTGACAAACCTTGAGTGTGAACTGAGGAAATCAGTGCTACAGGCCCTGGAAATGCAAAATGAATACAAAAATGTTCTCTGCCCTTCAGTTAGGACAGAAACATAAACAACATCTTCATAGCATATGGGAACTTTCCTACACTAAAGAGAGAGTAAATTGGAACAACTTTCTCCTGGATGTTAGTTTGGAATATACTTCACAATGTTAAAGAGAAAGGTTCTATCAGCTGCTACAACTTTTCATCTCAACATTTACCTTAAGAAAGTAATTGAATAAGTATACCCAGGTGTACATACAAAGATATCAATCAAATATTGTTCAAAAGAGAAAGTAGCCTAAATTCAGAGGTATCTGATGGGTCTCTAGAAGGAGCTATATCAGTATTATATCAGGGCTGATATTTTCCTTATTGTTTCTGTTTCGTTTCTATTTTGGCTACAGTGAAAAGGTACCACTTCTATAAAAAGAAGTTAAGTTATGGCCCTGTCGGGTTGCCTCAGTGGTATAGCATCAACCTGGTGTGTGGAAGTCCCGGGTTTGATTCTCAGTCAGGGCACACAAGAGGGGCTACCATCTGCATCTCCTTTCTTCCCTCTTTCTCTCTTTCTCTCTCTCTCTCCCTCTCTCTTCCACTCCTGCAGCCATGGCTTGACTGGCCTGGGTGCTGAGGATGGCTCCATGGAGCCTCTACCTCAGGTGCCAAAAATAGCTCAATTGCCTGACCAGGTGATGGCGCAGTGGATAGAGCATCGGACTGGGATGCGGAAGGACCCAGGTTCGAGACCCTGAGGTCGCCAGCTTGAGCGCGGGCTCATCTGGCTTGAGCAAGGAGCTCACCAGTTTGGACCCAAGGTCACTGGCTCCAGCAGGGGGTTACTCAATCTGCTGAAGGCCTGCGGTCAAGGCACATGTGAGAAAGCAATCAATGAACAACTAAGAAGTCCCAACGCGCAACGAGAAACTGATGATTGATGCTTCTCATCTCTCTCCGTTCCTGTCTGTGTGTCCCTGTCTATCTCTGCCTCTGTAAAAAAAAAAAAAAAAAAAAAAAAAATAGCTCAATTACAAGCATGTTCCCAGATGGGCAAAGCTTAGGCCCTAGACAGGGGTGGCAGGGTGGATTCCAGTCAGGGCGCATATGGGAGTCTGTCTTTGTATCTCCCATACTCTCACTTAAAAAAAATTTAAATTATAAATATGGCTAAAGAAATAAAACTTGAAATCATAGTTTTATTACAACTGAAACAACAACCACAAAAATAAAGATTGCCAATGGCACATAAACAGTTAAAATACAGTGTCATTTGGTCCATAACAGTTTGCTATATACCATGTACAGGGAAACTAACTCTGTCCAGGGTAGGAGGGTCCTATGGAAACTTGACAGACAGGATTCTATTGGCTCTAAATCTGGCAGCACGTGTGGGGGCTTGACGGGAGGAGAAAGAGCAGTGAGGACAGGTGTCCCCAGTAGAGGAGAATACTTCATAGAGATAATGAACTGTTAAAGATGGAGAAAGGAGGACACCTTTCATTTCCATCATTATTCAAAAAACCTTCAGTGAGATTGAAAGACCAAGGAAGAACTTGAAAACATTTATGAAATTCTCACTACTGAAGTGTTTACATCAATAAACTTTCCTAACAGAGGAGGTATCAATGAAAGAAAGGATAACGTGTTTCAATAATTGGAAGTGAAAGATCTTAGATTTACCCTATTGATAAAATAGTTGTCAACCATGTACCCCCTTAATTCTCATGGTCCTTAATTAAAAGTTTGACTCAGCGTTAAAAACATCAGTAGCTATTGAAAAAACAACAAAACTGTTGATCTGAATAATGTTTTAGAATTTAAAATGACAGATCACTCATAATCAAGACATTCCTTCTTGGGAAAGGCAGGATAGAGTTTTTCAAAACCATTGGGGAGGATGTGGTCCATTTACTGATTTCTATTTCTGGATTTGATTTATAACCATATGATTTCATCAAATTTGGGCTTGAAAGGAGAATTTCTGCCAGGCAGATATTTTAGACAGGACCAGACTGCTGACCATCGTCAAATTTCAGGATTGTTACATTTTCCAGCAACTATCCTATTCATTCATGCTTTGCATGTGCCCACTGGGGTTTTTTTTCCCCCTTTTCCTAGAGCTTTTATAGGTAATTATTTTCTTAGGATAATATATAAACTTGAACTTCTCAGACTTCTAGTTTTTCATAGAGTCCAGCACATTTTGCTTCTCTCCTCAATCAATAACATTAATGGAAAGAATATGAGCTCCAGGGCAGACCTGACATGGTGCTGCAAATGTTGGCACACGCTGAGTTCTTAGTTCTATTTCAGACAATTTACATTCGATTTCTGCCTAATTATTTCACATATGTATCTTATCTCCCTCTTGCAAAAAAGATTAATCATTTCCTTCAATGCAGCAACGGAATGCAGACTGATTTTGTACTGTTCTATTCCCTGCCCCTAACAGGCTTATGATATAGCACTAAACTATGTAATTTGGTGAATTTAGAGAAACTCATGTATACATTATTCTTGCTCTTCTAAAAACATTTATATCTACATATCCGTTGATTTCTTCATAATGTTTTCAACTTCAATTCATAATAGAAAAATAATTTGTCTGGCACATTTGCACCTAAATCTGATGCTATTCCTTGCCAGAAATATGACTTCGGGGGCAAGGATGTAAAAGTGGCAAAAATCAAGTACATGCTAGCATCCACACAAGAAAAGTCAGTTAAAGCTCTTTCTTTAAATGGCTTTTAAGTGCATCTGTGTTTCATTTGTTTCTGATTCTAGGAAAAGCGCTAGTTTCTCATCTTTGCTGGACATTAGGATCATTTGAGAAGCTATTTAAAAATAGCCACACTCAAGCCTCACCCCAAAGTAACTGAATCTGAAATCTCTGGTCATGGGACCCCAGCATGAATATTTGACTCATCTCCTCAGGCCATTCTAATGGGCAGTTCTAAGGTCCACGGTAGATAGTTACTGCATTAGAATTCTCCAAATATAAGAAAGGTTTTTATTTATTCAAAGAAACTGATTGATGGTCAAACTAATTTTAGGATCAACTCAATTCAACAAATATGTTGAGACTCAATTAGGCAGAAGGTACAGAGTAAGTCAACAAGAACTGCTTAAGACCCAAGAATAAAACAAGATTATTCCAATGAGTTTATTAAACCAGGCACAGCCGTCCACTTGTTCTTTTGACTGAAGGGTCCAGCCAGTGGTGGGATTCAGCCGGTTCGCACTGGTTCAGCAGAATGGATACCTAATTATTTGTTAAGTTTGGGAAACCAGTTGTTAAAATAGCACTTATAATCAGGTTTCTCTCTAAGGTAGGCACCTGGGCAGCTGCCCCATGTGGAAAACACAAATTTACGTGCCTTACTCTTTTTTAACGTTCATCTGAGCAACAGCATATTCTAAACACCTGTGGTAATGTTCATTTTGTTCTTAGGTGAAAAAATTGCAACTGAGGATGCCAATCAAGAAGCAATATGGAAGTATCTTAAATAACAGTTTTATTGTTTTTTGTCAGGTATTATTTAATACTTTTTCATTAATATTTTAAAACTCTTATAATCTAGTTTTGTGTACTTCTTTTATTCTTATTTAAGTATTAAGTGCATGAAATAATAAACTACCTTTTGGTATATCTTTTTTTATACTTATTTAAGTCATTAGGGTAGAGAACCAGTTATTAAATTATTTGAATCCAACCACTGGCTCCAACCCCCAGACTTCCTCAGTTTTCTGTATTTTCTGACTCCTTTACATTGGAACAAAATGGCTGAATTCACCAGATGTTCTGTTCTCAGACTAACCAGGTGATCTGGCATCAGACTCAGCCTCCATTTCAAGATGGACACTGGTAGCCTGCCAAGGCAGCTCCGTAAGCCAGAGTGCTTTCCCCAAGGCTAACAACACAGGATAGAAATACACCCGGGAGCAAATGGGGTTCCCAGCTTCAGATCTTGACCCCTCTAGTGTCCTTTTCAGTGTGAACATTTGTATTTTTCCTTCTCCAATGCCTCCTCTCCTGAGATGATATGCCCTCTGGCTTCAGATTACGAAAAATCTTTTCTTGTTTTGATCCATGGTTTCCATAAGTTTTATCTATTCCTTTGAAATAGCTTAAATGCTGTGGTCATTTCCACTAGTAATTGTGTTTACATCATCTTTGAGAATGGCACATAGTTCAGAGAAAAACAGCCAAAACAGTTCAGGGTTTTTTTGGCTTATTGTTCGAGTATCTGAAAGTATCGCAGCTGGAAGGAATTCCATTAATTTGTGGCTAGCACCGAGACATCAGCCTCAAGAGCTTCCAAGTAAACAGAGGGAAATTGGCATTGCTATCTGTGGCAAGAAGCAAAGAACAGAGTGGTACGGAGTTCTCCAAGAAGGAAACATTAACCCAGATGTGAACAAGACAATGAATGAATTGTTCATTGGAACTTTTCAACCTTTCGGCTGTGAGCAGCAATTATAATCACCAATGCATCCAAACACTCAAAGGAGCCTGAAACCTGAAAATTACCCATCAGAGCTCAGGCACAATTATGTCTCCATAGCTCCATGAGGTACAGGCGTCCCAATTGAACTTAGACACTTAAGAAAATTAAACTTCTCTTCAGGAGAAACCCCCCAAAAGCATGTGGCCCCTTAAAATACACACACGCACACACATGCACACACACAAACCCTCCATTTAAAAACAACTGGCATTTATCTTCACGAGTCAACTCTTCATGCTTATTGCACAACGCTCCTTTCACTTCTAATCAGAAAAGCAATCTTTCTTCCAATATGGTAAATACAATTTATTTGCAAATCTACCAGAAAGGATTATAGTTGGCTAGTTTAAGCCTCTGACTTCACTGAGTTGTGGAGTACCATAACTTTTCTTGCCCTGCCAAGGGGCGGAGGTGTTTGTATGTTCTTTGCCTAAGTGCTAACGTTCTGAATGACGTGTTTTATTTGGTACTATGGATTAAATTATTTAAATGATGACCAGATAAGCAGTCCATCTCCTCTGTTTTGGGGTGTGCCATTACACTTTTGCCTTCTTAGTTTCTCTCTCGTGTAAATCCCAAATCAGGTGGTTTTAATGTTCCTCCTCTTAACTGGGTATGTTTCTGTGGCATTTAACAGTTCAGCCAAAGTGTCCCTTGCCGTGTGTCATAAGGAAAGTTCCTTCCAGTAGCATTTAGTTTAACCAGCCAAGATTAGTAAAACCATTTTTAATATCATTTAGGTTCACAGTCTATAGAAATTTCTCTGATGTCAACTGATACATATAATGCAAAAAAAATATTTCAATCCAACAGTCATGAGCACCAACATTTCCAAAACTCTATTTCATACTCAAAATTCATTATTTCTAAAAACTAAACCAGGCATCCATGTGCCTGCTGAAATGTGTTCATGGTGGATTTCTATTTATGATTTTTGTATCAATTATAAATGGTGATTTTTGTGCAGAAACTATAACATATATTATGGGTTTTCATCTCAAAATTTTAATATAAAACATAGCCTATAATTATTGACAATTAATACATTTTTCCTCTTCACCTTCACAGGGAGTGAACCTCCCTTTAGATCTCTCCATAAGAGTGCATTCAATGGTATATTCTAAGGCAAAGATTTTCAAACTCTTAACTGGTGGTTAATATATATAAAAAAAATTCCTGCATTTTACTTTGAGACTTGGTACACACATGCATGCATCAGTTTAACAAAACTTTCCCTAATAAGTACTGCTCTTACATTTTATATTCTAGTCCATTTATTTATTTTTATTTTTTCTTAAATTTATTGGAGTGACATTGGTTAATAAAATTATATAGGTTTCAAGTATAGAATTCTATAATGCGTTATCTATATATTGTATGATGTGTTCACCACCCAAGTCAAGTCTCCTTTTACCCTCTTCTACCTCCTTCCACCCCCTTACCCTCTGGGAATCACCATACTGTTTTCTGTGTCTATAAGTTTCATTCTTTTCTTTACTTAATACCTTCATTTCATTCTCAGCTACTTTGTTTTATTTTTCCACTCCGGTTATGACCCATTATATTACTTTATGAACTACTCAATGTTCCTTATCCAAAGTTTAAAAACCACTTTTCTAAAAAGAATCTTGATCCTGCCTAACGACATGATGGAGATTCAAAGCATTCTGTACACATTTGTAACCCCATAAAGCTCCTCCCATTATGGTCAGGATCCCATAAAGTTTAAGTACAATCTAAGTCCTTGATAGAAAATACAAGTGGGATATCATTGTTGTTCAGTGTATAAAATCTTGCCTGCAAGAAGCTGTATTTGTGGTGACTGTCTGAAGGATGAGCAGATTATTCACATGAATGAATAATCTCTATACATACCACTGGATTAAGGCACACCAACAAAATCCATAATGGTTTCATCAAGGATTCATCAGCAAATCCCACTGAGAGGTGTTGAGAACATCAAGGCTCAAGAAGAAGTGTGTCTTATCTAAGGATGCTCTGGTTTGGGGCATTCACACTTACTGTGTGTACATGAATTCACTGGGGACTGGTTACAGTGCTGACTCTGATTCAGGAGGGTGAACCCTCAGATTCTGCATTTTTAACAAACTCCACGCTGAGTCCATTGTCGTTGTTATAAGAAACACACTTTGGGAAACAAGGGTATATATGAGATGATGTTATCCCTAAAAATGAGCATTTTAATTTTTTGGAGGACTCTTGAGAGATTTTTTTTTTGGCTATTTAACAGGAAGAACTGTTCTTGTTTTGCCTTTGGGAAAAATAGTTACATTTTATTAAATCAGAATCATTCCTGGATCTATGTTTTATATATACCAATGATTTTTTATTAATTTCTTTATTTTGCTTTCTCTTCTGTTACTAATTTGCATTCTGGTTCTGCCTCTTGTTTGTGTGTATTGATAAGAAATATTTTATATATTATAAGATAAAACATCAGTCATTGTCCAAGAGTCCTGGATCTATGGGAGAGGTGACTCAGTGTATAAAGATTCACACTCTGTGCTCCTGTGAAATTCTGAGTGCTATCTCTCGCCAACACTTTGTTCTGCTGAACTCATAAATGCCAAATGCGGGCCTCCCATGACAGTGGCCAGCATGACACCTGGCCTGCACCTGATATTAGAGCCCCGAGCATCTAGTGTGAGAGAAAGAATGTGGAAAGAAAAGCCTCACTGAGCTTTCACTTGAGGAGATTGGGAACCCAGGGACATGGATTTGAGATCCCCATCAAAAACTGCCATCATGAAAAAAATAATGCTCTTTCTGTAAGATTTTTAAATGAAAACATGATAATAGTTAGTCAAGAATCATGCATGCCTTTTGTCCAGAACATGAAAAAGATTCGATTTATTTATTATGATGGTCATTGCTTTGTTTATAATTCTCTGCTGTGGTTAAAATATTATCTGCACAAAGACTTAAATGTAAAATGACTTTCATATTGAGTCTGAATTAATGGTAGCATCCAAAGCTCATCAATTTTGATTTTAATAATAAACAAAATGTATAGTGGTGGGGGAAAGAACTAGTAGAAAAGAACAGAGGAAAAAATTGTTTCTAGACACAAAACCTCAATGATGTCTTAAACTGATGAGTCTATCTTGTGGTACAAAATTAAAACCACTTTCGAAATGGATGTATGTCAGCCATGTTTCCGCTCTTTGAAAAGAAATAGTCAGCATATCAGAATGTGCATCTGGGAATTACAAAACAGTCCTTTGGGTGTACTTGGTGTAAGTCAGATTCTTATCTAATTCTTGCAGATTCCCACCCAGATCAACATTAGAGAGATGCTATCAAGAATGTGACTTTAAAGGAGAAACAATAACATGACCAGCTTGTCCTTTCTAGCTTGAAGACAGAAATATTGAAAGGAAACTAGAAAGCTTTGATTAACCTGAAGAGTTGTTCCCATAGTAATCAGCAAGCAGTTGATCCTGTTCTCACAAAAGAGGAAATGAGTAGACATAAAAAATAATTTATCACAGTGGAAGTTATGGCAATTGAAGCCACAAGACTCTGATATTATCTGTGAATGAGCAAGCTATAGGTTGGATTCTCCTCCTCAGTAGGATGATAAGGCTGTGGCATTATCAACCAAGATATTCTTGGGAATCACTCTTCATTTCCATTTTTGCCAAAGAAGGAAGTTGGACTCCATATCTAAGACTTGGCATCCTAGATGTTCAACAAAATCCAAGATAGATGAAATCAGCAACTCTCAGAGGGTTAGGGTTTTGTTTTGTGCCTTTTTTGAATCTAGCAACATTGCATACTTCATATCACTCGTATACACACATGTACAATGTGCACGTGCAGCCACAGAGCTGAAATAAAACAACAAGGCTTTCCACGTGCACTTAAGTAAACTTTCTATGTGTTCTTCATCTATGTCCTCATCTGCAAAATGAGGGCGTTGGACTAGATTAGATCGCCTTTATGTTCTCTTCCAGCTCTAATGATAGATCAACTCAGTGACCTCAGAGCAGGAAGCGAGCATGTGGGGAAAGGTACATGTGGTTCTTAAAGACAGGACTCCAGAAGCCCTGGGGCAATGTCATCACAGCTCTGATGTGACATCTCTAAGATTCTCCCTGGCCCTTAAACCCAGTGAAGACTGCATTGCAATCTCTTATTTTGTGAAAGTGCTCAAAGTCTTTGAGACCTAGGCTTGGAATTGGCACACGATCACTTTCACTGAGTCCTTTGGGCCAAAATTAAGTCACAAAGTCGATCTATAATATATATTCAAGGGGTGGGGCAACAGGCTCCCCTTTTGATGAGTGGAGCTATCCATACATATTGCAAAAGGCTTAGCTACAGGCAGGGTGGAGAGTTAAGGATATTTTTTGCAATCAATCTAACTGATGCATCATACAACTATTACCAAAAAAATATACATGTTGCCAATAAATGTCTTCATCTTCATTTAGTGAGGCCCCCAGCCTTATTTTCTAAGTCCACAAGGACTCACATTTCATTCCAAATACTGGTATGTATAGCTGAAAAGCATGTCCATAGCCAAAGGCATGGACTCACTTCCTTTTATAGTTCACTCTCTAAGCCAACCATAATACCCCACCCCTAAATGCTCTTGATTGTTAGAGATGAATAAAAGTCATCAAATCATACTGTCCAATACATCTTTCTGCAATTTAGGCAAAGGGAGCTATATCTTGGCCATTTCAAGATCTTAGTCTCCTATAAAATTAACGGTGAACCAAGGGATATGGGAAGGAGGGGCAAGGGAATTGTTCTAGGCCCCACGTCGATGTCTGCAAGGAGTCCTGTGCTTTCCATAACTTCACATATTCACCGGCATCTGTACGACAAATCTCCCACTTTTCTTTTTGAATTAAACATTAAGGATCCTGGGGGAAATTATGCAATGGGAAATGGACACATCCATAAACTTGGCTCACACATTTTTATTGATCATGGTAAATCTAATTATTGCAATAAAGCCTGGGAAAACAACAGAAAAATTACCTTTTTTATGTTCCAGTGGTGTGTATTTTTTTCTAGAAGGGTAATACCTGCCTGATTAGAATCTAGTCCCTCAAAAGTAATAAACAAGTCAAGGAGTCATTCCACATTAAGTTTGCCTCAATTGTTTTGCAAGAATCTTGATGACATTTCGGCTATTTTTTTGTGGACTGCTAGAAACTCAATATGAGAGCACTTTTAAGTATTCGTTCAAAGAGGCATTAAACTTAAAATATAGTACATGAATATTTTAAAGTAAAAAGAATAAAATTACACACTTGCTGCTACTTAGAATTCTGAATTCTTGCCTCTTTCATATTTTACTTTTTTAATAGAAAAAAAAAAGAGCATAAGTTGTACCTGGTGCAAATCTTGGTTTCTTTGTGGCAATTGCCCTGGGCTCAGTGACCTGTAAAAAGTCAGACCCTTGGACTTAGAAATCTTCATGTCACTTCACGTCCTGGGACTGGCTGGTGTGTGATTTCTTTGCCCTATGGCCTGTTTCTCTCTTAATTCCCCCATCCTCAGCAGGTCACATTCAAGAGGCCATGCCCTGAGGTTGGGAAATAAGCTGACTAGAAGGTCCATCAGAGGTGACCACACCCCTTTCCTTCACCAACATTGGAGGTTTAATTCAAGTCCTTATTTATCTTTGAAATACAAGTAATTGACTTTTTCCCCCCTCTGATTATTTTTTGTTGAATAAAAGAAAACACAATGTAAGTCAATTTTATTGACTATGACACACAAAAACAAGAAAGAAAAACCCTTCAAACTGTTCTAGATACCTAGATGTGGAAGGTCAAAGATGAAGTTTTTCAATCTTGAAACCCTTTCCAAGAAAAATATCTTTAGAGTACAGGTCATCAATTCAAGATTTAATTAAGATAACTGAATTTGACATTACTTCTTCAGTCCCTCATACTTTCTTCTAAAGTGATATTGCTTTTACCTATTTTTAAAATAAGTATATTTTCATAAGGTGAATAATAAGAAGTAGGTGAGAGCAAGTTAAAGTCACATTATATAAGGTGTGGATTCTGTTTGCATTACCTGCATGAAATGAGGTGTATAGCAAAGGTCAAAAGCATAAATAAATGTTTAACGAAGTTAGTTAGCTTTTTTGAACCTCAGGAGAAGAGGATAATAACACACGTGAGTGTATTATATAAGATGTCAAATGTATTTTATAATTCCTTATGCTCCAATATAAATGGAAAAAGAGAAGTTCCATTAATTTCCTTTGAGATTCATATAGAAAATAAAACACAAATTTGAGATGACATTTAAAATCAAGAAAAAACTTGCTAGGAAGAAATTAGTTTCTTGTCTGTGACTTTGTCAATATAACTGTCTTTTTCCTCAATGGCCTTGATAACCACAGATACTGTTATTTCTAGTTGAAGTTTATATTTCTCTCCCTTTTATGATGTCATATTTACCACTACATTTGTCCTACTGCTTGGATAATGGGTGTCTACAGCAAATCTCACTGTTCCTCATTGCTTGTCAACAGAGGCAAAAAAACTAATAAAAAATTCTGCTCCCTCTCAGCAAACCAATGGCCAATCCTCTATTTGTGACCTTAATACCAGGATTGCAAATCAAAATCTGCATTCTAAACACCAGCACCCCTTCCTACCCTACTTCAGACATTGTTCCACCACACCATAAGATGCCATCAAAATCACTCCACTAATTATTATCAAGTATATAACCCGGGAATGAGTAGCATGCAAACCCGCACTAAAGTATGTCATGGCAACTGGGTTACAGAGCCACCAGCAAGCTCATTCCTTGGAATTAACCAAAGTAAAATTACTTAATAAAGATTTCATGGCAACAAAAAACAAATAATAGCCAGAGTATTTCAAATAAATCACCCTAATGTATTATTGACAGACCATGTTAGTCTTCAAATCTAATATATCTGTTCCAAACCAGTTGCTCCTCTTTATGCAGAGTACTTTGTGAAGTTCTTCAGAGGTCTGGGGACACAGGAATGACCAGCAGGACACTGAAAGGTAGGATAATCACTCAATGACATTTCTGGCATTGTTGAAATGAATTATTTATGGGCGAGAACAAGAAGCCTTGTGTCAACTGATTATGCCAAGCTGTTTCTGTTCCATGAAACCATGCATAGCTAGCAGGCTCCTGACCTTGGCATTTGGCTTCAAAACCATTTTGCGGCCCTGGCCGGTTGGCTCAGCGGTAGAGCATTGGCCTGGCGCACGGGGGGACCCGGGTTCAATTCCTGGCCAGGGCACATAGGAGAAGCGCCCATTTGCTTCTCCACCCCCACCCCTCCTTCCTCTCTGTCTCTCTCTTCCCCTCCCACAGCCAAGGCTCCATTGGAGCAAAGATGGCCCGGGCGCTGGGGATGGCTCCTTGGCCTCTGCCCCAGGAGCTAGAGTGGCTCTGGTCGCGGCAGAGCATCGCCCCCTGGTGGGCAGAGCGTCGCCCCTGGTGGGCGTGTCGGGTGGATCCCGGTCAGGCGCATGCGGGAGTCTGTCTGACTGTCTCTCCCCGTTTCCAGCTTCAGAAAAATACAAAAAAAAACCCCAAAAAACCATTTTGCCACATCAACTGTTTTGGCCATAACCATAGAACAAGTTGAGAAAAACAAGAGATATCTCACTCCATTAAGTGGTATCTATGCATGTGTAGAATTAACTGCCTCCATTAGTGTGTTAAGTTGGCCACGAGCCACTTGATACCTCCACCATACTGGAGGCAATGGCAATTCTTCTCAGGAATAGCTTTGGATGAGACAAGAGAGTCCATGACCTCCCTATTAATTCATTCCAAGAGCAATAATCATTGAACTTCCCAGGGTCTTTCTTTCTAACTTTGAAAAGTAGAAAGCCAACACATTTCCTCCAGCCCATGTACCAGACTGTTGTGAAGTTTGATTGAGTTGTGTAAAGTATTTCAGAAACTGTAAGGATTGATGTAAATGCAAGATATGATTATACCATCGGCTCATATCCACTTCTTGTCAATGTTACATTATTTAGTCCCGTTATAAAGGATTAGCTATATTCTATGTGATGTTAAAATCCTGTCAAAATTCACAATGGAAAGAAGCAAGCTCTTTCTGACACGATGAAATTTCAACTAATTTTGTGCAGTTTATTCACTCTTAAATCAGTCTCCACAACACACTTTTTAAAAATTATTTTTATTTATTTATTTATTCATGTTAGAGAAAGAGAGAGAGAGAGAGGAGGAGGAGGAGCAGGAAGCGTCAACTCCCATATGTGCCTTGACCGGGCAAGCCCAGGGTTTTTGAACCAGCGACGTCAGTGTTCCAGGTCAATGCTTGATCCATTGCGCCACCACAGGTCAGGCCACAACACACTTTTTTGAATGTTTGCAAACTAGATATTGCAACCCTGCTTTTCCGTTTTGTTCAAGAGACATGGACTAATATTTCTCCTACTCTAAGAAGCCATTCATTTTCCTCAGATGAGAACCACTTTCAATGGCTTGTTCATATTCTGGTGAAAGTTCAGTAGACGATATTTTTACATCATATTTCTCTTTATCTCTTCATCAGCGTGCATCCTCATCTTCCTTCATATTCTCACACATCTGCAGGAAGGATTCAGCATTTTCTCACTTAACGTCTTGAAACTCATTTCCTGGCAAGAGGTTTAGGGTTCATTTCAAGTTCTGTACCTCAACCTTTTAGCCCACTAGCAGCTAATTTTTGCTCCACAGCTGCCTAATTCATCTCTGTAGTCACATATTACTATAAATTATCCATGACTTCATAAGGAAGGTGATTTCTGTTTCATATTTAACATTTAGGGGCCTCATTTGAGTCATTTTCTTCACTAATTAATGAAATATGACAAGGGATAAATCCTAGATAATTAAAGGACTGAAGTAGAGGTCTGGTACAAATATCGTGGTGGATGTCAGAGAGCTGGTGTGCATACTTCTCCCACAGCTACAATAAAAGGGTATATATATTAGGAATGGTTATTTCAGGTTTAAAGCTGTCACTCAGGCTCACCAACATATAAACATATTTGACATGTATGCATTATATTGGCTATCTCAGTCACCTCCAATAAGAGGCAATTCATAGAGTGTATGAACTGAACACCCAGAATCTTTTATATGCCTTGAATAGGAAACAGAGTATTGAGTCATCCAAGCTGCTGAATTTTGCAGTTGAGAGGTGTCAGTACCTAAACTGCTGTGATATGAAGCACGTGCACAGGGAGAGCATATTGCTGAGTATTTTTATAAGGAATTAGTCAATGTAATTGCGGGCTGTAAAAAGACTGTTACACAACCTCATTATATGTTGTAAACACTTCATCACATGACATCGTTCCATGTCATAAATACATCATCAGAGACTATTATGTTCTCTAATGATGACTTCTCACATCCATTTATCATACAGAAATGAGTAAATGCCTACAGAGACCATAACCTGTGCAGTTTTTCACTGCTGTGATAACTTTATCTGCACAATTTCTTATGATGTGCGGTACAGCTACACATGCTGTTACACAACATAAAGATAGGTATATTTTCTCTTTATTCTTACAACCACCTATAGCTGAAGGTAATAAAATCTGACTCAACCTGTATAGTTTATAAAAGGATATTTATAGAAAGAGGAGGAAGAGGAAAAGAAGAGAGATGAGAGGAAGAAGAGAGCTAAGAAGATAAGAAGGAAATGGAAAAGAACCATTTAAAACTGTTTAAACTGATTGTGTACTGCCCTGGCTGGATAGCTTGGTTGGTTAGAGCATTGTCCTAAAGTGTAGATGTTGCTGGTTTGATCCCCAGTCAGACACGTACTGTCTCCCATTCTCTCCTTAAAATTAATAAAATAAGCATTTAAAATAAATAAATAAAATGTTTGTTTAATATAAACCTAGTTGTGTATAGATGTGTTAATTCTCTCATACATGTTTGACTGTAGACACGCTTTAGCATGAACTTACATAAGGTAATAGAATTGGTCTTGCTCCTTGATCAGGTTTTTAATGTTCATTTCCATCTATTCTCTAGGGTCACATTTTGTATATAGCAATTAATTCACCATTTCTACATTTTTGCACTACTCCTTTCCAATCTCTATTTGTTAAGAGTAAAATAAGATCAGACTAAAGCAATCCTTTCTACACTTAGCTATTCTATGAAGTGATACATTGTTCTCGGGTCCTCAAGGCCTCCTAGAGATGCGGCTTGTGCACCAAGCCATCTCAACAGCCCCACTCACCTTAATCATGGATTCTCCATTTCATCTGTTTTTTAATTTGGGTAGAATGTAAGATTCCCTGAACTAAATAATAAGCATGTCTCTTTGAGTCTTAAACTCCCGTGATGTTTTATTTTTGTATGATTACCAAAGATTCCTGTGGAACGGTGGTAGCAGGCAAGAGGAGTGTGTTCAGGAGGGCCCTGCCTAGGCCTCCCACTCATTAAGGCCTATAAATTTAGACTTTGAAGTTGTCATCAAGAGAAATCATATAGCCATTGTGTATGTGTGTGTGTGTGCATGCCCATGTGGATGTGTGTCACGTGTTAACTTATAAAACATGAATATTTAAACATCCCATAACTTCTGTGACTTTGAATTGCCATTGCTTCATTTCTAAATGTACCAGGGATCTCAAACCATGGAGATTGCTTACCCTTTTCCTGACCTCTCAGGGTTCTGATGATCACCCAGCAATACGCAGGTAAAATCCAAGCTCTGCCTTTCATCTTCAAGTCTAAGAAGTTATCCCTGAGGGTTGTGAACTTCCTTAGCTAATCAGATCACTCTCCATCACCAACTGAGTTCTTCTTAGGAGCTAAGAACTACACAGATCACTTAACTAGGTTTATTCATTGAATCCTCACAGTAGCCTATCATTATCTATTATTATCCCAATTTTCAGATAAGGAAGGTAAGGTTTAGAAAGGTTAAACAAGCCTAACTCACACATAGCCAGTAAGTGGCAGTGTCATTCCAACCCAGGCAGGCCACTTCCAGAGATTAAGAGATTAATTACAGAGTTCTCTTTGCATTAATGATAATACAAATTACTGCTTTTTAATTTTGGAATATATTGAAAATGGACAAGAATAAAATAACCCAAAAAAAGAGTAATTTTCTTTTTGCTGCTTATGTACTTTTATGTAGTTCTTCTAACTGAGGGTGGTAAAATGAAGCAAAAAAAAAGTTTTTAAATTAGTTTTCTAAAATTCAAAAAAATAAATAAGCATTAAAATTTGTTAAAACTTAAATATCCAGATAATGTTTTCAATTAAGTTTGCAATCATTCAATCTTAAAACTGCACAAATGTCTTAGACTTACATATACTTATATATATATGTGTGTGTGTATATGTATATATGTATGTATATTTTATATATACATTCATTAGCACAAAATATTACATATGTGTATATATACATATATAAAATAATCTAATAACATAGCAAATAATTTCTTTTCTTTTTTTTTTTTCATTTTTCCGAAGCTGGAAACGGGAGGCAGTCAGACAGACTCTGCATGCACCCGACCGGGATCCACCCGGCATGCCCACCAGGGGGCGATGTTCTGCCCCTCTGAGGCGTCGCTCTGTTGCATCCAGAGCCATTCTAGTGCCTGAGGCAGAGGCCACAGAGCCATCCCCAGCGCCCGGGCCATCTTTGCTCCAATGGAGCCTCGGCTGCGGGAGGGGAAGAGAGAGACAGAGAGGAAGGAGAGGGGGAGGGGTGGAGAAGCAGATGGGCGCTTCTCCTGTGTGCCCTGGCCGGGAATCAAACCCAGGACTCCTGCACGCCAGGCCGATGCTCTACCGCTGAGCCAACCGGCCAGGGCCACAAATAATTTCTTTAAAGAAATTTATTTAGATGTAGCATGAAAACTCTGGCTAAAAAAAATAGTGGTCAGACTATATAAAGAATACCTACTCTCAAAACACAAACAAATAACCCAATTCAAAAAGGACAAAATATCTGAATAGATGTTTCTCTAAAGATCATATTCAAATGGTCAATAAGCACATGAAAAGATGCTCCACATCTCTAGTTATTAGGAAATGCAAATCAAAACTAGGATAGCTATTATAAAACATGAACAGAAAACAAGTGTTGGCAAGGATGTGGAGAAACTGAAACACTTATGCATTGCTGGTGGGAATGTAAACTGGTGTAGCTGCTGTAGAAACCGGTGTGGTGGTTCTTTGAAAGGTTAAATGGATTTACCATATAATATAGCAATTCTACTTTTAGGTATATACCCCAAATAATTGAAAGTAGAGACTCAAACAGTTACTTGTATACACAATAGTCAAAAAGCTAAAACAACCCAAACGTCCATCAATAAATAAATGAATTAAAATCTGTTTTATATATACAGTAATATATATTTTATATATATTTATATACATATGTTTATTTCATTGCATATATATGGAATGGAATATTATTTTGTCATAAAAAGAAATAAAATTTCAATACATGGTACAACATGGATTAACCTTAAAAATATTATGATATGTGAAATAAAAAAAAACTATTATATAATCTCACTTACATGAGGTATCTATAATGAGCAATTTCACGGAAAGAAAAAAATACAATATTGGTTGCTGGAGATTGGAGGAATGAGGCATAAGCAGTTACTGTTCAATGGGTACAGAATTTCCACTTGGAAATGACTTGAAAGTTCTAGAAATTAACAGTGATTATGGTTGCACAACAATGCGAATGTACTTTATGCTACTGAATTGTACACTTAAAAATGGTTAAAATGGTAAATATAATATCATGTATATTTTATCACAATAAAAATTTTAAAAAGAATTAATGGTGACTGTTTTCAAGGATTCCTTTTGAAATAGTCAAAACAATTCATAATCCTGTTATTTATCCCAGTTATATAGCTGGCCAAGATACTTCCAGTTGAGAAATTCAGCTCTTCGCTGATAAATGAAACCTTGATTTACCACACATAGTCTACTTGCTTGTTCCTTACACATTTCAATTATAATGGTGCCATGAAGAGGGAAAATTATACCCTAAGAATAGATCCATTCAGTATGCACTGTGTATAGTACATTTATAGCTGCATTCTTCCCTCACAATACATTGCCCTGGAGGAAGAGACAGACAGACAAACAGACAAGAAACAGAAAATATTGAAAATAAAATTTAGAAATGATTCACACAGAAAGTTAATAGCTTTTCTTATGTTCTGTGTGCCCTTAAATTTGAAGAGCTAAACCCAAAGGAGTGCATCATAAGTTACACTTTCTAGTGGTGACAGACAAAAATAAAATTTGACTCAACCTAACAGGAAAAGCCTGACTCATTAAATTCAAAGCCCTGACTCTTGCAGAAGGTGTTTGGGGGCAAAATCTTGATGTTGATCCCAAGAAGAGATCTCATATACCCACTGCAGAATGGTCAATAAACCCATCACTATGCTGATATTTGAGAAGCTGAAAATATGCATACTGATATGTAAGAAATATATTCTTCAATGATCTCCAACTAGAATTTGTAAAGCCCAAAAGGAATCCCACTTGTTTGCTTGTTTTATCTAAATAACACGGCCTGAAGGCCCTATGGAACTGCTCATCTCTTGACTTAGTTTGGCTGTACCGCGTAGTTAATGATGGAAGAAAATAATTCACTAAAACCAGGCTAAGTAGCAATTCAGCTCGCACTATATTTTTGTGTCCATAGTAAGGGGAATAGTAATTATTGATTTCTGTGGCTTCTCTCACAGAATGGGAAAGAAAAAGAAAGAAGTAAATAGAAAGCTGTGCTTTACGTATAAGGGATTAGAAGGGATTTGCTACCGAGAAGGGTTCTCTATGTTAACTCTGGCCTGCTCTCCACTCTAGGGAGTAAACGGAGGCAACGAACCAGCACCAGGCAATGTCTCAACAAACCCTCTACTCACACGCAGACATGCAAGCACATGCATTCCTCTCTCTCTCTCTCTCTCTCTCTCTCTCTCTCTCTCTTTCTCTTTCTCTCTCTCTCCAATATTTTCTTTCTGCTTGTTCTTAAGCTTGCCTGTACTAATGATCTGACTGCTTGCTTTAGCGTGCACGAAAAAATAGGCCATCTCATAAAACTACCTCCTCCTTTCACACAAAGAATCCTCCTCAAAGCACTAGGAATTCTCACCACTGTACTCAGAGGCATATGATATTGAAAATTATCACATACAGTATAGAAAGAAAGGATCGGCCATTAGCTCCAGTTCCAGTAAAAGAAGAGAGGTTTGCAGGGCCCCAGGTTAACTCGGTATTCTCAGCTTTCCTTTCCACCTACACTCCCAAATGAGAGGAGAGCTCAAGGAGTGTCCCTCAGTGGGAAGACAGGATAGTGTTGCTATGGGCATTGCTGGAATGTTCCAGAAGGAAGACAGACATGGGAAAGGGGGTAGAGGGACTCTCTGGGGGTACAAGAGGGACTGTGCATGTTTAATGAGTTCAAATCTCTTCCACAAATTAAGTGAAATATTTTAAAAGGAAACAATATTACTTAAGTTTTATTTGTTTCAGCTACTTGGTTACAACTCCACACGGACACAATTAATGGAGGAAATAGAGAATTTTATAAGCCCAGGACTCTTAGTCAATCTGTGACCAAGAGAAATTCTTTGCCTTAATCACCATACATTCTTTTGAATAGCTTGTATAGTGCCAAAATAATTATCCCAGGCTAAAGGAAAGATTTTTGTCTAGTCACTCCCTAAAAGTTATAATGGTTGGGAAGTAGAATGATCCAGTGCATAAATTAATAATGACCTTTGTCTTCTTTTGCAATATTTGCATATATATTTTTAAGCACCCCTTAACAATGCATTATTTCATGTCTACATGTGTGTACAAGCATGTAAACACACATGGGTCACTGAAAGCCAAGTTTTCTGTAAATCTAAGAGTTGATGGGCATCCTGGACACTCTGAAAGTTCTGTTCCCAGGAAATGCATCCCCTTACCCAACCTGGATATTGAAAGTTCTGTTCCCAGGAAATGAATCCCCTTACCCAACCTGGATATTGAAAGTTCTGTTCCCAGGAAATGCATCCCCTTACCCAACCTGGATATTGAAAGTTCTGTTCCCAGGAAATGAATCCCCTTACCCAACCTGGATATTGAAAGTTCTGTTCCCAGGAAATGCATCCCCTTACCCAACCTGGATATTGAGCTCACTGATAAAAAAGTAAACAGTTTTTAATCAATCGTGCAAATAAAATGTCCTGAAAACGAAGTATGGTAAGAAGTAAAGAAAAGAAAGCAAAAGAGGAAAACAAAGTCACTTGATTTGCTCAAATTTCAAGAAAAACCAACTCTAGAAACTGCAGAGTGGAGAAAAACACCCAAAGTTTATGATTTGGGTTTCTGAATCCAAATGCTGGAGATTTTAGTTCAGAAAGACTTTTAATTTTATTTTTTTCCATCAGATGGAATAATGACAGAACAGACATTTCACTAAACTCCTAAATAACTTCTCAGATTTCTCACAATTTTTGTCTTTGAAAAAAAACTGACTATTTTGTTCTTGCTGAGGAGGTAATCATTTTCATAAAAATAAATTTCTTTTAAAATTGATATTTAGAGAGAGAGGAAGGGAGAGAGATAGAAACATTGATTTGTTGTTACATTTATTTATGCATTTATTGGTTGATTCTTGTACATGCTTGAACCTGGAGCCTTGTCATATGGAGATGATGTTTCAAGCAACTGAGCCACCCAGCCAGGGCTGGGAAGGATAATCTTGAAGGATAATCTTAATATAATATATGTCCTTTATTTTCTTTCTTTCATATGCAAAGAAAACCAAAAAGAGAGATCTCAAGTTAGAGCCCAATGAAGATAAAGTATCAGCAGTATCAGAGTGATTGAGACAAGCTAGCATGTCATTTTGAGTATTACCCTCAAATGTAGTTCCCTCCAAACATTCCGTTCTGAAACCGTAAAAGCCGGCCAGTCCAAGTTCATCAACTGAAGTGTAAGAATGTGTGAACATTCCTAATCTCTGAAGAGCATGGCAAAATAAATAATCACTCGACCCACTTTGTTTCTGCTTTTCCCTTCCCTCCACACCTATAAATATGGTTCATTGTATACGTAGCTTTTAGGGTCAAGTATTAACGGTGAGAACCATTAAGAGGGCAAAGATCAGTGGCTTCTGACTTGAGTGACCCTTAAATTTAATCTAGCATGGTAGGAATAGAATTAAAGGTGATGAACTTGCAAAGTGTGGTAAAATCCTACTTTATCCACACAATTGGGCAGCAACGGAAGAATGAAAGAAATTTCAACAATAAAAATGAACTTTGTGATCTAATTACAGCCCCAGAGTTAAAGGTGAACATTAATAGCCAACTGCCACGCATGAAGGCCAAACTCTGACACCTTTAAAATATCATGTGGTAGCTGGGATTCAGCAGCTGTTTTGAAATTGTACCAAACAAACACTGGTCTTTATTTTTATTTAGCTTTATGTCTGCTTCAATAAGAGATATGACAAGACAGCATTTTGGAAAATACAGAAACTAATGTCTTCAGCCCTGGGGAGTGGGGGGGGGGGACTTTATCTTTCAAAATAAATCCTTCAAACTGGTCACATTTGCACCTATTTTTAATTCCTTTTTAACTTGAGAACTTAGTATTCTAGTCTTTTCTCTTGCTCTTTTGCTCTTTCATCTTTCACCCATTTTAATTTCAATATATCATTTGCTTTCTCTTCTGATTTGAAAGGCAGTTTTTAGTTTATTCATTTAAAAAAAATACCAACAGTGCACTCTTTTCTTGTTTTATATTATCATTTCTCTTTAATAATTCCTTTCTTGAATTTTTAAACCTATTCTAAGAATCCAACTTCTGAGTCTGACTAATTTAGGCATGGTTTTCAATTCTTTTGTTTTGAAATAATTTTAGGCTTCTAAAGAGTTATAAAAATAGTGTGGTTCTTATACACCCTTCAGAGTTTTCCCAAATCTTAACAACTTATCTCATTATATATAATTATCAAAATGAAGAAAATAATGTTGATACTACTGCTAACCAATCTACAGAATTTATTCAAATTTCACCAATTTCCCACTAAGGTTCTTTCTCTCTCCAGGATCCAATCCAGGATCCCACGTTACATCTATTTGTCTTGTCAGTTCCTCTATGTTTTGTGACTTTGACTTTTTCAAAATCAGTTATTTCATGGTCTCTCAATGTGTATTTATCTGATGTTTTCTCATTGATTAGGTTGATGTTATGCATTTTGGGGAAGACTACCATAGAAGTCATGTTGTGCCCTTTTCAGTGTATCATATCAGAAGCTACATGATGTTGACATGTTGACACGTCTTATGACTGGATCATTAACCTTGATTATTTGGTTACCGTGTTGTCTGCAAAAAAAAACACAAAACCTCATAGACACAACAACAGTATGGGGATTACAATAGGGAAAGGGATGGGGAAGGTAAAAGAGAGTAAAAGGGAGATAAATAGTAATGGTAGGAGACTTGACTTGGGGTGGTGAACACACAATAAAATACACAGATGATGTATTATAGAATTGTGCACCTGAAACCTATAGAATTTTATTAACAAATGTCACCACAAAAAAATCAATGACAGCTTTAAAAAATGTTTTCTAACTCATTGTAAAGTTACTACTTTTCCCTTGTAATTAATAAATACGTTGTGGGGGCATGATTTGAGTATGCAAATATCTTCTTTCTCATCGTATTGTTTTCCCTAATTTTAGTATACAGCAATGGTTATTGCCTGTCATAATTATTATTGCAGTTGCTGAATGGTGATTTTCTATTTTCTTCATTTCTTCTATATTTGTTGATTGAAATACTGCAGTAAAAAAGCTGTCTCTTCTTCTTTTCTTATTTATTATTCAATTATTTATTTCAGTTGCATGGAAATTTCTTTTATTCTATGGGTTATAATTCAATACTATCATGTTTTGCTTCAAAATAGTCCCAGTTTTGGCCAAGAGCTCCTACAAGGTAAATCCTGTGTCTTTTTGACACGTTGCCATTCTTATTTATTATTATTTTTTGGTACTTCCTAGCTTTCAGGTACCAGAAGAGATTCCATATTCATTTTGTATATTCTCTACTCAAACCATAGAATCAACATACTAGTAAACATATTAGCAGACATATTAATTTTACCAGAATTGTCACAATGTGCAAACTGTTCTGTATAATTCACGAGAGAAGTCATTATAAATGTATTTTTATATTTACAAAATTATTTTAAATGACAAAATTTTTTATAATATATGGTATAGAATGTAATAAACCAATCAATTATTATTTGGTACTTTTGTAATTTATAATTCAAATGTTTCTTGCTATAAATATAATACCTTCTGTGAGGTAGGACTCTGTTTATTAAAACTGGTTCATGAATGTAACAGACGTTCAGTAAATATATGCTGAATGAGTAAAAGAAGTATTAAGTAAGTATAATGATAAACTTTGTTTCTGCTAAATATTTATTATTTCCTTAGTATAAAATACTAAAGGTATGCGGATTAAGGCTTTTAATACTTCCACTGCTAAGTTAGACTCTCTCAAAGTATAGCGGACCATTTATTTTATAGGAGACCATAAGTTAAGTCTCATCCATATTAAATGTTATGTCATCTTTGTGTCTGTGTGTATAGATATATGTAATCATGTATGTGTATATACACACATACTGTATATATATGATGCTATATATATATTGCTGTATATTATATATATATATACACACATATCTACTGTTAGCTTGTAATGTGGTAACTGGTCTCAATTCTGTTATAATTGCTTTTCTTTTTAAAATTAAAAACAAATATAGAAAATTACAAAAGATAATATAAGAAATGCTGTTTATAAATCTTGCTACCCTCTCCATATCTGGAAACACGGGACTTAATGCCTTACCATGATTTACATTATACAAAGTGTATGGTAGATTCAGCTGAAATTCTCAGCGCTCCAGCTCTGGAAATCACTCGATTATCCAGCCCTAAGTATTTCAGATTTCAGCTCTGTTTTTACCATGTTCACCTGCACAATACAAAAGCCATTCTGGAAACATAAACATTTTTCATTTCCTGGTCTGAGGCAGTCTTTGAGGATTTGAGGAGACTGCACACTCTGGCTGAAGTTTCTAATTCTGCGATCACTTAGACCACTCTTACAAGTCAACTCATTGGCCCTCCTACACCTGAAGTTTTGGTTCTGCAACATAAAAAAAAACTATAAAATTGAAAATTTTTTATATGAACAGTCCTTATGCCATAGGTTTATTATTGATCTAAGTGTATAATTTTCAACAAATTCTTAAGTAAACTTTTCCTTCTCCATAAATACCAAGTCCTAAGTTCACACAACCATCAGATATTATGGTCAGAATCATTAAGGCCCTAGCTGTTTGGCTCAGTGGTGGAGCTTTGGCCTGGTATGTGGAAATCCCAGGTTCGATTCTTGGTCAAGGAACACAGGAGAAGCAACCATCTGCTTCTCCACCTCTCCCTGCCCCTCTCCCCTTTCCCCTCCTGTAGCTATGGTTCAAATGGTTCAAGCAAAGTTGGCCCCGGGCACTGAGGATGGCTCCATGGCCTTGCCTCAGGCACTAAAATAGCTCAGTTGCCGAGCAAGGGAGCAGCGGCCCAGACAGGCAAGGCAGAGCATGGCCTGGTAACGGGATTGCAGGGTGGATTCCAGTCAGGGCGCAGGAAGTCTGTCTCTGCCTCCTGGCCTCTCACTTAATTTAAAAATAAAAAATTGAATCAGTAGAGATCATCAATACTGCCTGACCAGGCAGTGGCACAGAGTATAGAGTGTCAAACTGGGACAGGGAGGACCCAGGTTTGAGACCCCGAGGTCGCCAGCTTGAGCGCAGGCTCATCTGGTTTGAGCAAAGCTCACCAGCTTGGACCCAAGGTCACTGGCTCGAGCAAGGGGTTACTCAGTCTGTTGTAGCCCCCCGTTAAGGCACATATGAGAAAGCAATCAATGAACAACTAAGGAACCGCAACAAAGAATTGATGCTTCTCATCTCTCTCCCTTCCTGTCTGTCTGTCCCTATCTGTCCCTCTCTCTGTCTCTGTCACAAAAAAAAAAGAAAAAAAAATCATCAATACCAATATGCTGAGGCCTAGAGAGATGAAGTGACTTCCCCAAGGGCACCTAACTGATTGAAAACAGATAAGGGATTAGAAATCATGTTTCCCAAATCTATATTCAATATATTTTTGTGTACTCAGCTATTTATCATAGTTTATTGTTTTTTCAAATGCCAGAATTTAATATCCAGGCTCTGAGAACTATCAGATGTCAAATATAAATACTATGACCCATCAGCCAGTGATGACTCAAGGAGAAAGAAGCCGTAATATACATCAGAACTTGTGGAGCTCTTGTAACATACTGATTCTAAGTCAGGCGGTCCAAGATGGGTGCTGAGATTCCGCATTTCTAACGAACTCCCAGGAGGTGATGTCAGTGCCGCTGGTCCACAAGCACGGTTTCATTAGCAAGAAGTCAGATGACCTTTCAAGGACATCTGTTGACCAAAGAGTAGCATGCCACTGGTCATTATCAGACAGAATGAGAACAGTATTTGGGATGAAAAAAGAAAATGAATTTAAAAACCCGAGAAATAACTGCAGCCAGGCACTCAGGGAAAACAGAAGTGAGTGTAGAAATTTTACACTTATCCATTTGAAAAGAAGGATTGATCTACTATCATCCTCCAGAACCTGCCTACCAATCCCCTCATGTGAAATGTGTTGGGGAGCATCAGTGTTCAGTCTGCTTATCTTGAAGGCCATCATTTCTACACACCTGGAAGAATCAGAGCTGGCTTAAGACTGACTAATTATCTTTCCCCTTACCCAACCAGCTTATCTGGGTCCATTGAGGAATTTATCTTTGTTCTGTCTCTTGTACTTAGCTTGTTTGAATAGGAAATGAATTGCTCCAGCTTCATGGGGCTGTCTTTAACCCAAATGGAACCATGTGGACTAACTGCAAATGCTAATATGCTGGTGGTGACTCAAAACAGGAGATTCTTGAGCTAAAGACAGAAATGCTATTTATACCAAGTCAGCTGGTTTAAAGATATGCAAGTTATCCACATGAATTACACATGGCTTATAAACAATTTTTTTTTTCCGAAGCTGGAAACAGGGAAAGACAGTCAGACAGACTCCCGCATGCGCCCCACCAGGATCCACCCGGCACGCCCACCAGGGGGCGACGCTCTGCCCACCAGGGGGCGATGCTCTGTCGCGACCAGAGCCACTCTAGCGCCTGGGGCAGAGGCCAAGGAGCCATCCCCAGCGCCCGGGCCATCTTTGCTCCAATGGAGCCTTGGCTGCGGGAGGGGAAGAGAGAGACAGAGAGGAAGGAGAGGGGGAGGGGTGGAGAAGCAGATGGGCACTTCTCCTGTGTGCCCTGGCCGGGAATCGAACCCGGGACCCCTGCACGCCAGGCCAACGCTCTACCACTGAGCCAATCAGCCAGGGCCTAAACAATATTTTTTAAATCTCAACATTGCCCTTTAAAGAAATCAAGCAGTATTCTTAAAAAGAAATTGAATAACCCTGTCCTCATTTACTCATGTGTTGCTTTCCTGGGCTTCTGGGTTTTGGAGGGAAGTTGTTTCTGTGTTGGCTGTGGACATGCCATGTCTCTAAAGCCACAGCGCAAGAGAACGGTGATATCAACTGTGTTTTTGATCCCAAGAGACTGTTGTAAAATGAGTTTGGCTCTGTCTATCCCACCAGCATAAATGTTGTTTCTCTCAAATGGTTGCCCGACTGCTAAGCACAAGAGAATCTGTGTTCTTCATCAGGGTTCACTACAGATAATAGGGCAGAGGACCTGTGTATTGAAGTCATATGAGAGGCAAAAGGGCATTTTCTCTTCCTTAGTGGAAGAAGAACAGTTGCTCTGTGGGAAGAAGGCAGAGGAATCGATGCCTAATGGATCGTTCAATTGTATCTCCAGAGTATAATCAGCCACATTGATTGATTATGGTCAAAAACTCGAAACCAAAATAATCCTTGCAAAAACAAGTGGAATATGTTACTTGTTCAAGACAGAGGCAACTGGTAGGGCTCAGAAGACAGTTATCCTGGCTCAGAGGTAGCAGCCACCCGAGTCATTTCTGTTTCCAAAAGGTCCCCTCTCTTTTCTGTAGACAAGGAGCAGAATGAATGAGGCGGCTTCTATGTCAAAGGAGAAGGGTAGGTTCTTATATCTGATGACTAGAGATGACCAACCCCATGCCGGATGGGAGGGATGCTGGAAGGATGGGTAAAAAAGGTGAACAGAGTAAGAAGTACGAATTGCCAGTTATAAAAATAGTCAGAAGGCTGTAAAGTACAGCATAGAGAATGTAGACAATAACATTGTAATAACTATGTATGGTGCCAGGTGGATACTAGCACCAGGGTGATTAATTTTTAAGTTATTATATATAAATATCTAGTTACTATGTACACCTAAAACTAGTATAATACTGTATGTAAACTATAATTTAAAAATATCAAAAAAATTTTTAATTAATAAATATGACCAATCTAAATAATCTATTTTTAAGCTCTTGTGACAATTAATCAGTTTTTCTCCTCTCTGTGACCCTGGACAAGGGAGACCTAACAACCACCCAGGCAGGTTAGTACAAGGCATCCCTTCTGCCCCCTACATAGGAGCCTCTTCTTCTCAATGACCCTTCTTCTGAACTCTTGTTCTAATAGCTAACACCTGTTGTACAATACGCTTGGTCCCCGAAGCCTGGTGATAGATCTCAAAGAACAAAATGCACACTCAAATTTCAAAATAAAGTTTTTTGTTTTTTTTTTATTATTCCAGGTTTCTTGCTAATAGAATCACAGAATTCCAGTTTTAGGTCATCTTTCATTTGACTCTTAAGGAAACTGTGGTCCAGCACAGACCAATGACTTGCTTAAAACTCTAATATCCTAACAATAAAAATAATAATTGCGGATTCACTGAGTGTTTTCTTTGTCTCTGTATTGTTCTAAGAACTTTTTGAGGATTACCTCATCCCTCGTGACAACCATTGATTGAGGTACTGTGATTACATCCATTTGGTAGATAAGAAATCCGGAGCACAGAGAGCTTACGTAGCACGCCCAAGTTCCTCCAGCCAGAGAAAAATGAAGGCAAACTCAAACCTAGGCAGTCTGAAACCAGGTTCTAACTTAGAATGTAGCCGGAGAACCGGAACTGGAAATAAACTCTCTTCCCCTTCAGTCGGCCTTGCATCTAGCATGTCCCTTCCCAAACCACCTTGGCTCAGCTCAAATAAGATTTCTACTTGGGAGTTGAAAAGACCTGCGATCTCATTAACCTCTTTAGTACTTTTCTCAAATGTCCTCACGAGTGCCCCTAAGCATTATTTGATTTCTGGCTCATAAACTTTCCACCAGGACAGGATACCACATCAGTGAGGTCGGTAAATCTGTATAACAACAATATTATTCTAATGGAAATTATTAGTCTATTTCTTATCCCCTCCGCCCCACCCCGAAACCATCTGGTAAGGTTACCTGGCAACGACTTTGAGATGTCATGGTGGATCTTAAAAGCATAAAGAATATAGGGATTCATAACTTTCTCTGAGCAATGGAGTTTTCCATGTGGTCACAAGCTGGCGTGGCTGGACTATTGGATTTAGACATAAACAGGATACTGGAAAAGGCCTGTGGAGAGCGCACGGCAGCTCTCCGATTAGAATTCAGGTGGCAGAAGAGCGGGCATAGGGGATTTCCAAGCCCAAGCTTTCTACTGAGAGATTCTGTTGCCAATATTTTGATTGCGTTTTGAATTTCTTTTTCAAACGGTGTGTTCCTTCATATCAAATAATAAAACACCAGGTATTAGAGCCAATTTAAGTAATTTGGAATAATTAGAGTCTTAAGTAGGCAGCACACGGTCTAAGCAGAACCATCTCTCTCTAAACAAGAGTGATGTCAGAAGTTTCTGGTTCGGGTCTGTTTTCTCTCTCTCCTCCCGGTGGCTCCAACGCGTGGCGTCCTTTCCCTTCCCGGAGCCCGATTACCCTGTAACTCCTGAAATGGCCGGATAAACCTTGGCTGCCGTGCACATTCAACCTTGAAAGCACAACAGTCTGGGATTTTAATTCAAACAAATGTGAAAATGGATTATAAATAGGATCCAGCTGCATTTCTAATAGTAAAGAGAAAGAGAGAGAGAGAGAGAGAGAGAGAGAGAGAGAGAGCTGAGACCAAAAAGTAAGGAAGAGGAAAATGAAAGCACCTTGCCTCTCTTTGCCTCGTGGCCTCCCCCCACGCTGCAATCATAGCCCTGTTGAAAGAGGCCTCAAGAAGTCTAAAATGTTTTAATTATATTTAATTAAGTTGTCATTTGTTACTTGGCTTCCTGAAAGTTCTGCGCAATTAAACCAGGCTCCATATTCAGGTCTATGCGTTTACTTGCAGCCTGGCTTTGGGTAAAAAAGAAAAACTAAAATGGTCAGCAGAGCCTGTGTTCCCAGAGGCTCCCATTCTGCTACCAACACTGGGGTTTCTATAATATTAAACAATGTTGGCCAGGCTTCTGCAGGGGTGCTGACTAAGGTCACCCCTCCCCAACCTGTAATAAGCATTTTTTTTCACAGTAGTTTTTATATAAATCGATATTTGAATATGGGAAAGCTGTGGGCAATTTATTTCAAATCATTAGCAACCCCCACCCAAATAGAATGAAGTTACCTAGAGCCTGGATTAGTGGAGAAATTGAACCTTCTCAATTCAAAATTCATATCAAAAGATAGCATTACCATCATGGCTATTTCTTAAATGTCAACCTCTACTGGATGATTTAATTAATCCAGTAATATCCCCTACAGCAGTGGTTCCCAACCCCCGGGGCCACAGACCGGTATTGGTCTGTGGGCCATTTGGTACCAGTCCGCAGAGAAAGAATAAATAACTTATATTATTTCTGTTTTATTTATATTTAAGTCTGAATGATGTTTTATTTTTAAAAAATGACCAGATTCCCTCTGTTACATTCGTCTAAGACAGGGGTCCCCAAACTACAGGCCCGCGGGACACATGCAGTCCCCTGAGGCTATTTATCTGGCCCCTGCCACACTTCTGGAAGGGGCATCTCTTTCATTGGTGGTCAGTGAGAAGAGCACATTGATCATCTCATTAGCCAAAAGCAGGCCCATAGTTCCCATTGAAATACTGGTCAGTTTGTTGATTTAAATTTACTTATTCTTTATTTTAAATATTATATTTGTTCCCGTTTTGTTTTTTTACTTTAAAATAAGATATGTGCAGTGTGCATAGGGATTTATTCATAGTTTTTTTAATAGTCCGGCCCTCCAATGGTCTGAGGGACAGTGAACTGGCCCCCTGTGTAAAACGTTTGGGGACCCCTTGTCTAAGACTCACTCTTGATGCTTGTCTCAGTCACGTGATACATTTATCCATCCCACCCTAAAGGCCGGTCCGTGAAAATATTTTCTGACATTAAACCAGTCTGTGGCCCAAAAAAGGTTGGGGACCACTGCCCTACAGGGCCACTGTACATGATTGTGCAAGTTATGATCTGCATAACCATAGAGGGCACCATTCATAGCATAATCGTCATTGGTTTGCATTTCTACTGTGATAATTCTTTTGGCAGATGGCAGTAATGTGTCTTTAGAGAAAAGCCAAAATTTCTAAATTAATGCATTTAGCCTAGGGCAATGATGATGGTATATTGCTCACTAGACTGACTTTTAAATGAAGAACAGGCCATAATATACTTTAAAATTCTTAATTCCTATCTTGAGAGTTGTCTATTTTTTGTCAAATAAAAACATGTTATTAATAAATTTTACATAAAATCATAGGAAAAATCAGACTTCACAATAACACGCAACTGCTACATGTATTTTAAAAAACACCAAAAATCATTTCACCCAAGAATTAAGTAATTAATTTTGAAGGGATCCAGTAAAAGTGCACAATGCTCAATATACTACCTATCTCTCCTTCTTGTTTCTTTGATTTAATATAGAAACCTCTGCTCCTCTCTTATTTTCTCTCAAGAATCAACAGTACAGGTCAGAGACTGAATTTGCCTACAATAGCAAATGCTTCCCAAACATTCAGCAAATAGTCCCTAAGTTTGTTTATTCCCTTCCAAGAATTGTTTGTTTCACCTGCAAACATTTCCAATGTGAAACTGGTTAGCCCATTCATTGTGGAGAAGCAATTATTTGTTTGAGAAGAAGCTCAGCTAGATAGCAGACAACTTTGCAAACATGCCCGCAGATCAGTTGTGATGCAAAAGGCTCCTGTTTTTTACTCCCAATCTCCTTGAACTGTTTCTGTCTGAGGTTTTAGTAAATATTCTTGCAGGCTCTCTAAGATGCATTTATATATCTTGTACATAGGCAGGGTTGGCCAGTGATTCTCCAAAAATGTGTGTGTGGCCAACAAAACCACTAACCTCTAGAGATGGACTGAAAAAGCATAACCAAGACCATGTGTGTGACACTAAGAATTTATAGCCGCCAAGGTCCCCAAGATATTTGTATTCAAAGGCACTCACACTGCATTGTCAACAGGAAATAAATCAGAAAAAACAAACATGAAGACCAAAACTCAAAACAGTAGTTTTGTTCTAAGCCCCCAAACAGACAATGATCTAACTCTTTAAAGGAACTCAGCTTATAAAGTCAGGTAAGTTCAAAACTAACGACTCCAATCCATTTTTCTCAAGATATAAAAATCACCTTTAAGGTCTTCATCTAAAACTTTCTGTTAAGAAATAATCTAGAACTTTCCTTTGAAAAACATTTAGTGTTGCAGTAGACATTCTAATAGATTTCAACATATTCTACAATGTTCAAAAAAGTTAAGCAATTCAGCACCATTTGAAAAACATACCTTATTATAAAATAATTTTAATTCCCTTGTCTTATGAAAAATTAACATTTCTACTTTTTATTCTATTCTATTCTATTCTATTCCATTCTATTCTAAGTGAGAGGAGAGGATATAGTAAGAAAGACTCCCACATGTGCCCTGACTGGTATCTACCTGGAAACCCTGTCTGGGGCTGATGGTCTACCCATCCAGGGCCACGCTCGCACTGAGCTATTTTTAGAGCCTGAGGCACAGGCTCCAAAAAGCCTGCCAGGGGTTAATGTGAATCAATAGAGCAATAGCTGAGGGAGGAGGCGAGAGAAAGATAAAGAAAGAAGGGAGAGGGGGAAAAGGAGAAGCAGGTGGTCACTTCTCTTGTGTGCCCTGACTAAGAATCAGACCCACGAACACTTCTCAAATAAATCTTCTCCTATGAGTTTCTCAGTTAGTTCTACAATTATTTTGATAGTCAATATTTTACCTAACTGAATGTCTCAGTTCTTCTACTAATGTGTTCTTACATGCATTTCATTCTTCAAGAAAGGTATTGGAGGTAAATAATGACAACATGAGTGAAATCAACTGAGATTTAAGTTTTCAATTCTCGGACCTTAAAGAAAAATCACCTAAGACTTGGCACCATGATAATTTTCTGCCATACTACCCAGAGTAGTAAACCTTAGTAAAGCTCACTTTCAAAACAAGCAATGAAAAGCACTACTGTTGACTATAATACTGGAATTCTGTATTGCAAACTCACCACAAAATTGTATCTAACTTCTTTACCAATAAATAATAAGATTTTAGGGTAAATGCTATAGTCTTTCAGAACTGTTACATTTTAGAACCTAAGGCTTAGAAAATTGAAATTGAGAAAGATTAAATAAATGAATTGTCTTTACACTTGTTTTCCAAATCTTGGGGTGTGGAGCTGATTCAAACTTTCTCTTCCATACCTTTTCTTTCTCTGGAGGTTAGCCATATCATCCTACAGCTATAGAACAAGACAGATAAAACACTTCTCATGGCCTGACCAGGCGGTGGCACAGTGGAGAGAGCATCGGACTGGGATGCGGAAGACCCAGGTTCGAGACCCCGAGGTCGCCAGCTTGAGCGCGGGCTCATCTGGTTTGAGCAAAAGCTCACCAGCTTGAGCCCAAGGTTGCTGGCTCAAGCAAGGGGTTACTCGGTCTGCTGAAGGCTCATGGTCAGGCACATATGAGAAAGCAATCAATGAACAACTAAGGTGTTGCAACGCGCAACGAAAAACTAATGATTGATGCTTCTCATCTCTCCGTTCCTGTCTGTCTGTCCCTGTCTATCCCTCTCTCTGACTCTCTCTGTCTCTGTAAAAAAAATTAAAATTAAAAATAAAAATAAACACTTCTCATGAAGTTTAAACTTTTACAGACAAAGATGATAACAAATAAATGAAAAAGGAGCATAATTTCATATAAGTGCAATGAAAAAAACACATATATAGAAAAAAAGTAATTTGTAGTTAACGGGGAGTAGAGACTTTAAAAGCAGTAGTTGGGAAGGATCTGTATCAGTCAGAATGGGCTAGTTTATACTATCATTAACAAGTAACTCCTAAAATTTCAATGGCTAAAATCAATAAACATTTACTTATCATTAGGCAGAGTCTCCTACAGGGACTTTTCTGCTAGGTGATAGCTCTCAGCATTGTTCCCCTACATCAGCAAAGACTTCTGGTGCCGGAGAGCAGCCCAAGAAAACACCATAGAGTTTCACATTAGAAAGCAAATCCTTCTGCCTGGAAGTCACAAGTGTCAGGTCCGCTCATGTTGTAGTCCTAAAAGCAGGTGACCTAGTGTTCTCTAGCCTCCGGGGGCCAGCAAGATATGATCAATCCGAAGGAGGAAAACTAGAAATATTAGCAAGTAACTGCTTTGTTGATTCTGACACCAGCCAGAGCAGTGAGGAAGAGTTTTTATGGAAAGTCCTGAAGGAAAAGCATTTCATCCAGGGGAACAGAAAAGGTAAAAGCCACAGGTGAGAATAAGTATGGAGTACTGAGGAATGGAGTCGAGGGGATAAATATGGGGGAGAGAGGAGCAGGTGTCTGAGGAAGGCAAAGGCCACCTTATAATGGCCATGTAACCATACTAAAAGGTTTGGATTTTCTTCTAGGTATGATGGGAAGCACTTGAAAATATTGCAAGCAGGGGAATGACAGCTGTGAATTATACTTTTAAATCATACACACCTGCCGTACAACTCTCCCTGGAGCTGCCAAGCCCCAGCTCAGAGGCCTCTGCCTCTTTGAAGTTCCCTCTCAGTCTCTCAGCTAGACTTGTGCAATCCACCCTCTATGTTCTCTCTCTTCTTGGCATAGGCCTCCATTTAATCAATAGCCTTGTTGTAGCACAATGACGGGTTTGACAGTCTTCCTCTTCATTCGACCATAAAATCCTTGAGGGCAGGGATCACATCTTTTTTGTTCCTTTATCCCTAGAGACTAATGTGATGTTCATAACACTGGACTGTTTCTTCTGCAAATGAATAAATACACTGAACCTGGTTCTTAGGACCATTGAGCTCTAGGGGAGGTTCAAGGTCATCTAGTACACTGGCTTCCAAAATGGCTCAGTCAGAAGTTATTATTCAGACTTCATTGTTTCTATACCAAAAGTCAAAATGTGAAATAATCCTAAGTAAAGGTGGTGAAGGGACCAGACTCTTTCTCTTTTGTACCACTTGTCTGCCACAGCTGTGGGGGTGACTGTGATCTTCTGAGGTTTTTATGGACTGTAAGAGCTCCAAGCCTCACAACTTTCAAACTACTGACTTGACCCAACGCCTGTATTTCTTCAAACAAACAAACAAAGAAGAGAAAGAAGGGTCAAATGAATTGCTTGAGTCTCAAAAATAATAGTATGGCTGAGTCACATCACTATCTATAAAACCCCAAATAGTTGAGATTCTGAACCACCTTTCTCTCTGTGGAAGCAGATTTCTCAGGAGCAAGGCAATGTTCTCATTCTGTGTCCTCAGAATTAATCCTTAGAAGTAGGAGGCAGAGTATTTTTAGGGCAAAGTCGTAACTTCAGAATCCATCTTATTTCATGTTCTGACAGATTACCTGCTTGCTGCCACTCAGGCACCCACTTATTCACTGAGGATTTTGCCAGAGAGAGAGGTGCCTGACTCAGTCTCCTGGGCTTTGTATTGTATCCAACCCTGTGTGTTTGCTCAGTCTCTTCACCCAGTGATGAAGCAACCCTCCCATCCTAAAAAATAGAAGAGGAGAAAGAGATTTACAAAAAGATGGCAAGATTTCCATCCCCCGCAGAACCCAGTAAAAGTGAGCACATGCTTGAAATCTAATTGCCTCCACACTCAAATTAAGATCAAGAATAGTGCCTCCGCGTGTCTAGAATCAAACCTCCCGTGCAATTATTTTCAAGTTGTGCTTACCTGGTTTGAAAAGTGCCATATAAACAATCATATTTGTGTATTAACCGTGTTAAACATGTTCTTATGGCCACTATCCACATTATCACTCATAAACTGTTATACAATAAAACAGAGACATGACAAATTCCGAGAAGATATTTCCCATTCATTGTTTTCCTGAGTGGGAGAGACTATATTACTGCCTTCAGCTACTTTATGCTTATCTTTCAATCCAATGTTAGTTACCTCAATTCAAAGTAAAGGTAAAAAAAAAAATTATGTTTTCCATCCAAAGATTTTAACTTTAAAATCTTGCATCTTAATATGTGAAATCAAATGGATTCAAAACTTAATGTTTCTGCTTTTTCAAGAACTTTTTCTGCTCAGTTACGGTCATTTAGTCAGCCTGAGTACCAACTGTTGAAACTCACACAAAACTAAGGATTGTGCCTCCCTTTAAAACTTACTTTCTTTCAAGTTGGTTAGAAGAGTGCCAAAATCTACACAACCTCAAAAGCTAAAGGTCCAAAGTGATTTCATACTGCCGTTCGCAATGACCTGGATAGATCTTGAGAACATCACGCTAAGCGAAATAAGCCTGACAGAATAGGATAAGAACTAGGTGATTTCATTCATATGTGGGATACAAAACAGAAAGCAACAAACAAACAAAACAAATAAATGCACAAACACAGACAACAGTATGGTGGTTACTAGCGGGAAGGGGGTTGGGGGAATGAGGAAAGAAAAGAGGGTCAAACATATGGTGATAGAAGGAGACTTTTGAATTTGGGTAATGAGCACACAATACAACATACAAATGATGTATTCGAGAATTATACACTTGAAACCTATATAATTTTGTTAACCAATGTCACCCTAATAAATTTAATATAAATAAAAAAATAAAGGATAGACATTGACAGAGTGAATTAAAAAAAAAAAGTGATATTCAAGAAATTACCAGATTCACCCTCTGATTTAGACAGTTTAGTTATAGAATCATCAGAATTAAGGAATAGTCTGTCTTTGGGTATTTTCTTTTTAATTTACCTTTACAACAAACGTGCTCCCTTAGCCACAGGTTATATAAAAACCTAGTGTGGCATTAACTCTTCACAATGAATCTGTGGGTCAGGGCAATTGTTTTCCCCATTGTATGTGACAGAAAATGAAATCCTGGTGAGTCTCACAAGATTATACACTCTTTACCATTGTACCAAGCTGCCTCCTGCAGTTGACTTCTCTGACCAAACCTCCCTTCACTTGATCCAACCTCTTGTTGTAAAGCAGGACTGCAGTAATTGTTTTGTTTGTTGATGCAGTAGCATTTTCTAGAATTGCAGGCACAGAGCTGCCAAGTTATCCTCATTGTCTAACCTAACCTTCTTATGGTATAGTAAAAAGATGGCTTGAATTTTGACAAAAAACAGACTCGGGTAGATTTTCTTTCTCTGCCTCCTACCAAAATTTGGGAATTTGGCCACATTACTTAATATCACTAGGCCTCAGTTAGCACAGTACTTAAAACAGTGGAGATGATTTAAAAGAATGACAGCAATTATTACTATGCATTCAGATATTCTCCTTTAATTGTATACTGTGTGGTGTTCACAGTTATTTACACACTGTATGAGGTAAGAAGTTAAAAATCAAATTAAACATATTCTCATTGAATGACTGTATCAAGTAATAGTGAGATGTACCATATATGACTGAAATAATTCCTTAATGAAAAGAAGGTGCCTACATGACATTCTACTTATTTCAAAACCAATTTTGGCATCATTCATATTAGAAACAAGTTAGAAGCTTGAGTCTTTCAGAAATACACAGCTCTTGTTTCTAAAAAATTAGTTGTCATTTGTTACATTGACTAGTTTAAAGTATATATTTCACATTGATTATCACTGTATTTCTCTGTAGATTTAAAATGCATGGTTTTAAAATAAGTAGCCTTCATTTCTTTTGCTTTAAATTTGAGCTGTGATAGATTATTGCTCACCAAATATTCACTCCCTTCTCCCCACCTCCTTGGAAGGTGCCTTTTCCCACTCCTTTGATGTTGGACTTGACCAAGTTCTTTTGGCCAATGCCATGTTAGTGAACACAACATAAGCAAAAGCTTGAACTGTGCTTGTGTGGTTGGGATTGCTTTCCGGATGGCATCATGAAAAGGGAAATATGTCCCATATAATCACTGGTCCAAAAAAGATAAGGGATAAATGAAGCAACTGGAAGCACGAAACCAAGACCATTAGAACCCAGCTTAAATTAACCCAATTCTAACTAACTCACAAAAATATATAAGAATGAAAGAAATAACTATTGTTAGATGCCTTTGGGTTTTTTTTTAATATTTTGTTTTGCAGCATTATTGTGGCAACAGCTGACTGATACACAGGCTCTATTAAAGATGGTATATTATTGGACCTGGCTGGTTAGCTCAATTGGTTAAGAGTGTCTTCCCAAAACACCAAGGTTGTTGTCGGGGCACATATAGGAAGCAACCAATGAATGCACCACCAAGTGGAACGACAAATGAGTGCCTGTCCTCTCTCTCTCTCTCTCTCTCTCTCTCTCTGCTTCCTTTCCTCTTTCTTTCTAAAATAATTCACTCACTCACTCAATCAATCACAATCAATCAATGGTATTTTATTCAGATCACTTTCTTTTTTTTTTTTTTTTTTAATAAATTTTTATTAATGATAATGGGATGACATTAATAAATCAGGGTACATATATTCAAAGAAAACATGTCTAGGTTATTTTGTCATCAAATTATGTTGCAAACCCCTCACCCAAAGTCAGATTGTCCTCCGTCACCCTCCATCTAGTTCTCTGTGCCCCTCCCCCTCCCCCTAACTCTCTCCCTCCCTCCCTCCCATGTCCTCCCTCCCCCCCCACCCTTGGTAACCACCACACTCTTGTCCATGTCTCTTAGTCTCATTTTTATGTTCCACCAATGTATGGAATCATGTAGTTCTTGTTTTTTTCTGATTTACTTATTTCACTCCTTATAATGTTATCAAGATCCCACCATTTTGCTGTAAATGATCCGATGTCATCATTTCTTATGGCTGAGTAGTATTCCATAGTGTATATGTGCCACATCTTCTTTATCCAGTCTTCTATTGAAGGGCTTTTTGGTTGTTTCCATGTCTTGGCCACTGTGAACAGTGCTGCAATGAACATGGGGCTACATGTGTCTTCACGTATCAATGTTTCTGAGGTTTTGGGGTATATACCCAGTAGAGGGATTGCTGGGTCATAAGGTAGTTCTATTTGTAGTTTTTTGAGGAACCACCATACTTTCCTCCATAATGGTTGTACTACTTTACATTCCCACCAACAGTGTATGAGGGTTCCTTTTTCTCCACAGCCTCTCCAACATTTGCTATTACCCGTCTTGTTGATAATAGCTAATCTAACAGGAGTAAGGTGGTATCTCATTGTAGTTTTGATTTGCATTTCTCTAATAACTAATGAAGCTGAGCATCTTTTCATATATCTGTTGGCCATTTGTATCTCTTCCTGGGAGAAGTGTCTGTTCATGTCCTCTTCCCATTTTTTTATTGGATTGTTTGTTTGTTTGTTGTTGAGTTTTATGAGTTCTTTGTAAATTTTGGATATTAGGCCCTTATCTGAGCTGTCGTTTGAAAATATCAGTTCCCATATAGTTGGCTGTCTGTTTATTTTGATATCAGTTTCTCTTGCTGAGCAAAAACTTTTAATTCTGATGTAGTCCCATTCATTTATCTTTGCCTTCACTTCTCTTGCCATTGGAGTCAAGTTCATAAAATGTTCTTTAAAACCCAGGTCCATGATTTTAGTACCTATGTCTTCTTCTATGTACTTTATTGTTTCAGGTCTTATATTTAGGTCTTTGATCCATTTTGAATTAATTTTAGTACACGGGGACAGGCTGTAGTCGAGTTTCATTCTTTTGCATGTGGCTTTCCAGTTTTCCCAACACCATTTGTTGAAGAGGCTTTCTTTTCTCCATTGTGTGTTGTTGGCCCCTTTATCAAAGATTATTTGACCATATATATGTGGTTTTATTTCTGGGCTTTCTATTGTGTTCCATTGGTCTGAGTGTCTATTTTTTTGCCAATACCATGCTGTTTTGATTATCGTGGCCCTATAATATAGTTTAAAGTCAGGTATTGTAATGCCCCCAGCTTCATTCTTTTTCCTTAGGATTGTTTTGGCTATTCGGGGTTTTTTATAGTTCCATATAAATCTGATGATTTTTTGTTCCATTTCTTTAAAAAATCTCATAGGGATTTTGATGGGAATTGCATTAAATTTGTATATTGCTTTGGGTAATATGGCCATTTTGATTATATTTATTCTTCCTATCCAAGAACAAGGAATATTTTTCCATCTCATTGTATCTTTTTCGATTTCCCTTAACAATGCTTTGTAATTTTCATTATATAGGTCCTTTACATTCTTTGTTATGTTTATTCCTAGGTATTTTATTTTTTTTTGTTGCAATCGTGAAGGGGATTATTTTTTTGAGTTCGTTTTCTAATATTTCATTGTTGGCATATAGAAAGGCTATGGACTTTTGTATGTTAATTTTGTATCCTGCGGGTTTTCGATGTATAGGATCATATCATCAGCAAAAAGTGATAGCTTTACTTCTTCTTTTCCGATATGGATGCCTTTTATTTCTTTGTCTTGTCTGATTGCTCTGGCCAGAACTTCTAGCACCACGTTGAAGAGAGTGGACAACCCTGTCTTGTTCCTGATTTAAGGTAGAAAGTCCTCAGTTTTATGCCGTTTAATAGGATGTTGGCTGATGGTTTATCATATATGGCCTTTATCATGTTGAGATATTTTCCTTCTATACCCATTTTGTTGAGAGTCTTAAACATAAAATTGTGTTGTATTTTATCAAAAGCCTTTTTTGCATCTATTGATAAGATCATGTGGTTTTTGTTCTTTGTTTTGTTGATATGGTGTATTACGTTAACCGTTTTTGCGTATGTTGAACCATCCTTGAGATTCTGGGATGAATCCCACTTGATCATGATGTATTATTTTTTTAATATGTTGTTGTATTCGGTTTGCCAGTATTTTGTTTAGTATTTTAGCATCTGTATTCATTAAAGATATTGGTCTGTAGTTTTCTTTCTTTGTGCCATCCTTGCCAGGTTTTGGTATGAGGGTTATGTTGGCCTCATAAAATGTGTTTGGAAGTATTGCTTCTTCTTCAATTTTTTGGAAGACTTTGAGTAGAATAGGAACCAAGTCTTCTTTGAATGTTTGATAGAATTCACTAGTATAACCGTCTGGGCCTGGACTTTTATTTTGGGGGAGATTTTTAATAGTTTTTTCTATTTCCTCCCTGCTGATTGGTCTGTTTAGGCTTTCTGCTTCTTCATGACTCAGTCTAGGAAGGTTGTATTGTTCTAGGAATTTATCCATTTCTTCTAGATTGTTGTATTTGGTGGCATATAATTTTTCATAGTATTCTACAATAATTCTTTGTATATCTATGATGTCTGTGGTGATCTCTCCTCTTTCATTTTGGATTTTATTTATTTGAGTCCTGTGTCTTTTTTCCTTGGTGAGTCTTGCCAAGGGTTTGTCAATTTTGTTGATCTTTTCAAAGAACCAGCTCCTTGTTTTATTGATTTTTTTCTATAGTTTTTCTGTTCTCTATTTCATTTATTTCTGCTCTGATTTTTATTATCTCCTTTCTTTGGCTGGTTTTGGGTTGTCTTTGTTCTTCTTTTTCTAGTTCCTTAAGGTGTGAAGTTAAGTGATTTACTTCGGCTCTCTCTTGTTTGTTCATATAGGCCTGAAGTGATATGAACTTTCCTCTTATTACTGCTTTTGCTGCATCCCAGAGATTCTGATATGTCGTATTTTCATTTTCATTTGTCTGTATATATCTTTTGATTTCTGCGCTTATTTCTTCTTTGACCCATTCATTTTTTAGAAGTATGTTGTTTAGTTTCCACATTTTTGTGGGTTTTTCCCCCTCTTTTTTGCAGTTGAATTCTAGTTTCAAGGCTTTATGATCAGAAAATATGCTTGGTACAATTTCAATTTTTCTAATTTGCTGATATTGTCTTTGTGGCCCAACATATGGTCAATTCTTGAGAATGTTCCATGTACACTAGAGAAAAATGTATACTCTGTCGCTTTGGGATGAAGTGTCCTGTAGATGTCTATCATATCCAGGTGTTCTAGTATTTCGTTTAAGGCCACTATATCTTTATTGATTCTCTGTTTGGATGACCGATCTAGAGCCGTCAGCGGTGTATTGAGGTCTCCAAGTATGATTGTATTTTTGTTAGTTTTGTTTTAAGGTCAATAAGTAGCTGTCTTATATATTTTGGTGCTCCTTGGTTTGGTGCATATATATTAAGGATTGTTATGTCTTCTTGATTCAACTTCCCCTTAATCATTATGAAATGACCATTTTTGTCTCTGAGTACTTTTTCTGTCTTGTAGTCAGCATTATTAGATATGAGTATTGCTACGCCTGCTTTTTTTGGGGTGTTGTTTGCTTGGAGTATTGTTTTCCAGCCTTTCACTTTGAATTTGTTTTTATCCTTGTTGCTTAGATGTGTTTCTTGTAGGCAGCATATAGTTGGATTTTCTTTTTTAATCCATTCTGCTACTCTGTGTCTTTTTATTGGTAAGTTTAATCCATTGACATTTAGTGTAATTATTGACACTTGTGGGTTCCCTACTGCCATTTTATAAATTGCTTTCTGTTAGTTTTGTATCTAGTTTGATTCTTCTCTTTTGTTTTTCTATCATTCGTTTTTGTTTGTTTGTGTTCCATACTTCTTTCCTCTGTTGCTACCTTTTTTAAGTCAAGTGTTTTTGTGGTGGTTTTTTTAAGGGTGGTTACCATTAAGTAATGAAAAGGGTACCTACCATATTCATTGTAGTACCCTATCTTATAAGTATTTCTGCACTTCATCATCCTTTGCTACTGTTAATCTCCATCCTCTCCCCCCTTTTTTTCCTTTGTTGTCACAGTTTAAGTTTGGTTTTATTGTGTTCTTGGTGGAGCTGTTACTTGTGGTGTTGTTTTCTTTTGTTCTTTGAATCTGGTTGGAAAACCCCCCTTAGTATTTCCTGGAGTGGGGGCTTTCTGTTGATAAATTCTCTCATCTTTTCTGTATTTGTGAATGTTTTTATATCTCCTTCATACTTGAAGGATAGCTTTGATGGGTATAGTATTCTTGGCTGAAAGTTCCTCTCTTTCAGGGCTTTAAATATTGGGGTCCACTCTCTTCTAGCTTGTAGAGTTTCTGCTGAGAAATCTGATGATAATCTAATAGGCCTTCCTTTATATGTTGTACTCTTCTTTTCCCTGGCTGCCTTGAGAATTTTTTCTTTGTCATTGGTTTGTGTCATCTTTATTATGATGTGCCTTGGAGTGGGTTTGTTGGGGTTAAGAAAACTTGGTGTTCTGTTTGCTTCTTGAATTTGAGGCTTTAGTTCCTTCCACAGGCTTGGGAAGTTCTCGTCTATTATTTGTTTGAGTATATTCTCCATTCCATTTTCTTTCTCTTCTCCCTCTGATATACCTATTATTCTTATGTTATTCTTTCTGATGGAGTCAGACAATTCCTGTAGGGCTTTCTCATTTTTTATTATTTTTGAGTCTCTTTCTTCTTCTCTCTGTTGTGCCTCAAGTTGTTTGTCTTCTATTTCACTAATCCTATCTTCAATCTGGGCTGTTCTGTTAGCTAAGCTTGTTACCTCGTTTTTCAGCTCGTGAATTGAGTTTTTCATTTCTGTTTGATTTGTTTTTATAGTTTCAATTTCCTTGGTAATATATTCTTTGTGTTCATTGAGTTGTTTTCTGATCTCCCTATATTGCCTTTCTGTGTTTTCTTGTATATCTCTGAGTATTTTTAAGATTTCTATTTTAAATTCTCTGTCATTTAGCTCCAAGGCTTCCAATATGTTAAGTCTTTTCTCCATAGATTTTTCCACATCTATTTGTGTTACCTCTCTTTCTTTTGTATCCATAATATTTGATTTCCTCTTTCTTATCGGCATCTGAGGGTGGTCTTATTGATAGCACTAATTACAATTAATAAAGAGTAAAAAGAAAAAAAAAAAAAAAGGTAAAACACCCCACAAAAAAAAAACAGTAATAATTTATTATTTCCCCCTTTTTTTCTCTCTTCTCTTTCCCTCCTCTCCCCTCCTCAGGGAAATATCATGCCTATAATGGAGGGCCTGATTTGGGGTGAAGAGTTCAAGGGGCAAAAAAAGGGAGTAGGGACCTTCTAAATGCAAAAAAAAAAAAAAAGGAAGAAAATCTTAGACAAGCATAAGATGATTTGCTTGTAAGTGATGGTCAACTAAGAGATATAATGAGAGGGATAAGAGGGAACCAGAAAAAAGGACCAAAAAAGAATAATAAAGAAGAAAAAATAAAAATAATAAGTAAAAATCTGTTGTATTAAGTGGAGCGAAGACTAAATACAATGGAGACCTTGGGTTGGGAGGACCCAAAATGCCACAAAAATAAACAAACAAGAAAAAAAAATAAAAACAAAAGCAAAAAAGAGAAATAAAGCCAAAATAAAGCCTTGAGTCCCAAATTAACTAATTTGTTCATGATTGAGGATTATATAGAGGAAAGTAAAATGAGAAAAGAAAAAACGAATAGAAAGGAAAAAATAAGAAAAAGAGAAAAACGAAGGAAGAAATAAAATAGGAAGAGAAAAAAACAAAATAAAGCAAGACAAAAAAAAAAAACAAAAGAGGAGAGAGTGAGAGTTAAGTGTTTTGGAGTATAACCTTAAAGGAGGGTGAGGATGAAGAAGAAAAATAAAATGCAACACTCATGGGTAGTGTAGTTCAAGAAAGGGGAAGCATAAGATGGGCAGAGAATAGAAGGACCGAGGTGGAGGAAATAAAGGCAAAAAGATAGAAGAAACAAACAACAACAACAACAAAAAAAAATTAGTGGATCAAGTTGTAAAGTCTGTGGGTTTTTCTTGATTTTGAGAGGTTAACTTCTTCCTTTTTCTTTTCTCTCCCTCTTCCTGGTCGGTGACTCTGTACCCCAGGCTCTGCCCCTGTGTCACTCTTAGGTAGGGATTTGCAGTTGATGGGATTCTATGGCAATGTCATATAATTGGCTTTAGTCTTGCTGGAAGTAAAGGCTTGTTGGCGTTTGCAGGGTCCAACGATGAGAGAGTTTGCTTTCCTGGATTCTCTCTCCTAGTCCCCCCTTTCTGAATTAGCAGCCTGGTGATCCAGCTATAAGGCTGCAACTGCTTCTGCCTGGGGAGTAAGAGGCTCAAAGAGCTGGGAAATCCCCACTCTATCCCCACTCAGTGCAAGGCTTTGGGAAAGGCTCTGACAGTCAGGGCCTCCAGTGTAATCAGGCGGGGGTGGGAGTCAATTGTTGTCAAGGTGACTGTTCAGCGCCTATCATTTAGTTGGACCTCTCAACCCAGGCTTTCCACACTTTGTAGCCTGTTTTTGCAGGGAAGAAGAGGCACTAGTCTCTGCTTACGACTAGTGTAGTATAGACCTTATTATCTGCCAAGTCCTTCTTGTTAGCGTTTATCCCTGAATATGGAGGCTCTATCAATCAGAAGTTGCCCCTGCCCCTTTAGCGAGAGGCACTAAAAAATATCACGCCTCTTGTCTTGGATCGCTGAACTGAGAGAGATCTTATCAATTAGAACCGAGGGTGCGCAGATTTTATGGGTTAAGCTAATTTCAGTGATTGGGTCGCAGCTGTGCTTCCGAAGGTATTTTAGGCTGCCTGCGCGCGCCCCTCCCCCAACGCTTGATTGTTAGCTTGAATGGCTGGGTGAGGTGCACCGCCCATGGAGAGAATCTCCCAAGCCTCTCCCGCTCGCCCCGCCGCTGGCGGCTGGACCGCACCAGGCGCAGGATAATGGAGCCCCCTGGGTGTGCGGGCCAGCAGGGCGCCCTGGGTGCGTGGAATGCCCAAGGCACGCGCGCGAATGGGGCGCTCCGGGCACCGGTGGCCGGCGACCCCCACTCGCAGTGTGCGGGCCGCTGGGAACGTCAGCGGTGCTCAACCGGACCGGGCTGCTCGCGGTGGCTCGTGGGGGCAGCTCATGGTGGCCGCTCGCGGTGGCGGTTCGGTTTGCGGTGGCCGCTCTCGGCGGTGGCTCGCGGGGGCTCGCGGTGGCTCACGGTGGCTCGCAGTTCCCAAGTATATGGGCTGACTCACCACAGGCGCACTTCCTTGTGGTTTGAAAGAACGTCCCTGTGGTCAATTCCTCCACACCCTCGTCTCTCAGATTCAAGTGATAACAGTCCTTTCGCTATCAGTTTGTGTGGAACTCCGGAATGCTCCGAGGATAAATTTTTCTGTTTCTAGTTGATAAATTTGTTGTGATTTAGGGGAGAGCTGTCAGACGCGTTGCTCACAGCGCCATTTCCGTGACGTCACCTCCCAGATCACTTTCCATTGCAAGTAATAGAAACCTAACTCAAATTGGCTGACTTGTGTAAAAAAAAAATCAATAACTAAACCAGTAAATTTATATCTGTGGCTTTAGGCAAAGCTGAACTTAGATCCTCATTTAATATGGTCAGATGGGGTTATTAGGAGTAGACCACTCACTAGTTCTCAACCCCGCTTTTCTCTGTGTTAGGTTTCACTCTCAGAAAAGCTCCCTCTACATGGTGACCAAGATGGTCTCCAGAAGTGTTAGGAGAAGGACAGCACCCCTTTTCCAAAACTTCTAGCAAAAGTCCTGAGACTCACTCTCTTTGATTGAAGGTAGATCACAGTTGATCTGACTTGTAGCCCTGATTGGTTAGGAGTGGGCCATGTGGCCACTGCAGGAGCTGATGGGGTAGGGAGAAAATGAGTCAGTCCCATCCAAACCTCAGGGAATAAAAGAAGGAGCCCCCAGGGTAAAATTAAGACACTGTTACTAAAATGGGATACAGAAGCAAAAATAACAAAAGATCATAACAAACAGACTAATACACTATTTGAATTTTTTTCTGACAATGTAAGCAGCCCCTCCTTCTGAGAAGTACCATCATGCCTCTTAAAAAATCTCTCAGGCATATCCTAGTATTGGTTTTAAGCTCCCTGCCCTGGCTTGGCTGTACTAAATGGCACTCCTCATTTCACTTGCGCTGGTATTTTTCTAGTATCTTGGTCTATTTGGGTTGTGGTTGTTTGGTCAGAACAGAAGGCTTTAGTTCTCTTCTTGCTAATGAGGGGAAAATGATCAAACTTGGACACTAAAAAAAGCTAGAATCAACCTCTGCCAGTTTTGCATAAACTAATCTAAATGTATAGCCAAATCTTGGATTTAAAAGCAACAAATTATAATTCAGCATCTCTGAGCTGTTCTTGGCCCAGCCAAGAAATGAGGCTCCCTCAAAGCACCATATTCAAACCAAGCCTGGATATTGCTAACTGTTTTGGTAAAGAGCTCTGCCTTTGTGATTTCTCAAGAGTTACACTGCCAATAAGTTAGCACTCTGAACTATTTTTAAAATAGGCACAACATTACTTTGAATCAGGAGTCATGAATGCAAAACTAGGCTTGTACTATTAGTAATGACCATCATGAAACTAGCTCTGGGTAAATGATCCTGTGGGAATGGTACATATGCCCTCTTCCACTTTGGACGCCAGGACTGATACAGGCAACTGAAATCCACATATTTGGGAGCCAGTTGGTTTCTCCTCACTGGTGTGACGAGATATGAACAGCCTTTTAGAAAATGTTTGAGTTCTCCCTTAATTTCCTTTGTTCTCCTTCCAGTACCTAACCCAGTCAGTATTGTACACACTTCCATGGCAAACTTGTAGGTTTCTGTCTCCACAATCCAACCAGATGAATGCTTTAGTCCAAAAGTAGATGAGCTACACTCTCCATTATTGAACTCTTTTGACCACAAAAGGACAGCTTACTCTAAAGCTTTCAAAGAATAACATAGGTGAAATACATTTATTGATTTAAGTAAACACACAGGGAAGTAGAGGCGAGGCAGACGTCATTTTCAAGTTGGTCCAAGTGCAGTTAGCCCAGTCCTAGCAGAAGGCTGCAGACCATTGCAGGAGTCTCCACTCTCTGAACTTTCTAAAAGGTCCTTAGTAAGTACTAAAAAGATTGTTGAAAGGTGTTATTTTTTACATGAGCTATTTATATCATCAATTATTGGAAAAAACTGGGCTATTTTCAGGATCACTCACATTTTCATCTGCCATACTTTTTAATTCACCACTTTTGACCATCATTCTTTAAGAATAATTATTAAAAAGGCTGACCATGGGCCAAGTCCAGGGTACTCTTACCCCACCGAAGAGAAAGATGAGATTCTAAACCAGGGGTTGGGAACCTTTTTGGCTGAGAGAACCATGAACACCACATATTTTAAAATGTAATTCCAGGAGAGCCATACAACGACTCATGTATGTTACGCATTATTCAATAAAAATTTGGTGTTGTTCCAGAGGACAGCTGTGATTGGCTCCAGCCACCCGCAACCATGAACATGAGCGGTAGGAAATGAATGGATTGTAATACATGAGAATGTTTTATATTTTTAACGTTATTATTTTTTTAATTAAAGATTTGTCTGCAAGCCAGATGGAGCCATCAAAAGAGCCACATCTGCCTCGTGAGCCATAGGTTCCCAACCCCTGTAAACCATTCAGGAACTTTCCTATTCTTTTATGATCAGCTGGGATTAAAGCATAGAGAACTCATAGCCTCTGAGGAATTTAACCTCCTCCTTGATAGTGGGCTAAATTCCAGAGGACAATTTCCCAACGACCAAATTATTTTTATTTTGAACAACAGCAATAATAATAGAAAAACCTCAGCTTTTAATGACACTTTGCTGTTTACAAAGACTTTCACATGAATTATCTTATTTATCAGTTAAATGATTATCCAATTTAAAACATTAACTAGCTCTTACTACACAGAAAAGAAACCACAGACACAGATAGACATCTACATACGCACTTACCTCGGCGCTCACGCCCTCATTACAGGAGTAGTGGAGTTACTCTCTTGAACTTGAGAAATACCATGACTTCACACACGCAGTGGTTAATCTGGCTGTGAGACAGGTAGATATTAACTATCATTAAGACCCTAATTTTTTTTAGCTTAAAAAAACTGAGAAGAGCCAATTATTCAATAAAGCAATTCAGATTGTAGGGAGTGAAAGAAGGAAGCTGCGTTGCTGGCAGCCCAGAGTAGAGGACACCCCTCTTCTCAGTGGAACAGGATTGGCTGGCTGATGACAGAGACAAGCCCAGAAGATGGGGCGAGACAGCAGTTGCTTCTATGCTTGTCTTGTCTATGCACTGAGGTAAGTACTTAGTGTCAGTACCACCCCTGCAGGAGCTATCCTTATTTGGTTCCGTTTACATGGTTCCAGGTACTGTGCCATGGTCTCATGCATTATATGCCATTCAGTGCTCACAGGAACTCGATAAGTTGATACTATAATTAAGTATGTCTATTCTATAAATGTACAACTGAAGCTCAGAGAAGTTAAAGCAACATACCCAAGGTCACACACAGCCAAGAAAGTTAAGAGCTGGGATTTGAACTTAGCTTGGTCTAACTGCAATGGCTATGGGTTTCCAACTCTCCCCTTCTTTGATGTAGGTCTTGCATAGAAACCAACTGCCCTCCCAGATACTACCAACTCTCATAGCAAGCTAGCTTTTTGTTCCTGCCACACTATTAGTGCAGGGTCAGGTAGGACATCTTGTGAGTGTTGAACGTTCTGTAAAACTTTACCCATGGCACAACAGCTCTGCCTCCAGTGTTTCTGCAAAGTAACATACAAGGGGATAAGTATCTTCTAGGATCTAAAACTTCTTTAAAAAAAAAAGAAGAAAGGAGTTTGGGGATTGGCATCAGAAAAATATATACAAAAAGCAGGAAGAAATGATAAACTTTTATACTTATAGGACTTTTGATGGTTTTTTTTTATTTTGTTTACTTTTTTCTCTATGTGTTACTGCCTAATGTGGGATTTTCTCCTCTCTCTACATTTTTAGAGGACAATTTAGATGTTTAGGTCTGGATATAGGTCTTACAGAAGTAAGCAGAAACTCTGCTAGGCCCCAGACAAATTCCACACTCTCCTCTCTCTGATTCTTCTAGACTCCCCTCCACCCCAAAATAATCTCCAAACTAAGATTGTAACCTTGATTGTTCTGTGGACTCATCTGATGACCTGGTAAAGCCCACTGACTACTTCTCAGAATGATTTTAAGTGCATTTCTTAAAATGTAAAAGATTATTAAAGAAAACAATTACATTTAAAAATTATAATATTTGTGTTAAAGCAGCAGTTTTCAGCTTTTTTTTTTAAATCTCATGGCACACATGAACTAATTAAAATTCTGCAGCACACTGAAAAATATAATTTTGGCCAATCTGACAAAAAACAGGTATAATTTTTACCGATTTACAAATGATAATGATAATAGTCATTACCTACCCCTTTTGCTCCAAAGTGACTTTTAAAACTATCAGGTGCCTATAATTGTATATAAGGATTTTTGGAAACAAGAACTAACCAATAAGATGCTACCTTATGTAATTTGCCCAATAAGGTGCAACTCTATTATATGAACTATATATTCACAGTCCAAGATAGACATTCACACCAGACAGTTATTTTTGTGTTGGTTTTTTATCATTTTCTTAATTTGACAATCTAAGGGAAAAGAGGTCAGTGTCCCTGACTAAATTCTCAGGTATTGCATGTTTTAATCATTCTTGCAGCACACCAGTGTGCCACAGCACATCATTTAAAAATTTCTGTGTTAAAGTAATATATGAACTCCTTTATTATAGTTTGAAATAGATACAGTAGTGGACCTAATATTTATCGCAGTTTTAAAGTAGTGATAAGGTTGAAGAACGGTTTGAGATATCTGCAATAACCGCAATATGATGTAACTGAGTGCTCATATTACCATGGCTTTCTGACCATATTTATAACTAATGGAAATATAAAGCATAGGAAAAATAAAGAAGTGATTTATTTTTCCAAGTTTATGCACACCTGACTTCTATCCAGGGACCCTTTGGTGGACCCTAAGATAAGAATCAATTTTTAAAAAATATGCAGACTGGTTGTAAACCTTCCTTAAATATTTTCACCCGTGAGCTCTGCACCCTCTCTGCCTGGCATCCTTGACCTGTAGAGCAGCCATCTTTTAGGAGGAACTTAGGCTTCCACCTGGGTTCCAACACCTGTCAGGAAGATTGCTATAAAAGGCACCTTGAAGTATCTATTCAGGTCATCTGCCCACATTTTAATGGGGTTACTTTCTGGTGGTAAGTTTCTGAGTTCTTTATAAATGTTAGCTATTAACCACATAGCAGACATATCATTGGCTAATACGTTCTCCTGCTCAGTAGGTTGGCCTTTCGTTTTGTTGATAGTTTCCTTTACTGTGCACAAACTTTTTAGTTTGATGTAGTCCCATTTGCTTATTTTTTTTCTTTTGTTTCCTATGCCTAAGAAGATATATCATAAAAAATATTGCTAAGAGTCTGAGGGGAGTGGGTTGGGAGGCAGGGTGAAAAGGGTAAAGAAATTAAACAGTACAAATTGGTAGTTATGGGATAGTCACAGAGACATAGATTACAGCAAGGACACATAGTCAGTGATATCATGAAAACTGTGTGTGGCAGGGGCAGTCAACCTTTTTATACCTACCGCCCACTTTTGTATCTGTTAGTAGTAAAATTTTCTAACCACCCACCAGTTCCACAGTAATGGTGATTTATAAAGTAGGGAAGTAACTTTACTTTATAAAATCTATAAAGCAGAGTTACAGCAAGTTAAAGCATATAATAATATAGTAATTACTTACCAAGTACTTTATGTCAGATTTTCACTAAGTTTGGCAGAATAAATCTTTATAAAACAACTTACTATAGTTAAATCTATCCTTTTATTTATACATTGGTTGCCCTGCTACTGCCCACCATGAAAGCTGGAACGCCCACTAGTGGGCAGTAGGGACCAGGTTGACTACCACTGGTGTATGGGGACAGGTGGGGACTTCAAAGCAGCAGAGAACCACTCTGTAAAGTCCATGACATTCTAACTCCTTTGTTGTACATCTGAAACTAATGCAGAATAATACTGAATGTAAACTGTAATGAAAAAATTAAAATAAATTTAAAAATGGCACCTTGAAGACTATGGAACCTCTCAGAAACCTGAACTGATAGAGACTTTTATTAGTCTTCTCCAGCTCTCAAATGTAGAGCTTCAGAAACAGAAGTCAGCCTCGAAAGGAATTGACGGTGAGCAAAAGTCCATCTGTAAGAAACCAGAACAGACAAAAAGCTGAGTTTTAGAGTCATTTAATTTTTAAAAGAGAGAAAACACAGAAAAATATTTTTAAAAAAAACCAGTCCAAGAAAATGGAAAAGTAGAGAGAGAGAGAGAGAGAGAGAGAGAGAGAAGGGAGAAATAAGAAAGAGAAAACAGTTTTTAATAACATTCTCAAAAATGTGACAATCCCACAGCAGTGATTAGAAATAATCATACCATCATCATCATTGTTATTTTAACTTTACCCAATTAAACAGCTCCAGTTCCCCAGAGTGAGAAGGTTCGACATCTGTCCCCTCAATACCAAGAAGACTGTGCGGAAAAGCAACCATCACTCAAGTGAAAATTACACTCCTTATCTTCGGGGAGCCCATGAAATCCGGGCCGTTTCAAGTGAAGGGTCAGCTCTCAAACACAGTGTTTTTGAAAAGGACTGTGACTATCTTAAACATATATATAGCTATGCAAATTCCACGGTTCCTTTCATGCTATTTTCAGATTGTTTTTCAAATTAAACATTAGGCTCTGCAGCACACAGAGGATGTTAGATTAAAGGGCCTGTTGCGTTCCACAAGGTTTGGGTTTTCCGCATTTGCCTAGAAATAGCTTTACTCTGGGTGGGCCAGGTGAAGGGCAACAAAGTTATTGTTACCTCACTTCCCTTGGCATTTTGGGTGGAGAAGCCAGATGAAAGAGGAAAAGAGAAGAAGAAAAATAAGGAGGCGGCCAGAGAGAAAGAGCAGGGAGTATGAGATGCCTTTTTGGACTCAATGAGGTCAGATGGACCTACCACCGGATTTTTTGTTTTGTTTTGTTTTTTAAAGGACAAATAGAGAGAGGTTAAAAAAGACAAATCAGGCTTGTCACAATGATGAACGCAGCAAGGTTCACCTCTCCAATTGGACATCAGTGCTGGTGTACCCAAGATGTCACAAGGGAAGTACAAACAGACCCCACGCATTTCAGGTCACAATCTCAACTCCTTCCTGTCAACCAGATGGGGTTGTGGCTGCGTTTAATTGATTTACGCAACAGTGATGAGCTTTGGCTGGGAGTTAAAAGAGAAAGGGCGTTCTGCTTGAGCGCTGAATATCACAGCAAAAATGAATGCACCATCACACGTTTTAAAGGGCTCCTTCTACAGTTTCTTCATTAAATTATATAACCTGGCAAAAGTAGTCAGTTTTCTTTAATTTAGAGTATACCAGCAGATTTCTTCCCAGCCAGAGAAGTATGCTTCTAATTATGTGACCGGTTCAGTCGCTGAAGCACACCATACTATTAGTAAGGTGATTGAAGAGCAGTTTTGACAAGCTCCGAACCTGTCACGGACATGAACTTGAGGCCTTAGGCCAACATCTGATTCTTTCTCTCCTCTTGTATCGGAATAATTCACAGTTTTTATTGGGGGGGGGGCGGGGCAGGAGGGTGTTTACATCTTTCACAAACCTTATTTTTAGCAAATTTAACAATAGCTGGAGAAGAAGTGAGGGCTTCGCATTTCTGCCGAGGACCTGGGCTCCCCAAACGCCATTCCCTTCGCCTCCTGTTATAATTTATGTTATGATGACGCTATAAATCAGTCATCTACAGGTTAATTTTTTTTCAACAGCTATTACATCTGCTAGTTTTGCTTTAGGCCATGAAGTAACAAACACAATTGTTATCAAGGAATAAATTCCGCGGCTTAACAGCTCCGTTCATGCTGCTTTCCCAGGGAAGCCGGTGACAGCAGCTGACTCCGTGGCTGGTAATCTCCCTCCCTCCTCCTGCTCCAGCTGCCGCACCGACACAGGCCGCAGGGGCCCTGGAACGCAACTCCGTCCATAGTCAGGCGCAGATGTTCAAAGTTAAATCTTTCAAGGACCCCAAACAAGGACATTTCCCTCAGCTCTCTGGAAGTTTTCCTTCACTTGGGTCATTGTTACTTCCGTCACAGAGTTCACAAACCTTCAGAGGCCGGAGCCTTATCTCCTTGGCGTTTTGGCCACACCCCTTCCCGATGCCATCGCCTGCTTCTTTCCCTGTCATAACCCGTATACACGGGCAAGGTAGCGAGCGTTTCAAGAGACTCAGAATCAATGGGTTTCAAACTCAACTCTACTTGAGGATCACCCGGACAGCTTTGAAGAGTACTGATGCCTAGTATTAATTAGTCTGAGCACCTCTCTCTATGAAGGACCTGAGAGGGATATAATTTCGAGACTCCTTTTGGGAATAATTGTGCAAGGATCCTGTTACTGGGATTTCTAGGAAGTCTGAATGGACACAAAGTATGTGTAGTGTGTGACATGTGCGTGGTGTGTAATGCGTGTGTGTAGTATGCAATGTGTATGTGTGTGTATGTAGTTGAGAGGGAGGTTTCAATGGTGCCCTCCCGACATCATCCTCATGACGCCTCGGCCACATTTCACCCTCATTCAGGTGCCATTACTCGCACCTCTTGTGCTATTCCTCTGTACCTGAAAAGCTTTCTTTCCTCTCACACCACCACTGAGTCCCCCGGTGTGGGTCAGACCCCTTTCATTCTACCCCATGGCACCCTGGGCCTCTCCTTTAGAATATACACCACATGGTTACTTGATGTCTACTTCCACTCTCAGATTCTAAGCACCAGGAGTGCAAGGTTCACCTCTGCATCAGTCAGTGCCATGTTCCCACTACCTAGAGCTGCACCTGGCACATAGCAAAATGCTCTGGCACCATTTGCTGAGTGATTGAAACTGGAACATTATTCAGGCCTCCCAATCTTGAGATTTAAAATGACTCTGCTCCCAATGGCCAAGCGATACCAGTGCCTGTAGGATCCTGTATTACAGTGATGGCGACACAGCTGCTCCTTCTTCTCCAGGGCCCTCTCTGTGTACAGCCAGTAGGTGTATATGGATACCATCTCTGGGGGTCTGGCCTCATCTTGGGCTAGAAGGGACTCTGGCAATTCTAGAGAGAAGGTTTGAGCCCTGCCTCTCATAAGATACTCTATCCGGTGCATGGTGTGAAAGGGAAATGAGAAAGCCTATAAAAGTTCCATTTACAGCAAACGGTGAGTTGTGTTAGCCCTCCCGCTCAGTACAGGGGCCCTACTCCTGTCAGGTGAGCGCCTCAAGCCCCACCAAGGCCATTTACTGGCTGCCTCCCAATCTGTGGGATACAAGCGTGTGCTAAGGGTGGTCTGCACCCTGCAGGAACCACCATGATTTATAAGGCTTGTAAAAGTTAGCTGCCCCCAGAGAAGCTATAAACATCCTGTCCCCCTTAGGATTACATCTCCTCGGGTACGTTTTACTTAGTATCTATTCTACCTTGCCATTGTGTCTTTTACTGGCTAAGTCATCTTCTAAGTTTGAAAGGTGCTCCACTGAGTTCGAAAGCCTCTATTGTTTACCCCTTTCTTTCGGTCTTAAATACATTTTTAAATTCCCTCTCTCCATCTCCCATCTGGTTCTGCACAGCCAGGGCAGGATGGTGGTTGGCTTTGGAAGTGGTTATTAGAAGGCTGACCTTTTTTATGTCTTAATAGAAAGAGTTGGACTGTCAGCCAAGTCAAAGAAGTGGCGACATCCTTCCGGCTAGAATAAGGAGTCAAGCTACACATGCAAATTTCACCCCCGTGAGTGACTGTTCATGGCTTCTCCCACCCCCACACAGACCCTCACTGTTGGCAGAGCCCTAGGCTTCCAGTGCCCCGTCCTGTCCTGTGTGCGAGCCTGGCAGCAGCTCAATGGGGCACTGGGCTCCTGACTTAGAAAGCTCCTGTCCCACCCCCTCCAGTGTCCTCCTGAGTACTCTGTGAGCTCCTGCTTCCTCTGCAAACCAGGAGGGTGAACCCCCTCACCCACAGTGCCCCTTCCATCGTAAAACCTGAAAGGATATGATAAGACCTGTGGCATAGACTGAACACACATGGTTTGTTTTTCTTCTTTTTTTTTTTTTTTTGACAATATTTGAAATGACTTTTTAAAAGATTATTTTATTTATCCCCTGCTCCGAAAGGGTGAGACAAACTTCGAATGTGCCTACTTTAAAGAAAGAAAAAATGTTAGCCCCTGGGAGATATATAATATATATATATATATATATATATATATATATATATATAGAGAGAGAGAGAGAGAGAGAGAGAGAGAGAGAGATCAAGATATGTATTTCTTTCAGCCACACAAAAATAGTCAATTACTTTTTGAGTTCCAAGTAGGTGTCGGATACATGCTAAATACTATGCAGGAATTTCCACTGAATTACTTAGACACATTCTAATCAAATTTACCATCTAATTATGAGCAACATCACCACTTAATTCAGAGCAAGCAAATCATCTCTGATTGATCTACTAGTAGGGTCTCGTGTAACTATCACTAGGCTGGGATTTAGGAGACCTGAGTTCAGTGTTCCCCCCCCCTAAATGGGACCTGACTCTCATCCAAATAAATTAATTTTGTGCTCAGTCTTTGAAATAGGACCCCTCCATCCCTTTCCAGGTCTTAAACTGTACCATCTACAAAAGACTGTTGCAAAAGATGGTCATCGTCATTGGAAACTGAGAAAATGCAAATTTAAACCACAATGAGATGTCACTACACACCTATCAGGATAACTAAAATAAAAAATAGTGACAGCACCAAATTCTGGCAAGTATGTGTAGGAAATGAATCCCTTATATATTGTTGGTAGAAAATAACATGGTAGTGTCCTGCTGGAAAACAGTCTGGCAGTTTCTTATTAAACGAAATGTTCAGCTCCTACAATAGAAGGCCACAGTTATATTCTTGGACATTTATAGCAGAGATATGAAAATTTAAGTTCACATAAAAAACTGTGTAGCTACTCACCGCAGATTTATTAGCTTGAAATTGGAAACTACCCTGATGTCCTTCAGTGAATGAATGGTTAAACAAAGCATGATCCAACCGCTCCATGGAACACTACGCAGCAATGGAAAGAAACACACAACATCTCAAATGACTCTCCAAGGCATTATGCCTATCGGGAAGAGACAATGCAGAGGTTTCGTACAATATGATTCTATTTATATAACCATCTTGAAATGGTAAAATTATAGAAATGGAAAACAGATTAGTGGTAGCCAGGCCACAGGGATGGAGGAGGGGTGAGGTAGGAATATAGTTAGTATAAAAGGTCAAAAACAGGAATCCCGGTGGTGATAGGATTCTTCTATATCTTGACTGTATCAATGACAATTTTCTGGATATTGTACATTAGTTCTTCTAGATGTTACCATTGGGGGGAATACACAGAATTCTTCTACCCTTTTTCCTTACCCCTGCATTGGAATCTACACCTACCTCAGATAAAAAGTTTAAATTTTTTTTTTTTGTATTTTTCTGAAGCTGGAAACAGGGAGAGACAGTCAGACAGACTCCCGCATGCTCCCGACTGGGATCCACTCAGCACGCCCACCAGGGGGCGATGCTCTGCCCCTCCTGGGCGTCGCTCTGTTGCGACCAGAGCCACTCTAGCGTCTGGGGCAGAGGCCAAGGAGCCATCCCCAGCGCCCGGGCCATCTTTGCTCCAATGGAGCCTCCGCTGCGGGAGGGGAAGAGAGAGAGAGGAAGGAGAGGGGGAGGGGTCGAGAAGCAGATGGGTGCTTCTCCTGTGTGCCCTGGCCGGGAATCGAACCCGGGACTTCTGCATGCCAGGCCGACGCTCTACCACTGAGCCAACCAGCCAGGGCCAAAAGTTTAATTTTAAAAACACACTAATTCATCTTTACTGTTGTGTTGTGCTCCCCAATCCCAGCATTAGGCCTGATGAAAATTGGGGGGAGACCTCCCTCTGTGATGCTGAATTCCAGCGCCTTGCGTTTGCCCTCAGCAGTTGTGAGCAGGACTTGACAGAGAGACCTTCTCAAGGTATAAAGCACAGGTGGCCTCTCCAAAGAGAGAGCATCCCTAGCTCCAGGCTGAATGGAACTTTTACTATCCTGACCACTTGAAAAGCTATTTGCAGCGCTGTGCTAATGAAGGTCAAGTGCTTTGCTTCTGTTGGCGGAAGCAGCGAATCTGGCTCTAATGATGTTCTTCCTAGCAATCCAGGTGCTCACAGCACCCTCACGCTAGCAAGGACAGACTTAAGAAGGCCAACACTAACCCCGTTTTCTGATGAAACATTGCCATAAAAGATGTAATGCTCCACCATCTGAACAAGAAAGCTCACTCAAAGTCCACGGAGGGAATGACCGAGCTGACAAAAGTTAACATTTATTGAACACTCACAGTGTACCTGAATGCGTGATCTCATTTAATCCACACAGGCATCAGAAGAATCGAGGATAAACTATTATCCTTTTAGTGTACATGGGTGAAAGCTAAACTTCAGAGAGGTCAGAGAAACATGCTGAAGGGAAGAAAGGATGAGGCCCGGATTTCCACTGAGGCACAGAGCTGGGTCCTCTAGCCCCAGGCTGCCTAGCGGGCCTTACTGACAGGCGTGCCGTAGAACACAGGTACGCCAGAGCGGGGTCAAGGTGTGCCGAGAAACACTCATCAGGTACAGAAAAAGAAATTAGAACCTAATTTTTACAGCTGTTCGAAACTTTCCAACAGCTGAAGTTATAATGGCATAGAATTTGTGTATGGCTCCTTCTATCATGAACTTGGTGATTATTCTCTTAGCGCATGTGGCTCTAATACCTAATACCCACTTCCAGAGAGAACTCTGGAGTGGTTGTACCATGTACCTGCCCACCCCCTCCAACCTCTACACTATAATATTCCAGTTAGTTTGATTATGGCTTTTGTCTACATTTGGGTTTAGCGTCAGGGAAGTTCTTCATTTTACATGCACATGTAAAGCCTATACTTTGCTTTAGATATGTTGGTCTTATGTTCATATTTTTTTCCTCTAATTAAAGGTATGAATGACTATTATCTTATAGTTATTATCATCTGTAAGTAGCTGTTTCTGAACTCAAAAAATTTACTTTATTGAATTCCTCAACCATTGCTTAATGGTCACAGTTAAAATTTGACCCTTGCTAGAACTATAATAAATGATAATTTTTTTTAAGAAATTAAAAAAAATATGTTCCCAAAAATAAAAGTTAAATATTATTTAGTAAAATTAATTAGTTAAAGAGAACCATAATTTTTATAGTGTTAGAAAATGATTATTCAAAATAGTTATTGATCATAGAGGAGTATAAATATTTCAGGATTCTTTTATAATTTTAATTATTAAATTTAATAAAATTAATATACTTCAATAATTTTTTTGATGTTTACTACACAGCTAACTTTTCAAACTTTGATGTGACTTGAATCAAATATTCTGAAGAAAGCAGACTCTTAAATTTTTTAAATTGATTTTCTAACTCTTTAAAACATACGGTTTCTTTAAATGATTTATGTTTAAACAGCTTTAATTTGTACAAATATTTATTGTGAACTTGTAAAATCAGGAATTTTGCAGGATATACACAGCAATCCCTTTCTGCAAAAAAAACAAAAAATAACTCTTTTTTTTTTATTTTTTAATTTGTTGTGTTGACATGGTTTCAATTGTTAACTTTTTAATAAGGCAATCCAATGAAAAATATCTCAAACATAGATTAGTATGCTCTGATAATCCTTCTTATCCTCAACCTAAATGTCCTAGTTGCTAGGAAAATTATCAAAATAAGCCATGGTGTCCAGGTCAACTACCTCTGCAGCCACTACCCAAAGCAGCCAGTTTACCCAATGGGGGTGAGGGTGGATATTAGAACATTTTAAAACATCTGCAAGTGTGAAATAAGAAAGTATCAGATCAAAGAGAGGAAGCTAGTTACAAGGTCAGTTGAGCAATTAATAGGCAAAGACAAAAAGTCTCACGCAAGTCCAGAAGCTTTCATTTTCCTTTCCTGGAGAGAAACTGTCAAATCCATGCTTAAGAATAATAAAGAAATTAAAAAGATGCCACACTTTTTTGTGTGTGTGTGTGAGAGAGAGAAGGGGAGATAAAGAGACAGACTCCCACATGTGACCCAACCAGGATCTACCCGGCAACCCAGTCTGGGGCTGATGCTCTAATACTGAGCTATTTTTAGCACCTGAGGTGGATGTGCTCAGACCTACTGAGCTATCCTCAGTGCCTGGGCCACACTCAAACCAATCAAGTTATTGGCTGTGTGAGGGAGGAGAGTTTGGGAAGAGGGAGGGGGAAAGAAGCAGATAGTAGGTTCTCCTGTGTGCCCTGACTGGGAATGGGACCTGGGACATCCATATGCCTGGTTGCTGCCCTATCCACTGAGCCACCAGCCAGGGCCAAGGTGCCACTTTTAAATAATACAGTTACCCTGTTTCCCCGAAAATAAATAAGACCTAGTACAGTTTTTTTCAAGCTTAGAAATATAAGGCCTCCCTTGAAAGTAGAACCTAATGCATCTTTAGGAGCAAAAATTAATATAAGACACTGTCTTATTTTGGGAGGAAACAGGGTAGATTGTTTGTATATGGAAATAGAGTCACAAGAAATTATTGATGGAATTCAGAGTTTGGCTGGTTATGCTGATGTTTGTGATGACATGACTACTGTATACTAATAAATGTTGATTTTTTTGGTTCAACAGTAAGTGTGAATTCTTCTTCATGGAAAAATAAGACATCCCCTGAAAATAAGACAGAATGCATTTTAGGTGCAAACATTAATATAAGACAGTGACTTATTTTCAGGGAAACACGGTAGTAGAGTGGTGTCATGCCAGATAAAAATAATTGATTCCAAAGGTTATTCTGAAGGATGGATGATTCTTTGGAAATCTGTAGCCATGCTCAGTTAATGACATTGCTGAGAGTCCTCCACAAGTTGTCTTGGAAGAATATTGTTCTACAACGTAACAACAATTAGGAGGATATTAGTAAGTTAACTAAATTTAAAAAAAAGTATTCAGAAAGAACTATTCAAAATAGCAAATGATTAATATGAAACACATTTAAAATATCACAAAATAGCTGGAAAGTATGCAGCTGCAAAAACAAAAGTATAAAGATTTACATCAAGAGTTTTGTTTTGAAAACTCCAAGATTCAGTAACTTACTGTTTTCTTCATAGAGCAACTTACTGTCTTGAGAATTGAGATCACATGCAAATGACAAGTTATTAACTTCATTTCCCCACCATTTACTAACCCCAGGCAACGGAAGTGTACATTTAACATCCTGTTAACTAACTAAGGAATCAACAGGTACTGACTGAGGATTTACTACCTGAACCTACTAAGTCAAGCATCACAAACAGAATGATGAATAAGATGAACAAGTTCCTGCTCCCCAAAGAGGTTACATTTTATTTTTAAGCAACAGAGACATTAAAGACAATTAATTACAGTGGTAACAAATTCTCAGAAGTATGAGATAATATGGCAATGTATAATGCGATCCAGATATGGTCTGGGGACTCAGGAAAAGTATTCTTAAGGAAGTGAGATTTGAACTAAGGTCTGAATAAAAAGTTCGACCAGATGTTGAGCAAGACAGGGTGGCCGGGGTGAAGTTGGGGAGCATTCCGGTCCGTGTTAATTCTAGAGACATTGTAATATCTGCAGGACTGAAAGGAGCATGACACATTTGTAAAACTCAAAGGGTCTGTGTGACAATGACCACCTGGAAACCTTTAGTCCAGGGGTCAGGAATCTTTTTGGCTGAGAGAGCCATGAACGCCACATATTTTAAAATGTAATTCCATGAGAGCCGTACAACGACCTGTGTACGTTAAGCATTATCTAATAAAAATTTGGTGTTGTCCCAGAGGACAGCTGTGATTGGCTCCAGCCACCCGCAACCATGATCATGAGCGGTAGGAAATGAATGGATTGTAATACATGAGAATGTTTTATACTTTTAACATTATTATTTTTTTTTATTAAAGATTTGTCTGCAAGCCAGATGCAGCCATCAAAAGAGCCACATCTGGTTTGCGAGCCATAGGTTTCCAACCCCTGCTCTAGTTGAAGGTCCGGGCTAACGTTCATGGTAACTTAGAGCATGGTGGCAACAGCAGAGATGAAGGGAGGTGAAAAAATGTGAAAGCAATTTTCCAAGTTAAATCAGCTAGACTTGGAGATGGCTTAGAGGTGGGAATTAATGGCAGGAGATGAGGTGTCAAGGATGTCTTTTGGATCTCTGGCTTACCCAATTAGACTGGTACCATTCAGTGATGGGAAGAACACCTGGACTGTGAATGGTTTCATACTTTCAGTTTTGAACACACTATATTTGAAAAAGTCCCGGAGAGAGATGTACACTGGAGATGTAAATTTGGGGGTTATTGATGTGGAGGTTAATAAAGTAATAGGCATAGGTAAGATAACCCAGAGCGGATAAAGGAGAAGGTCATTGACTCATTTGTGAGGCCTACTGACACTAAAAGACTTTGCAAGTTTACTTAAGGGGAGATGACAGAGTAGAAGAAAATGCAAGTGATCAGAGCAAATTCTGACTTAGCCAAAGCTCCTGGGTACATACGTACTGCACAATTTCAGTCAATTTCCCTTTGTGGTTACCTAGACACGTGGTTTAAATAGCGACTGTGACTAATAAATAGCATTTAATTTAGTTTTGTTTTTATTTTCCCCCCAGAACTAAAATTTGGGTGAACCCTTACCTTTGAAAGAAAAGATAGTCTAAATTTACTGACCAATATGGTGGTCACTAGCCACCTATGTCTATTTAATTTTAATTACATTAAAATAAAATTAGATTAAAAATGTAACCTCCCCATTACACTAATCCCATTTCACATGCTCAGTAGTACATGCCTAGCGGCTACCATCTGATACTACAAAAGGAACATTTTCATCATCGTAGAAGAGTTCTAAGGATCCGAGCTGGTCAGAGAGAGCCCTGAGTCAATGAGAAGCCAGGATTAAATGCACCAAAAGTGACGTAATGTTTCAAGTATTAAAATACTGCCCACGTTCCAGGTGAGGAAGTCAGGAAGGAGGAGAGAAAATGACAAAGGTCAAAAGGAAGATCAAATGTGGCATTTGCCTCTCTTACAGACAGGAGAACTGTGGCATGTGATGAATGTGTTTCTGAATGTGTTCAAAGGAGAAAGGGAAGAAAGTGGACTAAGGACATTTCTCAACTAGGGACCAGGAATGCAAGGGCTTTAAATTCAAGCTCCGACATGAAGGGGAGAAAGATTCTTCAAGCAGAGAGATAATCCACATTATCAGGGGTCTTTTAACATAATTGCCTCAGATCAGCTAACCATCGTATTTCTTGGTAGGTTAGAAATTCCGCAAATACCACCTGATGAAGGGTACCTTTTAATTTAACCCTTATTCTGTAAAATCCAGGAAAGAACATTAATAACATTAACATTGGTAAAAAGAGTTTTTCTCACTCTAAGAAAACGGATGGAGGAGCTATTTGGATGAGGCTTCTTTCTTTAAATTTAGATTCCAGGCATTATTGTCCCACTCACCTTGGTATAGCCCAGGGGTCCCCAAACTACGGCCCGTGGGCCGCATGCGGCCCCCTGAGGCCATTTATCCGCCCCCTTCCAGAAGAGGCACCTCTTTCATTGGTGGTCAGTGAGAGGAGCATAGTTCCCATTGAAATACTGGTCAGTTTGTTGATTTAAATTTACTTATTCTTTATTTTCAATATTGTATTTGTTCCCATTTTGTTTTTTTACTTTAAAATAAGATATGTGCAGTGTGCATAGCGATTTGTTCATAGTTTTTTTTTTATAGTCCGGCCCTCCAACGGTCTGAGGGACAGTGAACTGGCCCCCTGTGTAAAAAGTTTGGGGACCCCTGGTACAGCCAATGCACTCTCATATTGAGGGAAAGAGGTAACTGAATATCCCAGAAATGTAGCTTCAAAATTCAAACCAGAGGGAAAAAAAATGTTTTTAAATCTGGTATCACAGCTCATTTACCACAATTCATGAGTGCACTGGATATGAAGAATTGAGTTAATTCACTGAAACCATTTTACCGAATATGAATTAACATGTTTTTAGGTTATTTAATAATGGAATCCCTAATTTTCATCCAAACAGTAATAAGCGCACCAGTCTCATCCTTGTCCTAGAAGAGATCATAAAAACCAAAACAATGTTAATGTGAGCCCTTTGTATGGGCCAGGCTCAAACAATCCTCACAATAATCTTGAGGTGGATAATCTTAATTCTGTAAAATTATCCCCATTTTACAGAAGCAAATACCAAAGTGATAACATTGTAATAGGATCAGTGTAACAGAGATCAAATTCCCACACCGAAACTGATCAATAGAACAGGAAAGCATTTCATCTAATATTTAATCAAACCATTAAAACTAGAAATGGCCCAGAATTTCAGTGCAGAAAAAGTGCCATGTGGTGCCGAGTGGTTGAGAAATAGAATTTTTAGGAGTATTATTTTTTAAAGAAAAAAAGACGTGTACTCATTCATGTATTTAAAAATAATGTTCTCCCTGTCTGGCACATATCCAGCACTGCACTATAATCTGGACACAAAAGGCTGCCATGTGAAAGAGAAGAGTGACAGGCAGAGGTGTGTCCTCTAGGACAGTGGTCCTCAACCCCCGGGCTGTGGACCAGTACCGGTCCACAGAGAAAGAATAAATAACTTACATTATTTCTGTTTTATTTATATTTAAGTCTGAAGGATGTTTTATTTTTAAAAAATTACCAGATTCCCTCTGTTACATCCGTCTAAGACTCACTCTTAACGCTTGTCTCGGTCAGTGATACATTTATCCATCCCACCCTAAAGGCCGGTTCGTGAAAATATGTTCTAACATTAAACCGTTCCATGGCCCAAAAAAGGTTGGGGACCATCGTTCTAGGATACTCTCAACAGTCACATAACGCATCCTCACTCTCAGTCTTTCTCTCACCCCTTCTTTTTCCTTTCCTTCTCTCTGTCATCCTGTGGCTCAGCCTCTTGCTTTATCTCTTATGTCTGTATCCATGCACTTCTAGAAAGACTGGAGGTGGTCTACATCTTTAATCAGAGAGTGAGTGCAGCCATATGTCTTCATTTGCCTAAGACAGTCCGGATGTACGCCACCTGCTCAGGTATAATTATCAATAGTGCTTCTTTTTACTCTCAGAAGTGCCTTGATTTGGATGATAAATAATACGATCGGCCTCAAAATAATACCTGACTTTGTGGAAACAGGAAGGCACATTCTTGTCAATGTACCTACAGCTGATTATCTTCTAGAAAAAAAAAAGTTTTTTAATTGTTTTGACTTTCTATTACTGGAAGGCATCTTAGATCAAAAACTGCTTTTCACTATGTGTCAGAGCAAGCCGTGCTTAGGGTCAGTGGCAGAATCAGAATTAGGAGAGAAAGAAGGCCAGTTTGGAAGACAATAGCTTTCATAGATGTCTTGTTCAAAAAGGTTTAGTTAGGGCCCTGGCCGGTTGGCTCAGTGGTCGAGCGTCAGCCTAGCATGCGGAAGTCCCGGGTTTGATTCCCAGCCAGGGCACACAGGAGAAGCGCCCATCTGCTTTTCCACCCCTCCCCCTCTCCTTCCTCTCTGTCTCTCTCTTCCCCTCCTGCAGCCAAGGCTCCATTGAAGCAAAGTTGTCCCGGGCACTGAGGATGGCTCTGTGGCCTCTGCCTCAGGTGCTAGAATGGCCCTGGTTGCAACAGAGCGACGCCCCCGGATGGGCAGAGCTTCGCCCCCTGGTGGGCCTGCCGGGTGGATCCTGCTCTGGCGCATGCGGGAGTCTGTCTGACTGCCTCCCCGTTTCCAGCTTCAGAAAAATACAAAAAAAAAAAAAAAAAAAAAAAAGGTTTAGTTAGGTTCAAGTTCCCTAAACTTTCCCTGGAAAAATCTCATCCCAACCCTTGTTGACTCCAAGTAAGGCCCACCAGTCAAACTCCCTCTCCATAAACTCTACCTCTGAATTTCCAACTGCCTATTAGAAATGTCTGTCCACTGTCCAGTGGGTATTTCAAGTCAGCATGTCCATACTGAATTCATTACTCCCCCTTCCATCTCTTTCCTCCAGTTATTCCCATCCGAGAGCACAGCGGATATTTGCATTAGCCACACAAGGCAGGAAGAAAAACTAGCCTCATCCCTTTTTCCTCCTACTCTCTCACTTTCAGTGTGATGGACAGCTGTCACGGCTCTTTTTCCTTCTATGGTCTCATCTCCTAGACCCGGTAAAAATTCCTGTCTTCGTTGGGGTTCCTCAGAGCTGACCCTGAGACCAGTTTCAGGGGAGGGTGCTTTGTTTGAGAAGTGATCCCATGGAGAACAGTGGGAAAAGGAAACAGCAAGTCACCATCGAGGGCACTGTGGTGCCTTCTGAGAGGCTGCGCTGAGCGCACTGCAGAGGGGTCTGCCCCGCGGGAGGAAGCTGGAATATCTATCCGCCCACCCCCATTCATCATTGGTGAGGGTTGCTCCCCGGACATATGTCTCTTAGCACTTTCAGGGTCTGCCCACTGGCCAAGCATCTCTTTCTGCCAGAGAACTTTCAGAAGAGGGTCACAGAAAGCCTTTGGTGTATTCTGGAACTTTACTCAGTGACTTCCAAATAAGCCATGCATGCTGGTCTGCTGTACCCGTCCCAGCTCTTATTGACACCAGGCCTGGTGAGAGGGCGCTAATGTGCCCCCTTACCTCCCGTCACTGCCTTTCTCCTTCCTCTCCCACTCTGCAGCCCAGGTGATGGCTCTGAACGTGGCATGAGGGTGTGAGCAAGCCTCGCCCACCATGGGACCTTTAACGGTTTTTCAAGGACTCGGAAGTACTTTAACTCTCTCACCTGCCTTCTGCCAGCTCTCTCTGTATCCTCTGTCACCTCTCTATCCCACACATGCTCTTTCATTCCTCAATATCTTACTTTCTCTGCCAAGAACCTCTTTGTTCCTCTCTCCCTGGCCCTCTCTTACCTCTGACCCACCCCTCTGTCCATCCAATGGGCATGTGCTCTTCTCCTAAGGATAAGGCAATATCCTCAGTTTAGATAATGCCTCCTCTATAGTCTTTACGCACCGCTCAGGTAAGTTAACCCTGCAGTGTTTTTTGTCCCCAGTATGCCATGTGCATAATTTTATTTCCCCTACCTCGAAGAATACCCCTTGAAGGTTGACACAGCATCTCAAGTGCTTTTCAGAGCAGTTCCAGTGAATTAAAACCCCCTTCAGTAGTCTGGCAAAGCCTCACACCTTTTCTTCAAGTAATGTTTTAAATCCTTAAAATAAAATGTGTGGAATTACAAAGGAAACAAGCTATATTAAAATATAATCATGAGAATATTTTAAAAAAATTATGATGTCACAACATATTTATGCTTCTTTGTTAGTACATTAACCAAGCACCATTTTTTCAACTAATGAGAAGCATAAATAATAATATTAAATAATCATAATGTGATATAGGAATATAGCCTTATATTAATTCTTTTGTGTTGTGTTGCCTTTATAATTGGGGAAAAAATGATGCTAAGTCTAAGGTAAAACGTTAGTGAAAATAAAGAAGATAATTTTTCCTTCTCAGTCTATGGCACTGTGAATTATCACCAGGGACCCCTTGAGGTTCGGTGGACCCCAGCTTAGGATAAGTGACTGCTGGGTCACCACCAGCTCTTTCGATGAACCTCTCTTAAGGAGCATGTGGACACAACTTTGGAAAGCACCAGTATCAACCGGGCTACCTGGACACAAAGGCTTTTTGCATGGTGATTTCTCCAAACTGATTTGCCAAGCTAGCGTTAAAAGTCAAAACTGAAGAGAGGTTTCCAAACCATGCTTCTTAGGGTAGAGTGGGGTGAGACAAGAAGGGAGAAGTGAGGACAATGTCACAGCTGGAAGAGCTCCAACCTCCAGCTCCATGCTCGACTTTGTTCTGTATGTGATTTTTCTCAAGATTTGTCTTCCAAAGAACCCCCTTGGAGTGCACGTATGTTACCTAGGAGAGGAGGGGAGCCCCACATCTTTCCCAGGCTGTGGCTATTGAGGGGGATGCTAACAGGCCTGGACGACTTGAGCTGTGTTAGCAGCAGGCTCTCAGCCCCTGTTAGTTCATCAATATACCACAGTGCAATCATGCGGCAGGGTGGAGAGGCTTGGAGGACTGGGAATGGCATACGCAGACAGCTTGAATAGAAGAGATTACAATATTAACTGCTTTCAGGGTCTTCAACCTCAAATCCCACCAGTCGGAGAGAACGACAGAATTCAGAGACTTGGCGCTCCCTGGAGCCTTGCACGTAAGCAACAGCCTTACTCAAAGGCTACAGTGCGAGAGGAAGCCCTCGAGGAGTAGTTCACAATTTGTGGCCTCCTGGATGCCTGTGGACAAGCCTTCCACTCGGATGGAAGCAGACCCAGGGGAAGCAGCACCTGCCCAGGGAAGGGAAATGCTCAAGGAAGTCCCAAACAGAGAACACAGGTTCACAGCTGGCTTATTACACACACAAGCTCTGTTCTCTTTCCAGAGAAACAGCAGGATTGGGAATGACAATTCACCTCAACGATTTTAAAAGAAAAGAGATGGAAACAAAGGGTGGCTAATGCACCTAAAACCTGAAAGATAAGTGAATTGTAAATACACATTATTTTGGCTTTAGGCTTTTTTCTTTGGTTCTTACCCATCCAGGAACATCCTCTCCCCACTCCCTACCCCCCACCCCTGCCCCAGGCTCTCTTTTCTAGCACTTTCTGCTCATCTTCAATGGTCTAGCTACAACCTTCACCACTCAATCTTTTCCAACTACCTCTGCCCACACCTGCCTTTCTCATCTGAAATCTTTCACTAGATGTTGGTCACAGAGTGATAAGAGTCATTGTTACAACCATAGCTAACATTTATTAAGTGCTAATAAGTGTTAAATGCTTTACAAGGATTATCTTATTTAATCCTCAAAACAAACTGATGAGTGAGGTCATTTTATTAACCCCATAGTACATATAAGGAAACTGAATATTGGCCTCAGATCTTTTCCCCCTCTGTCTCCATACCCTTGGCCAGATGAGTTCATACCACTAGATGAGTACAGGATGTTTCTGGACCATATCTTTAGGCTCAGCCACGTGATTTGCTTTGGCCATAGGTGAGCAAAATCTTGAAATAGATTTGCACAGAGGACCTTTGCTTCCACCATTTCCATAAAGTATAAGCTCATCAAAAAAGGGATAACAAACATAGAAAGCAGACTTGAGCCCAACTGCCACCAAGTCTCAGCCAGCTAGATCTTCTACTTGAAGGACAGTTGCTGAGCCTAGACCAGCTGACTCCTGATCACATGAGCAAGAATCAGTGACAATTATATTAAGTCACTGAGCACTGAGGTTTTGGCACAAAGAGGTTAAGTCACCTGCCCCAGTTCTCACAGGTAATGGTGATGAGACGATTCCAACACAGATTGGTTTGAATTCAACTCCCACCTTGTTAAAAACTATGACTTTCATCACCACCACCACCAATCTAGTCTTCATCATCCATATCCAATACATTTACTGAATGCTTACTTCACAGTGCCAGACATCCTGTGAAGTACCATTCATGTATTATCTTAATGAATGCATCAACAACCTCTGATGTAGGTACTATCAGTGACCACATTTCACAGGAGGTCCAATGAAGCCAGTTGCTTGCCCAAGATCACACAGCCAATAAGAAAATTTGCATTCATCTCAGATCTGCCCATTTCAGAGTGTTTCAAACTGCCATACTCTATTTCAATACACTGTTACCATTAGAGAAAAATTATAACCATCATTAGAGAGAGATGTTAATAATCAGTTATTCCAAGAATGTCTCCTTGCCCAACATTTTCCAAGAGGCTCCCTTAAAACCTTCCTACCATAACTGCCTTTGAAAACATCTATCATAGTTTTGAATGGTTTTATAAATAGTAAACTTAGTTTTCAAGTATCTTGGATACCTATTTCAACTATTATTTTGAAAATGAGGAACCTGGAGCTTAAAGAAATAATTTTCTGTTTCAGTTACATGCAGCGAATCTACAGGATAGCAAAGGCTAGAATCCTGCGTGCTCAACTTCAGCCTTCGGCTAGGGGGGAGAGGTATATCAGCCAAACTGCACAGAGCACAAGTCAAAACCTTTTGTCTAAATTCTCTTGAAAAAGATGTTTAGTCAAAGTTTCTATTTTTAGCTTTACTGTCATGCTCATATCTAGAGGTATCTGAAGGCAGGGTCAGTTTTATGGGTGTTGCAAACTATATAGACATATAAGATCCCTGTCCTTAGTTTAAGGCTCTACTGTCATCATATAGAAATCCTAATTTTTCCCCCTTGAGTTGAGAGAGACAGAGAAGGAAAGGGAGAAGGAGAATGAGAGAGAGAGAGAGAGAAAGAGAGAGAGAGAGGCATCAACTCATTGTTCTACTTAGTTGTTTCATTAAACTGTGCACTCATTGGTTGCTTCTTGCTTCTGCCCTGACCGAGGATCAAACCTATAACCTCGTTGTGCCAGGATGATGCTCTGTCTACAGAGCAACCTGGCCAGGACCTAACTCCTAATAATTTTAACAAAACACCCTGCTATTATATTTTGCACGGAGCCCTATAAACTATATAGTCAATCTTGTGGAGGTATCTAGTGTGTCCTTAGCTTTTGGGAGGTTATTTAATATATGTACTGAGTTTCTCCTAGCTTTCCACTCTACTGGCTATCACCTACAAGAGTCTGTTAGCCCAAGAAGCAGAACATAAAGAGGAGAACTGAAGCATGGTAATAAGTCAAACAGTTTAATGACACCTCTATGCCAATCCACACCCACTAACTCTGTGTTAAGGATGATGTTAAAAGCAGAGAAATTGGTGGAAAAGACTAAGAAGCAATGAGCCTACCCAGAGGTCTCATTTTCCCTTTTCTTTTATTTATTTATTTATTTATTTTTGACAGAGTCAGAGAGAGGGATAGATAGGGACAGACAGACAGGAACGGAGAGAGATGAGAAGCATCAATTATCAGTTTTTTGTTGCGACACCTTAGTTGTTCATTGATTGCTCTCTCATATGTGCCTTGACTGTGGACCTTTAGCAGACCGAGTGACCCCTTGCTCGAGCCAGCGACCTTGGGTCCAAGCTGGTGAGCTTTTGCTCAAACCAGATGAGCCCACACTCAAGCTGGCGACCTTGGGGTCTCGAACCTGGGTCCTTCCGCATCCCAGTCTGACACTCTATCCACTGCGCCACTGCCAGGTTAGGCTTCCCTTTTCTTGAACTAAGAACAGAACCAGGGTGAACCTCAAAATACTTGCAGTTGAGTTTTGGCCAATTGCTGAAAGTGATCCTTCTTAATTTGGATAATCCTTCTCCCATGTCCACATCATGCTTCATACAAGTCGTTCCTGCCAGAAAGTCATTCAAAATTCTCATCTCCCCAGAATCATAAGAAGCCATTTTGAGTGAATAACACTATTTTGACTCTGAAGATAAGACAGAACAAGCATGCAATTTTTTAAGTAAGAATAGATCATGAATTTATTCTTCCCTTCCCTTTCTCTACCTTCATAGGTTAAAAAAAAAAAAAAGGTAATATAGGGCCTTATAATTAAAAAACCGTATCTCCTAGGGAATGGTAAGATTCATATAAAATATCAATCATAATATCATAGGAGTATAAAGAACCTTGCTTCTCCCCTACCCTAACCTTGTTCTTATATGTGAAACACTAAGAAATGGAGAGATTAAGTCAACAAATACATGCTGGTTATGAACAAAAGCAGTGGCGTTTTTACCCCATGAGATAGGAAAAGACTAAAACTTCCATAAAGGTAAACTAATAGGAAACTATAAATGAATTGTGTTGCTACATAGAGTCATCTGAAAGAGTTTTATTAAAAATGCCTCCAAAGTATATTACATTTTATATTATACCAGGTGGAGCTAGGATGAGGGAGGGAGTTTATAGAGGAACTGTTGAACACAATTTTATTAGAATGGTTGTTCCCTTGATTATAATAAGGAGAGAAATAAGACTTATTGGTTTGGTTATTTGAAACATGCATATGCACAGTTTCTCACACAACTCCAGGTTTGAGAAGGGTGAAAGTTCCTTTCTTCGGCTCAGAGTGAGCTTGAAAATGTTTTATTACTATTACAGGAAACCTGATTTAAGTATCGTCTTTTATGAAATGCTCCCATTGTTAAGAAACATTCTTGATTCCATTTTCTGCTATTATGATGGTAAATGCTGGTTAAAAGTAATGGATTGTACATAACACAGAGTAAAACCAATGTGCAGCCCTCAAGCAGATTAAAGTCAGGGGTTAGATAAGACATTTTAGAATATCAAGGTAATTTGCCAAACACAACATGGGGAGAGGGAGGAGAAAAAAGGTATATTCTTTTATGTTTCATTCCTTAAGGGGGACGTCTAAAACATGCATCGATTTAACATGGCTCGGAAATTAAAGTTATGATATCAATAACATATACCTAACCACATGTTAGGACGAAGAAAGATTGTACGGTAGAATACAGGAGTCTTCCTTGTGCAAATCCCATTAGTACCAATAGGGAGTTATTCATGCATACAAATCCCTCCCATCCTTTCCCTCCCCACCCCAGACACAGACACCCTTGTTCTGAATGATCCGTGTATTTATCTATTTCACATAAATCAAGAATTTAATAAAAAAACATCTACCAACATGGCCATTTGAGACATGAATCATGAGTGCTGTATGTATAAATCATATAGTCCTTAAAAGCATTTGTGATACAGCTCCTTTCATGCAAACCGCCCAAATGTTTTAGAGAGCTAAATCATAAAGAAAAGGAAAATGTAGTAAATAAAAATGGAAAACCAATGGTTAACCAACCTAATGAATAAAATGTCTAGATTGCTCTCATCTCTGAATGGATTCCTTAGAAATTTTAATGGGAGCAGAGCAGGATTTTCCAAGGGGTCATTGCATTCAGTAAGGCAACTGAATATGTTTGTAGTCAAAGATTTTCTTTGAGGAATGCTTCTGGAAAAAAAATTAACACCTCGAATAAGAAGTAAAAAGAACATTGGAGTCAGAAGAGTGTATCAGAAATAAAGAGAGTCAGTGGAGAAGGGCAAAAATATTGACAATTGATGTGACCCTGAGGTGTTCAGCAGAAATCTTACTATTTACAATCCCACTGACTTCAAATCTTCATTAAAAAAAAAAAAATGTGTGCTTTTCTCTGAGTAATTCCTTTTTAATTCACTCCCTTGGCAGAGAGGAAGGCCAATTGCACTATAAAAAAAGTTTCAATTACTTACCATAGGTTTCAAACCTGTAACCTCCTAAATGGCTGGTGATCTGAATCTCTTGTTGGACTGCCGTGAAGAAGACCTTCTCTTTATCCCAGTGGAGACAGTGTACGTCCTTCCCATCTTTTGTTTTCAAAAACATAAATGCATACATTTGTTTTTTTATATTTCCTCTCTGATTATTTTACTTCCTGAAAGAAATAGCATTTGGCTATTTCTGAGCTGATTTTTTTCTATGTTTGTCTACTTATTTTGTGTTGCACTCACGAGACTGAGAGCTTCCTGAGCATAGGAAACTCATCTTTTATCATTAAAGAACCTAACATCATTTCCAGCATCATACGTGCCATAGGTGTGATAGGTAGGTAGGTAGGTGGGTAGGTGGGTGGGTGGGTGGGTGGATGGATGGATGGATGGATGGGTGGGTGGACAGATGGATGGATGGACGGACGGATAGATAGATAGATAGATAGATAGATAGATAGATAGATAACAAATTGAGTAGAATGAATTCATAGTTAGGCAACTATGATGTAATTGATCAGAGCCTATCTTTTTGGATGCATCTAGTTGAGCAAGAAGATGAGATTTTATTTGTTTCTTTAATTTTTAATTTTTTTCTATTTAATACAGCAGCTATACAATAATATATCAGTTATATTCATTTCAGGTGTACAATCTAGTGAATTAACATTTTTATACCTTATAGTGTGATTAACCCATTAGTTCTGGTGCTCATCTGCCAATTTATCACAATATTATTGACTATATTTTTCTTTACCCTCTTTATCCATATCCCAAACTCCCTCCCCCTGGCACCCATCTCTTTGGTCTCTCTTGAAGATGAGGTTTTAATGTGTACTGTGCACAGCCTCACACCATCTGCTAATTCAGGGGATGGCTCAGCTACAGCCCTAACCATGTCCAATGACTGACCACTGTGGAAGTACAAGGGCTCAGCCAACATAACCAACTTGGAACGATGCAGAAGGACACTGTGAGCTTCGAAGCCCTCCCTAAGCTTAGCCAAAGCTGCTGATGGGCCTGCATCACAGTTCAACTCTTCCATGTGCCCCCTCCTGCTCTGTAATAAACATCCTGCCCACTAACCCAAAGACACCTATGTGCAAAATAATGGGAAAGCTAACAAGCAGAAACTCAGGTACAAAAATGACTCAGATGATTTCCTTTGGCCGTGAAGTCAAGCACCCTCACCTTCTAACTCTCAAGACCACCAGCCAGTTGCCAGGACAACACAAGCATCAGAAAGGATACAACCAGTGGTGGGATTCAAATGATTTAACAACTGGTCCTCTGCCCTAATGACCATTTTAAGTATAAAAAAACCCAATATACCGAAAGGTAGTTTATTATTTCATGCATGTAATACTTAAATAAGAACAATAAAAGAGATACACAAAACCAGGTTGTAAGAAAGAGTTTTAAAAGATTAATGGAAAGATATTAAATAATACCTGACAAAAAAATACAATAAAACTCTTATGATATTTCCATGTTGCTTCTTGATTGGTGTCCTCATTTACAATCTTTTTTTTCACCTGTAGACGGAATGAACATGACTACAGATGCTTAGTATATGCTGTTGCATGAAAAAGAGACTAAGGAATGTAAATTTGTGATTTCCACATGGAGTGGCTGCCCAGGCGCCCACCTTAGATAGAACCCTGATTACAAGTGCCATTTTCACAACTGGTTCACTGAAGTCAACAAAAAATTAGGTATTCGTTCTGCCGAACCCGTGCGAACCAGCTGAATCCCACCACTGAATACAACACAGCTATTGATTTCGGAAGAAGACGGAGGGCCTGATTTGTGAGTAGACAACATGTGCTATATGGCCCAAGGCTGCTACATCTGAGGTCGCAGAGTGTGGCCACTGGAGCAAATAACCAGCCTGCCTCATCCTGCCTGGTTTAGAGAACTTGCTGGAAGACCTTTGCTTAAACACAGTTGCCCACATTTGGCCTCATCAGAGAAACGGGGGCCTCATATGAGGGTCTTTTTCAAATGCTGCACCTGCCCTAGTATGTCCTCAGGCTCTCCTTTCAGTTTCCCGGGGCCTCAGTTTACCCACCTGTACATATTTCCTGCATTACTTCAAAGAGGTGCTGGGCGACTTAATTAATGTTTATCAAGCACATCTTATATGAAAGGAATCACGTGCAGTGAGTTCAAAGTAGTTGTGGCCCTGCTATTTCTTTCATGTGTGCTTAGAAGATTTTTCAGCTTTGATAAGAACTCAAAAAAAAAAAAATAAAATAAAATAAAAACACAAAACCCCGCTTGTACCAGTGCTTGGATTTGGGTCCTCACATTGTGATGCTGTCAGCGTTTTCCTTGGATATCACAGAAAAATGAATATAAATCAGCCAGGCAATTGCTTCCATGAACCACACTACCATTCTCCAGGTGGTCAAGGTTTAAAAACCCGAGAATCATTCTAATGTCCCCCTACTTGGTTACTACTACCCCTGCCACATGCAAACACACTTATGCATCACCCAGGTTTATTAGTGATTTCTACCACTTCATTTTCCCTCTGTCCTCTCTCTTTAAATCCCTGGGATAACTTTCTTCTAGTCCTTATTTCTTCCACAGACTTGAAGCCACTGGTCTGGCAAATTTCATATCAGGTAAACACCACCTCCCAACCATAAGAGAGCATTTATTTATATATCTGCATCCATCTCATCTCAAGTCCAGTATGGGATTCCCATTGCTTCAGTGTAAAATCGAAAATTTTAGGAATACATTCAAGGTATATCATTATATGGTCTCTGTCTGTATCTCCAGTGTCATCTCCCACCACAACCCATCCAACACACATACAACTCTGCTTTTAGCACTCCAAGATTTTAAGGACATCTCTTCTTTGGGTGCAGACACAATGCTTTCCCCCGCCTTCATCCCCTAAGCCTTGGCTTCTTGCTTTCTTCATCGAAACTTATCATTACTCTGACCCAATATCCCCCAAAACTTTCCTAACCTATGCCTACTTTTTACCACGTCTGGATTGTAGAATAATCATATTCATATTCAACTTACCCACTAGTCTATAACTTCCATATGGTAAGGAAAGATACTTTTCATTTTTGTATCCCCAGGGTTCCTAGCCAACTAGAGATATTCAATACAGACTCATTGAATAAATAAATATAAATGATTAAACAGGGAAAGAGAGATGAGTTCAGGCACTTCTAAAACCCATGGATTTCAGAAGCATCCTTGTTTCTACCAAAAACAAACAAATAAATCAAGCCAGGACCTTGGTTCGTTTGTGAATGGTCCATAAAACAATTAAGGTAGAACAGGATGGGAAAACTGGTTATTTTAATATAAAAACTTCCAAGACAAATTCTTGCAAAATATTGCCAAGTTTCACTGGAAACATAACAAGGAAGGCAGGGAGAGTAATAAGCTGGTTTGATCAAGGAGGAAATAGTAATTAACATGTAACTAAATTCAGTATGGGATCAAGCAGTGTGGGGACCTCATTCTGAATTAGAATGAGAAGGAAATGAATCTCCATTATAGCATTGCTTTAGGCTTTGAGTTCCCAAACCTGGCTGCCTATTGGAATCACTTGGGAAGCAGTCCTAAAATACAGGTCCTGGGTTCCATTTGTGACCTAACGAATCAGAATTTCCAAAGGGTTTCCCAAGGATTTGTATTATAAAAAGCGCTGGCAGTTGATTCTAAAGATGAGTCAGATTTTAAAACACCAATCTACAATTCATTCATTCATTTACTTATTCTCTTAATAACTTACTCTCTCAGTGATTCTCCATCCACATATTCATTCATTCAATAAAAACTGATAATAAAAAGAAGGGAAAGAAAGAATGGGAATGAGAGAGGAACGGCTCACTCCTCCTCTTTCTTGATACAATGTTTTGTTTGGGTCTGATCAAGCTGCTTCTGGTTTTTTGTTGTTGTTGTTTTGTTTTGTTTTGGGTTTTTTTTGTATTTTTTTGAAGCTGGAAACGGGGAGAGACAGTCAGACAGACTCCCGCATGCGCCCGACCGGGATCCACCCGGCACGCCCACCAGGGGCGACGCTCTGCCCACCAGGGGGCGATGCTCTGCCCCTCCGGGCTTCGCTTTGCCGCTACCAGAGCCATTCTAGCGCCTGGGGCAGAGGCCAAGGAGCCATCCCCAGCGCTCGGCCATCTTTGCTCCAATGGAGCCTTGGCTGCGGGAGGGGAAGAGAGAGACAGAGAGGAAGGGGGGGGGGGTGGAGAAGCAAATGGGAGCTACTCTTATGTGCCCTGGCCGGGAATGGAACCTGGGTCCCCCGCACGCCAGGCCGACACTCTACCGCTGAGCCAACCGGCCAGGGCCTTCTGGTTTTAATTGGTTGTTGTTTTTTTTAACTTTTTTTTTCTATTTCTTAAAGCAGAGGTATTTCAAAACCATACACTCACTCGCCTTCCCTTTTCCAAGATCACTTTCCCTAAAAAGTACTCCGAAGGTCAGGGTACCTTTTCCAAGTGTTAGAATACTCCACAGGGGGGGGGGGTTAAATCTATTAGCAATTATATTCCCCTTTCCCATTCCTTCCCTTCCTTCTCTTGCCCCAGGCTGGCATCGAGGCTCTGCAGCCAGAGTGGTCTGAGGGAGGAGGATTATTACTCCTGGCAGAGGAAGCCTTAAATTACGGAGACTAAATGACCACTTAGCGGGCTGGTCCCGGGAGAGTGCCAACCCTTGCTTTAATCACTTAGATAGAAAATGAACTGGATGAGTCGTAAAATGCCCGGAAGGTTCGAACTGTAGGAAGGGAAGCTGCAGAGAGGGAGAAGACTTAGTTCCTAAGAGGTCAATGTCTAGTCAGTAAGACTTGTATCGGAAATGGTCTCCACTTCTGATTCTTCATGAAGGTTTCCTCCTTCCTACCAAGAAGCAGGGACTCCACCCATAAGGCATTCCAATAATCGTTTACCATGCAGTCAAGCACCTAAACTCTAGTTCTCCAGTTTAAGACCTGTCAAACTGAGTAAGTGGAGGGGAGCATTCAAAGCAGGAATTATGAAATCATGCTCTTTACCATGGGAGGCACCCTACTGCCAGCCACCTCCCACTTTGCTAAAGCTTCCTTTTAAATGAGAGATATACAACATAAGAGTATTGTGTGTTTTTTTAAATGGCATCAAAGAGCTCACAGAAAACACTCTTCATTTGCATAAGAATAATTGAACTTAATCTTAGGATTTTCTAAGGGAGGAAATTGCTGTTGATTTATTTATTCATTTTTATTCTTTTCCAAGTGAGATAGATAGACTCCCACATGCACCCTGACTGGGATCCACCCAGCAACCCTCATCTGGGGTTGATGCTCTGCCCATCTGGGGCTCATGCTAGCAACTGAGCTATTTTTAGTGCCAGAGGTGGAGGCTCCATGGAGTCATCCTCAGTGCCAGGGCTGAAGTGCTCGAACCAATTGAGCCATGGCTGTAGGAGGGGAAGAGAGAGAGAGAAGGGGGAGGGGTGGAGAAGCAGATGGTCACTTCTCCTGTGTGCCCTGATTGGGAGTCAAACCTGACACATCCACATGCTGGGCCCACACTCTACCACTGAACCAACCAGCCAAGGAAAGTTTGCTGTTTAATCCATAGAGTTCACTCAGTTTCCAGAGGGCTAAGACATCTACAGATGTTCAACAACTTGCCCAAAATTCACATGGTCATTTGAAAATGATCCTCATAGAAAACTTAAATATCAAGATGTCTAATTTAGTGGAAGGTAGTGCCCGCTCATCTTGGTGTATAAACGTCTGCATGAGGAAAAGAAAGTAGCCTAAATGCATTTCTATTTGGGTTTGGAGATTTCACTTGAACTTAATTAAAACTTCTGGTGTTAAGAGATAGCTTGGCAACATGCAGCTTTTACACATTAAATACCTAGGTCATTTAGTGGGCCTATAAACCTATGAAGGAGGGTTCTCAAGATTCAGTGGACATCAACATACAAAATAGCTCGTACAGAACGACGTTTTGCAAGGAAAAGAATCATGCGGGTTCCATTTCCAGGTGTAATGCTACCTCCCTGTCCTCTACCACATCTAGTCCTGGTAGGAGAGATTACTGAGGAAGAAAAATATTGAAAAATCTTTTCTGAGCACAGTAAGCTCAGGTTTCCTTTGAGTCCCAAATATTTGTGGGGGGGGGAGTAAAAAATATTAGATAATATTAAAACATGTTCATGATGACTTCGCTTTAGGCAAAAACACACATTTTTAAATTTAGCCATGTGATTTCCAAATCTTTGTGAACACTCTAACCCTGGTTGATTGACCCCAATGAAGTTAGCAATAAAGTGACAAATTAACACAGATTTTCTTAGCACTCAGCTATTTAATCATCAGTTTTATAATTTAATAGATGTACATATGAGCCCTAGAAATAAATGAGTCTAAGAACGAAATCTATTTAGTGCCTCTAATGGGCCAGCTCTGCAACAAGGTTGCCCAAGAAATCAATTTACATTTTGTCACCATTCTTTGAGGTCATATATGTGGTTGTCATGCTAGAGGCATCAGAATTATTCTTTCTTTCTTTTTCAATTCCTTTTTATTTATTTGTTTGTTTTTTTAAAATTTTTTAATTCATTTTAGAGAGGAGAGGGAGAGACAGAGAGAGAGAGAGAGAGGAGAGACAGAGAGAGAGAAGGGGGGGAGGAGCTGGAAGCATCAACTCCCATATGTGCCTTGACCAGGCAAGCCCAGGGTTTTGAACCGGCGACCTCAGCATTTCCAGGTCGACGCTTTATCCACTGCACCACCACAGGTCAGGCCTCAATTCCTTTTTAAATTTTAATTATTTTTATGGATTGATTTTAGCAAGGGAGAAAGAAGGAGAGAGAGAGAGGACAGGGAGGGATGGAAAAGCAGACGGTCGCTTCTTCCCTGTGCCCTGACTGGAAATTGAACCTGGGACTTCCACACTCTGGGCGGGAGCTCTACCGCTGAGCCAACAGGCCACGGCTGGGAATTATTCTTTCTTGATCTGCTCTGAGATTCTCCACTCATGGCTATCTGACCCAATTTCACCTCCCCTTGCCTCAGTTTCCTGATCTGTCAAGTGTGGATATTAAGAAGACTTACCTCTCAGGGTATAATGAGGATTAAATGTGTTAGTACAGGTGAAAACACTAAAGATAATTGTTTGGCACAAAGTAAGGACTTCATACTTATACATTAAGATCTTTACAGACCCTTTATAGTTAAAGGAAACTGAAGCTCAGATAATTTGATTAAGACTTTAGTAAGTGGCAAATCCCTTTGTAGGTCTGGGGGAGGCTCTTTTTTTCATTCATAAATTTGTTTATATTTAAATCTGTAAGAAAAGATATAGCTTAATATAAATCACATTATTGAAAAGATGAAAATACATGAAAAATTATTCTGCTACAACCTTAGCTAAAATTTGCACTGTTTCCTCCCTCCCCCAATACATCATTTCATGAAGCTGTCAACTCACTCTGCAAACAATCTTGTTTGATGTTTTCTGTGGCATTATATCATAACCTTTTTTTTTTTTTTTTTTGTATTTTTCTGAAGTTGGAAACAGGAGGCAGCCAGACAGACTCGCATGTGCCTGACTGGGATCCACCCGGCACACCCACCAGAGGGCAATACTCTGTTGCAACCAGAGCCATTCCAGCGCCTGAGGCAGAGGCCACAGAGCCATCTCAGCACCCGGGCCAACTTTGCTCCAATGGAGCCCTGGCTGTGGGAGGGGAAGAGAGAGACAGAGAGGAAGAAGAGGGGGAGGGGTGGAGAAGCAGATGGGCACTTCTCCTGTGTGCCCTGGCTGGGAATTGAACCCCAGGACTCCTGCATGCTAGGCTGACACTCTACCACTGAGCCAACCGGCCAGGGCCATGATTTTTTTTTTTCATTAAATCCATAACTGCCATTTTTCAAGGCTGCAAATTTTTCTGTCTGGTGGCTACTCCTTGATGGGCATAATCATTTTGAAAGTTAGTGCACTAACAGTGCCAACTCCAGCCCCAGCACCCCCATTTAATGACCAGGTGATAGAAAAGAAAAGTGAAATTTAATTTGAATGACATTGAAACTATTGTTAGAAGCAGAACTGAAACCCTGACCCCTGACTTTTCTAGTTCTCTTAGCTCCACTCTTAAAACGTGCAGCGCCTGACCTGTGGTGGCGCAGTGGATAAATCGTTGACCTGGGATGCTGAGGTCGCTGGTTCTAAACCCTGGGCTTGCCCGGTCAAGGCACATATGGGAGTTGATGCTTCCTGCTCCTCCCGACTTTCTCTCTCTCTCTCACTCTCTCTCCTCTCTAAAATGAATAAATAAATTAAAACGTGCAGTAAGATAACCCCTGCCTGCCTCACCAGGCTGATAGAAACGCTACATAAGATAATGCATACAGGAAAAACTTGAAAGGTGTCATTGTACTTTTATTTATGTTTTGGTGTTTGTTCTATGCTGGTGTTCTCAACAGACAAATAAGGGTTTAAGTAGTGGTTAATGCTGATGTGCTATGTAGCTGTCAATGTAGAAAGTGGCATTGCCCATTCAAAATCCAGAATATGCCTACATCGGGCACACGGGTTGTCTTAGAAAATTAGCTGGAGCTCTGAGAAATTATGTGGATCATCAAATGTATATTTATACCAATAGGTGTTCTTGGTGAATACCAGTCCAAATATTTGTAAGTGTTTCGGACCTGCAGATGAACAACTGCTTGGCAGAGCTTGGAAGCAGCCTTCCAAAGCCATCAGGGAGGAATGAAGCAAGATGCACAACTCAAGGCAGTGGGATTTTACTAACACCTGCATACGCTCACTCCATGTCCTCCGTTTTCCCCCCAAAGCTGCTCTTCTGATTGGATCTATAGCCACACTGTGTCTCGCTGGCCTGGCCCAGGCCAAAGACTTCCCTGTGGGGACAAAGGAGAGCTTTCGCACCTCCTTTGCCCCGTCAGGAGGGAGCACACTGACTGTACACTCAGCCCGGTCTGGCACGAGCACCCACTGCCAGTCTAGACGGCAGCCTAAGAGAGGGGCTAATGCTAGGTTTCACCAGACTGAGCCTCGCATTTGTCATGGCTCTGCCCACGGTGATGCCTTTGATCTTGATCCTAGCAAACCACAGCCATCGACAAAGGTAGAATGGATTCCTGCTTCTGAAAAGCTTTGATGGGAATTCCCTTGACTCTCAGTTCCCTCCCGAGCCCCTTTCTGCTCCTTTAGATTCACCTCCAACATTTAGCCCTAAATCCAGCTGTAAAGCCGGCATTAGAGAGGCTACCGAGCCGGTGTGACTCATTCACCACCCCGTTGTGGAGATCTGGGGCCACAGCTGGCCCATTTGGATAAGTACATGATCATCTTGACTTAGCCAGGCATCCTAATCATAGATTCCAGGCTCAGCATTCTTCAGTTAATTTACTCTGAGAACGGGCTAGGCGGTGATCTGATCCTCTCGGAGAGGGGCAATCATTTCTAAAGGGCAGATTGTTAGAAAAGTTCGCAATTAAAAACAACAACAAATATATGCAGGCTCTCTGTGGTTGCGGGGCAGGAATGTGCCAGGCGTGCAGGCCGGCTGTCATCTCGGGCTGGCCTCTGAAAATAAGACCGGGCTCTTCGCAGCACTGTATTCTTTTTGTTCCCTGGGTGAAGAAAGAAACTAAGCTGTAAGTGCAGCCAAATTTATGAAAATCATAGCATTTTGGAGGTGATGTCTAACCCTGTCATTTTACAAATGAGGGTCCTGAAACCCAGTCCAAGAAAGAGCTTGCTGGAGGCCCATGTGCATTAGCCACAGAGCAGATCTTGAACTTAGTTCTTTGGATTCCCAAGCCAGTGCCTATGTCCCAAGCCAAAGGGTCAATCCAGAGGGCAGTGATGCCTGAGGCAGAGCAGGCAAGACCTGGGGATAAGCCTTCCCAACCTGGATCTGTGAGATGCCCACTTCCATTCATGCCCAGAGCTTTGGGGCCCACTGTTCAATACCCTCTCCCTGGGGTCAGCCTGAATTCAGCACACCTAGAAATGAAAGACTCCACAGAGTATTTACTAACGTTTTAACTCCAGACTGAGGAGCGAAGAGGGCCAGTCTTTCTAGATGCGGGTTTCAAGTTTCTCAAGACCAAGTTAACAGAATAATATACACACTCAAGTCCCTTCCCTGAAAGCACCTCAAAACACAGCCATTACCACCACACTGATCATTGCCTTCTATCCTTCCCCAAAGAATGGGCACTTAAGAATAAAATAAATAAATGATCATTTTCCCTTTTGGGCATTTTTCTTCCTGGAGAGATTAAAAGAGAGAGAGAGAGAGAGAGAGAGAGAGAGAGAGAGAGAGAGAGAGAGAGAGAGAGAGAGAAACTTGCTTAGGGATCAAAACATTAAAATACCTTCTGGAAAAGGAAGTTCAGGGGATACTGGTAGGCAACTGGCTTTCTGTGGAAGGAGAAGGTGGTAGAAGAACTGCCATCTCACGGCAGGTGCTCAGGGTACCGGGCACAGGAAAATATGCAATGCAGCATTTGACAGGTGCCTGGCTCTTGATCCCACTGGCCAGGGCAATTGTCAGCTCTGCTCTGTTTGGCTCCCTTGGACAACAAGTTGGGAGCCAGTGGCTCTCCGCTGCTTGGCTCTGAAACTGACAGCTCTCCCTGCTCTGGCCCAGGCAAGCCCAGCAGGTAGCAAGTTGGGGTACTGGTTAAAGCCTTCCTGCCTCAGAGTAAGAGCTTAGTGAGGAAGCAATCATGCATCTGGAACTGGGAAGGTCCTTTGGGTAGAAAAGACAGAAAAGAAGAGGATATTGTCCCTTGAGAATTTTAAAAAGTGATTTCTGTGCCTAGCAAAGAGACGCATCTTCATATTAAAGGTGCTATAGGCCCTGGCCAGTTGGTTCAGTGGTAGAGCGTCGGCCTGGCGTGCGGGGAACCCGGGTTCGATTCCCGGCCAGGGCACATAGGAGAAGCGCCCATTTGCTTCTCCACCCCCCTCCTCCTTCCTCTCTGTCTCTCTCTTCCCCTCCCGCAGCCAAGGCTCCATTGGAGCAAAGATGGCCCGGGCACTGGGGATGGCTCCTTGGCCTCTGCCCCAGGCGCTAGAGAGGCTCTGGTTGCGGCAGAGCGATGCCCCGGAGGGGCAGAGCATCGCCTTCTGGTGGGCAGAGCGTCGCCCCTGGTGGGCGTGCTGGGTGGATCCTGGTCGGGCCCATGCGGGAGTCTGTCTGACTGTCTCTCCCCGTTTCCAGCTTCAGAAAAATACAAAAAAAAAAAAAAAGTGTTATAGGCAGGAATCCCTTCTCTCTCGCTCCTGTCACGCAGTTACTATGTCAACATGAGAAGGCTTGGCCATCCGACTCCAGTGTCCACACTGCCCCCTACAAGACCTCCAATTTCACCTTGCCTGGTATCCATGGTTCTCTGTCGTGCCAGTATGCTTATTAGTTGTTCTGTTTTCCTGCATATTCTTCCTTCTCAATGTTTATGCTCTTGAGTTACTGATTACTGCCGCCTTTCCCCAATTCCTCCACTGTAATCAAATTCTTCTGGAGGCCAATATTACTGCAGGGCAGGGGGCAAGGCTGTGGGTCCTGGTTCTTTCTCTCTCACACACTGAACACCCATGGTCAAGAGACCATGACCCAAACTGAACGTCAGTCACTCTAAGCGAGCTGGTCCTCTTTCCTTGGAGAGCTCAGCTCAGAGATTTCCAGTGCCAATGTTACTTCCCAATTGGAACAGCAACTTTGCAAATTCCATTGGTCTTTTATACGGGATAGCCACTTCAGAACTTCATCCACTCAAGGCCTTGGAATTTTATCTTTTCAAAGAGTCACGGTAAATAAACTCAGAAAAGTGACACTGAGTTTTCTTGATTTCTGGCAAGCGCAGCAATTAACAAGCTCTTTTTAGTCTCAGAAAACTTTCTTTAAACAAAAACTTACTCTTAAGAGATAAACTGGAGAATTAGTCCAGTTGAGTAGGAAGGATACTCCATGCTTTTTGCCAGAAGTCCCAATAGGACAAACTAGTGTCTTCCTCCTTTAGATGGCTTTGTTTATTTTACAAAACTTTAGGTGACTATGACTTTAGAAAAAAAACAACAACCACATCACACAATTTTACTTCCTTTCCAAGCTTTTTTTAGAAAAAATAATGACCTGCCTGTTGCCAAATGCAAAATAAACACCTCATTGGGTTCACTATTGTTCTGTCAATGTTTTCTCTTTATCGGCGCCTTACCTGGGTGCCGTCCTCTCCCCTCTCTATTTCATACTCTTCTTGTCCAGCCTGTTCATGCTCCTAAACACCCCCTATTGGGCAGATAAAATATATTATGCTCACTTTGTTAAAGATGGCACTGCCAACGTGGATGCCCGTCGCCCAGGTGATTGCTTAGGATGGGCGTGATTGTATTAATGTGTGTTGGGGCGGGCTGTGGGTAGGCAGGATCCTTGTAGCCTGGGGCTTGGTTTTGGGACTAAGCCTTTCCCACCCTTTTTGATGTGGGGTGGTGCACTCTCATGAAGAATCCAATTATGCCTCAGATAAGTGACTTTGTATCAGAGACTTCCTTATTTGTATATTGGATTAAAGATTTTGAGTTCTACACTATAAAATGGGGGCAGACCCGGAGCTTGCTCTCTCGGTTCCTGAGATTAGCATTAGAGGAGAGAGCAGAGAGGAGAGCAGAGAAAGGCCACGTGGAGGAGGCCAGGAGAAGCAGCCAAGATGGCGAGTGTTGAAGGAGAAGCCAGTTTGTGCAGAGTTTGTGCAGGGAGAAAGAGAGGGGGAACAGAGGTGAATAAGACTGGTGAGCTAGAAACCTTTGATTCTAGGAAACTCGGATAACTCAGTAGCTTTGTGAGCACTGAATGAGTGGGTTTTGGAGCCCAGTGTGTGTTTTTACTTGCCCACCGGGTGCAAGCTAGGATTAAAGATGATGGCCCGTCAGCTTTTGGCTCCGTTGTTTCTTTACTGTCTGCCTGAATCCAATGGGAACCTGCATGTGAATGGTCACAATGGCGGCTCCTGGCCTAGACCCCCTTTTAGAACTCTGATCCCACAGAAATGTTTAGCTTAGTATTTTGTGGTGGAGGTGATCCATAGAGAGCCAGAGAAGAAAACAACTTGCCCAGGGTCATCTCACTAATTTGTGGCAGGGTAAAGACAGAACTCCAGCCTTCAGAAATCTGCTTGGCTCACTCCTGCCTCCTTTCCTGGCTCCCCGGACTTCACTCTGGTCCTCTTCAGGATAGGCTCAGTCACGTGGCTCCTCTGCTAGCCTGACTTCCTCCATTAAATGAGCAGGTTGCCCTAATAATTTCTAATGTTGCCTTCCAGGTCTATCTTTCTGTAAAGGGATGGGAGTAGTTAAAATCCTTGACCGTGGCCAAACCATTTAGGTTTAATTCCATTAGAGGTCAACCTCTTTTGACAATTCTCAAGTAGCTGGGTAACTTTCTATTAAACTGCCCCCCCCCCCCCCGCACATAATTCTGTCTCGAGCCCTGGCCAACACCCAGGCACACTGAAGTGGCAAACTGCTTAGAGGAAGGCCTTCCAAAGATTTTGGAAGTATCAAGAAAGACTTCTGTGGTATTTCTGGCCCAGCCAGAATCAGGAAGTACTGGATCGTTCACCAGGAAACTCATTCTTGCACAATTTCCAACAACCTCCCCCTCCTCATCCCACACCCCCAGCCTTCTTTTGGCCACACGGTCCCTCCCTTCCTCCAGCGTGGGCTTCTGCAGAGTCAAAACTTTTGATAGTTCAGATAAGGTTCAAACGAGCTGCTGAACTCTTGAGGGCTGGAAGTGAACCTAGCATTTTGTTGCTGGCTCATCCCTGGTAATAAGTATACCAGGCTGTCGCTGTCAAGGTGGTTTAGGTCACAGAGTGAAAATCGACATAATTGAAAGCATTAATCAACAAACAATTACATATAATGGTACAGAATGACTACTTATGAGACCTTACATGATTCTGACAAAGTCTGTCTGTGGTAATAATAGGAGGCATGCAATTGTATCACAGTTTTTTTGAGAAATAAATGATGTCTTCTTTTTTTTAAGGATACTTTCAAAGGTGAAGACAAGGAGAACAAGATTAATACTTAGGAAGCCAATAGACTTCAAATTAACCCCCAAAGGAAAAGTACATTTGAGTCATTTTTCTAGGTGGGGGGAAAAATGGCTTTAATAGGTTTCAACAGGATGATGCATCATAGGCTATTCTTTAAAATGCTTCCTTCAGAAGACAGACTTCATTATCCTTTAGTTGTTTCTAATCATCAGAACTTTAGAGTTGATTTTGAAATACTTATTTTTCTCATGAACTTAGAGAAATAGGGGAAGCAATTAGATCCTGTGATTTTTAAGGCTGCACTGAGGATAAGGTAAGAAAATATCATAAATTTTATTTCATGCTTTCTTGCCAATTGACAGAAATGTGCAGTCCATATGAATTCATATAACGAGGGTGGAATGTTGGAAAAACCAATAAAGATTTTGTGGTCTGACCTATAATAAATGTAGTTTGATTTAGAGTCTGTTTTTCACAACATGGCAAAATGAATCATAAAATAATGGGCCCTGAAACTCCTGCATTTTTTAACAATAGCCTGGGGACAGTTTACGGTGTAATGAATTGTAATTAACCCACCTTCAAAATCTTTTATGAGTATTTTGCCAATTAGCTCTGCATGCTTGCTAATGACTCATGGCTAGTGCATGTCTTTACAGAACTGGATTTTATAGCACACATCGCCCTATTAATTCTGCACAAGTGTGCAGCGTGGTAAGGATGACACAGGTAGATTGGAACACCCCCAACAGCTACCCCACTTTGCCAAACCAATCGACTCAACCATCATTCCTCCAAGCCCAAGATAACCATAATGGCTTGTGGTATCAGAGGTCTTTGGTTTTTGATGGATTGCAAAGAATGCTTCACTTTCTGTAGACACATCTGTTGTTACTTAGCACTAACATCTATAATGCTACTAATTGTGAAGCCATCTTTGTTTTCTTTACTTAGCGCTCTGGTTAGCATTATTTTATCTTCGTGGTTCATGGCTTTCTGCCATTGATAACATAAATCCACTCTAGAGAAAATAAAACAACTACCAAACTGTCTCTTTACACCGTTTTGCTTTGCAATCAGAGGGACTGTGTCCAGCCAGACTTGCTTCCTAAGATCCTAGCTCTGACCTTGCTATGTCAAGAGTTGGCTTTTCCTTGTAAACACGGGTGCTTCCATTGGTCCATGATCCAGCCAAGGGGACTGTAGCAAGGAGAAGGGGTCTGGCTTTAAGCTCCATGCACTGAGAAAGTTAATTGTAGGCAAGGGTGAGCTTTCCCAACTCTTTCTTCTTCAGAGGCCAAGCCAACAAATTTTAAAGCCAACTTAAGAAAGCTAACCAAAGGTGACAATGGAGTTACTACATAATTTCCTCAACTCTGTATGAAGAATATTAAGGACCTATAATGTCACATGTATTTCTTTGCCAGCAAGGTCATATACCAGAATGAGGGCAAAGAGGTTAATTTTCAGAGCCGTAACACAATAATATTGTACTTGGGGGGAATCTCAACTACATAGGAATGATTTCATCATCACACTGCTGGCAGAAGTGAATGGTCGCTTTTAAGCTCATACCTTTGAGGCAATGGTGGTTCTAGAATAGCAAAGAACTCTTGGCAATTGAAAATGCTTCTCTGAAGAAGGTTAAGGACAAATGAAGACATGTGAGTCCCCCTGAAGGATCCCTCTGAGGGAGTATTTCCTTAGTATGAACGTGAGTAGAGGTCCCCTGAACAGAAGCAGGAGATAGAGTAAGAGGAGAGGAAATCTTATTGCAAAACTTGGATCCTTTGGCATCCCAGGTGTGAACCCAGCAAGAAATTTCTCCTCTCACTGAGAAGTTTAAGAGCTATTCTTTCCACTTCCCACTCACTTTCTAGGCCCAGCTCCCTCACCCAAATGTAAAGAACCAAATAATGGGAACATGACTTCTCTCTTGCCAAGAACTAAATAAAAGTGACTGTAGTTCTAGGCAGTATAACACTTAATGAGCCCCCATCATACACAGAGAAGTGAACTGAGGGCTTAGGTAACTCCTTCCTTGGCTTTGGTTCTTAAACAGTTGATGAGAAAAACCCCCAAGCTTCAGAGAACCAAGGCATCAGGAGTTGACTGAAGGCCAATGGCCAATGGCCTGAGGAGGGGATGTCTGTATGACTGCAGTGTCTCCATCCTTAGCCTGGTCCATGGTTACTCTAGTGTCTCTCACCCTTTCTCATTTATAGAATGAGGCTGGACATCTTAATGTGACAAAGCACTGTCTATACAACAAGTTATGAGTGGTGAGTTAAATCAATAATGGCTATGGTTCTTGAGAATCTTACTTAAAAACACATTAACTGTTATTAGCTCAGGCTGGACTGTGTAGAAATTTGAAAGCAGAAAAAAAACTAACTGAAGGAAATAACAAAGGAGCTGGAACTGGAGAGAGATACCTGATATAATGAAAGAGATTTTGGCTCCTAATGGCTCTCCAGTCCTCTATTTTAGTTTCCAGTAAACCCAGCTGGGCTTTCTGCCCTGTGTAAGTTAGCATACATTCCATTCCTTGGAAATGAAGCAGCTGTGACTGGAACACCAGTATGTAAGGAAAAGGCTCTGGAGTGAGCCAGGCTGGGTCTGAATTGCAGCTCTGTCAGGTGGTAGTTCTGTAGACTTGGACGATCCATGACTCGGCTGCCTTCTCCACAATATGGGGCATCTACTGTCCCTTAGTCATGTGGCTGTAAGGACTACTCTATGTAAAGCAGTATTAACAGCAAGTAAATGCTGGATAAATGCTGCTGATGGCTAATACACTGGTAACAGACTGCCTCTCCTCTCTCAAAGCTGTGCTTATTTTTCTCCCACTACAACTCATTGCATAGAGAAATCAATCTCACCAATTGAGAAGCGGCATTTTAGACAATGGTACATATTCTGTGATTCCCACATACACAGCCCCATTACCACCCCAGGGAATCAGCTGAGTGATAATCTCATAAAGATATTCTTTAAACTGTTTAATCGACATGGATCCTATTGATTCATATCATAGACTTGAAGTTTTTTTTAAAAAAAAAACCCAATAGTGGTAGATCTGCACACTTCATTGTTTCAAATTAACATTTGCACAAAAACAAGTTTGGGAATTCACTTTGTGGTTTGGGAATAAAGTGAAAGTTTCTGCTACATTGTACAGAAACTATGCCCCAGACTTTGTCTAATTAATATTATTTCTTCCGGTATTAGGGATTAAGTTGAGCTCAATACTTTTTTAGTTTTGTCAGAAGAGGAGATCTGCAAGAAATGTTTTTCTGATCACTTACTTCATTCCTTGGTTCATCAACCTTCCGTGTTCAGAGGGTTAACACTCTCCTTGCAACGGGATAGCTGATCAGTTTTACCTGAATGCAAACTATCTGTCTTACTAGGTAATCATTCCAGTTTAGCTCTCGTGCAGTTTTTACAGGCATGAGTTGATTTTTAAAAACCCACGTTGATAGAATCTGAAGTTAAAAAAATATCATCCATTAATTCCCATCCATCATTTAGGGATGGTGCCGGAGTTAACAGTTGTCAAGCTTCTATTTAAATAATTTCACTTGGTTTGGGTTAACACTTGATTGTTAGCACTTCAGAATTTAAGAGAATTCAGTGCTCTTAAATTTAGGATACTGACATCTCCTTTGCACTACTTAAACCACTGGAGATGCTCACTCATCTTAATATTCTGACAAACAGAAGAAGTTTTTGCAGCTCTGGCCCGATAGCTCAGTTGGTTAGAACAACGTCCCAAAGCACAGAGGTTGCCAGTTCAACTCCTGCTCAGGGCACATATGGGAACAAATTTGTTCCCATCCCTGTCTCTTTCTCTCTCTCTCCCTTCCTCTCCCGCCAAAATGAATTTAAAAATAGAAAAAAGAAAAGAATATTTTACTTGTTGTAGTTTAACTCCTTTATGTAATTTAATTTAATTTTGTTTAACTGCCTTTTGCCCTTAAGGGAAATGGAAGAGGAGACAGTGAAAACCCTTCATGCTATAGCCCATCTCTCTAGAATATACCAGAATAACTTATGAGAGGTCTGTTGGGCAAGGACAGAAAAGTGAAGATGACCGCAAATCCATAATAGTCTTGTTGCTATCAGAGTAAAAGTAAAAAGATTCAATCAGTCCTAAAAAACAATTGCTCTATACTATATTATTCTAAAGTATTTTAAAAGTTGAATAAAAACACGTCGGTCTTTCCAATTTGAAATGGAAGACTAGTTCCAGGAATGAGTTTTAAGAGTCAGCTAACTTTTTCTAAGCATGAAAATGATTCATGTCAGAATATAATTTTTGTTTTCATTCAATAATGGTATAGCTCTATGCTTGTGCAGTGGATGAAAGAGAAAGAATTTGTTTTTCTTTTCAAAATATTGAAGTGCATTTAAATTCCCCTATTTTAGTACCCTCTGTATTTCTGTTCTTTACATAAGGTTTAAATTAATGCAGTTTTTAAGGTACATTCCTTGATATTATATACTTCCACTTTATATGACTTTGTTCAGAGCCACACTATATAATCACACCATATAAATAATAAATAACCATATAATCATAAACCAATTTTTATGAACCAAATTGAGCTTAATATCATGCTAGGTATATTGTAACTCAAAGGATATAGATTCTGACACAGCCCTCCTAGAGCTTACAGAGAAAAAAAAAAACATTCAAGGCATTAGATTTTCAAACAAGAGAGAAACCTAAAACCAGTTCAGCAAAGGTCAGTGAGGTATTCCCATCATTTACAGGTCAAGAGGGGGTGTAATTAGAGGGAAGAGATAAGGCTGAGTATGTAATTTGGATGGAGATGAGAGAGTAGATAGGAAACTCTTATGTTGGTAGTGATTGTGTTGGAGCAAATTTTTCCATTTCAGTGGAATATTTTTTTATTTCTTTTATTTAGTAGGTTTCCATTTAGCATATGCTGTGTGCAGAACACAAACGGGGCCCAGGGAGGAGGACAAGAATCTATCAGACTCACTTCCTAGGTAACTTAATTGGAAAGATAAGAATAACACATCAAATAGTCATGTAAAGCTTTCGTGGTGAAAACATTGTTCATCTATTAATAATGCAAAGATATATAGTAAATATCTTAAATATAATATAAAAAGTAAGAAATGCAGAAAATGAGACCAATATGATTTGTTTCATTATACGATTTGATGTGACCAAGAGGTAGTACTTTTCAGAAAAAGAAGAATTGAATGCTCAGTCAAAGAAGAAAGAGTTTTCCAAAATCAAAAAACAATATATTCTCACCCCAGCAACATTTCACTAAAAGATAACAAGAAAAATCACCTGCTAAATATTTGTTTCAGAAGGAGGAAACAAGGCCTTGACCATGTGTTTTCTACTTTTGAGAGGATCTGAATGAACCTATAAGCATGACCTTGTCTTTCTGGGGTCCAGTCCCTTCCCCCTGCCTTGTGTAGGTAGCAGCCAAGTTTGGGAATGACTGACTCCAATTCCAGACTCCGGGGTAAACATCGGTGATCCACCCCGGAAACAAAGACTAATTCAGGAGTTGTAGAAGTGCAACACAGCTTAGGACATTTTTTCAAGGATTTCACAGAACAACCCTTTCTTTCATCATGACTTAATGTTCAGAATTTAATACACAATTCTGCCAATATTAGAGATGCAAGTCTGAGAACAAGGAATAAGTATAGGAGAGAGAAAATCTAAGAGAGTCATGAAGAAATGGAACCACAATCAAACTTCACCTGACATCCATTCTAACCTTGACCTTTTCAATAACGTGACCCAATAAACCACTTTTATTATTTATGTTACATCTTCTACCACTTGCCTTAGAAAATATCATAGTATGTCTGTTAAGGGCTCCTAGGATTCCAGTTGATAAACAAACTGAAGCTATACAATTACAAATAAGAATAATTTTTAAAGTTCTCAACAAAATATTTAAAAAGACATTTGAAAATATTACAACTCTCCAAAACATTGGTAATTAAAATGTATGAGCAACCTAGTGCTAGAGTACAGGAAAAATTGCCACTAACTAGAATGTTCATGACGTTGGATAGATGAAACAATGTCACCTACTCACTGGATAAAAAGTAGAAATAAATTTGACCTTGCCTGAGCTCTTTATACCAAGGAACAAACAATCAAAGTTCAAGGACCTGAGAGAAAGGGAACATCTTTTGAGAACTCTCCTATGAATAACTTTGAGCCCCAAATCTTAACTCACTATGCCTCCTCAGTCTGATTTTTTGGAGAGAGAATGTGTTTCAGGTCCTCACTCTGATCCAATCACCCACAGTCAAAGAGACACATCAGCTCATATGAAATATGGCAGATTGGCATTTCATCTGTATGGATTCCATTTCTTAGAAAGAGGGGTCTCAAGGGTTGGGCATATACCCCACACTTTGCCTGACTGCTAAATTTCAGTTAACTAATACCTTCTTTGGGGTCTTTAAAAACCAGTATTCTTACATGAGATTGGCCTATCCTGGTTTCCATTTGTCAGATTTGGGTATCAGTATTACATTAACAATATGACATTAATTGGCTAGTTTTGTATGTATGTCTTTGGATTAGAGGATATCGTGTAGGAAATGCCTTTTCCTATGATTATTTAATGAAACTCAGTGGTAAAATAACTAACTAGGACTTCATTTAAGAAACATCTTTAGTAACTCCTCAATTTTACTCATTATGGGCTCTCCACTGATCAACATTCTTACCTTTTCAAAATTTATTTAGAGTATGTGTATTTTCAAATTTTACACATTGCTATATGCATTTCTCTTTTCAATTTAAAATATTCTATTTATGTTTTCTTCATTTCATTTCACTTATTAAGAGTAATTAGAGTTAAAAAGAAATTAATTTCATATTTTTTCTTCTTTCTAGCCCACTAAAATATATACACTATTTTTTTTCTGCCTAGTTATATGTTTGACTTTTTATTTATTTTGCAATTCAAAGATTTGCCTGGACACGTTTATGTATCAGTTAGTCTCTCTTCACTAAACTTGGTGAACTATTTCAATTTGCTTGCTTTTTCCCCCTGCTAAACCTGCACATCTTTCATGCTTTTTGTGATTACTGATGTTTTAATTTTTACCAATTTTCCTATTAAGAATACACTTAAATCATTCATCCTTCATTTTTCATTTCTTTTTTTTATTTCCCATTGATTTGAGAGGGGGGAAGAGACAGACAGAGAGAGAAGCATCAATTCATTATTTCACGTAGGGGTGCATTTGATTGCTTCTTGTATGTGCCCTGACTGGGGGGGTCAAACCTGTGACCTCTGGTGTGCTGGGTTGACACTTTCACCACATCACCCGGCCAGGTCCTAATTATCCCATATTTAAAAAAGCATTTTCCAGCCTGACCTGTGGTGGCACAGTGGATGGAACGTTGACCTAGAACACTGAGGTCGCTGGCTCCAAATCCTGAGCTTATCCAGTCAAGGCACATATATGGGAGTTGATGTTTCTTGCCCTTCCCTCCATCTCTCTCTCTCTCCCCTCTAAAATGCATAAATAAAATATTTTAAAAATATATCCCCCCACCATTGCTTCTTATCTCGATTCTCTCCCGTTCCATCATGTCCTATTATCATTGGCTTCAGTTTGTCAAATTCTTTTTGCATTCTGTTCACATTTTAACAATCTGTTCTTACATCTAGAAGAGATGCCACCAGTCTTGTTTGTGTTATTTTAAAGTTTCTGTAGTAAGCACTTTTCAGAGATGGTATCTTTTGAAATGCCAACCCATTGTTCCTCTTCTATAAATATGAGTCACACAAACTTATTTTTCAAACCAAAAACAGTCATATCCAAATTTCTGTAATATCAATGCACATGTTTTATAGTCATTTTTAGACCCTTTTTATATGTTTAATTCATTCTTGATAGGTGCTATTAATGTTTGCATTCACCAAAGACAAAGAATATGGATTTCCCTTGACTTTACCTGTTGCCTTTTCTGGATGCTAAGATCCATAGGTAGAGAAAAGTTTATGTTCACATGGTCTAGGCCAAGCTATCCTGTTTCCTCTTCCCAAGATTTAGACTCTGCTGTACTGCTCTGTCCCTTTCATGACTACAAAAGATATTATAACTCCAGCATGTAGACAGTCCTTCCAGTGTGTCTAATAACCTATTTGCTTAGTACCTTCACCTTTTTCACAAAGCCTTCCCATATGTTCTCTGTATCTATGAACCTGTTTCTATTTTGTTTGTTAGTTTGTTTTTGTTCATCAGATCCCATATATGAGTGAAATCAAATGGTAGTTGTCTTTCTTAGACTGGCTTATTTCACTTAGCATAATGCTCTCCCAGTCTATCCATGCTGTACCAAAAGATAAGATTTCCTTTTTTACTGCTGAGTAGTATTCCCTTCTGTAAATGTACCAACAGCTTTTTTTTTTTATCTACTCTTCTACTTATGGGCACTTCCAAATCTTGGTTATTCTAAATAACACTGCAATGAACCGGGGGTGCATATATTCTTTGAAATTAATATTTTGGGGTCTTTGGATATATTCCAGAAGTGGAATCACTGGGAATATAAATTCTATGGTTAATTTTTTGAGGTAACTCATACTGTTTTTCACAGTGGCTATACCAAACTGCATTTCCAACAGTGCTTGAGGGTTCCCTTTTCTCCACATCCTCACCTATAGTTGTTTATTGGGTTTTTGTTGATAACCATTCTGACAAGCGTGAAATGATATCTCATTGTGCTTTTAATTGCCATTTCTCTCAATGATTAGTGATGTTGAGCATCTTTTTATATGTCTACTAGCTGTACCCGGCCACACGTTGCTGTGGCTTGTCTGGTTAAATGGAAAAGAAAGAAAAGAGAAAGTGCACGTTTCTAATATGTTTAATTTCACAATGCTTGTGGGTATACAATATTTTTTGTTGTTCCATTGTCTGTGCAGATATAGAGATTGTCTGGTTTGCCGAGTCTAGAACATGCAACATATAATTGTCCATGTGAGAAGCAAGACGTTTGTAGATCTAAAGCGCACAATTCTAAAGATTGGCCCTGAGCTTTGTTGATGGTGATTGTAAACGCCAATCGAATTGGGAATTACAATCTCTTACATTGAAATGGCATATCCGTTGGAATCATAGGAATGCGAGGAATGAGGACATCTTCACCTTTGAAAGGTCCTGTCAAGATTGTTGCTTCTACAACATTGCTCATTAATTTTTTACAGCACACAGACCCAAACATTTCATGTTTTACCATAAAAATCCATCAGCAATTTCAGCTTCTGTCCGAAAACACGTGCTGTGATGTCATGCCCATCCACCGGTGATTGCCCAGGAAGTAAGAGCTGTTGTATATCATCCCAAGCTTGATTGCATGTGAATGTAATGAATAGGTCTGGACTCCTGTAGTGATGAACATACGCAATTGCATCTTGACCATACTTATGCATATGACCTGGACTGCCTGTATATGAAGATGGCAAAATCATTAGTCTTCCAATGTTAGTTGTATTACCGTCATTTACAACTGCATCTTGCAAATGAATGTATTCTTCAGAGCGAAGCTTGGTCTGATTCAAACGGATAAATATCAAACGTTCTGTTTCGTTTTATGCATACATATCTATGATGTATTGGTGAAACAATTGACGGCATTTCAAAATGCAATTGTCTTCATTTTCTCAAATCATTAATCGGTATGAATAATAGTTCATTGCACTGCATTTCATATTTGATTCTTTGCAACTGACTGGATTTATCATCTTAACATTGAAGTGATATTCATCGGTACCATCCCAAAAAATGATTGGATATTGCAGGGCATTGTAGCATCGATGAGTTTCTGCAACTTTTGTCAATTGATTGTTTCTCCGATGAAGAACAATATCTCTAGGTTGGAATTGATCTCTGACTATAACAATTGCCACTTCTTCTATAGTTGGAGCATTGAATCTTCACACATGTTCTCCAGCAGCCATTTTGTCAGCATGAATAAAAATTCTGAGTGTATCAGATGGCATCATGTCAATTGCTGTTTTGAACAAACACATTAAATTGTTTTTTTCATGAAGAAGCTCTTGCAGTTGGGAAACGATGGACCTTTTTATGCCGGTAGAAATTCCACAGCGTGCATTCAATTCATCATGGCCATCACCAATGAAATACATTTGTAGGAATTTATGTTGACCATCTGGGAATGGAAGCAGGGAGCCGGCTTTATGATAAATTTGTCCTTTCACTTTGAAAGTTGGCTTGAATTGAGCTGTTACGATTTCTGTGCCAAACGATGTCATTTGGAAGCATGAGTTCTATTTCCTGATGTTAGATAGGAAATGCTTTGATTCAGCGGTATATCCACCAAGCATAGTTTTTAATGGCTCTGGCGGTTCTCCAAGTTGAGGCAGTTTAATTTTTCTGGCGGCGCAACACATTCCTTTCGTTTCTCCATTAAATTTCAGAGCCTTGCAATAAGGACACACCTCAGTCATAGTGCTGAAGGGAACATACCCGCTCAAACTATAATCATCAGCTGGGTTGTACTGGAATGCAAGGCGATTGTAATAGCGTGATTGCTGAGCACGGAGTAGTGTTTGATGCTGATCTGCTATTTCTTGTTGACGTCTTTCAGCCACTCTCAGCCTGTCGTGTTCATTCTGTTGAGAATGAAACAGATCTGTAGCTACAGAACACGACCACCATACTCACAACCATGCATCCTCAAGTATGGCTGCATGTAAATGGATTGTAAATCAGAAACATTGAAATGGAATCAAAAAATATTTAGTATAGTGTGTGTTGCTTTTACATCCAAGAGATGGTGTTGTTTTTCAAAAAAGCACGTTTTTACCTGTCACAGGTGTGACGTCCATATTTATATAATAGTAGGTATATAAAAGAGAGTATGTATTCAAATGCAACATTGTGTCAAAATTTCAAAGCAATCGGTGAAGAATTTTCAAAGATTTAAGATTTTGAACAAATGAACATTTATATTTTTATTTATATAGATTGACCATCTGTATGTCCTATCTGGAGAAGCATCTATTCAGGTCATTTGCCTACTTTTTAATTGGATTATTTGGATTAGTTTGGTGTGTTTTGGGTTTGTTTGGTTTTCTTTTTTGGTATTGAGTTTTATGTTTTTTTAAATTAATTTTGGATATCAACCCCTTATCAGCTGTGTCATTGGCAAATATGTTTTCCCATTTAATGGGTTATCTTTTCATTTTGTTGGTGATTTCCTTTGCTATGCAAATATTTTTTAGTTTGATGTAGTCCCGTTTGTTTATTTTTCTCTTTTGTTTCCCATGCCTGAGGAGTTATATTAGAAAAAATACTGCTATGAAAAATGCTCCAGATTTTACTGCCTATGTTTTCTTCTAGGATTTTTATTGTTTCCAGTCTAAAATTTAAGTCTTTAATCCATTTTGACTTTATCCTTATGTACGGTATAAGAAATTGGTCTAATTTCATTTTTTTGCATGTATTTATCCAATTTTTCCAATACCATTATTAAATAGACAACCCTTAACCAATTTTATGTCCTTGCCTCCTTTGTCAAATATTAATTGATCATAAATCCATGGGTTTATTTCTGCACTCAATATTATGTTCCATTGAACTATATGTTCTTATGTAAGTACCATGCTATTTTAATTATTATGGCCTTATAATATAGCTTCATAGCAGGTAGCATGATTCCTCCAACTTTATTCTTCTATGCAACTGTATTACTGTTGATCTCTACATTTATATCCATCAAGATTTGCTTTACATGTAGAGTTGCTCCTATTCTGGGTGCATAAATGTGTACAAGGGTTATATCCTGTTGCTGGATTGCTCCCTTTATCACTGTGTAGGGTCTTTCTTTGTCTTATACCATAGCATTTGTTTTAGTCTATTTTGTCAGATGTAAGTATTACTACCCCAGCTTTTTGTCATTTCTATTTGCATGAAATATCCTTTTCCATCCTTTTATTTTTGGTCTGTGTGTATCTTTTATTCTGAGGTGGGTCTGTTATAGACAGCATATATATGGGTCTTATTTTCTTATCTATTCAGTTACCCTATGTCTTTTGATTGGAGCGTTTAAGCCATATACATTTAAAGTGATTGTCAACATGATGTAGTTATTACCATTTTCTTCTTCAGCTATGTTCCTCTTGTTTTCATCTTTTTTTCTTTTTTAAAAAAAAATCCTTTAACATTTCTTGTAATACTGGTTTGGTGGTAATAAACTCTTTTAGCATTTCTTTATCCAAAAAGCTCTTTATTTCTTCTTCAATTTTAAGTGACTGCCTTGATGTGTAAAGTAGTGTTGGTTGTAGCTCCTTGCTGTTTATCACTTTGGATATTTCATGCCAGTCCCTTCTGGCCTGAAATATTTCTGTTGAGCAATCAGCTGGATCTATGGAAACACCCTTATAGGTAACTAACTGCTTTTGTCTTGCTACTTTTTTTTCTTGTGGGAGAGACAGAGAGTCAGAGAGAGGGACAGATAGGGGCAGACAGACAGGAAGGGAGAGAGATGAGAAACATCATTCTTCACTGCAGTTCCTCAGTTGCTCATTGATTGATTTCTCCTATGTGCCTTGATGGGGAGGCTACAGCAGACCAAGTGATCCCTTGCTTGAGCCAGCGACCTTGGGCTTAAGCTGGTGAGCCTTGCTCAAACCAGATGAGCTCGTGCTCAAGCTGGTGACCTCAGGGTCTCGAACCTGGGTCCTCCACATCCAGTCTGATGCTATATCCCCTGCGCCACCACCTGGTCAGGCTTCTCTTGTCACTTTTAAGGTTCTTTCACTGTCTTTAGCCTTTGCCATTTTAGTTATGATGTATCTTGATGAGGGCCTCTTTGAGTTCATCTTATTTGGGATTCTCTGTGTTTCCTGGATGTATGTCATTTTCTTTCAGCAGGTTAATGAGGTTTTCAGTTGTTATTACTTCAAATAGGTTTTTGACCCCTTTCTTGTTCTTTTCTCCTTTTGCACCCCTACGTTGTAGATGTTAGTACACTTCATGTTGTCCCAAAGGCCTTAAAGCAGCGGTTCTCAACCTGTGGGTTGCGACCCACAGGTTGAGAATCGCTGCCTTAAAGTATACTGATTTTTTAAAATACTTTTTCTTTTTTGCTGCTCTAATTAGATATGGTCTGCTATCTTGTCTTTTAAATCACTGATTTGATCCTCTGCTTCATCCAACCTATTGTTTTTTTCCCCTTCCAGTGTATTCCTCATTACAGATATTGTATTCTTTCATTTCTGACTGGTTTTTTCTTATAGTTTCTACATCCTTTTTTTATGGTGCTAAAGTTCTTGATAAGTTCCTTGTAGTTCTTATTAAGTTCCTTAAACATCCTTATAACCACTGTTTTGAACTCAATATCTGGTAAACTGATTGCCTTCATTTCATTTAACTTTTTCTGAAGATTTCTCCTGGGGGTATGTTTCTTTGTCTCTCCATTTTGGTTGCCTCTTTGTGTTTATTTCTATGTATAAGGTAGATCTGCTATGACTCGTACTCTTGGTAGTGTGTCCTTATGCAGTAGTTGTCCTCTGGGACCCGGTACAGGTAGTGCAGTTTCCTTGATCACCTGGTTTGGTGCTCCAAGAATGTCTCCTGTATGGATTATGTGGGTCCTCTTGTTGAATTGAGTTTTGATTGCTATTGGCCTATTCATGCAGGAGGCTGACCCCAGGCTGACTGACTGTGAAGCTCAACTTCGACTACAGTGTATGAGCTGCTCTGCAGGTATTGACCACATGGAGCAGAATTCACCTCAGCAGGGCCTAGTGCTTGCCAAGATCTCCTTTTGGATATGCCATTTTTGAAGCTAACTGGGTCCTGCTCTGATGTTGTTTGAAGCTGGCCACTGGGTATGTTGGTTCTGGAGTCTCTTGGGAGGGACTCAGGTGTAGGCCAATGTCGAACACTGCCTGGAGGAAAGTCGGGAGAATGGTCCCCAACCCAAAACCACACAACTCAGTCACTGACAATCCTTGAGTCTGCCAAGAATTCTACACCCTGGCCTTGACAGCTGAATCCTCCTCAGCAGGACACAAGTTGCCCTGAGCAACTTGTTAGGAGCTACAAAGCAATCTATAGTTTGTAGCTGCCTCTACTGGGCCTACGTATATACAGAAAGGATCAAGCTGCACATCAAAGCTGACTTTTACAAGCACCCAGCCCGGGGGCAGGTCAGCAAAAGTACCAAGGCACCCTGAGAGCTGCCTCTGCCTGCCTCTGCTTGCTGGCTCCCTGTTCGGCTCAATCTCTGAAAAAGCCTCTGGTAGCACTCGAGTCGTATGAAGTAGGCTCTCAGTGAGTCACCAGGTGGGAGCTGGTGGTGTTCACCAGATTAATACAGGTTCAAACTCGGTGCCAGTGCTGGGTCTGAGGCCACTCAGCAAACATCCCAGTGTATAGCAAGTCTAGCTGCCACCTGTTGGGTTCTCGCACACATTTGTGGCGGGATAAAATCTCACAGAGTCTTCAACATGAGGTCGGCGGAGTTTGTCAGGTCTAAACAGAATAAGACTTAGCTACGTGAAAGGGAGCTATGCACTGCTTGGTCATGCAAGGAAAAAATGTCCCTGGTCCTAGAGCCATCAGACAGACAACTCAGTCTGTCTCAGATTCTGCCCAGACCTTAGCAGGGTAGAGCCATCATAATTCCAGAGGATGGGGACAACAGGAGCTCAGAGAGTGGGGCTAGCAGATCTCCCATGAAGGGAGGGTACCAGTCAATTTTGCAGGAAAGTTGGGAGAGTGGTCCCTAACCCAAAACCACACAACTCAGTCACTGACAATCCTTGAGTCTGCCAAGAATTCTACACCCTGGCCTTGACAGCTAATCCTCAGCAGGGCAAAAGCTGTGCAGAGTTGAGGGGGTGACAGGGAGTAAAGAGGGTATTGTTAGTGCATTCCCCAGGCTGATGCTCTTTGGAGGGGCGTGCTCCATCCAAGAAAGATGACATCTGTGGAGTAGGAGAATGACTCAGCACAGGGTTCAAGCAGCTGTCCCTCAGCTCTCTCCCCAGAGCACAAACTCCAGACTCTCCTCACATGACTCTAGTCCAGTCTACCTTCCCTCTGCCAGAGCCCAGAGTGAATGGCTGTGAACAGGATTTTGTGTATTGGCCCTTTAAGAGAACACCTGTATCTCTAGCAGACTCTCATCTCTCCTTGGTGGAAAGACTCCTTGCTGATTTTCACAGGCAGATGTTAGGTGGGCAACTCTCCCCGGCTCTGGTGCTCTGGGCTGGGAAGCCTAGTGTAGGGTTGAAATGCCAGGCTCTGCAAGGGGAAGCTTTGCAGCTGATAGGTCCCCCCAGACTTTCAGAGGCCGCCTGTGGGAGTAGGGTCAGTCCTTTTCATGTCTTTGCCCTTACTACCAGTCTCAGTGCAGCTTCCTTATATTCACTGTCAACTTCTGCTGCCTTATTTTTCCTCATGGCTCTTTGAACTTCCTGACACTGTTGAAGAGAGCCATTCCTCCAAAAATACTGATCACCTTCTATTGAACAGAACCTTTGCTGGATATGAGTGCTAGAGCTGTGGAGGAAACAAACCAAGCCTCTGCTCTCATTGAACGGACAGCCCTCAGGGAAGACAGTGCAGTGTGAGAAGTGTTTAGAGTGAGGTCACAGGGCTATGTAGGAAGACAGGAGGGAGCCTCATACCATAAAGGTCGAAAAGTGTGATTCAAGTGTAAATAGTTTCTTCAGAAGATAACCCTAGAAATAATGAAATAGCAAGTGGAGAAATGAGATAGCAAAGAGAAGAAATCCAAAAGAGAAAAATAAAAGTATTATTAATGAGTAAGTTATCCTTGTGAACAAATAGAGCTTTGACCCTTGAAAAACACCAGGTGGTGATCACTACACATTAGAGTTATCCCACTCATGGGAAGAGGGAGTTGGAGTTGCCATCCATCATGCTGGTTAGTGATTTGTTCAGGGAACCTTTGAGGGGTGGAGAGGGAGAAGGTTAACTCCTGGGTATTTCCAGATTGCTCCACTTTTGAGCTAAGTGGGTCTGGCAGTAAAAGAAAGCCTTCAGGCAAAGAGTTGCAGGTGTTTGTAGTTCAAAGCCCTTAATTTGGTCATGCATGAAAATGGTGAGAGCCAGAAAGCATGGGTGGGGTGCCAACAATGCCTGCTACAGAGTCTGACAATTGAGAGCACGCATTGCTGAGTGACTGCGCGTTGGTACAACTGCTTTGGAAATGATTAGGCATTATCTAATATAGTTGAAGATATGCATACATATGACCCCAAAATTCTATTCCCTTTTACGTAACCAAGATAAGCTAACTTATATAAACCAGAAGCAACATGAACCATTAAAAAATAGCCATAATAACATTAATGTTATGTCCCAAACTAGAAAAAACTCAAAGGTCCACCAATAGTAGAATTTAGAGATGCATTGTGATATATTTATAGAACGGACTAAAAATAAATAAATCTAACCTAGAAAGAATAGGATCAACCTGAGAGGGTGGAATAATTATCACTTTATAAAATAAAGTACAAAAAAGGAAGAAAATATTAAAAATCTTGAATGTTTAATATAATAGTGTATCTTATATACATAAGACAAGAGCCAGTGGTCACGAGGTGTCACTCTGATGATAATAGAAGATTCTTACAAATGTGCAATCAAACCATCTCACCTAATGTCATCGGAAACAGTGAGGAACAGGTTGAATATTACAGAAAATCAATTAACTGAATTAAAACCAAATCCTGAGATATTCTCTCATAACATAAAGGGAACGATAAAGAAATAGAAATCATGAAAGAAAAGAAGAGGGGGGAAAGTAAGTCACTCAGAATAAATGGCACAGATAATGAACATTAAGTATTTCTAAGTTATTTAAATATTTTCTTTTCTAATGTCAATTAGTCACAACATATGGTTATTTTCTCAATTGGAGAAAGGTTTCTATAAAATAGCATACATCTTGAATCTAAAGAAAATCAAGTAATGTAAAAGAAGAAATATAAATACATTCAAAACTTCTGAATAAAAAAGTATGAAAATTTTAATGCCCACTCTTTGCCTTTGCTATGTTATTATGTTTATTAGTCCACTAAGATGTGCACATATCTATTTAGTGGTAAACTCAAGTTATGTTCAGAAAAAGAAGACTTTTCTGAATGGGACAAAGAAAAGGTGTTTTGCTTTGCTTTCACAAATATGTAAGGTGAATCATAGTACTATAAAAACTTAAAGCTGGTTTCTAATTACTCCAAATTGTATGAAATCACCATAAGAATGTTTTTGCATTCAGTCACCAGCCAAACTCTGATGGTAGGACATGTCTCACTTCCTAAAACCAAGAGAACTATTTTAAATGTCCATGAGAAGGACCTGTCCCCCTGTAACAATGCTTCTTGTCTTTCAGTGATTCTGCATACTCCCTTTACAGCAAATCACTTAGCAGTTTAATGATTTGCAGTAAAAAAGATAGTTTTCTTTCCTTATCCAAGATTCTGCTAAAACTCCACTACAAAAACGGTATTGGATTAGATTCCATATCCGCTAGTTTAATGCACCTTATTTTACATATCCCTTAAATGGTCTAAAAACATTTTTACAAATTTACTGACATAAGATAAAGTTTACATATGATGTGTACAATTTGATGAATTTTGACATAGCTGTATACTTGTAAAGCCATCACCACAATCAGTCAAGATATTGTGTCAAGAAATACCAAATGCTTCCAGCACTCACCCAAATTTCTTCAAGCCTGGTTCAATCCATCTCTGTCTCCAGCGTCATTTAAAGGTAACCACTATTGGAGAGTCGGCACTTTGCAGAACTATATAAGACTGAAATTGTACTATATATACTCTCTTTTGTCTGGCTCCCTCACTCAGAATAATGATATTGAGATTCATCTAGGTAACTGCATACATCACTGGTTTGTTCTTTTCATTGCTGAAGAGTTTACCATTCTATATAAATCCCTCAACAATCCTGACTTTTAAAAAAATGATCTCATGACACTTTTTAACATTATAGGGAATGCCTAATACATAACTAGCACTCAATAAACATTTAGTAATGAATAAATTATTTTTCTATCTAGATAACATGCATATTGCAATCTCTTCCATGACATCCTTTCATCCTTTCAGAAACTGGAAGAGCCCCCAGACTTCTGTGTCCAAACCATTCACCATTTTTATTAAAAAGACAGCTTTAGTAGACGAAACCAATTTACCCAATGCCCAGCTAACTTGGTTAATCTACTAATTGTAATAAAAATAAAAAGGCAAGATGATCCTCTACTGAGGATTATCTCTCTACTGAGAGAAGTTAACTTCTCTCAGTTTCATGATTAAACACTCCTTCCATTCATTTACCTATAGAGTGTGCCAGTTCAATTAAATTCCATTCAAACTTTGAAAGAAACAAAAGAAACCGGAATCTATCAAGAACCACTTCCTCAGAGACTTTACAAGCATCATCTCATTGAATTCCCATGAAGTCTTATAAGGTAAATATTACCTCACTGTAAATATAAAGCACCCATCGCTTTGTATACAAATAGGGGTTATGGAACCTTCTCAGAGTTACATAGCAACAGTGCTCTGGATGGAATTCATTCTCAGGTTTGAAGATAGTGCAGCTTCCTCCCAAATGCCCTGAGTGAACTCTCTGGGACTGGTGGTCAGTGATATAAGCACAAGCTGAGAATGAATAAATAATTGGCATAGTTTATAAAATGCTCGTTTTGGAAAAAATAACTCAGAAATGAGATGAGATGTGTTGGGGTTTTTATCATTTTATACATTCATTCAGTCAGTCAATTCCTTTTATAATTTCTAACCTCTCTAAAGTCAATGCTATGCCCAACATATAGTATGTTGTAGCCTTGGGCAAATGACTACTTCCTAGAGGCTCAATTGTCTCGTCCATGAAATAGGAATAACGACATCTATCAAATTCAGTTACTACGATCAGTTAAGAGATACAAAGTACACAGTACAAAGTTTCTAAACATTATTATAAGACAATAATTCCTCATTTGATTTCTCCCCTCTCTTTTGAGAAAATTTTTATTTCCTGCTTAGCAACTTCTTAATAATTCAGCCCAATCTGGGTGATAATTCCCATTTTTGCCATCCTAGATAATTATAAGTTGCTCTTCCTTCCACTTTCAAATGTGTCCCAATTTCAGTGATAAATTATAGAGTCACTCCTACTTAAAACAGCCCACCAAGGGGAGAACACGAAGCCAGGGAATTTTCTGCCAAAGTGTTCCACACAGAGATTATTTTGGCTCTTTAGGTTGGGGTAGCTTTCAGGAAATCAAGAGTCAGGCAGTAAAAAGGCATATTGTCTAATAGTAAATCAGTGACCATTGGGATTTCTCTCTGGCTTCTAAGAAAGAATAACCTGTAGAGAAAAGTGGAATGGAAAGAACAGAAATTTGGGGAAGGAGACCTGTTGAGGTGAAGATATTATAAACTCTTTGAAAATATCTTCTTCTTACACTTTATTTTTGTCCTCTTTTTTTTAATGCATGTAAATGGTTTCTTTGTGAGCTATCATTATTAATGACTGGTTATCTCATACCTAGTTATTTTTTGGACACCTTGAGAAGTTTCCAGCTTGATGTTGTAGAAGAGGAACCAACATGGATTCATAGACTCTCATTCTGAATTCTTTTATAATATACTTCGAGTCCTCTTGATATACCCATCCAACAAGTCAATCAAATTACCAAAGGTGATTAAAATAAGGGAAATGACCATACCCGAATTTACAGAAGACAAACTTTAAAGCGGAGGCAACAGGTGAAGTCATGATCCTTACCAAAAAACAAAAACAATGTTTCAAAGTCAAATTTTAAAAGTTCACACCTTTAAAAAGGGCTAGGAGATCATTCATCCACATTTCATTATGTGAAAGAATAAACATCCCATGCTATGAAAACCTGTGAATTTATCTACCCTGATGCCTGACAGAGAGGCGCCTTAATTAAAGCTCATCTGTCTTAGAGAGAGACTGGAGAACAGAACCTGGATAACTATACAGGTTTCTTAAAATCGGAGGGCTTATCGTGATCAGGCGGTGGCACAGTGGATAGAGCTTCAGACTGAGACGCGGAAGACCCAGGTTTGAAACCCTGAGGTCACCAGCTTGAGCACGGCGAGTTCATCTGGTTTAAGCAAAGCTCACCAGCTTGAGCCCAAGATCTCTGGCTAGAGCAAGGGGTTACTCACTCTGCTGTAGCCCCATGGTCAAGGCACATATGAGAAAGCAATCAATGAACAACTAAAGTGCCACAACAAAGAACTGATGCTTCTCATCTCTCTCCCTTCCTGTCTGTCTATCCCTCTCTCTGATTCTCACTCTGTCTCTGTCAAAAAAAAAAAAAAAAAGAAAGAAAGAAAAGAAAAGAAAAAAGAAATCTGAGGGCTTAGTTATTCTGTTTTTCTTTTCCTTTCTATTCTAATGCTCCCCTCTCCCTTCTTGAATCCCTCTCCATGCCTGTCCACCTTATTTAAACTTCAAGCTGAGGCACGACTCGGTCTCCATCAGGTTCAGAAAGAGGACCAGAGAAAGTAGCATTCTTGTTGATCTATAGCACAACCTGGATCAAATCCCTACACCAGGTAGATGTTACCAGCCCAAGTACCAGGAGCTCTCAGTCTTTAAAAACTTTTCTTAATGAGGACTCTAGAAACATAGCATTTGACTATTTTAAGAGGTTGAATAAAGGGTGAGCAGATGCCAGAGAGGCAAACCAGCTAGGGTCAGGGCTCTTTCATTCATTCCCCAGCTAGAACTACACCATCAAGTGCATCTGCCTTTCTTCTCTTTTGTGATAGGAACAATAAAACTTACACAAGCCTGAGAAAAAGGAGGGGGTGGGGCAAACAATTTAAAAATCTTCATAGTTGAATACTCTGGGGTTTCACGATATCTGCTTTCCAAGCAGAAAGACTAAGCTACAAGCAAAATAGCCTTGATTTCAAGAGGAGGGTGGCATGCAGATACCAAAAAAAATCTCAAATTGGATGACTTTAATTAGGTAAATCTTGCATCACTGAAAGGAAATGTACTTCATGACGACTTGAATTCACAAATAATGAGATTCCTAAAACACCCAGGGTCTTATAAGAGAAACATGTACATAGTGTGTATGTAATAGTACCCAGGCACTCTTTTAAGGACTTTATATAGATTGATTTGTTTCATCCAAGTCCCTTGAGAGAGGTGAAATTATTATCCCACTTTGTAGAGGAGCCAACTGGGGCTCAAACAATTTAAATAACTTGCCCTGGGTCATAAAGCTAATAAGTGGCAGAGCAGGAATTTGAGCTCAAGCAGCCTCGTTTTAAAGTGCATACCTTTGACCACAACATTATAGATGGCCGCCTATGCATCTGCTCCTTGTACAATTACTGGACAATCCGTTGTTATGCAAATCGGGGAGAAAATGGCTAGTTGAGAAAATGCTTCTTTTTTCTCTTTTTGCTCTTAACTCTGTATCATGGATTCTGGGAGGTGGATTATGGAAACTTAACATCTAGGGTGCTTGGTAGATAGAGGAATGAAGTTTGTCGACCTGTGTGAGGCCAGGAAGGCAACTGAGTTTACCATTTTAAGCACTCATTTTCAAGGGGGGATAACAGCATTACATTTGATTTTGTCTCTCGTGAAAGATACAGAATGTCATTATATACGTTTACAAAGAGAAAGTAAACTTAAGAAAGTTTCCTTGAGTAGAGACAATTTCTATTTTGAAACAACTTGAAATACGCAATAAGTATCATATTAAATTTTTAAAAAATTCAGTGTTTGAAAACATACTGGTGGATAGAATTGAAAAAATATTATCTGTTTGAGGCATTTAATTTTAACAAGGTCAGAATAAACATTATCAGTGTATGTATCCACTTTATTGACTGCTTAACTATGCTTATTTAACTATGCTTTAACTATGCTTATTGTTTTCCAAGTGTTCATTCACTTGAGTTTTGTCCCAAATCTCAGAATGGGACAGATCATTTAATCACCTTAGAAGTAAAATTCACCCCAAGCTGGAGACTTTCAAAACATCCATTCCTCACGGTTTCCTTCCACAATGTAACACAATTAGTGAACCTGGAAAGACTCACATACTCGCAAGTTTTAATCAGCTTGGGCCGAGTTTCAAGGTCTTGGTAGAGCTTGAAGCCAGGCTCCTCTTGCCCAGTCCTAGGTCAAGTTACAAAAGTTTCACAACACTCGAGTTTCTATACTTCTCTCGTCCCACCCACCAGGCAAGTAACTGGGGAAAAATATCAGCTCTTGAGTGATGGAACTGAGATTCCCTCCCAGATGCTGTCCTAAACCATCCTTGATGTCAGAGGAGGAATTCTGTGACAGGGGGTGACTTACACAGACCCCTTTAGGTCATTATGGTGACAGTGTCATTGTGGTCAGAGAATGCAGCCAGGTCCTCCAATCCACAATTGGCAATGAAACCAAATCTTCACTTTATGAAGACAACAGCAAATTCAATTAGAAACTCTAAGTGCTCCACGGATCAATCAGGTCATATACAATTAGCTCTAATTGGTACCTCTCCAGAGAGGTACATTCTTTACCTGCAGTCAAGGGATACTCAGAGAGGTGTAAAATTCTTTCTTGACTTTGAAAAACATCAAAGCAATTCCTTCTAATCTATGCCTTATAGCCAGCAGTGTCGAAAGCTCCAATTCCAATAAAGAACTGAGGGTTTGAAAGAAAGAAATTCCATCTAAATTTCCTAAAAGAACAAATGGAGACATTAAACAAGAAACCTAAGCCTGTAGATGACAGATTAAGAAATAGAATTAAAGCTACCTCTGGGTTTTTCAATGACATGAATCAATAAATTCATTTTATTTATTTATTTATTTATTTATTTATTTATTTTGCTTAAAGAAAATGCAGACAGCACCCAGAACCAACTTGCTTCAACCATTTGAGAGCTATGGCTTTGGGGGGGGGGGAGAAAAGAGGGGGAGGGGGTGGGGAAAGGGGAAGGGAGGGGTAGAGAAGCAGACCATCACTTCTTCTGAGTGGCCTTACTGGGAATTGAACCCGAGACTTCCACACACTAGGCCAATGCTTTACCACTGAGCCAACCAGTCCGGGCCTATGGTCCTTTTAGATAATCAGACACATAATTTAGACTCTTTAAGAAATAATCGGACTTAGTAATAATAACTAGACTTATTGTGGTAATCATTTTGCTAAAAGAAAGAAAGAGATGAGAGAATTTTTTAAAGATATATACAGAGGGAAGCAAAAGTAGGTTTACAGTTGTTTGTATGGGAAAAAATAATACAAGAATAAATAATAATACAAGAATAAATGTGTTTTGCATACTCACAACTGTAAACCTCCTTTTGCCTACTTCTGTATAACCGAAAAAGACTAATATGGTAAGTTAAAATCCTTTAAGTAGCACAATGTTGAGTGAAGCAGTTGGTGAATGACCTGGGAATCAGATCTAGGTTCTAGTCTGAGGTAGGCAGCTGGGTAGGACATTAACACTCTTTAATTACACTGAGATGCGGTGCTTGCATCTATAAGCATAGGCTTTGCAATAGAGAGATCGCCAATGGCCCCTCAAGTTCAGAGCAACTTTGAGGGTATTAGAGAGCACTATAGGAAGCTTGCACAGGGCCAGGTTTTCTACAGTACCTCTTCCTTGTGATGCCAGAAACAAAATATGGAATTGAATGTTTCTATTTTTATGCTAAAATGGAAACAGAGATGGGAAGGATAAAAGGAATCCAACATGCAAGAGAAACAGTTTTTGTTTTAATTTCAAAACCAATAGAAATTCTAGCCCTCCAAGGATATTATGAGGCTGTAATCTTAGCCCTCTACTTACCTGACCTTTAGCAGCAGGGAGTAGGGAGCAGCAAATAGAGGTTGGAAGTCTACTTCCTAAATCAGTCCCATTCCCTCCAACTCCTGCCCTTTTTGTGAGTTATTACACCAACCTGGCACCAGGAATATTATTGACTCTGGAGCAGGGAGCTTAATTTGCAATAAATTTTACAGATTGCTAACTGAAAAACAAGAACAAAAATGAACTACTAGGTAGTTGAAACCGCTGACTCTCACAGATCCTTCCTGCCCCTGGGTAATTTATGGACGCGAGCTGGGCTCCCACACCACGGCTGCCACTTCGGCTTGGCTGCTCTACTCACCGCGCGTGGGGCAAGGGGCCAAGGAAGGAAGCCACGCTCCCATGTCTGTGGACTGCAAACCACACTGCGTGCTGGAATTCCCACAGCCACCCCTGCTGATTTAGCTCCTGAGATCTCAGAGGTGAAAGTAAGTGAGAACGTTGGGGCACAGTCATGATGTCTGGTAGAAAGAGAGGAGGAAGAATGCTTTGCAATAGATTGCAATACGGATGCCATTTCTTCTATGCTTTTCAGTTCATCATATATTTATGGACCACCCACTATATTAAGTACTCACCTAATGTCCTAATGTAAATATATATATATATTTGACATGATATATATATATAATATATATATGACATGATATATATGTGAGGTCGGTTGGCAATGGGGGAAGGTCACGTGAAAAATCAGGCTCGAGAACTTTGGCTGGAACCGCACACACCCATGCCCGCCAAAAGAGAGGTCCCAGGAGCCCTTTGAAAAAGAACAACTGTCAGCCAATGAAATTTTGCCACGTCATATTAACCAGATCACTCTAACAACCCTATAAATTAACCCCACGCGGGAGAATCCGCGACTTCTCTGGCCCCCGTCTCGCGAACCAGAGAACATCATCCAGTAACTGCTCTACTAAATAAAGCTTTTGCTATTCCACACTTTGTGGCTACACCCTTCCGTCTTCCTCGGCAGGAAAAATACTTTACATTTGGTGCCGAAACCCAGGAGGAGTTTGAAATCCAGAGGGGACCGCCCCTCCCCCCTTCCCTTCCAAGGAAGAATCAGGACCTCTGACTTTCCACCCACTTTGGCCCACGGTGCGGTAAGTCCCCTGCCTCCAGCCTCCCCTCAGTTTTTTTTGCCGAGACTCTCTGTTCATAATTGCATCTGTGTCAGGGACTTCTTATCCGTTCCAAGTGCATGTACCTGCGGAGATGTCCCAGACACATCCACTCTACCTAACCATCTGGAGGCCAGAGCTTGAGTTGCGGGACACCAATTCTCATCTCTGATCACTCCGAGAACTGAGGGTGGACATGGGGGGCACAGGAATCTAAACCTGACTCAAAAACACTCCTGGAATACCTTATCCGAAATCTCTCCCTCCCTAAAGAAGAAGAAACTGTTTTTCTTCTTCACTGTGACCAGGCCACAGAATCCACTGGATAACCAAATCAGATGGCCTTCTGAAGAGACTTTCGATTTTAACACCCTCACCAATTTATTGCCAAGGAACTGAGAACTGGTTGGAGATCCCTTACATTCAGGGCTTCTAGTATTTGCACTTCCGTCCTAATCTCTGTGCTGCCTGTTCTATGGCGCAGGCCCTTTTTCCAGGGAAACCTCAGCTAAACCCTCCACTCCTGATCTTTCCTCCTTCGCTGACCCCCAACTCTCTCCCTCTCCTTCCCGACCCCTGGAAGCACCCCTCTCTTGGGACCCCCTCAGGTCCCTCTGCAGACCTCTTCTGCTCAGGTCTCTTCCCTCCAGGAAGCCCTCTCCCCTGCCGGCCAGGAGCCCCTCCCTTCTCCGCTGTGTTCTTAAGCCCCTCCTCCATCAGGCCACCTTCCACTGGCCATTGGCCTTCACATGGGCACTCACTCTGGCCCAGGGAAAATGCATAACTATATATACTGACTCTAAATATGCTTTTCTTATCACCCACAGCTACTCTGCCCTCTGGAAGGAAACGGGCTTCCTCACTACCAAGTGCTCCCCCATAATCAAGACTACCCTCATTTCTAACCATGTCTCTCGCCTCAAGCTTGCCCCCATGCAGGACTGCTGGCAGTCGGAACCACTGGGCCCTACCCGTCTCCGGCTCACTAAAAGGTTGGGCCCTGCAGATGCCCCTGTTGCTCCTGTCCCTCCCACTAGGAACCTGCTACCCGAGTGAGGTAAAGCAGGGAGCGACGCTGTTCAATGAGACTGGCCCAATGGAAGAAAACATCAATCTCCTCAACTGTCTACAAGAGAAACTGCACAAGGACCTCCCCTCCTACAACCCGCTTAACTCCTGATGGCAGCCACCCATTCTCACCTGGGCTGTTCCTATCCTAGGTCTTCTTCTAATTATCAACATATTACTCATATTTACTCCTCTTTTTAAAATCCTTACAGGACCACATCCGCAAAGTTTCTCAAGTCACAGCCAACCAGATGCTCCCACACCCGTATACAAGACTCCCCTAGGAGCCACCACCTTCCAACCTCCCCTCCCCATGACACCCCTAACCAGCAGGAGGTAGCCAGATGAATAGTGGTGCCCCTATCGAACATAAAAGGTCAGAATGTGAGGTCGGTTGGCAATGGGGGAAGGTCACGTGAGGAATCAGGTCCGGGAACTTTGGCTGGAACCGTCCATACCCATGCGCACCAAAAGAAAGGGCCCCGGAGCCCCTTTGAAAAAGAACGACTGTCTGTCAGCCAATGAAATTTCACCATGTCATATCAACCCGACCACCCTAACGACCCTATAAATTACCCCCACGCGATAGAATCCACACGACTTCTCTGGCCCCAGTCCTGTGGACCAGAGTACCTCATCCAAGAAATGCTCTACTAAATAAAGCTTTTCCTATTCCACACTTTGTGGCTACACCCTTCCATCTTCCTCGGCGGGGAAAATACCTTACAATATATATAACATATATGTCATATATATATATATGACATGATTTTTAATTGTATCAAGTATGGCTGTGTAACAAATCATCCCAAAACAGTGCTTGGGAATTCAGCTATGGTGTCAGCTAGGGGTTGGATGGTATAGGATGGCTTTGGTTAAGATAACTTGATTCTGCTCCAACTCATCTCTCTTCTTCCAGCAGGTTAGTCTGGACTTGTCGCTCTATGGCGGCAAGAGTCCAAGACAGAAAGTGAAAATGCACAAGTGCATTCAAGCCCATCTGCTTACATCAAGTTTGCTACCATTCCATTGGCTCAAATAAGACACACAGTCAAGTCCAAGTTTGGGAGGCCACTATTATGGGAAGTGGATACAGAGAAGCATGAAAAAAGTGTGGCCCTTTGCTCAAATCAGTCTGCCATAATAACCTCGAAGAGCTTGCAGGATAGAGAGAAAAGTAAACATGTAGGCACTGTCCGCGCAATGACCGAGGTCAACACCAGAGCAGTAAGGTCAAATGAAAGAACACCTTTTGTAGCTCTGATGGGCCAGACATCAAGTTTTGAAAGTTTGCCTGCTTAAGGGGGCAATGCTTCTAAATTGGGTTTTGAGGAATGCGTAGGAGACTATGCCGGGGTTCAGCATGGAGAAGAGTCAGGAGAGGAAGGAACAGTTTACGGAGAGGCTAGATGCTTCTCATATGTAAGAAAATGTCTACCTTGACTTACATATCTCACAACCTTCTGAAGAGTTTCCTGAGGATATATTCCAAGGGCACTTCAAGGTTATTATCTTTCCTTCAATCTTATTTATCCCACAGTTCACAGATGCAGTTTGTTGGCACAAATATCTGCCCAGTCACCCAAATTAAAATAATGAAGACTGTTTTTGTTTTTTGTTTGTTTGTTTGTTTTTTACCACCCCTTTTGCTTCCATTGCGTTCCATCCATCCCCAAGTCCTGCTGGCTACCCACCCGCTCCCATCACCACAGCCACGGCTTCATTGGCATCACCCAGCCCTTCAGCGTTTCTCACCTGCACTCAACACAGCCCCCCTACTGCTCTCTCTTCATCATTCATCATGCACCCAGCTTCTAGTGGGACTTCTCCAAAACACAAAGCAGACATGCAACTCCTCTGCCTAAAGCCATTCCTGCTTCCCCATGAGCTACAAGCATCTTAGCCTCACAATGCCTTCCTGAAATTATCCTGCTGATACTGAAGCTCTGTTTCCCACTGCTCCCTGAAACACCCTTCGCATCCTGGCAATACTGAACTTATTTCTTACAAGGTGTTTCTTATCTCTGTTATATGTTGTAGAGGTTCCCTGTCTTTTAAATGCCATTTTTCTCACCCTACTTCCTCTTACTAATTAATTCTTAGCCATCCTGAGAAACTTGATCGAGGTACCACTTTCTCCAGCACCTTTCTCTGACCTGTGCTGTTTTCACCTCCTGCAGTGAGAGCCACATACTGCCCCACTCCCTTCTTCTCGTATTCTCAGTACTTCTTCACTGTCATAATTAAAATTTTCCAGCATACGTAATTGTTTATCTTATTACACACTGTGCCTCTTTTAGAACAAGAAGAATATACAGCACTTTTATATATATATATATTGACAGAAACAAAGAGATGGCACATAGGGACAGACAGACAGTAAGGGAGAGAGTTGAGAAGCATCAATTCTTCATTGTGGTTCCTTAGTTGTTCATTGATTGCTTTCTCATATATGCCTTGACAGGGTGGCTACAGCAGAGCAAGTGACCCCTTGCCCAAGCCAGAGACCTTGGGCTTCAAGCCAGTAATCTTTGGGCTCAACCAGTGACCATGGGGTTATGTCTATGATCCCACGCACAAGCCAGTGACCCCACACTCTAGCTAATGAACCCATGCTCAAGCTGGATGCACTCACACTCAAGCCAGTGATCTCTAGGTTTTGAGCCTGGGTCCTCCACATCGCAGTTCGACCTTCTTTTTTTTTTTTTTTTTGTATTTTTCTGAAGCTGGAAACGGGGAGAGACAGTCAGACTCCCGCATGCGCCCGACTGGGATCCACCTGGCACGCCCACTAGGGGCAATGCTCTGCCCACCAGGGAGCAATGCTCTTCCCCTCCGGGGTGTCGCTCTGTTGCGACCAGAGCCACTCTAGCACCTGGGGCAGAGGCCAAGGAGCCATCCCCAGCGCCCGGGCCATCTTTGCTCCAATGGAGCCTCGGCTGCGGGAGGGGAAGAGAGAGACAGAGAGGAAGGAGGGGGGGGTGGAGAAGCAAATGGGCACTTCTCCTGTGTGCCCTGGTCAGGAATCGAACCCGGACTTCTGCACGCCAGACCAACGCTATATCACTGAGCCAACCAGCCAGGGCCGCAGTTCGACTTTCTATCCACTGTGCCACTGCCTGGTCAGGCAGCACTTCTTTATATTTTAAGGGCTTAAAATGAATGACATGTTCTACCTGGGAAGGAAGGTGGAGAGGCAGAATTAGTAGTGCAACCTAAAACCAGTAAGTCCTTCATTCTCTAGCTGTATGACTTTGGACAAGTTTCTTAACCTCTGTGCCTTGACTTCCTTAGCTGAACAATGCAGAGACTTATACGGTGTATCTTACAGGGCTTTCTCCAAATGAATGGGCCAATACAGGTAAAGTGCTTAGCACGATGCTTAAAGCATGGTGAGTAATCAGTAACTATTGGCTCTTTTTGGAGTGAGCTGCACATTAGGATTCCGAGATGAATGAATGGGTGAATGAAAATAGCCTAATCACAGCCACTGAGACATGTAACAGCATGATGTAGTACAGACTGAGAATGAGAGGAAATGATTTGATCACTTAGGGACTCACAACCCTAAGTTATAGCCTCTTCTGGATCCTTCCAGGCTCTCTGTGGTTCACACTGGTATCCAGACTTTTCATTTCTAGGCATCCTTGCTTTCAAGTCTGCTTCTGGCCTTGGAGAAGCCCAAATTAAGCATGTAAATGGCGTTACAGAGTTTGGGAGGCTTTTCTCTCTGTGAAGCAGGGGAGTTCCAAACCAGAAAGCTAGCCAGACAGCTCAGCAGACTGTGCCAGGCTCCAGTTTTGTGGAACACTGTCAAATGTCAGAAATATAAGACAGTTTCTAGAACCTGACCGGCCCGTAGGGTGTAACCCCTACACTGTGCCGAAGCCAAGAGAAAGAGGCCGTACACGTGGTGGCAGAGGGGGGGATGTCAAGTTGTAACAGATGGAATGCAGAATGGGGAAATAGATCATATGTTTGAGGCAGCTGTTAGTCAGTACGCCCTGAAACCAAACAAACACACTCCTGTTACTTTGGTCAGTAGAGAAAAGGCTGGAGGAAGGTCTTTATGTCAGTAAAAGGGCTGAAAGGCCACATCAAGGTACAGTGTCGTAAATGGGTACAAAGTGACAGGGCCACTGGGATCTAGAAGATTCTCTTACTATAAGAGGGCGTTTTCACAACCCAGCCGATCCTTCCACTCTGTCACCCCCAGAAGCGGAGGTTCCATCCCAATGGGAAGTAGATGGAGCCTTCCTAAGGCTGCTCGGAGGCACCGAAGGAGGAATAAGGTCTGACACCACCAGCTTCCCCGTGGGAACAGGACTGGAGTCCTGCTACATGTTCTGCTGAACACACATGTGAGTACCTGCACTATTCCTGGCTGTGCACAAAAGGAGAGTTCCTCCTGTGAGATCCTGGAATGTGAGAGACACAGCAGCGACGAGCAGGAGCCTAGGTCACGCCGAGAAAGAGCCAGTGATCAAGAGGGACCCATTTCTTCAAAATGCCCAAATCTGGTTGGAGCTTCCTCCTTCCTGGTCCCTTCCCGGTTACCCTGGGGAATTGTGCTATATAGCACGAGTTTGTCATGGTGACCTTCTAGTGTGGTTACATTTATAGAGCAGAGGTCAGCAAAATTTTTTCTGTAAAGAGTCAAACACTAAATATTTTAGACTCTTCAGGCCATGTGATCTCAGTCACAATTGCTCAACTCTGTCACTGTAACATGAAAACAGCCACAGATAAGACATAAAGAAATAAATGTGTCTGTGTTCCACTTAGACTTTAAAAACAACAACAACAACAAAGTGTGGGTCCACATAGCCATCATTTGCTGTAGATGCCAAGAAGCTTTGCTTTCAAGCATCAGGTACTAGCTGGAATTTGATAGAATCTTTTTCTTACGAAGTCATACATTATTTTAAAAACCTAAACTTCCTAAATTTTGTATTTAGACTTCCAAATTCCATAACAAATTTAACTTTTAAGTAGGACTTGAAAACAAAACACGACAGATACCTACTGGGGAAATACATAACTAAGAAGTTTAAGGACAGAAAGAGATGCATTGACCTAAAATGGATTCTTTTGGAGCTTGATGTGTATGGACAGTTGTCACAATTCTGTTTATACATTTTATAAGAGACATATTCCAGACACTGCACATGAATGTTATTCTTATCTACATTTTCCTTTCCTTCTGTTCCTTGAAATCAGGTGTGGAAATGGTGACAATTTGGTGCTTTGTTTCTGATTTTGACCAAAAAATCAGATCTTTCTCGTGCCTAACTGTAACATTGGGGAACAAAATTTTTGTTACATCCTCAAAAACGATTTTGTTCTTACCTAATTTGAGTGTGCTGATCTCAAATCTGACAGTTTTTTCTGTAAGCTACAGTTTTTTTGCAATTCAAGAGTTTAGGTTTTCATCTTATTGTAAAATTTTCAACATTTAGTTTGACATAATGAAGTAGAATGTCTTCTTGGGCATCATCTTTGTGAAAATAAAATAATTTATATAATGCAGTAAATACACTAATACACTAAAAGATATGATTGCATCTGAATTTGTCTACAATTTCGAAATAGAACATATTAAAACTCTATTTGAATCACAAAATTTGCACAAAACTTATTTAAATTCTATCCAGGCAAAAATTTGCATTTGTAGCTCTTGCGTTTGTGTACTTGTTGGGGACAATCTCGTTTGATGCTCCATCAGTAGTCTGCTCATCACTAAAAGCTCCAAGATTTTTGGGAAACTTATCAAAGTGACTGTTCAGGAAGTGAATCTTAACGCTCATGTTATATCCAATGTTGTGGAAAGCCAACAGCAACCTTTGAACCAGAAGTTCAGAGTTTTTTGCATTTTTGTTGCTAAGGAAGTTCTTTGTAATTGCCACAAAAGACTGCCATGCTGCTTTCTCCTCCTTAATCATCTTCCTGGCAAATTTTTTGTCACATATGAGGGTTCGAATTTGACGTCCATCGAATTCACCTGCTTTTATCTTCTCAAAAGTCAAGGCAAGAAAAGCAGAAATAATATGTTGAAAGTATTCACTTGCTCTATTCAAAAGCCTGAACAAACTGCTTCATTAAGCCAAGTTTGGTGTGTAGTGGGGGGAAAATGATCCTGTCTCGATTAACTACAGGTTCATTCACAATATTTTCCATCCCACTTCCGGAGCTTCACGTTTTGGCCACTCCTTCTGTGTCCAGTGTTTCTCCCAAGCTCGGCTGTCCCACAAGCACAGAAAGCAAGGATACTTCATGAAACCTCACTGTCATCCTAGCAGGAAATTTTCCATTTTAAGATCTATACAAATGATCCAGTTATGCACCTCATACTTCAGAAAGTCGAGGACAATTTTTATGTCATTATAATCTTCTTGCAGATGAGTTGAATAACCATTTGGAACCGCTGCATAAACATTACTGTTGTGTAGGAGAACACATTTCAGACTGTTTAGAGCTGTCAGGAAATAGCTGCCATTCTGTTGGACTGTAAATGGTAACACCTAGCTGGCTGAGAAGACTACTGATATCATGATAGTAAACAAAGTGTTTGTCTTTGGAAAAACAGTCCACAAAAATTTGTTCACGCTTCCTGAAATGGGATACTTTAGCTCACTGGTGAAGTACATTCTTTTCTTGAAGCCTGGAGGCTAATAACTCAGCTGCTTTCTTTGATAGGCCCAAATCTCTTACTAAGTCATTCAGTTTGGGTTGGCTGAACTGCTGAGGGGTTAATGACTGCTTGGCATCAGAAGAAGACCCTTCAGATTCTACAACCATTTCCTCATGCATCTTATCAAAATACACTTGATCACCATGTTCACTTTCTTCGTCCTTAGAAGAAATAAAACCATTGAAAACTAGAACCGGGAGTGTCTCAGAGTGTGGGATAGATCATATTGCTGAAGGAATATTAGGATATGCGATTATATGCCGTTTTTTCTTGCCAATGCCCTTTGTATGGATCAGACAGAAATAACAGACACTGCTGTGGTTCTTAGGTTCACGCCAAACCATGGGAATACAAAAAGGCATTCTTTTGCATTTTCCTTTTGTTCAGTCACAAAGCATTTCCTCACAATTATGACATACAATATGAGGAGCTCAATTCTTGTCTTGATCGCCAAGAGAAACTTGAAAATAGGCAATATATGCGCATGTCACGAATGATGAAATATTGCGCCTTTGACGTTGAAGTGTGTAACAGCCACATATATAACAGAAGGTGTCAGTACTATTTTTACATTTATGCCTACTCCAAGAAGCCATGATTCAATCTTAAAACAAAATAAGAGGGTGTTTTTATTATATAATAATTTTTTACATTTAAAAACAACTACAATTATGTAAAAGTGATGTTTGTAAAATATTAATTGCCTTGTGGTTATGTTCAATCTGAGAGTCGTTGCCCGTTAAATCCAATTTAAAAACCAATGCATGCCATTAACTGAACAAAAAGAAATTAAAATTGCATATAAACTAGAGCATGCACCAAAAAACAGATTTCAGATTGGGAATCAGTGATGCAGACATATATAGAAACAGTTCTAAAACCTCATGCAACAGAAAATGAAAAAAAAAATTGTTCCCCAGTGAATCAAAGTGGTATTAATTAACAAGTGATACTGAAATACTATATATACTTAAAACACTAATCAATATTATGAATCAATGAAATTCTAACATTTTGAAATCCTGAAAATTCAAGGGGAAGTTGCAGGTTCTTTTGGTCACTGGGCAGACATGAATGCTTTATTTCTGAAACTTGTTTGCTTACTCTGCTAGTATTCAGGATAAATTAGGTTATACCAGAATATTTGGTGTTGCTGTTAATAGTAATCACAGGTGGAAGGGAAACCACAGAGGAAGAGAGTGATGTACCTGGGACATTATTTCCATAATAAGGTGTTTACAAAGTGCAGAGCAATAAAAGGGATTTTTACATTGAATCAAAACGAGGGTACCAAAGACCAATTTGTTCTCAGGATGTGGAAGTGACTTCCGTTTTCTGTAAGAGAGTCATAACCTCTTGCTAATAGGCCAACATTCTCCTACACCTTGTGGCTCCAAAAAGATGTATGACCTTTGTTGTTCAGAACCATCTTGAGTTCGCATGTCTTGGTAAACCTGTAGCAGAGGTAAGGAAGACAATCCATTCTCTTCATTTCCACTTCCTTTTTGTTTTTTAGACCCTTGTCCTAGGGCAGAACTTTCCAACAGAACTTTCTGTGATGATAGAAATGTCCTAAATCATCACTAGTTTGGTCATCAGTGGCCAAACTAGCACTTGAAACGTGGCTAGTGTGGCTGGAATTTAGATAGGCAGATGTAGCTTGTGCTGCTGCATTGGACAGGGCAACCCTAGATTAGCGCTTCCATAGTATTCCCAGTGAGGTTTGACTTGGGGAAGACATCGCCAGCCAGCATTTCTTAAATAACAACACTGGTGTTATATGCATGTGTGTACATATGTTTACATATAAAGAACACTGGACTTTGTATGTAACTTATTAGCCCTGGGACGAGTTGACAGATTTCTTCATTCTTTAGTTCTCAGACCTCTGTTTAATTATTCGATGTGAGATATACACACAGTGGAGAAGTGATCCAGGAAAGAAAGTGCATACAAGACAAGGTGATGACCAAGTACACATTGTGGGCAACTGGAGAAAATTCCAGCTGGGACATCTGGGAAACTATGTAGAATATGCCTCAGACTTGTTTTATCTGAGGGGCAAGAAAGTGGATGTATTTATCCACCAACTTTTATCCCACTCTGCTTGAGCACAGCTCTCTGAGTGTGTTAACTGCCTAGCACTACAGTTAATGGGCAACTCATGAGCTGAGTGGTATTCTATGACTTGGGAAAATACTTAGAAGCAAAGAGATGCAAAAATACTGGCATTTGGAAATAAGAAGGTGTACAACAAAAGCTTTATCCCTCGATAAAGCTGAGGGATATAGGTGGGGAACAGCGTCCTTTGCTACATGAGATGGGTCCAAAAAGTCCAAAGAAGAGTCTCGTTGGACTTCCAGTGAACAGCCCCTGGGGTGTCCCATACTTGAGACAAGCTCTACCATTCACTCCTTGGTGACTTTGGGCAAACCATTTGATATCCCTGGGCTTGAGTTTTCTCTTCTGTAAAACTCAGTGATTGCGTATAAAGATGTTCCTTTTGCCACCAGTATTGTTTGATTCTTTTCACTGTCCTGTAAGGTCCTTGCCACTTAAAGTGTGGTTAGAAGGACAGACTCTCTGGCCCCAGTTGAGAACTAATGAGTCAGAATCTGTGTTTTAGCAAGATCCCAAAGAAACTCGTGTCCACACTGCACTTTGACAAGCAGTGGATTAGGATGTTTCATGTTCTCTGTCCCCTTGGAGTGGGTCGGGGAAGGAACTTTTCAGATGGAGAGTCCTGAAGCAGGGGTCCTGAATGTGGTCACTTAGCAGACATCTTTCAGCAGCCTCAGAGAAGACAGATTGTCTTGATCATTCTGCTGGCCCCTCCCTCTCGTGGCAACATTGTGTTCCCTCTCAAGACTTTGCTCAGCTCGATGATTCCACTGTTCTAAGAGCAGACGGTGAAGGGAGCACCTGGACACGTAGAAGACGTGGCAGCTCGGGATGATCCCTTTTCATTTGAAACTTGATTTTCTCCCCAGTTTGTGAGCAAGAGCTACGGCGTTTGGAAAATGCTAAATGGCAGGCTGCAAAAACATATCTACATTATGAATTTAATAATGTATGAATTATTCCTACAAGTGAACATAACATGTAATTGTTGAAATTAGTAAAACTATGGGTGAACATTTTTAGTTAGCAGCTTTTGTTGCATGTGCAATAGATTAATTAATTGTGATATTGTTCATTCTTTCAACAAAATCGACAGCCTCAGGATAAGGCATAGTACTAAGATCTTAAGCAACAGGGTAAACAGGTAAATATGCAATAGTTCTGATAAAAGAGACAGATAAAAAATGCCAGTGACTGTAACATAAGGTAGTAAATTTCATTAAAGAGGTATGTCCAGCCTGACCAAGTGGTGGCACAGTAGATAGAGCGTCAGACTGATATGCAGAGGACCCAGGTTCGAAACCTTGACGTTGCTGCCTTGAGCGCGGACTCACCAGCTATGAGCATGGGGTCACTGGTTTGAGTGTGGGATCATAGACATGACCCCATGGTTGCTGGCTTGAGCCCAAAGGTAACTGGCTTAAGCTCAAGGTCGCTCAAGGTCAATTTGCTCTGCTGTAGTCCCCCAGTCAAGGTACATGTGAGAAGGCAATCAATGAGCAATTAGGATGCCGCAACAAAGACTTGATGCTTCTCATCTCTTTCCCATCCTGTCTGTCTGTCCCTATCTGTCCCCCTCTCTCTCTGTCTGTCACACACACACAAATAAAAAGGTTATCTGTTCCCCTCTCTGTCTCTCTGTCTGTCTCTGTCACACAAAAAATATACTATATTATACTATATTATATATAGTGTATATATACATACATATGCTAATTGGAAAGGCAACAGTGCCCTAGGTGTGCATATCAAAAAGTTACTGTCTGCCTGACCTGTGGTGGCACAGTGGATAAAGCGGCAACCTGGAACACTGAGGTCGCCGGTTCGAAACCCTGGGCTTGCCTGGTCAAGGCACATATAGGAGTTGATGCTTCCTGCTCCTCCTCCTTCTCTCTCTCGCTCTCTCTTCCTCTTTCCCTCTCTCTCTCTGAAAAATTAATAAAATCCTTAAAAAAAAGTTGTTAAAAAAAAGTTACTGTGGGACCTTTGTGACAAACCTTGACAGTGTGTGACAGTGAGTGTTGCACTCTGGTGAGGCTTTGCATATCTTCCCAAGCAAGCACGTGGTAACCTGTCACAGGACTTAGAAATTCGGCCATCAGAAAAATGGCAAACCAGAGAACCTGCAGTTGTCACCAGGGACTCAATGACCTTTGGCTGCCGGGCACTTCTCGCCAAAGTAGCTGGGAAAGCTCTCGGGCTCCCCAGCTTGTGCGGTGGCCATCAGCAACAGGAACTGCTCCGGAGCAGAGGCCAGCTCACATTCATACTTAACCCAGACTTCCTAACGGTATCACATCATAAAACCATAATGCATCTGGCATACATTTCAGGCCAAGTTGGCAGTATTTGATACCAAAGAGAAACCAAAGACTGAATTAGCATCCCACATGGTTGTTTTTGCAAGTCATAGAGGTATTGCAGAGGCCGGTGGAGGGCAGCCCACAAGACGCCCACGAACCTTTCCTTAAATGAAAGCCGGGCTGCCTAGGGCCACTGAACGCCTGGAAAAAGCAAACTAGCAAACAAACAAAATGCACAAAACCAACAACAAACCCCTGATTTTGTTGCCTTAACATTTGCTTGCCCCGGGAAAGATCGTGTTACCTGGAAGGTTTTTTTTTTTTTTTTTTTTTTTTTTTTTTTTTTTTTTGGTTTTGGCTTATGTGGGACAAGTCTCTGAGCCATCTTTCAGATGAGAACCTAAATTAAGAACGGGCTCTAACCCCTTCCTTAACCTGTAACTCAAGTTACCCTCACCTCCAGTTTCTAGAGTGAGCTCGGGCTCAACTGAGCAAGTCTGAATTTTCAAGGGAAAACCCTGTTGCAGAAAACATTGCTTGGCATCAGAATACAAATTCATCATTTATAAGTGGGACTCGAGCTACATTCTTACTCCCAATCACCTCCCAGAAACCTGAAAGGTCATAAATGATGGGAAAGTTGTTTTGGGAGCACGGATCAGGAAGGACCTGGATGAACAGGTGCAGAGTTTTGTGGAATGCTTAATTAATACAGGCTGTGACTTACCTATGTTATAGTTACTGAGTGGCTGGGGATGGTAGGGCTTTTTGTAAGATAAATTCTAGTGGCATGATCTTATACTAAAATGGACTATTATAATCAGAACTTTCAAGAAAAGCAGAGACATATGCGCTTCTATCAAAGAAAATGAGGAAATACTAGAAACCGGAGAAGAAAATAGGGATGGATTTTTAATAATTTTGGAGCAAGAAAGGTCTTTCTAGGTCAGTAAAAGACTAAAAAATCCGGGCCCTGGCCGGTTGGCTCAGCGGTAGAGCGTTGGCCTGGCGTGCGGGGGACCCGGGTTCGATTCCCGGCCAGGGCACATAGGAGAAGCGCCCATTTGCTTCTCCACCCTCCCCCCTTCCTCTCTGTCTCTCTCTTCCCCTCCCGCAGCCAATGGCTCTGGTCGCGGCAGAGCATCGCCCCCTGGTGGGCAGAGCGTGGCCCCTGGTGGGCGTGCCGGGTGGATCCCGGTCGGGCGCATGCGGTAGTCTGTCTCTCCCCGTTTCCAGCTTCAGAAAAATACAAAAAAAAAAAGACTAAAAAAGCCGTAAAAAAAAATTTCCATAACAGATTTTATTGCTTAAAAGTCAAGAACATTTTAATTAAATTAAAAATTAAAATAAAACTGCAAAAAAAGAACAATATCCTATATGTAAGCTGTGAAATAGTCTCAAAATTACTTATGTCATGTTCGCGTTTTCCTCATGTTCATTCGTGCTTGAAAAACATATAACAAATAGTTAATTTCTTGAACTTACACAGGACACCCACAAATCTATGGAAATGAGCTAAACAATGATCTCTAAAAGATTTTTAAAGTGCAAATTTTGTAAAAAAAAAAAAAAAAAAAAAAGAAAGAAAAGAAATCCAAAAAGCAAATAAAATTATAAGAAGATGTTCAAGAACACTTTTTTTTTTTTAAAAAGTCAATCTAAAAAATGAAATAACTAAAATTTTACCCATAAAATTGTCAAATATTAAAATTCCTGAGTTGCAAAGGTTTTGAGGCAGCGTCCTGAACTGCTGGGGTCCATGTACGTGGTACAACACTTTTGGAGGAAAATTTGACAAAACTAAGATTTAAAAAAATGTACAATCTCTTCAAAATGCATCAAACAGAGAAAGTCACAAAGTATGCACACACACACACACACGCACACACACATATTTTTAGTTTAGCATTGTATGTAATCAGAAAAAAATGTAGGATTGTAGGCAAACTGTATGTCCAGTAATTAGGACCGGTAACTACATTTCTTTATTTCTGTTGTATGAGACAATTATGTAATGTATAAAGATACCAGATCACTATGTTGTTCATCTGAAACTGATGTTGTATATCAAATATAATTTAATTAAAATAAATAGAGAGCACTACATCAGGGGTCCAAAAAATGAACTACATCTACATTCCAAGACATCAGGTCAAACCACCAAAAAAAGCACTTTCAACCATATAATAAAAAAGATGTGTTAGATATATTATTAAAAGGGGCGGGGGAAGTAAGTTATAGTTTTACAGAGAAAAATATGGAAATGACTATGTAGAGTAAGGAGTCATTTGTATATTTTTAAAGAGCATGCATATGGGTATGTGTACGTATCTTCTTCCCCCAGAAGTACACAAGAAATAATCATGACTATAAGGTTAGGAGGTGCAGGGACTAAATATAATTGCTATTTTTCATCTTGTACCCTTCTGTAGAGTTTGATTTTTTTTAAACAATTGGATTTAATACTTTCACTAAAAAAAAATGATAATAACATAAATAAAATTCCCCTGGCAACCTTGCTGACAGGATATTCAGTGAGAAACCATTAAACCAGCCTCCAGCTTGAAAAAGCCATCTTCAGGTGAATGGCAGGGCCACAAAAGAAGCTCATTACCATCTCCTTGAAACCCAATGAAAGGGGTAAATTTGGTCTTTGAGCATAAACAGTAATTATCCATGCATTTCCCTTGCAACTTCTGTATAAAGATTTCAAGAGAGTGAATTACCCTGGATCCAGTTTCATGTAGCAGTGTTTGGATGCAGGTGAGATTCTGAGCCATCTTTGACCCAGGTGGCCCAGGTGTACAGAAACCACAAAGCCCGGGTATCTCGTGAATTCTTCACCCTGCCAAAATAAGAAATCTACCAAGAGAGGCCAAACTTCTAGGCAATAAAATTCCCTTTCTTTTCTATGTGTGGTTCAGGAGAAGAGCACTTGGTTTTATAGAAGAGAGCTCATGCAACAAAATGCATCTGCAACTCTTCCGATGTTTAAACTTGAAGATCACGTTCTTCCCCTTCTCTTCGTTAAATTTTTTTGATAGCTTTAGTGCTTAAATATTTAAACAGACATACTGTGGAATCCAAACATTTTTATCATAATTATATTATTTAAAAAATAAAAACTGGTCAAGTTCTCTACTAAAGAGAAATGTATGAATTTACATAGATTAACATCCTAATAAGGATTCAGAGTTGAAAACTGGCAAGGCCCGGAACAACGGATTTTCAGAATGTTTGTCTTCTCTTAAATACCAAGCTACACTATTATTTTTGAAAGTGGTGTCACTAATACTTTGCAGGATTATTATGAAAAACAGAGATATACCCTGTTCACTGTAGAGTACCTACCACATTTCAAGCCTCACTAAATGGGAGCTAAGGAAATATGCACTGAGGATTGTTTGCTTTCTGTTAGAATTAAACCAGCACATTATCAAATTATGTGGGAAGACAATGGCTTGGGAAAAATGAACCAGTATCAGTTAAATAAAATAAGGGTAAACAATTCTATATATAAGGAGAGTTTGGCTAGTAAAGGTGGTGTCATTTTTAGGATTCCTGGCTAACTAGTGACCTAATACATTTTAATTGTTCTTGGGCACTAACCAGAAGCTGTAGGACAAACTTTAACACCTTTGAAAAAAAGTACAAAAATCCCCGGACAGTGAAGACCTAATGTAAGAATGTAAGAGATAAGTTGCCAAGAACAAAATAAGGCCCACTAAGAATTATTTTTTAAAAATTCAGGACTTCACCTGAATTTAAAACTACTACTCATCAAAAGACAACATTAAGAAAATAAAAAGCCAAAGCAATGATTGCAAGAACATATTTACCATGCATTTATTTGACAAAGGGCTTGAGTTTTGCATTAGTTTTCTATTGCCACTTTGATGAGTTGCCACAAACTTAGTTATTTAAAGCAACTCGAATTTATAATCTAAGAGGTCTGTCAGTTGCAAGTCCAGGTGGGCTTTCTGGTTCCTCTGCTCTGGGTCCCCCAAGGCCAAAATCAAGGTGTCAGCCATCCTGGGCTCTCACTAGAGGTTCTTGGGGGAAATCCACTTTCAGACTCATTGCAGTTGTTGGCAGCACTCAGTTCCTTGAGACTTTTAAACTGAAGTCCTCATTTCCTTGCTGGGTATCAGCCAGGAGCCTTTTTTAGCTCCTTTAAGGTTGCCTATATTCTCTGTCACATTGTCCCTTCTATGTTTAAGCCGGCAATGGTGTGTCAAATCCTCTCCTGCTTCAAACCTCTCTGGCTTTTCCTCCTGTCTCATCCCCTCTGTCTCCAGTCAGGGAAAGCTCTCTGCTGTTTGGGCTCCTTTGATGACATTGAGCCCACCCAGATAACGTAATCTCCCCAATTTCAGGTCCCTAACCTTAATTCTGTCTGCAGAATCTCTAGCAGAATCTCTTCTGCCATATCATGTAACATGCATGGCAGCCACACACAAGGGCTTCTTCCAGGGGGAGGGGCCATTCGACCTACCATAGATTTATATCCAGAATATATCAAAATTGCATGCTACTTAAGGCAAACAACCTATTTTTGTGTTTTGGTTTTTTTAATAGGGCAAAAGACTGGGGCTTTAATACAACACTCAAATAAGCACATAGAAACATCAAAATATTTCACCATCAGTGAAACGCAAATTAAGACGATACTTCACAAACACAATAATGACTAAGACAAGGTTGTTAGAACGTAAACCACTGGAACTCTCATATATCAATATTTCTGGTTGGAATGTAAAAATACAATCACTTGGAAAAATAGTTTGGCCGTTTCTTGTAATGTCAAACTCACACTGGCCATGTGATCCATGCAACTCTTCTCCCAGGCATTTACCCAAAAGAAATAAAAGCATATGTCTACAAGAAGACTCGTATTTACATGTTCATGGAGAGTTTATTTGATCCAAACATTGATCAAAAGTGAGCAAATAAACAAACTGTTATCAATCCACACTAGTCTATTTAGTCCTAAAAAAGAAGGAGCTAGCAACCTCCATATCTCTGAGTTTGTTTCCGTTTATCTGTTCATTTATTTTGGGTTTTTTTTTAGATTCCAGATATAGGTGAATTCACATGGTATTTGTCTTTCTCAGTCTGCTTAATTTTACTTAGCAAAATATCTTCTACTTTTATCCATGTCATCACAATGGCAAGATCTCATTCTTTTTTACGGATGAGTACTATTCCATTGTATATGTGTACCACAAGCTTTTTTACCCATTCATTTATTGACGGACACTTAGGTTGCTTCCATATCTTGGCTACTGTAACTAATGTCTAAATAAACATAGGAGTGCATATGTCTTTTTAATTAGTGTTTTGAGTTTCTTCACAAAAATACCCAGAAGTAGAATTGCTAGGTCCTTCTTTGCCTCTTGCTACAGCTTTTATTTTAAAGTCTACTTTGTTTGATATATGTATTGCTACCCCAGCTTTTTGTTTGTTTGTTTCCATGTACATAAAATATCTTTTTCTAGCCCTTTATTTTCAGTCTGCCTGTGTCTTTTGATCTGAAGTGGAATGGGAAGGTAGTAGGGGGATGGGTGAAAAGGGGAAGGGATTAAGATGTCCAAATCACCAGTTCTAAAAACAGTCACAGAGATGTAAAGTACAGCCCAGGGAATATAGTCAATAATATTGTAATAACTATGTATGGCGTCAGATGGGTACAAGACTAATCAGGGTGATCAATTCATAATTTATATAAATGCCTAATCACTATATTGTATACCTGAAACTAATATAGTATTTAATGTCAACTGTAGTTGAAAATAAAAAAAAAATTATTAAAAAAATAATTCTAAAAATGTTCTGTTAGATTTTAAATGATAAAATATCAATTGCAATTAGAAGTATTGGAATAAACTATTACTGATCTTAAGAAGAATAAACTGCTAACACAGGCAACAATATCAGTGAATCTCAAAAACACAATGCTTAGTGAAAGGAGACAAACTGATAAAAGAATATACTATATTAGTTCATTTATATGAAGTTCAAGGACAGAAGAAAATGAACCTTTAGTGATAGAAATCAGATCAGGGTTGCTTCTGGAGGTAGGGTTTAGGAGCTGACTATAAAGAGTCATCAGAGAAATCTCTGATAATAAAAATTATTTGGGCCTGGCCAGTTGGCTCAGCAGTAGAGCATCAACCTGGCATATGGAAGTCCTGGGTTCAATTCTTGATCAGGGCACACAGGAGAAGCAACCATCTGCTCCTCCAATCCTCTCTTCTTTTTCTCTCTTTCTCCTCTCTCTCTCTCTTTCTGTCTTACAAACATGGTTCAAATGGTTTAAGCAAGTTGGCCTCAGGCACTGAGGTTGGCTCCATGGTCTCACCTCAGACACTAAAATAGTTTAGTTGCCAAACAACAGAGCAGCAACCCCAGATGGGCAGAGCGTTGTCCAGTAGCGGGCTTGCCATGTGGATCCTAGTCAAGGTACATACAGGAGTCTGTCTCTACCTCCTTGACTCTCATTTAATAAAAATAAATAAATTATAAATAAAAATTATCTAATCCTAATCGGGGCAATTGCTACATATGTGTACACATTTGACAAAGTGTATCAAACAGTAAAGTTAATATCCATGCATTTTACTCTAGTTAAAGTATATTTCAATAAAGTCCACTTAAAGAAAAAGAATAACAGAGAAGCAACAGCCAAGTTAGAGGGTAAGGTTCATATAGAAAATTTTCCATCTATAATCATCTTTTGTTAGCTTCATTTGTCAGTTTCTGAGAGAAGTATGTAAAAATATCCCTTTATGATTACAGATTTGCCCAATTTTTCTTTTGCAGTTTCTGGTGGATGTTTCTCGGTCTCTTAGTTTTTCAACCTGTTTTGTTGTTTTGCTTCAAGTGTATCTCTCAGAAGATAGATTACTAACATAGTTATTTTTAAATATTCAAGCCAATAATTTTTTTGTATTCAGTTTAATCTTCTTGGATTTATTCTGGCTCTTTAGTTCCTTCCTCTGTCAAAAAAGGGCCACATAACCTACCTCAATATTTTGGGAAGATATTAGATCATTATTAACACAGAGTCTTCATGGAACACTGCACACAATAAACTTGATTTCATTATTTATTCCACTAATATTTATTATGTTTCCTTAAGTGTCAGTCAGGTCCTGGGTATATAATAATAAGACAGTTAAAGTTCTGTCTTCATGGAAATTCTTTTCTAATGGGAAAAACTGAAAAATGAGTGAACACACCTAAATAAAATAAATGCAAACATTACAAGAAAAAAAGGCAGGGTTGGGACAGAGCAAAGAGGTGGGACTATCCTCAGAAATGTTCTGGGAAGAATTAAAATTGAGAGTAGGGTTCCCATTCAAATAATTTATATATAAAAATTATGGGCAGATATATATATATATATATATATATATATATATATATATATATATATATACACGAAAGCTAAAGTTAACATTGAAGAAAATTTTTGAAACTCTAAGGGGATTTGTAAACTTCAGCCAAATATCTAAAGTGGTTATTCTTGTACTGGGAGTAAAGGTCGTCTCAAGACGGGAGCTCAAAGTTAATTGGGTTTCCTGTTCTTACTGTTATTGGCTCACATGGCAACCTGGGAAATAACTTTCCACTAGAAGGAAGCTCCAAAAAGAACCTACAACTTCTCTTTTTTTTTTTTTTTTTTTTTTGAGAGAGAAAAAGAGAAAATAACAGGAAGGGATAGAGGGGATAGAGAGGGAGGAGAGAGAGATGAGAAGCATCAATTTATAGTTGCTTCACTTTAGTTGTTCACTGATTGGTTTCTTGTACGTGACTTGGGGGGGGGGGCTGTAGCAGACTGAGTGAACCCTTGCTCAAGCCAGTGACCTGGGGATCACATTGATGATCCTGCACTCAAACTAGCAACCCCATGCTCAAGCTGGCAACCCTGTGCTCAAGCCAACTAGCCCACATTCAAGCTGGTGACCTCAGGATTTTGGACCCAGAACCTCGGTGTTCTGGGTGGATGCTCTAGCCACTGCACCACCACAGGTCAGGTAAACTTACAACTTGTGTAAGTCCATGTAGGCTCTCCTGAGCTGTGCTGCTTCATAACCAGTAATTGTCTATGAACCGGGTGAACTGCATCTTCACGCACTAGATTGACACAGGAAGCACATGGCTGGGTCCTGTGTTAGTAACCTTTTCCATCTTAATGTGATTCCAGTGAGCGACTTTAATTCATCATGAGGTTGAAATCTGAAATAGAAGGACATTTTCAAGATAATATGTTTCAACTTCATTTTACAAATGAAGTAACTAAGATTCAGAGAGGCAAAGCAACTTGCCCACAGTCACACAGTAAAAAACTCAGAACCCTGCAGGAGTCTTTTTACTAGAGTCATTGGCAAACAGAAGAAGCAATATACAGTTTCCACAAACCTATCATTTAAGTAGTTTCTGTCAACCCATAGATGGTCAACACACATCTGATGGCAAAGGATACAAATGAATAAACAGAATCCTGTTAACCAAGACACATTACTTGCTTTAAAATGGTACTCAACAGGAAAAGCCTATAAATCACAAGTTATTTTCCCATGAAACACTATTGTAGTGAGACTCTGTTGCCAAAAGTCATATATAGGATACTTATATGCTCTAAGTAAAAGAACCGTCTGAGATTTACCTCATTTGATTAAGTGAGATAATTCGGATTTCAAGTACATCATGTAATATGAACTTACAATATGCTATAATATTTAAGGATAACTTTATTTTAATTTATTTCAATTCTTTTATTTTAATTTGATTTACTCTTCCCATCATATCAGTGGTTTTCAGCCTTTTTTACAGTTGGACACCAGTTAAAATAGAAGAATTATTTTGGGGAGTGCTAAGGCAGAAATCACCCTGAGCGTAAGCGAGTTAAACTAAGATCATTGTGTCTATGATCTTCATACAATATCAGAGTAAATAACTCTTTTGTGGGCTGGCACAAAATTTCTGGTGAACTGGTCCATGAACCGGCAGTTGAAAAACACTGCTTTATAGTACGTTGCTCTAATTTTACTAAAATAAATTAGAAAACAAAAAAGCATCCTTCATCAAATGCATCCTATTTAAAGTGCAGTCTCTGAGAAGATTTCTTTAGAAAAAAACCTGGCCCTGTTCCATGAGTTTGAAGGCCTGATCAAGGAATGTCTTTCCTGCTATTCCCTTCTATCTGGTTGTAAATTTGTAGATAGTCCTGTTTAAAGTCTTTATGCTTTCTGAAATCATCATTTAATCAGCACCACCATGGTTTTTTTTCCCTTCTTTTAACGATTTCATCTTAAAATTAAATTTTGATGTTTTGTAAGACACACCTGACTCTAAAATGTACTCTTTGCAAAGAACTTATCCTTTGATAACCCATTTTATTACTTCCTGATATCAAACAGCACCAAAGTTTCATTTAACTGCTGAGCCAATTTCAAGGAACATAAATGCACTTGACTATACATCTCTAAGTGCAATTTTTCTCTCATCTCATCTATAACCTAGAATTTGTGCACATGTATGGATGTGTCCTTAAGATACAGGAGTAGCGATTTTCACATGCATATGCCAACAAAAGGATTCCAAGTACATAATGATTGCTTGATAAATCAAGTTTGGTGCACTGATAAATGTCAATGCTTAAAGGTGATAGGTAATGGCATTTCATAAGAATTACATGTATTTCTGAAAATTTATTTATTTACTCTTCAGAGGTCAGTCAGACTATCTATTGTTGTCTTACAGCAAACTCCTGTGTCTCAGCTATAATTTAATATAGGACATAGACTATCTCTAATAATTTCTGAGTTTCTAATCATTTATTAACGGGATCAAATAACTGTATGTGTTTCTGAGAGTTCAGCAAAGGTTGAAACGTTTTAGGATGCACTGAAATGGTTGAAAATTGGAAAAGAATCCAAAGAAGTCATGGAATAAATGCTTAGGAAAAATTAGGGGGGAAAAAAAGATCACATGGACCATGAGACTGAAATTAACCACCGATTATGACAAAAATAACTTTTGATGGAAGACAGCAGTTGAAACTAAAAACTAGATTGCCATAGGAATTAAACAGTAAAGTACCAGTGGTGAGTAATCTACAAATTGCCGTGGGGATGGAAGAGTATAATGGGAGGAATATGTTACTGGTTTGAGAGTTGGAAGTGCAGACAATTCAAAATATACACGAAATGCAGCCCTCATGTGCTGATTTCAGCTGACCCACTGTGTAAGCCCCTGAGTTTTATGCAAGATGCTAATGGGAATAAGATTCCTGGGGATCAGCCATTGAGAATACAACTGGAAGTACAACAGAGCAAGGCATTGCCCTTGGTGGACCTCAACCCTTGAATTCAGTCATGGCCATCTGAGCCTTGTTTTCTCAAAACTGTATCATTATACACATTAGTTGTTGAATACAACTAGTTGGGAAATTCTATAGCATTGTGAAAAAATGAATACATGGTAACAGTGAGCCTCTTAGTAATAGCAGCTAAAAAAATAATAATAGTGGATCATAACCAGCACTGTTTATTTTTTGGCCTTTTGCAATGACTATGCTATGGAGTCGTGCAGTAATGAGACAAATCTTATAAGCGCCCATGATTAAATTTAAATATTTAAGAGAGTGCTTTTGTTCAGATTAGCACCTTGTAATTACATAAAATATAAAATTAGTAATAGATTATAAATAAATGATAATTATGTTATATAATATTAAATAAAATATATTATTATTAATTCTAATATTTTCTCCCCACTTACTCCAAATCCTTTAGGGACACTTCTGTATAATTATCAAAATGACTTTAAAATATGGTTACTACCACCTTGGGCATGCATAAAATGAACTAAATACAATATATCTAGCAATATATTATTGTTATTTTTGCCATTAATTCCATCATGTACTTGTGCCTATTTTATGCAAGATCTTACAATAGGAACTTTAGAAACACTACCTTAGCTTATCAATACAACCCTACACAATAGTAATTATTATCCATATCTTACAGTTGAAAAAACTGCAAGAGAAAAAGTAAACCAACCCATCCAAAACCATGCAGTTGATAGGCAGTGGGACTAAAATTTCCTTATCGTTTGATACATCCACTTTAACTTATTTTGGTAATACTGCCTCTGATTCAGATCATTTTGGTATTTTCTGAACCAGCTGCAGAATAAAATTAGTCTAGTTATCGTCAGACTCTCCTTTGGCCCTCTCTTCCTTCTTTCTCTCTCACATTCATTCTTCGCAATGGGGCCATGACAATCTCTCTACCACCCGTTCCACACACTCTCTTTTTGTAAAAGTGGTTTCAGAAGTTCCAACTGAGGGTAGAGAAGTTCACTCTCTCTATTGCTCTGATCACAGGATTGATCTGGGGGTGGGTCTGTAACTCATGTCAGTCTAATCATAGTGACTTCTGGGAATTTCCTGAGGATTCTGAAACGGTGATTCTTATGTTCTGGGTGATGCAGGATGTGGTTGTGGTGCCATGGCAGCTCTTTTGGTGCCATGAATACAAAAACAACATGCGGGAGAGGGCTGAAATGAGAAACTCCCTGGAAGTAAGAGCTTGAACCCTGAACAAACCAGGCCTGAAGCTTTATAAATTTTCCAGATGTGAACACCCACACAATGCCATATTGCTAAAGTCAGTTAGGTTTGGGTCGTTTCTTAATTGTAACCAAAGGCATCCTGATAAACTCTCTTGCCCTTCCGTTCATCATATCATAATCCTCTTCTGTCCTTCTTTATGAAGATGAGCTTAAACCACATTCCAGAAAGATTTTCTACTAATGCTATGGTCACAGGAAGGAAATGCCATGATGTATGACGGCCTGGCACCCATCGTCCAAGCTGCAGGATGCTGTATGTCTTATAAGCATCACATTGAACCTCAGAAAGAAGTTTCAGCTTCCAGGAAGTCCAATGATCCAAATTAAGAGCTGTTTCTTTGAATATCTTCTCCAAATAATTCTTACTGAAAGCAACCCTTCCTCCATCTTGCCCTACCCCCAAATTCTCCCTAACGGAAAGCAATGTCGAAGATAAAATCCAAATCTTGAACTTTGTCATTTCTCTGAAACCCGTTGACCAAAGATTGAAAAGGAAAATGAGGTCAAAATCTAGGTCAGGATAGAGTAGTGCTCCCAGGTCCAGATTCTGGAATCCGGGGCTTTCCACATGGACAGGTCAGTAGTTAAGAATTAAAGAATCAAAGGGATTGCCTTCAGACATTTTAATATGTTGGAAAGAAAGCATTGCTAGAAACCCTATTGTTCCATTCCAGGAGTCTCTATGGCAACAATTCCGAGTCGCTAACTTTACAGATAGTTATTTGTGTCACCAGCTGACGGCGTTGTCCAGCCACTCCTTAATATTGTCTAGACACCTTTCCCTTGGATTTCCTTCAGAATGTTCCCTGGCATACTCGCCTTGTAAATTTCCACTCTCCCAACTTCGATTGTGGTACTTTCATTAGTTAAAGTACAGCCTTCCCAGCCACACATCAGCACTTGCATTTGACTCAACGGCCTCTGATCGTCGCAAACAGCCCAAGAGCTCTTATTATTTCATACGCCAACCTGACTTTATGGCAACCTAATTCATTGCGGCGTCGATTCCTTCATTCTGTGAAAACGCGTTCTTTTGACAACATCGTAAACATTCTGAGGCACATATGAGTGCACTGACCCTACGAGAGACAGACTGTAAGCTTCTCAAGGGCAGTGACAGTTTTGCCAAAGGAGAAGACTGGAAAGGAGGAGAGAGCTGTAGAATAATTATCCCCAGAGCCTCCTGGCGAGGTAGGTGTTGGGGGCTGGCCGTCTTTCACAACCTTTCAACCCCTGTCAGCTGGCCCTTTTGGCATAAACCTGTGGGCGCTCAGTTCTGATAACTCTACCTGCTCTTCATGCCTTCAGGCCTAGGATTAATAACAGAGACCCAGAGGTCCTGCACAAACCCTACTTTCTCTATCCCCAACCGCTCCTTTGTAAATAGCTCTTTCGGTACACTCTCTTCAAATTATCCCAAGGTGAGTGTGCCACCTGCTTCCCTCTGGGGAGATGGAAACTGCTCTTCTTGAAGCAAAGGCAGTTCCGAATAGCAGTCACTTATGTTCTGAATATAGGCATTTGGGGAAAATGTGCATTTTTTTAATGATTAAAATAAATAAAGCAATACGCAGTCCGATGTGGTAGGGTGTCTAACAGAGCACAGGACATGAATGCTGTCCACACTCTTCATTGCTATTTCCTGATGGTCAGCCACAGGAATCGGATTGAACTTGGCTTTGGGAGGGATGTCCTGCAGCCAGCTTGCACCTGGAGAGCTGATGCTCCATAGCTCATCCCACTGAGTTTAGTGATAGGTTAGTAGCTTGAAATTGGTCATAGTGGGAGTATTTACATCACAGAAATCAGCAGCTGCTACAAATCCAGGATTTTTCTTTGGGAGAGCTGACAACCAGCACACCACTGCTTGTGTAAGCTGCAGTGCTGTCTGTTCCCTCTCATATCATAGTTGGTCTCTGTAGGAGTTCTCCAAAAATACAACCTGAGATAAGGACTTGGGTGCAGGTAGCTTATTTGAGAAGTGATCCCATAAGAAATAGAAATGATCTCAGGAGGATAGAATAAGGAATGGGTGGAAGGTTAAAAGGTAAGTTCACTGTTTACACTATGGGCAACGGGGTTTTATCTTCTGAGGACCCTCTAAGGAATGGCATACAATGCTGCTCAAATCCAAAATCTTCAAAGGGAATGTGGCGTGGGGCAGACAATGAACTCCTACGCGTTAGAATCTTCCTGGATTTGGAACGAAATAAGCTTGGTACATGGAACATGGTTCTTCCTTAAATATGGAGCCAGAAGAACAGCATCGTTTCATTCAAGATGACCCATGATTGTTACAACCTGTGAAAGGACCTGAAGCACAGAATGCTCTGCTTCCCGTGAACACCTTGCTCTCTGTCCTAGAAATGTGTATGCTTGGAATTCCATAAAATCTCTGCTGGAGAAGAGAGGAAACCCACCTCCCAGAGCCTCAAATGAGAAAGGAAGAGTGGGAAGTTTTGTTACCAAGGTCAATCATCTGCTTATTAAACAGAGTGTCAAGTTTCCTTGCCCCTGGGAAGCTGTAACCTGGCCACGTCCACAGATCTCTCTGGTGAATAAACTTCTGTTTTTCTTTTTTTTTTTTCCTTTTTCTTTCTGAAGCTGGAAACGGGGAGAGACAGTCAGACTGGGATCCACCCGGCACGCCCACCAGGGGCGACGCTCTGCCCACCAGGGGGCGATGCTCTGCCCCTCTGGGGCATCGCTCTGCCGCGACCAGAGCCACTCTAGCGCCTGGGGCAAAGGCCAAGGAGCCATCCCCAGCGCCCGGGCCATCTTTGCTCCAATGGAGCCTTGGCTGCAGGAGGGGAAGAGAGAGACAGAGAGGAAGGAGGGGGGGCGGGGGTGGAGAAGCAAATGGGTGCTTCTCCTATGTGCCCTGGCCGGGAATCGAACCCGGGTCCCCCACACGCCAGGCCGACGCTCTACCGCTGAGCCAACCGGCCAGGGCCTTGTTTTTCTTTATTTAAGGGGTGGGGGCCAGCAAGTCTTTACTCTTTGGACATTTGAAACAAGAGGAAGAAGCCTCCCCGGCAGAAGGCTATGGATCCCAAACTAATGGTGCCTGATTATAAACTGTGTTACTTTACTCAGGAAATAAAAGGGGTTTTATGGGACAGGCAGGGGCCTGGGAACATTGTGTTTTATTTTTAAGTCTTAGAATGATGCCTAGTCTTCATCCCACTGCATTTGAAAGATTCAATTAACCAATTAAAGAATGGTCAAAAGAATGCATTCTTCCTTAATATTGACAAGAAGTTATGACCAAGAGGGTTCTTGCTTATCTAGCATCACTAATAATTTTAAAGAAGGAAGCAAAAACAAAACAAAACAAAAAAAACCCACTTTGGAAAACGGTCTCAGGGACTGAAAACAAAGGTCAGTGGCACAGTGACGTGCTGGGAGCCGGCGAGTCTGCGTGCGCTCACTTCCTCCAGTAAATATATATTGGTGAATATTTATGACATATATGAACTTTTCTTCCCCCATTTTTGATTTTCTTCTACAAGAGAACCAGTCTGCCCCACATTGCTCTCAGGGCGGTTAGAGCGTTTGTCGGTATTCTCAGGCCTCCATCATGCCGCCTGGCCAAAGAGTCTTTCTGCCGCTCCCCTGTCTCTAGCCTGCTTCCTCCCCTCCACCACCTTCACAAACCGGCCGAAGGGTCCATTTACCCAGGGGGTGATCTCTCTCGAAAGTTTTTGTGGGTCTATAACTAAGATGGATTTATTCAATTTGCAAAGACAAATACAAGAGTGATTGAGAGCTTGTGTTGAAACCAGTAGACCACTAAAAAAAATAATAATAATAATAGTCGAGGCAAATTTGGAAATAGCCAACAGTGTTATGGACCGATATCTTTGTCCATGTTACCTTTTAGAGCCTGACACAGGCCTGGGAAGGAACAGAGGTGCATTATTTCCTAATGTGATAAGTTCTTTAAAAATGAAACTAATCTGGGCAGAGTTTCAGAGGATTTTGTTTTTGTTTTTGCATTCAAATTATGGCCCCGAAACAAAGTAAATGCTCCAAAAAAGCTGAGACAATGGCTATTCTTTAGGGGTGGCTTTGGATATAAAATGAGAAGGTTGTGCTATTTGATCACTGAGTGTTTTTCAAATTCTGGCTAAATCCATAAGTCAATTTCTAATATTATATATATATATATAATATATATAACATTTATGTATATACATATATATAGTATATATATTTTATCAGTTATCTATTCTTGAATGACAAGTTATCCTAAAACTGAGTAGCCTAAGACAATAACAATTATTTATTTTGCTTATATACACATGATTTGTGATGGAGTAGTCAGGACTGGTTATCTCTGATCCATATAACTCAACTAGGGGCTGGAGAAGCCGTTTTTGAGATGGCTAAGTCCCACCACTGGCTCAGTTTTGCTAGATGCTGGCTGAGAGCTTAGCTAGGGGTAGAGGCTATAGGCAATGTTTTCACCAATGTGCCCTGCCCATGGGCTGCTTGGGTTTCCTCACAGCATGACTACCCAGATGTTCTAAAGTAAACATTTTCATAACTGAGCCTTAGAAGTTACAATGTTTGCTTTCATTTTCCTTTATTCATTAAGACAATTACAATGGCCTATCCAGGTTCAAGGAGACAGGATATAGACTTCACCTCCTGATAAGAGACTGTCAAAAATATTCCAAAACATGTGATGTAGGCAATACTATTGCTGGAGTTTATAGAAAACACAATCCACATAAATCTCAAATGATTTTTATGAAAGCCAATGGCAAAAACATTGGCCCATAAAAGGATGTCAGCCACAGACAGGTATTTCCAGGTGAACTAACTGAGTTGTGCTACTCAAATGCTGTTTTGAACAGTCAGAGCATAGGTATGGGATTTCCTCTTTTGAGATCCATTAAATTGCTACATTAAAAATCTTGACCGTTGAGTTCTAGGGGATATGTTTAAAGAAACATGAACAATAACAATTCAAAATATCTTTATTTTATTTTATTTTGTATTTTTCTGAAGCTGGAAATGGGGAGAGACAGTCAGACAGACTCCCGTATGCGCCCAACTGGGATCCACCCAGCACGCCCACCAGGGGGTGATGCTCTGCCCCTCCGGGGCATCGCTCTGCCGCGCCCAGAGCCACTCTAGCACCTGGGGCAGAGGCCAAGGAGCCATCCCCAGCGCCCGGGCCATCTTTGCTCCAATGGAGCCTCGGCTGTGGGAGGGGAAGAGAGAGACAGAGAGGAAGGAGGGGGTGGGGGTGGAGAAGCAAATGGGTGCTTCTCCTATGTGCCCTGACCGGGAATCGAACCCGGGCCCCCCGCACGCCAGGCCGACGCTCTACCGCTGAGCCAACCGGCCAGGGCCAAAATATCTTTAAAGTAAGGAAAGAACCATGAAGATATTTAGATAATAGTCAGAAGTTCACAATATGCTTTAGTTCTCAAAGGATGAGGAAAGTGTGAAGGGAAATAGAGAAGAAAAATACAGGAAAGAAGAAAGTAAAAGATGGGTGTCAGGGTAAGACAGAGAAAGATGGAAAGAAAGTACAGAGAAAGAGGAAGGAAGGAAGGAAGGAAGGAAGGAAGGAAGGAAGGAAGGAAGGAAGGAAGGAAGGAAGGAAGGAAGGAAGGAAGAAAAAGAAAGAAAGAAAGAAAGAAAGAAAGAAAGAAAGAAAGAAAGAAAGAAAGAAAGAAAGAAAGAAAGAAAAAAAGAAAGAAAGAAAGAAAGAAAGAAAGAAGGAAAGAAAGAAAGAGGAAGGGAGGGAGGGGAGAGGGAGGGAGAAAGGAGGAATGGAGAGGAGAGGGAGAGGGAGAGGGAGGGAGGAAGGGAGAGAGGAAGGAAGGAAGGAAGGAAGGAAGGAAGGAAGGAAGGAAGGAAGGAAGGAAGGAAGGAAGGAAGGAAGGAGGGAGAGAGGGAGGAGGAATGGAGAGGAGAGGGAGAGGGAGAGGGAGGGAGGGAGGAAGGAAGGAAGGAAGGAAGATTGATCCAGGGTTCGATTCCCAGTCAGGGCACACAGGAGAGGTGACCAGCTTCTCCCTTCTTTACCCTCATCCTTCTCTCTCTCTTCTCCTCCCTCACCCATGGCTCGATTGATTAGAGTGCATCGTCCCCAGGTGCTGAGGATGGCTCCATGGAGCCTCCTCCTCAGGAGCTAAAAATAGCTTGGTTGCAAGCATGGCCCCAGGTGGGCAGAGCATCAACTCCAGATGGGAGTTGCTGGGTGGATCTTGGTCAGGGCACATGTGGGACAATGTCTCTGTATCTCCTCTACTCTCACTTTTAAAAAAAAGAGTTAAAATAAATTTAAAAAGAAAGAAAGAGAGAGAGACAGAGAGAAGGGAAGGAGGAAAGAAAGAAGGAAGGAAGAGAGAAAGAAAGAAGAAAGAAAAGTTATATAGCAAGAGGGAAGGGCAAGAATTACAATTTTATCAGCATAACAAGGTTTCCCCAGGAAGATTTTGAGCAGCTGCTTAATTCCAGTCACCAAGCTCCAACACATTCTCCTCCAGCATGCCACCTTCCCTTCCCACCAGTCTGGTTTCCTAGAATTCTGAGCAAGGAAAATTGAGCAGCCAGTAGCAACCCCTTCCCTTTTCAGTGGGGGAAGTTCCGTGACATAAACCCTAGTGGTCTCAAAGATTTGGGGAAGTGCAAAGCCACTACGTATTAAAATATGATTAGGGAAGTAGACACCATATGATGCCCAATACCCACCCACTCTAGGAAGAATTCATGTGATCCTTAGAGTGTTTATGAAATGTTTGAGTAGAACATACCTATGTGTGACAATACTTACTCTGAGTGACTGGGGTGGCAGGGATGAAAGGATTTAGGCAGCGAGAGATGATGAATTTAAGTCAGTTTTTAACAGAGTCACTCTTCAATGTGGAGAAGTTTCCAGGTGATAGGATGGTCCAGAGACCACAAAACAAAAGGATACCTTTCTAAATAGCAATTGGCCACATTCAGTATTGAACCTCTCATGTAGATACTAAAAATCTCATATTCGCTTGTGACTTCATCCAAAGTTTCTGAGGGTAAAAATCATGAGAACATTCTGTTGCTGCTTTTCACATTTCGGCAAATGGATTGACGTCTCTTTCAAAGTAAAGGCTGACTTTCGATTTGCAGAGCTATATCTATGTTAAGTCTCTTATACAAATTAGCAGCATGCATACAATGGTACAACGTGGCAAACTCAAAACTGCGCACACATATATAATTCTTAGAGATCACCACACAAATGTGAAGTCAGAGCTCATTAAATTAGAGACTGATTTAACCGAATGATTTGTGCGGCCATTCCACAGGTGTTCCATTTCAGAAAGTATGAGAGCATGGAGCCGGAGGCATCAAAGCTAATTTCTAACCTGGACTAGTCATGCCAGGAATAATGACCTGCCGTTACTGCCTTGTGAATAAGACCCTATGATATTTAAAATAATTAAGATCAAAGCCTAAGGAGAAGGTCACCGAATTCGCCAGTCATAAAATGTTAGTGCAAAACTGAAGGCTGAACTTGTTTGCCTAACGATCTCTAACACTCAACTTTTAAAGTGATATGAAGAAGGACACAAATATCTTCAAAAATGTTACTCTCCCCAAAGGAACTCCCAGGGAGCATGGGAAGCCAATCTCTCAATTAAACGGTTATTGAAAGCAAAGATGTTATTCAAAAGCTATTGTAAGCTGAAAAGACAAGGTAACCAAAAAGATGAGCTGATGGGATCTATGAGCTGGCTGGCTGCAATCCCAATAGCTGAGCTAGGATGGGGACTGGCTTCCCATTTGTAGGCAGCTGAAAAGAAGTGTAAAATGAATTGGTTTGTCCAGGCTGAGTTCCCAGGAAAAGGGAGTGTTTAATACCAAAAGCTCCCACCCAAACTGGCAGGGTGCTTTGAGCCAAAGAGTTAGACAGTCAAAGAAGTGCTAATTGAGTTAGAGGTTTGGTTAGGAAGTGGGTTGACAATTAAGTTCAGCTCAGGCCCTTACATGGCCCAACCCCTGGCCTTGAGAGGCTTTGGTATAGTGCACCAAGGCAGAAGAAGGCTTTCTGATCCCCTACTCAGACTTTGATGGAAATTCCTAATCGTCAGCTGGAACAAGTGCGAGACAGCAAAGAGATAAGTGGCCGTGATGACAGAGGCAGGGGATGTTATGAGGTTGATTCGGGGGATGTGTCTCTTCACAAGATTCTACTAAAGATACACAAGTCTACAGAACCACCATGGGGGGCCCCAAAAGGAAGACTTTCATCTTTAAAAGATGACAACACTAGTCAATAGCTTTCTGCTTCTGTTTGTGTGGCAAAGTTTCCAGAAAGTTTTACTACTAAAGAATTAACACACACACACACACACACACACACGTACACACACACACACACACACACACACACGGAATATTTTCATTTAACAAATACTTTTTATTGGGTTACTATTGCCAGACACTGTTCTTATTGCTTTGAAAATAATGCTAAATAATGCCTCATTTAAATCTCATCAACCCTCTAAGGTAGATAGCATTATTATCAGCAATTTACAAATGAGGAAACTGACATAAGGAGCCACTCATGAACTAATAAGTGGCTCACTTGGGATTCGGAAAGGATGGAGGAGGCATCTGGGTGAAAAAAGATGACAGAACATTACAGGAGAAAAACAGAAGCAAAATTTTATTGTTCTATTTGGAAAGAAGGAAGACATGTTTAAAAAAAAACTAGTGAAAATTTAATAGTCCTCTTCACTGCCCTTTTCCCATAAGTGCCAAAATGAAAGACCATTGATAAAGCTTAAAACTGAAATTTAATAGAGGTAAAAGCAATCCTTACTCCCCAGCATATAATTCACTGGAGAGCCACAGCTGCGGAACGTTACGAGGGAAGGATGAGGCTTGCCAATGCCGGCTGCTGGTTTTCAAACAAGGTGTTAAAACCAAGCCACCAGGTCTCTTCCTCTGAAGGTTGAATATTGGCCTCCCTGCCATAATGATGGCGAGAGGTACAAACGTCGAATGCAGAGCCTCAGAGTCTTACAGAGTAAGGAAACTGGAGGTCAGGCGCATGTCCCCTGCTAAGGACAACCTGCCCTTTCACAAGTTCACTCCTTTCCCCTTTGCAACTGTCTGAAGGGAAGCCTATTCAGTGTCCCATCACTCACAGACACATTCAACACCAGCATTCTCCTTGCCCTCTCCCCGCCTTCCAAACTGCTGCAGAACTCCCTCTCTCCACAAAGCCTTAGGACACCTAACTCCATCACTCCCTGTCCCTCTGTACACACTGGCTCCTACAATACCTCATCCACTGAAGACTTCCATACCAGGATGGCAGTCTTTGAAAGTCACTGTAGCTTTTGCCAGTTGGCAACATCCAAGTAGACAACAGAGCCATTATCAGATACCTGCGGTGCTCTGCTGACCTGAACCCAATGACTAACATTTCTACTGCCTTGGCTAATCTATTTCCACTGCCATATCCTGTGTTCAGAATTGTTCCAATTCTAAAATTATAGCTCCAGAAGCCCTTCCTTCAGGCACATTCTTCCGTCTTCCTCCTTCTCTCACTCCCTCACTCATTGAGCCTCCGGTCCTGGCAGCTTCCCTTTTCCTCCAGAATAAGAGTCTCCTCCTGGCTCTCTTTCCTAAGAAGCCTAGCCATTCTGCTTTGTCCTTCCAACTTCTTCTCTACCCATTCATTCCTTATTCCTTTGTCTTTTAACTGTACCTCCAAACCTTAGATCAATCCAACCATATGCTTTCCTCTCCTTCTGCATTCAGACAAATGCTGGTAGGAAAATAACATGTGACTTTGCAGATGGGTGACACTGTTGAGAGGTACAAGACTTTGAAAACAGATCTATAGAATTATGAGTTCCCAGGACACATGAATAATCCCTGGCCTCTGGCGAGAAGTGACTAATTAGCTCCAGACCCCCCACCTCAGTGGAAAGCTCGTGGGAAGACAGGCTCAACCCAGGTGGATAACTGTATTACACTTTAGATAACTTGGTCACAGTCCAAATTCTTTTATACAATCAACTCTCAAGTTTAACCAAGTCTTTTACAGTTATGGAATTTTGTTGTATGCAATGCCATGTAAAATTAGTGACATTTAGAAATCATTTTTACATTTCAGTGGCATTTGTTTGAAAAGGCATTGACCTATACTGTTAAATAATGTGCTTAATGATGGGGTCCAAAGAGGGTAATGCAATGGTGGTAGACATGCATCACATAGCTGCAAGCCAAAATGACAGCTTTAAAGGATCTCGGGGCTTAAGTTCAAATATCTTTTTACTTAACAACATTATGTTAAAAAAAAAAAAACAAACCCTACCTCCCAAACCTGTATTAATCACTGACTCTTTCCAAAGTCATCTTCATTTCTTTCTTTCTTTCTTTCTTTCTTTCTTTCTTTCTTTCTTTCTTTCTTTCTTTCTTTCTTTCTTTCTTTCTTTCTTTCTCTCTCTCTCTCTCCCTCCCTCCCTCCCTCCTTCTTTCTTTCTTTCTTTCTTTCTTTCTTTCTTTCTTTCTTTCTTTCTTTCTTTCTTTCTCTCTCTCTCTCTCTCTCTCCCTCCCTCCCTCCCTCCCTCCCTCTTTCTTTCTTTCTTTCTTTCTTTCTTTCTTTCTTTCTTTCTTTCTTTCTTTCTTTCTTTCTTTCTTTTCTTTCTTTCTTTCTTAGTAAGAGGAGAGGAGATAGAGAAACAGACCTCCCACATGTGCCCTGGCCAGGATCCACCCAGCAACCCCCATCTGGAGTTGATGCTTGAATCAACCAGGCTATCCTCAGCACTTGGAATCTACACTCAGACCAACCAAGCTATCCTCAGCACCCAGGCAACGCTCAAACCAATCAAGCCATGGGCTGTGGAAGGGTATGAGGGAGAGAAGGGGGAGAGTAGCAGATGGTCACTTCTCTTGTGTGCCTTGACCAGGGATCAAACCCAGGATATCATATGCTGGGCAGATGCTCTATCCACTGAATGCACCCAGCCAGGGTCATCATCTTCCATTTCAAATCCACTTAACCGATAGATCATAGTAATATCTCATGTATTCAACTTCATTTCACATTAGTAATTTTTCCACGTAACTGATGATTCCCACCATCATTAAAACATAGATCTGTTAGCCCTCTTTTCTAAAATTAATGGAATTCTTCCCTACCATATTAGAGGTAATGTAAAAACAACATTTGGCTATTTCTTGAACTTGCAGGATCCTCTTGTTAAAACTCAATTATAGAAATTGTAACATCTGTTTGGCTGCTCCAAGAAGTTTTATGATTCCCTCTGGGTTTCTGCCTCAGTTCCCAAAGTTGAGGAGGCTAAAACAATGTCCTATAGATAAACTTGTAGTTAAATCACAATAAATGTGTGCCATTATCTCAGCAGTACCAGGAACTTCAGTAATGGCCTCCCAACATTCTCCTGCAAGTTGTCCCTTTCCAGTTAACACCAGAAATCATCTCTGAGGTCTATGGAGAGTAACATAATCCACTCAAAAATAGGGGGGAAAACCCCATTGGTCATTGTTAAACATTCTCACATCATTTTTGTTTTCAAAGTAAAGACAACGTCACTCAATCCCAAGGTGGCTTTGATGAGTTTATATTTATTTGTCTGCAGAGCCTGGTGAACAGGGTGGGACAAAGGTCAAATGACTTTACCACTCTGGATTTCAAGGTCCCTAGTTCTCAGCCAAGGGTGAGAGCCCGGCTTCTCTGTCCTTCCAGACTCCAAAGCCCGTGCTTCCCAACCCCCCTCACCCTACAGTGCATCTGAAAGCGCTGTGAAGAGCATGATGAGCTTCATCAATAGGACGGCAAAGCCGACACACCCAGAGAGCTATTGGCAGGAACATCACTCACCTTTTATGCCTACTGATCTAATCTATCAGGCACTCAGTAAACGTTTAATGAACAAATGAATAACGGGACTCACCTTGATACTGTTATAAAGGAATCGATAATGTAAAACAAATTTTGTCCCCAAAGCTAGAAATTTATATGGAGCATATCCAGATTGAACTTGGTCACCAGAAACCTCTATGGAAAGCAGGGTGGCAAATTCTCAAAACTAGGCCCAAGGAGTTTTCCTTAGAAAATGGCTCAAATAATTGAAATGATCGCTTCCATAGTCAACATGGTAACTTCCAGTGAGAAACTAGTTTTAAAAATTAGCTGCTCCACTTTGTGGAAGCCCAGTAGTTCTATCAAGGTAAGTTACACTGAAGACATGACACTGTACTGTTAATTACTGATAGAAGAAATTTTGATTATTAGAAAGAGAAAATATAAAACAGTGTTGACCATGTTGCATGAGAAATTGTTGAAGGGACTGGGGAAATTTAGCTTGTAAAAAAAAAAAAAAAGAAAGAAAGAAAGAAAATAAAGGTGAGCTATGGGAACATGATGGCCTCCAAATTAATCTCTCTTAATGCAAAGGAGGGAATAGATTTATTCTACTTAGCTCCAAGAGCCACCAAGCAATATTAAATAGATGCAGATTTTAAGGAAGAGCCTCTTAGCAAATGAAAGTCCCTAGGAATACGTCAGGCCCTTCGAAAAAGTCACCTCACTTTCATGGTATCAAATCCTAAGGGAGTCTGACCTGTGGTGGCGCAGTGGATAAAGCGTCGACCTGGAAATGCTGAGGTCGCCGGTTCGAAACCCTGGGCTTGCCTGGTCAAGGCACATATGGGAGTTGATGCTTCCAGCTCCTCCCCCCTTCTCTCTCTCTCTCTGTCTCTCTCTCTCTCTCTGTCCCTCTTTGTCTCTTTCTCCCTCTCTCTCTCCTCTCTAAAATGAATAAATAAAATAAAATTAAATTAAAAAAAAAAAAAGAAATCCTAAGGGAAGAAAAGTAGCAGCCAGGTGGGGTCTCACAATACACCTGCCTGATGGCTTTTCTCCAAAGCAGCTGAAAAGCCTCTCTCCAGTTATGACCCAGAAAATGAAGAGGACCAACATGAGAGGCCAGATGAACGATTCTTTTAGAGTCCACCCCACTGCAGTTCTCCATTATTTAAAACTGACCAGGTGAGAACCAGGTGGCGGACACAACAGGAACTAGATTTCCAGAGGGCTCCAGATTTGTGGTCCATAGCACATAAAACTAAAGCCCGTTCTTTGCTCTAAGCACAAGAAATAGTTACTGAAATTAAAACACAGGCAGCAACTGAGTCAAATGGTGAGAACTGCCCTCCCTGACATTTCTAAATATGCCAGAGAAACTCTCAACCACATGTTATAACTTTATAAATTATGTGTAAACATGACCTCTGAAATAATGCCAAGGTCGATGAGGCTGAGAGTGACTTCTTTAGTGAGTCATAGCTGGGACAGTCATTTTCAAACTCTGCATGCAATTTTCCGCGTCTTTTCCAAAATCAGCAATGCAGTGCGTGCTCACATGGGTCAGGCTTCCTCCCGCCTGCTTCCCATCCCCCATCACATGTGATTTTCCCGGTGATCATTCTCTGCTTCGGCTCAGGACGCGTCACCCTACTATTCCTATCCTTCCTTTTCTTCTCTCCATCCTTCACTACTGGAACTTCCATAAATCCTCCATGACAACTACAGGAAATTTACAAATAAAAAAGGAAAACCAGGAAAATCTCAACACCGATATTTCGTGCTAATTTTGATTTCTGCCTCTGCTATACTGATTCTAACAAACGGAAGCGACTCGGGCAATTCTGTGAGAATGTCTAAGCTTTCTCGCCTAAAATACTTTCCTAATAATATAACTAAAATTTCGGGAGCACAGATTTGTTTAGGCAACTTTATAATATGGGTTTCTATAAGGATTTTTATTTTAAAGATAAGGAAATCTTTCTAAACTGACACTCTTGCCCTGGCCGGTTGGCTCAGCGGTAGAGCGTCGGCCTGGCGTGTGGGAGACCCGGGTTCGATTCCCGGCCAGGGCACATAGGAGAAGCGCCCATTTGCTTCTCCACCCACCCCCCTTCCTCTCTGTCTCTCTCTTCCCCTCCCGCAGCCGAGGCTCCATTGGAGCAAAGATGGCCCGGGCACTGGGGATGGCTCCTTGGCCTCTGCCCCAGGCGCTAGAGTGGCTCTGGTCGCGGCAGAGCGACGCCCCGGAGGGGCAGAGCATCGCCCCCTGGTGGGCAGAGCTTCGCCCCTGGTGGGCGTGCCGGGTGGATCCCGGTCGGGCGCATGCGGGAATCTGTCTGACTGTCTCTCCCCGTTTCCAGCTTCAGAAAAATACAAAAAAATAAAATAAATAAATAAAAAATAAACTGACACTCTTAGGAAGTGAAGGAAATGAGATTCAAGCTACATCCACATGCTGTGCAGATTGAGCATTTAATTGCTACATTATTTTTCGATCAGCCCACAACAGTTTAAAACCTCAGATTCCACTCTGGTTTCTGCCATTTTATCCATTTTATTGTCCTTTTCATATCAGTAATTGGCAAGTCTTCTTTCCTCTAAATCTCCGAGGGAATGTCTCATCCTTGACAAGTCTACCACCATACCTGCGTAAACCTGGGATGCTGAGTTCCCTGGTTCAAAACCCCGAGGTCACCAGCTTGAGTGCAGGGTGGCTGGTTTGTGTGCAGGAACACAGACATGATCCCAAGATAGCTGGCTCGAGCTCAAGGTCGCTGGTGTGAGCAAGGGGTCACCAGCTCTGCTTGAGCTCTCTCCCGCATCAAGGCACAGATGAGAAGGAATCAATGAACAAAGTAAAGCCACTATGAGTTGATGCTTCTTATCTCTCTCCTCCCTCTTTCTCTCCCTTCTCTCTCTTTCTAAAAAAAATTAAAAATAAAAAACAAAAATCCCAAGTGTCAAAAAAAAACCACTTGCATGTCTCCCTTGGAAATGTCACTTTAAAATCCACGCGGCAGGCCCTGGCCAGTTGGCTCAGTGGTAGAGCGTTGGCCTGGCGTGCGGGGAACCTGGGCTCGATTCCCGGCCAGGGCACATAGGAGAAGCGCCCATTTGCTTCTCCACCCCCCCCCCTTCCTGTCTGTCTCTCTCTTCCCCTCCCGCAGCCAAGGCTCCATTGGAGCAAAGATGGCCCGGGCGCTGGGGATGGCTCCTTGGCCTCTGCCCCAGGCGCTAGAGTGGCTCTGGTCGCGGCAGAGCGACGCCCCGGAGGGGCAGAGCATCGCCCCCTGGTGGGCAGAGCGTCGCCCCTGGTGGGCGTGCCGGGTGGATCCCGGTCGGGCGCATGCGGGAGTCTGTCCGACTGTCTCTCCCCGTTTCCAGCTTCAGAAAAATACCAAAAAAAAAAAAAAAAATCCACGTGGCAATGCTTATTAAATTTAATAGTGCACACAGCCTTTGATGTTGCAGCCCTGCCCCTGGAGGTTAACCCTGTAGGTGTATAAGCAGAATATGCACAGGGTACAGTGTGAGTTCTCCACAAGGGGGAATGTTGAATAAACCGTAGCATAGTTGTAACATGGAAAACAGCACAGTCATTAAAAGGAATGGAGTAAATCCATCCTGGTAGATAACTGTAAGATACATCTTATATTTGCAAAAAAAAAAAAAAAAGAAGATTAAAAATTTTAGGATAGTGAGACTCTTCTGCATAATACTGTTAAAGTGAATACATTTGTCAAACCCCATTGAATTTAAAACACAGAGAAGCCTAACTCTGGATTTAGTTAGAAATATAATAGTAATACTGCATAATAATGTATCTATTTATATTTTGGCTTATCGATTTTAACAAAAGAACTACACTAATAGGAGACATTAGGAATAAGAGAAACTGGGGGAGGAGGTACATGGGATCTTTGTGCTTTCCACTCAGTCTTTATGTAAAGTTAAAACTGCTCAAAATTTCTATAAGTTTAAAATAGAGATCACGATACATTTATTTAAATATATTATAATAATGAGCAGAGAGAAAGCTGTAGCTTGTGAACCTCAGTTGCAGGAAGAAGGGGAATATGAGGAGTGAATGAGAAAATTAAGCCCCCCAAAAAGGATTTTTTTTGGTTTTTAAACTCACAGGATGAAAACAATAGGTATTCTATTATCTAATTCCTGTAGAAGTGTGTGTGTGTGTGTGTGTGTGTGTGTGTGAAAGGGAAAATGAATATTTTTCAAGGTCATTTCGAGTCTTTAATTCTATCACTTCATAAGTGTTTCTTTTCTCAACTCTTCTTCAAACCAGGAGGCAGGGATAATCGTTGGTAAGAAATTATCTTTAACTGAGGAGCTGATCTTAAGACTGCGCTTTGCACCAAGCAACATAGGTGAATTTGAAGTTGCTCAAGGTGGTAACTTAGATCGTGGTTTGTTTCTTTTTCTTATTCATTCCAAAGCCAACACCAAACATGAGTGTTCTACAGGAAAGCTTGGGGACTTCTTCCGGTGATTGTCAGCACACCTTATACAATTTTTTTCTTTTGATTGCTTTTAAGCAAGATTTTAAGATCTTGATTGAGGAAGCCGACATTAAACACACACACACACACACACACACACACACACACTTCAGTGCACCAAAACAAAGGTCTTCATTAAAAAGATGCACATTTGTAAAATTTCAGCTGTAAAGACATAATTTCATGCACATATTTGGAGACTAAAATCCAGAAGTCCTCTGGTTAACTCTACTTAAACAATGAAATAAAGCTCTCAGACCTCCTAAGTGTAGCATACTCAACTAGGGTTTGTTGCGAGAGGTTTCGCATACCTCAAGGAACAATTTCCAACCATATCCTTCAAGGCATATTTTCCTTTAATTAAACCTAATCCCTGTTACCTCCTGGTGGCCTCTGTGGGGCTGGGTTTTCAAGAGTCACTGTGTTGTCTGATTTCCTTTCTGAGATAGTTAGTTACAAACACGGCCAGTCCCTCCCATACTCTGCCTATTGAACCCTGAAAAAAAACTGTGAGCAGGAAACAGCCAGGGCCCCTCTGCAGGGTTTACGTGATGAAATGCTGCTCACAATGACTTGTCCCCGCAATTTTCACACCTGGGGCTCTTGAGCTTTGAGGGTGCAGGTGGCTTACTGCAGGAGTAATTAGTTCCGTGTCATTAGTTATTTATATGGAGCTTATCACCCCGGGTTGGCAATTTTTGTTGACTCCAGGCTGCAGGTGCACAAAGGCAAAGTACATCTGAAGCTCGGCCTCTGAAAGGCAGAGAGAACACGGTGCTCTTCGAGGCCATCTTCCAGGCGTGCTCTGGGAAAGGCCATGTCATTCATAGCAACCGCAGGGTTTTGAGAGTTGACAAGTAATTTCAAATGGTGACTCACCATGGCTACAGTTGCAAAGGTAACTTTGCTTGACTCACACAGAATTCTGTTTTTAATATGTATTTTACAGGAAAATGGTCTTCCCGTTTTGTGACTGAAAAAAAGGAGGGAATAAGAGTCCAAAGTCATCGTCTTATCATTCGGATCTAATTATTCTTGGAAAACTCAAAGTATTTGAAGTCAGGAATTCTTAGTGACTCCACCGTCAGAACTTCCAGGTGAATCTGACGTCGATGGTGCTTATCAATACATAATTTCCTTCTTACCAACTCAATTTCTCTAATCTTGGCTCAAGCCATTACTGAGAGAAGTTGCTCCCTGGTTGTCGTAATGCTTTCTTTCTTTTTTTTTTTTTTTTTTTTTTTTGTATTTTTCCGAAGCTGGAAATGGGGAGAGACAGTCAGACAGACTCCCGCATGCGCCCGACCGGGATCCACCCGGCACGCCCACCAGGGGGCGACGCTCTTCCCACCAGGGGGCGATGCTCTGCCCCTCCACAGCGTCGCTCTGTTGTGACCAGAGCCACTCCAGCGCCTGGGGCAGAGGCCGAGGAGCCATCCCCAGCGCCCGGGCCATCTTTGCTCCAATGGAGCCTCGGCTGCGGGAGGGGAAGAGAGAGACAGAGAGGAAGGAGGGGGGGGGGTGGAGAAGCAAATGGGCGCTTCTCCTATGTGCCCTGGCCGGGAATCAAACCGGGGACCCCTTGCACGCCAGGCCAATGCTCTACCACTGAGTCAACCGGCCAGGGTCCATAATGCTTTCCATATGAGGTGAAACTCTTCAGCCTTCCTCTACTTTCTTCCCTGATGTTGGTTTCCCATCTATTTCTAGTTCTGCGTTCTCCAAAGGAAAGAGAAGGATACAGGTCTTCCTTACCTAGAAGATTTCTGGTTCATGATTTTACTGTGTTTGGAAAACAGAACTAGTTCAGATCCATTTATTGAAAACTTGAATCTTCCTTCATAGTAGTTTGAAAGCAAGGACTCTCTGAAGCTCATACCTCAATGGGAAAGAATTTTTTGCAATTATTACTTTTTTTATGCTTCCTCCATCTTAAGGTAGATGTTAGGTGCCACCTCCTCTTCGGTGCCTCAGTTTCCTCTCCACTCACTCGCTATAGAAAGTGAGCCAGAATCAAGTTTAAAGCTCTCGCAGGAGCGCCAGCATCTCCTAACTGCATTTCCAGAAATTTCCAGATGCTGATAATAAATCACACTTTGAGTTGCAAGGTTCTAGAGCATAAATGTAAAATCAATTTTCTTCCTTCCAATTGGATAGGCTTCCAGTTTCACCCTCAAAGAGTGGTCCTATGCCACCCGATGAAAAAGAATCACCAACCTAACCCAACATCATCCTACTTTCTCCCATGAATTCTGTATTTCAAATTAATTTTGTATTCCACCTCTCTATTTTTTATGGTGAGAAAATTCTGCCCCATATAAAGTCAGTTGTATACTGAGAAGGAAAAGTGAATGTTTACAGCTGGGGGTGGGGCACGCTTGTGCCTCTTCCTTCACAATATAAAAAAAGTCACTTTCACACTGTCTATTGGAGGCTCTCAAAGTGAGATCATCACTGAGCATATACTCTGTGGTCAAAAATCTAGGGGATTTTGCATTTAATTCCTAGGAGACCATGAATAGCATCAGTCAAATAAATGTAACACTTGTTTGGAAGTTACAGGGCTCATCTCCACTTTGCCATAAACTTAGTTTGGTTTAGACATAAATCACATGCCGCTCTTTCACGGCTTGAGGTACAGTTCCCTCATTCGTAAGGTAGCTATATAATTTATCATTTAAACCAGACATTCTTGAAAGGAATAGGAGGTGCTATTAGAGGTGTTTGGTCATAATCCTACAGATGGTAGCTTCGCCCCCTTGGTTCCTCAGCCAAGTACATGCATCAAATGTGTGAACCTGCAAAGAGAGTCTTTACTCTTTGGAAAATAAGAAATTGCTTTGGACAGAACAGAGATGGCTCAAGTGTCTCCCAGGTCTAAAATTTTCAACACATGAATCAGAAAATTTTGAAGCAGGAACTCATGACTACCATCGTTTTTCATAACTCTAAATAAAGAGGAATTAATGTGCCTCTCAATTGTGTCAGTATGTTTCTACTTGTCTTGCTTAACTCAAAAGTGTATTTGAAGCTCTAGAACAGGGGTCCCCAAACTTTTTACACAGGGAGCCAGTTCACTGTCCCTCAGACCATTGGAGGGCCGGACTATAAAGAAAACTATGAACAAATCCCTATGCACACTGCACATATCTTATTTTAAAGTAAAAAAACAAAACAGGAACAAATACAATATTTAAAATAAAGAACAAGTAAATTTAAATCAACAAACTGACCAGTATTTCAATGGGGACTATGCTCCTCTCACTGAGCACCAATGAAAGAGGTGCCCCTTCCGGAAGTGTGGTGGGGGCGGATAAATGGCCTCAGGGGGCCGCATGCGGCCCGCGGGCCGTAGTTTGGGGACCCCTGCTCTAGAATATCAAACTAGGGGACGGAGTGGCCATGGTAGACTCTACAAATCCACAAGTCTCAAAGTCCCGAGTGCACAAAGAATGCTTCCTCAACAACTAAAATATCCCGCTAACCACGTATTACTTTGACTCATTCAGAAATAGCAAAGAGTGTTTTGTTGGTATTTGGTTAGAAGTTATTTTTCTGGGTTTTTCCCCCTTGTTAAATAAACAAGACTTATATGGTTTCTTGAAAAGGTGAGCATATTGCATCCTCAAAGGTTTTCAAAAGTTTCAACAGACTGAAAAAAGATATTAATAGTTCTCCCAACCCCACAAAACAAATTAAATCAGAAGAAAAATGCAGGTGATCATCACAGAGAAAACACAAAAAATTCCAGAGAAATAGCAACCTTTCTAAATGTTCCGGTGGTGTACGTGCGCATCCCAGAGATCGGGAATAATTTCTGTCGCTTACCATCACAGGACAAAAATAAGTCCGTAGACGTTGCGCTGTGGCAGCCTTCCTGCAGGTCGACCACTAATTCAGGAAACCTAAAATACCTAACTTTTCTCCAGAACATGCACAGATTTCTGTTTTTCTTCATGGTTTTATTTCCCACTAAACCTCCCAGTCTGAAGTCTAACTTTCAAAACTTGACTCTCAAAATCTGAACACTAGTTTTAAACCACTGTCACAAACTACAGGAGAATCAAGAAGCCAAGAGACATTTAATGGGCACTTGGTGTTTTCCTAGAAGCGCCCAATAATAGATGAAGTGCTGCTTTTCAGGTTCCATTGTTTTTTTCATCAGCTAAACCAGCAGTTTTCAACCTTTTTTCATCGCATGGCACACATACACTAATTACTAAAATTCTGTGCCACATGAAAAGATATATTTTTGGCCGGGCTGATAAAAAATATAGGTATAATATATATTCATTCACACTAGATGGCTATTGTGTTGGCTGCTGTCATTTTTTATCCGACAATCTAAGGGAAAAGAGGCCCATGCCCCTGACTCAATAGTCAGGTATTGCATGTTTTAAAAATTCTTATGGCACAGTGGTTGAAAATCGTTGATCTAAAGTATGTTTTCCTTAAAAGATATTATTAAAATATAGAAAGGTTGGGTTATTTGTGCTATTAATTTACTGGGGAACATTTTTTTTTTCATATTCTGTTGCATGAGATTTTAGAACTGTTTCCATATATTTCTGCATCGCTAATTCCAAATCTGAAATCTGTTTTTTGGTGCATGCTCTAGTTTATACGCAATTTTAATTTTTTTTGTTGCAGTTAATGGTGTACATTGGTTTTGAAATTGGAGTTAAAGGGCAACGACTCTTGGATTGAACATAACCACAATGCAATTAATGTTTTACAAACATCACTTTTACATAATTGTAGTTATTTTTAAATGTAAAAAATTATTATCTGATAAAAACACCCTCTTATTTTAAGATTGAATCATGGCTTCTTGGAGTAGGTGTAAATGTAAGAATAGTCCTGACACCTTCTGTTATATATGTGGCTGTTACACACTTCAACGTCAAAGGCGCAATATTTCATCATTTGTGACCTGTGCATATATTGCCTATTTTCAAGTTCCCCTTGGGGATCAAGACAAGAATTGGGCTCCTCATATTGTGTGTCATAATTGTGAGGAAATGCTTCATGATGGGAAAAAAAGGAAAACACAAAGGAATGCCTTTTGGTATTCCCATGGTTTGGTGTGAACCTATGAACCACAGCAGTGACTGTTATTTCTGTCTGATCCATACAAAGGGCATCGGCAAGAAAAAATGGCATATGATTGCATATCCTAGTATTCCTTCAGCAATACAACCTATCCCACACTCTGTCACACTCACAGTTCCAGTTTTCAATAGTTTTATTTCTTCTAAGGACGAAGAAAGTGAACATGGTGATCAAGTGTATTTTGATAAGATGCATGAGGAAATGGTTGTAGAATCTGAAGGGTCTTCTTCTGATGCCAAGCAGTCATTAACCCCTCAGCAGTTTAGTCAACTTGAATTGAATGACTTAGTAAAAATGACATAAAAATTGTCCTCAACTTTCTGAAGTATGAGGAGCATAACTGGATCATTTGTGTGGATATTAAAGTGGTAAATTTCCTGCTAGGACAACAGAGAGGTTTCACGAAGTATCCTTGCTTTCTGTGTTTGTGGGACAGCCGAGCTCGGGAGAAACACTGGACACAGAAGGAGTGGCTGAAACATAAAGCTCTGGAAATAGGAATGCAAAATATTGTGAATGAACCTGTAGTTAATCAAGACAGGATCATCTCCCCCCCCCCCAGCTTCACATCAAACTTGGCTTAATGAAGCAGTTTGTTCAGGCTTCGAATAGAGAAAGTGAATGCTTTCAACATATTATTTCTGCTTTTCCTGCCTTGTCTTTTGAGAAAAGCAGGTGTATTCGATAAACCTCACATTTGAACCCTCATACATGAAGAAGAATTTGCCAGGAAGATGAATAAGGAGGAGAAAGCAGCATGGCAGTCTTTTGTGGCAGTTACAAAGAACTTCCTTGGCAACAAAAAGCAGAAAACTATGAACTTCTGGTTCAAAGGATGCTGTTGGCTTTCCGCGACATTGGATGTAACATGAGCATTAAGATTCACTTCCTGAACAGTTACCTTGATCAGTTTCCTGAAAATCTTGGAGCTGTTAGTGATGAGCAGACTACTGCTGGAGCATCAAATGAGATTGTCCTCAACAAGTGCACAAACGCAAGAGCTACAAACGCAAATTTTTGCCTGAATAAAATTTAAATAAGTTTTTGAAAATTTTATGATTAAAATAAGTTTTTTAATATGTTCTATTTTGAAATTGTAGACAAATTCTGATGCAATCATATCTTTTAGTATATTTACTGCAGTATTTAAATTATTACATTTTCACAAAGATGATGCCCAAGAAGACATTCTATTTCATCATGTCAAACTAAATGTTGAAAATTTTACAATAAGATGAAAACCTAAAATCTTAAATTGTAAAAAAAACCTGTAGCTTACAGAGAAAAACTAATGTCAGATTTGAGATCAGCATACTCGAATTAGGTAAGAACAAGTTTTTTTGTGGATGCAACAAATATTTTGTTCCCCAGTGTTATCCATCATGACAGAATATTACAAAATATATTTAGGAAGAACTCATAATATGCAAAACAATAGTATTAATAACTTTTTTCTAAAACTATTTTTATAAAATAAAATACCTTTATATTATAGAAGTATTCTTTATTATTCACATATTTTTAGAGTATGATTTCTCTAATATAAAATAAGTATGAGATGGTCATTATGATTATGAGAAATCAAAATCTAGGACTATTTAAAGAGAAATGTGGTTTTAATGTTTTCAGTATATAAAGTAATAGGAAGCAAGCTACTAAGTAAGCTATTCCAAATAAACACTATGCTAGATCTTGTTGAATGAACAGACAAGTATCATTTATAATTAACATACTTTTGTTTGAGTATGTTTGAGAGTGTGTGTGTATGTGTGTGTGTATGTGCCTACCTGTAGCACTGTTTTGTTGTTATTCATTTACCAAATATTAATTTGAATGTCTTTGCATGTGGAAAAAACTTTCAAAGCATTTGGCATACTCTGCTAGGAAAAAAAAATCAAACAATTCTTGCATTTGTAGATCTTTTGTCAACAAACGGTAATCTCAATTAATAGGTAAGTGCTTTGCAATATAGAGAAAGCAGAGCTAGAGGTGGATCATCAGTAATGTTAGGAATATGGGTAAGGAGAACCACAGGGTCAGCAATTAGAGTGTGACCAAGCAATAGTCATAATTAGTCATTGATATTATTATTATATATCTGCAGAGTCTCCAAGGCAAGATGATTACCTTATTTGACAGAGGATTAAGTGAAAATGCAAAAATTTTATAACTTGCTGAGAAGTTAACATGTCAGGGACAAACAAGACTAAAGCCACTGCCAAAGCTCTTATAGTGGCTAGTTTAAGTGGTGAAATAAAAACATAATTTCCCTCTTTTTATTTTTTATATTTTATTTTATTATTTTATTTTAGTGACAGAGAGAGAAAGAGAGAGAGAGAGAGAGAGAGAGAGAGAGGGAGAAGGACAGATAGAGATGAGAAGCATCAATTCTTTGTTGTGGCACCTTAGTTGTTTATTGATTACTTTCTCATATGTGCCCTGACCGTGGGGGTGGGAAGGTACAGCAGAGTGAGTGACCCCTTGTTTAAGCCAGTGACCCTAGGCGTCAAGCCAGGGACCTTTGGGCTCAAGCCAGAGACCATGGGGTTATGTCTCTGATCCCATGCTCAAGCCAGTGACCCCAGGTTCAAGCTGTGAGCCTGCACTCAAGTCAGTGACCTAGGCGTTTCGAACCTGGCTCGTCTGCATCCCAGTCCAACACTCTATCCACTGCACCACAGCCTAGTCAGGCTGCCCTCCCTTTTTAAAAATATAACAAGTCGATATTCTCAGGGAGTCAGTGCTGTGGGAGGAGGTCTCATGGATGACAAGAATTGCATCTTATGAAGCTGCTAACAGTTCAGATTCTGAGTGGGATGGGAGGCTAGGGGTTTCAGCGAAATGCTCACCTCCTTGCTTTCAGAAGTGAAGGGATCATTGTTAGAGCTGCCCCACTGAGGCTGTGTCTGCCACCATGTCCTCACATTATTGTACTTATTTCCCTTAATGCATTGTTTTGGCTCAGTCATAACTTATTAAATTGAGAAGGTCATTTTGAGCTCAGAGGAGACCCAAGCACAGGATGAGCTCAGCCTCACTTATTCATGGCTTGTCTCATCCAGAGCCTGCAGAGAATGCCCTTCCCAGGGTCTGTACCCCTAGGGAGCAAATGTTTCCTCAAGAAAACACTCACCCCCAGTTGACCTTCCTCAAATAACCTTGCTCCTCGAGCCTTGAAGACAGCCTGAGACCATCACTGTGCATTCAACAAGCCCAACCATGTCTACTCTGCCATATTGTGCCTGTCATGATGCTAGTTCTGAAATCACACAGGAACCACTGAAGGGGACCAACCACTCCCTCTGTCTGAGATGGCATCCACAAAGAAATGGGACTCCTTGTCAACCAGCTTGAACCAATGGCAGTGAACTCTGACCACAGCTGCGGCCAGCCTTTAAAACCAAGGGCTCTATTGCTCTTGTGTGTTGGCAAATAACCCAGTCATCTGCTCCTGGCTTTCCGATACTCCACTTAACAGGGTCAAATTAGTCGGTTCTTGCTAATTCTTCTAAGTAATAAATTATTCTTTGCCACTTGCTGTCAGAGTTGTTTTAGGAGTCTCACAGGGGCAGGCAAGTCAGAAAATGAGAACTCTTAACAAATGCTGGCAAACCACCCTGCCCTTGATGTAGAGGAAAAGATCTACAGGCTGTTAAAAGGACCTCCCTCTGGTTAATAGGGTACTGGCCTGATCCAAATCCATGTTGATGGAAGAAAGAAAACGGGCTTGGGAAGAGGTGGGATAGAGTGGTGAAGTACATTTCTTCTTAAAGAAATAGCAGTCATTTCCCTTCTGCGTACATTGGCATGCCACCCTTCCTGGTTATCTGCGGAGAGCCTGACCTGGGGTTTTTCATTCTGTTGCACTCGCTGTTGCCACCTGCTGGTAACATGTCATGATTGAAGTACAGGGCATAGTGGTGGGGGTATTCTTAAGGGAAGCACAAACTGGAAGCTTAAAACCAAATCAAAAGTTTTTATGTCCTAGGAACTCAGTTGTTTTTTTTTTTGAGATAGGAAAAAGAAAATTCCAGAGAGCAAAGAGAAAAAAAACAGACACACACTCAACTTTCAGGATGTTCTAGTATGTTTCAGCCCTGTTATTCTACCAATACAAGAAATTAACTGCCATTCTCTTTCTCTTGACAAGGTATGTTAGACATGTATTCTTCTCACCACTGGACACAGACTGTATTAATTGTTTATTTATAACACAAAAACTTTTCAATATCATAGAAATTGACCTCAAATGGAAGATTGCTTTTAGATTTCCCTAAGAAAACTCTCAGGGCAAACGATGACCTCTTCTGCCTGTTTTCAAGAAGCCTGGGTAGGGAGCGGGGGTTACAAGGTTCTGGCACGGCACACCACACCATTTATAAAAGAACCCTTAGGAGTATGTGTACTAACACTCAGAAAAACCAAGGGTAAGCAAATTGTTTGAAGTAAAGCAAATCTATTTTTAAAAGGCCCATACTGAGCTCTAATTTGCTTTGGAATATGAAATGGAAATACATTTCCTTAGATTTCTGGACCCTTGTAAAGAGCCAGCCCCATGGTCTATTCTTCCTTGGAAATTCAACCCATTGGAAGGCACTGTATAAAGCTGTGCATGTTTAACTTGTTAGTTTATGGTCACACAATAGGAAGGTTTCAAATGAAAATACACCCCAAGTGTCAGGAAGTTCAAGAGTTAAGGTCCCACAGCAATCTTTACACACACCCACAGAGCACAAATGCCACATCATAAAAGAGGTTTAAAATGTTTCTCTCGTAGGAATGCCCAATATTGAATAGGCCCAGCATGGACAACTTAACACTTACATGTATTCCAATCCTGAGGTTTAATTTGTAAAATGAGCTGTGTTTTAATATAGATATTAATTTCTCATCTCCTGGTCAATGTTCACAATCAGAACGGCATTGCTGAGGGACTCCTGGCCATGCCCTGAACCCTCTTCTTCTCTATACATTCTCTGTGGGTTATCTCATCCAGATCAACAATCTTTAAATCTATGTATCTTCTATTCTAGAGATTCTTAAATCTATATATTCATTCCTAATTTCTCCCCAGAACTCCCAGATTCATTGCCAACTGCCCACCTGAGAAATCACCAGCATCTCAAATCTAACATGCCCCAAAGTGTAACAATTTGTAATGTTAGCCAAACCTGGTCTTCTATCATTTCTTCATTGCAGTAAATGACACTAAAACCCTCCCAGTTACTCAGGTAAAAATATATGAAAGCTAACTTTGGTCAGACTCTTTGTCTCTCAGACCTTATGCATAAGCTGTCAGGAATTCTTGTTGAATCCATAGGCATCAAATTCTCTAAAAATCTAATTCTCCCTATTTCTACTGCTGCTATCTGTATTAGCCCATTATTAGGGTATAAGTCATTCTAGAATGCAGTGCCCTAGAACAACAAGGATGTATTTTTTCATCCAGTTTCTAAGGGTCAGGAATTGGGAAGGGACTCTGATAGGTGGCTCTGGCTTGGGTTCTTGTGTGAGGTTGCAAACTATCAAGTGTGGCTTCAGTCACCTCAACTGGGGAAGAGGCCCCCTCTGAGGTGGTGCACGGAGTTACCCATGGCACAGTCCCTTGCTGGCACCTGTCTAGAGGCTTTAGTACCTTGTGACATGACTTCTCCTTAGAGTGGTTCATAGCATAGTATGTAGTCCACTGCTCCCAGAGTAAAAGACTCAAGACAGAGAGACCAAGATGGAAGCCACAGTCTTTTATAATCTAATCTCAGAAGCAACAGAATGTCACCCCTGCTATATTCTGTGGGTCACACTGAATATCCCTGAAAAAATGTAGGAGTTGGCTACACAGGAGTAGAAGCCCCAGGAGGAGGGAATTGTTGGAGGCTAGTGTGATGACTGGCCATCACGTCATCGCAGGCGCGCCTCCTCCCTAGACTGCTAGCTGCCTGAAATAGCCTCCTCGCCATTTCCCTGCTTCTCCTCTTGCCATTTCCATTCATTGAGCACTCAGCAGCCAGAAGTATCTTTTTGAAATAAAAACCAAGTCTTGTCATTCTTATATTTAAAACTCTTCAATGGCTTCTTCCCATTTGAATTAGAGGAAGGTCCAGACTCTTAACCTGGCCCTGCCTACTTGTCAGCCCCATTAGCCACCACGCCCAGCCACCATGGTCATATTGCTGTCACTCCAAGGAACCGGGGGCGGGGGTCCTCTTGTTTGGGAGGATGCCCATCACAGTTTAACTGTCGCCTCCAGAAAGGTCAGCACACACGACCCTATTAAAGCACCGATTGATTCTCCCCTGCCCAACTATAACCCTGCCCTCTGCCCCCTACACAAACACAAATGTACTTTTCCCCTGCTCAAAGGATCCTGATTTTATGTTCAAAAGAAGCCAGAGATCTTGATCTCAGAGAATGCAGGCTCCTCTCATCTCTATAAAAGAACCCGTGAGTACTCTAGCAGGCATGGTAATCCCTTCTCTTCAATGATGAAACAAAAGGGCTGAGAAGTGTCATGTGGTCCTACACTGGTTAATGAGAGATGAGGGGATGTCCATGGGGGGGGGGCTTCCCTTCTAAGACAAAAAGAGCAAGTCTGGTCAAGACAACATCTTCTTCTCGGCCACTGCTTTTCTGAGTGTGACTAGTATGAGGCTATAATGTCGGGAGCTCTGATGGTTGAGACTAGCAACCATCTTGTGACTATGAGATAAACAGCATGATCATGATAACCTTACACACTAAGAATGACAAAACAGGAAGATACAGAAAGCCCAGGACTCTGATCTTTGAACCACGACACCATTCCAGGTCTACCAACCTCAACCAGACTCCTTCACATAAAAAGTAATTATATATCCTTAGGACTTAAGACCCTGTTGGTTATATCTTTCTCTTGCATGCACTGAAAATGTTCTTAATTGATATATTCATTTACAGAGAACCTTCTTGCTAGTTGATGATGACTCACTATTAAGGAATCTTAGAGTCTATAGTGCAGGGTGCACTTAAAAATACCCGGGACACAGAACCAACAGAATTATGGAGGCTTATTATTTTTTGCTAAACTTTCTTAAAGCTGTTTAGTAACCAGTTAAGGCTGAAATATACAAGTGACTTATTGTATAAACACTTCCATGGAAAGGCTTGCTTAATAAACCTAGGAGTAATCAAAATTAATCTTTAATGAGTCTGACTACTACTGAGAAATAGTAGGCAAGTGCTTTACCTCAAGTATCTGAGCTTGTGAATTATCTGACCTGATGAGAGAGCCAGTTTTACTAACTCCATTTCACAGATGAGGAAACTGAGGCTCTGACCAGTTAATTTCCCCAGTCATTCAGCTTCTAAGATGCCCAGAGTTTGAAGCCAGGTCCACTGACCTGGTGTTCAGAAGCTTATCTCCAGCACCAGCTTCCAGCCTCCAGCACCAGCCTCAGTCTCCAGCACCAGCCTCCAGCCTCCACCACCAACATCCAGCCTCCAGCCTCCAGCCTCTAGCCTCCAGCACCAGCCACCAGCTTCCAGCACCAGCCTCCAGCCTTGAGCATCAGCCACCAGCTTCCAGCCTCCATCACTAACCTCCAGCCTCCAGCATCAGCCACCAGCTTCCAGCCCCCATCACCAGCCTCAGCCTCCAGCATCCAGCTCTAGCCACCAGTCTCACCCTCCATCCTCCAGCTCTAGCCACCAGCCTCCAGTCTCCAACACCAGCCTCCAGCCTCAAGCTTCCAGCACCAGCTTCCAGCCTCCATCATTAGCCTCCAGCACCAGCCTCAGCCTACAGCCTACAGCTCTAGCCACCAGCCTCCAGCCTCTAACACCAGCCTCCAGACTCAAGCATCAGCCATCAGCTTTTAGCCTCCATCACCAGCCTCCAGCCTCCAATTTCTAGCACCAGCCTCCAGCCACCAGCACCACCCTCCAGCACCAGCCACCAGCCTCCATCACCAACCTCTAGCCTCCAGGACCTGCCACTAGCCTCCAATACCAGCTTCCAGCCTCTAGCACCAGCCACCAGCCTCCAGCACGAGCCTCCTATACCAGCCTCCAGCACCAGCCACCAGCCTCCAGTATCCAGCACCAGCCTCCAGCCTCCAGCATCAGCCACCAGCTTCCAGCCATAGATACTCAGCCTGTGACAGCTTTTCCTAGTTCATGCCATTTATCTTGGTCAGAATTCAATTTAGCACAACCTCTTGGCCACATTTAATCGGCCTCCCTATTTGCACACTTCCCCCATGCACCCTCTCTTCTCCCCATATAACAGCCAGAGAAATCTTTCTTCATTATAAGTCAGATTATATCACTCTTCTTCCCAAATTATCTCCTGCTTTCACATGCTCATCAGGGTAAAAGCTGAAGTTCTTACATGGCTGACTAAGTTTTTGAAAATATTGTCCCCTTTTGTGTTTTGATCTCATTGCCTAAATTTCATCCCGTTGCTCCCTCCTCTTGGGTAAGGGCCTCCTCACTATTCCTCATAGAAGCCAAGTACTCTTTTATATCAGGGCTTTTGCTTATGCTGTTCCTTCTACTTGAGAAGCTGTTCCTCCAGTTACCTGAAAGTTTCATCCTCAATTCTCTACTCAAATGTTTTACTGTCAATGAGATCTTTATTGCAGACCATCTTTGAAGTAGCAACACCTCCCTTCCAACAAACACATACTTCCCCTCCCCTTCTGGAGGCATCTTTTTTTCCGAAACACATATTACAATCTGATACACTATAAAATGCATGGACTGTCTTCCTCCTATTGTCATACAACCTCCTCAAGCATGGGGACTTTGTTTTGCTCAGTGATGTTCCAAGAATTTAAGCATGCTTTGTCATATGACAGGTGCTCAAATGAGTATTTGTTGAACGAATGGATGGATCAACAAATTTATCTTGGGTAGCAAAGTCCCATCACTGCTCTGTGACTGAGTCTAACCACCTATGAAACAAAACAGTGAAGATTAAAGGATCGCCACAATTTTTCCTTTTTCACTTATACCACATAAATCAAAACACAGGCCTGTTCCCAGCTTGAGAACCAAGGGGAAGAGCATCAACCCCAGTAGTTTCTCTCAGCCTTCTACCCCATGGCTTCCTGGGTGGCCCTGGGCAAATCGCTTAACTCTGTTCTTTCAGTTATCCATTTATAGAACAAGGCTAACACTTACCTACCGCACTGGGGAGTTGGAGCATTAATTAATGCTTGTAAAGTGCTCTGGTATTTCTCGATTAAAAGATTCAATTAGAGTAAATTGTTACTATTAGGCAAATGAAAATGAAATAACAAGACTATTCTAGGCACTATAATTCATATATGAAGTCCAGCTTTAAAAAAATAAAAACCATCACCTATATTCTAACGCAAGTCACAAAATATTCTACTCAGTTTTTCCGAGTTTCATCATCTAAGAAGAAATTCAGTGTCAAAACTGAAACATGCTAACTCTCCCTAACCTAGAATGTTCCCTGGTTGTCAAATCTAGTTCTATAAACATGATTAAGATTACAGTTCAAAAATTTACCATTAAAAAAATAGGAATATATTTTAGCCCATTGTTTACTATATGTATCCTGGCTTAAAGACCAAAAGGAAAATAAATATTTTCATAAATAAAATATTTCAAAGAAAAATGTATCACAATTTTTCATGTTTGTGAAGACATCCAAGATTACACAAGAATAATAATAATAAAAAGAATACAGAGTGATGGTGGAAGTCGTGCTGGCTACTGCAGGAACCCAGGCAGCGCTCAAAGCTGCTCAAGGTGTGGACACGCCCTCAGCAGTAATGTTAGCTCTGGCGACCTTGGCAGAGATCTGAGAGGGTGCACGCAACCACCCACCCCAGGACGCTCCTGAGATCTGAGCCCACCGAGGCAGTCCTGGAAGTAGTCCAAATGGGAGTGCAGGCACCCGCTTGGGCAGTGGTAGTCATGGAGGTGGGCTAGAGCCAGCAATACCTGAGCCCAAAAGCCCCAGGCAGCAACAGTGGCAGTAGCCTGGTAGAGAGACTACAAAACAGGAGCTAAAATGTCTATCTAGATAGAAAAAACACCTGAAGTGAAGAAGTAGGCCACATCTAACACCATACCTAATCACTCAATTACAGTACTGAGCCCAAAAGGAGCCAGCAATAAAAGACAACAGAAAGTGGATTTTAGGGGGACTTGAACTTTTAAAGTAACTTCTCCCAGGCCAAGAGTAGATAAAAGCAAGCCTAGGAGTGTAGCTGATATTTACAATGACACCTGGACCCAACAGAGGCAGCCAGAAGATCTGGATAACCTGTAGCTCCCCAAAAGTGTATAAGAACCAGTCACAGGCAGTGACTCCCACTGACCTGCCCCAGGCCCCAACCAGGGAAGTCCAGGGTAACACAAACAAAATGAAAAGACAGAGAAATGCAATCCAAATGACTCAACAAGAGAAACCCTCAGAAAAAGAGCTGAGTGAGACTGATATAAGCAAACTACCAGAGGCAGAGTTTAGAATAATGGTTATTAGAATGCTGAAAGATCTTAGAACAACAATGGATGGTCACAGTGAGCACATAAATAAAGAAATAACAAATATTAAAAAGAACATTGAAATAATAAAGAAGAACCAGTCAGAAATGACAAATATTGATACAATATCTGAAATGAAGACTATACTAGAGGCAATTAATAGCAGGCTGGATGAAGCAGAGGATCGAATCAGCAATTTAGAAGACAAGATAAATGAAAACAAGGAAGCGGAGCAGCAAAAAAATAAAAAGAGAGAATGAAAAAATTTGAGGAAACTCTAAGAGAGCTCTGTGACAATCTAAAGAGAAACAACATCCACATCATAAGAGTTCCTGAAGAAGAAGAGAAAGAACAAGGGTTAGAAACTTTGTTCTATCAAATCATAGCTGAGAACTTCCCTAAATTAATGCAAGACAAAGTCACACAAGTTCAAGAACACAGAAAACTCCATTAAAGAGAAACACAAAGAAATCCATACCAAGACATATCATAATTAAAATAGCAAAGCTAAGAGATAAAAAGAAAATATTAAAAGCTGCTAGAGAAAAAAAGACTATCACCTACAAAGGAGCCCCAATAAGGATGACATTTGACTTCTCAACAGAAACACTTGAGGTTAGAAGGGAATGGCAAGAAATATTCAAAGTAATGCAGAACAAGAACCTATAACCAAGACTACTTTATCCAGCAAGGCTATCATTTAAAATCAAGGAGAAATAAAAAGCTTGCCAGACAAAAAAAAAAAACCTCAAGGAATTCATTACAACCAAACCAAGGCTGCAAGAAATGGTAAGGAGCCTGTTGTAAACAGAACAAAGGGGGAAAAGAATACAGCAAAAAAGGAATATAGCTTTAAAGAACAAAATGGCAATAAACAACTACATATCAACAATAACCTTAAATGTAAATAGATTAAATGATCCAATCAAAAGACATAGAGTAGCTGCATGGATAAAAAAAAACAGGACTGTACATAGGCTGTCTACAAAAGACACACCTCAAGACAAAGAATACACATAGACTAAAGGTAAAAGGATGGCAAATAATATTTCATGCAAATGAAAATGAAAAAAAAAAGCTGTGATAGCAATAGGTATATCAGACAAAATGGACTTTAAAACAAAGACTATAGTAAGAGATAAAGAAGGTCACTACATAATGATAAAGGGAGCAATCCAACAGGAAGATATAACCATCATAAATATCTACACACCTAATATAGGAGTACCTAAATATATAAAGCAGACTTTGATGGATATAAAGGGTGAGATCAATAGCAATACTATAATAGTAGGGGATTTCAATACCCCACTAACATCACTAGATAGATCCTCAAGAAAGAAAATTAAGAAAGAAACAGCAGACTTAAAGGACACACTAGATCAACTCGATTTAATAGATATCTTTAGAACCTTTCACCCTAAAGCAGCAGAATATACATTATTTTCAAGTGCTCATGGTACATTTTCTAGGATAGACCACATGTTAGGACACAAAAGTGGTCTAAACAAATTTAAGAAGACTGAAATCATATCAAGCATTTTCTCTAATCATAATGGCATGAAACTAAAAATCAACAACAGAAAAACTGAAAAATACTCAAACACATGGAAACTAAATATCATGTTATTAAATAACGAATGGGTTAACAATGAAATCAAAGAAGAAATAAAAAAATCCTAGAAATGAGTGATAATGAACATACAACAACTCAAAATCTATGGGACACAGCAAAAGCAGTCCTGAGGGGGAAGTTCATAGCACTACAGGCATTCCTTAAGAAGTTTGAAAAAGCTCAAATAAACAACCTAACCCTTCATCTAAAAGAACTAAAATAGAATAGCAAGAAAAGCCCAGAGGCTATAGAAGGAAGGAAATAATAAAAATCAGAGTGGAAATAAATGATATAGAGGCTAAGAAACAATACAGAGGATCAATGAAACCAAGAGCTGGTTCTTTGAAATGGTAAACAAGATCAATGAACCTTTAATGAGACTCACCAAGAAAAAAATAGAGAAGAATCAAATAAATAAAATTAGAAGTAATAGTGGAGAAATAACAACTGACACAAAAGAAATACAAAATATTGTAAGAAAATACTATGAAGAACTGTATGCCAAAAAATTAAACAACATAGGTGAAATGGACAAATTCCTTGAAACATATAATCTTCCAAAAATCAATCTGGTAGAATCAGAAAACCTAAACAGGCCGATTACAACAAATGAGATCAAAACAGTTATCAAAAAGCTCCCAACAAACAAAAGCCCTGGGCCTGATGGCTTCACTGGTGAATTCTATCAAATATTCAATGAAGAACCAACTCCTATCCTTCTCAAGCTCTTTCAAAAAATTCAAGAGGGAGGAACACTTCCAAGTTCCTTTTATGAGGTGAGCATAATTCTGATTCCAAAACTAGGCAAAAACAACACAAAGAAAAAAATTATAGGCCAATATCCCTGATGAATCTAGACGCTAAAATCCTTAACAAAATATTAGCAAACCGGATTTAGCAATACATGAAAAAAAGCATATATCATAATCAAGTGGGATTTATTTTGGGGAGGCAAGGATGGTACAACATTCATAAATCAATAATGTGATCTACCACATAAACAAAAGGAAGGAGAAAAACCACATGATACTTTCAATAGATGCAGAAAAAGCATTTGATAAAATCCAGCACCTATTTATGATCAAAACTCTTAGCAAAGTGGGAATACAGGGAACATACCTCAACATGATAAAGGCCATCTATGAAAAACCCACAGCCAACATCATAATTAATGGATAAAAATTAAAAGCAATTCCCCTAAAATCAGGAACAAGGCAGGGGTGCCCCCTTTCACCACTCTTATTCAACATAGTACTGGAAGTCCTAGCTACAGCAATCACACAACAAGAAGAAATAAAAGGCATCCAAATTGGAAAAGAAATAAAACTATCATTATTTGCAGATGATATGGTATTATATATAGAAAACCCTAAAGTCTCAGTCAAAAAACTACTGGGTCTCATAAATAAATTTAGAAGGTGGCAGGATATAAAACTAATACACAGAAATCAGAGGCATTTTTATACATGAACAATGAAATGTCAGAAAGAAAAATTAAGAAAACAATCCCTTTCACTATTGCAACAAAAATAAATAAAGTACCTAGGAGTAAATTTAACAAAGGAGGTTAAAGACTTGTACTGAGAAAATTATAAAACATTGATAAAAGAAATCAAGGAAGACACAAACAAGTGGTAGCATATACCATGTTCATGGTTAGGAAGAATAAACATCATTAAAATGTCTATATTACCCAAAGCAATTTATAAATTCAATGCAATACCAATTAAAATACCAATGACATACTTCAAAGATATAGAACACATATTCCAAAAATTTATATGGAACCAAAAAAGAACACAAATAGCCTCAGCAATCTTGAAAAAGAAGAATAAAGTGGGAGGTATCACACTCCTTGATATCAAGTTATACTACAAGGCCATTGTACTCAAAACAGCTAGGTACTGGCATAAGAACAGCCATATAGATCAATGGAACAGAACAGAGAACCCAGAAATAAACCCACAGCTCTATGGACAACTGATATTTGACAAAGGAAGTAAGAGCATACAATAGAGTAAAGACAGTCTCTTTAACAAATGGTGTTGGGAAAACTGGACAGCTACCTGCAAAAAAATGAAACTTGACCACCAACTTACACCATGCACAAAAATAAACTCAAAATGGAGAAAAGACTTAAATGTAAGCTGTGAAACCATAAGCATCTTAGAAGAAAACATAGGCAGTAAGCACACTGACTTCTATTGCAGCAATATATTTGCAGATTTATCTCCACAGGCAAGTGAAATAAAAGACAGGATAGTCAAATGGGACTATATCAAACTAAAAAGCTTTTGCACAGCTAAAGATAATATGAACAGAATAAAAAGACAAACCACACAGTGGGAGAAGATATTTGACAATACAGCTGATAAGGGGTTAATAACAAAAATTTATAAAGAACTTGTAAAACTCAATACCAGGAAGACAAATAATGCAATCAAAAAATGTGCACAAGATGTGAATAGACAGTTCTCCAAAGAGGACATACAGATGGCCAATAGACAGATGAAAAAATTTTCAACATCACTAGTCATTAAAGAAATGCAAATTAAAACCACAATGAGATATCACCTCACACCAGTCAGAATGGCACTCATTAACAAAACAACACATGATAGGTGCTGGCGAGGATGTGGAGAGAGGAGAACCCTCCTGCACTGCTGGTGGGAATGCAGACTGGTGCAGCCACTGTGGAAAACAGTATGGAGATTCCTCCAAAAATTAAAAAAGGAAATGCCCTTTGACCCAGCCATCCCACTTATAGGAATATATCCCAAGGACACCATATCACCAACTAAAAAAAAGAATGCACCCTATGTTTATGGCAGCATTATTCACAATAGCAAAGACCTGGAAACAGTCCAAGTGTCTGTCAGTGGATGAGTAGATTAAAAAGTGGTGGTACATATACACAATGGAATACTATGGGGCCATGAAAAAGAAGGAAATATTACATTTTGCAACAATATCTATGTACCTGGAAACTATTATGTTGAGTGAAATAAGCCAGGCAGAGAAAGAAAAATATCATATGCCCTCACTCATTTGAGGAATCCAAGGAACAATGTGAACTGAGGAATGGAATTAAACCCAAAGGGGAGAGGGGAGGGAGCTTTTGGGAGGGGGCATAAGGGAGATGTTGAGGGGAATACGGGGGAGGGGGGATGCTTTTGGGGAGACATTAGAATCTATGTAAACACAATAAATAAATAAATTTTTAAAAAGAAATATACTATTTCTTTTGACAGAGAAAAAGAAAAGAATACAAAGAGATACATTTTGAAATATCCACACCAAGAAATGGAGCCGAAGCTCTACTAACTGGGTAACTTTAGGCAAGCTGAGACCCATTTAATAGCTTTATTAAATTAAACTTCAAATCATTTTCAATTCACCCTGCCCAAAGAGAAAGCTTGCCTACTGCATCACAAGCAAACATTTTTATTCAACGGAAACCCCTCATATTCACTGAAAGTGAATGTTATACTATCACATCTCCTTCCTCCACGCCTTCCTTCTAAGCTAACTTCCTTCCTTGCCTCACTCTGTTTCCTTTCTTCTTTTCTTCATGGTCATAAAGTTCCTTAAAGTGGATCTACCCTGCCTGCCCACTACAGGAAACTTGGGAGGCTGCAACTTCCCAGACTCCTGGGAGGTTGAGGTTAATTGGCAATGCCCAGAAAGAACTAAGATTTGGGAGTCAGAACCCCGTTTTGGGAACGCTTGTGAATATGGTGGATGTGGGTTTGGGGAAGGCCTCTCCAGCGTTTACCGGCTCAACAGGCAGGATATGGTGACTGACTGTGAAGCTAAGCTAATTCACTTACACTTTCTTTAGACCCCACCCCTGAATCTCCAGTTTACCATTTCATTGAATTGCTAAGGATAACACATGTGAAAAATTTCCTAAGTAGTAAAAACCAATGTAAAGCTTCACAGTTATTATTGTCTACTAGAACTGCTTTTTGGGAAATGGACTTCTTTGATAGTTATATTAATATTATGGTTTTTCTTTCCAGAAAAATGCACATAAACATGAAATTTGATATATGATATCTTCTAAAATCTAGCCAAAGGGAACCAGTTTAGGGAAATTATCTAAGGAGGTCTACAGATGGGCTCTAGTGGTACCATGAATTGCTCATGTGAAAAGAAAATACCCACGGACAGTTTACTAATCTATATAGTAGGCTCTTATTCAGTGATTCATGAAAAGGATAGCATCCAATCTAGCAGATTGAAAGGAGCCCCAAAGAGCTATACATGGCAGAATATTTTTATAGACTAATGTGAGCAGGGTCAGGGAAGTTATACTGGGCATGTCTTGATTGGTAAGCACAAGATTACTTTCCTTACGTGAAGCAAAGGGAAGTCTTGAAACCAGGTCAGACATCTTGTGGTGAACAAGCAAGGACTAAGATGGTTGACCTAAGCCTTCCTTTTCTGAAAAAGCCAAGCACAGAAACTTACTTAAGTTCTGGCTTGCTGACATGAGGCTTAGCATGAGCAACTCCATATTGGGCCTAATCTGGTTTCTTTAACGTCTACTATTGAGAACATTTTCCTGAAGAAGTTTCCTTAGCTTCCACTGTTGCTTGCTAGCAAGCTCTTCAAGTCTATAACCCACTTCAAATTAAGAACTCTGACTAGGGATCCTTGAAACATTTATTTTGTTCCCTTGGTCAGAGTCTGAATTTCTCAAAGAAAAAAGCATGTCTTAATAATCCCTTTTATTATGTTTGGTACATATAGTGTTTTTAAAAGAAATTTATGAAATAAGTCAATTCACCAATAAAAAAGCCAAACTAGTTCAGTAGAATATGAATTGTTAACATAAAATAGAGGAAAGAAACACTGAGCAGAGACATATAAAACTATCTGTACATACATTCATATAATCATGTTTTTATTTCTCAGATATTTTCCACAGTAGGCATTTAAAACATGTAAGAAATATTATAGACTTCATCAGCTTCATAATCAGAATTTGCATGTGAAAAATGTTATATAGATAATGGCAGTATCTCAAACATTTTTTAGCATGTGCACGAGAGAGAGAGAGAGAAATAGAGAGATAGACAGGGACAGACATACAAGAAGGGAGAGAGATGAGAGATGAGAAGCATCAACTCGTAGCTGTGTCACTTTAGTTGTTCATTGATTGCTTTCTCATACATGCCTTGACCAGGGGGCTCCAGCTGAGCCACTGACTCCTTGCTCAAACCAGCAACCTTGGGCTCAAGCCAATGACCTTGGGCTTCAAGCCAATGACCTTTGGGCTCACATCAGTGACATTGGGCTTCAAGCCAGCAACCTTTGAGCTCAAGCCAATAACCATTTGGTCATGTCTATGATCACACGCTCAAACCAACAACCCCACGCTCAAGCCAGCAACCTGGTGTTTCAAACCTGAGTCATCAGTATTCCAGGTCAACACTCTACAATATGCACCACTTGCTAAGACCAGCATCTCAAACTTTAACGTGCAGACAATCCACACAAAACTCTCCTTAAAATGTTGGTGTTGATTCAGCAGGTTAGGATAAGGGCCCAAGATTTGCATTGAAAACAAGCTCCCATGTGATACTGATGTGACCAGCTCATTTTAAAGAGCAAAGACATCGTGAACAGAGGAAGTGAAGGTAAGAGTCCTATTTGCTAATCACCTATTCATTCACTACCTTTAGCACAGGGGTCAGGAACCTATGGCTCACAAGCCAGATGTGGAGCTCTTGATGGCTGCATCTGGCTCACAGACAAATTTTTAATTATAAAAATAATAATATTAAAAATATAGAACATTCTCATGTATTACAATCCATTCATTTCCTTCCGCTCATGTTCATGGTTGCAAGTGACGGGAGCCAATCACAGCTGTCCTCCGGGACACCAAATTTTTATTGGATAATGCATAACGTACATGGGTCATTGTATGGCTCTCACGGAATTACATTTTAAAATATGTGGTGTTCATGGCTCTCTCAGCCAAAAAGGTTTCCGACCCTTGCTAGTACCAGGCTATAATGGCCACTTGTGGATAGACTTTAAACAAGAAAAAGGTCTGTAACAGAACAACTGAATGGACTCTTAAACAGAAATGCCAAGAATCTCCACTACAATTCAGCTGGAAGAGATTTTAAATGTAAAATGTGACAATGATTGAATAGTCCCACTCTCCATCTAATTATATTGACATAGAATTAGCACAGGCATTTCACTTGTATTTAAGTTTTTATTGAACAGAAACACAAAGGTTATATATTTAAACATATGACCAAACTAGTCAATATGATCACATTGTCAGGGAAGGTCAACTTTCTTATCAAAATAAAAATTTCTGAGCAGAATTCTATCTGCATTATTTAACGGTGTGTTGCCCTTTTCCCTCATGTTTCTTTTAGCTCTGGGCAATTTAGCCTCTTCTTCACATCCCTGAGAATTACCAGGGGAGGTTCTATTACCCTCAAATTTCTCTTTATGAAAAAAAAAATTCTCTTTATGGTTCCTCAATGCTCCTGAAATACATTTACCCAGGGAAGTTGTTCATTTTCATCTATGTACTTTTAACTCCCTATGTAACTTTTCAAAGTTCTTGAAAGGGCAGATTTTAAGAGCTTCATACTCTCGCTACAAGTACACATGTTAATGGGCTTCAATAAAACCAGAGTTTCAGGGGGGTTTCTTCTACCTTCAGGATCTTTTATTGAAAATACATTCCAAAGGTTCTCCTTCCTCTTTGCTTGTGGTGAATTACTTTTCCACCGTCCTTTAAGTGAACAACAGTTTATTTCAAGTGGAAGAAAAACTTTAATTTCTCTGTTGACAGTGTTAGCCCAGTGGTATTCTTATATATTGACCCATTGTCTTCCAAAGGACATTGGGAGTGAGCCAAGTCTTCATGTTAGAGAAGGAAGATAGAGGGAAAATATAACAGAGAGAAACGCAGGCTGGACAAATAGGCAGACATTCCAAGCTCTAGCCCCAGCTCTACCGTGGGGTAGTCACACACATATGGATGGAGAGCCAGTAGCTACCCCCGGAAGTTTCTGTCAATATGCTGCCAGCAGTTTGGAAGGGTTTTGTTTTGTTTTTGTTTTTGTTTTTGAAAGAAAAAGAGAAACATTGGTTTGTTGTTCCACTTATTTATGCATTCATTGGTTGATTCTTGTATGTGCCCTGACTGGGGATCGAACCCATAAGCTGGCGTATTGAAACTACGCTCTCACCAACTGAGCTACCTGGCCCAGGGCAGCAGTTTGGAGTGAACATGAACTCTGGATGAGGCCCTGGTTCTGGCCCATGAGACTCTGAGAGGACTTGTTTCTCCTTTGTAACTTCAGCCTTTGCCTCTGTAAAGAGAGAATTGGGCTTGTTGGTTTCCACTGATGATTATGGCTCTAAATGTTGCTTGCATGGAAGTCTGCACAGGGACAGATCAGCCAGACCAGCTCACTGCTCGGTGGGTGCCTACCCATATCAAAGGAGTGGGGAACTTTAGTTTTGCTGCCCACTCTTATCAATTATTTGATGACAGTGTTGCTCGTAAATTTGGGGGCACATATTCCCACGCCTTTCAGACAGTTAGAAAACATTTTTTAAAAATTAAACCAAACAAATTTGCATTCTAGCTTAAACTGAGTTTGCAGAAAGGTAGATTAAAAACAGATTATTTAGAATTTAATATGAATTTGATGCTTTATCTCTTGCAGACCACATTAGAGGTCTGTTGTTTTTCTCTGTAATCAAGAGTCAATTCCTGAAAGCAGCATGTCAAGGAGGAAACACCACTATCTTACTCATCTAACTTGTGTCCATTTTGTCTCTAAAAATAAAATCAGTACCCTTACTTATAAGATAAACTAAAAGATAAGTTATTAGGTAAACAGTAGTAAGATGATGCTCATAGTTTTTCATGTTTCTTTTAATGCAAAAAAGTTTTTTTCCACTTCCTGTTAAAATTCTGATCCATATTCTCTTTAGTAAAGAAAGAATAGTTTGACATCTGCACAAACCTAATGAATGTTTAATTTTTCAAAAGCCTCTCAAATTCCAAATGATCAGATCTGTTTGTAAACTATGACACAAATTCACAGCTTGTATATTTAAGAGGAATTAATAGACACACACACACACACACACACACACACACACACACACACGACCATGCATAAATATTAGGATGGAAAAGAAATTTAATCTAATCTAAATGTAAGTAAAATTTACATTTTGACCAGTAAACTACTTAACATAATAAAGATAAGCCTCAATATTATGATCTTTTGTTCCAATATCATGAAGAGATATATATATTTTTTCATTTTGCTTTTCTATTATCTAAAACCACACATTGCTACACTGAAACTTTAATGGAACATGTTTTCCACCAAGTCTCTTTTGACAGTACTTAACTTTATTGTCTTGTTACAATGTATCGGGCACAAGGGGGCACTGAAGGAGTGAACAAGTCCATCTACCATGCTAGAACTACCCTTGTGTTCGCCTTTCTCTCTGACACATTGTAGCAGTAGCCTTTTTTCCTCCTTTCTTTTCATTTCTTCTCCCTCCCCCCTTTTTCATACCTGTAAGAAATGTGCTCAGCTACTCTGGTCATATGAGGCAAAATTCATCCAGCCCATTGACAACACCATCTTGGATAGCCTTTTCTAAGAGTATACATGCCATGTCATTATGAAACTGCATAGCGTTTCATTAAAATGCCAAACTTCTGTTGCAAGATACTACCAGTTCTCTATTCGATATTCCTCATACCCTTCTTTCTCAAAAACAAAAGCCCTATGTTGTTGGAGGCAGCTACAACCTACACTTCCCAGCCTCTCTAGAACAGTGTGGATAATGAGATGGAAAAAGATGTCATCATGTGAGACATCTGGGAGAGCTAAAGGGGGGGTTGCTGACCTGGCAGGAGTCCTTTTCCCACCCTCCTCCTTTCTGCCTAGAGGTTGAAGGCCACAGCTGGTGCTGTAGCAGCCGTCTTCCAATTCTGAAAAAGTGGTGGAACAGAGGGAACAAGCCTAAGACCTTGGTAAGGGTTTGGAATATCCTTTTCATCCCTATACTGCCTCCTTGAAAACTTAGAGATGTGAAAGGTAAAAAAAAAATCCTATCTGGTTTAATTCTCTATAGCTTGCATCTCTGAAGCTTTGAAAGAAAACTATTTAAAAACTGCAGTTCCCAAATAATACATCCTGGAAGTATTATGGTTAGCAATGGTGTCTCTCTAATTATATAATATATAACAAAGGAATGGGAACAAAGGAAATATTTCACTGGGCTTTCATCCAGAAAAAACAATACATGATTGTGAAAAGATATGAGCTAAAATGTATTTTTAAACATCTTTTTTAATTTAATTGGACAAATATAAGATATCAACTAGGATATTTCCTATAGGAAAGTCTTGCAGTGATCACAATAAATTCCAAGTCTCCTCTAAATTACGGCTATTTTGTCTACAAGGCAACTGCCTGTTACATCACCCGCTGGACTCCACACTGGAAAACCCAATGGGAAGAGCCACAGGGTCAGTGCAAAGCCTTGTCCATTGCTCATGGAATGGGCAGGCAGCTGTACTTGAATAATTTCACCTCTCAGCACCCTGGTCAGCGGCCTCACCCTGAACTCTCACAGCTCCCAACACCCTTTGCTCTCACCCCAACCTCACCAGGAACCCCCTCCAAGCTTTCTGGTAAAATAACAACAACAGCAACAAAAAACTAGAGAACCTAAATATCCAAAAGCAGTTCCTTCTTGAGAATACCCTGGGCTTCTGTGTCTGTTTTGCCCAGAACAGAAAGAACAGTTTATTTTCATCACATTCATTTGACAAAATTTTCTACCATTAAAATTATTATTTTCCACATTATTTCCAGGGGTAGAAAATTCAATGTAGACTTTTTAAAATGAGTACAAATATTTTTAAAAATGTGTATCTTTGAATTATCAGAGTTTAATGATAAGCTTTTAGAGAGTCCAGTCAAAGGACATTTTATTGCAAAATATGTCATAGTTTTACAGAATAAAGGAGGGAAAGAAGGTCTAATTATTAGATGAGTTCCAAGGCAATGCTGATCCTATAGGAAAATAACAGCGCTTAGGATTATCGGCTATAATATTTTTGATACAGAGTTTGCATCATTAAAAAAAATTCATCTTTAACCAAAAAATTCCTTGATATATTAAAAGGAAATCACATAGCTTATGGGAAAGAAATATATCTACTGTGATTTCTTTTAACAGATAGTGAACTCATATTCTCCAACTCAGCTGAATCCAGGGACAAAATTCTTTAAATTGCCACTTAAATTAGATACAGAGAATTGGTTTTTAATTGAAAAAAATAAAGAATTATTTACTGAGCAGGCTATATTCAATAAGGTAATAAAACTTCATGTTGGGGGAGCTCTTCTTTTCAATTTTTTTATTATTTTTTCACAGAGACAGAGAGAGAGAGTCAGAGAGAGGGATAGACGGGGACAGACAGACAGGAACAGAGAGATGAGAAGCATCAATCATCAGTTTTTCATTGCAACACCTTAGTTGTTCATTGATTGCTCTCCCATACGTGCCCTGACTGTGGGCCTTCAGCAGACAGAGCAACCTCTTGCTGGAGCCAGCGACCTTGGACTGAAGCTGGTGGGCTCTGCTCAATCCAGATGAGCCCGCACTCAAGCTGGCGACCTCAGGGTCACGAACCTGGGTCCTCTGCATCCCAGTCTGATGCTCCATCCACTGCGCCACTGACTGGTCAGGCAGGGGGAGCTCTTTCAAAGTCAATGTGACAGCCACAAGTGCCAGGAGTCGATTTCCTCACCCGGATGCCTTTACCTCTGTGTGTTCCCATCTTCCAAGGCTGCAGCTCAGACCAGCAACCTTGACGGCAACTCTGACCAGTTTCAGCAGTGTGGATTTTAAAATGTGAAACCAAAAATATACATGTATCCATTACAAAAAGGAGCATATTTTCACATCTAAAATATTCTGTACATCTGTTTCTATCTATATGGTGAAGAGACTCATTAACATAAAGTCCCTCCTGCCCCCACCCCCATCCTTTGTTTTCAGGCGAAGGAACTGGAATCGAGGCATTTCGGCTATTGGCACAATAAGGCAGAGGTGAAGGAAGGTGTCATGACCCCTGTTTTCTCAGTTTCCAATACTTATTCTATTACACTCTGCCTGCTCCACGTACAGTCTGCAGACCAGCAGCAGCAGCCTGACTTGGGAACTGGGAAATGCAGAGTCTCAAGTCCTCCCTCAAGCCTACTGAATCTAAAGAACCCCCTGGGGGTGGGGGTGTTGGCTCACTGACATTTGAGAAGCACTGCTTTGGGCTATACCATCTAATTGAATCACTGCTTTTTCCCCCCCTAGAAATGGGATGATAATGCAGTCAGAATGTCTTACCTCTCTGAGTATGAATGTTACTGAAGATCACGATAATGCCAGAAGTCTAAGTTTGCACCACATGTGAATCTACCTCAGGTGCTGACTATAAAACCTCACTCTCTGTAAGAGGACATTCTACCATTTCTCTTAATCCTCATGAGCAAGAAATCATTTAACATAAATTAATATCAGAGAGGCTCCATATCTAAACACAAAGAAAGAACTGGCAGAGAGGAGCGCACAACCCTCCCCCATCCATTTCCCTTTCACCACCGGGGATGCGTCAGAACACAGATGGTTTGGCTGCCCAGTTGTCTTTAATTTCTTCTTTAGGTCTGGCTTAGTTGTTCTTTAATTTTAGCTTTAGTAAAGATTATTGTTATATTAAACACACATGTACACATATTCTTGAGGAATGATGTAAGCGATTTCCAATGGCCATTTTTACCATTCTCTCTTTTTACTTTAAATAAAAACTTGAGGACCTATTCCCATGTAAACTGTTATCCACTTATAGCTTGGAAAATGATATAAATACCTGTTAGGTTCACCAGTGCTTTTTCATTACATGTCTGTCTTTGATGGATCTGTGTCACTGAGCCATAGTTCGGAAACATTTAAGCAGTGATTAAACCTTGAGAGATGGCACTAATGCATTATAAACTAATTGTATAACAGACGGGGTTAGAAAGTGAGTATGAATGTTTAAGTAGCTATTATCTGGGTTGAAGAGGAGGTAGCCATGTTGAGGAAGAAAGAACAAAACAAAAAAGAATGAGTGCAAGAGCCCTGGCTGGATAGCTCAGTGGGTTACAGCACACTGTCCCGAAGTGCAGAGGTTGCCAGTTTGATCCTCCAGTCAGACACATACAGGAGCACATGGATATTCCTCTTCCTCTCTCTCTCTCTCTCTCATCAGTAAAATAAGCATTTAAAAATAAAAAAGAATGGGTGTGAGAAAAGAAATATCACTGGAATGTTGAAATTGCAAATGAAACCCACAGAAGTCAGGAAATTCAAGAGTTAAGGTTCCCACTGCTCCCTTAATTCTGCCCCTGGTGTTGGGCAAAGGCACTGTGTCTATATCTTTCATTACCAGACCCCGTAACACTTAGCAACAGAGCCCAGTTAGGATGGGGAGGAAGCAGCACATGGCTCCTTATGAAATGAGCTTTAAATACACCGAAAGGTTAACAACTAATATAACAAGGTACTTTCTCCTATAAAAGTTTAATGTTAATTATAAAATCGGATAACACTGTTATGGCGTGAAATATGAAATACACAAAGCAGCACTCCCCTGGGGCGTAGCTGATGTGCCCTATGTTCAGAATGGAATTTTCCCACCTTCGGTGTACAAAAGTGGAAGGAACCCCTTCTCCCTGAAAAAAATAGACAGAAAGGAGCTAATGTAGTAAAATTTCAGAATCTTTATAAGGAGAATAGATCTCAAAGACTTCAAGCAATAGGGTAACAATATACTATCAAACCAACGTGGAGCAGGCTATGGAGAATAACAAATGATTCTTCCCTCCCCTTCCTTCCCCCAAAAATCACTTCTGGCTAACTTTGGAAAGCTGTGTATAGTATTATCTCTCTTCATATTTATGTTCCAAATGATGTTTGTTTTGACAAAAGTATGCCTCTCTGAACATATTGAAGTAAAAGAAGGAATTATCTCAGGAGTTTAATTACAAAGCAATATAGGATAAAAATTTGCACAAATCATTTGAAAATGCCTCCCCCCCCCCATGAAGATATAGTAAACAGTGAATGAACAGTGAAAAGTGAACTTCGTAGGTACATCAGTTTAGTAGTGATTAAAGCAATGGGGAAGCTTTTGAAGAGTGAATTAACCCTTCAAGGAGTGGCCATATAATTTGTGGGGACCAATACAAAACGAAAATATAGAAATATAGGACACTAGAAGCTATGCAAACACAATAAATTAAAATAAAAAAAAGAAAATATAGAACTTTGTTATGACATTATTAAGAATTTCAAGATGATCACACCAGAGCTTTAAACCAAGGGCAAGCACTTCTAAGCACTGGCTCTATGGGGCTGCATAAATTGCACACCCTGACTCCTTCTTCGATTAAACCAACTTCCTACTTTGCATTGCTCATGGCACTTATCACTCTCTATTATTCTGAGTCCTTGGAGCGTCATCCTTAATTCTCCTACTAGCATGTGAATTCCTTGTAGGCAAGAACTCTGAAAACAACAAATCTGCGTTTAATTTCCAGCCTCTGCCACTTACCAGTTGTTATGAAACTAATTGCATTATTTAATTTCATCTTTTTCAATTTATTTATTTTTTTATTTTAGAGAGAACAAAAGGGAAGGAGAAAAAGAGGAAGGGAGAGAAACATCGATTTGTTATTCCACTTATTCATGCATTCATAGGTTGATTCCTGTATGTGCCTGACTGGGTGCAACCTTGCTTGTACTGGGACGACGCTCAAACCAACCGAGTTACCTACCATCAGGGCCTCATTATTTAATTTCTGAGACTCAGTTTTCTCACCTTTCAAATGAAGATAATGGTGATACCTTCCAGACAAGATCGCTGTGAGGATGAAGGATGCTCCTTCACAGTGTTTGGCCCATCAAGAAGATTTAAAGATGGTGGCTATTCATATTACTGCATCATGAGGTTATTGTGAGGATTACAATGAGAGAATAGAAAGAGCTTCATAATGTCTCATGATACGGGGTTGGTTAAAAGTAGTGCGATGCATTCCTACGAGGGCGTGCTGTGTTGCTGAGGTGGATCTCTACGTTAGCCCACAGCGCTCAGTCACCACACTACCTCCCGAAAGGACGGTGCACTGGTCGGCAGCATCAGCAGTCCGAGAGCCAGTTAGCAACGCACAGCCTTAGACCCCAGACCAGACCTACTAGCCCAGGAGCTCCAGGGGTGGCGCCTGGTGGTCTGGGAGGAAGTGGATGAACCAAGTCCTCCAGGTAATCCTGATAGGCTCTCAGGTTTGAGAACCACTGATCTACTCCATGAATTTGGTCTGTCTGTGAGCTGATTGTCTTCTTAGCTATATTTTTTATTAAGTTGCAAAACAAGGTACAGAAGAGTTCCCAAAATTATTTCAAGTCCAGAGATTTTCCAAAAAGAAGAGGCACATTTCTTCACCTTGGCAGACATTAATGAGGCATCCCTCCAGCCAAGGCTGGAAGAATCACGCAAAGACGTGCACCGTTCTGCTCTTGGGGAGAGGAACTCACAGAGGTTTTTCTTTCACCTTTTTGCCATTTGGTACTGGCAGAATATTTTTAACCATACATAGACATACATATATAAGATTTTTTTTATAAATATTGATATATGTGTGTATGTATAAATCTTGTCATGTGATTCTTTTAAAATACCCTATTTTATTTTTAATGAGTATTTTAAAGTAAATAAACACACACAACCAAAAAAAAAAAAAAAAAAAGCACAGCTCTAGTTCACTAGAATGAGGCCAGAATAAAAAAATATTTGGAAGTCAGGCCCAGTAGTGAAGGCTGTTCTTCTAGAAGCAGAGAACCAGCCCTAATCTGTGAGTTTCCAACTGATAATGCTGAGCGACCTTCCTTGTTTGGGGAAATCCTAGCAGCATGGCCTCTAATTTCAAGAAATAAGCCAGGATGACCTCGAAAACTGTTGGCAAGGAAATTACACGGGAGCCAGGGTACTTCACACAATTCTCTCTTCGGGTTTTCATTCTTTAAGGGTTGGTTTCCATGGAAATCTGCACCTGCCAGTTCCCTGGGGTCTTAAGCCTGAGGACTTTGAGGAAACAAGGGGGAAAGTCTGGACAATGCAGATTTTATAGGCTTCTTTCATTTCGTGTTTCTGCTGATGGTGTTCTGAGAAGCCTAACTGTGAGGCTACAGAGAAATTCCATTTGCAATATCCCTTTTTTATTTACCACGTTCCTGCTTCCTGGAACCTTGAACACATAAGATAGTCAGGCTTTAGTGCATAGTCATTTTGTACATAGATATGAAATTGGGTCAAATGCCCGGAACAGCATTGTTTTCAGAATGTTTTGGTAATGATAAGAATCCTTTATATTTACAATGAGAAATCCTTACCCAAAGAACCCAGGGCCCTTTAAATCTTTAAAATTTGCTGTGAGCCAGAGAAGCAAGAGCGCATATTTTCACTGTTACGAATTCAGAGTGTTAGAGTCCCCTAGACAGGTGGTCACCAGCTGGGAAGTGGTGAGCTCAGCCAGGTGACCCCTGAAAGCCCCTTGTAGAGTAAGAAGGTGTGACAATGGTAGTTACAGACTAGAATCACCTCTGCTGGCTCATATATGAAGCTCAGTTCTGACTGGCTACATGGCTCTGTTCCCTCCCTCGCCTCCCACAATAATTCAGGTTGAGAAAGGGTTACATGCAGTCCTGCCCACTGGGAGGGACAACAGGTTCTTTCCAGGGTGTCAGCCTTCACTGACTGAGCTCTGACTGTTTGTGGGTTCCGGGGGGGGGGCCTTAGGAAGGTGACAGCAAATCAATAGAAAAAACAGGTACTGAAAGAAGCTTCCAGCTGTTTAGGAACACACAGTATATGACACACTTAGCATTCACAAAGGGCAAGAAGGTACTTGTGTTAATTTTTACTCAAGAAAATTAGCCTTGTTTGTGGGATACTATTTCAACATTGACCCAGAGGTTCAAGGCTAAGCTGGCATTTAAAAATTTTTTGGTATAATATGTTTTGGGTTTTTTTTTTTTAATTTGTTTTGCTTCCTGTTGGTTAGTTGATTTTACCTAGAAAATATTTTAACAATTTATAACAGTTTTATTGTGGTGTAACCTACCATAAACTGCTGATTTTAAGTAATTCAACAAATTTTAGTGAATTTATAGAGTTATGCAACCATTACCACAATCCAGGGCTGCGCAGACTGGTCCCGTCACCCCAAAACAGTCCCTCAAACTCAATGCACTCGTACTCACACCAGACATCCACTACTAGTCTGCTTTCTGTCCCAAAGATTTTCCTTTACTGAGCATCCCAAATAAATAGAAGCACACTATTTACTGTCTTTGCCTCTGTTTTTTTGCATTTAGCAAAACATTTTTAAAATTAATTCACATTGTAGCATATACCGACAGTTTGTTTTATTGCTGAATAGTATTCCATTGCATGAACATACCACTTTATGTTTAGCCATTCAATACTTGATTGAAAATTTGGGTGGTTTCCACTTTATTATGCATAAAGCTACTTTAACATTCACAGAAGAGTCTTTTAGGAGAACATATGTTTTCGTTTCTCTTGGGCAATACTTGGGAGTGGAATGACTGGGTTGTATAGGAAATATATATTTAACTTCCTAAGAAACCATCAAATTGTCTTCCAAAATGGCTACATCCGTTTACATTCTCATCAGTGTGTATAAGGGTTCCAGTTTTTCTATATCCTTGCCAATATTTTCTATAGTCTGCTTTATCTTGGTAATCTTTCCACTGGTATCTCATTGTGGTTTTAATTTGAATTTCCCAAATCATTAATGATGATGAACATCTTTTCATGTGCTTATCAGTTATTTATATATCTTCTTGGTAAAATATATACTTACTAAAATGATTTTTTTATCTTTTTATTAGGTTATTGTTCTTTGTATTAAATTGTGGAAGTTCCTTATATATATGGATTCTTTATCAGATTCATGATTTGCAAATGTTTTCATCCAGCTTGTGGCTTGTCTTTTCACTTCCTTCATGGTTTTTTTTTGAAGTGCAAAAGTTTTCAATTTAGATAAAGTCCATTTTATGAAGTTTTTATTTTATGATCTTGATTTTGGTATTATACCCAAGAACTTTTTGCCAAACCCAAGGTAATGAAGATTTTCTTTTATGTTTCCTTCTAGAAGTTTTATAGTTTTTAAAATTTAGATTGTGTGCAATATTAATTGATTTTTATGTATTAAACCATCCTTGCTTTCTTAGGACAAATAATAACTGTTTGTGGTGTATAATCCCCTATATCTGTGGCTGAATTTGGTTTGTTAATATTTTGAAACTTTTCATCTCTATTCTCAAGGGATATTATTCTATGGATTTATTGTGATGACTTTGCTTAGCTTTACTATCAGAGTAATAATAGCCTCAAAGAAGGAGTTGAAACAGTTTCTTTATCTATTACCTGGAAGTTTGTGAAGAATTCGTAATATTACTTCTTTAAATATTTGATAGACTTAACCAGTGAAGTCTTCTGGGCCTGGGTTTTTTATGCAATAAGAGTTTTAATTATTAATTTAATTTCTCTACTTATTAGAGTTCTGGAATGATTTTTTTTTATTGCTTCTTGAGTTAGTTTTGGTCATTTCTTTCTTTCCAGGATTTATTTCATCTAAGTTGTCCAATTTGTTGGCCTAAAATTCCTCATAATACCCCCTTTATAAACCTTATAATTTCTTCATGGTTAGTACTAATATCCCTTCTTTTGTTCCTGATTTTGATAAATAGTGTCCTTTTTCTTTTTTTTCCCTTCGTCACACTAACAAAATAATGGTCAGTTTCATTAATTTTTTTTTTTTACTTTTAATTCAAGTTTCTCTATTGCTTTTTTGTTTTCTATTCATTGACTTCTACATAAATCTTTATTGATTCCAATATTCTGCTGGCTTTGCATTTATTATGCTCGTCATTCCTTAGTTCCTTAAAGTGAAAAGCTAATTATTGACTTCAGCTCTTTCTAGATAAAGCTTAAAATTTCCTTCTAAGCACTGCTGTGGCTGCATCCTACAAATTTTAATATGTTGTGTTTTGCTTATTCAGTTTAAAACATTTTGTAATTTCACTGTCATTTCTTTTCTTTTTTTTTTTTTTTTTTTTTTTTTGACTCATGAATTATTTGAAAATGCGTTATTCTCCAAATTGGGGATTTGTTAAATTTTTTTGCCATTGTTGATATCTAACTTAACTGTGTTATAGTCAAAAAACATAATTTGTATAATTTCAATCATTTTAAATTTAGTGAGTCTTGTTTTATGGCCTAATATGTAGTCTATCCTAGAGAATATTCCATGTGTGCTATTGTTGGGTATTCTACAGACTGTTACTTCAAGTTGGTTGATAATGTTGCTCAAGTTTATGTTTTTTGTATAAATATTTTAGAGTTCTTTTATTTTTTGTTTACACATTGATAAGTATTATATTTTCCTGAAGAATTGGCCCTTTTATATAAAATGTCCCTCTTTGTCTCCAGCAACATATTTTGTCTTAAGATCTATTTTATTCTGAAATGAGTAGAGCCATTCCAGTTCTCTCGCAGTTCTTGTTTGCACTGACATACTTTCAATTTTAACCTATTTGGATCAAAAGTGTGTCTCTTATAGATAGCATTTAGTGGAGCTTAAAGTTTTTTGTTTTGTTTTGTTTTTTGTATTTTTCTGAAGCTGGAAACAGGGAGGCAGTCAGACAGACTCCCGCATGCGCCCGACCGGGATCCACCCGGCACGCCCACCAGGGGGCGACGCTCTGCCCATCCGGGGCATCGCTCTGTTGCGACCAGAGCCACTCTAGCGCCTGAGGCAGAGGCCATGGAGCCATCCTCAGTGCCTGGGCCATCTTTTGCTCCAATGGAGCCTCAGCTGCGGGAAGGGAAGAGAGAGACAGAGAGGAAGGAGAGGGAGAGGGGTAGAGAAGCAGATGGGCGCCTCTCCTGTGTGCCCTGGCTGGGAATCAAACCCGGGACTTCCACACACCAGGCCGACGCTCTACCACTGAGCAAACCGGCCAGGGCAAGTTTTATCCAGTCTGACAATCTCTGCCTTTGATTAGAGTTTTTAATCCATTTACATTTAATGTAGCTATTGATATTGGTTGATTTATAGCCATCATTTTACTTTTTGTTTCCTCTGTTTTGTGTCTCTTTTGTTCCTCTGTTCTTCCATTACTACTTTCTTTTGTAGTAAATAGATACTTTTAAGTGAAATATTTTAATTCCTTTGTTAGTTACTTCTTAAGTATTTGGGGTTTTTTTTAAGTGTTTGATTTAGGGCTTGCACTAGAGATCTTAGTTTAATACAACTTACTTTAAATTAATACTAATTCTTGTAAAATATGGAAACATTCCAATGTAGCTCTATTTCTTCATCTCTTCTTTTGCTATTATTTTCATATAGATTACATTTTGATATGCTGCAAGTTCAGTAATGAAGTTTGAAATGTGTTATTTTGAAGTGTAATCTTACGTATTTTAAACAGTTAAGTGGAGAAAGAAAAAATATATATTTACACAGTCTTATATGTCTGTCTTTATATTTACCTTTTATAATGTTCTTTATCTCTTCACATGGATTCTAGGTACCTTCTAGTACAATTTCCTTTCAGTCTAAAGGAATTTCTTCAGTATTTGTTGTAAGATAGGTCTGCTAGCAACAAATTCACTCATTATTTGTTTATCTGGAATGTCTTTATTTTTGGAATATCAATTTTGAAGTATAATTTTAATGTATTTAGAATTCTTTGTTAACAGTTATACTCTGTCAGTATTTTGAATATGTCACCCCTCTGCCTTCTGGTTCCCTTTGTTTTGGGTAAGAAGTCAGTTGTTAGTCATATGGTCGTTCCCCTCTATGTTATGAGTCGTGCTTCTCTTGTTCTCTTTAAGACTTTGTCAAAGGTTTTCAAGAATTTGACTATGATGTGTCTGAGTGTGGCTCTCTTGTCTATCCTACTTGGAAATTACTGAGTGTGTTGGGTATATAGACATGTTCTTTATCAAATTTGGAAAGTAGTCATTAATTCTTCAAATATTTTTTCTGATCCTTTCTCTCCTTTCTTTCCTTCTAAGACTGCCAATATGCATACATTAGTATAATTGATAGTATCCCATAAGGCTTCTGTGTTCTCCTCACCATTTTTTCTTTCAGTTCTCTATGTTGAAAAATTTTTATTGTTCTATCTTCAAATTCTATGATTATTTCTTCAATATCAAATCTTCTGTAGAGCTCTTACAATTATTCTTTAGTTATTACTTTTCAACTGCAGAATTTACTTCATTTATTTTGTATAATACATCTTTAAGGTTTTCTATTTGATTAATCATTGTTACCACAGTGTTCTTTATTTTTTTGCAAGTTACCTTTATTTGTTTGAATGTGTTTATGATAGTTTCTTTGAAGAATTTGCTGAGTCCAAAAACTGGACTCTTCAAAGATATTAGGTATTGACTTTATTATTTTATTTTATTTTTTGCTGAGGCTGAGTTGCATTTTCCTACTTCTTTGAATGTTTTACAATTTTTTTTGTTGTTGTTGAAACCTGAACACTTTGTTAAAAACTAGACATTTCAGGTAACACATTGTAGCAACTCAGGATTTCTATTTTTTCTTTCTGGGGGTTATTATTGCTACTCTTTTATTTATTTATTAATTTGCCTAAACTAATTTTGTGGAATCTGTTTTCCCCATGGTGTGTGGCTACTAATGTCTTTGTTTAGATTTTACTTTATTCTTGCTTTTATTTGTTGATATTGGCTTCATGGGGGTTGCCTTTGTGTTAGCATAGCTTAGTGGTCAGACATTGAACTCAAGCACCCTGAATCATTCTACCATTTGAGAATAGAGCTATATGTAGGTTGAGATACGCATTTAAATTAAATTTCAGGTGGTTTCCAAAACTGTCCTGACTTTTACTTTCTATGTGTACAAAGCCTCACTATCAGCCAAGATGAATATATAGCCAGAGATCTCCCCAGCCTCTCCTGAATATATCTACAGCCTAACCATGTACATAGTCTTCCAGATGACCAGAGATATCCCAGAATTTATCAAGGTCCACTAGGGCAGATTCATTCCTTGGCTCTTCCTATTAAATTCTTTTCTCCAGCCAGGATCACAACTTCAGGCTAGCTGCAATATTGGTCTTCCCTGTTTGCCACCAAAATCATACTATTATCAGTAACACTTAGAAGTGTGATATTTATTCACACTGTGTTCCAAATCAACTCATCCCCTCCAGCAATAAAGTTTCTGGTTTTCTGAACTTGCTACACTCTAACAGAACTTCTGCATGGACCAGATGGCTCTCATAGATAGAATGAATGGGAGCATCCCCAGGCCAAAATGCCATAGAGTTTCACAGTTCTAAATGAGGTTCAGTGAACTGTTTAAAAAGTAAATACTTCTAAGTTTGTTTCTATATCTTTGATGGATTTATTTTAAGAGTTATAAAAATGATTTTTTTTCATAATTTTGTTTAGTTTTGTCATTGCTTTTTAAAATATTTTATTAATTGATTGATTTTTAGAGTTAGAAAGGAGAGAGAAACATTAATTTGTTGTTCCACATATTTATTCCAACAGTTGTTCCACTGTTATTCATTGGTTGACTCTTGTATGTGCCCTGACTGGAAATTGAACCCGCAACCTTGGCATATAAGGATGCTACTCTAACCAACTGAGCTACCCGGCCAGGGCTCTCATTGCTTTTTTGTGGATAGGATTTGTTCTGCTCCTCCCTTCTTCCACCATGAAGCCTTGCCTTCTAAAATAATACTGCATGTATTTAGGGCCATAGCAAAGGGAACATTGAGGGGAGAAAATCTAGAAAATATCACTAGAATATAAAATAAAAGCTTGCAATTATCCTAGAGTCTGTCAAATTTGAAGAGCATGGTAAAGGTTCAAATCAAATTTTAAAAAAGGTTCATCTGGGAATTAAGATAACTGGGTTCTGCTTCTGATGCTGCTTAGTGTGCTGTTTCCGGCAGGAATCTCAGCTTCCTCTGCTGTGAAAAGAAGCAGTCGAAATTAAGTTCCCTATAAGGGTCTTTCTAGGTCTAATATCTATAAGAAAACATGCCTGAGAGACGCTTAAAGGACCATGGTAACAATTAAAGTACAAGTAATTATGCTACACTAAAACACCCAGATACTTTCTTGGTAAAAACAACCCAGCACACACTGCGAGAAGCACCCACAGCCATTTGACATGCTCAATAATCAAAATGCACCAACAATGACTGATTGAGAATATAAATAATAACTAGATAATCAAGGCCTAAGCATGACAGATAAGTAAGATAACATGGTGTTTGTCTAGCTAAACATGAGCTTTCCTATCTCTGCTTGTCACTTAGTAATTGTGGGTGAGACTCCTTAACAATTCCAGGCTTCAAGGTCTGACTCTGAAAAATTAGTATAAAATTGTTTCTTCCTTCGATAGCTACAAGGATTAAAACAGACAGGGTATTTCAAATCCACAGCCCAGAGCCGGGCACACAAATGCTCCACGAATGGTAGTAGGTAAAACTGTCTTGTATCTCCAGGGACAGGGCAGTTCTATATGTTGGCATTGGAGGCGGCTGAATGCCTGACAGTGGGAGTCCACCCTGAGCTCTCTCCCCTCCACTAGATTAATGGTAGGGTAAGTCATGCAGATAAGAAAGCCCTCCTTAAAACATATACCAATTCCCATCAGAGCCACACGACCCTATTATGTGCGACTGGGAAAGTGCAATGGATGGGGTGGGAGAAGGCGTGGGACAGACGAGAAAAAGGCGGGCAGTGGCCAGGAGGTCACGGAGGGCCACTGCTTTGTGTTGGGTGGTGGGAGAAGCTAGGTGAGAGTGCGTGAGGGGGGCTGGAGGCAGGCAGGCAGCAGCAAAGACTGATTCTGCCCAAGGCCACCTTGTAGATCCCACTGCAGAAAGCCAAGGGCTTCTCTCTTTCACAACAACCCCAGGCATCTGTCTATCTGGATGACTCACCGCTCTCTCCTCTTTATCAGCAAAATATGCAGTTTCACTCCTCCACCTTGCCTCCCAAATTGGTCCCAAGCCCAGAGATTTCCCAAAACTGTGTCTCATTTATCCCCTTGGCAGGCGGTACTAGGGTGCTCCCCGGCTGACATGTTGCTGGCCAGTCTTACCTACTCTGGTGTATGTTGTCTTTTGACACGCGGGCCTTCCCACTAAAGCTCCACAGAACAGTCTCTGCATGCGCACCCGTTAGAATGTTCGGGGCTATCCTGGCTGCGGTAACTGACGAAGTCCAGGGGCAGGGCGGGGCTCAGGTATGGCTCAGTCAGCCTTCCGATGCACGTTCCTGTGGTGAGCCTTTCTTCCCTTCCAGTCCGACGGTAAACGTCAGCGCGGAATCATACCTGGGCAGCGCGGCAGCCCGCGGGAGGAAGGGACTACTCCTTCCTCTGGCTCCCTCCATGCAGGGAGGAAACAACATCCTTTACCAGCATCTCCTTTGAAACCATACCCTTTCCTGAGGCAACCCTGCGGTCAGAGAAATGCCATACACTGGCCGGCTATAGCCTGTGTTCTTGAACTGACTGCTGGCAGACATCTCATGGCCTTCATGTCCACATGAAAACTCAGAGAATCTTGGAAAAACGCAGATTCTGATTCAGGAGATTTTGGAGTGGAGTCTGAGATTCTGCGTGTCAGGCATTCCAGAGAACATCAATGGTCAGTGCTTTGAGTACAAAGGAACAGTGAGGCTGTAGACTAGATAAGGAAGGGCCTGTCAGCTCGTATTTACCATTGAATTCTCAGGGCCTATCATACCACCCAGTATGTAAAAGTTATCCTACAAATACCTGTTAACTTTGAAGACTATCTACCCCCAAAACTCAGAAATTGGTAACAGGTCTTTATAATCCATTATCTTGCTCTATGCACAACCGTCAACTTCAAAACCTTACCAATATTATTTAAAACACTCAATAGATTCTGAAAGTTACAAATGAATAAGTGATGATACAACACTTGTACTTTGAAAATGAAAAGTTACAGAAGTCTTTTTTCTTTAATAAAATTAACAAGAGATAAGCTTACTAAGGAGATGTTAATATTTAAACATAAAGGTCTCCTTTCTTGGTGCCAGATTCTTACAATGAGAAGAAGTATTACATACAAAGATTACTGAATGCATGAGCCTAGATGTAAATGACATTATTCTTTGAAAATATTTTAGCATGCCTTCTTGTATGAAACAAGGTTAAGTCACATGTTAAAAAAAAAAACTAAGGCCCTGGCCGGTTGGCTCAGTGGTAGAGCGTCAGCCTGGCGTGCGGAAGTCCCGGGTTTGATTCCCGGCCAGGGCATACAGGAGAAGCACCCATCTGCTTCTCCACCCCTCCCCCTCTCCTTCCTCTCTGTCTCTCTCTTAACCTCCCGCAGCCGAGGCTCCACTGGAGCAGAGATGGCCCGGGCGCTGGGGATGGCTCCTTGGCCTCTGCCCCAGGCGCTAGAGTGGCTCTGGTCACAACAGAGCGACACCCCGCAGGGGCAGAGCATAGCCCCCTGGTGGGCAGAGCGTGCCCCCTGGTGGGCGTGCCGGGTGGATCCCGGTCAGGGGCATGCGGGAGTCTGTCTGACTGTCTCTCCCCGTTTCCGGCTTCAGAAAAATACAGAAAATAAAATTAAAATTAAAATTAAAAAATGACACACAGCATCCTCTTTTGTTGATACACTATCCTCTGCTTTATTAGAAAACTTAAGAGCACATGATTTAGATTTAAAAGGTCTTCGGGTTTTTTTCTTCTTCAAAGAAGTGTTTCTGAAATATTTTTACATCTTTCTAAGTATTTCTTAGTGCCTGCAGCCAGCCAGCAGAAATAGCTCCGTGCTAGAGAGGAAGCAAGGATACTTGGATGGATCCCTTCCTGAATTCCACACATTCACCCAGAACGATGGCTCTTGAGAGAAACTGTTATCTCCAAATGAAGAACTTCAAATGGAAGGCTGGTAAACATAAAAAAATAAAAAAAAAAGGAAAAGAAAAATTTAAAAAACCCTCAGATTTGTGATCCCTGGCACTAGCCAATTCTGATATGCTCATGAAGCAACTGGTCTGAAGGTAAAGAAAACAACAGCCTTCCCCACAGCAGCCAACAGTAATGTAAACCCTTCAACTCTTCGAGGACTCCCATCTCATTTATTTGTTGGGTAGCAGGTCAGAGGCCCACTCAGGTCCCGGGAGAGGGCTAACCCCCAGTTCCCAGTTCCTTACACTTCAGGGGACAGGCATTTCTTCTTTTTGGCCTTTTTTTTTTTTTTTTTTTTTTTTGTACAGAGAGAGTGTCAGAGAGAAGAATGAGAGTCAGAGAGAGGGATAGATAGGGACAGACAGACAGGAAGGGAGGAAGGGAGAGGGATGAAAAGCATCTATTTTTCGTTGTGACATCTTAGTTGTTCATTGATTGCTTTCTCATATGTGCCTTGACTGGGTGGGGGGGAGCTACAGCAGACCGAGTAACTCCTTGCTCAAGCCAGCAACACTGGGCTCAAGCTGGTCAGCTTTGCTCAAACCAGATGAGCCCACGCTCAAGCTGGTGACCTCGGGATCTTGAACCTGGGTCCTCCATGTCCCAGTCCGATGCTCTATCCACTGTGCCACCACCTGGTCAGGGCTTGGCCTAATGTCTTGACGTGACAATCAGCCTCATGGAAATGACTGAAAACTTATAACCAAGATCTCTCAAGCTGCCCCTTACCTCCAGGCCCGCCTCCTGCCAAACTCATGGGACAGAGAGGTTCTTTTCAGGCCAGGCAGTTTCTGTGTGGCTATGGTTATTTTCACGAGAAAGGCTGTGTGGGAAGAAAAAAAGAAAGAGAGATCATCATCCGTTCTTCCCTTCTCCGCAAGCAGAAAGGAGTCTAGGCCCCCAACACAGGAAGCCTGAGGAGCAAGCTCACTGCCTTCCCTGGCAGTGAGAGTAGCCGAGGGGCCTCCTGAACCACCCGAGCCGCTCTGCGGGCATCAGCACAGCCAGTTCTGCAGTTGAAAGGCTGAAGCACACTGTGAGCCACTTGGGGAAAAGCCTCTACAGTTCAAATCTTTGCAAACGCCTAGAAGTTGGTGCTTTCAAAGAGCCATTTACCCTTGTCAAGTTCTATGGGGACCCCGGGACAGGATTGAAGACAGGCACTCCAGGAGATTCTAGAACAGTAAGTAGCTGAGGTAGAACCCCAAGTCCTGGGTACAGCCTGAACTGTCGCAACTCGAGAGAGACAGAGAGAGACAGGCAGACAGACAGGAGAAAGATAAGAAGCATCAACTCATAATTGTGTGAGTTTAGTTGTTCATTGATTGCGTTCTCATATGTGCCTTGACTGAGGGGCTCCAGCTGAGTCAGTGCTCAAGTCAGTGACCTTGGGTTTCAAGCTAGCGACTTTGGGGCTCAACCCAGCGACCACAGGGTCATGTCACTGATCCCACACTCAAGCCAGCAACCCGGTGCTCAAGCTGGTGAGCCTGCACTCGAGACAGATGAGCCCACACTTAAGCTGGGAACTTCGGCATTTCCAGCCTAGGTCCCCAAGTGTCTTAGGTCAACGCTATCCACTGTGCCACCACTGGCCAGGGGTGTTATAACTCTTGACTCTTCCTGAAAGCAAATGAAATTTTTCATAGGAATGCCTTTATACCTTTACCTTATTCTATCCTGCAACCACCCTCTCCTGTGCCCCCATATTCTTCTGAAGAATTCATGCTGTCTTTCCCACCCTCCCGTCCCGATAACATATGCCACATCTAAACCCACGGTAACTAGCTGATTCAACAGGGCCACAAAAGGATCGAGTGGATAGGCCGACGGGTCCTAAAAGGTCCTGCTTTTCTCCCAACCCCCTCTTGATTTTAGACTCATAAAGTTTTGAAGAGTGGCTTTAGTGATCGAAAACTAAAATAGGAAAAGGGACCTGTGAATACTATATTAGGAAATACATTAGAATTAGGAAAATTCACTTAGGGGAAGTTAATTCTCTGAACTTATCATTGCCTTTACTATAGTGGAAATGATTCAAGAACTCTAGATAATGGGTTTTAAGAGAGCAAAATAAACTTTTTTTTTTTAACATAGTAAACAATGTGGAGAATTTTTAGGACCAAAAGTGTTTCAGATGAAAGTCATAGTAACTTCCATACTGCAAAGTGAAGAACCCTTTCCCCCATCCTTCCCATTTCTAGGAAGTCTTTAATCAAGGAAACGGCAGTGATTATTTAATGGGTGCCTTGCTGCTCAAGTTTCAGGATACAGTATATAGATAACTGCAGTCATTCATCTAATCAAGATAGTCAATTTGTAGAAATTGACATTTCAAAGTTCAATAAATCCCCCTTGAAAAGTCTTGCTTTTATAATTCTAAACAGTTGTTACTTCCACGCCAAACTAATCCTTTAGTTTTCTCTTTGGGAACTATCCCTGTCTCCTCCACTCCCACCCCTCTCACTCCTAGTTTTTTTTTTGTTTTTTTTTTCTTTCTAACAAATACGGAAAAGAAAGGTAAGAGCAAAATAATAACTTTAAAATTCCAAGGTTTTACTTCAAGCCAAGGCCACATTTCTAAGCAATTTTGATCAGGTAAATTACCTCTAAGTGTCTCAATTTTTCCCTCTGGAAAATTGAAATAATTTTATCACCTTTGATCTGCAAATTTGTAAAGGTATTTAGAGATTGAATGAAACCTACCTGCTGGGATTTCTGTTTCCAGGAAGATGGAGTAGTCATACTTTTCCCTCTTCCTCCTACTGAGTTCAACGAAAAACCCTGGATGTTAAATACAAAACACAAGAAGCCCTGACAGGTGAAAAGAGGAAGGCGTGCATGCTATAAACCTGGGAAAAACATAAGTAGTGAGTTGCCTAAGGTTCATTTTTGCTTCATATATTCCAGACTGGATATTGGAGAAGGGGCACCCGAGAAATCAGCAACAGCCATGGGCAATGTATGGCCAGCAGCCATGGCCGTTGCGGCCATGCACATGCAGGATCCCATTAGATTCAGACAGATGGTAAAGAAACCGTGGAGCCGAAAGCTGGTGGTCCATGCCTTTATTCTAGCCTCGCACAAGCAGGCGAGTAAATACACACAGTGGGAAAACACTTCCCTTTCCATTCAGGGCTCCCAAAGGCACTGACTTTCTCCCAGTTTTCCTAGAATCAAAGGTCCCCACCACCTCAGTCACCTCTGGTTCCTCATCTGCACACCTTCTCCCTCCTCATCTCTGCACAAACTGGCTTCCTCTTCAGCACCCTGCCATCTTGGCTGCTTTCTTCCTCCTTCTCTGCAAAAAATAGCTTCCTTCTTCTCCTTTCTTCTTAAAAAGTTTTTGGCATGAAACCCCTCCTCCAGGAAACATTAGCATAACAAAGCCTCTTCCCAAGCAGAAAGATAATTAGCAGTTTCACCTGGCAACGCAATTTATGTGGGCAGTGGCCATTTTTAACAATAAAAGTGAGCAGCTCAGAAAATGCGAATTTTGCAAACTCATTTGCCCAAAAGGGAACAGCTACAAAAAATGTCTAAAAACCCTGCCCTCTCTGGCCAAAAAATGATACAAGGGGTAGTCTAAACATACAAAAAAGAACAACAACAACAAATCTTTTAGGTAGTAACCAGTCTACTTCAGCTAAACAACACAGAAAAAGAATGTAAGGCCAGTAGCCGCAGTTACCATCACAGCAGCCTGGCTCGTGCAGGTTCACATTAGATTCAGACAGACGGTAATGAAACAACGGAGCCAAGAACTGGTGAGCATTGCCTTTAATCCTAGCTTGCACTCAGCGGGCAAGTAAAACACACACTGGGCTCCAAAACCCATTCATTCAGTGCTCACAAAGCTACTGACTTATCCGAGTTTCCTAGAATCAAAGGTTTCTAGCTCACCAGACTTATTCACCTCTGTTCCCCATCTCCTTCTCTCTGCACAAACTGGCTTCTCCTTTAGCATTTTGCCATCTTGGCTGCTTCTCCTCTCCTCCATGTGGCCTTTATCTGCTCTCCTCTCTAATGCTAATGTCAGGAACCAAGAGAGAGCAAGCTCCCTGTCTGCCCCACTTTATAGTGTAGAAACCAAAACCTTTAATCCAATATACAAACAAGGAAGTCTCTGATACAAAGTCACTTCTCTGAGGCATAATGAGATTCCTCATGAGAGTGCACCGCCCACATCATGCAATCAGTCAAGGGTGTGGGGAAAAGCTTAGTCTTAAAACTAAGCCTTAGGCTACAACCACCCTGCCTGCTTACAGCCTGTCCCCCACACCCAATGCAAACTATAAGTGAGCAAACATATATCATATTTACAAACTTATTTGACCAACAAAGAACCACAGCCCAATCCTCATCTCTGCCAGCAAAGGCCAAGGGAGGAGCCTAGATACCCAACCTCAGCAGGTTAAATTGGAACAAAGCATTCCCGCCCCTTCTTTCCCAGGGTATGTCAGAGGAAGTCTAATGGAAAGCCAGAATTATCACCAGTATTCAGTGGTAACAAGAACACCCCAAATCACAGTGTTACTGCAGGCCATAGGGGACCCTGAAATCCCACCCAAACCAACAGTGACGAGGAGCCCCTCATCTCCTGGTTGTCAATGGAAGCAGAATAGAGAACCTGGACTTCCACTCCCACCAGGCAGTATGGAGGTAGAACTCCAGACCCATCACCCACCAGAGCACTATCAGAGGAAACTTGATAAAACACAAGATTTAATAAGATTTAGAATTTTATAATATAATACCCAAACAGCCCAGGTTTTAATAAAAAAAAAAATTACTTGTTATGCCAAGAACCAGGAAGAACTCAAACTAAATGGGAAAAGGCATATATCAGATGCTGCCCCTAGATGATGCACAAATTCAAATCATCTGACAAGGATTTTAAAACAGCCATCAAAAAACTGCTCCGATACACAATTTTAAACATACCTGAAATAAACGAATAAATAGAAAGTCTTGACAAAGAAATAGAAGATATAAGGGCAAACTAGATGGAAATTTAGAACTAAAAAACAAAATACCTGGTATAAAAATACTCATTGGGTGGGCTCAACAGCAGAACAAACAATGAGGTAAGCAAAATCAATGAACTCGAATAAAACAAGAAGTTCATCCAACCCAAACAACAGAAGAAATGGACTGAAAAAAAACATAATAATAAAGCAGAGTCTCAGGGTCATGTGGAACTATATAACAAAGGAGCTTGTCATCAAAGTCCTACAAGGAAAGAAGAAAGATTAGTTTGGAAAAGTAACCAAATCCCTTCATCTTTTTCAGCCCGTCCTCTCTATCTATGAGTCTGCTTCAAAAAACAAAAAGTTCATAGACACAACAGGATGGTGCTTCCGAGAGGGAAAAGGAAGTGGGGGCGGTAGAAGAAGGGAAAGGGGAATAAATGATGATGTAGACTGGACTTGGGGTGGGGTACACACAGTGCAGTGAACTGTACACCCAACACCTATACAATTTTATTAAGCAGTATCAACCCAATAGGTCCAATTTTAAAAAAAGGAAGGAAGAAAGAAAGAAAATGTAACCAAAAAGAGAATGACAAGAGAATTTCCTAATTTGGTGAGCTGGGAGGGAGGACAACAGATTCAGGAGGCTGGGAAAACCTCAAACAGAAAAAAAAGCCAAAGAAATCAATTCCAAGATGTAGTCCAACTTCTGGAAACTAAAGACAACAGCAATGGTGAAAGCAACCAGAGAGAAATGACACAGTGTAATATGGGAAAAATGAATTCCAAAGAGTACTTTTCTCACACACAAACCACAAAAGCCTGAAGGAAGCGGCACAATCTTTTCTGGGTGCTGAAAGAAAGGAATTAGAAACCCAGAATGCTATACCCAGTTAAACAGTCCTTCAGGGATGAAGGAGAAATCAAGACAGGCTCAGGTGAAAAAAACTAAGAGAATTTGTTGCCAGCAGGTTTACCTTAAAAACAGTGGAATAGCGCAAGCGGGTCACCAGGAAGCGGGAAGCAGGGCAGAGTCCCTCCTCGGTGGCAGAGCCGCCTTGTGGCTGCTGCAGCCCAGAACTCCCGGCTTCTCTGGCACCGCCCCCGGTTGCTCGCGCATCCAGCCCCGTGGTCTAAAAGAAAAGGGAATGACGAGAAAAGGCTTCTTGGAACATCAGTAAGGAAGGAAGTCCACAGAAAGAATAGATACATGAGTGAAGCACAACAGATTTTCCTTCGCCTGTTGATTTTTCTACCTATGTTTGATGATTAAGGCAAAAATTGTAACATTAATGTGGTTGCCAGTGAAAGTAAAGGAAATATTTAAGACAGCTATATTATAGGTGAGTAAAGGAATGTTAAGAGAGGTAAGATTTCCACACTTGAGTTTCTCTGCTTTAGTACCTATGTACAATATATATATACTAAAATTGGGCTTTACAATGCAAAACATTAGAAAAGGTAGAGCAAAATTAGCACAGGATTCTCAAAAATGTTCAAGCAAGGCAGGCAGGGAAGAGAAAATAGAGATAATAAAAAGTACACACACTTAAGTAATTATCAATAATATATTACATGTCATTAAAAAGACACTGTAGCAATTAAACGACAGAATTTGGCCAAGTGGAGTAAAAAACATGACCCAACTATGTGCTGCCTATAAGAAAGTAACTTCAAATATAATAACTTAGGTAAGTTGAAATATAAAAGCAAAGAAAAGGACATATATTACAGCATTTATTAGGCATATAATATATATGCAAAGCAAAAATAAAATTGATAGAACTGAAAAGAAAATTGACAATCTACAATAATAGGTGCATACTTAAACACCCTTTATAAACAATCATAGAGTAACTAGACAGAAAGTCAACAGGGTTATAGAAGAATTCAACAATACCATCAACCACCATTTACAGAACATTCCACACAATAGCATAGGGGTCGGGAACCTATGGCTCGCGAGCCAGATGTGGCTCTTTTGATGGCTGCATCTGGCTTGCAGACAAATCTTTAATAAAAAAAATAATAACGTTAAAAATATAAAACATTCTCATGTATTACAATCCATTCATTTCCTACCGCTCATGTTTATGGTTGCGGGTGGCTGGAGCCAATCACAGCTGTCCTCTGGGAAAATACCAAATTTTTATTGGATAATGCATAACATACACGGGTCGTTGTATGGCTCTCACGGAATTGCATTTTAAAATATGTGGTGTTCATGGCTCTCTCAGACAAAAAGATTCCCGACCCCTGAATTCACATTCTTTTTAAATGTCTACATAACACATACCAGGATAGAACAAATCTTGGCCATAGAACAAACGCCATGAAATTTTAAAGATCTAAAATCATATAGAGTGTGTTGTCCAACCACAATCCAATCAAACTAAAGGCAAAAATATGCATATACATATGTGTCAAATATGTGGTAACTAAACAATACACTTCTAAATAATTCATGCATCAAAAAAAGTCTCATTGAAAAAAATGCATGAAAATTTAACATCAAAATTTGTGAAACACAGATAAAGCAGTGTTGAGAGAAAATTTTTAGCACTAGTTGCTTACTTGAAGAAAGAAGAAAAATCTAGAATCAATAAAGTAAGCTCTCACTTCAAGAGCACAGAATGAGGACCAAAAATAAACCCAAATGAGGAGAAGGAAGGAAATAACAAAGATAAAAACAGAAATTAATAAAAATTAAAACAAAAAGAAATAGAGAAAATCAATAAACAAAAAGTTTGGTTTCTTTTTTTTTTTTTTTTAAGAAAAAAAAGAGAGAGGGATAGATAGGGACAGACAGACAGGAACGGAGTGAGATGAGAAGCATCAATCATTAGTTTTTCATTGTGACACCTTAGTTGTTCATTGATTGCTTTCTCATATGTGCCTTGACTGTGGGCCTTCAGCAGACCAAGTAACCCCTTGCTCAAGCCAGCGACCTTGGGTCCAAGCTGGTGAGCTTTTGCTCAAACCAGATGAGCCCGCGCTCAAGCTGGCAACCTTGGGGTCTTGAACTTGGGTCTTTCACATCCCAGTCCAATGCTCTATCCACTGTGCCACTGCCTGGTCAGGCAAGTTTGGTTCTTTTAAAAGATCAATAAAGTCTACAAACCTCTAGCAAGACTGATAAGGAAAAAGAAAAAAGAGACAATTAATAATATCTGTAATGAAACAGAAGATATCACTACATACCCTGCAGTACTCAAATATTAGAGGAATATTAGAAACAACTCTACACATAAATTTGAAAACTTATCTAAAATGGACCAATTCTTCAAGTATAAACTACCATAAATCACCCAACATGTAATAGATAATGTGAATAGCCCTATAACTATTTTAAAAATTAAAATTGAATTTATAATTTAAAACCTCTCCAAAAAAGAAATCTTCAACCTAGATGTTTTCACTGAAGACTTCTACCAAATGTTTGAAGAATTAATGCTAATTGTATACACTCTCTTCCAGAAAATTCAAGAATAGGAAACACTTCCTAATTCATTCTGTGAAGCCAGTACTATCTCACAACAGAACCAGGCAAAAGTCGTACCCCCCCCCAAAAAAAAAAAGAAAAAAAGAAGAAAACTGTAGACCACTATCCCTCAGGAGTATGGAAAAACAAATCCTTCATAATATATGACAGAGAGAATTCAGCAAGGTATAAAATGTATTATGATTCCTGGACTTGCAGTGAAGAGGCGGCATAGGTAAATGCGGTATTTGCATCCTCCCACAAATTCTAGCTGAATGGAAGTCCTGCAACTGGGGATTTAAAAAAGAATACAGGTCGAGATGGATAGGAGAGACAGAGTCACAGGACGGGCTGGTCCCACACCCAGCTGTGGTGGATTAAAATCAGGAGAGATATCTCGGCTGCAGGAAGTCCCCCCTGAATAGCAAGGAGTCCCAGGCCAACACCAGGCCCTCAGGGTTCCAGTTATGGGGAAGAGGAGTCCCCATAACTTCTGGCTGTGAAAACAAACAAAATAGAAATAGACTAATAGATATGGAGAAGAGACCGACAGCTGTCAGAGGGGATGGGGAAAAGGTGAATGGATTAAGGAAATGAAAAAAACACCCACAGACAACAGTATGGGGATTACAAGAGGGAAAAGGGATGGAGGAGGTAGAAGGGGTGGAGGTAGAAGGGGTGGTACAGATGGTGATGGAAAGAGACTCGACTTGGGGTGGTGAGCCCACAACACAGTGTACAGACGATGTGTTATAGAATTGTACACCTGAAACCTATACAATTGTATTAACTAATGTCACCCCAATAAACTCAATATAAAAATAGAAAAATAAAAAACTATTGAGGACTGAGGCTGAGGGAGATGAAGGGCTTCTGGAGTCTGAGGCAGCTCCTCTTAAAGGGCCAGCACATGGACTCACTTGGATTCTTTCTCTCTGCATTCCAGTGCTGGGGCAGCAGCTCAAAAGGCCCCAAGAACATATGGGAATAAACTGAATTGTCTGGCATCAGAGCGAGACTTGGGGGCAGTGTTCTGCCAGGCAAAAGTATATATTAGCAAAGGCCACTGCACCTTTTCTGAGATCCCCACCACCAGAGCTGGCAGGCAAGCACTGTATCCGAGACCCCATCAACCTGGCTAACACTGTTCACCGCCCTGATGATGCCCTGAGACCCTGCCCCACCCAAATTTAAGAGCCCATCCTGTGGTGAGATTAAAATAATGTAACAACTGGTTCTCTGCCTTAATGACTGTTTTAAGTATAAAAAAAAAGATATACCAGCCCAGGCCAGTTGGCTCAGCGGTAGTGTTGCCTAGCATATGTAAGTCCTGGGTTTGATTCCCAGTCAGGGCACACAGGGGAAGTGACCATCTGCTTCTCCATCCCTCTCCCTTCTCTCTCTTGCTCTCTCTCTCTCCCCCTCCCACAGCCATCGCTTAAATGGTTCAAGCAATTTGGCCTCAGGTGCTGAGGATGGCTCCATGGCCTCACCTCAGGCACTAAAATAGCTCGGTTGCTGAGCAACAGAGAAGTGACCCCAGGTGGGCAGAGCATCGCCCTAGTAGGGGCTTGCTGGGTGGATCTTGGTTGGGGTAAATGCAAGAGTCTATCTCTCTGCCTCCCCACCTCTCACTTAATAAAAAAAAATTATATATATATATATATATATATATATATATATACTGAAAAATGAAAAAGTATTAAATAATATCTGACAAAAAAACAATAAAGCTGTTATTTAAGACATTTCCATATTGCTTCTTGATTAGCATCCTCACTTGCAATTTTTTTCACCTACGGATGGAATGAACATTACTATGGACACTTAGAATATGCTGTTGTGATGAACAATGTGAACTGAGGAACAGAATAGAGGCAGAGGAGGGATCAAAGGGACCAGTGGGCAAGCGAACAGAGGGAAAGGGGATGAGAGGATGGGATCAGAGAAGGGAAAGAGCTTGGTGAAATTATATATACATAACAGCATTATAGAGAGCAGAAGAGCAAATCCTGGAGGAAAGCGGGGAGGGTTTTGGGGGAGGGGGCAAGAAGGATGTTGAGGGGAATTCGGGGGTGCGGGAGGATGTATTCGGTGGGACACTTGAATCTATGTAAACGCAATAAATTTAAATCAATAAAAAAAAAAAGAATACGCTGTTGTGCAGATGAATGTTAAAAAAGAGTAAGGAATGAAATTTGTGATTTCCACATTGGTCAGCTTCCCAGGAACCCACCTTACAGACAACTCTGATTACAAGTGCCATTTTAACTACCGGTTTGCTGAACTCAACAAAAAATTTGGTATCAGTTCTGCCAAACCAGTGCAAAACAGTTGAATCCCACCACTGGGCCCATTCAAGCTGGTTCCAGTGGCTTTTCCATATGAATGGTCTGTCTTGGCTCATGCTGCAGATTTTCCTAAAGTCTCTCAAACATCATCTGGCCTCAGCATGCCTTATACCTCTTGCTAAGTGGCCCCAGGCCTTCCACTAGCAGAAGCCGGCCTTGGTTCACAGCTTGGCCTCACCGGGGCACCTCCAAGCCTAGTACAAGTAGCAGCCATCCACAGATCATTTTGTAGCTTCTGCTGGGTGGCCCTGGGCAGAACACAAGTGGCTGCTGACCTTGACCAACAACTCCTGGGAGGCCCCAGAGCCAATGCACCTGATGGACAGCTCCAGATCATATAGAAGCACTACTCAACTACCTCCACAAGTGACACACTCAAGGGGTAGACTAAGCAGGGACCAGAGCCCCACTGCAGTTAGTGCTGCTCTGTCGGGTGGACCCCTGCACAGCTGATTCTCCATGGTGGCCAGTGATCGCAGCCAGTTCTTGCAGCCGATCAGTCTGGGGGGATAAATTCCTCACATTGATATGCCAACAGCAATCAAGGTTCAGCTACAACAGGAAGGTGTACACACCCAACATGGGCATGAGGGGGTGTGCACATCTGGAGTGCCTAACTTGGATGAATAGGGAGGCTGTGCCAGGATGGATGTAATGTACAGCATAGAAAATATAGTCAATAATATCTTTTTTAATAATTTTTAAAATTTTTTAATTAAGTAGCGGTGGGGAGACAGAGAGACAGACTCCTGCATGCGGCCCAATAAGAATTCTCCCGGCCAGTCCCCTAACAGGTGACGCTCTGCCCATATGGGGCTGCTCTGTTGCTCAGCAACTGAGCTATTTTAGTGTCTGAGGCAAGGCCATGGAGCCATCCTCAGTACCCAGGGCCAACTTGCTCAAACCATTCAAGCTATGGTTGCAGTAGGGAGAGAGAGAGAGAGAAGAGGGAGGGGTGGGGAAACAAATGGTTGCTTCTCCAGTGTGCCCTCACTGGGAGTCAAACCTGGGACTTCCACATGCCAGCTGATGCTCTACCGGTAAGCCAACTGGCCAGGGCCTACAGTCAATAAGTTTCACACATAAACTAAGCGAAATAAGCTAGACACAAAAGAATATATATTCTTCCATTTTATTTATGTAATACTCAAAAGCAACTTATATCCTCAGAAGACAGCATAATAATTAACTTTGGGAAAGTCTGAAGGGGCTAGTTTGGAGGGAGACACAATAGGGACTTCCTGGAGACTGGTAATGTTCTATCTCTTGATTTGGGTGATAGTTCAATGGAGTTGTTTCCTTGAGGATGCAGCAAAGTCACACTTAAAAGTCTTTTATTTTTCTTCATGTATTCTATACTTAAAAAATGTTTGTTAACAAGATAATCAGATAATGAGTTACATTAATTTAGTGAGACAATTTTTTTTTTATTATGTTTCAGAGCTATTTTATTTGTTTTATTGAGAACTATATGTCAATCTCCTTGGCTGATTTTTCTGTTATTTCTAACTTGTTGTCTGCCAGATTATATTTGTATTTTTAAAGTTTATTGAGGCATACTTTATATAATCTGTACAATAGTTCAAGTGTAAAGTGTGATAAACTCTAAGAAATATATACATCCATAAAAATTAGTTCTATGCCTGTTACATAGAGTTGTTTAAGTTTTTTAAGTAGGAAATCATGTATTCTAAAGAAAACAAACAGTGCTATTCTTTTCTGCTCCAATCTTAAGCCTTTAATTCCTTTTTCTTAGATTATTGCAATGGCTAGGACTTCCAGTTCTGTGTTGAACAGAGGTGGTGAGAGTGACATCATTTCATTTTATTCTTCCTAATCTTACAAGGAAACACACTGAGTCAATCATCATCAAATATGATGTTAACTGTAGTTGTATTATTTGGTTTAAATGTCCTTTGTCAGTAAGACACTTTATCCCTAGTTTACAGAGAGTTGACTTTTCCTTTCTTTACTTTTTAAAATCATGAATAGATGTTGAATTTCATAAAAGGCTTTTTTATGAATCTTTTGAGATAATCATAGAACTTTTCTTCTCTATCCTATACATATGGTGAATTACAATGATTAATTTTTGAATGTTGAACAACCTTGTATTGCTGGAATAAAGTCCATTGGTCATGAAAAAATAAGTATTATAACAAAGCAGGAATGATTCCAGTCACGCAAGTCTGGCTGACTATTTGAAAATAAATTCACATAATCTACCATATTAATAAACTGAAGAATAAAAATCATGATCACAGAAATGGAAGCATAAAATGCATTTTTCATGTATGTTAAAAATTCTCAAAACATAGGATGAAAGAGGAATTTCTTGATAAAGAAACACCTCTTAAAAATAATACCTGCCTGACCTGTGGTGGCGCAGTGGATAAAGCGTCGACCTGGAAATGCTGAGGTCGCCGGTTCGAAACCCTGGGCTTGCCTGGTCAAGGCACATATGGGAGTTGATGCTTCCAGCTCCTCCCCCCCTTCTCTCTCTCTGTCTCTCCTCTCTCTCTCTCTCTCTCTCTCTCTCTCCCCCTCTCCTCTCTAAAATGAATAAATAAAAAAATTAAAAATAAAATAAAATTTAAAAAAAAATTAAAAAAAAATAATACCTACCGCTATTTTTATAATTAGTGGTGAAAGGAATTCAAGATAAGAGAAACATTAAGATGGCACAGGCTACCTGTCAGTTAACAGGAGTGAGAAATCTGCTGGGATGGAGGAACAGGTGGGAACTAGGAGGGGGGAGGGGGAAATTGCCTCCTCCTTATTTATTTATTTATTTATTTATTTATTTTTAAATGAAGCATCTTCTATTTCAAGGGAAAAAAGTGAATTCCACCTGATGAATATTTTAAGTTCCTAAAAAGTAAATAACTATTTCAGCCTTTTAAATTCCATACGAAATTATCAATGAGTCATGAGAAAAATACTAATGTCAAAATTAAAATCAAATGAATCACTGTTTCTGGCTGCCACACAGAAACACCGCTCTGAGCTTACACTCTGCGGAAGGCCAATTGGCTGCCAGCTCCCTCCCACCCACCACACCCCCACCAGCTGGGTCAGCCCTTCCTCCCAGCATCCCAGAGGCTGGGTTAAAGACGGCAAGAGAGCGTCTTCTCCCCCACCACTAGCATTTTCCAAGAGGGACGTCTGTGGAGTCACTCCTCGCCCAAAACTCAATTCCATCACCATGGAGAAGAGAAACCACAATAGCATCTTGCTCCTTCTCCATGCAGGCATCCCAGAAGACACCTTCAGCATAGTTGCAGTTGGGCCCGACAAACTCTCTTAGGTTTGTGACAACATAAGACCAAATCCTTCTCCCTTTGTATCAAACCTAGTTGGCTTTTCCAGCTCCTTTTTTCTTAAAATATCTCCTTATCCCCACAGAAAGTCCTGATAGCCCCGGGAAGGAAAAGAGAACCCGAGGGAGAGGAAGAGAGAGGAATATAAAACAGGAAGAGAAGGATAGGAAAATTCTAATTCGTTCTTTTAGGATTGGATGAGGAATGGGGACAAGATTCAAGGTACCAATTTCTACTCCTGACAAAGAAGAACCACCACGTAACTTACCTCATCACTGGGCAGCCTTGTGGGTCCTGACTCCTTGGGACCCAGAGGTCAAAACCTCACCTCACAGATCTATCAGGTAGGTGACTTTCGGAGGGCAGTGTTTTAGCAACAGCTGCCCTAAAGGAAGATTCTTATTTCTACATCACTGAGGCTGATACACCACCATCCCCCTAAACTTCTTAGAAATGGTACGTAATACCTGGACATGTACTCCATCCATAGCAGTTCCTTAATCAGTCTTCCTAAGGTTAACAGCTGTGTCATAGTTTCAACATTCTATCTGGGAACAGGAGCTCTTTGAGACACGGCCTGCCACTCTATGAGAAGGCACCTGATTGTATTTCAGAAACATCTACCAATACCCTCCCCACTCCTTCATGCCATGTCTTTAAAAGTACCTCAGTGGACTCATGAGTATACCAAAGGGTGTTAAACAAGGCACAGGAGAAGTGTCCTTCAGACATCCGGGTCTCCACCCAGCTCCAAGTGATATTCCTTGAAGGGTGCTCACAGAACAGAGGATCAGGCGCTAACCTAGGTGTTATCTAGTATGACAAGCTACCAGAGATGTATCTTCTCACGGCAGGGAAATACTTTCCTTAGGCTTGCTATTGTTGGTGAGAGGATTCTAGAATTCTTAGCCTTCAGCTCTCTTTTCAGCTGAGAGCCTTCTTTCTTCACAGTTGGATGGAAAGGGGGTCATCAAAAGTATTTACACAGGTAAACACCCTGTAGCATCACCAAGAAGCTATTGCGCTAAGATAGTATTTAAAAATCACCCCTCTGCTCATGAAAGCTGCATTGATCTTGTGTGTGTGCATGTGTGTATAAAGAGATATATAATACACAGATAGATAGATGTTTACTTTTAAGCAGAAACAACCCCTATCTTCTTCAACTCTCTCCCCCCCCCCTTTTTTTTTTATTAAATTTGGCCAGGCTACCTTCAGGAAGCAAACATACACCAAATCCTATGAGACAAGAAAATACTTCATTGTTTCCTGGGCCTGTTTTCCTATTTCCCTTTAGTTCACCCATTGATTGTAAAGAGGTCTGCAATCTGATTCACTTCAGGGCCCTGGTGTTTCAGCCTCATTCTTGTCACAACTTCTAACGTTGAGAATCCTAACGTGCTGATGAGGACTGTATGTAGGCTCACTGTGACACCAAGTGACCTGAGCCATTTTAACTTGGTGCTAAGTTTTCTTTATAGGAGAACATTTTGTCAGATTTATATGCACAGGCCAAACGGGCTTCAGAAGATCCTAATTTCCAACACATTCTATGATGAACAAACTTAAGGGCTCCCTGTTTGATCCCCACGCCAGGAAATCCCGCCTGTAAATGAATCAGTCAAGTCGGTCAAGTTTTCCATGGATTTGACTGGATTCCAGCAGAGGGAACCCCACAAAGAGGGGAGACAGAGAGGCAGCATCTCAGAGGATGAACGAGGGACAGGGGCAGACCCGGAGGGGGGTAAGCACGTCAGCTGCGAGTTGTGTACACATGCCAGATGAACTTGTGAACACACGTCCAACTTGGCAGATGTATAAAGATCGTGTATTTATAACACGCTCCTGAAACATCTCACCGAAATGAGCAATTTAAATGACTTTGATTTAAAATTAGGCCTTTCAGAATTTTTCAAGAAAACATTTCCAATACTATCTACCCGAAAAACAAACGCAGAACTTCCTGGAGACGGTGTTCTCCACAAACCCAAGCCTTGTGTTGCTGAATGTTGCCTCAAAAAGTTATTTCTTTCTCCCCTTCTGTGCGTTGCAACAATTGAAGCAGCTGTGAGCTGGAGCTCGACTTTATTAGTGATTTAAAACACACCCTTGGAAACTAAGCTGCTTTTTTTTTTTTTTTTTTTTTTTGGTAGATCCAGGTGGGAAGCGTGTTCCTGCAAATGGGAACAACACTTCAGAAAGTTCTCAAACATATAACGCATAAGAGCTCGACGTCAAAAAATCCCCTACCAGCCAGCCACCTACCCAACAAAAGGCTAGGGAAACCTGGTAAGAAAACTTAAGCCTTCTGTAGAAAGACAAAGATAAAATATTTGGCTGCCAAGATTTAACATCTTTAAAAATGCCTTTTCAATCTTTAACTTTGGTCGGCTTGGTTGTCTAGCAACCAAGTGCTGTAAAGAAACTCCACCCAAAACAAAGTGAAACAATACAGACACTTAACTTCATGAGTGTGTGTGCGCGTGTGTTCAGATTCTTAGCGTGCAGAGAGAGAAACTCGCTTTCAGACAATGAATGCAGGAAAATGTCCCCGAGTGTAGATGGCAGGAAAGGAAGTTGGGAGGGAGCAGAAAGCAACGTGAAAACGCGTAATGCGGGATGAGGGTATAGTTTCCACACACTGGGCTAAAGCAAGGTTTACACTCTTAAGTAATAAAAACAAACCATTAAGCTCAGCCCAGCACTGTCAGGAAGTATAAAACAGTTCTTGAAACTTTGCAGTTACTATACAAAAGCTTTTCATAAACTCTGTTTCCTGATCTTCATTAAACGTTCACATCAAGTTGCCATGGGGCAATTAGCTTGCCTCCTGAAATCAATAAAAAATCAACAATTTGGAAATAGTTGTACAGTAAAATAGTTCAATAATTATTCTCTCATAGTGTTGTGGCCAAGTAGTTCCAGTGTAAATGCAGTCCAGATGAGATCATGCTCCTTACGAGGGAAGCTTTAAGCAAATCGCTGGTTTGCAGAAAGATCTCATCAGCGCGCACAGCAACAATAATGCGCTCCTGGCACTGCCGTGGAGGGGGGCCCGGGGCACGGGCACCGGCTGGATGCGGTGTTCAAGTCAGTGTCTGGCACGCTGCTTAAGCACCTTGGAGGGACTCAGCTCAAAACATAGAAACCTAGACGAAATGATAAATCCAATGAATAAATAATTAGGCACCCTACACTCAGCATTTGGACTTCAGAAAAGAAGAAATCAAAATTTCTATATAATATACATATATGCAGATAGTATATCTGAAATTAGAAATTCATTCATTCCAGTATTTCTACAACAGATATTCAAATCTGTGTTGCTTGTAAGACATCTTCAAAAGTGTTCCCCTTAAAGTAAAATGAGGCTGCCAAATAGATGACCCTCACAGGACATTTGGCCAACGAGAAGGGGCCAACACAAAGTCCTTTCAGTGGGACTCCCAGTTTTCCCCTTTGCAGTGAGAATTTGTTTCCTTTGGCTACCGGTAGCCTAAGCCCCATTGACTTCGGCACCTGATTCGAAGCCAGCCGCAGCATCGTGAATTCCAGTCTCCATTAAATCAAATCTCAAATACCAGCTTGGGCAGCTTTCTAGCTCCCTCTAGGCTCAATGGTGTTGTACAGGGAACTGTCTTAGAACTAAAAAAAAAAAAAAAAAGTCAAGCATCATTTTTAGTATAAACAAATGCTTCAAATGTATGACATCTAGTTGCTGCCTTCAAAGGGAAAACTTTTAACTCAGACGCTTGGCACTAAGATCACACGGGATCAACTCAGTGGACTGACTTAAGTGTTAAACTTTTTTAAAGTACGTTAAGGGCTTGCACCTGCTCCCCCATCCACATAGATGTACTGACACGTATTTGACTAAACTGACTACGTACATGCCCGAGCAAGCAAGCGGAGCAGATTTTACAAGATAAGCAACCAAGTGTTTTCATGTCTGAGGGTGGCTAGAACACAAAATTGCCAGTCATCTTGTGGGGGAAAAGAATGCCTTTGAAAAAAAATATGTAGGGCATCATTTCAGGTATGGTGAGATGTATTGAAATGCCATCCTGTGTACGGGTTTGGTTGTTTGCTTATTTTCCCCTCTAAGTGCTACTTGTTAGAGGAGCCTAAACGTGGTCCAACTTTCTGTTGTTGTGATTAAGAAGATAATTATTAGTCTTTCCACTCTGCGGAGTCCTTGGGACAGCAGTAACTGCTTCACCAGGGAGCATGTCAGAAATGCAGGCTCTCAGGCCCCACCCAAGACCGACTGAGACAGGAGCTATATTATAACACGATCCCAATGGGGTCTGTATACACAGTAACGTCGCATTCTCCCTGAGGCAGGACTGGTGATTCATATGCACATTAAAATCTAAGAAGTCTTCCTTGAAGCATTGGTCCCCCAAGTTAGGTAGTTAGTTCACTTTGAAGTTTGCGGGGGGCCGGGAGATGGTCAGAAACTCTGCCCTGGAGAATACCAGAAGGCTGTAATTTATGTCAGCAGGGTGGAGAGAAAAGGAAAGCAATTTACCCCGGCGAAGCTGACTTGCATTTCATCCCCCATCTCATTCCACTCGCCCCCTGCAAAAAAATAAAACGGAAAAGGAGTAGCGCTCGGGCACTCTTACTGCTTTGTGATTGCTCACCCGTGTCACACTTATTCTACACTTAATCTTTACTGCAAGGTTGTGTTCCTTGGGCTTTATAACAGACAGTGGTGCAGTGGGGTGGGTGGGGTGGGGGGCTGTGGCATCTAACATTCAGTGAGTCAATATCTTAATATGACTATAAAATAGAAATATGCTATTTTTCTTTCTTTGTATTTTTCTGAAGCTGGAAACGGGGGAGAGACAGTCAGACAGATTCCCGCATGCGCCCGACTGGGATCCACCCGGCACGCCCACCAGGGGCAATGCTCTGCCCACCAGGGGGCGATGCTCTGCCCCTCTGGGGCATTGCTCTGCCGCGACCAGAGCCACTCTAGCGCCTGGGGCAGAGGCCAAGGAGCCATCCCCAGTGCCCGGGCCATCTTTGCTCCAATGGAGCCTTGGCTGCGGGAGGGGAAGAGAGAGACAGAGAGGAAGGAGGTGGAGGAGCAAATGGGCGCTTCTCCTATGTGCCCTGGCCGGGGGTGGAACCCGGGTCCCCCGCACTCCAGGCCGACGCTCTACCGCTGAGCCAACCGGCCAGGGCTGAAATATGCTATTTTTCAAAGTGCTTTAAATTGCACAAATGATTTTTCCACCTCCAATAAAGAACGGAGGGAAAAATAGGAAAACACTTAGATTATCTAGTGATTATGTAGCTTGCTACATAGATCAGATTTACAGATCATCTCCGCACTCCTGGCCTCTTGAGATACAATGTACAGTAGCAATCAGAGTAGAACTTAGGAAAAGATGAACGCATAGATAAATGTGTAAAGCATCCCTCCCCCATTCTGAAGTCAAAAAAATGTACAGAGCATCCTGGACCCACCTTCCAGGTTAACGCCAGGCCAGGGAGGCGCATGACGCGGCCAGGAAAAGCACAAAAACAGATGACACAATTTAATCAACTTTGAAAGGTGATCCCCCCAATGCAGAAACGACTACACTTTTAAAAACACCAACTCTAAAAGGATTCAAAGGTTTCTACTGAATAGTGACTGAAGATTCAAGAGAGTCTGTGTCATGGGGTTAGTCATGACATGTTTCTTTTCTTCTTCTTAGAATGAAGAACGTGAGTCAATATGTCTGTAAGAACGTAAAATGGAAGAATATTCCATTTCTCAAGTGAGCAGCCAAGAGGGTCAGAGTCCTCAATTATTGCAAAGTCCTGACACTAAACTGAAAACGCCATCAACACATATGTAATATATATTACATAATTCTGCATGTGTATTTACACATAGTATATACTGTATGTGCATATATATATATGTTTTTATACACACACAAAGCATGCAAGAGGACACATTTGAGTTGATACCAATAAAAACCACTTTAACAAAAAAAATCAGAATCAATGAAACAAATCAACTGCCAGTTCAATATAAATTCTTGTGCTATCCTCTCCCTCTCTTGAGTATTTGGAGATGAGAAAACACGGGTGGTTATTAAGTGGTTAGGACTGCGCAGTGTATCCCTCATTTCCATAGCAAGAAAGGGTGGAGAATGGCTGGAGGACTGAGCCTGTCCTGCCCTGTAAAGTTGGATCTAACCCTAACAATCCTCGTCCACACAACAGCGAGAGGGATAAAGAGAAACTAAAAGATTGTAAAAGGAGAAGGCATAAAAACTTGTCATTCATTTTAAAAAAAAAAACAAATATGATCTACATAATCTTAAATCAAGGATTAAACCTACGCACACCCAAAACATAACTATGTTAATGGTTGTCACAAGTTCCTGGGAAGATTCTCCTTCTAACAGGCTGCTGTTCCATTACTAACACACTATTTTTCTCAGCCAATTCCAAGGCAGGTCAAGGAAAGGATATGAGAACTAGGCCTCACCAATCATAGCTGGATCAGAAGTGACAAAGTCCTAGAAACTGACCTAAAATACTTCCAGTAAAATAATGGGGAGTTCTGGCTTCCCTGGCTGTACCAACATTCCCACCCACCGAACCGTTTCTTGGGTCTGATTTCAGCCCAGAGCACGGAAGCTCAGCCACTGGTTAGTGTTCATTCTGAGCAGCCTAATTTGACTTCATTCTGCTTGGGCTTCCGTCCAATTGGCAGATGTCCTTGTAGAAGCTGATCTCAGACACTTTCCCTTTCTAATTTTTTGGCACCGTGGCCTCTGTTGCATGGGATATCATCTCTGAAACTTTATCTTGGATTCCCCAGGTTTTGACTGTTCTGTAGCTTTGTTTTGCTCTTCAATCTTTCTGCCCCAATGAGGTTCATGTGAAATACTAAATCCTTAGAAATTTCCTTTGGCGCAAATATGAATAACCAAAGGACTTGCTTGTAAATTTCCAACCATTCCTCGCCTTTCCCCCACCTCCTTCCAAAAGGGGTAACTGCAGAAGCAAAAAACTGGAAGCCCAGGGTAATAATCACTGCGAATGCTGCACAAACACATTGTTTTCTCTTCTTACAGATGGGACTTTATAAATTGAAATGCCAGAGCTTTGACATTTATTATCTGAAATACGTTTAACATTTGGAGAAATGTGTGCAAACACATAACCTTGGACAGAAAAGCAAGCAGACTGAACAGAGAACAGGGGGTAGGACACAAACATGATGGGTGCCATTGTGCTGTGTGTTAGGCAGTTAGAAAATTGGGTCCTTCTGAGCCTAAGAGCTCCCAGATGAGGTAAAAATTAAATGCAAATCAATTTCCAAGTCTTCATGAGGGCCACTAGATATGAACTTTAATTATACATGACCACAATATCAATAATGAAGAAATCTTATGTTTTATTTAATACTTTGGCCAGATCAGCCCCTTGGAAGGGACCACTAGTTTAGGAAAGAAGAACAACAAACCATCATTCACTTTCCTGCAGGTTCATCATTTTCCTAATTATTTCTATTGGTCCTGCTTTATTCTTTCTGCAAATTGAGGGGGGAGGGGGGAGGGTTTCTATATTAGATCAACATTGTCTGGTTCTTATCCAAATATTCCACCTAATAAGGACGTTAAGTTCTCATGGATTGGACAACCACTCTGCAACATTCCTGAGAATTGAATAATATAATAATCTTGAAAGTCAGCAGAGTGGATTATCCACTTTTTTTTTTTTTCTGGACTTGAACTTGTGACCTTAACAGTAGCACTGCAAAAAGCAAATGTGCTAAGCACTTTGCCAGAGTAACCTTCCATGTAGACTTTTCATCTTAAATACACACAACTGAAAACAACTACAACTTTTGGAAAATTATGTACAAACCCAATACTTCCTTTTGATTACATATAAATACAAATTAGCTATTTTTTTTTCCTAAAAAGTGGTTATAATAGTAAATAAATACAAAATAAATCTGACCATTATACTTCATGTGCTGGGGTCGAACCCATATAAAATGTACAACTAAATACATTTTAAAATCTTTAAGGAATAATTCTCTGATTAAAATATTTGTTTTTTCCCAACTTCTTTTCGTAGATATAAATATATTTTCAAAATAACTGTGTTTTTCTTTTCTCCATTCCATTCCATAAATAAAGTCTTCATTGGGAAATATTAAAGTGTCAACTTGGGGTTTTTTTTTTTTCTTTTTTCTTTCTAAAATATATATATATATATTTATATATTTATTTTATTTTGCTGTGCTAACGACACCCGCAACCCTCCACAACCATGTCCTGATAATTCTTTAATACGACCTTCTCATTCTCATCAAGGTACAGCATGGAGATAGCACTCAGTTCTGTGGGGACGCAGCATGCCTTAGGAATCTTAGAGTTCACTGAGTTTACCAACGTCTGTACGATGGCATGATTAGTGGAGTTCAGGTGATCGGCCAGGGGAAAGGGGCATTCCCCATGGCAGTAAAAGGCATGATACCCCGGAGGGGCTACGATCCAGTCATTCCACCCTACGTCACTAAAGTCCACGTACAGAGGGTGTCTCTTACAGCTGGACTTAAGGCGTTTGCGCTGTTTGTGTTTCGCTTGACGTTTCTCTCTTTTGTGGAGAGGGTGCCCCTTCCCATCGTGGCCAAAAGTTACTAGCAATGGTCTTATTTGTGACCAGCTGTGCTCGTCTTGGTGCAAAGACCTGCTAATCCTAACATGCCTCTTGGAGACACCCTGGTCCTCCGCTAAGTGGGCCACTTCTACCACAAAGCCGTGGTTGGTGAGGCCCTGTGCAGTCCACCGCATCACAGCCGGGGTGACGTCGAAGCTCTCCCATCTGCTTGCATTCTGAGTCACCAACCTGGTGTCCAAAAGTCTAGTCACGGGGAACTTCGAGTTGGCTGCTGCAGGTCTTATAATTTCATAAATATTAATCCGGTGATGGAAACTGCTATTGTTCTCCAAAGTCTCCTGCATCTGTTCCCGAAAAAGCTGCAGTTCGGCTGAGGTGATAAACTCCGCGGTGGGAATGGACGTTAAGTTAAAGAAGAAGCGCCGGGTTGTTTTCCCACTCATTTCTGGCAGTTCTTCCAAAGATTCTAATTTGATATAAAAGGGTGGAAGAAAAGAAAAGAAAAAATACTTGGGTAAGATAAGCAATGACCGTCTGAAAATAGAAAAGAATGTGTAAATTTCATTTCAGGGTTTGATTTAACCCGTATAGAAGTTTGCAGCCAGAAAATAAAAATCCCCCCGTTTAGGTAAAAATAATCTCCCTTTCTACACATTTCTGTCAATGAGCCTACCATGAAACACAATTCCATCATTCATTCTCATGTTCTTCTCCAATACATGAATACTGCCTTCCAGGTGGCTATAATAATGGGGGAAATGGTGAAGCATTTCTTTGGAATTCGCAGACTTTAGGGCAAAGAAAAAGTCTGCACTGTAGTTAGTAGAGGTCTAATGAGTGAGGATTGGAGGAAATTATTGCATTTCGTAAAAAGAAAACGGCTTTAATGTCAATCCCTTAAGCGGTATTCTCAAACATTGCTCTGCAATTTAGATGATTTACAAATCTCGATACACAGATTTCAGTTTCCTAATTAAAGACTCTGAAACTCGGCATCAATGATGACATTTTGCAAAGCACACCCTACTATTTTACTCAAAAATCCAGAGACAAAAGCATGGCCAGGAATCTGCTTCTTTGGAAACGTAGGGTGGTGCTGGGACACTGTAGTAATTAAGGCTGACAATTTCAAAAGAAACAACTTCCCAAGCGTTGTCTGTTCTCTCACCTCCTTATGACCTCGAAAATCAGAATCTCATTTTAGATGCTTTTAGAAGAAAAAAAAAAAAAGGACTCTCCTGTTTGTCATTCCTTTATCTTTACAAAAATAAATCATATTAAAAAACAAACACCTACCCAAGAATAGATACAAACCCCCCCCAAAAAAAGATGAAAAAAATCTATAAAAATGCCATGATAGTCAAAACACAGAGATAATCTCATCCTATTACAGCATTATTATCAGTCTATATCTATTATCATTGTTTCAAAGTAGTAACTAAAGTGGGCTATGTGTAAAAGCTCTTTCTGGTTAAGGATTCCTGGATTTTAATATTCAGGAGTACCATTTTCCAAACAAACAATAGAAAACAGCATTGCACCTTGAGTGCTTGTAGTCTGCAAGTCGTCCAAGGTACACAATATTTTTAAATTGATTGTACACATGATTGTATGCAACACTGGAATTTGACATAGTTAGGTTTCTCTTCTTCTAGCTTTACCACATCCTGTCATTTGTCAAAAAATATATCTGCTTCATTCGGGATCCATCATAAATGCTAACAAAATCGAGTTGGCCATAGTTCCGTGTCTTGACCATAAGAGGACACCATACTCTCATTAGTTTCATTGTTGTATTTTTCCTTTTAAATCAAACGGCTAGAAGCTGATCACAGAATCTAAATGCCGCAGTGAAGGAGAACCACTTCAGAGCATTCACTCAAAGGTTCGACCTGTGTAAACCATCATCAAAGCAGCAGTCATCATTGCAAGCCAAGTGGGAGCAGCAAGTTCACGTGGGCCGTTTATACCAAATTATGGAGCAATGCTTCAATGTGAAGATTCCCACACTCTGACCCTCACACAAGACATCTAAAACACCTTACACTTGCAAATGCAGGATCTGATTCAGTGGGTCTGGGGTCAGGCCTGAGACTCTCCATTTCGAGCCAGCTCCCATGTGAGGTGATGCTGAGAGCTCGCAGACTGCCCCTTGGAGCCTAAAGGTTTTAAGTAATGTTTTTCATACTCAAGTACTAATTGCTGGGAGCACATGTGAAACTGTGTTTTTGTTGAATAATATAAAAGTGAGCAGACTTGCTAGTGTTGGCCAAGGAATGCATTGAGGCCCTTGAAATAGAAAGACCTCCTAAAACTCATCTACATACTTGAACATGGAGACTGTCAGGCCAGGAAGTGAGCCCTCCGTGGTCCCTGTGCCTCCTAATCCACACCTGTTGGGGAAACGTTTTGAGAGCCACCACATCCTAAACCTACTATAAGCGAGGAACACATTATTTTTAAAAGAATCCTCCCAGCAATGGAACCAGGACTCTATGTGGATCCCAACAAAAATCAAGGATTGCATTGGGTTCCTTTCCTCTCCTCCTTGCAATTCAGCCTTCTGATCTTTGCCCTGAAGGCATTCTTTCAACAGAGATGCTGAGGAAATGGTACCAGAGGAAACAGGAGTGAAGTAAAACCCAGCCATGTCCCCAGACACAATGACCCAAAACCAGACCTGCACCTGACTTCTCCGAATGCCAGCATACCTAAGAACCCTTCTTTAAAAGGCAAAATATCCCTCTGACCAGCTGTATTAATGAAGGTACCCAAAGAAATCACAATGGCAACAGAAACCCTGAATCTAAATCCATACATTGTTAACAAATTATAAAACCACAGACGCCTGGACACACACACACACACACACACACACACACACACGGCCAGAGGATAACAAGGAAGGGACAATCTCCATGACAAGCAGGAGGGACAGGTAATTTTTGTCAGAAGATGAGTATAAAGGAGGCAGAAAATAGAACAATAAACCTCCAAAGTTATATATCAAGTTGAATCAGGTAAAACCACCACCTATTGACCAGATTTAATCTATAAAAACAGCAATTTCATGAGCTTCACAATCTCACCTGGGATGGGGCAAAAAAGATAATCACTTAGTTATGCCCTTAACGGGGGGGGGGGGGGGGGCGCACTGTTAAATAGTACCAAGTAATGTGAAGAAGACCTTTCTCTGACTTTTCAGCTTCATTGCAGGCAATCTGTTCTTCGAAGGAGCCTTCTTCCCCCTTAGCACAAAAGCCTATATAACAACACCCCCAACTGCAGACTCAGGTCAGAAGAGTGAGAAGTTTTCTGAAACCCCCACACCCAGGAGAATCACTGGCCCAGGTTAGGATACCTACCACCCTTTCCTTTAACCTGCAAGGGAGCAACATTAATTTTTTCTTCGGGCTTGAAAAATCAAAACCTATGTGAAATAAAGTAAATAAAGAAAGCAAATAAACAAAACTTCTGCAAACTATCCCAGCAAGCCAGGAGAGTCTGAAAATATAGATAGAGCACTTACCTAAGTAGGCGGTGTATGCATTTTGGGGGCTTATACAGTTGTTAATTCTCTGGAAATAACTCTTATAGAATGATCTGAACTTGACAAGGGATTTGAGGACTCTAGCCTTTCTCAGATCTGGGTTCCTGAACCCAGTTCTTAATCAAATAAATGTTCTTCACGTTTATTTAAAAGTTCTTAACCAAATAAATGAAGCCATGACGGCAAATATATGGGGAAGTAAAAAAAAAAACAGTACTAATAAGGCAAGGACATTCAACCTCTCCTTAAAAGTGAAGAATCATCTACACTCTGTCAATTATTCACCTATCAAAATAATCCTAGAGATAAGACTGAATTCCATCAGCTAGCCTAAGTCCACACTGGCTTCCTCTTTCCTAGATAAGGGAAGAATATAACATAAAGAAGTCATAGTGACAATGACAGCTAGTGTACTGAATGCTTCTTTGTGCCATGTCTGGGACAGAGAACTTTATATGAATTATCTCACAACAAACTGATTAGAGGGAAACTGTTATATCTCCATTTAGTGAATGAAATAGTTGGGAGCTCAGAGAGGTTATGCGACTTTCCTAAGGTCACAGAGCTAGTAAATGAAGAGCAGAGCTGTGAACGTGAGTCTCCTGCAGTGCCCAAGAGTCTGGCTACTACACGGCACTAGGTAACATAGCAATGAAACAATAATTCTAGCAAAAGTCAGAACCATTAGGAGTACACTAATAATTAATACAATGATAACTATAGAGGTGTGTTGTTTCCCAACTAAAGAGATAGAATCACGCTACCCAAGTATGGTGCAGTCAGTGCACAGAACTAAATGAGCTGAACAAAGTAGCAGGGACATGCAGATCTTATTTGGAACCACTGATGTTCTGTGGCTGTTTTTTTGTCCTACAGTATGGTGAGCTTTAGCAAAATAGTGAATTATCATTATGCTTTGAAAATCAGCAACACTATCTGGATAAAAATGTGTTCATTAAGATAAAAACAACAAAACCTAGGGGTATTCTAGCCAATCAGTAAGAGCAGAAATTACTGAAATAAAATGAGTGGCTGAGAATAATAAAATAATATTTTCTAGCATATAAAACAATGGTCATAGAACTGATAGCTCTAAGAGAAAAAGATAAAAAAAAAAAGAAAAAGGTGAAAGTGAGTCAGTTAAAAAAAGAAAGAAAATAAAAAAGACAAGCACAGAGATGGCAGCTGAAGGAACTAATAATGGTCATAATGGACATACACACTAACCCTGCTGATGCGGCCGCTGCCCACCCTTAGCTCCAACACCTTCGGAATGATTGAGCGCCCTTGTCTTGTCCTGACCACTTAGTGAAATACACAGAGGGCAAGTCTTAAAACAAAACAAAACAAAAAAAAATAGCTCAATGAGGAAAAAGGAAGAGAAATTATAGAGAAACCCCTCACTCACAAAGGTAGAAAAAAAAGTGTTAGTGCAAGTTCTACCATTGGGCACCAAAGCCACAACCTCTATAACCACTTCCAAATAGAGTATCTGTCCTACTTACGGGGTATTCTATCATCACGCTTTAGTACCTGGGGACAATAAGGAAGTATACCATGAAAGCATTGGTTTTGGGGGTGTCCAGTGTCCAAATCCTTTAGTCACACTGGGAATGTGATACAAGTTCTCCTTCACAGGGCAACAATTGTTTCTTGAACTTCCTTGCTGTATGGATACTTTCACAATAATTGTATTTGTGGGAACAGGGTCAACCTCTAGCAAAACTCTTGTCATAGAGGCAAATCATTCAGTTATTTCCTGCAAGAAGAAGACTGTGCCTTTCAGAGTCTGGAGAGCAAGCACCCGGCCCCTGGATATTCCAATCGGACAGGAAAGTGTGAAGCCTTGTTGCACAGCCAAGGGAGTCAACTCATTTCAGTGTGTTTCTCACTATATAGCACAGCACTAAATGCTCCTTCCAGTCATAGAAGTGATTTTTCTATCCTCAGTGGTAGCCTGAGGCCTATGTGCCCAAAGCACTTCTTAACAACTTGGAAAAAAGAAAATTATTTCAGCACTTGGGCTTCCCTGAATAAAAGCCATTGCAGAAGGCACAAGACAAAGTTTGAGGAGGAATGACAACTGATAATTTTGTCTCAGATCGCCTTCCATGTGGTCCCATTATCTTCACACATTGGTTGACAGAATTTCATCAGACCTCTTGTCTCGTAATGTCACCAAAACATCCAGATCCCACCCACAAACAAAACCAACAAGTAATTCTTATAATCGGGTCCTTTGGTCCTTTACCAAAATGTCCATTAATTCTACATAAACTGAATTCTGCCCTTAAGCCAGCATCCTCAAATCACATGGTTTATTAAAACATTCTTAGTGCCATGTGTGCCACAAGGATGTTTATAAAAAACAAATCCTGGCTTGCACAAAAATGAAATGGTCCTCAAATAGTGCAGTATGTGACCTAATGTTGATATACTAGTCTTAACAAGAAATGGGTTTGTTAAAATTGGGGACAAAAAATTCCATAGCTTTTCTCTAACATCTAATTGCATTAAGAACTAAGGTCATTGAAAGTTGATTTCAAGCAAGTCGGCAGCTGCTATACTATTTCACACATAACACTGACACTTTTAAAGATATAGAACCTGAGGTATTAATTAAGCACACTATTTAAATTAAAACAACACATTCAAATAATTTGTAGCCTGTTCGGTTTTGATCAAGAGAAAGAATAAAGCAGACGTCAGTGATGGAATCCTCATGCAGCTGAGTATCTTCAGTGTGAAATTATTTAAATGCTCTTCCTTTTACATTATGAGAGACACACGAGACCTTCATGACCTTCAATGTAAAAAATGGTTTCCGTGTCATAGTTCCAGAAGAGGTGGCTGAAACAGCTGCTCCTGTTCATTTTCTACCCAGAGAAACTATTCTAACTACCATTAGCTGAAATGATGAGCTGGCTCTCTAATCGTCCACAGGTTATGATGAAAACATTTCTACATCTCACAGAGTGTAGATTCCACTTGAAATTTACCACCTGGGCAGGGCAAGGCAAGAAAAAGGGAACTTCACTCCCAACTCCCAAAGATCCTACAAGTGGTTGCCCTGTGACATGCAACTTAGTGACCTTCTCTAGAACTTGTAGGAACCATGCTCTAGTTAGACTGTATTAAGCCAGAGGTGCATTTAAAAGTGTAGAAAAAGAACTGAAGTGGAACATATTTTTGTCAAATTGCTCTAAGAACGTAGGTACAACCGATCCCAAGAGCTCTAAGACATTTCATATTCATTAAATGCCTTTGCGATGAAACAAGCAGGATATCCTACCTTAGGGGGAAAAAAAACCACATCCAGTATCACACAAGAAAAAAAAATCCAGATTTCAATGCACACGAAGGAGATGAGGCAGCTGCTGCAAAAACTTTTATCGGAGGCTTCCCCTGTCTACTCCGAGTGCATCTCAGATTTAAGCACAAGACAAGAAAGTCATTGTGAAAACAATAAGATTGATTGTGGAATTGATCTCCCACGGGGATTAGACAGGGATTCGAAATTTTCCAAAGCAGGGCCAGATCAACTGTAAATTAGAAAGACTTCAGACCTTGGGCTTTGATTTTTCAATACAATCTCTGAAAATTCTGCCCTTGGCTGTCTAGCCTGAAACCCTGGCTTAAGCAAGAGAGGCAGATTTATAGAGTGAGGGTTTCCAAACAGACGGAAAGAGATCCCGATCTGCACCACCCCCCCACCCCTTTACTTTTCCCTCATGGAATTCTTGCTCGGTTGGCTGACTAAGGGGCATGCCTTTTGCCCTCATCTTCCCCATCATTTGATTTCTCTCCAGTTCCTGGGGGAGGAGTCGCTCTTCTGGCTGCAAGCCAGGAAAAGGGTGCGGATTTACCAATGGGGAATCCCTGGTTCCCCCACCACACAAGCAGTGCGTTATATCCAGGTTCAGAAAGGTTCTTACAGTGACAAGACTGGAAAGAGCTCCCGTGCCCCGGCCAATCTGCCCTTCCAGGGATGCCTGCAGTCTGCCCACCGTGGGGCGCTTTGCGGGATGACTCCCCGCCCCCGTCCCGCCCCCACTCACTCGCTCCACGCCTCACCTTCGTGGTGGAAGCTGCGCACGGTGTTGGCGAGGCTGGCTGCCCTCTCCAACCGGTGGTCCGGGGCGGGCGCGCCCGGCTGGCCGGAGTGCCGGCGGTACAGGTCCAGCATGTAGGGGGGCACCACGGCGTCCCTGCTGGGGGTGGGTCTCTGCTTCAGGCCGAACATGCTGAGCAGCCGCAACTCGAACTCGCTCAGGACGTCGTCGGAGGGCTGGGACGAGGAGCGGCCAGCTGACGCTGCGAACTTCCTCCGGCCCAGCTCTGGAATGAGGCCGGCCGCGCCGCCCAGGAGGATTTGGTGAAGCAGCAACGCTAGAAGACAGCGGGTCCCGGCCACCATGGTCGACCTGCAGACAGGGCCAACGTGAGTCACCGAGTTCCCCGCCCAGCCTCTCCCCCGTCAGCCCCTGTGGCCCCCGCTCCCGCTTGGTCCGCCAGCCTCCTCCTCCAGGGTGCCCAACTGGCTTGCAACATTCGCGGGGGTACTTCAGAACGACTGAAGCTCGAATGATCTGGAGAATGTTCTTGAGCCCTTCCCATCCCACTCTTCATTCGTCTGACATGATTTTGTACCACCCCCCACCCTCCCAGCGTCAATGACTGTCACCTTTTTTTTTTTTCTCTGTGACACCCGCGCTGACAGCCAATGCAGGAAACCTGAGAAAACCACCACTACTGGGTCTGACACCCCTTGCTTGTCCCCTAAACAAACCCAAACACACAATGCTCAGCGCTTGCTTGCATATAAATACGCACGAACGGTGCATGTGACTTCCTTAAAGGCACTGTATAGAACTTCCTGATACACAAAGTCTACAACTTCCAGACCCAGTAAACTCAAGGCCACAACTTCCGAAGCCACTTGCAACTTGTGGCCCACGCGCCTCTAACCTCAGAGAGGTCGGGACACTCCACTCCAATCCTGGACCCTTTCCCCTTAACGCAGTCAAGATATACAAGTATCTTACTGGTATTACATAAATAGCTAATATCAATTCACGTGTCATTGCGAGGTGGCACTGAACTACTACCCTTCGAATTCCTGGAAACAAACAGAGAGAACCCCAACTTTAGTAACGTCTCAAATGGGATGCGGCTCTGTCTAGAGACAGCAGACCTCCCGGAGAAACTTGAATAGCGAAGGGATGGCCACGGTAGGGCAGGCATACAGGTTGGCAGCTAACGGGTGAAATCCAGAGGCCACCCTCTCGAGGGGATTTGGCCTTTTTAAAAAAAAAAAAAAATCATATAGGTGTTAACAGCCCTAATAAAATATCCAAGAGAGGGGAAGGAGGAGGGGCGGAAAAGTGCGAGCCAGACGGGCGAGGTTGCCGGTCTCTGGGTCACCGGGAGCGGTAGGAAGGGGGCATCCCAGCAGGAGCTAGGCTGGCTGCACGTGGACTAGGCGAGGGGTCTGTTTACGTCCGGCCTGGCTGGACCCCAGAGGGCTCAGCTGCAGCGGCCGCCGGGGCACCGCGCCCATCCTCCCCAGTCCCAGCCCGGGGCCCACCTTCTCTACCTTTAGGAGACCGCAGACCGTCTAAGAAGCACGCGGGGACACGTCCATTGAAAGAGCCTCCACATGGAAAAAGCTCTGGCCGAAGGACCTGGCGCAGGGAGCGAGTTCCCTTCCTTTGCCTCCTCCTCCTCCTCCCGGGTGCCGGCCGGGCAGTCCCTCTCCTCACGCAGGGAGCGGCGTCTCGGGGTCGGGCCCAGCGAAGAAGTGGAGGGGTTCGGAGGCGGTACGGCTGGGTCCAAAGACACCGGCACGAAGTGGGGAGACCAAGTTATTCTCCCTGCAAGTTCAAGAAGTCTCCAGCCAAGTGCTGACACACAACAACAGCGAGCAAGGGGAGGAGTGCGGGGCTGGGAAGGGAAGGGAGAAAGGAAAGGCTGGTGCTGTGGTTGTCCTTAGGAACCAGCGCCCGCGGGACGCGTGGCCCCGCGCGGGACCGGCTCCGGGACTCGGGGGGCGAGGGCAGGGCGCTCCGCGCTAGCTCCGCCGCGGCCCATGGTTCGGGGAAGCCATCCTGGGCGACGCCGGGTCCGGAGAAGGGCGCAGCGGCGATCTCGGTGCCGGGCGAGCCGCCCCCCCGCATCACTCTGCCTTACTCCAGCGCACCCCCATTAGCGCTCGCCTGCTGAGACCACCGCGGCTCCGGCGCTCAGTCGTCCTCGGGCGCATTCTCCGGCGAGTCGAGCCGAGTCCCGGGCCGCCGAGGCGGGTGGCCGCGCTCTCTCCTCGCTCTGCTAGCCCCCGGGCCAAGCTGCGGTACCCTTTGTGGCCAGCCTGGGGTCCGATCACACCTCGGCCGGCGCGTCCCTGTCCCCCGACCTCCGGCAGGAGGTGATCGGCATCGCGGCGCTCAGTCAGGCTCGGCTCCCTGGCGCTCTGCGCGCCGGTCCTCAGCTCTGGCTTGGCCCGGGCAGCCGAGGCCACGGCGCAGCGGCGCGCACGGCCGGGCACTCCAGTCCGAGGGGGGTTTGCGGCGCGCGGGTGCCTCGGAGACCCCAGTAATCCGGAAGACGCTCGCCCCGAGGTCGTTCGGGTCGGCGGCGGAGCCTGTGGCGACCGATGTCCGGCGGCGGCTGACAATCCCCGGCGGGGTGTGGGAAGCGGAGCGGCGGGCGCAGCGCGAGCCGGGCGCAGCGCAGCGCGGCGGGGCGAGGACTCCGGCGGCGGCGGCGGCGCCGTGGCGCGGCGCTCGCGGCTTTTAAAGGAGACGCCGCCTGCTGTCTCCCTCCCCAAGGCCGAACACCTCCCCCTCGGTGGCGCGGCTCGCCGGGGTTCCCCGAGCGGGCGGGAGGGGCACGCAGGGGTGTGGACGGCGCGCCGGGGCAGCCGGGGCGGGGTGGGGCCGAGGGCGGGGACGCGCGGCAGCAAACGGGGGCGCTAGCGCCTCTAGCCCCTGTCCCATATGGGAGATCTACTAGGGCGCTGGACCCTCGCTAGCACTGCGGGGGCGCAATGCGGGACAAATACCGGCTTAAGTCCTTATTTCCCTACCCGGCCCGTTATTTAACTTTCAGTTTGAAGTTTTAGGTAATAGACGATTAAAAACAAAACAAAATTAAACTCAACCAAGTTACAAGGCATATTGGCAGCTTTTTGGTAGACACTTAAGTTACTCTGAGTGAGAGGAGAATGAAAAGAAAACCAGAATTTGAAAACTCGGTGTTACTTAGACTTCAACACATACCGAATAAGTATTTACATAAGTAAAGGCATGTATATGCACATACATTAGTATGATATGTGTGTACATTTATATTTATGTAAATATACGCACATATTGTATTCAAATATATGTAATATACAAATATAAATGTATGTGTCTATAAACATATACATGTAAATATATGCTAATGAAAGCACATGTTTCTATATATATGTCTGTATATGTGAAATGGATGTTATTCTGCTATAGATGACACGTGCAACTTGAACTCTGTGTGTGTGGCAGCGTAAAGAGAGGACAAGAGGGATTTTATTTCTTTTTATGGTAGCAATCACTTCATGCCTTGTGATATTTATCTCACCCAGCTCATAGGCAGGCGATTAGCAGCTCAGAGGAAGGTAAAATAACCTACAATATGAGCCAAGCCTACAAGACAATTCCGGTTTGAGACCTTCTGTCCCTTCTCTCCACCAGGCCCCGGCAGCAGGTCTGTGGCATGTGGTCAAGCCACTTGTCCTCTGCAGCTGAAATATTCCCTCAATCTGCTGCACCATAAGTTTCCAGGCTTCCCTCTCAGGATTCCAGGATCCTCCATGCAAAGCACAATCTAGTTGCCCCAATGATCCCAGAAGGAAGAGCAGAAAATTTTTGGAAAAGGCCGGATGGCAAAATCAAGTTTGCCTGCCCAGAACCTTCAAGCCTGCAAAGCAGAAAGGGAAAAGTCTGAAGTGAGAGCTCATAACAATCTATTACCCATGTGTATTTTTTTTTCAGTTGAGAAGCTAAAATAATTCTAGGTTCTGCTCACGTAAATCGGATTAGCAACCCACAGAGGGGAATTAGGCACTCGCTGTTTCTGAAAGTAGAAAGGTCAAACAAGGTATTTCAGAGTTAGCCTACCTACTAGGAAAATAAATGGGGGGCTAGGGTTGAGCAAAATATTCAGGAACATGCTACTTTTTCCCCCTGAAAATAAAAGTGCTATGAAAGGTGACAGTCATTCTGGACCACTGGACACCAAACAAGGTGGCAATAGAACATGTTCTACTCATGGACATAAGTTGTCGGAAAGTGTTTATTGTGCTTCCGAAACTACTTCCTTGCCAATCGAGTTTAATTGAGAAGTTAACAATTGTTTCTGTCATTAGCGAGATTGAAGCACAAAACAAAACTTATGAGCCTGAAATCAGCATGCAGCTTTTAAAGAGGAGAAAGTGGATAGCTGTTGAATGTTCTTCAAGTCAGATAAAAAAAAAAAAAATCTCTGGTGATGACATCAAGGATGTCTCGCTTTAGGCCTTCATAACTTGTGAAATGCAAACCTTGTTAGTTTATAAAATAATCTTCCATTGTCACGAGTCTGAGGGAAAGCTGGCATTTCTGGACACTCTATCTCACTTCAGTGTTGCCACCAGAGGACTTCTGTTATGTGTGTTTATGCGATTTCTGAGGGACTGCTGAATGAATGCCTTTCTCAAGCACAACTTCCTAAATTTTGGCTCAATTTCTCAATATCTCTTAAGGTACGGGGCTCCCTGGTTGTTTTTTAGAGATGGCTGCCCTCTTGTGGTGAAAATTAGTTCACACGCTTGGGAAAAAGAAGTCGATAAATAAATAAGTAAATACTCTCCGAAGACTGATTTGGGTTACAAAGTACGGGATGACCATACCTATCCAATTTCTAGGCAGTAGGAATAGTTAAAAATGATAAATCTAAATGGAGACGACTTATCTCTTTTTATTAATAGCCACCTTCAACCTGTAAACTCAGAATGCAGGGTTATTGCTTTGAGGAGACAGTTCCTGTTTGTCTTGGAAATGTCACCTACTGCTAGCCATGGTCAAATATACCTTTTCCAAAAGGTTCAGTGAAAGTTTTTCAGCCCATAAGGGGAAATTTATTCTTTCTTGATGTATCAAATTTGCTGTATCTGCCGGAAGTGGGGAGTGGCAAGGATGGTAATGGGCAGTTGTTTGGGGGAGAGGAGATGGTAACTGCAAATTCAGCCACCTCAGAGGAGGCAGCAAGTTATGTAAAAAAATAAAAAAGTAAAAAGCCTATCAGGTAAGGATTCTGTATAAAGGAAGTGGCTGTTTTTCTCTTTCAGTCGGTTCTCACCAGTTTTTCGACATCCGCATCTGATTTTGTGTGTACACTACCTGGAATAAAATAAAAGTGCTTGAAGAGTCACACTTTGGCAACTTTTCCTTTGGCAGTTCAGCCCAGATAATGTTTTATTGCATCCTGCAGCTATGAGCATTCCCCATTGTTCCTGCTAGGCCAACCATTATGCAGATGAACCTTAAAATAATGATCCTTGCTATTGTAAAGGTCATAGCAGGCATTAAATGATCCATCTACCTTGTAATTGTCATTCCACTGAAACCTGTGGCCACTCCCCAGAGAAACCTCTTTGCTTTTTAACATATATATTGCTTTGTTACTAGTGTGACACCCAACACCAATTCTACCCAGATGAGTTTCTTTTACGGAACCCAGGCGGCAAACAGAAGAGCAGCATTTAGACGATCCAACTTTTATCTATTTGATGTATATTTAGACGTGGTAGAAAGATGAATAGAGTGGAGTGATTTATTTGCAAAACTAAGCCTAGTAGGTCAAGTCAGGGCTATCGCTTTCAGATAAGTACTGACTTCATCTTAAAAATGAAGAAAGAGGCCCTGGCTGGTTGGCTCAGTGGTAGAGTGTCGGCCTGGCATGCAGAGGTCCCAGGTTCAATTCCCGGCCAGGGCACACAGGAGAAGCGCCCATCTGCTTCTCCACCCCTCCCCCCCTCCTTCCTCTCTGTCTCTCTCTTCCCCTCCCACAACCAAGGCTCCATTGGAGCAAAGATGGCCCGGGCGCTGGGGATGGCTCCTTGGCCTCTGCCCCAGGCGCTAGAGTGGCTCTGGTCACAACAGAGCGACGCCCCGAAGGGGCAGAGCATCGCCTCCTGGTGGGCAGAGCGACGCCCCTGGTGGGTGTGCCAGGTGGATCCCGGTCGGGCGCATGCGGGAGTCTGTCTGACTGTCTCTCCCCGTTTCCAGCTTCAGAAAAAAAAAAAAAAAAAAATGAAGAAAGAATGAATTTTGTGACTTGACTAGATTGTATTTTAGGATGCACACAGTAGGCATTCTACAAATACATTGGTCACAGCCCAAGACATAGTTGGGTGACTTACATTCTATGATTCAGTTATGAATGGCTGTACTTACAATGGTCACCCTGTGACCTCATCTGTTGATTAGTATGAATAAATATGTTCTGCCTGCCTCAGATGGCACAACGAAAGTCAAAGGCATAATATGTGTGGACTTGGAGAATGTAACAGTGCCTCACATACACAGAGCTTGATTGCTATGTACTCTACGTATCTTTAAATGTATTTTTGGCTTTCTGTTTGAAATAGTGTGGCCTGATTTTGAGAGATAGGATATTGTATGTCTTTTTTTCTTCTTTTCCTAACAGTTTTTTATCATATTGCTAAACAGTTGGGATTTGATCAGAAAGGTCATCGCATGGGTCAATCTAAGGCAATAACAAATTTTCAGTCTCACTTCTTTTGTAAATAATCTGTACACATTAATAGCTGATATCCTTACAGAGCTGTTGTTAAAAATAAATGTGAAGATATTGTAAGGTCGGTGGATAATGGGGAAAGCTCAGGCCCAGGAACTTTGGCTAGGACCGCCCACAACCAAGCACACCAAAAGAAACTTCGCAGGAACTCTTTGGAAAAAAGAGACCATCTGCCAGCCAGTGATATTTCACCACGTCATATTAGTTTGACCACCCTAGGGGCCCTTTAAATATCTCCCACACGGGTCACCACTTGCGACTTCCCTGACCTTCATCTTTCTTGGAGTCCAGGGAACCTCGCCGGTAGGGATGCGTGCTCTGTACTCAATAAAACCTTTTACTATTCCACACTTCATGGCTCCGGCCCCTTCCTTCTTTCTTGGTGAGGAAAAATACCTTACAGATATCTGTCAAGGTAAAAAAAAAAGTTGCAAAATTGAAATTACTATCGACATGCAAACTAAGGTCATATAGGTTCTTAGAAGAATGAATGTTTTGTTATTTTCTTTTGCATTTGGGAGACACCAAAAATGAATATAAATAAACACATACATCTAAAACATAATTATGGTCTTCCAATAGGTTGTTTAAGTATCCATTAAAAATTATTTCATTACCAAATATCAATGTATTTGTCTAACTTGTTAATGATATTAAAATGTTTTGATCTTGTGTTAATTAGATTGTGAAGAGTCAATGATAGTATTTTTTTAACACATCCTTGTCTCCAAATATTTATTGAGCAGCTATCATACTCATGGCAGTATTCACTGCAGTCTTGGCAAATACAAATATACAGTACTCTCTGCCTATATTGTAGAGTTTAGAATTTAGAATTCAGCAGAAAAGATAAAACATGTTTGCCTGTACGTATAAATAAGAACTTGGAGGGAAGTAAAGAAAAAGTGCTTCAGGTTTATCGTGGAGGGCATTTAGGAGGAACATGTATGTTGAGTAGAATTTCCATGAGATCGGTAGACATTTTATGAATGTTGGCATTAGTGACAGCGGGTTTTCACCACGGTTAGTTACTGAGGTTTTATATAGCCTACCGGACAATGCCCGCCACAGCTCCTCAGCCCAAACCACTCCGGGACATACCTGATTGACAATTAACACCCTTGCCCATCTGGCGAAGTTTGCTCTGCCCACATGTATGGCTGGCCAGATGAGCCAGGGAGTTAATACCTCCCAGGAACAATATGCCACTAATCACTTCCCTAACACCTCTGGGTGGGGTAACTTGGAGGTATATGATTTAAACTGACTCCCAAAGTCCAGTCACCCACAGTGATAACTGGCTGGATAAAGCCTCCTTATTGGCTGCCTTCCCTTCCCTGCCCCTCTGCCCCATTCCTCTAACTGTGCTTTCTCCACCTCCCTGGAACGGACTTGAACTCAAATCCTTCTCTTCGAGTCAGCTGCTGGAAAACCTCAAAATGAACACGGGATAGTCCACTGACTGGAGATAGCACCTATCCGAAAGGTCTCACTCTGCCAAGATTGTAATAAAACCGTTGGCTTTGGAAACCTATTTCCTGTACTTTGTTCATTGATTGATTCCATGACTTTCACTTTGCCAGGCTCTGCTAAGTTTCTGGGGCTATGGAGATGAATAGGGGGGAGATTTACACAAATAAATTAGATGGAACTTGACACAAGGTACAGAAATTGAACCAAGAATGTAGAGCGAACACCTTCCCTTGCAGGTCACAGAAGGTTTCCTGGAGGGGACAGAATACTGGAGTTGAATCAGGAAAACTGAGCAGGTGTTGGGCCGATAGACAAGGGGGAAGGAAACTGCAGGCAGGAGGAACAGCAGGGGTAAAGGCAGGAAAGCATGAAACATCAAGATGCATTAAAGAAATGGTGGGCAATTTAGTGTGACTGCACGGAAGAGGCGAGGGGGTTGCTAGCATTTTGCTGGGTAAAGGAATTTGAACTTCTCCCTATAGGATCTACTTTGAGAAAAATTTCTTTGGTAGAAGTGAGCATGATGACTTGGAGTAGCGCCAAGTTGGAGGCAGAAGGACAAATTAAAAGGATGTTGTAATTATTTAAGCAAGAGATGGGGAGTCCTTGAACTCAGCAAAAGCATGGGGTGAAGGAGAAGGCTATGGAAGACTGAAGAGATAAGATCAGATGACACTTAGCTTATGAGGAATGAAAAAGGAGTTGGAATGACATTAACCAGAATAGAAAGTGCAGGAAAAGGAACATGGTCAATTTACAAGTATGTAGAGATTGAGAAAAGTCTTGAAAAGATATGTGTGGTTTCCAGAACCCAAACTGTCAATTCCCAGCTAGCAATGATTATGTCCCTAAGATTATTTCCCCAGGGTCATTTCTACTGCTAAACATATCCAGGAGCAAGTGAGCACTGCTTTCAATGGGAAAATAATCATTTTAAGCTACTAGGGTGCTATTTTTGTGTTTGAACAATTAATAAAAGACCAATTTGCATGCATTAAATAGCTAACAGATGGGTGATATTTAGTCTAATCCCAGAGTAGAAAATTTTATAAGACAATTAAGGAAAACAGCTATTAGATTAAATGCCTTGAAAATTAATGTTAACAACAGACCTCTTGCATTTCTAACAATTAATTTTTGCTAACTTGGTACTGACTCAGCAAATTACCATTTCAGCATCTCATTAGACAGGCAAACTACTATGTGTACAGAAAACATGGGTTTTTAGGGGATTAATTATTTTAATATAATGATGAATAGAATTATCATATATAACAATTCAAAAGTGAAATCAGAAAGCAATTTTTTTTGTGTGTGTGTGTGACAGAGACAGAGAGAGGAACAGATAGGAACAGACAGGAAGAGAGAGAGATGAGAAGCATCAATTCTCTGTTGTGACACCTTAGTTGTTCATTTATTGCTTTCTCATATGTTTCTTGATGGGGGTGGGGTGGGGCTACAGTAGACTGAAGGACCCCTTGCTCGAGCCAGTGACCTTGGGTTCAAGCTGGCGAGCCTCGCTCAAACCAGATGAGCCCCCACTCAAGCTGGTGACCTCAAGGTTTTGAACCTGGGTCCTCAGTGTTCCAGTCCGATGCTCTATCCACTGTGCCACTGCCTGGTCAGGCTCAAAAGGCAATTTTATACTTTATTTATTTATATAGTACGTAAAATTATTAGAAAATGTCACTTGACACAATTTATCTATTTTTTATTATTTTAAGTTTGGTAAGGTTCCTATGATGAAAACCCCAGGATTGTGTTAATGACTAAGCATTATCCTTGTACCAGTTGTTAATCAAAAATGTATTTTGACTATACAGAAAAATTATGTCATATTTGTTTTGACCATTTGAGACACTAAGGAGTGGTTGTCACAAAGAAGGAAGGAAGAAGGAAAGGAATAAATTAGTTCCACTTGTTATTTGTTTGTTTCTTGTAAAAGTAGCATAAGGAGTAAAGATCTCTGGTTATTTATGTGGTTTTGTTAATCTGAGTTCATAGTACGTTTCAGTTCACTTCACTTTAGCTAGAGATCAATACAGTGTACTGAGGTACCCAACCTAGAACCGGACAGAACCAGAACTGTTTGGCTATTATCAGTCTAAGTGCATTTGCTACACATTCTCTTTTATACATTTTAAGTGATTTTTGTCATGGAACTACTGAAAGATGTCTGAATTACATTCCCACATGTCCACCTTCATCCTCCACAAAAACCAAAGAAGCTCTCTTAGGAAGTCACTTTCAAATCAGTTGACTCTTGTTTCATGTTCTTCATCAGTAATTTAAATTAATAATTATAAATAGCTAGTGTTTTCTCCACTTGGTTAATTTGGTTTCTACCTTCAATTATGCCCCAAAAGAAATGGAATGATGACAGCTCTTGTCCAGTTGTCTTTCTATTTCTTTTTGAAGCAATTTGTGTGAGGTGGACTGACTTTAAATGAAACAGTTCCAGAATTATATTTTGTTACTTTCCTTCTTGTGTTTCATATCATTTTTGAGCGCTATGATCTCTGCTTCCAAGTTCCCTTGATAGAAGAGTCTCCAGGGATATCTCTTTTGATAGGATTTAATTATCTCACTTTGGAGAAAGCAGGCTCAGATTTGGGAGCCGGGGAGGGAGAACTTGAGGAAGAGGCCGTTGTCTTGCCACATGAACCCACTGCCATCAGGAGAGAGAGAGCCAGTGGCAAAGGCTAGCCCTCCTCAGCCCCAGAACATCGCTCACTTAGGAAACCAAAAGTATTGCTGCCAGTCTGCAAAATATATGAATACTTAAGAAATTCACTTTCGCCTGACCAGGCGGTGGTGCAGGGGATAGAGCATTGGACTGGGATGCCGAGGACCCAGGTTCGAGACCTCAAGGTCGCCAACTTGAGCGTGGACTCATCTGGTTTGAGCAAAGCTCACCAGCTTGGACCCAAAGTTGCCGGCTCGAGCAAGGGGTTACTCGGTCTGCTGAAGGCCTGCGGGCAAGGCACATGTGAGAAAGCAACCAATGAACAACTAAGATCTTACAACGAAAAACTAATGATTGATGCTTCTCATCTCTTCATTCCTGTCTGTCCCTGTCTATCCCATTCTCTGACTCTCTCTCTCTGTCTCTGTAAAAAAAAAAAAAAAAAAAAAAAAAGAAATTCACTTTCATTTTAATGTAAGTTTATATATTTTTCAATAATACTTTAAAGTATTATTTACTTTAGAAAAAAAAAAGAAAATTATAATGACTCATGATTCTGTTACCCAGATAACTCTGTTAACTTAAAAAATAAAAATCCAGGCTTGAACTGTTGTGGCACAGTGGATAAAGGGTCAACCTAGAATGCCGAGGTCGCTGGTTCTAAACCTTGGGCTTGCCAGGTCAAGTCACATACAGGAAACAACTACTATAAGTTGATGCTTTCTATTTCTCCCCCTCTTTCTCTATCTCCTTTCCTTCTAAAAATAAATAAACAAAATCTAAAAATAAATAAATAAATAAAAATAAAAATCCACAAGTATGTTAAAACATTTAAGCAGTACCAATAATAGGCCTCAATAATAAAAGGATGCTCTGGCTCTCAATTCATCAACTTTAGATATAATCTACTGATTCTCCATATAAAAAAAATGAAAATCTATACATTAACACAGTTTCTTTTTTTTAAAACAGGTATTGTTTTTTCAGTGAGAGTTGGGGAGGCAGAGAGACAGACTCCCACATGTGCCCCAACTGGGATCCACCCTGCAAGTCCACTATGGGGCGATGCTCTGCCCATCTGGGGCTGCTGCTTTGTTGCTCAGCAACCAAGCATTTTAGCACCTGAGACGAGGCCATGGAGCCACCCTCAGTGCCTGGGGTCAACTTTGTTGGAACCATTTGAGCCATGGCTGTGGGAGTGGGAGGTGGAAAGAGATAGAGAGAAAGGGGGGAGGGGTGGAGAAGCAGATGCCAGCTTCCCCTGTGTGCCCTGACAGGGAATCGAACCCAGGACTTCCACATGCCAGGCCAATGTTCTACTGCTGAGCCAACCGGCCAAGTCAACACATTTTCTCAGCTCTACTTTTCATCTCCTGATTTCCTATTGTCTTATTATTTATAAATGTTTGATAGTTAGAATATAAACTTTCTGAAATCATGTTTCCCACATAGATTTAATTTTGTGTGTAAAGAGGTTCAGTGTATCCACCTGTAGTCTTCAGGGCTTCTCCTAAGGTGGGTTTTATTAAGAAGAGTTAATGGGTTTCATGAGATTCATTTTATTTTTATTTAATGAATTAACTAACATTGACGTGCAGCTTTCCATATGTCAAACACTATTCTAAGTGCTTTACAAATGTTAAGTAATTTAATGATAAAACGTTATAATTCTTGGATCTTTGCAGGTAATTCAATTGTATTACATTTATATGCCCTCTTGGCTTATTTAAGATTTTTAATGTCAGCCCCTCCCCCCGTTATACAACCTCATCCCAAATAACTTGACATTTCTCCACTGCTTATGACAATAGATATTGCTGTGGAGAAGTCTGTGGCCAGTTTGGTTTTTACCCTAATTGTCACCTTGCTTCTTCTACTTGTATTCCTGAAGAAAATTATTCGTCTTGACCTCTGGAGTTGAAATATTAGCAGCATGTACCTATGTCTTTCAATGTTTATTAGTATATCTTAGAATGCACTATATAACACACTTGATTTGTTTACTTAAATCATTTTCATTTAGGTAACATTTTCTTTCTTTTTCTCTTTAGTGAAAGAAAGAGAGAAGGAGGGAGGGACAAGCAGATAAGAAGGGAGAGAGATGAGAAGCATCACACAGTTGTGGCACCTTAGTTGTTCATTGATTACTTTCTCTTGAACTGGAGGGAGGGGATTCAGCTGAGCCAGTGACCTCTTGCTCAAGCCAGCGACTTTGGACTCATACCAGCAACCTTGGGCTCAAACCAGCAACATTTGGGCTCAAGCCAGTGACCATGGGGTCATGTCTATGAACCTACATTCAAGCCAGAGACACCATACTCAAGCTGTTGAGCCTGTGCTCAAGCCAGCAACCTCGAGGTTTCGAACCTGGGTTCTTAGTGTCCCAGGCCAATGCTCTATCTACTGTGCCACTGACTGGTCAGGCGAGGTATAATATTCTTGTAGTATATATTTTAATCCCCTTCTCTCTTCCATTTGTTAGTAGTATTTGTCAGGTTCTTTATTTTTAATTAAAAATTTTTATTGAGGTATAATTGACCTATATAACATCATATTAGTTTCAGATATACTATCTAATGATTCAATATTTGTATATATTGCAAAATGATCACCGCAATAACTCTAGTTAACATCTGTCACCACATACATTTATACAAATTTTGTCTCTTATGATGAAGACCTTAAAAATCTACTCAGCAACTTTTAAATATGCAACACAGTGCTATTAACTGTAGTGACCATGTTTCACATTATATCCCCATGACTTCTTTATGAGAAGTATTTCCCATCTTCCCTGGGCTTTCTTCACACCCTCTGAATGCACACATCTTCAAATTGGAGACTCATGTCCACCCACGGTCTCTTCTCCATCTGTTTGAGGGAGGGTAGAAATGAGCATAGCATTTGGGAGGTGGAGGGGGTGGGGATGCCAAAGTCTCTAGTTTCTCTCTGTCACATTTCAAAGGTGTTGGGTTGAGGAGTGTGCCTTTCCCTTTATTAGATCCCTAATGATATATTTACTTTCTTTCCTTTTTTCCCTTATACTTTTCCCTTTTATTTATTTTTATTTATTTATTTTTTTAATAAATTTTTATTAATGGTAATGGGATGACATTAATAAATCAGGGTACATATATTCAAAGAAAACATGTCTAGGTTATTTTGTCATCAAATTATGTTGCAAACCCCTCGCCCAAAGTCAGATTGTCCTCCGCCACCCTCTATCTAGTTCTCTGTGCCCCTCCCCCTCCCCCTAACTCTCTCCCTCCCTCCCTCCCATGTCCTCCCTCCCCCCCCCCACCCTTGGTAACCACCACACTCTTGTCCATGTCTCTTAGTCTCATTTTTATGTTCCACCAATGTATGGAATCATGTAGTTCTTGTTTTTTTCTGATTTGCTTATTTCACTCCTTATAATGTTATCAAGATCCCACCATTTTGCTGTAAATGATCTGATGTCATCATTTCTTATGGCTGAGTAGTATTCCATAGTGTATATGTGCCACATCTTCTTTATCCAGTCTTCTATTGAAGGGCTTTTTGATTGTTTCCATGTCTTGGCCACTGTGAACAGTGCTGCAATGAACATGGGGCTACATGTGTCTTCACGTATCAATGTTTCTGAGGTTTTGGGGTATATACCCAGTAGAGGGATTGCTGGGTCATAAGGTAGTTCTATTTGCAGTTTTTTGAGGAACCACCATACTTTCCTCCATAATGGTTGTACTACTTTACAGTCCCACCAACAGTGAATGAGGGTTCCTTTTTCTCCACAGCCTCTCCAACATTTGCTATTACCCGTCTTGTTGATAATAGCTAATCTAACAGGAGTGAGGTGGTATCTCATTGTAGTTTTGATTTGCATTTCTCTAATAACTAATGAAGCTGAGCATCTTTTCATATATCTGTTGGCCATTTGTATCTCTTCCTGGGAGAAGTGTCTGTTCATGTCCTCTTCCCATTTTTTTATTGGATTGTTTGTTTGTTTGTTGTTGAGTTTTATGAGTTCTTTGTAAATTTTGGATATTAGGCCCTTATCTGAGCTGTCGTTTGAAAATATCAGTTCCCATATAGTTGGCTGTCTGTTTATTTTGATATCAGTTTCTCTTGCTGAGCAAAAACTTTTAATTCTGATGTAGTCCCATTCATTTATCTTTGCCTTCACTTCTCTTGCCATTGGAGTCAAGTTCATAAAATGTTCTTTAAAACCCAGGTTCATGATTTTAGTACCTATGTCTTCTTCTATGTACTTTATTGTTTCAGGTCTTATATTTAGGTCTTTGATCCATTTTGAATTAATTTTAGTACACGGGGACAGGCTGTAGTCGAGTTTCATTCTTTTGCATGTGGCTTTCCAGTTTTCCCAACACCATTTGTTGAAGAGGCTTTCTTTTCTCCATTGTGTGTTGTTGGCCCCTTTATCAAAGATTATTTGACCATATATATGTGGTTTTATTTCTGGGCTTTCTATTCTGTTCCATTGGTCTGAGTGTCTATTTTTTTGCCAATACCATGCTGTTTTGATTATCGTGGCCCTATAATATAGTTTAAAGTCAGGTATTGTAATGCCCCCAGCTTCATTCTTTTTCCTTAGGATTGTTTTGGCTATTCGGGGTTTTTTATAGTTCCATATAAATCTGATGATTTTTTGTTCCATTTCTTTAAAAAATCTCATAGGGATTTTGATGGGAATTGCATTAAATTTGTATATTGCTTTGGGTAATATGGCCATTTTGATTATATTTATTCTTCCTATCCAAGAACAAGGAATATTTTTCCATCTCATTGTATCTTTTTCGATTTCCCTTAACAATGCTTTGTAATTTTCATTATATAGGTCCTTTACGTTCTTTGTTATGTTTATTCCTAGGTATTTTTGTTGTTGTTGTTGCAATCGTGAAGGGGATTATTTTTTTGAGTTCGTTTTCTAATATTTCATTGTTGGCATATAGAAAGGCTATGGACTTTTGTATGTTAATTTTGTATCCTGCGACCTTACTGTATTGGTTTATTGTTTCTAATAATCTTTTTGTGGAGTCCTTCGGGTTTTCGATGTATAGGATCATATCATCAGCAAAAAGTGATAGCTTTACTTCTTCTTTTCCGATATGGATGCCTTTTATTTCTTTGTCTTGTCTGATTGCTCTGGCCAGAACTTCTAGCACCGCGTTGAATAAGAGTGGAGAGAGTGGACAACCCTGTCTTGTTCCTGATTTAAGGTAGAAAGTCCTCAGTTTTATGCCGTTTAATAGGATGTTGGCTGATGGTTTATCATATATGGCCTTTATCATGTTGAGATATTTTCCTTCTATACCCATTTTGTTGAGAGTCTTAAACATAAAATTGTGTTGTATTTTATCAAAAGCCTTTTCTGCATCTATTGATAAGATCATGTGGTTTTTGTTCTTTGTTTTGTTGATATGGTGTATTACGTTAACCGTTTTGCGTATGTTGAACCATCCTTGAGATTCTGGGATGAATCCCACTTGATCATGATGTATTATTTTTTTAATATGTTGTTGTATTCGGTTTGCCAGTATTTTGTTTAGTATTTTAGCATCTGTATTCATTAGAGATATTGGTCTGTAGTTTTCTTTCTTTGTGCCATCCTTGCCAGGTTTTGGTATGAGGGTTATGTTGGCCTCATAAAATGTGTTTGGAAGTATTGCTTCTTCTTCAATTTTTTGGAAGACTTTGAGTAGAATAGGAACCAAGTCTTCTTTGAATGCTTGATAGAATTCACTAGTATAACCGTCTGGGCCTGGACTTTTATTTTTGGGGAGATTTTTAATAGTTTTTTCTATTTCCTCCCTGCTGATTGGTCTGTTTAGGCTTTCTGCTTCTTCATGACTCAGTCTAGGAAGGTTGTATTGTTCTAGGAATTTATCCACTTCTTCTAGATTGTTGTATTTGGTGGCATATAATTTTTCATAGTATTCTACAATAATTCTTTGTATTTCTATGATGTCTGTGGTGATCTCTCCTCTTTCATTTTGGATTTTATTTATTTGAGTCCTGTGTCTTTTTTCCTTGGTGAGTCTTGCCAAGGGTTTGTCAATTTTGTTGATCTTTTCAAAGAACCAGCTCCTTGTTTTATTGATTTTTTCTATAGTTTTTCTGTTCTCTATTTCATTTATTTCTGCTCTGATTTTTATTATCTCCTTTCTTCGGCTGGTTTTGGGTTGTCTTTGTTCTTCTTTTTCTAGTTCCTTAAGGTGTGAAGTTAAGTGGTTTACTTCGGCTTTCTCTTGTTTGTTCATATAGGCCTGAAGTGATATGAACTTTCCTCTTATTACTGCTTTTGCTGCATCCCAGAGATTCTGATATGTCGTATTTTCATTTTCATTTGTCTGTATATATCTTTTGATTTCTGCGCTTATTTCTTCTTTGACCCATTCATTTTTTAGAAGTATGTTGTTTAGTTTCCACATTTTTGTGGGTTTTTCCCCCTCTTTTTTGCAGTTGAATTCTAGTTTCAAGGCTTTATGATCAGAAAATATGCTTGGTACAATTTCAATTTTTCTAAATTTGCTGATATTGTCTTTGTGGCCCAACATATGGTCAATTCTTGAGAATGTTCCATGTACACTAGAGAAAAATGTATACTCTGTCGCTTTGGGATGAAGTGTCCTGTAGATGTCTATCATATCCAGGTGTTCTAGTATTTCGTTTAAGGCCACTATATCTTTATTGATTCTCTGTTTGGATGACCGATCTAGAGCCGTCAGCGGTGTATGGTGTATTGAGGTCTCCAAGTATGATTGTATTTTTGTTAGTTTTTGTTTTAAGGTCAATAAGTAGCTGTCTTATATATTTTGGTGCTCCTTGGTTTGGTGCATATATATTAAGGATTGTTATGTCTTCTTGATTCAACTTCCCCTTAATCATTATGAAATGACCATTTTTGTCTCTGAGTACTTTTTCTGTCTTGTAGTCAGCATTATTAGATATGAGTATTGCTACACCTGCTTTTTTTTGGGTGTTGTTTGCTTGGAGTATTGTTTTCCAGCCTTTCACTTTGAATTTGTTTTTATCCTTGTTGCTTAGATGTGTTTCTTGTAGGCAGCATATAGTTGGATTTTCTTTTTTAATCCATTCTGCTACTCTATGTCTTTTTATTGGTAAGTTTAATCCATTTACATTTAGTGTAATTATTGACACTTGTGGGTTCCCTACTGCCATTTTATAAATTGCTTTCTGTTAGTTTTGTATCTAGTTTGATTCTTCTCTTTTGTTTTTCTATCATTTGTTTTTGTTTGTTTGTGTTCCATACTTCTTTCCTCTGTTGCTACCTTTTTTAAGTCAAGTGTTTTTGTGGTGGTTTTTTTAAGGGTGGTTACCATTAAGTAATGAAAAGGGTACCTACCATATTCATTGTAGTACCCTATCTTATAAGTATTTCTGCACTTCATCATCCTTTGCTACTGTTAATCTCCATCCTCTCCCCCCTTTTTTTCCTTTGTTGTCACAGTTTAAGTTTGGTTTTATTGTGTTCTTGGTGGAGCTGTTACTTGTGGTGTTGTTTTCTTTTGTTCTTTGAATCTGGTTGGAAAACCCCCTTTAGTATTTCCTGGAGTGGGGGCTTTCTGTTGATAAATTCTCTCATCTTTTCTGTATTTGTGAATGTTTTTATATCTCCTTCATACTTGAAGGATAGCTTTGATGGGTATAGTATTCTTGGCTGAAAGTTCCTCTCTTTCAGGGCTTTAAATATTGGGGTCCACTCTCTTCTAGCTTGTAGAGTTTCTGCTGAGAAATCTGATGATAATCTAATAGGCCTTCCTTTATATGTTGTACTCTTCTTTTCCCTGGCTGCCTTGAGAATTTTTTCTTTGTCATTGGTTTGTGTCATCTTTATTATGATGTGCCTTGGAGTGGGTTTGTTGGGGTTAAGAAAACTTGGTGTTCTGTTTGCTTCTTGAATTTGAGGCTTTAGTTCCTTCCACAGGCTTGGGAAGTTCTCGTCTATTATTTGTTTGAGTATATTCTCCATTCCATTTTCTTTCTCTTCTCCCTCTGATATACCTATTATTCTTATGTTATTCTTTCTGATGGAGTCAGACAATTCCTGTAGGGCTTTCTCATTTTTTATTATTTTTGAGTCTCTTTCTTCTTCTCTCTGTTGTGCCTCAAGTTGTTTGTCTTCTATTTCACTAATCCTATCTTCAATCTGGGCTGTTCTGTTAGCTAAGCTTGTTACCTCGTTTTTCAGCTCGTGAATTGAGTTTTTCATTTCTGTTTGATTTGTTTTTATAGTTTCAATTTCCTTGGTAATATATTCTTTGTGTTCATTGAGTTGTTTTCTGATCTCCCTATATTGCCTTTCTGTGTTTTCTTGTATATGTCTGAGTATTTTTAAGATTTCTATTTTAAATTCTCTGTCATTTAGCTCCAAGGCTTCCAATATGTTAAGTCTTTTCTCCATAGATTTTTCCACATCTATTTGTGTTACCTCTCTTTCTTTAGTATCCATAATATTCGATTTCCTCTTTCTTATCGGCATCTGAGGGTGGTCTTATTGATAGCACGCAGGCGCACTCCCTCGCGGCTTGAATGAGCGTCGCTGCGGTAGCTTCCTCCACACCCTCGTCTCTCAGATTCAAGTGATAACAGTCCTTTTGCTTTCAGTTTGTGTGGAACTCCGGAATGCTCCGAGGATAAATTTTTCTGTTTCTAGTTGATAAATTTGTTGTGATTTAGGGGAGAGCTGTCGGACGCGCTTCTCACGGCGCCATTTCCGTGACGTCACTCCACAATCACTTTTCCCTTTTAAAGATAAATATTGTTCTGTTTCCCTCTGCATTGTACTTTGGTCAATGCATATCAACTATTCATTTACTAGTTGCTATTTGTATGTGTTTTAGCTAGCTTATTTAAAAGCAGATGCTCCCATGCAATAATAGACCTATAATCACACAAGGTCCCTTGACAATAAATGCCTTCTCCAAGGCCACTAGATGATTATGCTGAAACCAGGACTCATCTGACTTGTTCAGTTGCAGTGACTAGAGAAATTATGTTGATGAATTAATAAGAATATTAGAAGCAGACAATAGCATACCTGATAGCCATATTTACCGAACACCTACAATGTGCCAGTCACTCTTTTAAACACTGTTTAAATTAATTCAATTGATTCTCACAAGAACATTATGAAGTAATTATCTGTATTTTATTGAGGAAAAATAAGAAGCACAGGATGGTAAAGGAATTTGTCCGAAGCTACCCAGTTCCAAGTAGTGAAAATAGGATTCAAATCTTGGAGGTTCAATTCTAGAAGTGGTGATCGTAACCCTCACCTTACTCTGCCTAAACCACAAGTCTGAGTCTTGTTAAGATCTCTATATTGCATATGTGGACTTTAAAAGAAGTTTGATTGCCCTACGAAGGCTGAGCTTTCTAATTAAGTCGACTCTGTCAACTCTACCCATCCATTCCATTACTCCATGTACAATACTCCTAATGGCTGGGTTTATTCAAGATCTTGTTGAATTGTTGGATGATCTGATTTCATACCAGCTCAACCGTAATCAATAAAAAAAATTCATTGATACTCCTTTAAGATTTTTGTCTGCACATTTAGAGGCTGTCACAGAAATGTATCAGTGAACTGTTGTGTGGCAGTGGGCTGTCGTTTTTCTGCTCATGTCATGGTGAGAGAAGAAAGAGCAAATCTGGCAGCTAGCCATGTAATTAGAATTAACCTTGGCCATGAAGGCGCTACAGATGAACCAGCCTGATCACTCCAGTATTTACCTGTCTCCATGTGGAATTCCTGCCTTAGACCATGGCACAGAAGGAAATGCTCTTTTTTTTTTTTTTTTGAAATTTTTCTCTGTATACCAATCAAATTATTCCCTTAGGACACATCATAAAAAAATATCACTGAATACTCTAATTGTGGCATTCACCAGAGCTATTTTTTAAAAGGCAACATTGGTCACACACTCAGATTTTAATCAAAAACAGAATTCTGGTGAGTTGAGTGGTTTTTCCAATATTTTTCAACTTAAAACTTTTGATAGTCACTGGCCCCATAAATTGAACCTGTTTTCAAAAGATTTGAACTAAATTAGTTCAGCATTATACAGCTAAGTTAAAATAGAAAACCTGCATTTTCCTCTGACAACACACACACACACACGCCACCAGCACCACCACCACCACACACACCCACATACACACACCAACATCACCTTACCAAAATACTTTTGTTTCCCTCCACCAAGTATTACTCAAAAGTATCTGAAAGTTTAAAATTCAAACTTGGCAGTTGTAGAATCCTCCCAGGGGAGGAAATTCAGGAGAATTTAAAGAAAATTGGCTTAGCAATGTGTTTTGAATATAGTCAACAGAACATTTTCTATTTGGGTACAACTACATCAATGAAACTTGAGTCAGTGAAAGTCCTGTCTGAAGCCATTTAGAAGGTTGTCAGAGCTAAGGGAGGTGATAGAAGAATACCAGTTGGAACAGAGAACTGCCTTAAGGAAAGACTCTATTTCCTTCCATTTCCTGCTGTAGATAAATGAGGACCAAACAGAAAACCATAAGGTCATTCCAGCACATAAATACCAACCTGCCATGCCAGCTATCATGTATACATTGTGGCTGTTGCTGCTGGTTCATTGTGATGGCTTCAACGCGTGACTGCAAATACATTGACACTTTTGATCCTCCTCCCGCATTGCTGGATTCAAGTGGGCTTGTCAACTGCTTCGAACAGGAGATTACAGAGGAAGTTACACTAAGTGACTCCTGAGGCCAAATCACAAAAGGCTAAGTAGCTTCCACCTTGTTCAATGAAATGCTCACTCCCAAAGCCCTGAATCACCAAGCAATAACCCTGCCTACCCTGACGCTATCACAGTGAAGAGGAAGGCAGAGCTTACTAGTTAAGAATACAGACATTAGAACCAGAGTGCTTTGGTTCAAATCCTGGTTCTACCAACTATGAGCTGTGTAACCTCAGAGCAGTTACTTAATCTCTCTGTTCCTCAGTTTTATTTATTTATTTATTTATTTATTTATTTATAAAATGAGGAGAAATAATAGGTGCATACCACCCATCCTCTGAACAAGATCTTACACAGTTGTTTAAAGAGTCAAATGGGTTATTAGCTTAGAATAGTGCTAGCAAATAATAGAAATTAAAGTATTGGTTAAATAAAGCAATGCATATGCTTTTAAATGTGCCTTGCAGGTTTAGAAACAGACTACGCTCAATACAGTTCAAAAGCAAATTATTCTGCATTTTGGATTTCAGAGGACAGAGTCCCGTGGCAGCAAGTGAAAGGTTGTTTAAAGCTCAGATGAGCTTGAGCAATTCAGACCAAAGAAAACGCTGGTGTCTGAAAAGCAGAGATTCTTCTGAAAAAAAGCTTTTCTGCTCATATTTCCCTTTCTACGTTCTGGGCTGACGTTGGCTGCATTGACATCATTGAAGCAAGCGTTTCTCTCCTCGTGTTCTAGCACCGAGTTAGATATTTGAACTTATAAAATTCACAAGTCTAAAATAGTTACCAGCATGTACTCCCCAGCTCTGCAGCTCGCCTCACCCTGTGAGGGGTGAGGTTATAAAAATGAATGAAATCATCATTCCTGTTTACTGGATAATCCCAAAGCTAAAATTAAAAAAAAAAAAAAGAGGAGCAGGGGAGAGAGCAAAGAACATTTAAGGAGAAATGAAGATATATGAGTAAGGAGAGACCTAACCAAAGAGCTTGCAGAGTCGATTACTGGCAAATGCATCACAGCCCGATCATCCGTGGTTTTTCCTCATTCATTTTTTAAATAAAAATAAGTGAAAAAGGGAGCTAAAAGTTGCTCGTCAAAGTCCACTTAAGATATAGGTCAATTAGCTAATGCAATGTACAAATATACTGTCTTCAGAGATGCCAGGAGTGCTACTCATTAGCTAGGCTGCAATACTTCCCACGTTCTGCTTGGGAAGCTTCATTTCCCAGGCTCTCTTGCATGCTGATTTCCTGGTAGTTTCGGCCAAAGGGAGGCTCTGATGGAAGACTGGGGAGTGAAGATGGGAGAAGCCAGGATTTCTACTCTTTTTGCTGCAAACTACATCATCTCCTCTGTGATTTCAGCTTTCATTGGGAATCCTCACCATCCTTGTAGCTTCCAATCGATGCACCCAGATTCAGGGCCCGGTAACCACATTTCCTCCTGCTGACCTTAGGGGTGGTATCGGCTTCTCACTGTTACTATCCTCCGGATTGCCTCCTCATACCCTGTAGGGCTTTTTTTTTTTTTTTTAATTCATTTTAGAGAGGAGAGAGAGAGAGAAGGGGGGAGGAGCTGGAAGCATCAACTCCCATATGCGCCTTGACCAGGCAAGCCCAGGGTTTCAAACCGGCGACCTCAGCATTACCAGGTCGACGCTTTGTCCACTGGGCCACCACAAGTCAGGCCCCCCTATAGGTCTTTTTATTTCCTCCTGACTGGGTCCCTCTGTTCATTCCCTTCTGTTTGACACACCTAGTGTGAGTCCAGTTTTCCTGACTGGGCCTTTGGCGATACCCATAAGAAGTTTAAAAAAAAATTAGTTCTAATCTGAAATATACAGGAGCAGTGTTGTTTCACTGACCTGACATTTTGTAAACCAGGAGTTACCTATATTAAAGATACTATGACGCACATGCTAATTTTTTTTTCTCCCGAGTTCACTGATCTCTTGTGATACACTAGGAATAATTCTAGTTGCTGACTTAGCAGACATGAGAGTTGAATTGCTCAAGAGAATGAATTACCTACTCAGATGCAATCAAATTTGCTCTAATTCAGCCTCCTATGGGCTCCTCACTGCCCATTCTCTGCTTTTGTCATACCAGCCGTGCTGCCCGTCAAACTCACGCATGGCACAGGATGCATAGGAACCCATCAGCCATTAGAAAAAGCTTCTCTCGCTGCTGTGATTTAACAGATAATTAATCTTTAACACTGATGACTCTTTCCTCAATTATTATTTTTATTGACCTCAGGACCACCAAGACATGATAGGAACCATTCACCATAAAACATTTTATTTGCTTTCCCGTTCCCAATGAGGGGAGACTGGACATAGAATTCGAGTGCCAGGCTCTATCAGAAACAGTCAGCACACCCCCAGGGATGCAGATCCTGGTAGAAAAGACGGGCCTGCAGCCTGAGCCAACTGTTTGCACGGAAGCTTTATTGCCGCTGCAGACTGAGCACACATGAAAAGGTCTTCTGTGCTCCGTTTCTGGATGGGGCTGATTGCATCACCAGGAATTCCTGTCTTCTCACACACAGTGACCAACACGCCTTAATAAGCATTTGCCTTTTTATTTTCGGGTCAATAACGTCATGCTCTCTGTTCATTATGAAACCATTAAAAAAAATTTTTTTTAAACAGCGGGAAAGACAATAAAATAATAATTCCAATGCTGTGACTCTGATATGCCATGGGCACAAGTAATCAGCCAACGTAACTCCGTGCTAACGATGGGCGATGTTCAGGTTTATGTACAGCAGAGTTTCCGAGGCCCTGGGTCTGGCAAGAAGGGCTGTTGTCAGGGGAAGGAGGTTGTGGATCCTTCCATGAGGTAGATACTCTTGGATGGGGCGGGCCATTGGCCCCGTGCTGTCAAGGGCAGCATCCTCTTAGCAAAGGGGTCAAAGGTTCAATATTAATGCCCTTGGGTTGGAAACATTGACAGCAGAACCTGAGGAAAGCAGTTGTGGCAAACAGGATACAGACCATCTCAGAAAGCCAGAGGATGTGAGTCCAGCCAGCAGGTCAACCTCAGAACTGTAACAGCCCCAATCAGACTGTGCAGAGGTAGAGGGAGAACTGAGACAGGCAACAGACTGGCTCATGGGCTGTAACTGGGCTGGCCCAACAGGGAGCTAAGCTGAGAGGAAGGCTGCTTCTGAAGGACTGTCCTTCTGCCCAGTCCCCTGATCTACTTCAGAGCTATTCTGTTTCCTTAAGGCCCTCAAATACCATAAGGCTGTTCAGTATCCTTGCTAAGGGCAAGAGTCACAGAGCTGCTCTGAAATGTCTTCAAGCACTGAAGGATATCTAGTGGCATACCCAGCTCTTTATGCTGATCCCTCGTTTGATGAGCCTTTATTCATACAATGGTAGGCAATCATTTAGATGAATTTTCTCACCAGATAAATGAAATGTTGTAATCCTAACATTCTTCTTAGTGTTTAGCACACATTTTCTCCATGAGATCCAGGTAAGTGCTTACAAATCAGCACCTGGGAAATGCTTACAAAGATCATAGGAGCCAGAAATTTTCCATGGCAGTGCCTAGATGACATTGAATCAGAGAAAAATTATTTGGTGAGATAGAAGTATAGTGAGGGAGATATTTTCATACTCTAATAGCAAAATGTGCAACGAGGGAGCTAAATCATTTAAACAAAGACTAGATATCAAGGAAAGATATTCTTAGACAACTGTGTAGTGTGTGTGTGTCTGTGTGTGTGTTTGTGTGTCTGTGTGTGTGTGTGTCTGTGTGTCTGTGCATTGGGATGATGAGGAAGAGATGACTCTGACAGGTAGCAAGAAGGTGATCAGGAGCCAGAATTGCCCACAAAAGCAACTGAGTACCTTCTTAGTGGCTTCTAGAACATTCTACAGTTTTTGAAATTTTATCATTGTTGAAAGAAATTGGAGCAATATCCATCTTCTCCTCACTCCATTTAAAACTCTGACCAGTGGCAGAGTTTTATTCAAGGACTCATTGAGTCCAGCAGCTGCTAACTGGTGGCTCATTGGCAATTTCTAGTTAAAAACACATTAGATTTGGCCTGTAAAATACTTTTTAACTTTTTCAAACTTAAAAATATCTAAAATCTAAATGTCTAAAATTTGGAAAATTTCTCTTAAAAACCTAGAATTTTTTCTTTTCAAAGAGAGAGGAGATTTGACAACACTAGGTATGCTTTATTGCCATATAGCATCAGTGTGTTGGGCCAAAGCAGTGGGGTAGCCCTCCAGATGGGATATCTGCTCTCTGGTTTTCCACAGACACCACTACTCCCTATTGTCTCTTTGGCTTTTGTTACCATTTATCATTACATTCACAGTAATGTTCTTCTTAACAGAATAAGTAAAATATATCTTGCATGAACATTTCTATCACATGTAGGAAACAGAGATAAGCTCAGAGCATCAGTGCAGGCCAAGGAATGTTTTCCTATACCTGTTTTACTTCATCGATGTACATTACCTTCATGGCTTCTGTAAGCATTTGAGTTCACTCCCAGAAGGGTGCAAATGACAGTGAGTTTGACAGTGGTCAATCTGTGGTGCAAACCTAATCCCTTAGGAAAGTATCATTATTTCTCTTCTTCTTTTGTAGATAGCCATGTGGATATGAACATCAAAAATGTATGAAGAGACCAGGGTCGGGAATCTATCTGCTCAAATCATTAGCAATAATTTGAATCGGCAAACCTGCTCTTGCATTTTTTTGTAAGAGATGATTCCTGGAAATAGCTTTTAAAGGGTAAATGATACCATTCTTAATGAACTGTGTGAAGACCACAGAATTTTGCATAAACAGGGGTTTGAGGAAAGAGTCAATCACCTCTTAGAAAATGTGTCAGGCCCAGAGAGACCAGGTGAAAGGGAGGCTGTTCCCGTCGGTCAGGCTGTTCCCCAGCACCCAGGGACACACACTGCCTCAGTAAATGAGACTTTTTAAGTGGCTCTCACAGACCAATAAAATGTTCCTTTAAAAGAAAAAAAAAGAATATATGGAAATATTATACTGGGAACTCTGACATTTTAGGTTCCACATATTTCTTTAAAAGAGATAGTTTAAAGGGGAGGAGAATGCTATTAGAATGGAACGACTAAAGAATCCTAAAATATGAAACGTATGCATGCATAGACAATAGCAATGATATCTACCAAGAGATACGTGTTCAAAGAAAAACAAAATAAGAGTAAAGGCAAATACTGGATAGGACCCATGATGGGATAATATATATAAGTCAATTGGCTAACATGGGTCCTTCCTCTCTAGGGGTTTTGGGGGAACTTTAAAATTACAGTATAATAGGCATTCTGTCGATATTAGGTCTGAATATTGTTTTCAATGCATCACATCTAATTTAAAGTGTAATTAAACCCAAGAACCCAACACACTTGCTCACACTGAGATCTTCCCTCCACTCCTGACAATTATATTTTTGTACAATTGCTTAGTTTACCTCTTCTACAGGAAAAAAGAGGCTAGAGGTGGAGCCCATAGATTGAATATAAAATTGAAAATTCAAATGTTGGTTGGTTATTTCTGTTTGTTTCCACACCCATCCAACCCCGCCCCATCTCCCAGTCCCTTTTCCTCGGCTCCATCTTGCTTTGTGTCTCACAAGGGGCAATGCATGGATGGAACCCTCATTCCTTGTGTCATCTGGCTGCTGACTGCTGGCAGGTACTGGCGAGAGATTGGAGGTCAGGAGAGAGAGATGGAAAAGTCACAGGATTTATTCTCCACTCTCTTCCTGCTAGGCCTCACATTTGAGAGTGATAGATTCCTGTACCTATGCTATCGCTCCTATGTGGGTGCCCCTCTTGGCGATACTGCTCCCTTCCATTGCACCTTCAGAATCGAGATGAGAACAGTTCTTTCTGTTGATGCATCCTGGATGTCTCAATCTCTATCACTTCCCTTACATATCCAACTATCTTTAATCTTCTGCAGATGATACCAGCATTAACTCTCTGAAATCAAACCCTGTATGTGGGCTACCTGCTCCTGCTGAAACCCTGAAAAGTATAATTTTACTTGCTAGAAGTCCTGGATAACTAAATGTTTGTAGCATTATGATAAAAAAAATAATGATCATTCTGATAATGAGATTGAGAGCTCTGAACGCCAGGCAGTATAGTTTATATGCATGGCCTCATTTAAGCCTCACGTTCACCCCAGAGGGTAGACATTTTTTTATTTTAATGGGATGACATTAATAAATCAGGGTACATATGTTCAAAGAAAACATCTCCAGGTTATTTTGTCATTCTATTACGTTGCATACCTGTCACCCAAAGTCAAATTGTCCTCCGTCACCTTCTATCTGGTTTTCTTTGTGCCCCTCCCCTCCCCCCTCTCACTCCCTACCCCCCCCCGTAACCACCACACTCTTGTCCATGTCTCTTAGTCTCATTTTTATGTCCCATCTATGTATGGAATCATGCAGTTCTTAGTTTTTTTCTGATTTACTTATTTCACTCCGTATAATATTATCAAGATCCATCCATTTTGTTGTAAATGATCTGATGTCATCATTTCTTATGGCTGAGTAGTATTCCATAGTATATATGTACCACAACTTCTTTATCATCTTTATTAGCTATTAGAGAAATGCAAATCAAAACTACAATGAGATACCACCTCACACCTGTTAGATTAGCTACTATCAACAAGACAGGTAATAACAAGTGTTGGAGAGGCTGTGGAGAAAAAGGAACCCTCATCCACTGTTGGTGGGAATGTAAAGTAGTACAACCACTATGGAAGAAAGTATGGTGGTTCCTCAAAAAATTGAAAATAGAACTACCATATGATCCAGCAATCCCTCTATTGGGAATATACCCACATAACTCAAAAACACTGGTACATAAAGACACATGCAGCCCCATGTTCATTGCAGAATTGTTCACAGTGGCCAAGACATGGAAACAGCCAAAAAGCCCTTGAATAGACATTGCTTTTATCATCACTATTTTGCAAATAGGGAAATTGAAACTTAGAGAGATTACATAATTGTTCACTGTTCCACAACAGGTAAGGGACAGACCTGAGCCTCAAACTTACATCTCTCTAAAGCTATTATAAAAAGACAGGGTGAAGAAAAGAGCTGTCTGAAACCTGGGAGGGCTGCTGCAGAAGAAGTTTGGGCTTTCTGTAAGCACCAAGGGCAGGATCACTCCTCAAGGATAAACGCAGAGAGATGCTGATCAGTGTTTAACAATGGATTCTCCGTGTGGGGCTGATAAAGAAGACCTTATTTGCAGCTTCTGTCAATTTCTGTGGTATAAACACACCCACCATCTTAATTTTAAGGTGCCCAGTTGAGGTCACTAAGTGTGGAATTGGGAACAGAAGTGCACAGTCAGCTCTCCAGTAGGTGCACGTAGGTATGGACCAGCTCCAGTACACCCCTGGGTAGAAATCTAGAGGAAATGGATTTTGTCAAAGCAAGAGGAAGAGCTATCCACAATGGCCATCAGCTGCCCTGTGAAGGAATTGGGCCATTCAGTTTTATAAGTCACCAGAAGCCCCACGAGCTGTTGTGGATCTTGTAGATGGAACTCTGTATTGATAGGACTTAATTCCAAGATTCTTATCCCAACTTCAGAGTGCTATGTGACCTTGAACAAAATATTAAACCACTCTGATTCTTTGTTTTCTCATCTCTGTAAACTGGAGATGATACCTCTTCCTATTGGTTCATGATTAGATACACTTTCCAAATCTCTCCCTCTAATAGTCCCATTCATTTCTTTCCTACTAAGGGCAAAAACAAATATGTATATAGGAATCATTTATAAGCAAATTTGGTTACAGGATTAACATCCAAGATTCAAGATTCCTATTTCATGGTATAACCTATGTTACATATATATTACACACACACACACACACACACACACACACACACACACACACTTTGAGCTGTATTAAAATGTGGTTCTTCTGAAATTAGCTGGAAATTAAAAAGAAAAGAGAGAGGGAAGTCTACCAGAATCTTGACCACTAAATCTAACTAAGGGCCGTGGAACCTTTTTGAGATACTCATATCAGAAGTCCAGCCAGCTGGCATGTGCTTTGTAACCCTGCCTCCAGTGTAGCATTATCAGAGGAAACAAACGAACGACCTGCCAAATTGGTTTTGGACACCCCAACTCACCCTGGCACAGCACAGTTAAATGTTAAAGAAGAAGAAAAATAGAGGTCACCATTCCAAGTCCTGAGTTACTTGAAGGGGCCAAATCAGTATGTGACTCTAGAGCTTGCTGGCCCGTAGAAAAAAGCTGCCAAAATCCTCTGGAGAAGACAAATCCCTTTCTTACTCGTTTTTCTAAGAGCCCTTCTGGAAGGGGAGATGTCTGAACTTTAATCACTCATGTAGGAGCAGAGCTGAATGCCACCTGCCTCATCGGTACTTAGGGCCCCTCCCTTTAGTCATAGTGGGCTTAACAGATAGAAAGACAGAGAGTTGTTAACTAGCCCAGCCTCAAAGAAGATTATGCTGTGAAGGGACCAAGCTAGACGTCATGAGTTTAATTTCAAAAGAGTTATTATTATACTGAAAAAGTTATTAAATTTATTTCCAAGGTCACCACCTAATTTAGGATAATGCTTGATTTCAGAAAGGCTAAGTAAAAGGGATTGGTCAATTCCAGAACAAACTAGAGACCCATGAAGCTGTTCAAGTTTTATCCTCCTAGAAGGCTGGGCGATTGAGTCCTTTCCAAAAAGGGCATGGAGGAACAAGTGGTCTTTTTTAGCAGCTGCACAGTGACAGACACTTTTCTATGTTTTCTGATCGAATCCTCACTGTATAACTCTATTCTTCTCTTTGTGGATATGTGGACATTGAGGCTCAGAGTCATAAAATAACTTTTTAAGATTATAAAGAACCAAACTGGTAGGTGTGAGACTCAGACCCAGCTTTAACTCCAAGAAACTTTCTTTCTTACCTTTTTTATTTTTAAACCACATTACTCAACTTCTTGCCCTATTTAACTTCTTGAGGCTTGAGTGATTTTATTCAATATCAGGCATCTAGGCTAAAGCTCTTGAGCATCATAATGATTGGGCCCAAAGGGCAAAGTCTAATTTAATTGGGGCATAGCCCATATCCATCTGAACTCAGTCTTGTGGGTTTGTGTGGGTGCACACGGCCTGCTGAGCTGGACTCCATTCTCAAGGAACTGTGCTTCCAGTTGGGAAGACAGGATAACACAGGAGTCACACTTAGCATAACACTACCCAGTGGCTAATTGAGTGTAAATGGGTGGCTCCATTTGTAGGTTCAACAAGAGCTCAACAAAAGAAAAAGTCCACATGGGTGGGTAAAGAAGGTGATGTGGGGATATCATTATAGAAAAGATCATCTTGGCCCTGGCTGGGTGGCTCAGTGGACAAAGTGTCAACCCAGCTCAATAGAAGTCACAGGTTTGACCCCAGGTTAGGGCACATACAAGAAGCAATCAGTGAGTGCACAAGTAAATGGAACAACTAACTGGAGTAACAAGTTGATCTCTCTCTCAAATCAATGGAGAAATTAGAAAAGATCGTCTTTATAGAGGGAAGACTGGATGGTCAGGTTAGCTCTTGTTAGGTTAAGGAATGGTTGGAAATTAAAGCACAGAAGTGGAAATTAATGAGTGTGGAATATGCAAAGTAAAATTACAGTGTAATATCACTACATGCCCTCCAGAAGAACTAAAATAAGTACTGGTCATATCAAGTACTAACAAGGATGTGCAGCATCTGGAACTCTTGTGCATTACTGGTGGGAATATCAATTGGTTATAGCCACTTTAGAAACCTGTTTTGCTTCTACTAAAAATAATCACAAGCATACCCCATATACAGCAATTCCTCTCTTAGAAATGAGCCCTGCAAAGCTGTGGGCATGTGTCTACCAAAAGATATGTATTAGAATGTTTGTAACGTCACTACTCATAATAGCCCAATTGAAAATTGCCTGACTACCCATCGACAGTAGAGTAGACATATAGTTTTTGGTATACTCACACAGTGACATATTAATACCAAAGAAAGTAAACATTCTACCACTACACACAAACACAAGGATGAATCTCAAACATAATATTGAGTGAAATAAGCCATACATAAAAGAATACATTCTATATGATTCCATTCATAAAAATTTCAAAAATAGGTGAAATTATTTATGGTACTAGGATTTAATAGTTATTCTTGGGAAGATAGTGACTGGGTGGAGATAAGAGGGGGGCTTCTAGGATGTTATTGATGTTTTATTTCACAAATGCGTTCAGTTTGTGAAAATTTACCACCTGTGCACTTATAGTAAGTGCAACTCTTCTTATGCAGATGATATGTAAATAAAAGTTTAAAATTTTAATATAGAGTAGGTGACAGTTTAGACTAGAATGGATTTCTCTCTAATCCTCAACAATGTCTTGTTGCATCATGTTAAATGGAAAGGGAGGCTGGCTTTGCAGAAAGATGTTCTGCATCTTTGCAATCCTCACAGCCATGATGATGTTCATGCTGGGTTACGAAAAATCTAGCAATGCCTTCAGATAAATTGTATATGCAGATATAAGAAGAAAAGTCACTTCCTCTTATACTGCTCCCCCCACCCCGCCTTCTTCCTCCCAATTATCCAACCCCCAATCAGACTCCTGCTAAGTATTAGTTGACCTCCTAAATCATTACATCTTGATCTAAACCTAATAGGAAGGAATGTTTGCTTTTGTATCTGGGTTCAAAGTACAGACTACAGTAGTTGGCTTTTAAGTTTATGTTATAGGCTTAATTCTCTTGCTTGAAACGAAATGAGGGATACATTAAGACTGTGAAAGGGAAAAGAAATGATTGATGAACTGCCTTATGTGACTACAGTTCCTTTAGCAACAAAAATATCTGGTTGCCTTATTATTGAGATCAAGCAATGCGCCTGGATCTAAAGGACACAAAATGGTTTGAATTAGAGTCAAATAATTGCCATTCTAAGTGAACATAAACTTTTTTTTGGGGGGGGGTGAATAGGGATAAAAAAATAACTAATAAATTCTGAAGCAAAGCTCACATCTGAGACTTAAGCTCTAAAGCTCTTAAAAAGGAGGTGTTTTCCCCCTTAAGAGAGAGCGTGAGATGCACGCAGCAGGGGGAGTGGTTTTCCCAAGCTGATTTTTCTTACAGGGTGACCCTTCCTGGGTTGGAATGTTAACCATGTGATCAGCCCAGACCGTGGCAGCAACACAGTCTCAGCACAGGAGTTAGGACTTTCTGCAGCATCATTAAAATAATTGGGAAAGAAAAAAAAATGTTAAGCTTCAGAAGCTTGAATCACAAGCCTCTTGGAAAGATTAATAAGCATGCTGCTCCCCTCTCTTCAATGCCTGGCCACCCCCACCCTTCCCACTTGCAGTGACAGACCGGTTATCAGTTGAGGAAGGTTCAGAATAAAGCCTTTGTTTTGAACAGCTGAATGCCCCCCACCTTCCATGGCTGATGCTGCTGGGTTCTTGTTTTTGACAATGCAATGGAGATCCAAAAGGGAGTCTCTAATTTTGTTCTCTTGACTGGAACTACCAAGCTGGTAGACCCTTGGGGTCCAAAAGGAAGTCAGCCCCACAATATAAAGACATATATGATTGAGAAACAGGGTGAATGGGGTGGAAGGAAAATACGGGCTGAGATTGGAGTCCAGCAAAGGACGACAGGGACCTTCTTTAACTGGGGAAGCAGGAGCAAACCTAGGGCAGCTTGCAGACAAAGTGGTGGAGCATGGAATTTACTGTGGGTGGCACACCAGCTGGAGGCGCAGGTGGGCAGCAACCGGGTAAGGGTAAGTGGATTTGCATCAGGAAAGAGAGAAAGAGAGAAGGAGAGAGGAAGAGATGGGGAGGGGAGAGATGATAGATAGATAGATAGATAGATGATAGATAGATAGATAGATAGATAGATAGATAGATAGATAGATAGATAGATAGATAGATAATAGATAGAGAGGTGATCTGCAAGAGATTGAGCTTTCTTCTTCCTAACTCCTCTTTGGCTTTATAACACCTTGATGCCCTCAACATGGACTTCCTTCAGCAGAGTCTGCTGGCTCTGGCTGCCATCGTCTCCCTGTTCCCCCCACAGAGCCGATCTTGAGACTGAGCTCCAGGTGAGGACTGAGAGCCCAGCTCTCTGCTCCTCCTCACCACCAATGAGCTTAAGTATAGTTGGTGCCAAGATGATTACTAATGAAAACCAAGAGTGCGGTGTGCCTTTACCAGAGGGACAATGAATTTTCAAATTTGGTTAAAACTGGTGAATTGGGTAGGCAAAGCCCCTAAAGAAAAGAGAGAAAAGCTTAGTTCTTCAGAAAGATATTTCAGAAAACTCTTTTAGCCATGCACCTGGGGGTGGGATTCAAATATACTGCTCACAAAAATTAGGGGATTGTTTTATTGCTTCATATTCATTTTGAAACATTCCCTAATTTTTGTGAGCAGTTATAATTAAAAAACCAGTTCTCTGCCCTAATGGCTGTTTTAAGTATATAAAAAGACATACTGAAAGGTAGTTTATTATTTCATGCATTTAATACTTAAATAAGAACAATAAAAGAAATATACAAAACTAGATTGATATGAGTTTTAAAATATTAATGAAAAAAATATTATATAATACCTAACAAAAAATGATAAAACTGTTATTTAAGATATTTCCATATTGCTTCCTGATTGGTGTCCTCACTTGCAATTATTTTCACTTGTGGATGGAATGAACATTACTACGGGCACTCAGGATATGTTGTTGCTCAGATGAACATTAAAAAAGAGTAAGGAATGTAAATTTGTGATTTCCACATTGGGCGGCTGCCCAGGTGCCCACCTTACAGAGAACTCTGATTACAAGTGCCATTTTAACAACCAGTTTGCCGAACTCAACAAAAAGTTAGGTACCGGTTCTGCTAAACCAGGTCGAACCAGCTGAAACCCACCAATGAACCCACCCAAATGGAAATTCTTCCTTTCCTGTGTTGCATAAAAGTGTTCTTCAATGAGCAGGAGTTGAAATGTGGACAACTGTTTGGTTTCGGGGCTCATTCTTCACAAAGACCACTCTCCCTAATAGTTTCAGTTGACTCCTTATTGAACTTGGGTTTCTCAGCGGAGTCTAGTATCACACCATCACAGGGAGGTGCACTGGGACCTCTCCAACTGAAGTCTTTGCTCAGTTCATTAGCCTTTTATGCTCCATTTCACATTCCAGTCCCAATGGCTACCATGCCATCAACACCTCTGAGGGACAGTCGTTCTCTTCTCTTCCTGTAGAATGGATAGTCTTTGTTAACTGATATAAAAGCAACCCCCAAAATGTTGATCTTTTGTTGCTTGTTTCTCACTCACAGGAAGCCTTCCACATGATCAGTGTGTAACCCAGGCTCTTTCCATCTTGTGGCTCTGTTCTTTTTAGGAGTCTTAGAGTCTTCACTGTGTAAGTACTGAGTGGGAAAACAGACAGCAGAAACAGCACCAGTCTTAATCCCTCTGTTTAGAAGTGATACCCATAATCTCTGTTAGTATTCCACTCAGGAGCCTTTAGTCTCACAGCCCAATTTAGACTCAGGAGGGACTTGGAATTGTGGTCCCTCTCTAGGAAGACATTCCCAACATAATAGTAGCTTTGCTTTAGCATTACTTTTTTTTAAGTTTTTTTTTTTTAGATTTTATTTATTCATTTTAGAGAGAGGAGACAGAGAGACAGAGAGAGAAGGGAGAGAGGAGCAGAAAGCATCAACTCCCATATGTGCCTTGACCAGGGAAGCCCAGAGTTTCAAACCAGTGACCTCAGTGTTCCAGGTCTATGCTTTTACCCACTACACCACCGCAGGTCAAGCAAGCATGACTTTTTGATGGCAAGTAGCCATGCCTTCCAGAGAAAGTTGTTTTATGACTTCCCTTCAGCCATGGCTGAATGAACCAGGGGTATCACCTGCCCTGATCTCAAACAGGCCCCTAGCACCACATGTGGCCCATTATAAAAACTTATACCCCAACTGGCACAGAACTTTTTAGCTGATTCAAAGATAGGCTACATTTGAGGAATCTGAACTGCTAAATAAACAGACTAGCAAAATGGTGTCTCAGAGTACAGGGAGAGATATCTACCAAGTCCAGCAGATCAACACTTTTCCAGATACAGCATTTCCAAGATGTGTGGTTGTTGAAGTCACATGGTCAGAAAAGAATGGAGCCGCTTTGAAACTAAAGAGATCCCTGGCTCTAAAGCCTGATTTAAAACAAAACAATACAAAACAAAACCTTGTTATACTCCTTTCCTACTCAATATTTTAGACAAAATTTAATAATATTTTTGGTAAATTGGTTCATTGTTCTCAACTCCCATGCCCTTCTTGTTTTAGAATTATATATTCATACCCTTTGCCATGTAAGTTTGCATTTCATCAGTCAACTTTTCTATCCATCAATAGTGGAATTGGCCATATGACTAACTTTTTAATCAATGAAATGTGGGTGGAAATAATTGCGTGCCAGTTCTCAGAAAAGGCTGTTTCACTCACCCCTCCTTTTGCTCCTGAGATCACAATGAGAAAAGCAATACTCAGATAGCAATAGCCTCATCAGCCTGAGCTCTAAATTGTGACACACGGAACAGAATTGAATCTAACCCAAAGCCCAAACCAGGCCTAGTTGACCCCCTATTTGAAGCAGAACAGTCTCAGTTGACCTGCAGGCCCATGAGTGAGAAACATAAATGCTGTTGTTGTAAGCCCCTGAGATTTGAGAGTGTTTGTTATGCAGCTTTATTGTGGCAAAAGCTGACTAATACCGTGCTGAGAGGCAATTGTTTGCTATTTAGCACAATGATATGCATCTGCACTTTTTGAGCACCTTTTATGAACATTTAACACAGTACATCATTTTTATCTCATGTAAGTAAATACTTCCCCCTTTAGCACTAAGTGTAGTTTACATCTATGACTAGTGATATTGAGGTTCTTATCATATATGAAGCTTAAAAGGTGCTGTTTAAAACGAAAAACACTGCAACTCAATTTTTTCAGACCAACAACCACATTTATTAAAGTTTAAAGATGTAAGACTTGTCCAAGGACTTTTCCTTCAGGTCATGTACTCAGGGATTAGACACCCCAAAGAGGGACCCACTGTTTCTCTTTCGACTCACAAACTAGACTTGCTTGTCAGTGCTGGCTAAAACCAAAGATCTCTTTGCTCAATTCTCCCTCTGGTTTCTAAGGTAAACAAGAGAAACAAATCAACAGCTGAAAAAAAAATGACACCATCATTTCCTCAATTAAATGCCTTTCCTTCTCTGAACACCAGTCACACAACTTCTGTTTGGGACACACAAGGAGCTTGGAGCTAGAAAGAATGCTGAAGGGAGTGGGAGGGTAGGTAGCACATTGACTGTGTGTATGTTACAGGGACTTGAAATTCCTGAAGCCGATAATAAATGTGCTTCCATTGTGTATTCCTTAAACTGGAAGACAGTCTTCAAGCCTGTTTTTTCTGTGTCAGAGTGACTATAGAATCACACAGAAGAGGAATCTTGGGTTAGAAGGGCCTTGAGATGTATTTTGACACAGCTATACACTAAAAATGAAATGCTCAGGTCTCTATTCAATGTAATCAGTTTCTACAGAACTGCACTTGACATGTTAGTTGCTTGAAGGGACATTTTGCCAAGACCAGAAATGGCAAATACATAATGTCTGAGCTGACACTGTGTTGCCCATCCCCTTCCCCACTTACCACGAAGGCAATGCCATGACAGACATTACTAATCAACACCTGGCCCTCTGTCCTGCTCAACCCATAAGTGGCCTCAGTTCCTTCTTAGTAGAACACAGCTACCAGTTGCTTCTAATCAATGAAGTCAGCACCTGAAATGACAGCTATCTACCTTGCTTTGCCTAGATATTTGTGCATTTCTGACATCATTTTTTATATGCAGATTCTACCATCTGCCAATTTATAAAACCACTTTTAAAATAAAGTCAATGCAATCATAAAAGGACAAACTGGAAAAGAGACAATACTCAATATGCCTTCCCTTTTTTCTTCTTTCTTTTTTTTTTTACCTGATACTGTCTAAAGGTGGTAATGCAACACGATAAACAAAGGCTCAGGAGAATCAAAGTTATTAATTAAAGAGAGCAAAGAAAATTAATAAGGCACACAGATCTTGGTCTGTCAGAAAAAAATTCCTAAACCAACAGCTCCTTTCACTGAAGTTTCACAGAAAGCAGTAGAAAGGCCCAAATTATAGCAGAAATGATCTCCTTGATTTCGCTACACTTTGGGGGAAACTGCCCCCTCCCAAAAAAAGTGACTGTTCTTCAGGCAGAAAAACAAATGTTGTGTTGTGACTGTGTGAGATTAGTCATAGTAGACACAGTATAGTTTCAGACCAACGAGGGAAAATGTATTAAAGAGAAAACACATATTAGCATAAGTGACTCATCAGTGTTTTCAGACTGAAATACACAAATCTGAATTTATCAGTGCGGGGTTCCCTGAGCTCTGCTTCCACTCACCCCACTGCCAGGCACCTCCTCCAGTGTCCCCTTTTTTCCTGTTCTGAGTGCATCAGTGTCTTGGAAATTCTGGCAGCCCTCCTGGGCCAGCTGCTGCCTCTGACCTGGACATTCCCAGCCTTCTCCAAGGTCACAGGACATACTGTATTCTGGGATTCTTCTAAAGGAAGATGGGAAGGACTTGAAACTGCGTGTCCCCACTGACTTCATGACCCTACGAGTCCCTGGCTGGTGGGTCCAGTTTACAAATGCAGGCTTTCACCTCCAGCCCTGCGGTCAAGGATCTATGGATCAGAAATATTTATATAATCCATGATTTATAAATGCCAGTCCTCTACTCAGCTTCACAACTGACGAAATAGCTCGTGGAATAAATATTCACACTCCTGGTTCCTAAAGAAAAACATGGACAGGGATCTTTAATAGAAGTGCTTGAAGTTACATATAATGAATTTAATGAATTATTCTCATATTCTAGACACAGAAGTTGCTGCCTCAAATGATGAATGTGCGTCATATGTTTCAACGGCTTCTTAAAGCTGCCTCTTTAGCATTCCTATAGCCTTGACTACTTCGTCCTAAGTGTGCTATTGTTTGAGTGATGCTGACATGCATTTCGATTATACCTACTGGCCTTCTGAAAGGCCTCATCTTCACTCCCCCACAGATTCGCTGGGCACACAACGAATGTCCAGCCATTCTTTCTCAGCTACATCAATAATTGGGGCCTGATTACACTTCTGTTTGGCACAGGGTCCCTCAACAGAGAGAGATGGCAGGCTGGCCACATCAGATACCAGCTGGGATCTCATGCTCCCTGGCTCGTCTCCTTTTCTTTCTTCTTTCTGAGGTGAAAAGTTGGTGCAAGGTGGGAGGGCGGGCACCAGTCAATAAGAAGGAACCAAGTAAAGAAGGAAAAGACAAACAAACAGACAAACAAACAAGGGAAAATGGGGGAGATTGGGAGCTGTTCAAAGAGAGAAACTTCCCAACTTCTGGCATAGACTCAAACCTGGAAACCCAGTGAGGTCTGCCCATCACTAATGATCACATAATAATATGTTCCCAGGGGAGGGTCTGAGAGAGGCTATGAAAACACCGCAGCCCTGGTGCTGTTGGGGAGAGGAGCCCTCGGAGACGTGGGCCCTGTCAAGTTTCCCTTGAGAGTCAAAGGGGGGAAAAAAAGACTGTAGTTTGGCTCCTGCAAGGTAAAGTGTTGGAAAAACTAGCTGGGGAGGTTTCTCTCCCCAGCCCAGGGTTGGACATGCCTGCGTTCTCCTTGTATATTTTGAACGTGGTGATGGGCCAGCTTGTTAAGTGTGCTGGCTGGCTCACTGAGTGACTGGCAGAGAGCCGTGAGGGAGCGGAAACGAAACCATTTCTGGGGTATGAAGTGGCCAAAGTAGCCAGAACCAGGCTTTTGTGATGTCTTCAATCAAAACAGTTATTTCAAAAGATGTTGGCGACCTCACGTTTCCTTCTCTCCAGTGGAGCACATGTGGACCTCTGGGCACCCTGACTGATCACTGTGGCTGAGGGAAAGCCCTCGTTTGATCCTATCTTCTGGGCTACACATGGTAGGGCTCAGTCAGAGCTTTCTTTTTAATCAGTGTTATTGAAGTATGATTTAATACAATTAACTCACCCATTTTAAGTGTGTAGTTCAAAGAGTTTTGAAAAATGTATACATCCGTGTAACCACGACTGAAATCAAGACAGGACATTTCCACCACCCTAAAATCTTCCCGTGCGTACCTTGGGAGTCAATAGTGTCTTCCAACTCCAGGAAACCCTGATCTGTTTTCTGTCACTAGAAACGAGTTTGCTTCTTCTAAAATGTCATATAAATGGAATCAGTGTGTACTCGTTTGTATTTGACTTCTTTTGCTGAAGAGAATGTTTTTGAATTTCATTGATGTGATGAGTATTCGGATATCATTTATTTTTATTGCTGGGCAGAATTCCAGTGAATGAAATGTGCCACGGTGTGTTTATCCATTTACCTGCGATTGGACATTTGTTTGTTTTATTTTTAGTGGAAATAAGATACTGTCTTACAAGAAATGATGAGGGTAGAGAAGACAAAAGGAGAAGTGAAGACAGTGATAGAAGTGTGGGCAAAGGCTTAAATTGGCACGTTACAAACACGATATGCAAATATCCAACATTTGTCAATTAAAGCTAAAATAGTTTACCATCCTATCCTCACCTGAATGCTGAAATGAAGAACAGTGACAATATCTAGCGTTGGCAAGGATGTAGAGCAAACCAAATTCTCCTGCTGTGCTTACGGTATTATCAACTGTTACTGTCATTTCTAAAAACTGCTTGGCAGTATGAACTAAAACATAACACACAAACCTGTAATCTAGCAATTCCACTCTTAGGTTCATGCCCAATAGAAACACGTTCATATGTGTGCCAGGTGACACGTCCTAAAGCATTTATAGTGACACTATTCACAATAACCCAAAACAGAAAGTTATCTAAATATCCATCAGTAGTAGAATGGACAAATACATTAGTGTAAGTTTACATCATAGACTTATACATCAATGAGGGTGAACATTATCCATATAATAACATATACAACACAGTAAAATATGGATATTTCATAAACATTATGTTGAGCATAGAAGCAATATACAAAAGAGAACACACCATGTGATCTAGTGATATACATTTCTAACTCCTCTATGGTGTTAAAAGTTAGGATAGTGGTTGCCCTTGGAGAGGGTACTGACAGGAAGAGTACACTAGGAGCTTCCATGGCACTGATAATATCCTGTTTGTTGATCTGGTTACTAACATGTGTTCAGTTTGTGAAGAGTCATTGACATCTGCACTTAATAATTTGTGCACTTTTTCTGTATGTTATTCAGTAAAAAGTTGAGAAGCTTTATACTCTCAAACCTCCACTGTCACATGTACAGAAAAAATATGCACACATGCCACACAAGAACTGAGAAATTTTTAGTCAAGCATGCTGCCAACTGTGGCTCATAAAATGGGGTAATGGGGCAAAAGTAGGTGACTAGCAGTCCAAGTCTTTGTCAAGGAGGCCAAAATTATTGTGATACTAGACTGAGGTGTGCTAGTTAAGACCTACTTGTAAGTACAGATGCCTGTGATGACTAAATAATCATGTATCATAAAAATCAGTATGAAACTTCAGAAAGTGTCCATGAGGGTTCTGGTCCTCAGTTTAGCACTGTGAAAACAGAGATCTGACAATTGAATGAAGCAGTTCATGATTTTCATTAATCCCTCATACTGATTGGTTATTAGTCCTAGTTTTTCAAAAAGTTAATTAAGGGGGTCAGGAGAACTAATGGAGAGTTTGCAGTCACAGTTGCAGGCCAAATGGAGCACAGGAAGTATAATATAAACTATTCGTTCCTTAAAATATCTGCCCCAATATTTTATGAAATATAACTATTGTAGATTAATTCATTTTGGTTAAAGCTTTTCATCTGTAAAAATATGACTCATTTTTGAAAAGAGTTGCCAGTTATAAGTGGCCAACATTCCCATTCCTTATTCCAATGACACCAAATTTGACCATGATACAATGGTCAAAATGGGGGAATTAACATTAGTGCAATATTAACTCAACTACAGATGTTTCTGAATTTCATTCATTTTTCCGGTAATGTCCCTTTAGGTTCCAACATCTACTATATATAGGATTCCACATTGCATTTAATTGTTATATCTCCTTACTTTTCCCAAAATCGGTGACAGTTCTTCAATCTTGCCTTGTCATTCATATTTTCACTTTTGAAGAGTACCACGCAGTTGTTGAGTACAATGTCTCTCCATTTGGATGTCTCTGATTTTTTTTCCTCAAGATTAGATTGAAATTATGAATATTTATCAGGAAAACAAAAAAGCAATGTTGAACCCTCAAGGCATCATGTCAGAGAGCTCGTTATGATGATCTCTAATTACGAGTGTTAACTTTGAGCACTTAGCATGTAGCATTTTTATAGAAAGAGGTGGGAGATAAAGGCAGCATGGATTTGACATGGCAGTGGGCAGTTCTATGCAGAAATGTTGTTATGAATAGGATGATGAATAATTATGAACTTTCATATGCCAAATATGAAATGTACCACTTTATTAAAATGTAGTAATTGGCTATCCAGAAGAACTGTCTAGGATGTGGATGATTTCTCAGGGCACTAATCTCCATGGCTTTGTAGGGAATCTAGGGACACAGCTGATTTGTGGAAGTCAACACCCATTCTTGTGGGGCTCAGAGAAGGCAGAGTGGAAATTGGGTATGTTGAGAGGGATTCTGGATCTTGTAAGGGCATATTATTATTTCAGGCCACTAGCTAAACCCTAGCTACTGAACTTTCTGTGCTCAGTACATGGAACTTCCCTTCCATTGTTCCATTGGGAGGCATTTTGGCTGGAAGGGAAGAAGGCCAAGATTTGTCACCCAGAGACCTGACTCTGCATACTAGCATCCTCACCACCATGCAAACAGTCTCTCCAGCCTCATCTCCACTTGCACAATGGAGATGTCTGCCTGTAAGCAGGAAGGCTGTGAGCCTGGTACTGCAAGGACAGTGCTAACCACTTTCTATTCTGCTAATACTCAATACGTGAATGCTGGTTTTTACCAACCAGTAACATGGTTCAAAGAAGTAAAGCATAGAATTTTAGAGTTGGACCCTCCTGTCAGTCTTGGCTCTGCCACTGTCTAGCTGGGTGACTTTGAGTAACTTATGCGATTCAAACATCAGTTTCTGGAAAAGGTTGAGAAGAACCCCTACTCTGTAGGGTATGGTAACAATAAAGTATAGAATGTTCCTGGCATATAATGGGTGTCCAAATCTAGTAATCATTATATTTATCATTGTTGATTACATCTTTAGCTACTTAGTTCTAATCTTGGTCTCTGTTCAGGTAAACTCCTCCCTTTAAGGTATCCTCATGACCCTGAACTCAGCCGTGTGAATTCTTGGTTCTTGAACCCAGTTTCTGAGCAGAACTAAAGATTCAAGGGAAATCACATCTCTTCATGGTACCAGGGTACAGCAGCAATGAGATTGTCTTTTAAATGGCAGAACCTTTGTCATCAAGGCAAGGGAGAAAACTTTCTTATCTCTCAGCCCTGATTTACCTCCAATCTTTCAAAATGTTTGCAAATCTCTATATTCTCTTTACATAGACCAGTCTTGTTATGTTCCTAAAGGACATATTGATGCAAGATGTAGGCAGTGTGGAAATGGCCACCTGCCAAGATGATTAAAGTTTTATGACGACAATTGAACTGGAATGGGTTTTCCTTTTAATCATATAGTTGTTGGTGGCATTTCAAAGTGGAAGAAAAGTCCTGGATTAAAATAAAACAAAGCTGTTGATGAGAACATCTTAGGAACACTGTTGTTAGGGATGAGGGTCACTCTTGAGAGAGTGAGAGGGTACAAGTTGTGCAAATTGAGGTGCCTTTTACACAAATGTATATGAAAATAAACCATGGTATTTATATATTTTTTATTATAGGCTAAGTGTAAGTTATTAGGAAATAAATGACTTGGGTCCTAGACCCCCTTCTGCCACTTACTTGTTGTAAGACACCGGACAGGTAACAGTGGCCATCCTGGACTTGCTTGTCTCATCTAGAAATTACTAAGAACAAAATCTATGGGCTCAAATGCTATGGATATATCATGTGTAACTTCAAAGATACTGTGGCTTACAGGTACACACATAGTTGGTGTTTAGAAAGCTCTTGATGAGTATAGTAGAATTTAGACTGAGCCTGTGCTGGTTAGGCTAGCCTTGGGTACATCTCTAGGCCTTTTCTGTAAAATAAAGTACTGAGCATCAGTGGTCGCAAAGGTTGCTCGGCTTCTAGTCACATCGGCATCTTGGTCTTTCTGCCTGTGCCGTATATATATTTGTGTGAGCATTCCACCACAGATGTCAAGTACACATTCTGTAGCAGAGATCACCTGTCTCAAAGACACTTCCTTTCAATTAGATTGAAATCCTAACATCCTTTGCTTTGTAACCTTCAGAGGCCAAGGGCTTCCCAAGAAAATGCAAGTAATGAAACAGAGTAGTCCCCCCTTATCTGTGGAGGTAAATTCCAAGACCTCCAGTGGGTGCCTAAAACCTTGGATAGTACTGAAACCCACACATACTACGTTTTTTCCTATACATACAGACATCCCTATGATAAAGTTTACAGCTCCTTTTTGGCATATCTGAATTACCAGCATCATTACTCTTGCACTGTGGGGACATTATTAAGTAGAATAAGGTATGCTATGACAGTTGATCTGATAACCAACTCGGCTACTTAGTGACTAGTGGCCTTGCACTTTGGGGACATTATTAAGTAGAATAAGGGATGCTATGACAGTTGATCTGATAACCACATCGGCTGCTAAGTGACTAGTAGGTGGATATGCTAGAGGAAGGGATGATTCACATCCCGGAAGGGACGAGGTGGGGTAGTGCAAGATTTCATCAGGTTGCTCAGAACAACACACAATTTAAAACTTACGAATTGCTTATTTCTGGGATTTTCCATTTAATATTTCTGGACCACTGTTGATGATGGGTATCTGAAACTGTGGAAAGCACAACCTCAGATCAGGCAGGATTACTATATAAAGTTTTTACTGCAACTGTAATGAACCCAATGAGAGGTATTTTATTTAATCAAATGATAATCTGTGTTTTCCCTCTCTCCTTAAAGTAGTTACAACTACTAAACAACTCAAGGAAGTTTCCTTAGAATTTCCCTAAATATTTACCCCAAACTACAGCTCAAATATTTACAACAAGTAAGACTTGCAATGTAAACATAATCAGCAAGGACAATTCTTAAAAGTAAGTTGCACAAAGAACATTCTGAGAAGAATGTTACTTTATTCAGGACAAGTGATAGGAAGGCAGATGTCACTATATTGAATGTACATTTTCTGTCAATCTCTCAAACTGATGAAGATTTTCAGCTTCAAGAAAAGAATTCTACTGTAATTAAATTACTTTCAACACAGTCATCAGCAGACATTTCAAAAGTTACTATGCAGATTTTCAAAATGTAATTCAGTATAGTGGTTGCCTAGTGCCACCATAACAAGGTACCACAAACTGGGTGATTTAAAACGACAGAAATATATTATCTTACAGTTCTGGAGCCAGAAGTCCAAAATGAAAATGTTGGCAGGGCTAGGCTGCCTCTGAAGTCTGTAGGGGAGATTTCTCTGTTTCTTCCCCAGCTTTCCCAGTAGCGGGCCACAATCCTTGGTTTATAGCTGCAGCATTTTAATCTCTGTCTCCATCATCACATGGAACTCCATCTTTGTCTCTTCTCTTCTTCTAAAGACACAAGCCATTTGCATTAAGAGTCAGTAACCACATCTGCAAAGACCCTGTCTCCAAAAAAGGTCACATTCTGAGGTCTTGGAGATTAAAATTTCAACATAACCTTTTAGGGCACAGAATTCAAACCATAGCATACCGATACCCAAAAGCACTTATTCAATAGGGAAAATCAATCAAGGTGAATACATTTGCAAAGAGTTGTAGAAGCAAAAAAAAAAAAAAAAAAAAAAAAAAAAAAAAGAATGAAAAAGCACATGGTGGCTCAGTGCTAGTTCACATAATTGATTTGATGATGATTATCCTGGATATGTCCTTTTCCACATCGTATGTGTTGTGTGGTCATTTGGATTCTGCTTGGAAACTTCAGGGGTGTTGACACTTGGTTGTTTCATGAAGGCTACCATCCCACTGTTAGACTGTTCCAGGCTGTGAATAATTCTTTTTCTTAATTGAGCAGAAATCTGCCCCCTAGGATCATCTAGCTACCATCAGGAATCTTGCTTTCTAGATTAATCCAAAGCCTGGGGGCGTCACCTCACCACTTCACGACACTCTCCTAACATTTGATGAAATTAGGAGTGTGGTATGTGCTGTCAGTGTCTTATCTTCTGGTCCTTGCAACTCAGCAGCTGTGGGACCCAGAGTCCAAAACTATTCTGAGCAACCTCCTATGACTGTCACCCTTCACCTAGATTAGACAAGCGTAAACATGACCAGAAATCTGTGCAGAAATGGGCCCAGCATGGGTAATGCTTCCCTTCTCTCAAACATCTCCATTTTTCTCCTCACAGTCTCATGGCAGTCTCACTTTCATTGACATCTGCAGTATTGGACGTATCTACCTCCCCATGGACTGTCTTCTCATTTGACTTACATTATAACTGACTATTCTGATCTCCTCTCTACATCTCTGGCTGACTTTAAGCTACTTCCTTTCTTTTTTCTTTGTTTTCTCTTTCCCTTTCAATTAAAAATTGAGGGCATCTTTTTTTAAGTGAGAGGAGGAGAGATAGAGAGACAGACTCCCACACATGCCCCAACCAGTATCCACCTGGCAACCCCCATCTGGGATCAATGCTGGAATCAACCAAACTATCCTCAGTGCCTGAGGCCAACACTTGGACCAACTGAGCTATCCTCAGCACATGAGGCTGACACTCAAACCAATCAAGCCTCTGGCTATAAGAGAGGAAGAGACAGAGAAGGGAGAGAGAGAGGAGAAGAGGAGCAGATGGTCATTTCTCATGAGTGCCCTGACTGGTGATTGAAACTAGGACATCCATACACTGGGCCAATGCTCTATCCACTGAGCCAACTGGCCACGGCCTGAGGGCATTTTTCTATACACATACATAATTCCAACTATTCCTACTGTGCTAGAGTGCATTATTTGTTTATACTATTTTATTCCGTCCATGCATCCCCACCCCATTGCCTTCAGGCTTGGCCAGGTGACTTGCTTTGGCTGATGGAATGTGAGTGGATTTTATATATGTCATATCTGAGCATAGGCTTTAAATGTGCTTGTATAGTTGGTTGTATGTCCACTCTTACTCTGACCTTTCACCCTGAGAACAGTATGTACCAGATATCCACATGTGACGTGGAACAGAGTAGCAGAATCAGAGGGCTGAAGCTGACTTAGCAGGTGACATGTTAGGTGAGCAATAATAGGTTTTTGTTATAAGCTACTGAGATTTGGGGGATATTTGTTACGCAGCATAATCTAGTAAAATATCACAAACACAATCATTCTGAAATCTACCATGGCTTCTTTCTAGTACCATATAGCCTATATTTCTAACTGCATGTTTTGTTGACTTCTCAGATCCAGTCAGTTTAAAAATTAACTCAAGGTTTTGCTTTTATTTTATTTTCCTTCAAAGAAGTTCCTCCTTCTGACTTCCCTATTTCTATAAATATGACCTTGATCCTTGCAGTAACTTGGACTTCAAACCTTGAAATCAGCTTCCAATCCCTCTCTTTCTCACTACTTCCACTTTTTATTAACTGCCTAGTCTGTTAATTTTTTTCTCTTTAATTTAATAAATGTTTATGAAAACCTACTATTGTTCTTGCATGATCCTTGTCTCTGTTGAATTTAAAGATAAATGAGACAAAGCTCCTGCCCTCAGGAAGTCTTTAGTTTGATGTGGGAGTAGGATCATAAAGATGACTTCAGCACTGTACAATTCATGCACGATAAAATTATCTTATAGGTGGAGAGGAGAGGCACTGAGCTCAAACTGGGCATTCACAATAGGCTACCTGGAGGAAATGATGCCTGAGTTGGCATTTCCGAAATGAGTAATTGGGATGGAGAAAAGGGGGTTGGGGGAATGGCAATCAGATAGACTATTCTGAGAAGAACCAGGAAGACATGATTGAGTGTGGTAGATTTGGGGTGGGGGGGAGGGCAGGATTCATGTGGTTCAGTGTTATTTAGGCTAAAATTGTGAGGTTAGGGGTGGGACAAGATGAGATTGAAGAATTAAGCAGGGTTTAGACTGTGGGAAAGTTTGTCCACCATGTCACATAGCTTAGATTTCAATTTACCAAAGAGAGACATGGTCAGGTCTTGCTTTCCTCCTAGGAGGTTAGAGTACTTTTTATTTTAATTAAAATAGAAAACATTCTATGGCACCTATAACCTTCCATTCTAAGTGCTATGCAAACATTGCCCATTTAATTCTCCTAACAGCCTTAGTAACTATGAGCTACTATAAGTTATTATTTTATATAAACCAAAGGAGGGAGGCAGAAAGAAATAAAGAAACTCATCCCTGGCCATACAGATAAGAAATGTGAGAGCCAAGGATATTTGGCATCAGAGTTAAATGTTGCACTACTACACTACTCGTTATGGCTGGACACAGACAGACCAGACTGCAGAATATAAGTTTACTTAGGTAGGAATAGTGTGGATGTCTCCAGGATTCACTGTAGTAAATTTTTATGTGGCCAGATAAGGAGAGATTGAGGTTGACTGGATGAAGGGGGGCTCAGAAAAGGAAGCACTCAGGCTCAATTGGGAAGTTTCTGGTTTGGCTGGTACTGTAAGTACTGTCATAAGTGAGATGCAGACTATAATAGAGAAGCGGGTGTGTGAGGAAGACAATGCATTCTGTTTGGGATAGGGAGTAGAGTACACCAAATGACAGTAGGTTGAGAATTGACTTAGAGGCAAGAAGGTAGAGATGGCACACTCCCATTATCACCGTGTTCGTTCAAGTCCTTTTACCTTGTACTTAAAATGTCCTAACAAGGTCACCTAACTACTGTCCCTCCCAACTTCAGCAAATTTATACACTCTACATTAGAGTGATCTTCTGACTGTTCCCTTGAATACATCTTTATTCACTTCACAGCTTTACCAGGCTCCCCACAGCACGCCCCACACCTCCCATCTCCCCAGCCTGACTTAGAAGTTCCAGAGAACTGAGCTCCACCTACAGACCCACTGCTCTATACAAAGCCCATCTCCTAGCTTCTTGTCCCCAGATAGTCCTCGTCTTCCCAAGGTTTTGTGTCTTTGAGCACGTATCCCTCTCCCGATATCTAACTAGTAAGACTCTACCTTATTTCAAGACCCATACACCCTTCTTTCAAAAACTTTCCCTAATAACTCCAGCCAGAAGTGGTCTTCCGTGTCTCTCACCCTTAATCACTGCATACAGTGAACACCTCACCTTGTAGAGGTTCATGCGCAGCGGCTATTTAGCTGAGGGACTCATTCCCTAATGGAAGACTGAAGCACTTGGTGTACATTCTATATTCCATCTCTAAATATCCATATGTATTAAGTGAAAAATATGAATCGAGATCAAGGTAAAAGAATTGTGTCTTTGAGTACACTAAATTTAAAAACAGCTTGTCTTAGGGCTTTACGTAACAATGGCCATCCTTTCTATACTCAATCTCATTATGAGTTACATCCGTTGATCTTGCTCATATCGTCAGTATCTCAAACCCGGTATGGAGGGCTTAGGAAGCAGAGGGGAATCATGCCTATTGAACATATTCTCCGTAAGTTCTACAAAATCTTAAAAGTAGTATGGATTTAAAGTGATGGTTTTTCAGCCTATAAAATAAAGATGTTAGAAGAGACAATAAGATAGCAGTTGTAAGAGGCAGGGAGAAAAGACATTCACTTTCACCCAGGTTTTAAGCTCAAACACTTGTAGCCACATCAGCCCCGAGTTCCTTCCTTTCTGCAGACGCCGAGGACTCATGGCAGCACCAGCCAAGAGGCGTGTTGCTTGAAATGTTGCACCCGTGGTTGTTTTGCATGGCTGTTTCAATTTTCAAATGTACATGCATAGTCTCCTAGAACTAGATCACAGGGGACATGAGAACAGAGATTTCTCTCGGGGCTCTGGATTCCTTGTAGGACTTGGGCGAGCAGGACTTTGAGGAGGGGTTTTATGAATATTTACTGTGCGGATCAGAGTCATCCCGCAAACCCCAGGCATGTTTCTTGGTATCAAAGTCTTCTGTGAGAAGCAAACAGTGTTCTTGGTGAGATAATCATCTTTTAGTTATTTATCTTAAAGAAATTGTTAGGCAAGGAAAGGGTGACTGTGTTTTTTAAAAAAGTAATGTGTCTTTTATTTTTATCCTGGGCTATTCCTGGGGAAGGGTGTGTGTGTGTGTGTGTGTAACTCAGTTCCAGCTTTTCATACAGCTATGCATGTCTTGTCTATACAAGAGCTAAAGAAATCCTCTTTTCCACATCTGTATTTAAATGATGCCCTAGCTAAAATTGGATATCATTATCCTAAGCCTCAGCTCACACTTAATGAAAGAGCCAGTATGAATTATTTACTGAATGTCATACTTCAGGTTTTAAATTCAATATATTGTGATACATACACTACATAATTTAAGAGGCGGACAAATTACAATATGGCACCTGCCCATGCTTCTCCATTCGGTCATTTCTGCTGCCTGGGTTAAAGTCTCCCTCACATCAATAATTTAGCAGAGACCCTCCAAGTCTCTCGCTAAAAGTAAGCCAGTCTCCAAAAACCTACAAGGGAAAGCGATCCATTTAACTTGGGACACATCTCGTAGGCTGAATGATTTAACAGCCGAATTCTAAGCTTCAATAAGTCACTGAAATGTCGTGAGCAGAGGGATCAAATGTGAGAACAGCAAGTTTCCCCAACGAGCTTTACTCTCCCTCTTTTGCAGTCTTTGGGTCACTGCACTTGGTGTGTTGGATTTTTTCGATTGCACTGAACCTCCAGTCTGTTCCTCTCCTGCGGGCCAGAATCCATTCCGCTTGTCTTGCTGCTCCTTTGCTTTTTCTCTTTCCTCTGTTTTCTTTCCCATTAGTAATTATTTATTAGTCTCTGAGGTGCAGCCCAGGAGTTTTCATGGTATTTCTCCCACTTCCTCCAGCGCCTTTGGTCACCGCTGAATGTTCAGAGGGGAGAGCAGGCTTTGACATGTCCGTTGTGTGGATCTGGAGCAGTACACTGGAAAAGCTATACAATTACTGGTTCCCTGGCGTCATTTCTTCTTGGCTTTCTGGCCAGGAGGGACTGGCTGAGGAGGAAGTGTGGTTCGATGCTCAGAACACACAGTGGTGGAGAAGTCTGAGCCCTGGCTCTGTCTCTTGGCTCCTCCACCAACTTCATGTCTGAAAGCAATGGAACCCTCAGCCAGTTGCCTTTTCTGGTTATCTCTTTCCCTCTGAAATTAAGGTAAGAAACCTACTGGCTGCCGACCCTCATCTTGCATAAATGAATGTAAGATAAGAACTATATATAAATAGTTCATTGAAACTACAAGTAATTAAAACTGATATTTCTATGGCACTTTGACATCCTGAGTTGAGAGTACCATTCTTTTTTTAAGTAAAGAAGAGGGGGATAGTGAGGCAGACTCCCACATGTGCCCCAACCGGGATCTACCTGGTAACCCCATCTGGAGCCAATGCTTGAGTACTGAGCTGTTTTTAGCTCCTGAGACTGACACGCACAGACCAACCAAGCTATCCTCAGCGCTTGGGGCCACACTTAAATCAACTGAGCCACTGGCTGTGGGAGGGGAAAAAGGGAGAGAAGGGGGAGAGGATGGGGGAGAATAGCATATGATTGCTTCTCCAGTGTGCCCTGGCTGAATTGAACCTGCAAGTACATACACCGGGCCAAAGCTCTATCCACTGAGCCACCAGCCAGGGCCGAGAGGACCATTTCGTTAGTCTTTGAGAAAGCTTAATTTCTCACGTGAACGTGAACAGAGTTGAGATCATCAGAAACAGTTTATAATCACCCTTCCTTTTCCTGTCTGTAATCTTCATGGCTATTTTTAGGGTAGTGCTTCTAGAATTTTAATTGGCACACAGATTATATTGTTAATATGCTGATTTTGATTCAGTAGGTCTGGGATGAGGTCCTGCATTTCTAACAGGCTTCCAGGTGATGTTGATCTGCTGGTCTTCAACCACACTTAGAGTAGCCAAATGTTCAAGAATTCTTCAGGCCCTGGCCGGGTGGCTCAATGGAAAAAGCATTGACCCGGCATGCCAGATCAGGACACATATGAGAAGCAATCAATAAGCGCATAACTAAATGGAACATCTAAATGAAACAATGAGTTGATGCTTTTCTCTCTCTCTCTCTCTCTCTCTCTGTCTCTTTCCTTTCGCTCTCTCTCAAAATAGTGAAGAAATAAATAAAAAAGTTACAGGACTCTCTGGCCCCCTAGCTGTTTCCTTCCCCACCACCCTGTCTCCTCTAAGCAGTAGTCCTCATCTATTCACTCTCCATTTAAACTTCCCAATCCTAGTCCAGGCCGGTTGGCTCAGTGGTAGAGCATTGGCCTGTTGATTCCCAGCCAGGGCACACAGGAGAAGCGCCCATCTGCTTCTCCACCCCTACCCCTCTCCTTCCTCTCTGTCTCTCTTCCCCTCCTGCAGCCAAGGCTCCATTGGAGCAAGGTTGGCCCGGGCACTGAGGATGGCTCCATGGCCTCTGTCTCAGGCACTATAATGGCTCTGGTTGCACCAGAGTGATGCCCCATATGGGCAGAGCATCACCCTCTGGTGGGCATGTCGAGTGGATCCCGGTCGGGTGCATGCGGGAGTCTGTCTGACTGCCTCCCCGTTTCCAACTTCAGAAAAATACAAAAAAATAAAAATAAAATAAAAATAAACTTACCAACCCTATATCCCATTCTCTAGGTCCCTTTGCCATGTCATCATGATGGGTAGCTGTTAAGCCAGTGGCCAAGGCCACCATCAAAGCCGCCTGGCCCATGCAGGTTCGCATTGGATTCTGACAGTCAGTAAAGAAACAATGGAACCAAAAACTGGTGGGTCATCATCTTTAATTCTAGCTTGCACCCGGCAGGCAAGTAAAAACACACACTGGGCTCCAAAACCCACTCACATTCAGTGCTCACAAAGCTACTGACTTATCCGAGTTTCCTAGAATCAAAGGTTTCTAGCTCACCAGACTTTATTCACCTCTGTTCCCCATCTCCTTCCTTCTCCCTGCACAAACTCTGCACAAACTGGCTTCTCACTCAACACTCCGCCATCTTAGCTCCTTCTCCTGGCCTCCTCCGCGTGGCCTCTCTCTGCTCTCTGCTCTGCTCTCTCCTCTAATGCTTTCTCAGGAACCGACAGAGCACGCTCCTGTTCTGCCCTCATTTTATACTGTAGATTCATAACCTTTAATCCAATATACAAAATAGGGGAAGTCTCTAATACAAAGTCACTTATCTGAGGTATAATTGGATTGTACCTCTCCACAGCAAAAAGGGTGGGAAAGGCTTAGTCCTAAAACCAAGCCCCAGGCTACAAGGGGCCACCCCCAGCCCACCCCCAACACACATTAATATCACCTGGGCGACAGCTTCCATGTGGGCAGTGCCATCTTTAACAAAGTGAGCATAATATTCAATACATTTTATCTGCCCAACAGTAGCCCTTTCAAAGCTCCAAGATGACTTTTTCACCCTTGCCCCCACCAAATCTCATCCCTCTGAATCTGACCGTATCTTCATCTCCCTGCCCTTGTCATTGTCATTTGCGATAAGTCCATGCCATCATTTGGTGGAGAATAGCATTGGAATTATAACCATCATCTCCAATCTACCTCTTGTGATCAATCTGTAATATCCATATATCCAGCTTATCCAATACCTGCCTCTTCAATTTTTTTACCTATTTTTTAAAAATAAAAATGAACTTTATTTCCACTCCACGGCAGTTAACCACTCCAAGATCCACATCCTAGACTTGACCACTACCCAGAACTGCTACATATCAGAAAACTTAAACCCTGACTTCCACTCCCCGACCTCCTGTCCTTCCAAGTCTCTTTTCCTTTACCTGTGGTGATCCTTGATCTTTTCATCTTGCATGCTTGATGTCTCCATAGTCTACTGACCTCTGTCTTTGTCATATGTCACCTGGATCTTCTATATGATCATTCCATAACTTCTCTCATGAACACATTCCTGTGCTCCTATTTTTTTTTTCATGCTGCATCTAGAATAATACTATTACTTGCCCTCATTTTTCTTAAACCTGGGAAACTGCAGATGGCCACAGCGAATCATGAGGTCATGTCAAAGGATGCTACCACAAAGGCTTTGTCTTAACTTCCACTGGGCACTTGCACAATCCAATAATTTATTCATTCACAGTTGCTAAATTCCTTGAGCCATGCTTCCAGACTTTCACCCCTTCCTCAAATCTCCAGTTCAGTCCAGCCCACACTTCAAATCTCAATGGATAACCTGCATCTATTACATTAAAATCAGAGAAGCTTGCCTAGGTGAACTCCTTCTGTCTTCCACTATCTATAAGCTTATCTTCACCCACACCCATCTTTACTTCCTTCTTCTCCTGCATTCTTGGATGATGAGTACTTCTCTGTCTGTTAAGGCCAGACACAATCACCTCTGCACTGATCACTTCTCCTCCGCTCAGGGCATTTCTTCCAGGCTTACATCAGTTACTCCCACCGGATTTTTCATCTTCAAATTCTGTCTCCCTCCTCCCTCCTTTTCCCACGTCTGCCAGTTGCTCTATGTAACTCTCCAGCCTTATCTCCCACAGTTCCCTGCCCTACATTCATGAAACACTAGGCACTGTCATGCCTTGCTAATATTGCCCATGCTGCCCCTTTAACGGGAATATTCTTTCTCTGTTTTGCAGTCTGGAAAGCGTCTTACTCATCTTACAAGACTCAAATTGGGGGCTGCCTTCATGCCGGCTTTCACAACTCCCACAACCTGAGTTAGTCACCTTGCTTTCAGGTTGCTGTTGCAACCTTATTTTCCTTCCTATATTTTATTGTAATTTTTTTTTTATAGAGACAGAGAGAGAGTCAGAGAAAGGGATAGATAGGGACAGACAGGAACGAAGAGAGATGAGAAGCATCAATCATTAGTTTTTTGTTGTGACACCTTAATTATTCATTGATTGCTTTCTCGCATGTGCCTTGACCGTGGGCCTTCAGCAGACCGAGTAACCCCTTGCTCGAGCCAGTGACCTTGGGTCCAAGCTGGTGAACTTTTGCTCAAACCAGATGAGCCTGCGTTCAAGCTGGCGACCTCGGGGTCTTGAACCTGGATCCTCTGCATCCCAGTCTGATGCTCTATCCACTGCGCCACCGCCTGGTCAGGCTTTATTATAATTATTTATGTGACTGTCTCCCTTGTAGACTGGGTGCTTCTTGGGGACTAGAACTCTTGCTTGATTTACTTTTGTATTCCAAATGACTGGAATAGTGCCTGTAAGAATGTGGTTGAGAAAGATACTAGTTCAATAAGCAAATAGGTAGGAATTGTCCATAAAATAAACGTAATATCATACATGTCACCTTGGATCAAAAGAGTTTCATTTCATAGAGCTCTTTGTGGGTATGTGTGTCTTTTATCACAAAGCGAGCTTTTAAAGCTCACAACAACAACAACAACAACAATATAGTTTTTGACATAACACCCACTGTTTATGGAGTTTTCTTAGGCGCTATGCTAAATGATTCACACCTATGCCGTTGAATCTTTATGACTCTGAAGGCAATACTAATGTTAAAATTCTAGAGAACCAGAAAGGTTAAGTGGCATACCTAAAGCTGTGGAAGCAGGAGGTTGCAGAGCTAGTTTTTATACTTTAACTAGGCTGTCTGAAAGATGCCCTACCTGCCACGTGTACTGTCCTTCTGTCCCTGACTGCTCTTTCCTCTCCCTGAGCTCTCCTTCCCTATACATTGGGAAGCGCCTATGCATTGCTTTCTCTTGGTCTGACTTACCTCTGCAGCTTGAACACCCTCCTCCCTCCACCCCTGCGGAGCACTCGAAAGATTATGATGTCAGTGGTGTTCTGTTCTATAACTATCTAATCTGCAGCACAGAGTGATTATTGCAAAGAAACCTGAAGGTTGAGATAATTCTTTTTTTTAAAATCACTAAAGTAGTGAAGTGCTACACAGCGCTATTTGCCTTGGATAATTAGGCATCCTCTGGGGCATTTTCACTAGACTGCAGTTTGGGATAGTTGAAAATATTGTACTTTATTGGCCTTTTTTTTTTCTTCTTTCTTTGTCATTAGCAAAATTGTACTGTAGGATAAATTCTGCAGCGTGGACCAAGAGCAATTCTAATATGTGAATTAAAAGCTACACATATATAACCCTGTTGGAAATTCCCCTGTGTATGTATAGAAGGCCAGGGGACTAAGTCTCCTTTACCTGGTGACAGGTGGATGGCTTACTTAATCCACACATTGTCAGAGGCTCATAGATACAGACTGCCTCTAGACTCTGGAACTAGTAAGACACTGGGTTTTAAAAAAATTAATCAAGGAATTACCTGATGATTCTTCTTTTTCTCATTGTTAGTTACATTGAATAAAATTTGCTTAATAGACAGAATTACAATACAATTTTAACTGAAGTCTCCAAGACTTGATACTAAATACTTACTATGTCCTTTTTTTAGGACCGCCACTATTTCCAAACTTTGTCCAACTTTTCTGTGGTCTTCATTGTTAAGGCACTGTTGTGTCTGTTGTAATATTAATGACATAATGTTTTAGGTGATAATATATAAATGAATTTTACTTCCTGCTCAACCCACATATGAAGCCTGTATTCACTGATCACAATGATCTCACTCATTTAAATTGAAAACAAAGTCTAATAAATAAGTAAAAGTATACAGGTACATGTGCATTTTAATAAGAATAAAGCCTGGCTGGAAAAGATGAAGTGTGAGGTCATTTTGAATTGTCTGAATATTCATTGGGGGTCTAGGTAAAATTACTCTTGAATGCATATCTTCTGTCTATACTACTACAAATGTTATATTTATATCTTATTGTTGGTATATTTAAAAAAAAACTTCTAATATGAAATTGAATCATATTGTGAAATTCTCTGTCCTCCCAAAGGGCTTTTTTTTTTATCATTTAGAAATATTCTTTGGGATATTAAATGCAAATAAATAATTGAAACCATCCCAATTTATAATTCACTTTTAAACTTTTTGACTTTAACCATCTCATTTCCTGAAATAAGAGTGTATAAAACACTAACTCCTTTATAGGCTCCTTTCAAAGAATTACTACCTCCTGAAGAATATATACATAACAGGCTTCCCCGATGAGGCTAAGCAGCATATTCCCAAACCTCTGCATCCAAACGGAACTGCCAATTGATCTTTTCAGGATACTTCTGGATCTGGGGTTCTAGAACTCAGTGGAGGAGATGGCTGTCAGGGAAAAGGTCAGGAGGCAAAAACAATGTTTAGCTCACAGGATCCCCAGATGTGTGTCTTCCCGATGACACTCTGATAACAGTGTGTGTTTGAATTAAATCTAGAATGTTTTATACTCTACCCTCTATTGCTAAATCCCATCTCTCCGTGTAAACAAGGTCTATCTGCCAAGGTTCTTTTTCTATCTATTTTCTATCACAAGAATATCCCAATTGTGACATCACAATTGGTTGTTGAGGACAGGATAAGGTTATCACAAGTAAATGAAAACACAAGGAACAGAATTCTTGTGCCCTTCGTAAGCCCTTAACCTTCCATGTGGCGTGCAATAAAGATTACCCATGGAGAGAGAGGCTTTGGTTCAAGTTCTCTGGGAGAGGCTAGAGAAGCAGCAAATTAACCTGTCTGATACCTTATCAGTCAGTTTTAAGTAATTAACTAAGTTAACATTCTTGCCTTCCACAAATCATTAAATCAGATATCAGGGACCCGGAAATCTCCTGGTTCCTCAGCATAAGGTATGGCTAGAATGTGAGGAAATGTCAGATTAAGAGGGCTTTTCCCATCAAAAGAGAAGTTATTGATTCCCTTGGGACTTTAAGCATTTTTAAGCTGAGTAAAGTCAGCCCGAGTTAGACTAGAAAGGCAAATTGTTCCTGATCTTCACCGCCGTTTGATGGGTTAAGCTGAGACCTGATGAAATTGCACTAATAGTTCCCAGGAAACAATGATGAATTCATCGCCAACACCTTTATAGCCCTAGAATGACACGCACTCAAACACAAGCTACAGGACATGAAAAGGAGTTAAGCTTGGGTTCATTCATCATAGTCTCAGTTAAAGAGTAGAAGGAGGAGCCAGCTTGTAGATAACCTATCCTCCCCCACCCACCCACCACCACTCCTCTCTTACCACCGTCCTGCCTTTTAGGGATTGAATCCATGATACAGATTTGTACTCTTGCCTCAATTTCGCCACACCTTTGAGAAGTTCAACACGAAGCATGGACAAACCAAAATTTATTAGAACGAGTGCACATAACAACAACAGCAAAATAAGAACTACCTTACTGTGCCCAGGCGAATGTGTCAGGAAGACTTCTCTGTCCTTCCACAATAGGCTTAGCTTGGGACTCATATAACAGAGATTTAATAAATTCTTGCTGAATATTTGTTTCTATATCCACGAGACATTGAAAATAAATAGGCTTAAAAAAAAAAGACGTGTGGGTATTAGAATTACATACAAAACTATGCCCTCTTATCCTGGCAAACCAGGCTATCTCTGAGTCTGTCCCCAGGTTTGAATTCCTGCCCTAGAGGTCAGCAGAACCTGGCATGGCTCTCCCATTCTATCACCCTGGCATGCTTTGACTCGAGAGATCTGATTAATGTCACTATCATGAGAAGCTTTGAAAGAAAAGCCCTGGCCAGTCAGCCTGGCGTGTGGAAGTCCCGGGTTTGATTCCTGGCCAGGGCACACAGGAGAGGTGCCCATCTGCTTCTCTACCCCTTCCCCTCTCCTTCCTCTCTGTCTCTCTCTTTCCCTCCCGTAGTCAAGGCTCCATTGGAGCAAGGATGGCCCGGGCGCTGGGGATGGCTCCTTGGCCTCTGCCCCAAGTGCTAGAGTGGCTCTGGTCATGACAGGGCGATGCCCTGGATGGGCAGAGCATCGCTCCCTGGTGAGCGTGCCGGGTGGATCCCGGTTGGGCGCATGTGGGAGTCTATCTGACTGCCTTCCCGTTTCCAGCTTCAGAAAAATACAAAAAAAAAAAAAAAAAAAAAGAAAAAAAAAAAGAAAGAAAGAAAGACAAATAATCAATCAAAGTACAACCCAAGATGGTGGACTTTTTACAAATGAACTACGTCTTATTTATCTTTCTATCTCTTTTCAGGTGATAGCCAAGTGTTTCACCCCAAACCTTCCTTACTGTCTGGTTGGTGGGGACGGGCTTCTCTTTAGCTCTCAGCTGGGCAGTGGGCACAGGAGCCGGTTAAACAGCACCAGCTGGTGGAGATAACCCCACCAGTTACTCTAGCATCCAGTCTACACAGCACCAGCTGGTGGAGATAACCCCACCAGTTACTCCAGCATCCAGTCTACACAGCCACCTTCATCAGTTCTGACCAAGAAAGGGAACCTATTAGAAGTTTCATCAGCAGCAAATAGGAAGGGGGTTGGAGGAGGGGGCAAATGGCTTGACCTTCATAAGCACCATACAATTTGTACTGAAAACTTCTGCCTTTACACTCTTAGTTTGCCAGTCTTCTCCAAAAAAGAGCTGTAATTTGGGAACTCTGGGGTTTTATTCTAAACCAGAAAGACCACACTGCTGGCACATTTCTGCCTAACTCTCCCTCTTCCAAACCTCACTTAGCTCATCTGAGAGGTTACAAATCTTCGATCCTGCCTGAGTGTTCCAGGGACACTGTGACACTGTGGCAGTAATCCACAGCTAACTGTTACACATCACCTCAAGACAGAGTGGCTTAAAACAGCCATCGTTTTATTGCTCATGATTGTGTGGGTCAGGAATTCAGGCAGGGCTTAGTGGGACGGCCTGTCTCTGCGTCGTGCGGCTGGCTGGACTTCTTCACACAGCGGTGCTCAGCTGGTGGCTGGGCTCAGTCGGAGGATCCAACGTGGCTTTGTGCTGGATGTCCACAGGGTTACCTGGGCTCTCCTCCTCCCTGCCTCTCCTCAAGAAACCTCCATGTGGTTTCTCGTCCCCCAGGGGCTCTCTCTCCACCTGCTCTCTCTCTTTTTAGCAGGATCGCCTGGGTTTTCTCAGAGATGCAGGGGTCAAAGCTTAAATGACAAGATCTCTTAAGGCCTGAGTTTGGAAGTCCCAGAATATGCCTTCTGCAGCATTCCATTGATTAGAGCAAATCCCCAGGTCCACCCAGATTCAAGAGGTGAGGAAACAGACTCCCTTTCTGATGGGTAGCAAGCATGTGCAGACTTGAGCGAGCTGTGGGCTGGCATCTCTGTAGACCCTGTGGTTTGGATCACTGGAAACTGCTGCTCTCTGTAAGGTTGATATGTAAGGTGGCCCCTAAATTCTTGCCCTGTCCTACCTCAGTTTCTCTCTTCACCAGACCAGGGCCCTAACTAGTATGCCTTAACTAGTCTGAACCCACTCAAAACATAGTTTGGGGCATATCCTGGGTATTCATGCTCATGGCCCTGTTCATGTAAAGGGTTTTTTTTTAAAGCTTTGGTTTTCCAAATTCATGCAGATTGGTTCCCAATAGAACCACGGCACGAAGTGACCCCCGTCCTCCCTCCCTACCTCCAGCCCCGATCTTCAGTCTGGGTCCTCCTGCAAATATCTGTATGAACATGGGCCACGGGGTCCTCAGCAGCTTACTCTTCCAACTCCCAGTTGAAGCGTTCTTTTCATTGGCTCTCTATGTCCCTGCCCTGTTCCAGGATCCACGGTGTTAGCCTGTCCTACCTGTTCTTTACCCAAAGTCCCTCTCTTGATTCAAACGCCTTTGTAGCATGTTGCGTGGCGATGGGAAATGGAAGCTGCTTAGAAAGTATGGGTTTGGCCCCACCTTGACACTCAGCCTTTGCACCTACCCCTCCCCCTTCAACCTTAGGCCAAATTCCAAGAAATGATCTTTGCTCTCTATTCAGAAGGGCTGTGATGGACACACCCTGTAGGATGCTTTTTTTGTATATCGAAGTGAGTAAAAGGTCATATATACTTTGTATGCAACTTCAGACTTTGGCTGAGCAGTTGTGATTGGATGAGGATTACAGGACAAGAAAAAAAACAACAACCAGGATGTAGCATCAAGGAAAATACAATTATCTTAAAATAATATGCTTCATTTGTAGAGACAGATCTATACTGCATATACATTTCACTCATATTTTGCTCAAATACACACGATTCCTCTACTGCACATGGCATTGTGGTTCCTAAGGGTCACAGACCATGTTAGAGATACAGTGAAAGAAGCGTAAACTATTTCCCCAGGAAAAGATGTGCAACTGGATAACATTGAGATGTAGCCTCCATGAACCTAGGAAGAATTCCAGAGGAAATGGATGTGGCCTTTTGAAAAATCACAAGGAGGATGAAGATCCACTTAGAGTAACTCTATAGGGAAGTACATGGTCAGGACATACATATCTTCCTTCAGCATTCCATTTTAATTAATGTCTCACATGGATCTTATTACGTAGGTGACCTCTTGCCCTTTGGTCATCTCCACCTTTCTTTCGAAAGATCTGATGGAAGTATCCTGTAATAACCATGCAAGCTTTCAGACCAGTGTCCCTTCCTTGGCAGGGAAAAAAAGCCCTCTTAACCTTCACCTCACATGTATCATAATTCTGAGTTTTGTAAGAGGAGGGTCCTATCCTGGAGGGTAGTAGCGACTATCCAATTTTCACATGAGCATAATAAACTGAAATTACCAGTTAATATATATCCTGTCCACTGCCCAAAGGGACACACAATCTTCTAGGGGACGAGACACAAGTCTGCAAAGAGTCATGTGTTGTTTGGGCATTTCTAAAGCCAGGGACTAAGTCCATTTTTATGGGTAATGTGCGCAGATGCTATGCTCTTAATGATTTACCATTTTGAAGGAGGTCTAAGTAGAGTCAGAAAATGGAACCTGATAGACAAATCTGAAAGCAACTGAAATTTCTCCAAAGCATAACTCAGCACCTCTCCTGACGTGTATAGTTCAAGTGCAATGTCTAGTCTGATAGAAACCCAACTCTTAGGATGGCCTTCATATTACACATTTAACAAATTTGTCTCACTTCTAGATTATGCCTGACTCAATTCTGACGATGAAGAGGAAAATAAAATCACGTAATAACACCCTGGGCAGGTAAAGTGCCTTTTATCAGTGATCTTAAAATACCACATAAGCATTAATTAGTTCTCCAAACATGCTGGGAGGGAGATGTAGTTATGACCATCGTGCTGATGAGGAAGCAGATGGGGTCAGGGACCGGTGACTTAGGATAAGTCACCCAATCGTTACCAGGTCTGGATAGAAAAGAGGACAAAATGTTCAACTCAGAGGTGGAACACTGAAGCTATTTGCCCAGCCTTGATCATCAATCGCCAGTCAACCCTGCCCAGACCCCATCCTTTCATCACCATTGGCTACTTCTTCCTTGTCTGATCATCTTTAATCTCACAGCCAGGTAACGTAAGCATCTCACTGAAGCAGATATTGTCCATGCTGAACTTTATGAGCTGTGCTTCCTGCAAACCAAATAAAAAAAGGATCAGAGGAATCCTGAGTCTAACACATTTATTACTCAGGCCTTCCAGAGGATTCATTTTAAGGGAAGTCTGGGCTAAAACATCAGACTATGACCAAACCCACTGTAGCCCTTGAAGACTCAGTTTTGAATGAGTTATTCTTCCTGTGGGCACTAGTGATAAGACGCTATCTGGCTCTAAGACACTCCAATACACTGGGTGAAGTGCAGCTAATGTTAGTCTTTCTTGTCACACATCACACACCGTCCACCAGCAAAGGCACTGTGGTAAGACAGTAACGTCTGTTCATAGGGTATGCTTGCCACCTCTCATACGCATAGATGTGAATTATGCTCTCTTTTTCCTTCATCCTCATTAATCCCCTAGTTTTCAAACTTTCTCAGTAAATCCCATTCAAGCCTCCATCTGGGATTAACCTCAGAGCTAGAACCAAGCCAGATCAATGCTCAGAGAGACCATCTTATCAAAGAACAATCTAGAAGCTCCTCAATCTGGCAGACTCCCAGCAGGGATAACACCTTCCCTTTGGGGATTATTATAACAAACCTTTGCTAAGACAAAAAATATGTATTATTCTATAAAAATGCATTTAATATATATCAAAAATATCAGCATATATTTCTATTTATTGTATCTCCTCTTTTCTTTCTCCAGAACAGGAGACAGACAGACTGGGACTTCCACAGTGATAATCACTGAGGAATGAAATGTGGACTAGAAAACAAAATCACAACAAAATCATGTAAGTTAGTGCCATGTCACATCTCTACACAGAAAGGTTACACACAGCTGGGGGGGGGGGGGCAGATCTTTTTCCATTGACCCTCTCAAAACAAGCCATGACTTCACTGGGGCTGACTATCTGGTAAATTCCACTAGAATCTCGTGCTCTGGAATTTAGGAATTAGAGGAAGGGGCCAGAGGAAATTCTGAAACAGTCCTAGAGGGTGGTCCAGCCTGGTTTGCCGATCTGCTGCCCTGGGTAACCCAGGCCCTCTGGGAGCTGCAGCTTGATGTGTTTTACTTTTCTATTTCAAGCCTGTGACTCACATGACAAATATTGACTTCTATTTCTCTATTAGCATCAGATTTTTTTTTCTTGAATCCTCCAAATTGACTTTGACTATAACTTTGGTTAATATTAAACCTCTTGGGTCAACACATTTTTATAGCTGTGAGCTGCTTCAACCACATGGAGTGGGGATTGGCAAAGAAGCCTTACAACCAGGAGCAGGACTCAGAGGAAGCTCCTTCCAGGTGCCCCTCCCCCTGTCCCACATCTACCAACTACCCTGAGCATTCCTGCCAGATTCACCTTCCCTCAACACCAGTGGGATCATGGTTTCTTGGTGTAAAAAACCTTCCATGACACCCTAGGGCCAAGAGAGGAAGGTCTGAATACCATACCCAGCACTCAGGAATATGGAAAGACTTCACCTTGTCAACCCTCAAAGACTTCCACAAACATATCACCTCCACCCAGGTACCGAATCTCTTCCTTGCTTACGTACTCCAAGCGCTCTGGCCCTTTCTTACATGAACTCGTGCATAAGTAAATTCTCGCTCAGCTTCTCCTGCCTCCTCCTTCAGGCTCCGTACTCATCTTTGTACCCTCTAGACACCTAGCGCCAGAGCCAGGCACATGAGAGATGATGAGTAAACATTCGCTGAGCTGAATTCTCTCCTCGCGTTTTATCTATTTCCTTTAGGCACATGATTAAGAGTCACAGGAAGTAGTTAAAATTGTCAATGCTGCAACATGGCCAGGGCAAGGCATCTGAAAAGAAACAGTGCTTTTTGGTAATGCCCAGCTAAAAGAACACAGATTAGCATTAGTCTTTACCTTATCTGGGATAGTAAAAGAAATTATAGCCAAAGTTGAAATAAACATGAAAATGTAAGTCAGAGGGAGCAATAAAAATAGAAGCCCACAGGGAACACGGCGTCTGATCAGCCTTTCCACAATGTCTTTTAGGGGATACAGAATTCGGGCAGAAACCGTATTTTCCCATTGCCTTTACATATTTTCTGGTGCGTGACTATATATAGGAAACAATGGGAAAGAAGGAAGAACAGGAGAAAGAGTAAAAAGAAAGAGAGGAGCCTCAAGACCAAGTTACTCACACAGAAGAAAAGGGACCCCCGGGGTGACAAAACACGGATTTGACCTCTCTCCTTCACTGAGCTGGAAATAACCAGAGAAAGTCCAAGCTCTTTGTTTTCAGGGGAGGAAATGGAAGGCCAGGGAAGCCAAATCATCTCACTTCCTCAGGGTCCGAGTGCTTTCACTGAAGGCAGGCATCTTGACTGTGCAGGATCAGCATTCCAATCAGGGTCGTTACAGAAGTAACTGGGCACCTGCACTGCTGATGGCGTCCTCTCCGCCTGCAGTGTTTACTCTGTCCCTACTCAAAGTGGAGCACTGCGGTAGGTGCTGAGGACACAAAACAGAATGGTTTACTGGGTCAAAACTTATTGGGTGATCTTAAAGAAATAGCTGAATGATTCTGAAAGTAGGTGCACATGTCACATTCTCAGCAAAGTTGGGCAGGACGTCTCGTTTTCCAAAGGCTTGATAACTGTCTTTAACTCATCTTTTATTGACTATGCCCAGCTGTTAATTTGCATTGACAAATATGTGGCCAGGGCTGAAGGAAGGCGAGGAGGGATTTCCAATCCATTGCTGGCATATTGAACTCCTTGGGCCCTTCTTACATCAACAGGCCAATGAGCATGTGCAAGGGCAGTCGGCTTCTGTGCACACTGCTTCGTCTCTCATCTACTGTCTAGTGTTTCTGCAATGAAGATAATTGACCCATACGCAGTGGGGACATTCCATCAACTGTGCTTTTCCTCAACCTTGTTTTTTTGAAACACGAATACCCATCTGGTTTTATAAAAAAATAAAGGGAGCATGTCTATGGGTGACTCATGAGTTTTCTTATGCTTTGTAGTGATGGATAAACAAGGGATGTATGTTTCCATTTTATCATAGCCCAGTGGATGTTGGATGTCCATATTTTTCTATTGCTAAAACTTAACGGGGAAAAAAAAACTAAAAAAAATCCCTCAAAAGGAAAGCAGCAACACTTCTTTTAGGACTCATATTCAATGTCAGGAGAAAGATTTGTTGCCTCTGAAGGTGCACTTTCAACAGAAAAACAACTGAAAATCCTAAAATGAAGTAAATGTCTTGCCACGTGTTATAAGACCAAAAGCAAAGGTTGCTCACCAAAATTAATCCATTTGTTTATTGGGGCATTCTCACTACTCCCTCCTCTGTCTCAACACAAAACACTGTACCATCCTCCAACATAGATGTGTGAGGTAGATTTGTGATAAGACTAAAAACCAAGTACTCACTGAAGTTTGTCAGCAATCTAGTCTGACGTGTGAATAGACCTGTCTACCAGGAATAGGCAAATCTTCCCAGTAGGACGTTACCTTTCTTCAGATATTTAGTAATATGCATATCAACTCGGTCCCTGGCTTTGTTAATATGTTGTCCCTGGGCCAATACCCATTACAATTTTGGTCAGTTTTAAATACTTTTCACAACAACAATAACAATTACAGCTAACATTTCTGAGTGCTTAGAAGTGCCAAGCACTCTATAAGGACTTTCTATGCATTGTTTCATTGATTCTTCATAGTATATCATCTTACGGGCGCGATCCATAAGTATTCATCATTTCACAGGTGAGGAAATGAGCTTTCCTAGGTGTTGATTCAAAGTAGAGTGCGTGGCAGGCCAGTTTTAGGGACAAAAAAAATAAAGTATGAATCCTTAGAAAAGAAACGTCTATGCCTTGCACCTCGCGTTTGAATTTACTCTGCTTTCCAGAGCACAAGGGAGAAAAGCCGAAGGTGAGTCCAGGGAGTCAGGATGAGCAGCTCTGAAGTCTACAGAAAAAGCCAGACCAAGGTGATACGGATAGTAGAGCCCCTCTGGGCCTCCTCCTCGCTGCTGCTTCCCCAGTGTGAGGCACAGGCCTGACGTTTAGGGTCCATATAGATTTACACAGTGGAGGAAAGACTGTCTCTCTCCTGCATGCTAAAGTGATTTCTGGAAGATTCGAAACCTCTGGTCCAATAGCATGTGTCCTTCAGAGAGGGAGGGAGGGAGGGATTTTGAGAAAGAGAGAGGGAGATTGAGACAATACAGGCTATTAGAGCACTATTACGGGCACTTCTTATACTAACACTTCTTGGGAGTATTAACGAGCCGGGCACATGTTCCAGGCAGAGAGGGTGACGGATGCTCAGACTTCCCCTGAGCTCAGGCCATCAAGCTCCCAGACCTGCTGTCCCCAGGCTGTCCAGAGGCCGTGGCGGCTCCCCACCTGCAAGCACTAAATAGGGTGAGATCAGCCCACGATCTACACAGGCCTCAAATGCTCAACTTCCCTTTCCTGATTTCCTCCTGCTAACGAGATCTGCAAGCCAGAAATACACTCTCTTTGCTGCCGATGGGCCACAGGGCTGCACCGCGGCCACTGCCCTCTGAGTGCCCTTCCCGTTTTTTGACCCCGTTTGCTATCAGAACTTTCTTTCCTGTTGAGTCTCCTAACTCATCAGTTAGCATGAGGAAAAGGCCCAGCAAACAGCCGGGTCCCTGCGCTTCCTGCGGGCCCCACGGTGGCCTTGGCTCGCCTCTTGCACGTTGGCCAGGCTCCTACTTCGTTTTGCCTGCCCTGCACCCAGCACCTTACCTCGTCCAGGGAAGACACACCATCTGACTTCCCAGGGTTCCTACTTCAGCTGCCCATTGCACCAAAAGCACGCCTTAAATCAGGCCTTTGTCCACTTTTCACCGCACGCACGTCTCATCTAAGACTGCGCAGTTTCCAGATCCTGCTTCCAGCTCTGGGACCGCAGATGGTCACTGATCGGATAGGAGCTTCTGCACCAATGTGAGACTTATCATTTAGGCAACTTTGCCTTTACTTGGTGGGGAAGCACACGTTTCCAAAAGCTTTTTCGAGAGCTAATGTAATAAGTGCGAATTTTGGCACAATGAAAAGTCAGGGGTGAGGGTCTCTGGAACGCCTCCCAGTCGCATCAGCAAGGTACTGGCTAGCACTTTAATCTCTGATTCTAGTTCCCGCTGCCTCAACCTCACCGCCGCCTTTCTGCACTTAGACGCCTGGCCTCCCTGTGGCCCTCAGTGACGACTTGATAAACCATTGACCTCAATTATTAAGTGTGGAGCAGAAACAATATTAAACCTGACTCTCCGTTCCCAGTTGAGCTATCATGTGTCTCTCAGTAACTTGGCAGGAACCTTTTTCTCACCCCATGTCCTTCCTATTACCCTGCTGTATGTCCTGACCCCTCCCAACCCCAGGAACCCCAGAAACTCAACTCCAGCTTCCCTAGAGAGAAGCCGTTGGGCACCTGTGCTGGTGGTGTCTGCAAGCCCGCACCTAATCAGCAAGCTCCTTCCTTGCCCAGCAGTCTGACGACGGCCAGGGGTCAGGGGGGTCCTTCCTTCTTTTACTAATCGCTGTTGGCTCCTGGGAAGCAGTGTCATGCCTCCCTGAAAGGAAGCTGAGTCATTCCCAAGCAAAGAATTCCATTTTTGTTTTGTTTTAGAAAACGATGTCTTAGAGGATTCTAGATAGGGACGTGGAAGGAACTTCATCCCTCTTGGCCAGGGCAGCCTGCAGCTTCCAGAATGCTTGGTTGCTGTGTCATTCCCCAGAGGAATAACAAGGAGAAATGCCATGGGCTAGAACAATAATCACAAGAGCAGGTCGTACATATCTGGCAAACACCATGTGACACGTATGTCTTCAATGTTGTTTAATCCTCCCAGCAGCCCAATGAAGTAGCTCCTATTTAGTTCCAGTCTAGAGGCCAAGAAATATAGGGGAAAAGGCAGTACATGTCAACAACTGACTGAAGGCAAAAAAAAAACCCCAAAACACCCAACTTGTAACATCTGCTCATTTCTATGGGCTAAATCTTCACTCTTCATGGAAGGTTTTAATCTACCAACCTGACATTGGTGACTGCAGAGCTGGGAAGATTTACACACCATCGGTTTTCTGGAGTGGGCTCCAGCACAGGCTGGACAGAGGTTAAGTCACCTCCTCAAAGTCGCAGAGCAAGTACGTGATAGAGCTGAATTTTGAAAACAGGGCTGATGGCTCCAAAATCCACACTCTTAAGCACTAAGCAAGCATGGCCAGTAGCATCTAGAAGGGCCCTCTCTGATTATCAGACTGTTTGAAAAGTTTATTTTAATCAGGCAATTTCACAGATAACCACAACGGCATTTGCTGGCACTGATGAAGTAACAACACATCTTGATCGTTTCTGTCTTCCCCCGACCTGAGATAGCACCTGTGTGTTGTCGATATCCATAGACGTTAGTAGAATTTTACTGAGTTTAATCAACTGACATTAAAGGGCGTGGCATGGTCTTTGGTGAAGTCCTTGGAAGACTGAGGGTCAGTGTCCTAGAGATGGGGCAGTGGGAGAAGCCTGGCAGAGCGGAGTGAGGAAGACCTCGGAACGGACTTTTCCCATTAATCTTTTTCCCAAGGTTAGTCCTGACTCCTAGGCTCAGAACTCTAAGTGGAGCATAGTTGATGACACCCCACTTGTTGAGAACTAGTTTCCCTTCTTTGTGTAGCATTAGGCCACCAGTGAGTCACTCTGGTGTTTGGCTTTCAAGTAAAAGGTGGAGGCAGGAGAGGCAGGACATCCTTTGCAGATCGATGCTAACAGCTGCCCAGGGTAGAACAGCAAAACATAGCGTCTCTCACTGTTGGGTTTCTAGACCCAGGAGTTGGTTTGCAATTCACTGCCTTCAAATCGAAAGCCTCAGCAGGCATGCATCAATTTAGCTGGGCCAGACCGAGCATGTTTACATACAGGACCCTACTTGACCCTTGTCAAAACCCCAACTGGACAGTTTTTATCCTCATTTCTCAAAGGGAAAACTCTGCCGTTAGCGTATCCTTCCGGCTTGGCAGGAAGTCTCCAGCCCACTCAGATAGTTCACCTGGAAAGACTTTGATAAAAGGGAGTGCACCCAGAGGGCAGGCAGAGTACAGAGCAGGAGCCAGAGAAGCCATCTGGGGAGGGGTGGCAGCAGGGAGCCCTTGCTGCCCCCTGCCCCAGAGTGGTGGGAGGATGCAGGGTGACCGAACAGCAGCCATGAAGGGAGGCCACGTGGCTGGAGCCATGCCTTCCCTGAGGAGCAGAGCCACTGGCAAAACCCCCACCTGGCTGGAAGGAATGTGAAGGATAAACACCCGAACCTCTCCTTGGCATCAGCTGGAAGCTTGGGGGCTAAGGAAGGGGTCCTCGCTTCCTGGACACAGAACAGGACAAAGAATGGCTGAGGCTGCATCTGAGGGGACAAACTGAGAATAACCAAAACGTCACGTGACTTTCCCAAACTCTCAGGGAGCCCTTTCCAATGGTGAGGGAGAACACAAGCTTCTCAGGATGGAAGAAAGACCCTGGGAGACGGACCAGAACATTTGGGGCTTTGAACAAGCTACTCTAGTGGCTGAGGCCTCTGTTTCTTCACCTCTAAAATGAGACCTTGGACTTAACCATAAGACCCGGCCACTCGAATAATTATAATTTGTTAGCTTTCCCCAATTGCTACTAGTCACACCACGCCTTGCTGAAATTTGGATTTGATTCCTCTCCCGTCTTCTTTTTTCTCTTTGACTATAAAACGCCTTGGGCATATTAACAAGAAACAACAGAGCAGTATCACAGCATGAAAGCTTCTAGGTCGCCATGTGGCAGCCCAAGGCACGGAACGGTGAGACATGGAGAATTCCCGATTACTCAGACGGCAGCAGGAGGTACCCACCTGGCCTTGCTGTTGCACGCAGGGTGTGGGGGCTTCCAAGGGGCTGATGGGGCTGGCGATGCATGCAGCGCTGGGGGGCGAACGGTGGAAGGCTGCAGACACACACACGGGCTCGCACGCACACGGGCTCACATGCACGCACACACGCACACACACGGCACCACCATCTCTACCTTTACACTCTAAATCTATGCAAGATTTCTGAGTGTGTGTTACAGTGATCAGTGTGTGCCACATCGTGATTTGTTACTACTATAAAACCACGTCCACCCTGGCACCTGGGGGCTCTGGCCACACAGAGTTCCCAGGGTTACTGCTATAGAAATCAGGTAAATGCAGGTGGAAGGGCATGGCCCGGAGCAGCCAGAGACAGCCTCCTTCCTCCACTTTTGAAATTGTCTCCGATTTTCTCAAAATCTTTATGACTTTTTAGCTTTCTCTTTATCCTTGCTTTTTTAGATGCCACATCCAGTGTCCCTCAACATTTTATTATTTTTGTTCTAAAATATCACATGTTACAAACGAGGAAAGAAATAAGAGAACGCTCAGTTTTTCAAGCACAATGAGGTGGAAATTGCCTGTGGCTGGGTTGAAGGTGACCTGAGAAGGGGTTTCGGTGTCCCCTGAACATGGTGAGGAACAAGCTCCTGGGAGGAAATGTCGGTGTCCACCCAAAGCAGAGCTGCAGAGGCCCTGAGAGCCCAGTCGTCCCCCTCCCCACCGTCATGAGAGCATCCTGGGTGACAGCGAGCGTGGCCTGGGACAGAGGCAATTGAAAGTGTATCACTGTTGGGGGGGGGGGCGGAGATAATGAAACATGTACGTTTGAGCTTGGGAAGGGGAAGCTCCACTTGCCGAGGGGGTGGGAGTCACCAAGCTGATAGGTACGCTCTTTGTGAATCTGAAACTTAGAAAGATCTGAAGGCCAGCAATAGGATAATAGGGCACTTTTGATCCTAGTCGTTTCAAAAATGCGTGGTTAAAAGGCCTATCCGCTTGGGTTCTGCACCGACCAGGATGGCCCGAGATGGCTCCCAAAAAGCAAAAGTATAGCAGCCGGAAGTCATCATCAGCTGGGCACTAGACTGCAGAGAGGGACCTGAAGTGGCCTCCCTCTGCAGCGTGGTGGCGGGAGCCCCCGGGGCTGGTGGCCTTGCTGAGCTCCGACAGCCTGAGCCTGTGACAGCACTGACACCGTCCTGCGTCCGGCACGCTCTTCTGAGGATGGGTGATTGATGGCGAGAGCTCAGAGGCCCAGGACCAAATGAGTCAGCAGCAGGGAGCAGAAGCCGTGAAACAGGGATTTTCTCTTGAATTCTTGCTTATTTTGGGACAGTCTGATGCTCTTCTCAGAGGGAGCAAATAAAGTGTTAGTGGAGGGAGTCGGGCTTATGTAACTCATTTCTAAAACAAGTGGGCGATGTCACTGAAGGCATCAACACCTTCATTACAGAAGTTAAACAGAATTGATGCAAACACAGCTGGCCTTCTTTCAATGTAGGCTGATGCTATCCTTAGCCCTGCCACTAATTAGCTGTGTGAATCCGGGCAAGCATGCTGGGCCTCAGTTTCCTCAAATATAAAATTATGGGGTTGTTCTTGGCCATGCCCCAGGGACTTTCCAGATCTGACATCCCTCAATTCTCCTGAATATTTAATAATGATAATTTTAGGAATAGTTGCAATGACAATAGTTGTTAATATTTATTGAGGGCCTTCTGTGTGTCTGGCCCCATCCTAGAGGCTTTAAAAATATTATATGAAAACATATGATCTCATCATTTCCTCCAAACAACCTTAGGAGGCAGACAACATGATTATCATAACTTTGCATAGGAAGAATCTGAGATTCCAAGAGGTTAAGGTCCCTGGACAAAATCATGTGCAACTAGTACATAGTTAATTTGGTCAGGGTCTCAGTAGAAAAGAGAGGACATGTGCAAGGGGACTTGGCTGAGAATAATTGAATAAAGGGGCTCTTTATGGAGGTGTGGGCAGAGCTAAAGGAATCAACAGGGGATGACCAGGCACCAGGACTGGCAGCAGCATGAAGCTGAAAGGGGCCAGGGGAGGAAACAGATGTCATCGGAGCCTGGTGAGGTCAGGGGCAAAGAGGAGCCACCTGGCAAGAGCTGTAGTCACTGAGGAGCACAGCCACCACCAGAACCAGAAAGAACTGGGAAGAAGGGAGAGGAGTAAATATCCCCACCTCTCTCTCTGCCAGGGAGGGAGAGAAAGAGAAAGGGAGAGAAATGAGAAGCATCAACTTGTAGTTGAGTCACTTCAGTTGTTCACTGGTTGCTTTTCATAAGTGCCTTAACTGGGGGCCTCCAGCTAAGCCAGTGACCCCTTGCTCAAAACAGTGGCCTTGGGCTTCAAGCCAGTGACCTCTGGGCTCAAGCCAGTGACCATGGGATCATGTTGATGATCCTGTGCTCAAGCTGAATGAGCCCACACTTAAGCTGGTGACCTGGGGCTTTCAAACCTAGGACCTCAGTGTCCCAGGTCGACGCTCTATCCACTGCACCACCACTGGTCAGGCATCTCTGTCTCTTCTTGCCTTCCTATATCCTGCTAAGCCCTCTCATTGCCTGAATCCAACCAAAGCCAGAGGGCAAAGGAACCTGGAGTGTAGTCCAGAGGGCTCAGCCTCTTGATGCAAGGATGGGGTAGATAGGAGCACAGATTGGGTCTATGGATAATAAGCAGCAGAGCAGAGGCAGAATTACAGTCCAGTTCTTCTGCATCCAGAGACCTTGAACCTTCTTATTAGGTCCAGCTTGGGCAATACATGCATAATAAGCATATTCTAGACAGGATCCCTGGAGCTCGGCGAGCCCTGACTTCACAGCCAATGCCCAGCTAGCTCTGGTTGTCAATGTCAGTGGCATCACATCAACTCACTTCACAGCAGCCTGGCTGCATTTGAAGCTCTTTCCCCTGGACGCATATCACTGGTTATCAGTGCTACAGAAATGGGCATATGGGGGTGGAGGGATATTACTTGCATCTTTTCTATAAATACTGTTCAACTTCAGAATGTAAGTTCCCAGAAAGAAGAAGGTTCAGATATCCACACCCACAAGGAGATATACACTCTTTAGTTTACTGTCCTTTGCATAGGAACGTGCATGCCTCAACCCACCCCTCACCCACATCTCTTTCTCCTCCATCCACCATCACACACACAGGACCCTGTGGCTCACCGCCATCAGCCCCTTTCTGAGCGGTCATCTCGTGCACAGGCTACTCTCTCTGCCTGCGGTGACTTCTGTCCTCACTAGCTGAAACCAGATTTCTTCTCCCGGAAACGGATCAAAGTTCACCTCTCCCCCAGGAAGCCTTCCTCACCTCCCTGTTCACTCTCTTATCTCCATTGCTTTGCACTGACTTCTATCGCAGCACTTATCATCATGTTGTAAAGATTTCTGTTTGCTTCTGCACTGGACTGTGAACCCGTGAGGAAGTGTTAGTTAAAAACAAACAACAACAACACAAAAGAAAAAGCACTTGCTAACATTTATTTAGCACTTACTATATACATCAGACACTGCATGAGCACAGTGAAGCCCCACAGTCACCCTATGAGATAGGGGCAATCTTTAGCTCCATTTTACAGATGAAGGAACTGAGGTCTCGAAAGATGAACTTGCCTAAAAAGTTATATAGGTATACATGAACTTAAAGCTGTTTCTGAAAGTCATGTAAGTGTCGAATTCTTCTCTCAAAAAAACTTAAATTGTGACCCAGCCTGTATAAAAACATAAAGAACAATCACACCAGAGCGTACACACAATACGTTGCTGGTAGCTTCTACCTAGTTCTGAAATCTTTAGGTGGTTAATCTCCCCGAATCTTATTTCATTCTCGTTTTGTGAGTGTGTGTGTGTGTGTGTGAGACTAGGTAAACAGACATGGGGTGAAAACCGAAGTAGAAATTCTAGATATCAAAAACAAGCAGAGATTTGGCTCCAAACTGAAGACGAGATTGCAACATTCTTACAAGTACGTCTGAGACCAGAAGGCCCATTGAGAGGCCCCACACCACTAAGTGCACATCAGGAGCCAGAAAGCTCCCACCCTTGCCTGGCTATTATTCTGTCTCCATGATGCCCCGATTCTGGACTTCAAAAGGAATAAAGAGGAGGTTAGCTTCTGGTTTTAGATTGGGCTGATGTAAGTGTAAAATAGCCTTTTAGCATATTGGTACACATTTTGCAATTTATTTCATATATATAGAATACATATTTACACATACTGATAAGGTGGGGCAAAAGTAGGTTTACAGTCATGCGTACGCAAAACAGAGCTTGTTCTTGTATTTATTATTGTGGTGTTTTTCATACAAACAACTGATACATATATATCACCTCTTTCACTAGACGTATGAGTGGGACAGGGTGATAGAAATGTGAACAGAGGGAAATAAGAAGGATAATGAGGTAATATTTCAAGAGCCTCCTAATAATTTCTGTCTCAGGAGTCTTTACATTTATCTCCTCATTGGTTCTCCCAACACACTCCCAACCCTGTCCCCTAAGAGCCAAGGGTTTTTCTATGTTTATAAAAGCCTTCTCAGGTGGATTGATCTCCTACCAACGCCACCATTCTGCATGGGGACTGCCACAGACATTCACTCCCCACAAGGCCACCGGGGTTACCTTTCTATGTCACTCCATCAGAATGAAATGCTTCACCAACTTTTCCCTGTCCAACTACTTGGAAGGCTCCAAAGCCCAACTTTCACAATTGGCCTCTGCCCACAGTTCAACCTTTGTCTTCCAAAAGCCTCAGCCACGCCATCCATAGCTGATGATGAGGTCTCTGGGTGACCCTCAGGAAGATTCAGTATTCTTAACAACAATAACAGAAGCAACAATCTGTTGAAGAAATCTGAGATTTAATATTTCAAAATAAAGCATCCAATCTAATTGTGAAAGGTCGATCAGGAATGTGGCCCATACTTGATGGTTCAACACTGACTGATATCATGTCACATTTGGGAGGGGTTTAGTACATTTGTCCCATCACTCCTAAGTCCCCCAAAGGTCTTACTCTGGTCCTTACCTAAACAAAGTAGGCTCTTTCTTACATACAACACTCTTCGTAGCCTCTTCCCCTTGTTTGAAACATCCCTGCAGCCCCACAAGCAGGTACTCTGTGTCTATGCGCTTACTTTTCCTTGAAGACTCAGCTTAAACATCCTTGCTGCTTTGAAACCTCTACCCAGCCCTTTTCCTTCCCATGAAATCACTGTCACAACTAATACCACTTATGACCACTTACTATGTGCTGGGCACTGTTCATATTGCCTTGCATAAATTTCTCATTTAATCCTCAAACACATTTTTGGGCAGTGCTATTATTATCTCCACTTGACAGACAAAAAACGTGAGACACAGAGTGGCTAAGTAGTTTGCCCCAAGCCACACAGCTATCAAGCAATAGAGCCAAAGACAAACAGAGACGGTCTGTCTCCACTACAGTCGGCTTCCTGACCTCTCTGCTTCTCCTTAGCAGCCTTGTCTGGCTTTGTGGTGACCATTGGTCATTGGTTCACCTGGGTACTGATCAGCCGGTCTGTCTCTCCCACTACCATATGCTTGTTGGATGCAGGACGCACTGATCATGTATGGTTGACATCCCAGCTCAGGAGTCCCGATAGGTACTTGGCAGAAAGAAGGGAAAAGAAATAGAATTCCTCCAATAACCCTGGAACCATTGTCAGACCCTGGCCTGACATTTTCAGGGCTCTTCATATTTTCCGTGGTCGCCTAACCCAGTTTCGCACTTTTCCTCATTAGTGTTCACGTCCACGGCTGAGAAACATCCTGACCCCAGCCTGAGAAGGCCGCGTGTGTTATGGTACATAAAAAAAGAAGGCTTACAAATAGCAAGTGTTTTGAAAACGCTTTACTATATTCCCATTTCCCCTACCTGCCTCCACCCAGAAAAAGGCTGGAGTTATGAAACGCATGCTAAATATTGAGCCATTAAACTTAGGGATATTGAGAAAACTGTTTTCTTAAAAGCTTATTTTTTTTTCAGCTCTCCTTGTTTTGCCCCGAGTGTTTTTAGCAGTTCAAACAGGTTGGGTTGCCCACAGGAGCAGGGCACAGGTTTTTTCCACCCGTAGGTTGAGGTATTCATTCCCTCTTTAAACCTCTCTAAATTTATGTGCCAGTATTTTCCAAGGAGATGTATTTGTAGGTATGTTCGGGATAGAACTGGGCATTCACAGCATGGACTGAAACTGAGGGTGACAGCCGGACAAATCCAAGGTTTCGAGCTTCATCCTCAGCCTGACCTTTGGCAGCGATGGAAATGTTTGCACTTTGTAAAGCTTGCTATTCTGTGTGTGTGTGCGTGCATGTGCATGAGAGAGAGAGAGAGAGACAGGGAGAGAGAGAGAGAGAAAGAGGGAGGGATGGAGGGAGGGAAGGTAGTAGGGAGAAGGGGAGAAAGAGAGAGAGAGAGAGAGAGAGAGAGAGAGAGAGAGAAAGTGAGAGAGAAGGAGAAAGGCTTTGCTTTAAAAAAAAAATTGTAATATAATGATATAATAATTGCCAGAATGAGTCAAGCCTAAGGTTTCTGGGCTCCCTGCTGTCCACAGTTTTGTTTCTGAAAAGATACTATGAATATATTATATTGTCAGAGCTCTGTATGGCTTTTAAAAAAATATTTTTGTGTATTGATTTTACAGACAGGGGTAAGGAGTGAGAAGCATCAACTCTTAGCTGCTTCACTGCAGTTGTTCATTGCCTGTTCTATGTGCCTTGACCAGGCCAGGCCAGAGCCTTGAACTGAGGACCTCAGCATTCCAGGTGCATGCTGTATCCACTGCACCACCAAAGGCCAGGCCCAGTATGGCTTTTAAGATACTTCTCTCTTTCCAATTCTCTCCTCTATGTCACCACCACCTTCATGACAAAGCATGAATCTACCATTTTTTTCTTTCTTAATTGAGGGAGAGGGGGTTCAAGTTTACTGAGGTATAATTTACTTACCCTTTCTAGTATATAATTCTGTAAATTTTACAAATGCCTATAGTCATGTAACTCTCACTATAATCAAGGTATAGAACAGTTCCCTCATCCAATAAAGTCCCTGCATTTGCAGTCAACTTCTCCTCTAATCCTGGGCTTTGGCAACAACTCGTCTATTGTCCGTCCCTATGATTTTGCTTTTTATAAAGTATCATATAAATGGAATTATATAGTGTGTTGTCCTTTGCATCTGCTTTCTTTCACATAATATAATGTATACTATGGCATGGATCAGTAATTCATTATATATATATTTTTTATTCTGAGTGGTATGCTATTGATTGGATGCACCAGAGTATATTATTGGGTATACTAGTTATCTATTCACCAACTGCTTGTTTTTAGATTTTAGCAATTATGAGTAAAGCGTCTCTAAACAATCACTAGTTTTTTTTGTTTGTTTGAACCCGAGTGTTTATTTCTCCTAGAGAAATATCCATAAGTGAGATTTCTGGGTTGTATAGTAAGTATACCAATACATACAAAACTATAATAAATTGCTAAACATTTCCAAAGTTAATCTGCCATTTTTCCAGTCATCTAAACATTTTAAGAGACCTCAACATGGCTCCTGATCCTCTCCACTAATGACAAAAACATCAAGCAACCTGCCAATGACATGAGTATAAAATGAATCGCATAACGCATGCTCCTAGTGGAGCGAACACAGAGATAGTGCACACGCTATTACCCTTTTCCAGGACTTTTCCTGGTCTTGGTCATGGAATGGCAACCTGAAAGAGTTAAGTTACCTCCCCTGGATGATTCTGTCCCCAGGTTGTGAATAAGTCATTCTTGCTCATGAGAAGACCAGGCTTATTGTTAACAACACCCATTTCCAGGAAGAGCTGGTGAGGCCTGGGGAGCTGAAGAATGCCCTGGAATTGAGATGTTCTAGCACCTAATTCTTACTGTGACAGTGACTCACTGGGTGATCCTGGTACCTCCACTTGATGCTCCAGACTTAGTTTCCCAAAATTCTGAGACACGATTGCCTTGTTGACTCAACTCATTGATTGGGAGAGAGGGGATTACAAATAGCAAGTGTCATACAGGGCGTTGAAGCTACTAGTTTCATGGCATCATGTGCTTGGGAACCCTTCTTCCCCAGAGTGATAAAGCCCATTGTTATACTCTTCCCTAGATCAAGACTCTCATAAAGAGAGGTCACATGATTGCTTCTAGGAGAAGCAGTGAGTCAGAGGAGTTTAAAGAGTCCCTAGGACTCTCTATAATCTTTCTGAAGGTGTTCACTGACTCACTAAATCCCTTCCTTCTAGGATAATTTTATAAGTTGAAAATACTGTTGGGCATATAAGTCGGCCATTCACAAATATTTTGATAGATGATGTCATCTCCAAACTGGCCATCTACCTTTAGGTCCTCTTTTCCCCACTACCAAAATTCTTTTAAGAACTCGTCCAGGATGACCTTAGGTCAGGGGTCCCCAAACTACGGCCCGCGGGCCGCATGCGGCCCCCTGAGGCCATTTATCCGGCCCCCACCGCACTTCCGGAAGGGGCACCTCTTTCATTGGTGGTCAGTGAGAGGAGCACATTGACCATCCCATTAGCCAAAAGCAGGCCCATAGTTCCCACTGAAATATTGGTCAGTTTGTTGATTTAAATTTACTTGTTCTTTATTTTAAATATTGTATTTGTTCCCGTTTTGTTTTTTTTACTTTAAAATAAGATATATGCAGTGTGCATAGGGATTTGTTCATAGTTTTTTTTATAGTCCAGCCCTCCAATGGTCTGAGGGACAGTGAACTGGCTCCCTGTGTAAAAAGTTTGGGGACCCCTGCCTTAGGTGATCAAATGAATAGGAGATCTGAGCTATATCTGTAGCAAAGTCTATGTACCCATACTCTCTTGGTTGTTTTACCACTGCTGTGCATACCAGCTTGACTGCCCGGGGCCAACATCTGCATCTCTGTCATGGGATTGCCCTTGGGCTACCAGACCCCACACTGCCCTGCGCACAGCCAATAGATACACCTGTGAATTCATGTTCTACCAGCGACAGCCATAACCAATGACTGATAAGTGTTGAGGTCTCTGACTGGGATAATACTGAGGTGTGTGTTTTGCAGCACTTTTCAGAACTTCTCCAGGGCTTACATCACCTTTATGAAAAGTGCTTTCCACCCTTTACTATTTACCTGATCCCTCTACCCTATGTCAACCTCAGTACACCTCCTTGTTCTGTCCATATACATAAATTGCCCTCAAAGCCTTGCCTCTGCTTCTGGGGCAATCCAAACTAAGATGATCATCAATATTCAAAATCTACATGCATGTACATGCATTTTTTTTCTGAGGAAAAGTCCATAGTCTTTCTCAGATTCAAAAAATCATCTGTCACTCTTCTCAAATGATTAAGAATACAGATAACATTTCTTTTCTCTTCTGAAAATCTCCTTCTCTCTTCCTCCTTGCAGTTTACTCCTCCCACAAGCCTCTCAGTATTACCACCTCACTATTAAACCAACCTATAGGAAAAAAATTTAATGTATGTATATTATTATTTAACTAATAATAACTAAGGGCTAGTAATTCCCAGAGAAAAATAGTTCTTTTTTCCCTTTTCCTAAGGCAAGTAAGTGAGAATTAGGAGTTAGGATAGGACATTTTGACTTGAAGTGCTATTGAAGCACAAAATAGAAGAGATAAATTTTGTATCTGTAAGAAATCCAAGTAATTATAAATACCTTAGGAGAAAATTTTTGTTAAAGCAGTAAGGGAAAAGAGATCAATTGTTGCACATTCTGCTAATAAAACATTGCTAATATGTTTTATCACATAGATGAGGCTCTGACAATTGAGTTTATATATGAACACATAGTCTCATCTGCACAACAAAGACAATTATAAATATTATAAGCATATAGGATAGGCACAATTGCTTTTAACAATCTATAAAAGTAAAGGTGTGGGCCTTTCTAGAAATGGTTAGCAGCTAGGGGATGTCATTCAAATATTTTTATTTGCTGACTTATGATCCATGATTCTTTTAGTGGTTCTTCATGTTCAAGTTATTTCTAATATACTGAGCACACACACACACACACACATACCACCCCGCCCCTCTCTCTCTCTCTCACACACACACAGGGAGTTTTCAAACCAAGTGCACAATGTTCTTTCATATCCAATATCAACATCAAGGAATTGCAAACACAATGGCTGACAGTGCAAGTCCTACTTTCTGCTTTCAACGAGCTGCCAAAACATATGAAATGAAACACTACGATTCACACACAGCAGGGCTTTTTTGTCATTTTACCTGATCTGAAATTTAGCACTATCCTAACTCCTAATTCTCACTTACTTGCCTTAGGAAAAGGGAAAATAGAACTATTTTTCTCTGTGGATGACTACTGTCTGACAAAGCTTGAGTCTGATCCTTGATCCTCATGAATCTATCCTAGCCAATGACAGTTCAAATCCTGCTTCTATGACATGGGGAATAAATAGAGCTTTGTGACTTACTAAAAAAAAAAAAAAGTGGTATGAATGTGGCTGTTGCAATATGAGTACTGTCATACTCAACTTGTGCATAGAATTCACCCATGTCATTCATCCAACTTCTAGTGACTGCACTGCAGATTAGGAGCAGGTGTGGCTACCTATCACTTCCACCATCTGCAGAGGGAGAAATGTCTGTATCTACTCACGTCCACTTCCTTCAAGTACAACTGACAATCAGGAATCCCCTGGAAAGCTAAATAATATTGTGTTTTAAGCTGAGTGAGTTAGAATTGCTCATTTGTTCCCTGGTAGCTGGTAGATACTTCAAAGGACACATCCATTCTCAGAGGTACCACCTTGGCCTTTGAAACATAGGAAATTCACTCGCATATATAATAATTTGAGATATAAAACAAGGCGTGGTAAAACTCCCAATTTAATTAAATAGGATCTGGTGCCAACTCAGATGTAGTTTTTGTGGTTCTGAATAAAGAATTGAAGCAAATTGTAGAATTTAAGATTTCATAAAAATGCAGAACTTTTTATAACTTCACTTATTCATAAATTTCCCCCCTTTCTTTCCCTTTCTCTCCTTCCCTTGTTCCTCCCCACTCCTTCCCTCTTATATGTTCGAGTTCTACTTAAAAAACTTTTTTTTTAATTTATTGATTTCAGCAAGAGAAGAAGGAGAGAGAGAGAGAGAGAGAGAGAGAGAGAGAGAGAGAGAAAGAGAGAGAGAGTAACATCTATCTGTTCCTGTATGTGCCCTGATCAGGAATCAAACCAGCAGTCTCTGCACTTCAGGACAATGCTCTAACCAACCGAGTTATCTGGCCACGGCTAGCTCTACTTTTTATTGAAGTGCAAAATAGACACGTAAAAGTATGCAAACTTGGTTAATTTTCATGAAATGAGCATAGTTGTATACCAAGTTCCCAGTTAAAAAGAACAGATTACTGGCACGCAAGAAACCCCTGTGTGTCCCCACCAGTCACCACCTCTTCCACAGTGGTAATTACTCTCCAGACTTCTAACTCCATGGATTCACTTTGCCAGTTTTACACTCTATGTGAATGGAGTCGGAAAGATGTATTCTTTTGTATCTAGCTTGTTGCTATTGTTGTTCAAAGATATGTTTATTATATTCATCCATGTCATTCATCCAACTTCTAGGTTGCCCATTCTCATTGCGGTATAGTATTCCTTTGTACGCATGTACCATAATCTATTTATGTATTCTATTATTAATGCACTTGAGTGATTTCCAGTCTTTGGCTATTGTAAACAATAGAAACTCTCGATTTTTATTTTTATTTATTTATTTTTTGCAACAGAGTCAGAGAGAGGGACAGATAGAGACAAAAAGGAAGAAAGAGAGATGAAAAGCATCAAGTCTTCATTGTGGCGCCCTAGTTGCTCACTGATTGCTTTCTCACATGTGCCTTGACTGGGGGCGGGGTGCTACAGCAGAGTGAGTGACCCCTTGCTCAAGCGAGTGACCTTGGGCTTCAAGCCAGCAACCTTAGGCGTCAAGCCAGTGACCTTTGAGCTCAAGCCAGTGACCATGGAGTCACGTCTATGATCCCACACTTAAGCTAGAGACCCCGCGCTCAAGCTGGTAAGCCTGCACTCAAGCTGGTGACCTTGGGGTTTTGAACCTGGGTCCTCTACATTCCAGTCTGACACTCTATCCACTGCGCCACTGCCTGGTCAGGCTAACATAAACTTGCTTGAACAAGTCTTTTCATAATCAAAACCAGCGGTTTCTTTAGTAGTTATACTCAGGAGTAGAACTCAGTCATTTGGCATGTTCAGCTGCTGTATTTATGCCCAAATAGTATTCCAAAGAGCCTGTATACTTGCTGTTCTCATCTCTGCATGTTTGCTGTTCTGCTGTGTACATTCTTTATTTTTAACAAGTTTTTTTGTTTGTTTGTTTTTGAGACTATAGCACAGGGGTCGGGAACCTATGGCTTGCGAACCAGATGTGGCTCTTTTGATGGCTGCATCTGGCTCGCAGACAAATCTTTAATAAAAAAATAATAATAACGTTAAAAATATAAAACATTCTCATGTATTACAATCCATTCATTTCCTACCACTCATGTTTATGGTTGCAGGTGGCTGGAGGCAATCACAGCTGTCCTCCAAGGACAACACCAAATTTTTATTGGATAATGCGTAACGTACATGGGTTGTTGTATGGCTCTCATGGAATTACATTTTAAAATATGTGGCGTTCATGGCTCTCTCAGCCAAAAAGGTTCCCGACCCCTGCTATAGCATATTCCAAAGCATGTCCAGGGGTCCCCAAACTTTTTACACAGAGGGCCTGTTCACTGTCCCTCAGACCGTTGGAGGGCCGCCACATACAGTGCTCCTCTCACTGACCACCAATGAAAGAGGTGGCTCTTCCGGAAGTGCGGTGGGGGGCCGGTTAAATGGCCTCAGGGGGCTGCATGCGGCCCGCGGGCCGTAGTTTGGGGATGCCTGTTTAAGCACTGGGACAGGCATGGACAACCAGACCCTGATCTTCAAAATGTGTATGATGAGAAAGAAGAACACGGAGAAAGGAAACAACACACAATTGTAAGTGGCGAGTATCTAATGCAGTGGATGCATCACGGAGGGCTCAGCCAGCTCCTCAGAGGAGGGGATAAAGAGTATGTGTTGATGCTAGAGGGATGGGTAGAACCCAGAGAAGATAAATAAGCAAAGGGAGAAAGAATCAGATGTTTTTAGCGAGCAGCAAAAGGCTGTGAGCCGCCGGAGCACTGCGCTCGTGGTGAGGAACTGTGGGAACAGTGTGCCGGGGAGAAGGGCTTGATTGCTACAACAGGAAGCTAAGAATTTATGCATCAGGTCTTCATGAGGTCAGAGAAATTTTTATTTATTTTATTTTTATTTTTTAAGAGAGGCTTTCAAAAACCTAATCATATTTTTTAAAGAAAAATATTGCTAACCACACTGAATCAGGAAACGCAGGAAAAAAAATGCTAGTGGCATTCATATTTAACTTGCTACAAGATTAACAGTGAAGACTCTGCCATTCGTGGCTGTCTGGGTTCGAGTCCTGCCCCCAGCATTTACTGAATGAGTGAGGCTGGGCAATTTGGCTTTAGCTTTGTCAAATGTATGGTAATGATTCCAACACCTCCTACCTCCTGGAGCAGTTCAGAGGGAGATTAACCATGCAAAGGCTTCAGCTGCAGTCTGGAAAAACATAAGCACTTCTCAGGGTGTTAATTACCAGGTTAAACAGGGAGATAAAAAAAGAATCAGGCTGATGACTTATGTCTTTTCCTGTGAAACATCATGGGCGTTTAATGTATAACATGGAAAGGTAATAAAGTCGACTTGTTTGAAAACATTCCGATTACACATCCATGGGTTTTACAAATAGGCATTAAGTCTCTCAAGGAGGCAGGTCTTGAGTTGAACACTCTAGATACTGAGAGCAATAGACCTTTCTCTGCCCCGAGGAGACATGACTACCCAGTGTGACCAGTGCTCTAACTTGAAGAAGAGTTGAGGAAGTACTCACTCCATTCTGGGGTGGCCAAGAGGGATGCTAAAGATGACAAGAAAGGCAGTTTTGAAGGGCAAATTGGACAAAGAGTGCATGTGTGTGGGCACACCAAGGGACAGGGGGCAACCTGACATGCCCAAAGAACAGACTTTAGTAGAAGTAAAGATAAAAAAGAGGCTATTTGAAGCCACTCTTTCTGGCTATGGTATATTCATAATATGATAGTAATAATTTATCTGCTCCTTCAGTCAACAAGTTTTTATTGAGTGATAACTTTGTGCCCAAAAGTGTTTCAAATACTGAGGATATAGCTGTTGACATCAGATGCTCCTGCCACCTTGGAGTTTCTGTCTTGCTTGTTGGGAGAGATAACCAATAAGTAAATGAGCAAATAAATAAAATGACAGACAGTGATAGACTGAAAAGGAAGTCAAGCCGGTGATGTGACTACATGGATGATGTAGATAAGAAGGAGGAAGATGAGAAAGTGTCTCCAGAAAGTGACTTTAAAGATGTTATTTTCAAAGATGGGGTAAGAATATTCCAAGGAGAAGAAACTGTAAGCCCGAAGTGGGGTTGACCTGGAGGAACTGGGTATAATGTAAGTTCAAAGATATAGGTGAGGATCAAGTCTCATAGAATCTTGGAAGGCAACGTGACGTGCGAATTTTACTCAAAATGCAGTGGGAAGCCACTGGGTAGAACAGATGTGGGAAAGGCAAGCAGAGAAGGGACACATGAGTGGAGCAGGCCATCAGAGAAAAAGAGGAGTCCACCCTGTAGCCAGGAACCCGTCCCTGTAAAGTCCACGGTCTCTCTTCTACATCTAAGAGTCTAGACACAGGGAACATTTACACAGCTTCTAACTCACTTAGTCACAGGGGAGAGCTACTCAGTTTTATCTCGGAAGTTACCAGACCAACGTGCAAACCTACTGGGAATGTGCTGGTCTGCCAATCGCTGAACAGAGAGGTCGCCAACCAAAAACATCCGTTGCTACTTCCTTGTCAGCCTCCAGCATAGGAGTCGAGGGCTCTGTTACTTTTTTTTTTAATTAATCCAAAATAAATACAAGAATGTAAAATGTTAATCAAAAGTAAACAAAGGGAAAGAATAAAAGGAGCCAGGCACCACCAGTGACTTTTATTGCCTTTGCTGTGAGGCCAGCAAGGGAATTTTAGATGAAATTCCCCCTTCAGCCTCCAGGAAATGGTGACCTTGTTCAAGTACAGCAGCTTCCCTTCCCTGTGGCTCTGTGTGACCCACTGTGACCAGGGGCTGGCTGGTTTTTATCTTGCTAGAAATATGTCAGAGTATGTCACCTCTTGCCATCTCCCTGATTTAGGAGAGACAGTCACATGAATCCTCCATATTATGAGTCCCAGGGAGTGGACATTAAAAGGCATAACTTGGGAACAAAGCTTAGTTTGGAAAACAGGTATTTCATCCCTGCTGTCTCCGGCATTTATCCCGCAGGTGGTTCAAATGATGTATATTAGAGAGTCTCCAACTGCCCAGGAGAGTACATTTCAGAAGGATTGCCGGGGGATGGGAATCATGGCAAAACAGTGATATAATCTGACTTCTGTGGATTTTTGATTATGGACTTTGGGCTACGCGGAGGGAGTAAATAATTCTCAGTTTGAACATCTCTTAGGATGGTAGTGTCTCCAAAGATAAAAGAAGGACCAATCAGAGTTTTCATCTGAAAACACATTCATGTCCTCGTGTCTTGGGTGTTTCTAATACTCGGTAGTTGAAATCTGGCATACTGAATTCATTATCACCTGTGAACACGCTATCTAGTATTATCAATCTGCTTGTTCTTTGTCCCTCAGCATAATTCTGAAACCCATTTACTGCTTAGTGAGGCTTGCAAACAAGCTTAAATATTAGATTCAATAAAAGGCAGTTTTATTAAAAACAAAAATGACACGATAAATTCAGAAGCCAAAGATTCTAATGTTGGCCCTGGCCGGTTGGCTCAGCGGTAGAGCGTCGGCCTGGCATGCGGGGGACCCGGGTTCGATTCCCGCCCAGGGCACATAGGAGAAGCGCCCATTTGCTTCTCCACCCCCCCCCCCCCCTTCCTCTCTGTCTCTCTCTCTTCCCCTCCCGCAGCCAAGGCTCCATTGGAGCAGAGATGGCCCGGGCGCTGGGGATGGCTCCTTGGCCTCTGCCCCAGGCGCTAGAGTGGCTCTGGTCATGGCAGAGCGATGCCCCGGAGGGGCAGAGCACCGCCCCCTAGTGGGCAGAGCGTCGCCCCTGGTGGGCGTGCCGGGTGGATCCCAGTCGGGCGCATGCGGGAGTCTGTCTGTCTCTCCCCGTTTCCAGCTTCAGAAAAATACAAAAAGAAAAAGAAAAAAAAAAGATTGCTAATGTTGTAGATATCTTTACTTCTCATCCCCCCATTGACATGATTTGTGCTTTCATTAATTCCTAAGAGCCAAGCTGTGGAAACATCTATTAGAACTTCTAAAACACAATCCCTTTTCAATAGAAATATTGATGTAGTTGAGGTTATGTTTCTTCTCTCTGATGCTCCTATTCAGAAAGATAATTCTTTTTCCTGACCTACCAAAGCCTCATGTCAGGGCTTCAACCCAAAGTAATCATAGAATATTTTTTTTATGTCTCAAGCATTTTATTACTTTTTGTTCCATAAAGCTGATATATTTGGAGCTATGAAATACTTATCAACATTATAACATGACATTCTTATCTGTAAGAGTTAAAATTAGCTGATTTCTAGAAGAATAAACTCCACACACATGGCTCAGAAGCAAGCTTCTTTATTTGATTTAGACTTTTTAGTTGGGATTGCAATAATTATAAATTTGATTTTGTGCTAAGATCATGATTATCCAAATGTATAAATAACGTCAAGCTGGAGTTAGTCAAAGCAATACCTCTATTTTCTCCATTGCCTTCCAACTACCTTTAATTTATGCCTCTCCCCATTTGGGGGGCAATTCTGCACTTTTACTTTTTAAATTATTTTAAGTCAGAGATAGTAGATAATCAGGCTAAAGGTAACTGAAATTAACAAAGGAGCAGAAACGTGCTTCATCGAGAATCTAGAGTAAGGTTGTTGTTATGAGCTCTGCGGTCTCAGTAATTGCTTAATAATATCCATTATTATTGTTACAAACCATTAGATTAAGTTTCTCCTCTCTATAGTCTTCACCTTCTATTTCTCTCCCCATCCTTGCTCTCCCCTTCCATCCTCTCCCCCCGCCCCAAAAAAATACCACCAAGAAAACCAACTCTTCCTTTTGTGAAGCTAACATATGCTTAGTTTACATAAGATCTTTTCGGAATGAAAGACAACTCCTAGAGAATTTCTTTGAAGAAGAAATTCTTTTGCATGTGAAGTGTGGCTTATAATAAAAAGATAAGAAAAGGGAAACAGCCTGACCAGGCGGTGGCGCAGTGGATAGAGCGTCGGACTGGGATGGGGAGGACCCAGGTTCGAGACCCTGAGGTCGCCAGCTTGAGCATGGGCTCATCTGGTTTGAGCAAAAGCTCACTGGCTTGGACCCAAGGTCACTGGCTTGAGCAAGGGGTTACTCGGTCTGCTGAAGGCCCACGGTCAAGGCACATATGAGAAAGCAATCAATGAACAATTAAGGTGTCGCAATGAAAAACTAATGATTGATGCTTCTCATCTGTCTCTGCTCCTCTCTGTCTGTCCCTACCTATCCCTCTCTCTGACTCTCTGTCTCTGAAAAAAAAAAAAAGAAAAAGAAAAAAAGAAAAGGAAAATAACTTGAGGCCAAATAGGGGAATAAAAAAAGAGGATGGGGTCTACAACGGGAGAAGAAAGTAAAGAGAGAAGGGAGTGACAAGAATGGACAAAGAAGGAGGAGCCCTGGCCAGTTGGCTCAGTGGTAGAGCATCAGCCCAGCATGTGGAAGTCCTGGATCTCTCTCTCTCCCTGCAGCCATGGCTTTACTGATTTGAGTGTGTCACCCTAGGTGCTGAGGATGGCTCCATGGAGCCTCTATTTCAAGTGCTAAAAAATAGCTTGATTGTGAGCATGGGTCCCAGTTGAGCAAAGGGTCAGCTACAGACAAGGGTTGCTGGGTGGATCACGGTTGGGGCACATGTGGAAGCCTGTCTCTCTATCTCTCCTCCTCTCACTTAGAAAAGAAGAGTGGGGGAAAAGGAAAAAGGGAAAAGAAAAAGAAGGAGGAAAAGGAAGAGCAAGAAGAGGAGAAGGAAAAAGAAAAAGCTGGCAAGTAGGGCAGAGGGAATGAGAAGTGGGCTAACAGTCAGACGAACATGGAACTAGGGTGTTGAAAGTGAGGAATTTGGAACTGATCCAGACAGGGCAAAAGTAAGCAATCTTAGTATTTCAGTGTTTGGTTAAGTTTTCTAATTAATGCTAGAAATTTTTAAAAAATATTTTATTTATTGACTTTAGAGAGAAGAGAGGAGAGGAGAAAAAGAAGGGATGGGGCAGGAGTGGGAAGCATCAATTTGTAGTAGTTGCTTCTCATACGTGCCTTGACCGGGCAAACCCGGGGCTTTGAACCAGTGACCTCAGCGTTCCAGGTCCACGCTTTATCCACTGCACAGCACAGGTCAGGCAATGAGAGAAATTTTAAAGATGTTATTAAGATTTTGATTGCAGTGGAAATTTGCCGAATCCAAAACTTTCCTCTAAGTGTGAATAACTTGTTGAATACATTCTATTCTTGAAACACATTTTTTTTAATCTGACTGAAAGAAGGAAGAATACCATTTAACTGTCATGTTGTTATTAAATAACAGGTGGTATCTCATCTTTTCCAAGCTTCCTTGCCAGTGTTAGGAAGGATTCATAGTTTTTGAAAGATCATCAAACGCTCTGGTACTGCAGCTGATCTGAAGTGTCTAGAGGCAGGCTGTGTCCAAGCAGCCTATGAGAGGCCTCGTATAAAGTTTAATGCATCTTGAGAATGGAGTGTCTTCTCTAGTCTCTGGATGAAATGAAATCCCACACTCTCCAACAGCAATAATCTTCTTTCTTCCTTCAGTGTTTTAATCTTTATATATGAGTGGGCAGGAATATTTCCCTTGGAAACTTCCAGGGTTTGCATAGTCTTCCTGAATGTGATCATTGGGAGTTAAGATGCGCCAAAGGCAGGAGGTTGGAGATTGCAAGCTGACAGGGTCCTTGTGGTTTAGATTTTTGAGGGACAGAGGTGTGGGGGACTGGCAGTAAGCTGACAGGGTCCTTGTTGCCCATCTCACTTGTTTGATTCAGTTGCTAAAGGCTAAGTTCTTCCCCACAACCTCTGACTGACTGTTGAAGTTGGTAAAGGCAATTTACATGTTCTTCTTCACACCTCCGTGTTAGCTGTGTTTCCACTCATCCCATCTCCCATGTCCCTCGAAGAGACTGGAGGCAGTTTTCTTTTTATCCTTTGTTTTGTGAAGTTAAAATGTTATGCAGGGTGGAGGGTATTCTACAGTTGGGAGAATTCTTGGGTTGCCTTGGAAATGTGACTTTGTATCAGAGATCTCTTTGATTTGCAAATTACTGCTCTGCCCTATAAATAAAGCAGTTTGGGGGTGGAGATTCGCTCTTGCAAGCTATAGGCTGTGCAGAGACCTCCCAATCCCATCCTTTTTCTCTCTGAGTTTATTTCTTTATTCCGCACCATTCTCACTCAGGACCTGGACAATTACTAGCCACGCTGGTCTGCGGCAGCAGCATATGAATTATTTAATTGGTGTACCCAGGCCCAAAGGCATTCTTCTGAGTCTTGCTGAAACTTTACTGGGGTCACCACTGTGCTACTGTCACAAGGCACTGTTGGGCAGATAAAATATATTATGCTCACTTTGTTAAAGATGGCGCTGCCCACGTGGAAGCCGTTGCCCAGGTGATGTTAATGTGTGTTGGGGGCGGGCTGTGGGCAGGCAGGATCCTTGTAGCCTGGGGCTTCGTTTTAGAACTAAGCCTTTCCCACCCTTTTTGATGTGGGGTGGTGCAATCCCATCATGTCTCTGATAAGTGACTTTGTATTAGAGACTTCCCTATTTTGTATATTGGATTAAAGGTTTTGATTTCTACACTATAAAATGGGGGCAGAATGGGAGCTTGCTCTCTTAGTTCCTGAAATTATCATTAGAGGAGACAGCAGAGAGTAGAGAGCAAAGAAAGGCCACGTGGAGGAAGCCAGGAGAGGTAGCCAAGATGGCAGAGTGTTGAGTGAGAAGCCAGTTTATGCAGAGTTTGTGCAGGGAGAAGGAGATGGGGAACAGATGTGAATAAGTCCAGAGAGCTAGAAACCTTTGATTCTAGGAAACTCAGATAAGTCAGTAGCTTTGTGAGCACTGAATGAGTGGGTTTTGGAGCCCAGTGTGTGTTTTTATTTGCCTGCCGGGTGCAAGCTAGGATTAAAGCTAATGGCCCACCAGTTTGTGGCTCTGTTGTTTCATTACTATCTGTCCGAATCCAATGTGAACCTGCATGGGCCAGGCTGCTGTGATGGTGGCTGTGACTACTGGCTTTACAGGCACCAAATACAAAGATGGCATTTCAGGTGAGGCCTCACCAGGATCACAACGAGTGAAAATGTTCCTTTTGGAGTGCTTGCAAGGGGGCTTTCCTTCTGCAGCTGAAAGCAAACCAAGCTCCTTTCCACTCACATATTATGTTGCAAACGCCTATGAAATTTGCCCTCTGCCATGTCCCTCTGGTCTTTTTTCTTGGCCTCGCTAATTTCCAGGTTCTGAACTCCTTTGGAATATCTGTGTTTCTCATTAATTTCCACAATTGTGTTTCCCGTTTTTCTATGTGGAATCCTGGCATCCGGAGGTGAGTCTAGATTTCCAACCTACAGTCCTCATGTACGATTCTGCAACCTTGCAGGACATTCCCCTTTGCCTCATTTCATTACCCTCGGGTAACGAACCTGATCAAATGAGGCAGCATGAAGTTGGGTTCAGTCAGCCGTATGCATCGGTTCCTTTCAAACTGGCATGGCTTCCTACCATAGATCACATCCTGAATCATTTGTAGATGAACCAACCTTTCCTCTTAATGGTCAGTTGCATCCGTGGTAATCCCTTGAAGAAGTCATGTTAACGGGCTCTGGTTTTGATCCCAGTGTGCTAGAAACAGGGTGTTTATTGAGGAGACTCAGCTTAGCTACGTATTTCATTCAGGTACCACATTCTCGCGGAGTTGAAAAGCAGACATTGCATTCCTTCCACAGTGTCAGCCTGGACAAGGAGAATTTTTCCATCCCCTTATAAATTCATGGAGCGTCCTACTCTGTGGGTCTACTATAACCTCTCTCAGGACAAATTGGCTTCATGGAATTTCCTAAATGGTTCCACAAGCTGTTGAAGGATCGCACGTGAAAAAGGTTCCATGGGTAAACAGGCTGGGGGAAAATTTCAAGCTATGCCACGCTCTTGGAGAATGTACATATATATATATTAAAGTTTCTAAGAAGACAGGCACTATGGAAATCTGTTCCACTTTCTTTAAACTAACATTTTCATTTTATTTTATTTTATTATTTTATTTTATTTTATTAAATGAGAGGCAGGGATGCAGGAAAGCAGAGAGACAGACTCCCACATGTGCCCCAACCAGGAATCACCCAGAAAGCCCCCTACAGGGCAATGCTCTACCCATCTTGGGCCACTGCTCCATTGCTCATCAACCAAGCTATTTCAGCACCTGAGGCAAGGCCATAGAGCCATCCTCAGTGCCTGAGGCCAACATGCTTGAACCATTTGAGCCATGGCTGTGGAAGGGGAAGAGAGACAAAGAAAAAGAGAAGGGGGAGAGGTGGAGAAGCAGATGGTCACTTCTCCTGTGTGTCCTGACTGGGAATTGAACCTGGGACTTCTACATGCCAGGCCAATGCTCAACCGCTGAGCCAGCTGCCTGAGGCTAAACCAACACTTTCTAAACTCATTGGACAATGACTCATTTTAATTCAATACTTACCACAAACACACAGGACCAACATTACTGATAAATGAGTCTAGGCTTTTCTGTCCGCCTGCTCACCAATGAGGATTTCTTTTCAGTTTCTTCTACTTCCCTACCCTGCAGTTATCCCTCTGCTTTTCTGAGCTTCTGTTATGTAGAAACAAGAGGAGAGGTGGACGAACAGAAGTATAAGAAGCTCAAAGAGTAGAGCTTTGTAGAAGATTGTATTTCCCAAAGAAGGCTGCACTGATATGCATCCATGTGCTCTTACATTGTCACTTCCAGTAACAAATGGGATCTATGTTCCCTTGCTTTGAATCTGGACAGATTTATTACTGTTGTGATTGATAGAGTATTGCTGAAGGGACATGATATGTCATCTGAAGCCAGGTCATCAAAAGCAAAATAGCTTTCACCCCAGCCTTCTCCATGTTGTGAGGAAGCCCAGGACCCAAGGAAAGGCCACATGTAGATTTTCTTGGCAACAGCATTAGTCAGGGTCTCAGTTAAGAGCTAGTGTCAGCTGTTAGGTATATACTGAGAAAGCCTTTGGATGATTCCAGGCTACCTCTACGCTTCCCTAGTTAACACTGAGTGCAGTGAAGAGGAGCTATTCTCACCAAGACCTGCCCCTAAATCCCTGTGCATTGTTTTTTTTTTTTTTTCTTTTTTTCTTTTTTTCTTTATTCATTTTTAAAGAGGAGAGAGAGAGGGAGAGAGAGAGAGAGAGAGGGCGGGAGGAGCTGGAAGCATCAACTCCCATATGTGCCTTGACCAGGCAAGCCCAGGGTTTTGAACCGGCGACCTCAGCATTTCCAGGTCGATGCATTATCCACTGCGCCACCACAGGTCAGGCCCTGTGCATTGTTTTTGAAGCAAACGAGCTGAAGGATAATTTATTAGCAACTGGAACAAGCTGGGGAAGTCTTGAAGTGGGAAAGATGGGTCACCATGCTTTAGGTCAGTTTTAGAGATGTATTATTATGCTGACAATTACCAACCAATAACAGATGACTGCTAGCAAGAGAGCAATTCTTTTCTAGAGCTTGGGGTGCCCATAAATATATATGACCTGAAATTCCAAGTTTCTTTCCCTTATCAAGAAAAACCATTCAAGCACTTATCATAGTTCAGGGGTCGGGAAACTTTTTGGCTGAGAGAGCCATGAACACCACATATTTTAAAATGTAATTCCGTGAGAGCCATACAATGACCCGTGTACGTTACACATTATCCAATAAAAATTTGGTGTTGTCCCGGAGGACAGCTGTGATTGGCTCCAGCCACCCGCAACCATGAACATAAGCAGTAGGAAATGAATGGATTGTAATACATGAGAATGTTTCATATTTTTAACATTATTATTTTTATTAAAGATTTGTCTGCAAGCCAGATGCAGCCATCAAAAGAGCCACATCTGGCTCGTGAGCCATAGGTTCCCAACCCCTGTCATAGTTCCTCTTGGGACACTGTTTATTTTGTAGTTTCACTAGTTCTAGAGAGGTTATGGGCAGAACCTCCAAGTTTACCCATGCCTGTCTCTCTGTCCTCTTCAGAATCAGCTGAACTATCCTCTGGAGAGAGACCCCCTCTCCTTCATGCCTGGGAATCTTCTGTTAATACCCTTCAGAACATTCACCATTCTATGAATGATTTCACTGATTTGATTATGTATTTATTAAATGTAATTTGCTCGCTTGTTTTATTCACCACTGTATTTTTAAAACAGAGCTTCCTTAGAGTAGGTAGGTTAAATGAATGTATAATAATGATGGGTATTTGGAAGGTCCCTGTTCTGGAAGTTGGAAAACTGGCTTCCGGGGCTGCCTTTTAGCTACAAAAGTGCAGAAGTGAGGCCTCTGTGCTCTGTGCCTTGTCCACACTAAGGGTAGTAACAGATGGCCCCTAAAGCCCCTCTGCACCATCCATCTATGGTTCTAGTTCTTGAGGATCTCACATGGCCTGAGGTTCACCTTTAGCAAACCCTTCTACTGTGTAAGCTGATTTTCACCACAGAAACTGCATTCAATCACTTTAAGATCTAGGTTATAGTTTCATCTGATAAAGCCATTTGTTTTTGGAACACTGGGTCCTTGCAGACACACCTTTGTTCTCAGGCTAGTCTATCTGTTCCAGACATTGTCCAAACAGACACACTGGAGTAAATACGACTAGACTATTCATGATACTTTGCAACTCCTCTCCCAAGACAAGGCTTAAAGGTACAACAGTAGAATTTGTTGTCCAAATCATGTTGCTTTTGAGAATAAAATGGAGTTCTGTTAATAAATTACATCAGGAAAATGGGTCTAAATCAGAATTGTCTCTCAGGTAAACCTGGGTGTTTGATCATTCTTTAGTCTCTAAAACGTAGATATTGTCACAGTAAATATATATATATATATTTAAATATTCAGCATTGGTGAAATGAAAAGCCATTACTATTCTGGCTTCCAAAGCACATTTTACCCATACTCAGAGGATTCCTGATTTGATCCTAGTTTTCCTTAGCAGACCTCAGCATCCTTGTGGCCAGATGGGTTGGACCATTCATTGATAATACATACAGTGTTGTAGAATTTCAAATGGTAGATAGAACAAAAGACTTGATGCTCTGGGATTTCTATGCTGTACACAACTAGTATGCACACATACACACAGAGCGGACATACCTATTTGTACCTTCATCCAATCAAAAGTCACCAAATACCGACCCTTCTTAATTTACCATGTTTACCTAATGGTAAATCTTTTGTCTTTCTCTTCCTTCAACCGTTGGAGAGGAAAGAAATCCTCAAACTGCCCAACCTTCTTTGACAATGGAGGCAGCATTGTATATTTATTTTTTTTATATCCTGCCTCAGTCCAAACAGGGTTTTGAGGAGAATGAAGACATTGGATGGCATGGGTCAGTGAGAGAGAAAATGAAAACGGCATTCCCCAATTCAACACTATTTTCTGAAACAATGTCAAGCCCTTATAAGGATGGGAAAATACTGAAGTCACATACTGTGAAAGTCAAGGATTCTCTCTTAGGGAATAAGTGTCCTCAAGCTACTGTCCTCCCAGGACACGTGTGAGCTTAGCAGTTTGGAATGTCAACAAGAAAGATGGTTGAGGGCAGAGGCCTGCAAGAGGTTTTGTGGCTCACTCATTGATCAATGGGGAGGGAAAGTCAGAGCTAGAGGCTGTTTGGGAAGAGTGTACAGGCTAACCACTTTGAATCAACATACAAGAAAGATTTATCTTTCCCAGATATGAGACAAATTATAACCAAGTGTCTTGAGCAAGCAGACCTCCCAGATGCAATACTCCATAGCAATAGGGCTGAGAATCTGTTCAATAAATGGTGAGACCCTGCATTATCTATCTTTCAACATCCCTCACTAACAAACCTTCCAAATGCTCCGTCCAGCTAGAAAAATGCCATTGGTCATTGTATTTATGATAGTCTTCATGACCAAATCTGGGCTTGAATTTTTCTATGCTGACTCATAATTTACAAAAAAAGAAAAGAAAAAGAAGGAAAGGAGTGAAGGAACAGAATGCAATGGATCCAGTTGGGGTGACTTGGTCTACCATGGTCTTCCAAAGAAGAAATATAAGTTTAGAAGCGAGTTATGGGGTGAACATTCAATCCTCAGAGAAGGTTTGGAGTTCATCACACCATAGATGTCATCAGAAACCCTTACCATAAGGTGCCCAGGATACCCTCAGTTATTATCACGCCCTAGAAGGGTCTAAAAGAGCAGATTTATGGAATCACAGGCAGCACTCTGCAGAATAAGCACTCTCCACTAAGTGGAGAGCAGAGGACTTGGAGGAACCTGTGATGCACCATGGCCAGAAACAGAGCTGGAAGTATAGGCACCACTCTGATGGAACAAAGACATGGAGAATGAGGGTGTCAGTTGGGCTTGTCTAGAGCAGCACTGTGCAGAATAAATCCACTCCAAGCCAAGGGGTTCATTTCAAATTTTCTAGTAGCCATATTTAAAAAGTATGTATAAAAAGAAACAGGGAAAATAAATTTTAGTAATACATTTTACTTAATCCCAAATCTCCAAAATATCATTATTTCAACATGCCATCAATATAGAAATAATTAACAAGGTAGTCTGCATTCTTTTATTCACAGTAAGTCTTGGAAATTCAATGTATATATATAGTGATACCTCGGTTTTCATCGATAATCTATCTGAAAACAATTGGCGAAATCTGAAACCAACGAAAATGAAACAATTATTTCCATATGAATCAATGTAAATCCAATTACTGTATTAGCACTCGCAATCAATAAATAAAGCACAAAAACACTGGGAAGCAATGGAATTGTTTGGCTAGACGTGTGGGGTGATGCTCACACAACGAGAAACACCACCACTCTGAGCAGGCGAACGCATGGGTCACCCTTTGTTTTCGCAAAATTAGCAGCAAGGTCATGTGGGCATACCAACTAAATCCAAGTCAACTGACAAAAACCAAGACAAATTTTTCATGGAAAATATCGACAAAAACCGAAACCAACAATAACCGAAATCAGCAAAAACTGAAGGTATTACTCTATTTTACACCATATGTCATTTAAAACACATATGGTTATTGGTATGTAGGTCAATGTAAATCTAAACAAAGCATATAAAAGTTATAACCCCTCCATAGCCTAAGACATCAGGACATGCCACAGTATTGATGGTGTGACTCCATCAACCTGACTTGGAAACGAGGTACAGTTACACATAGCAACAGCAGGAGAGCCAGATCCTGTCTGTGTGGCCAGCTAGCTGTGTGACCTTGGACAAGCCACTGATTTCTCTTCCATCTGTCCACTGAGGTAGCAAGGCTAGCTGATCCCCCAAACTCCCTTCAACGCACATTCCCAAGGTCTCTGGGGTTGTGAAAATTACTGGTGGTTGTTTAAGGTATGTTCACAATTTTTTATGTTTGTCCCCACAAGAGGCGAAGCCTAATTCTCCACTGGTTCAGGATGAGTTGGACATAGTGACATGATTCTAATCAATAGAATATGGCAATGGTGGAAGTGACGGGTCATTCTGATATCAGGTTATTAAAAGATTGTAGCTTTTGGTTTGAATTCTCTCGCTCTTTCTCCTGTTGCTCTGGAGCATGCCAGCAGCCATCAGGACATTCAGGCAGACTCCAGAGAAGCCCACATTGGGACAGACTGAAATTCTCCAACATCCACATGAGTGAGCTTGGAAATAGATCCTCCTCCAGTCAAGCCTTGAGGTGACTGCAACTAAGAGGACAACTCGCCTATGACCTCATGAAAGACCCGAACCATAACTGCCCAGCTAAACTACTCTTGGATTTCTGATCTACAAACACTGTAATATTAAAAAAAAAAAAAAAAGAAAAAAAAAAAAGAATGTTGCTTTAAGTTGTTACATCAGGGGAAATTTTGTTAAACAGCAACAGCTAGCTATCCCAACACAACACTCCTGAAATATGAAAGGCAAGAGGAATGAACTAAAACACAGGTCAGTTGCGGGCACTGACATTGTCAGGAAGCAGGAGTGGGCGGCAGCCCACCCATTGTAATTATTATTATTATTATTTTCATAAGGCACACTCTTAGGTAAGAGGTGCTTTTTTTTTTTTTTTTTTTTTCATTTTAGAGAGGAGAGGAGAGAGAGAAGGTGGGGAGGAGCTGGAAGCATCAACTCCCATATGTGCCTTGACCAGGCAAGCCCAGGGTTTCGAACCAGTGACCTCAGCAATTTCTAGGTTGACGCTTTATCCACTGCACCACCACAGGTCAGGCATGTAATTAGTAATATCAACTGAGCACCCCTCTGTGCAAGGCACTGTTCCAAGCACTTTATATATCTTAACTCATTTGAATCTACAGTGACTTATGAGATGGGCAGTACTTCCACTTCTCAGATAAGAAAACATAAGCACAGCGAGGTTAAGTAATTTGCCCAGAATTATATATAGATTGTAAAACACAGGACGATGATTTGAATTTTGATGGTCTCTACCTCTATTCGATAATGCCTCACCCACAAAATAAGGTGGAGAGGAAATGCATACCCCGTGGGAAGCCCTGAGGTAAAGGCTTCCCCAGGGATCATTAGGGCTAAGCCCCCTACAGTTTGGTTATTTGCATACAGGAATTCTGGCAGAAGATACAGTCATACTTCTGGGGTCCTCAGAGATGGGAAGACTGACAAAAGCATTGGCCCAAACTTTCTTAAAAATAAGACTTTAATATTATAAGTGAGGATGTAGCAATTAATGAAGGGGAATCAATGCTATTTGAATTTGAAGGACTTGTTATTTTGGAAAATCCATCCTTCAGGTAGCAGTAATGGGAAGCTGAGATGTTTTAAGAGCCTGACATAGTGGGCAGAGATTTTTTTTTAACTGGGAATGGAAATGGGATGTTAAATCACAGCAGATGACCCTGAAGTTTGAGGTTAGTGAGGACTTCCTGGCAGAGAAGGCAGTGAAATCTGATCTGTCCCCAGCATTTCCCCTCCAGGGTTTTTAGACTATAGTGCTGCACGAGGGGAGAGGTGAAGTCTATCAGAGGGGTTAGACACATGGCCTTGGGGTCATACCTGATGTGGAGCCCTTTAACTTTGTCATGTGCAGTCACATAAACTCAATTAGATGATCCCCATACCTAAACTTCAAATTTGTCAACCACACAATGAAACTGTATGGCTACATCTATATTTTATGCTTGTTATTAATAACTGTTACTTCAGACTGACCTGAGTCAATTTGATTTTTCACACTTACTGATTCATAGTTTTATTAATAGAAGTAGCTTTCAATCATTAGAGATACGTAAAGCCATCTCCCCCTAAGCTCCCCATCAGGCACTGTGTAACAATAAAAGCAACACGCAGAAATTTGCTCCCAGTATAAATATTTATTTATAAGCAGCTACCAAGGGTTAGGAATTCTTAACTTAATACATACATACTTGGTTCTACTAGATGCTTCTGCAGAGCGTTATCCAGCAGTTTCATTTGTAACGGATGAACTTCACTAACAGAATTTAGCCCAATTCGGGGTCACAAAATCCTTCCATAAACAGCTTGAGTTGGGACCGTATCATATTCCTAGACTGAAGATACTATTCAGAAGTTTGCAGACTCTTGGACTCACCCATCCTGTTCAGGAAGGGGGGACCTCTACATGGCTCTCCTTACAACCCACATGGCATAAACAACTGCAGTTACACCAGTGAAAAACTACTTTTGATACCCATTCTGCTAATTTACCAGGCTTCTGATATTTGCCAAAAATAAAGAGAGCTCCAGGGCTTGTAGTAGAACATTTGAAGGCAACGGCGTGCTAGTAAACTGGATCTCAACATTGTAGTATTTGCCAGTTTCCATTGAATAAACACTACTACCTCACTGACTTCCAGCTATTAACACGAAGTCTCTGAATTAGAGTCAGAAAGCCATGTATACAACTGCCTCTCATGCACCAGTTCAAGTCAACTCCAGGGCACCACTGAGTATGGTCCTACAATTTGAGTTTTTGAAGTGCTGACTACTACATCCAATGTTAACAAATAGCTTGGTGTTAGTTATATCATGTTGCATAAATATTATCCCCAAATGGAGCATCTTAAAACGATACACAGTTTTCACTGTTTCAGTGACACAGTATTCTTGGTATGACCCATCTAGTATTCCTTTGTTTCAGGGTCTCTCAAAAGGCTGTGACAAAGGTATTGACTTCTTTCCTGGTCTCACTGGAAGGCTTGACTGGGAAAGGGTCCACTTCTGAGCTCACTCTTTAGGATGTAGGTCCCAGTTCATGCTGGCAGTTAGATAGAAATTGTTCATAGTCCTTTGCCATGTGGGTCTCTCCCGCATCATTATCACACCAGACAGCTATTGTTGTATTGGCTGTTGTCAGTTTTTTATATGACAATCTAAGGGAAAAGAGGTCAGTGCACCTGACTAAACAGTCAGGTATTGTATGTGTTAGAAATTCTTGTGGCACACCAGTTGAAAATCATTCATTGTCCTAAAGTATAGATAAAATTAACTTCTAAATATATGTCAACTTGCCCATGCCAAATGTATCTCAAATTAGATCATAAGCAATATAAGCTAAGGCAATGCAAGTTTTATAATAACTCACCAATATTTGATAACTTTTCCTCCTTCTTGTCTCTAAAGGCAGTTAGACATTACAACCTGGTAGCACAAGGGCTCCAGTTTGGTAACACAACAGCTCCAATTTGGCCAATAATAGAAGGTGAGGTTCTTTAAGCATGCTTGCCCTCTTCTCATTACCACACACTTCACCATTCCCTATTGCCTTACATTCAAAAGATTTACATAGTTACATTGCCAGTGTGGTCCTTATACAATTTGCATCAGGAACCTCTTCACACTGATTATTGCAATCTGCAAGTAAACCTCATTTATTTATTTATTTATTAGCAAAGGAGGGAGAGATACAGACAGACACGAAGGGAGAGAGATGAGAAGCATCAACTCATAGTTGCAGTGCTTTAGTTGCTCATTGATTGCTTTCTCATGCCTTGACTAGGGGGCTCCAGCTGAGTCAGTGACACCTTGCTCAATACAGAGACCTAGGGTTCAAGCCAGCGACCTTTGGGCTCAAGCCAGCAACCATGAGGTCATGTCTATGATCCTATGCTCAAGTTGGCAACCTTGGAGTTTTGAACCTTGGTCCTCAGAGTCCCAGTTCAACACCCTATCCACTGCGCTATCACCTGATCAGGCAAGTAAACCTCATTTAAACATTATTTTTCATTCCGTCACTTCTACTAAGCCTATTTGTCATTCAACTAATACTTCCCAGTGTCTGTGTTTAAGAAACAGTACTGAGCAAGCCCCAAGACACAGAGCTGGGTAAAACAGAACCCCTGGCCTGACCAAATGAGCTATTTCTCATTTTATTTTCTCATTTCAAACTCTGGTGTTCAAAATTAGTCAGTCTGACGGTAGAAGCAACAGCAAAGGACTTGGGGAAATTCAAGAAGCAAAACCTCATTCGTTCCTTGAGCCAAACAGTCATTGAAGCTATACGTAAGGTAGCCCAGGAAGGTGACCAAGGCATGGCCAGGCATCGCAGACTAGGACCATGCTTCTCCAAGTGGGTCCCCAACCAGCAGCTTTGCAGCACTTGGGAACCAGTCAAATGCAAACTCTCTGACTGAATCAGAACTGGATTAGTAACTGTGAGGGTGGGGCCCAGCACGATGTTTTATCAAGCACACCAAGAGACCTTGATGGTGCCTCTAGTTTGAGAACCACGGCACTAGAGCATGTTACAGCTGAAAGTTATCGTAGGATCATATGCTTAAATCCCTCACTCTACAAATGAGGAAGCCGAAGTGTCAGAAAGTGACACGACTGGTTAATGTCACCTAGCTAATGAGCAGCCGCCTTCCTCAAGCACAGACATTTGAGTCCTGAGACTTCAAGCAGGCCATGGGCTGGGCTCCCCGTGAGCCCTGGGTTCCTGCCTCAATCCATTGCATGGCTCCGAGCGTCCCAAGCACCCCCATCCAGTCAGGCACGGCACGTCCTGCCAGGTCTGCAGGTGTGGTCCATATACTCAGAGGTGCTGGCCTTCCTGCTCTTTAATGCCGCGCACCTGCCCCATTCCTGCAAAGATGAACTCAGAGGCTGTGATCTCACACCTCTCTGGATACCTGCCAACGCCGAGGGGGCTGGTCCTGGGCTGCCGGGACTGCCGCCTTATTTACACAATTCACGCTTGGACAATAAACCTTAGCCTCCCCAACGTACCGCACCCTGGAACACAGGATTGCGGCGAAGGGCTCAGAATTCCTGATAGATTTCAGGTATAACCTGAATCATCCTATGGAATGACCAGACCTCTCAAAGGCACATTATGTGAGTCGGTGAACAGGCTGTAAATAAAATAACAAGAAGCAGTATTTATCAGAGCAAAAGATCCCTTATTAAGTAAGAAAATAGAGAGAGATTTTAGCTTCTTCCATAGACATGGAGGGCTGGGGAAAAAGAGATGAGAAAGAGGACCTCTTGGATTTCTCCAAGGTCACTATTTCTGTGAATGGGACTAGAAAACAATAAGATAACTATAAAGCACTTGACCTTACCTAAGCTATTGGGTATCTTTTACGTTATTTTTTTAAATCTTATGTCAATTTTCAAACACATTTATAAAGTCTTGCTCATGAAGGTTAGAAGGAGGTGGGTAGTGTGTCTACAGTACATGATACAAGCAAATGAAGAATTTAGGTGACATGATACAGGAATAATCTCTGAATTCATAAAAGTTTCAATTGCACTGCGGGGGTCTGTCTGAACAGTGCTTCTCATCAGGGGCCAGGTGAAAGCTCATCTTTCTGAACCATCTCAGAAGCATTTTAAAAATGCAGATGTCCCTCCTCTGCAGTCAGTTATACAGTCAGTCTCTCAGAGCTAGGAATGGGAAGAGGTCCATTCTTCAGGTTATTCTAATAATAGAGCCATTTGGTCTCAGCCTGTCCCCACCAACTCCCCTCCAACTTAGCAAGGGTACAAAACTAGTGAATGTATAATTTATGAAAATTCTAAAAATCTACAATTCCAATTGTGTCCCCAAAAGAGAGAAGCCACATTTTAATCATTTCTGAATTCTTATACCCTGAAGCAGAGATCTGAATCTAGCAGCCTCCTGCAATGTCTAGCCTACAGACATGCTTCAAACACAATATTTAACTCGTTTTTAAAAGAAAACTTTGAATTGGTTACTGCAGCAGATCATATTCTTCAAAGAGGATTGTGATCCTCGTCCCTGGCCCATGTGCTCTTCAGGAATACAACTTTGTCACTACCCCATCAAGAAGCAGAGTCTTGAATCTGGTGGGCTTGTGACAGCTTTGACAAACATAGTATGGCTGACATGACAATGCATGGCTCCTTAGACTGGGTCATAAAAGGCCATGCACCTTCCTTCCTCTCTCTCTCTCTCTCTCTCTCTCTCTCTCTCTCTCTCTCTCTCCTTCTCTCCCTCTCTCCCTCTATAGGGAACACTGGTGTTTAATGCTCTGAGTAACCATGGAAGTAGTTCCACTACCTTGAGGCTGCCATGATGACAGGAAGTCGGGTACATGGGGAAGCCACATGGTGCTCCAACTGGCAGCCTGGGTCATTGACTTTTCCAGCCCAAGCACTAGACATATAAGAAAATGAGCCATTAGAGGACTCCAGTCCCCAGACTTGGAGTCTTCCCAGCCGAGACGTCAGGCATGGTAGAGCAGACATGAGACATCCCCGTTATGACTGCGATTTCTAAGCCAAAAGAATCCACGAGCATGAGAAAAGCATTGTTTTTAGGTGGCTAAGTTTAAAGTTAACTTAATATGCAGAAATGATAACCAGAACACTTTCCATAACCAGAACATAAAGAGATTTCTCATAAAACTTCAGAGTTCCTTGAAAAATTGGTGGAGATGGCAGATGGCACCCACGTGTCTCCAAAGCAAGAGGTCAGTAGCAGACCTGGAGGCGTGGAGATGAGGAACATACCTGAGGCACGAGGGCTCTCTAGTTTTGCCCAGCTGCCATCTCTGGCACAATCGACAAAGGTTTGAGGGCACACATTGTCACACTCAGCCTGTTGTTTCTCTTACACAGTAGAACAAAGTGGGTACACGAAGTGGGTAAACAGAAGACAGAGAGAGGCCTGGAATCTGATATCAGCACCTTCTTGCCTGGTTCCTCTTTGAGTTCTGAGTTTGCAACCCCTGCCCTGGATAGAGTAAGTACATAATAAATATTTGTTGAATTTCGAAATCATCCATCCTTCTTCTTGCTGATTTTATATTTATCTGAGATTGCTGCTAATATAAATTTTCCATAAGTTTAATGGCACTTAAGACATCTTTTTCTCTTCCTCCCTCCTTTCTTTCCTCCCTCCCTCCCTTCTTTCCCTCCTTCCCTCCTTCCTTCCTTCCTTCCTTCCTTCCTTCCTTCCTTCCTTCCTTCCTTCCTTCCTTCCTTCCTTCCTTCCTTCCACACTTTCCCAGCTGTACCTCTGTATGCATATTATACCATCACACACTAGCTTCTCATTAATTTCTTGCCAAGAATATAGAATAAAGAATACATTTCAAGCTCAAAAAGACGTGCTCCTTAGCAGAAATACCTTTTTTTTTTTCAAGGATCACTTGCTTCAGAAGCATTTAAGAAGCTTTTTAAATTACAGAAACCAAGGCCCCTCCCAGACCCAGCAACTCAGATTGATGGTTCCAGTATAAACATCTGGACCTCAGCAAGTGCTTCACATGATTTTGGTGCACTCTGTTGCTTTAAAAATCAGTCCTTTTCTGGCCTGACCTGTGGTGGCGCAGTGGATAAAGCATCGACCTGAAAATGCTGAGGTCGCCGGTTCGAAACCCTGGGCTTGCCTGGTCAAGGCACATATGGGAGTTGATGCTTCCAGCTCCTCCCCCCTGTCTCTCTCTCCTCTCTGTCTCTTTCTGTCTCTCTCTCTCCTCTCTAAAATGAATAAAAAAAATTAAAAAAATCAGTCCTTTTCTTACATTATTTACAAAAATAAACTCAAAATGGATAAAAGACTTAAATGTAAGTCATGAAACCATAATCATCTTAGAAAAAACATAGGCAATAAGCTCTCCGACATCTCTCGCAGCAATATATTTGCTGCTTTATCTCCACGGGCAAGGGAAATAAAAGACAGGAAGAACAAATGGGACTATATCAAACTAAAAAGCTTTTGCACAGCTAAAGACAATATAAACAAAATAAAAAGACAAACTACACAATGGGAGAACATATTCGACAATACGTCTAATAAGGAGTTAATAACCAAAATTTATAAAGAACTTGTAAAACTCAACACCAGGAGGACAAACAATCCAATCCAAAAATGGGCAAAAGAAATGAATAGAAGCTTCTCTGAAGAGGACATAGAGATGGCTAATAGACAGATGAAAAAATGTTCAACATCACTAATCATTAGAGAAATGCAAATTAAAACCGCAATGAGATACTACCTCACACCAGTCAGAATGGTGCTCATTAACAAAACAACACAAGATAGGTACTGGTGAGGATGTGGAGAAAAGGGAACCCTCCTGCACTGCTGGTGGGAATGCAGACTGGTGCAGCCACTGTGGAAAACAGTATGGAGATTCCTTAAAAAATTAAACATGGATCTGCCTTTTGACCCAACCATCCCACTTTTAAGGAATATATTTCAAGAACACCATATCACTGACTCAAAAAAAGAAATGCACCCCCATGTTTATGGCACCGTTGTTCACAATAGCGAAGATCTGGAAACAGCCCAAGTGTCTGTCAGTGGAGGAGTGGATTAAAAAGTGGTGGTACATATATACAATGGAATACTATGGGGCCATGAAAAAGAAGAAAATATTACCTTTTGCGACAATATGGATGGACCCAGAAACTATTATGCTAAGTGAAATAAGCCAGGCAGAGAGAAAAAAAATATCATATGACCTCACTCATTTGAGGAATCCAAGAAACAGTGTGAACTGAGAAACAGAATTGAAACAGAGGAGGGAGCAAAGGGACCAGAGGAAAAGAGGACAGAGGGAAAGGGGATGATAGGATGGGATAAACCTGAAGGGATGCTGGGAGGGGGGCAAGGGAGATGCTTGGTCAATTGAGGGGAATATGGGAGAGGGGGGGATGCATTTGGGGCAACACTAGACTCTATGTAAACACAATAAATTAAATTAAAAACAATAAATATAAATTTAAAAAATGAAAAAAAAGCCAGTCTTTTTCAAGTGGCTAACTAAGGAAGGTAGGTCTGGCCATCCAGCCTGGTCTGATGTGACCAGGGAGATGGTTCCAGGCATCCTGCACTAAGAGGTGAGAGCATGCAGGGGTTGCCCTGGGCCATGGGGAAAATGAGGTGGCAGGACAATGAGAAAGAAGTCAGGGCTGGCACCTCCGATTGCATGGAAGGCAGGAGATAAGCCGAGCAAGGCAGTCGTAAGCAGGGCTCCTTGTTGTGAGTCTGTGAAGCTGACTGGGAGGGAACTCCATTTTGTTTGCACTACTCTCTAAATAAAATGTAGGCCCTGGTTGGTTGGCTCAGTGGTAGAGCATTGGCCCCACATGTGGAAGTCCTGAGTTCAATTCCTGACCAGAGCACACAGGAGAAGCACCCATCTGCTTCTCCACCCTTCCCCCTCTCCTCTCTCTCTATCTCTCTCTTCCCTTCCCACAGCCAAGGCTTCATTGGAGCAAAGTTGTCCCTGGGCACTGAGGAAGGCTCCATGGCCTCCACCTCAGATACTAGACTGGCTCCAGTTACAATGGAGCAATGACCTAGATGGGCAGAACATCGCCCCCTAGTGGGCATGATGGGTGGATCCCAGTCAGGTGCATGTGGGAGTCTGTCTCTCTGCCTCCCCGCTTCTCACTTCAGAAAAATACAAAAATAAAAATAAATAAAAATGTAGCTCTTCATTTGATTCTGAACATAGGTAACAAACCACAGTAGCACTAGCAGGACCTCTGTGACTTTGTTCTAAAAGAAATCACAGATACTTTTATATCACAGAGATATCTTACAATACCATTTTCTCTCATCACTTCTTCAAAATCACGACGATTCTTAGATCTGCTGCTAGATTGTGCTACTTAATAGACTATTATGAAGCACTTTTATTCCTATATCACATCAAATTTTATTGTATATAATTGGGTTTTTTTTTTGTAATTTCAAATATTGCGTTTTATGAATTGAAGACATTCCTCAGGAGGAAGACCACAGGCGCCACCAGACTGTCAAAGATCTGTGTAGCAGAAGTCCTGGATTAAAGAACAGGTAAACTGTGGAGAAGCCAGTCTGGTCTTTACAAGTCTTCTGGAAAGATCCAGGACATCACCTTCACTTGTGCATCTCCCCAGGGGAAAGGACAGCCTCCCAGGTCCAGTGGACAACCTGCCACCCCTCCCAGATGTCCGTTGGCATAGACTCTAGGTGCATGCTGGTCTTCCAGGCAGAACCCACGCTGCTGGCTGTGACATGGGTCACGTGAGGCTGAGAGACCATCTTCTTTGGAGATTGGGCTGACTGTCTAGTCTCACACCTGTGTGTCGCCAGACGTGCAACCTGCCTCTGAGGTCATTCAGCCAGCTTTCCTGTTTTGGCAGCATTGGAAGGGCCGGAACGACATGGCCATGCTCATTGACTAGCGAAAGATGTGTTCCTTCATCCAGGGTCTGAGAAGGACAAACAAATGTCACATTAAAACAACAATCCTTTGTGACCAGCTGATGGGCCAGTACTGGATGAAGCTGTGTATTTATCTTCACAAAGAAAACCTTCCAAGTCAGTCTTTTTCCTAATGTTTATGCTAATATCTCCATTTTCCAGATGAAGAAAAAGGACCTCTGCGAGATCATCACTGATACTATTAATATCTGTTATTATTACTACTGTTAATTATTAATAATTAATTATGGGTCATATGTATTAATTTCAAAAAGAAGAAAATATTACCTTTTGCGACAATATGGATGGACCTAGAAACTATTATGCTAAGTGCAATAAGCCAGGCAGAGAAAGAAAAATATCATATGACCTCACTCATTTGAGGAATCCAAGAAACAATGTGAACTGAGAAATGGAATTGAGACAGAGGAGAGATCAAAGGGACCAGAGGAAAAGAGGACAGAGGGAAAGTGAATGATAGGATGATTTTAACACCAATACTACTTAATATGTTAACTATGATTCATTATTAATTATAACTAATATTAATAATAGCCAATTGTATTATTTTCACAATAATTAGCTTAACATCTATCACCTCATATAGTTATAAGAGAGAAAAAACATGTTTTTTTTCTTTCCTTGTGATGAGAACTTTCAGGACTAACTCTCCTAGCAACTTTCAAGTACATCATACAGCAATATTAACTATAATCATCAGATTGTATATTATATACATCCCTATTATTTATTTATCTTATACCAGAAGTTCTGGTCATCACAAATCTGATCTCTTTTTCTGAGTTTGATTTTTCCTTTTATGTTTTTTAGAACCCACATACAAGTGAAATCATCCAGCGTTTCTTTCTCTGTCTGGCAGTTTTCATTCAGCCACCAAAGTCCATCCATGTTGTTGCAAATGGCAGGATTAATAATATTGTGGCTTGCCTTGCACCCAACCATGGACTGCACACTGTCCTTCTATTTTCTCATATAATCTTTGCATGACCCTCTAAGATGGGTACTGTTATTATGGCTAATTTGTAGATAAAGAAATCAGGGGCTAAAGAACTTGCCTAAGGTCCCACAGCAAGCAGCTAGTTGTTACTTCCTTGGCGAACTGGAATCCAGGCTTTTATAAAAAAAAAAAAAAACTCCACGTTCTCTCCCTGTATATCAAGGGCTTCTGGTTCTCTATCACTTATGTTAAGGTCCCTTTAGCCCTCCATATCCTAGGCTGGTTGGCATCATAGAACTTTCCGAGGGAAAGGAGGGGTGGGTGATTTTAACATCTCAGAAGTACGGAGCCATTGGGACCGTTTCTCCAGCTCTCTTCCCAGGATCCCCCATGTCTTCTGCAGCTTGAGTCAGCAACTGAGTAAAAGCCACAGAGACAGTCCCAGGAGGTGTGGTGTGACCAGGAATAAACACAGGCAGGGAACATTTGAACCAAAACGCACTGAAACTTGACAACCGGGACACGCCAGGACACGCCAGCTCATGGCTCATAAAGGTTGCAACTTTTATTGTGAACATTCAGTCACTTGGTTAAAATAATAATACTAATAACACCACCTGCTGAGACTATTGGGGTTCTCTGGAACTTGGGGGGTGCAGCACTTTGCAAGCTCTATAGTAGGGCAAGGGCTGTGAAACCACAGGCTATAGAACATTTTCTTGCCTTTGAAGGGAGGAGATGCAGGGTAGGGTTAAGGGATGGAATTTCCCTGGCTCATTCCATGACGCCAAGACCAAGGTTAGAAATGAACTGAACCACCTTGTAAAAAGCATTATATATAAAGTCATCTGTTTACCTCGGCTGCTGCTGTCACAAGCCCCATGTTCCTATCAGGGGTTTAAAGCAAACACTGTAAGCAGCTAAAAGAACAACATCGTTTCTGATTCTCTCCTAAGACCTGATTTACTTACAAAATGGGCTTATGAACTTAAAGTTCTGGGAGGGGTGGTGGGAGGGGAAAGACAAGAACCCTTTTATTTAGCATCTTATTCACAATGAAAATTGGCACAGAAGCCAACCACATACATTAACATAGCTTGGGCAAGTTTAAAGCTTATGAATACATTTCTGTGGAAAAATGTGAATATGGAAAATCCCCTCTCGTGTTTTGCCCTTTCCAAAAAGCAGTGAGTTCTGGGCTCAGTGTGTACCCGTAACCTCACTTAGGAACCGGGAAACGCCAAGAGGGACTCCACGGGGGGAGTCCAGGTCTGAAGAAACCTGAGGGTCTGCTACCTTGGAAACCAGAGGAGAAAAAGGGAGGAGGCTGGGGTGCACTCACAAGTAAGATTTCATCATAAGTTGCTGAAGGGAAACTCAGGTAGAATAGCCTGAGGTTCTCAGCATCTCTCTGGTGGTACAGGTGTCTGTAGGAGAAGATTAAGTATAATTAGAAGAGAGGGGGAGAGAAATTTCCAATCTTGCTCAAAATACACCAATTAAAAGGGGAGCTTTAGTTAAAGAATTGTACAGAGCAGTAAGCAGGAGTCTGGAGCGGTGACCCTGTCATTGAGTTTTATTCATAGAGTTTTTCCTCGAGGATCTTTTAAGTATGTATTTAGAAACACAAAATAATTCATCCTCCTAGAAACTGCCCTGAAGAGAGAGGCTTCTGCTGATATTTCCTCTTGTTTCAGTTATTTTTCAGAAACTAGGAGACATTGCCTGACAGTTTCTCTGGAAAACACAGGACTCAACTATTCATTCATAGGCAGGGGAAAATACATGAGAGAAAAACAGGCTAAGAAAATTACCCACAACTATAGCGCACCATCTATCCATATATCTGTGTGCTATCCATCCATCCATCCATCCATCCATTCATCCATCCATCTGTCCATTCATCCATCCATCCATCTGTCCATCCATCCATCCATCCATCCATCCATCCAATACTTACTTACTGAGAGCCCTAAGGGCACTCACCTATGCACATACAAAGTCCTGTAGAAATCCTGGGGAAATACAATTTCTGAAACTCACCTTCACTGCTTAGCCTGCAGAGCTAGAGCTAGGAGGTCCTGGTGGAGGAGACAGAGCATACATGCAAAGGCCATGAAGTGGGAAAGAATTTATAAACCAAGTGAAATTCTCAGAAACTATATAAGCAACCACTTTGCTAGGAACCACCATATAAGAGTTCCAATGATCAGAAAATGGACAAATTTCTTGCACTCAGCAAGTTATTATTGGGTACCTACCAAGTGCAAACTCTGGACCATGCCTGGGAACACTGCTAAGTTCCCTGTTAAGAGGTCCCAGTGCAGCTGTGAAGGCAGAAGTGACACAATGCACCCACCTTGTGGTAAATGCTGCAGATTGTCAGAGCACATGACTGATCTCTAGGCTCAGGGAGGAAGCTGCTTGTACAAAGGCCCTGTGGTGGGAATTGGCTTCTAAGGAAATGTCCAAATGCCAGTTTGGCTGGACAGGCTGGTCATCTAAGGCCTTATAGGCTATGCTGAAGGCAATGTAAAGTCCTTACAGTTTAAAACTGGGAGGACTCTATCACGGGGGTCCCCAAACTATGGCCCATGGGCTGCATGCGGCCCCCTGAGGCCATTTAACCGGCCTCCGCCACACTTCCGAAGGGGCACCTCTTTCATTGGTGGTCAGTGAGAGGAGCACAGAATGCATCCTCATCCTGTGCTCCTGGGGTACTGTATGTGGCAGCGCCACAGTACTACTTCCGGTGATGCGGGACACATGTGTCACGGCTCTGGAAGTGCGTCATATCACTAGTTACGGCTAGCAGTGACAAATATGGAACTGGACATTGAACATCTCATTAGCCAAAAGCAGGTCCATAGTTCCCATTGAAATACTGGTCAGTTTGTTGATTTAAATTTACTTGTTCTTTATTTTAAATATTGTATTTGTTCCCATTTTGTTTTTTTACTTTAAAATAAGATATGTGCAGTGTGCATAGGGGTTTGTTCATAGTTGGGGTTTTTTTTTTTTTTTGTATTTTTCTGAAGCTGGAAACAGGGAGAGACAGTCAGACAGACCCCCGCATGCGCCCAACCGGGATCCACCCGGCACGCCCACCAGGGGCGATGCTCTGCCCACCAGGAGGCGATGCTCTGCCCCTCTGGGGCATCGCCCCGCCGCGACCAAAGCCACTCTAGCGCCTGGGGCAGAGGCCAAGGAGCCATCGCCAGCGCCCGGGCCATTTTTGCTCCAATGGAGCCTTGGCTGCGGGAGGGGAAGAGAGAGACAGAGAGGAAGGAGGGGATGGGGATGGAGAAGCAAATGGGCGCTTCTCCTATGTGCCCTGGCTGGGAATCAAACCCCGGGTCCCCCACATGCCAGGCCGACGCTCTACCGCTGAGCCAACCGGCCAGGGCCTCATAGTTGTTTTTATAGTCCGGCCCTCCAACGATCTGAGGGACAGTGAACTAGCCCCCTGTGTAAAATGTTTGGGGAGGGACCCCTGCTCTATCATGTTTGCTTTTTAAACCATGCTTCTGGCTTCTGAGAGCAGGTCCCCCCTGCGCTGGCCAATGGGGGGAGTACAGAGACCAAGGGGGCAGTCGTCAGGCAAGACAGCAGTGCCTGTGCCTTCGGACCTTTCAGGTGAAGACAGGAAAACTGAGAGGAGGGCTCAAAAGCTCTATCGAGGAAAAAGCACTGCAAGAGGAAAGGAAATCAGAACCTCCTCTTGGGGAGCAAAGGATTGGGAAAGGAAGAAAATTCCCCTTTTGAGTAATTAGTGGAGGCATGTTGGGTGCTGCAGGGGTCAGGGTGGGAACAGAGTCAGGCTCCCAGCTCTGGGAGGCTTGTGCCAGCAGACCAGGTGCTTGTGGGTGGGCTGTTCTGGAGGCCAGTTCTCCACCCAACTCAGCTATGGAGAAAGAAGATTTGATTTGCAATAACTTCTAGAATGTCAGCTATATCTTCACTCATTCTCATCTGCCAATAGATTAGATTTTTTTTTTTTTTTTTTTTTTGTTCTGCACTATGATGTTTCTAGGCCTGAAATTCGGAAATGAAAGAAGAAAATGGCAAGTTTTTGACACTTGCAGTTATAGTTTCCCAGATACATTTAGCAGTCATAGAAATGAGTATTAAAATGTTAACTTTCAAAAATAACATTAAAATTATTTTCAACTTAATTTTTAGGCATCATAAAATAAGAGTTCGGTGGCTTGAAATCATAGTGCTGTTTCCTTTGACCCAAACCACAGATCTGACTTTTTGGGAGACTACAAGCCTTCCTGGCATGCACCTAGGAATGTGATGTGACAGTCACCCTTGCCCACACTTGAGGTGTCATTCTGCCCACAGATCACCCATTGCTGCATGTAGAACAGTAATTCAAGCAATTACCTTGGACTTTTTATTAATGAGCTTCATAATTTACTAACCAGAGTCCTTGAAAAGATGAGTGAGTTGAGCCTGGATATCATGTCATATCTATTTGTCACAACTTTACTCAGTTTAGTGAATATACTTGGCAATAACTTTCAAAAAAAGTAGAACAAGTATCATTTTGTCAATTTCTTATTTCAAGGACAACTCGAACCACCACTTCCAGTAGCAAAATGGACTAAGATAATAATAGATAATAATATTATCTATTAAAATAAGGTAATAATGATAATAATAAGTTTACATATCTCATAAACACTATCAATTACCCTAGGTTGCTTTTGTATGGCGGGCGGGGGGGTCAGAAGAAGGGTGTTATGGAAAGAAGATAGGCATGCAGAGAATAGAAGGTGGTTCTTGTTATTTTTCAGAACCAGTTCATCTTTTTTTATGAGTCATATCCCTGTGCCTAAGCCAAGTTCTTCCATGTCCCCACTGGCCTCAGCTTTGGGAATCCTTGGTGTGACTCATGGGTCACGATCCTAAAGACAGAGCCCTATATTTCTCCAAAAACTATTTAGCCCCCCCCCACCTGTGATGCAACGATATAACCCCATATAAATCAGTGGAGCTTTTATGCATTGACTAACAGGTTAACACCCTGTGACCCAAAAGTTGCCTAAGTTTTTTTTTTAGGCTGGGTCATATAAATTGTGTCTCAGGCAATGTCCTACAATTCTCAGTGTCTTCCAAGATGATGTGGCAGAATGGGACAAATGAATGATTAATATTCGTGACTGTGCAACTCAACCATGTTTTGTTGTTGTTGGAAAAACATCAATTTCTGTGCATGTATATTGGCTCTTAACTTTATACCATTATTCTTAGAACTACAAGAACTATGCTTCACTCCCAAAATAGGAACTAGAAATTATAGTATTTAAACTTCATAACTTATAAAGACAATGACATTTAGTCTCATTGAAGGAATGAAAGAAATCTCTATTTATACTTTTTCCCCCCTAACACTTAGACTTAGCTTTGCAAAGTTTGTTGCACAGGGATCCTATAGGCTACAAGAACCATGCTTTGTCATCTGAGGAAGTTCTTCCAAGGCCAGTGGATACCATTCAGCATTATGAAGACAAACAAAAGGAATATCATTTGTAAGAAAAACAAAAACCTCTTTTTTCAGTTCAATGTAATTATTAATAAATGGGTGTGGTTTTGAAACTAACTCCAGATGGCAAATGTGTGTGTACTTTATCAATTAATTGCTGCTGGAAGCAACAGGTTGAACAAGATACTGGTTCTGAGGTGAAATGATCAGATTGATTAGTAATGTCTGTCATTGGCTCAGAATGCAAAATTAATAGATTTCGTTTCATCTATTTGCCAACCACACCCTACTTCCTAGGCAAAAAATTAAAAATTATTTTGCTAAAAAAAAAAATGAAACACAATGTTGATAACACATCATCTATCCCCATTGCCATATGTTCTTTGTATCCTTCCTCATTCAAGAAAGCCCTTTTACCAAAAATCTGAAAGGCTGACCAGTGAAGCACATCTTGACACCAGATACTTAAGCTGTCTCACCCTCCCTAATGGCTTTGACATTTAAGTGAGACTTCCAGCCTGACCTATGGTGGCACAGTGGATGGAGCGTTGACCTGGAGCGCTGAGGGTGCCGGTTTGAGGCCCTGGGCTTGCCGAGTCAAGGCACGTGTGGGAGTTGATGCTTCCTGTTCCTCCCCTCTTCTCTCTCTCTCCTCTCTAAGATGAATAAAGTCTTAAAAATAAATAAATAAATGTTTAAATGTGACTTCCAATGTTTACTCTTCAGACAAAGAATCTTCTCTGAGCTTTGGATTATATTAATATTTTTATTTGTTCACTGTGTACTTCATCTCAGACATGGAAAACTCAAGATAAGGAATTCTTACTCAAAAAAAGAGTCTTCTTTGCACATTTTTATTCCATTAACGGCATCATTATGAATCCAGACTAGAACCTTAAAATCATTTCTCTTTTTCTTTCAATCAACCACCAAATTCTACTAATTTTGATACAGGACTTGTAAATACATTTTAAGTTGGACATTGTTTCTTTGGGTATTATGTTTTTTATGGTAGCATAACAAATTACCAAAAAATTGAACAGTTTAAAATAACACAATTTATTATCTCATGATTTTCTTGGTAAGAAGTCTGGGAATGTGTTAGCTGAGTATTCTGATCATGGCCTCACTGTTTGCATTCTTATCTCAAGGCTGGGGGGAAGGATCTGCTTCCAAGCTCTTTAAGGATGTTGGCAGAATCCCATTCCCTGCAGTTGTAGAGCTGAGATCCCGTTTCCATGACACTAGGTAGTCATCTGGTGGCTGCTCTCAGCTTTTAGAGGCCCACATTCCATGTCACATGGCCCCTTCCACCTTCAAAGGTAGCAGTGAAGACTCTCCCTCATGTCAAATTACTCTTACACTCAATCTCTCTCTCTCATCAGGAAGATCCAAGTCCACTTTTGGGACTCATCTGATTAGGTCAAGCTCACTCAAGATAATCTTCCTTTCCTAAAGTCAACTAATTTGAGCGTTAATTATTTCTGCAAACTTCAGCACCAAGAGAAATGCTTGATTAAATAACTGGGGGAGGGGGGGTGTATACCAGGTCACGTGCTGAAATGATTACAGTGGAATTGCTGCCTATCACTTTTTTCCATGGTCACTGCTTTACTTGAGGTCCTAGCAGTCTCCATATAGACCATTCCAATGGCGGTCTTACTGTCTTAAATTGGATTCTCCCAAAAGCAGAACTTGAAAGACTGATGCAAGTATGGGCAGTCTAATTGCAAGTTAAGCCCAGAAAACACTCGTGGGGAAGTAAGGGCATGGAAAGGAAGGAAATCAATTCAGGGTATTTTAGGGACTATATTGCCACTGTGAACAACTGCAGCTCATTTCTGCTGAGGTGGGTGAGGAAGTTGTGATTTTAGTATTCCAACTCCCACCATCCTTGCTTGAAAGCTGCTCCTACTTGCCACACAAATGCTCTCCGAAAATTTCTTTTCTTTTCTAACTAAATAAAACACCGATTTAATTCTACCACTTCTCTTTCTAAAAAACACTTATCTGTTCATACAGTCAGCAAACATGGAGCCCTTATAACACGCCATGCTCATGATAGTCACCGTGGATTCAGCAGTGAAAAGCAGCTGCGTTTGAAGTTTATTATTGGAATGGTCCAAAAATTAAAATCAAATTTACTCAGCACAGAGCAGAGGCCATTCAACTCTGACATGAACCTATTCTGCCTGGCAGCATCTTCTCTCAGATTCTCCATTGAAATTAGCCTCTATTCTGGTCACCCACAGTTCACAATGTTCTTTAAAAATGTGCCCTTTTATTAACTTTATTCAACCAAAATGTTTTCCCTCCCTTTCTTCCTTCCATGAGGAAACTCCTATCAAATACCTGAATCAAGATCTGCTTCTCCTGCCCTGACCAGATAGCTTAGTTATTTAGAGCGATGTCCCACAGCTCAGAGGTTGCCAGTTCGATCCCCAATCAGGGTACATACAGGAACAGAATGATGTTCTTGTCTCTTTTTCTGTCTCCCTCCCTCTCTCTCTAAAATCAATAAATTTTTAAAAAATTTTGTTAAAGATCTGATTCTTCTGTGCACCACCTTGACATCTCTGCCTCAAAAGCATTTAATCTTTTTGTTGCTTGCATCTAGAATAAATTCATTCAAAAACCATGAAAATAACACAACAATATTAGATTATATTCTTTTTGATCTAAAAAATTATTTTAAGATTTTATTTTAGATTTCCATATATGGTATTGTTATTTATTAACCTATGTAGATGATAGATTGATATAGAGAGATAAGAGAAGATGGAAATATATCTATAAATAGCAATAGATAGATATGTAGATAAGACAAAAAGGATAACTATTATTTTCAGTTTTTTAAATCATTTTTAAATTTTTTAATTACAGTTGACATATAATATTATGTTATATAGTTTCAGGTATATACCCCAGTGATTAGACATAACTAAGTGACCATCCCAATAAGCCTCATATCCATCTGATACCATACATACATTTTAAAATTATTATTATTAAGTGAGAGGCAGGGAGGCAGAGAAACAGACTCCTGCATGTACCCTGACTGGGATCCACCTGGCAAGCCCCCTACCAGGTGATCCTCTGCCCATCTGGGGCCACTGCTCCACTGCTTGGCAACTGAGCTACTTTAGCACCTTAAGTGAAGCCAGGGAGCCGACCTCAGTGCCTAGGGCCAACTTGCTCAAACCAATTGAGCTGCTCGGCTGCAGAAAGAGAGGAGAGAGCAAGATAGGAGGGGGGAGGGGTGGAGAAGCAGATGGTCGCTTCTCCTGTTTGCCCTGATCAGGAATCAAACCCAGGACTTCCACATGCCAGGTTGACACTCTACCACTGAGCCAACCGGCCAGGGCCACCATACATAGTTATTAGAATATTATTGACTATATTCCCTGTACTGAACATTATATCCCCATGACTATTCCGTAACTATCAATTTGTACTTCTTAACCCCTTCACCTTTTTCACTCATTTCCCCAACCCTCATCCATCTGGCCACCATCAAAATGGTCTCTGTGTCCATGAGCCTGTTTCTGTTCTGCTTGTTCATTTATTTTGTGGGGTTTTTTTTTAGATTCAGCTGTGGATAGGTAAGTATTTATTGCCATTTTATTGTTCTTTTTCTATATATATATATTTACTTCTTCTTCTTAAAAAAGACAATGGAACCCTGGGCTGGGAGGCCTGGTATAGCACTGGGACCCCTCATTTCTCAGGGAAGCTGAGATATCCCTCCCAATTTTTATCCACCACATGTGGGTGTGGGACCAGCCCATATTGGTATTGAATCTCTGCCTCTCCTAACAATCTTGATGTGGCTTTTTCTTGATGCGACTTCCATTCAGCTAGACTTTAGGTGGTTCTGAATGATGGTTGCTCTGTAGTTTAGTTGTAATTTTGATGTGGTTGTGGGCGGATGCAAGTACCACATTTACCAATGCCACCATCTTGACCAGAGCCTCAGTTGGTTTTTGACATTCTATGATTCAACACAAGAGTCACCTAGTGAAGTCAATGAGCCCTTAGGGTTATTTCTTGTTTGTTTGTTTTTGTGCTATTGAGGTATAATAGACAAATAAAAATTATATATATTTAAGGTGTACAGCTTGATGTTTTGATATACATACACATTGTTAAATAATCACTGCAATTGAACTAATTAACACACCCATCATCTCACATAATTACCTTTTGTGTGTGTCTGTTAATAAGGTTTAAGATACCACTTCCTAGCAAGTTTCAAGTATATGATACAGTATTGTTAGTAAGAGCCAATCTGCTGCACATTAGATCTCCAGAACTTACTCATTTTGTAGAACTGAAACTTTTGTACTGTTTGACTAACATCTCCCCATTTCCCCCACCCCTCAATCCCTGGCAACCAAGAATCTACTCTGTCCTTCTATTATTTCAGCTATTTCAGATTCTACATATAGTTGGAATCATGAAATAATTTCTGTTAAGTGATATAAATATATTTAAAATCACAAAATCTCCCACACTCACGCTGCCACTAAAAATGAACTCGTGGACTCAGAAATTTGAGGTACATAGTTGGGATTCCTTTTGTTTCCCCTGAGTCCTTCTTGGTTCAAAAAAACTGCCAGTTCTAGAATATATTTCTCTTATTTGAAATGTTCCTTTAAAAATAACTGTTGAGCTCATTATATGTTAAGCAGTTTGCTGTGTTGCAGTCTCAAGAATAAGACTGAAAGAAATGCGTCAAGGAAAGCTGTCTTTAATTACTTTGTTTTAATAAATATTAGACCCAGCAGCCCAGATTTGTCAAAATTCAAATAGGAAAAGACTGACCTATTGAGGTTTTACACTTACCTGCTAGCAGGAACTTTTTTGATTTTAGATAATTAGGAAGCCTATGTTTACAATTCCAGAAGAATACTTCCCCGGGTGGTACAGTCAAGAACAAGGTCCCCCAGAGGTCAAGAAAAAGTTGAGCTAACACACTTTTTTTTTTGAAAGACTCTATAATATTAAAAAATAGAGAATTTTTATTATTTGATTTTTAAAAATTACAAAATATATTATTTACCTCAAACAGGGTAGGTAGCACTTTTAATTTAAAATTGGAATGTTATGTGATTGTGATAGTCATAAAATTAGTATATGTATTTATTATTAGTAGTACTTCATGGTTCACTAAAGACTGTCTGACTCAACGAGAAAGGACACAAGTTTAAAGTTGTACAATAAAGCCTGACCAGGCGGTGGTGCAGTGGATGGAGCATCGGCCTGGGACAGAGAACCCAGGTTGAAACCCCCAGGTCATCGACTTGAGCGTGAGCTCATCCAGCTTGAGTGCAGACTCATCCAGCTTGAGTGTGGGGTCACTGGCTTGAGCGTGGGATCATAGATATGACCCCATGGTTGCTAGCTTGATCAAGGGGTCACTGGCTCAGCTGGACCCCCCCCCCATCAAGGCACCTATGACAAAGCAATAAATGAACAACTAAAGCGCCACAACTACAAGTTGATGCTTCTCACTTTTCTCCCTTTCTGTCTGTCCCTTTTTCTCACCAAAAAATTTAAAAAAATAAATAAATTGTAGAATAGATAGCTTCAAATCCATATTTAAACCTCTATAACAGTATATGTGTGTGTAAAATCTCATTTGAAGAAAATGTTAAAATCTTCCTTTATAAACTCATTTGAACACGGAAAATGTAAATGTGAGTTTCACCCCGAAGGACCCAGGGTCAGGCCCTGGTCAAAAGGGGGGAAATTCTGGAGTTGCCATCACCTGGGACCCTGGAGGACACAAGAGGAAGTATTTTCCTTCAGAAATACGCCCTGGCTTTGGAAATTAAGACAAACTTCCCTCTCCGCATTCCCTCTTTTCACCCACACATCAAAATCTTTCCTGTCATTAATTATGACAACCCCTCTTAATGTAAACAGACAAGAGTCTCTTACCAACTAAGTATATATATGCACTTGGGTATTATGCATAAGGGCAATTTCCAGGGAGAAGAGAATAAATACTAAAGAATAGTGGAAATTAGATACCTGGAAATGAAATTAGGAAGGAAAAGAGGAAGGGTAGAAAAATAGAGAAAGACAGGAAGGAAGAAAAGAAGGAAGAAAGGAAGGAAGGAAAGGAGGGAGGATAAATGGAGGGAGAAAGAAGAATAAAACAATCATATTTTTCAGGGGAGAAAAAGACAGGAGACCTTGTCTAACAGCACAGAAGCAGAGAGGTGCGAAGTCTCCAGGGTCTTTCCAACACAGACATTGACTTTCTGGCTCAAGACCTTCCCAACAATAAAACGATAGGAGAATTCAGGGCCTGGGCACTGCTCCGGCATAACTGTGGACAGATTTTCCCCCATATGTTTACAGAATTCCGAAAGTACAGAAATAGCTGTTGAGCTCTAAGCAGTTTTTGTCAAATTACCCTCGCTCAGAGATGTTTTCATTCTACCCTGGGGACTCTTTGGTGAAATCTAAATAAGTGGAAAGGTTCAGCTATTTTGGAGTTTTCCTTGAGCTAAATAATATTCTGTAGATTGGATTCAAAGTAGAAAAAAAATAAGTAGATATTTTCACATTCACGTAAATCAAAATGGCTGAATGTTTAAAAACAAACAAAAAAGTGCCCTCAGGCTGAAACCAATTATGGAAATTCTTAGTCGAAAGGGATAATTTATTAGATCATTTATAACCAGCACAACGTGCAAATGCAAACTGGTGTCCCTGACCTCAGCTACCACAAACACTACGATGTTTTCTATTTATAAAAATGATCACAATACAGTTTGGGAAGGTTCCTGAGGCAGGAGGGCCAGGCTGAGGGTCCACAAGACTCCTGCCGATCAACCCCTCGTGGCACCCTGATTTCAGATTCACCCTGATTGCGCAGCGTGACAATTGTGCATGACTTTCTTTTCCTTCTGTGACTCTATTCATTGACTTCACTGGCTCCTAGGAGATTATCTTTTAAATTCATTAATTCACAAAAGCACAATGAGAACAATGCTCTCCACCCAGTTGGTTCCCATTTATTTTCAGCAGCTCAAACATCACTTTCTCCAACCATAAGCCCCTAGATCCCCAAGCTGATTAAGGGCTATAAAACATGTCATTTGTATATATGTATTATAGTCCTAACCAGTTTCTGTCCCTCCTGTAGACTGGAATTCCCCAGAAATGCAGAAACCATTTCTACTACACTCACTCTCATAGGTCGAGTGCCTTTTAGTGGATTCAGACCAAACATTTGTTGACTGAATAACTGAAGGAAAGAAAATGATCCCAAATTTTTAGATAACACAATTGTGCTGTTAGATTGTAACTGTAAGTAACAAGATACCCAGCTGTACTTAAGATGTCCAGAGGCAAATATGTGCAGAGTGGATTAACTGAGCTGGTCAAGCGCATCATGGTATTGAGTCTGACGCACTCTCAGTCTCTTGGTTTCCCCCTAATCATCATGAGGTGGCTGCCATAATTACAAGTACACATCTGGGTTTAAAGCCAATAAATATAGAGGAAAGAGATCACTTCTCAAACAGTCTCCTATTAAAAAAGAAAATCCTCAGAATCCTCTGAGCAAACCTCTCCCTCAATTCCCATTGGCCAGGATATGTCACATACCCTTAACCTACCCGAAGGGAAGTCTGGGGCAACAGAGTGTCCGGCATTTTCCATGTCTATGGGAAGGGGAGGGCTGTGTGAGCAAGAAAAAAGGGTGAGCAAGTGGCTACTGTATAGCAATCAAGGGTCTTCCAGAGGAGCCTATCATTGTATCCTTTACTCACCATTATTCTTTTAAATATGTAATTAAAATATTAGCCTCATTGTGCCATTAAAACATGGGAGGAAGAGGTGTTTCACTTAGCTTTCCTGGGTCCCAAGAGGCAGATCAACAAGTGAATCCCAAAATGTTTCATGAATAATTACACCCAATGTTTCATAAGAAAAAAAAAACACTGTCCACATGATACCCTTAAAAATTATTTTGAACTAGGCCCTGGCCGGTTGGCTCAGTGGTAGAGCGTCGGCCTGGCGTGCGGAAGTCCCAGGTTTGATTCCCAGCCAGGGCACACAGGAGAAGCGCCCATCTGCTTCTCCACCCCTCCCCCTCTCCTTCCTCTCTGTCTCTCTCTCTTTCCCTCCCGCAGCCAAGGCTCCATTGGAGCAAAGATGGCCCAGGCACTGGGGATGGCTCCATGGCCTCTGCCTCAGGTGCTAGAGTAGCTCTGGTCGCAACAGAGCGACGCCCCAGATGGGCAGAGCATTGCCCCCTGGTGGGCGTGCCAGGTGGATCCCGGTCGGGCGCATGCGGGAGTCTGACTGCCTCCCTGTTTCCAACTTCAGAAAAATACAAAAAAAAAAAAAATTATTTTGAACTCCTAGAGAAAAGAACCAGAAATACATCTTGTTTCATCTTGCCATTCATTGGCTGAGGTTAATGGCCTGATGACAGCTATACATTGTTTGCTGCCATTACTGCAAAATAGTTATGCTGGATCTGGAGAAGTAGTGTACCATGCTCTTATCAATTCTTTTATTCTTAGTAAATACAAAAGCTGCTTTCAAGTACCTACCGGATCAACCAAAATACTCAGTGAGCACTGTTACACAGACATTGCTTGGTGAACCAAAGGGATCTTATACTGCTCAATATTAAGTGTCACATTTGATGTGCCTTTGCAAGTGTACTTAGACCCGAGATTATTGAGAAGGCAAGAGATACAGAGACTTGGCCCTGGCCCGGTTGCTCAGTTGGTTAGAGTGTGCTTAGAGTGTCACTCCTATACTCTAAGGTTGCAGGTTGGATCCCTGGTCAGGGCACATACAAGAGTCAATCAATGAATGAATAAATAAGTGGAACAACAAATTGATGTTTTTCTCTCTCTCTTTCTAAAATAAATAATAAAAGAAAAGATGCAGAGACTCAATTCACTTTATGATTGGAATATGGGCTTTTATTTAAGCATAGATACCAGAGACAGACCTTATGCTTTTTACTTTCTTTGTCCTGATTAGCTCTAATTCAAAACCTAGTTTGAAAATTTCTCAGTTAGGCCCTGGTCAGTTAGCTCAGCGGTAGAGCGTTGGCCTGATGATGTATGGAAGTCTTGGGTTCAATTTCTGGTCAGTGTACACAGGAGAAGTGACCAGCAGCTTCTACACCTCTCCCCCTCCTCGCTCTCTCTCTGTCTCTCTCTTCCCCTCCTGCAGCCATGGTTTGAGCAAGTTGGCCCAGGATGCTAAGAATGACTCCATGTCCTTGCCTCAGGGGCTAAAATGGCTCAGTTGCCGAGCAATGGAGCAGCCAGCACCCTCAGATGGGCAGAATATCACTGGTAGGGGGTTTGCTGGGTGGATCCTAGTCAGGTGCATGCGAGAGCCTGTTTGTCTGCCGCTCCACTTCTCACGCAAAAAAAAAGTTCCTCAATTAGATTCAAAGTGTTGAAATACTGTGTCAACTTCGTTGGCAGGAATTTGACATACCTAGGAATAGAAGTCGGACAATACCATTGCCTTGGAGACGAAGGATGGGTTTCTTCTTCAACTCTAAACGATAGACACATGGAGGATCCACTCAAGGTTTGCCCAGATCTGGAAGATTAGTGACTCCACTCTTGCTTAGAACCATTAATCAGACCTGGCAAATTCATTCCCTGGTTGAAGCTCAAACTAGTATTGACAGAGAGTTGCAATCATGAGCTCTCTTCAGCATGGGACTGTGTCCCTTGGAACCATCTGAAATTTTGAGCAGGTATGAGGAGCAACTCCCTGGAAAATCAGCCTGACGGTTTGGTATTACAGGAAATTCCTGGTCGCTTTTCTGGCTGTCTTACAGGAAAAAAATTGTCAATTATATTATTCAGGCTTTTTTTCCTGGATGCATCATTACTTGCTATACTTTTATCTTCTCTTAAATTCATTTCAAACCCTGCTGTTTTCAACAGTTTAAAACTGTACCTCGGACTGTTTCCTTTCTTTCCATCCTGCGAGGCTCCAGATTCACGGTGCTTTCCCCACGCACAGTGATTTGCATGCTGTTCTCCGGGTGTGTTGTGACGAGCCTCTCAGAACCCTTCAGTGAATAGCAATGGAGGATGGTTTATTCACATGGGTAAATATTAGAGATGGGGGGATTCCTTCTGGGAAAGTTTGGAATAGGTTTGATTTTAAAGACTTGACATTTCCTAAAGTCAATAAAAACATCTGATAAAATAGAAGCATACTTAGGATTCATTTTTTTAAAAATAAAATAAAAAGGCCAGGGAAAGGTATGTCATGTTTCCTTATGTTTGCCAAAGGCCACCTGCAACAAAGTGAACCATGGAGTTTGTTTTTAAAATGCAGATTCTTGGTCTCCTTATTAAATGTACCTAGTCAGGCTCACATGGGATGGGATTTCAAATTACGGGCTTTTAAAATCTTTTTGTCCCCTTTCTCAAGGTGATTCTTACACATCATTGAAGAATGGCTGGCATAAGGCATTTCAGGTTCATCCATTTCCCCAATCCATCAGTGAATCTGAAACAAAGGGGCATTAGTTTCTAGACACCACGGTGGCCGCGGCCATCACTTTACAGCATCCTTGTGCCCCGGACCTCTCTGGCAGACTGGGAAAGCCAATAACACATCTTTGCCCAGAGTAATGTTTTCAAAAGTGTAACACAAAATACACATGATGATTTAAAAAAATGAATTATATTAAAGTCTATTTCCATCTGTGAATGCTTTCGAACTCTGTAAACACCAAGAATCATTGAACCAAGGGACAAAAATAACTGGATGATCAGAACCTGCTAAGTGGGCATGACAGATCGGATCTGATTACACGCTATCTGATGCTGGCCGTCCAATTTGGGATTAGTTTCAGCAGGCGATGCTTCAGAGAGAGAGGAGTCACTGAAGATGAAAACGAACGTGTTTAAAGACGAAACCCGCAGCAAAAGGGCAAACCCACCCCGCATGTCCTCCATTGCCACCTCCCCCTTCCGCCAGACCCTTCCCCTCAGCCTACAGAGACGAGAAATTCTCTCTGTTGGCCTCACATTTTCCTCTAGAGGCCACAGTTCCTGTGTCCCTTTTGTCTCCCTGAGGAGCTAGAATAACCCGTCTGCGCTTCGCTCTTCTCGCCCTACCGTCTGCCTGCTGCCCCCGCTTCCCCGTGGCTGCCGTTTCTGCCCAAGTCACTGACGTCAGACACTACTGACCACTCCCTCTGTTTATGGTCTCCTGATGGAACTCCCTAGCCCTGCTTTTCCTGGGCTTCTCGCTATACAGATGCCCCTTCTCCATCTCACCTCCACGGGCTCCTCGTTCTCCATCATCCCTAAAATGCATCTCACTTCCGGTCTCTGTCCTCAGTCCTTTTCTTCCCTTCTAGCTGTGCCTGTCCCCCGCCACTGCCACCCACTGCCTTCCTGCAGGCCCCAGGCCCAGCGCCTGCTTGTCGCAGAGGCTGCCAGACCCACATTCCTGTCTCTAGTCTCCCACCCTTCCCGACCCACTCTCAGGTGAAGGCACTTCTCTTCCTTGGAGTTGACCTGGCCCTTGGTTTTTATACCATCGTTGCCCTCGTTTTTCTCACAAATATCCTCTTGGAGGCTGTTGCTATCTCAGCATCAGAGATATCTCTCTGTCCCCAGAGAACCTTGAAACCTGAGCTAAGCTCTCAGAATGGCCCCACCAGTGACTTCTCCTCCACGGGTCCCCAATTTTTACACAGGGGGCCAATTTTTCACTGTCCCTCAGACCATTGGAGGGCCACCACATACAGTGCTCCTCTCACTGACCACCAATGAAAGAGGTGCCCCTTCCGGAAGTGCGGCAGGGGGCCGGATAAATGGCCTCAGGGGGCCGCATGCAGCCCGCGGGCCATAGTTTGGGGACGCTTGTGACTGTGAGCTCTGGGAGGGTCCATAGGACTTCGCCTGGGCCTTTGGTTTTATGTCTCTCCTCCCATCACACATATAGAGGGCTTGCAAACCCCTCATGAAATTAGGAAAATTGCTTTAAGGAAGAAAAGCCAAATAACTGATTTAAAAACTGAAAAGCAAAACCCACTAGGATAACATAGACGATTACCACCCATTCTCTTCCTCTTGGGATATGGAATGCTATGAGAATATGTCTGCAATGATGTAGGACGGTCGAGGAAATGGTAGAGAGAAGGGGGTGGTTAGTTAACCCTGTCTCCCATTTAGACACGGCCATGCGAAAACCCCCAGCATCCCCTACCAGCTGCCAACTCTGCCACATTAGATTCATCACATTCGTTCACCTCTTCGTTTATTCCACACAGAATGTTGAGCGCCTATGACGTGTCAGCATGCAAGGCATTGGGGATTCAGTGCGAACAAATACTCATAGCTCGTCTTCGTGGAACCTAGAGTTTAAAGGGGGTGGTGGACAAGAGATTAAAGGCACGCTCATGAGAAGCACGGGATGGAAAAAGTTTTTGAAAGATCTGTCAGACAGAGGACATATGCCCATTCTATTTCTAGGACGTCTCTGAGTCCCTGGAGAACTGGACTGGCTCTTGTGCCAGCCTTCAAGATCTCTTTTATTCTCTTAACTGAAGGCTTAAACTAAAAGTGACCTAAGCAGTTTATTCTTTCTCTTTCCTCCAAACACACCTCAGATAGAACGCTCTCATGGCGTTAGAAATGCCCCTCTCCCCTGGTCTGGAGTGAGCCTGCCTTTCTCCGCAGGCTGGACTCCCTTCACCTGAATCCAGCGTGACCTTCCACGATCAAGCCCACTGACTGACAAGATGGCGGGGAACAAAAGCGGGCTCCTTTTAGGAAAAGTCTTTTTCATGGTCCAGTTTTACTTCCGTTCCCTTTACTCATTACCCTGAAAATGTTACCACTTCCTCAGGTTGGGTCGCTTTGGGGTCAATTTGGTTGTTTTGAGATGGAGAGCAGAGCTCCTTCTCTGTGAGGTCAGCCAGCTGCAGAGGAGAAACATTGCACCCCCCACCCCAGACATCCCCTGGGGCAAACGGTCAAGGAAACCAGGACAGTAATCTTGTTCTCCTGGGTCTATCTCCCTGACCTTCCGGAGTCAGCATATACATCATACCAAGGAAAGGAGAGAAAGGAGAAGAAAGAATAAGAAAGGGGGAAGGGAATCAAATAGTAGAAAGGATGATTTTTCCATTGGCTTTATCATAGGAAAGAATAAATTAAAACTTTGAATCTGAGCTGGAAGGTATTCCCAGACCACCTTACCCCTAAACCATCACCTGACCGAGTAAATGTTTATTGAGTGCCTGCCCTGTACCAGACATCGTACACAAATCCTGATGTCGTACAGAGAACTCGGCAGTGGTTAAACACATTCCGTGAGAAGGGGTTCTTGGGACATATGCCCCATATTTGCCATCATTCATAGGCCAGTGGTCCTCAATCACGGCAGCATATTAAAGTCACCAGAAGAGAGGAGTTAAAGATAAAAGTGCCCAGGAGTCTTCCTGAGATCTATTGATCTTGGATGGGCTCAAGACATCAGTAATTTTTTTTTTAAAGGTGACCGTAATGCGCAGCCAGGATCAGTCAGAGCCACCAGCCTGGGCAATGGGTTGAACCATTCATTAAGGCAGGGGTCTCAAACTCAACTCAGCGTGTGGGCCGCAGAGCAAGATCAAAGCCTTTCGGCGGGCCGCACTAGGTCTACAAAAGGCAACTGTTACGCAACACTTTTCTCACTGCAGTTGAAAACAAAAAAAAATCAGTACAACAAGCACAATCGTACATGCAGTTTACTCAGTGTCACAAAACGACCAGAAACTGTAGTTCGCATCACAACTTGCTGTTAACTAAGCTAATATCTAGCTAGGATGCTAGAGAAATGAAAAATACAAGTAGGCCCCTAGGCTTACTTAATTTTATCCAAAATATTTTGAACTTCGTGGATTAGTCTGCGGGCCGCACAAAATTGTTCGGCGGGCTGCGAGTTTGAGACCCCTGCATTAAGGCAACCAGTGTCGCTCATGCAAAGTCCAGGCTTTCCTCTATTCAACCCATATTCTGGACAGAAACACTCTGATTGTGATACTTTTGAGAAACTGCTCTCTCCCAGCCTCGCTTCTCAAGAACTGCTATTGGCTGCCAGCATCTCCGTACACCAAGTCTAAGCTCTCCCGCGAATGCACGAATGGTGTCCTCTGTTTAATAGCGGGCTCTCCATCAGCTGCCCTTCTTTTCCCAGTCGCTTCCTTCAGAAATAATGTATATCTAGGACAGGTGCAAGTCTCAGTTTCTGTTGGTAATCTACATAATTACATTACTCAGCTACCAAACCTACTCCTGTAAAAAAAGACTTAAGAGATCTTTTTTTTCCTGAGCCAGAAAGGTGGGACCGTGACACTCCCTGGCAGTCGCAGCCTGGCTGTGGAAGGAGCCTTGATTTGCATGACAATGCCTGTGTAAAGAATAGTCCCACCTCCTGGCTGGGCCTTCCTTTTTTAGCTGAACAGGTGCTCAGTCAAGGAAACAAAATCTCATCCTTGCTGATGGAACTGACAGTGCCTTCTAAGTAGGCCAAAGAATTTGGAGCTTGTCTAACCAGAAATTCTTACCCACTCCCAAAAAACGCACATCCTGTTCATCCGAAGGAGATAATTATCACCTGCTTCCACCACCAGACTCCTGTGGGATCTGGCGTGTTGCTCTCATGGTTCCTCTTGTCCGTCTTGGTCACTGGTTCCTAATGAACCACTTCAGGCACATGATGTGCCACCTAAACTGCCAGAGAGGGTGTTTGTCGCGGGACTCCTCGGACTTAGGTGTGGCTGCCCCAGCTAAACCATTAGGGAGTGCGTAAGGAGAGCTGTCGGTGGAACTCGGCCAGGGAATTAATCCTATTAACTTGTCATCCATAAATCCTTCCTAGAAAAAGTGGAGTAGAGTATTGAAGCTAGAGAAGACCTTAGAAATTATATCATCCAGATGTTGTTTACATTTTGGGACTTACTGACTCTGATTAGAATCTGTGGAAAGGAATGGACCTTCTTCCCAGAAAAACATGTATAAACAGTTTTTCATACAACTTCAAGAGATTGGATTACAACTCTATTAATGGGCCCATGACCCCCCAACTGAAGAACCCTGATATAGTCTAAATCCTCCCCATGCCCTACCCCCAACACACACACACACACACACACACACACACACACACGCCATTTTAGAGATGAAAACACTGATACTGAGAAGCATGGAACTCCCCAAAAGAGTCACAATTAGTGGCAAAGACACAAGCTCCAACACCTGATTCTAGTCCCACAGGACTTACCCAAGACCACTGTGTAACACACCCTTAGAATAGATGTTTTGGCACTGGCTTTTTCTGAGACAGTGGTCCTTCGTCTGAGGATTCCTATTTGTGAACTTTCCTCTGTCTGCAGGCTATGTCCTCTTGGCAGGATGGGAAACCGTACCCCCTGACTGGGCACCTTTTTTTCAGAAGTAACCACCTAACCCAGTGGTCCCCAACCCCCAGGCCGCGGACCGGTACCGGTCTGTGGGCCATTTGGTACCAGTCCTCAGAGAAAGAATAAATAACTTACATTATTTCCGTTTTATTTATATTTAAGTCTGAACAATGTTTTATTTTTTTTAAATGACCAGATTCCCTCTGTTATATCTGTCTAAGACTCACTCTTGATGCTTGCCTCGGTTATGTGATACATTTATCTGTCCCACCCTAAAGGCCGGTCCATGAAAATATTTTCTGACATTAAACCGGTCCATGGCCCAAAAAAGGTTGGGGACCACTGACCTAACCTGTTCACAATACTTCCAAGCATCTAGCCTTAGGGGTGGAGAGCTTTCCAGCCATGTCTTCACTACAGCGCCACCTGGTGGAGCATTGCAATAAATCCTAACTAGCTAGGCAAGGGACGCCTAGGAAACAGGCAGTAAGTAACATTTACTGTACCCGTTCTTCCATCTTGGATGCTACAAGAGCAGTTTCACCCACATTTTTTTTTTTTTGGCATAAGACTTCTTTTAAATAGCACCAAATGAAACCAGATTCAAAGATGAAGTGATTAGTAAAAAAAAAAAAATCAGGTTTTTATTTCCTAGGTCTTTATATAAAAGCTGATCAACTTTAACAACAAATAAATCCAAAAGCAAGGGTAACAGGCTTTTCTCTGTGAATAATAGTTGTGAACCCCAGCTAGCAAATAGAAATGACCTCACGTTAGTGGATTTTTCTTACATTGTTCCATTATCTAGAGGCAATAAGGATTCTGTTTCTATCTCTGTCATCTAGAGACAGCATAATCTAGGGTAAATCACTTAATTACTGTCATTTGTGACACAGAGACAGTGAGGCAACAACAATGCACGTACTAGCTGTATGACTTTGACACACCTCCACTGAAATTTCCTGTGCCTCCGTTTCCTTTTCTCTACAATAAGAAAATCAACCCTCTCTTAAGGTTGTTGTGAGGATTTATATACTTTATCCAGTTTTATGACACTCTGTGCCCAATGGCATGATATGAGCTTTGTAGGAAGAGCTTATCCCAGTAACTGACACAACGGAAGTCATCAGTACATTTTCCCAAAGACATTGGCTGTTGGGGAATGTAGATCATACATGTCAAGCCATGTAATATCGGGTTCATAGTCCATGCTTAATAACCTTTGTTTATTAAGATTTAGTAGTTGTGACTTAGTGGTTAGAGCATAACCTCCCAGACTGCAATGTCACTATGAAATTGGCATAATATTAAGAACAAGAAAAATCAGATGTAAGGAAAGAGAACAAGAGAATATCAAGTTCACTCAACTTTCTTTAAAGATAGTGAAACTGAGGCTCAGAAATGTGAAGTGATCATCACTCAAGGACACAGGCAGCTCAGAACAAAAGTCCAGGATCCAAGCTTTTATTTCTTCTGCTAGCAGGACAATAAAATGAGAAGAAGAAAAAAGCAAGAAAGAAAGAGCCACAAAAAAACAAATGTTGGTGAAGATGTGGAGAAAAGGTAACCCTCATGCACTGTCGGTGGGAATGCAGATTAGTGCAGTCATTGTGAAAAGCAGTATCGTTACCTCAAACAATTAAAAATGGATCTGCCTTATGATCCAGCAATTCCATTTCTGAATATATATTTGAAGAAACCCAAAACACTAATTCAGAAAAATATCATATATGCATACTCCTTTGTTCACTGTAGTGCTATTTACAATAGCCAAGATATGAAAGCAACCCAAATATTCATTAATACAACTGGATAAAAAAAAAATGATAGTATATATATACAATGGAATATTACTCAGCCACAATAAAGAATGAAGTTTTTCCATTTGTGACAGCATGCATGGGCCTAGAGGTTACTATGCTAAGTGAAATAAGTCAGTCAGAGAAAGACAAATGCCATATGATTTCATTTATATGTAGACTCAAAGGAATAAAATTGAAATAGACTCAGACACAGAGACTAGATTGGTGGTTACCAGAGGAGAGAGGGCCTGGGGACTGGCTGAAAGAGCTGAAGGGATCGAGAAGTTCAGATTGGAAATTACAGAATAGTCACAGGGCTGTAAAGTACAGCCCGGGGAATAGAGTCAATAATATTGTAATAAGTATATGTGCTGTCAGATGGGTACCGGAAATATCAGGGGGAGCACTGTGAAGTATATGATTGTCTAACCACTGCGCTGAATACCTGAAACCAGTACAAATTACTAATGAAAGGAAACTGGAATTGAAAAAGAGAAATATATTCAGAATGTGGATTTAATAGAAAGAAAGAAAAGAAAGAGACAGAGAGAAAGAAGGAAGGAAGGAAGGAAGGAAGGAAAGAAAGAAAGAAAGAAAGAAAGAAAGAAAGAAAGAAAGAAAGAAAGAAAGAAAGAAAGAAAGAAAGAACACTTTGAGGAGTTAAATGCACAGCATCAAGCTTCTTATTATGGGCCTCTCCATTGTGAACCCTGGGCATGAAGTCTCAGGCTCCCTGCAGGGCTAAAGGGAATCCATTCCAAAGCCCCAGCCTCAGTGGCCATCAGTCACATCTCTCCTATCTGAAAAGCTGAGGACCATTACCCATCTCTGTGTGTGGTCAGACCTATGTGCCCTGGCAGCATCGGGCTCCAGAGCATACGGTGCTATCCCCCTGGGGGCTGGGACCTGCTCAGGACTGAGTATCACACTCTGGGGACTAGAAGAGCAGCAAGCAGGGCAGCAAGACTGGCCGTGACAGAATGAAGAGAGGAAGGTTTGCCAGGATGTTTAAGCATTGGGCTCTTTGTTCCTACAGGCCCCTCGAAACCCTGAGACAGATCACAGAAATGGTTCATCTCGTCTTTTGATTTTGAAAAATTTTCTAAAGAAAATTTACAGTAATCCTGATCAGTTATGTCTGCTGTCTCTTTCCACTCTGACTTCGGCTCCATCACACTTCCCTTTGTGAGGTGATGCTGAGTGGGTGTGAGGGCTTTGGGGATCTGCTAAGGGAGAGTTGAACCGGGATATATTTAGCTTCCATTTAGAGGGAAATAGTTAAGCAGTTTACAGTCACTTGTTTAATGTATAGCATGCTATTGTTTTCTATCCCAGCATAGGAAGGGCCCCCTGCAATACTCTCAATTGCCCATTGTTTGAACTCATCCAAGGTCCTGTCAAGTAGGTGCAGGATCTAAGTCATGTCAGGGCATCCTATGGTCCGATGCAAAGGTGCCTGACCCAGGAGCCACATGGGCAGGGGAGGAGAAACAAGGCTTGAATGTAAGGAGCCAGAAGCTAGTCTGTGAGCTTGTCAAGTTGTAAGTGGAAGATTCCATTCTCATTGAGAACCTGTCAGAAACTCAGGAACGCAAGTTCTCTCCTATCAGAATACCCTCAGTTTTCCAGCATGCATAATGATAAGTGCAACTATATATTTTCTTTCTTTTATGAGAAATAAGTGAGATAGAATTGATCAGATTCCCTGGAGTTATAGGGTACCAACTTGTTGCGGCACTAAAAGGAATGGGTGCCCTTCTGTGTGAGGTGGCGTGTGCTAGCCATCTCAACATTAATGAAAAATAAATTTTGATTACCCATGCTAGCTTAAAGACGAAGTTATCCTCCTGTTCGCTATAAGGACAGAAGAAATCACTGAATCCATTGTCATATGAAGAGGCAAGGAATGGAATGGAATGACATGTGTAAAATAAGTGTAAAGCGGTTACTTACAAAACATTGTCTTACTTTCTGTGATTCTATGGTGTTTGATGTATATTCAACCTTTCAGAGTATAACCTCCCAGACACACACACACACACATACCATTTTATAGATGAAGTGTGTGAGTTTTGACATTTTCAATGACTTAGTTTTTTATTATAAATAGATGTTATATTTTTCAACATTTTTTCCTTTACCCTCGCCCATGAAGAAAATGTTATATAAACTTCAGTCTCACAAAACTGGTACCTGAACCCTGGGCAGGGCAAAAAGAATGAGAGGGGTAGGAGGAAAGGATGCAGGACAAAGAAAAACAGAAATAGAAAGAAAAACAGTCCCACAAGAACAAGAGTCTGCACGCTAGGCCGACGCTCTACCGCTGAGCCAACCGGCCAGGGCTAGAACAAGAGTCTGTCTTGATGGGACCCACTAACTAGAATGTGCCTCACCTCTGAGTCTCTCTTGTGAGAGATGAGCAGACAACGGTCTCACCTCTGAGTCTCTCTCGTGGGGGATGAGCAGACAACTGTCTCACCTCTGAGTCTCTCTCATGGTGGATGAGCACACAATGGTCTCACCTCTGAGTCTCTCTCTTGGGGGATGAGCAGACAATGGTCATTTACCTTTTGCTTCTGTCTTTCTTTTTTCATCCGATTTTCCCTTCAAGGAAAAGCAGGGAACTCTGGCTGTGAGTTCCTTTTGCCAGTTCTTGCCTGGGTACGTAAGGCCATCAAATAGCATCCATTTGGTTTGGCCCACAGGCTGGATCGTCCAATCATTATGCTACTTCAGGCATTTTCTTTTTTTTTTTTTTTTTTCAGTGAGAGAACGGGAGATAGAGAGACAAACTCTTGCTCATCCCCTGACTGAAATCCACCCAGCAACCTTTGTCTGGGGCTGATGCTCTGCCCATCTGGTGCCAATACTCGCAACTGAGCTATTTTTAGTGTCTGAAGTGGAGGCTCCATGGAGCCAGCCTTAGCACCCGGACCTACATGCTTAAATTAATCAAGCCATGGCTGTGGAAGGGAAAGAGAGAGAGAGAAAAGAAAGAGGAGGAGGGGGAGAGGGGGAGATTAGATGGTTGCCTCTCCTGTGTGCCCTGACCAGGAATCAAACTCTGGACTTCCATATGCCAGGTCAGTGCTCTACCACTGAGCCAACTGGCCAGAGCTGAGGCTTTTTATTATTATTATTATTGAATTTCTTACAGTGAAAACCTTCAAATGCTACTCTAACTAAGTTAGAAAATATTCCCATTGCTAGGCAAGAGTCAGTAGGATGTCAAGGTGTCCCAGGGGGAGAGCTGCAGCAGCACATAGGAGATGAATGAAGCTGGTAAACTAGCAAGCAAGTCTTCTAAACTGTGGTTCTATAGAATATCAGAAAAACACGTTGTGGCAGTATCATACCGCAGTCCCCGCTGGCTTCGGAAGTGTCAACCCAGCTCTCATATTTATTCTGGGGAATAATTTATTTACTGTCATTTTTATTTTAAAATTATGAAATGTTCCCTCCTGATTTTCCTTGTGCTCTTTAAGATATTATTACTGGTGGGGAAAACAGGACGTAGTTACATAATAAAAGGGTGCCCTGACCTGTGGTGGCGCAGTGGATAAAGCATCGACCTGGAATGCTGAGGTCGCCAGTTCAAAACCCTGGGTGGGCTTGCCCAGTCAAGGCACATATGGGAGCTGATGCTTTCTGCTCCTCCCCCTCCTTCCCCCCTTCTCTAAAATGAATAAACAAAATCTTAAATAAATAAATAAATAAAAAATAAAATAAAAGGGTGCACTACCCACCCCATTCTACTCCTACCAGGCAGAACTGGGTATTTGAAAATACATGCATATTCAGAGGACCCTTGTCCAAATCGTAGTGGCTTCACCTTGTCACTTAACTCAAATTTCTCAACTAATTACAAAGAGAGAGAGAGAGAGAGAGAGAGAGAGAAATACATCTTGATTCTACAAAGTGGCCATTAGCCTGAAAATACTGGTGAAGATTCATTGAGTGACTTGTTGATACTCCGTGAGAATATATGATAAAATAACATCTTTCCCTGAATTGATGGCTCTAGGACTTTAGAGTACCATAAGAAAAAGGCAAATCTTCAGCTCAACGCTACAGCATGCAAAGCATTAACAACACACGGCACTGAGTTGAAGGAAGATTGCAAGTGTAAGATTTTCAGATAAGAGCCACACAGGGTCAAGAATTACAGCAGGAGAAAAGAATAATCATTCCTTCAGCCTGAAGCCAGATTCCAAAGCAGTTGCCACATGGGAGTTCTGAACCCACTCAGCAAAACGCAGCGTCGCTCTGGAGTTCACTGCCTACGAAAGGAATGTCCCAGCGTGACGAGGGGAAGGACAGAGAGGCCTCCTCGGGGAGTTCTTATTCCAGGCCTGTGGTTTCTCTGGGAAGGACAGTTTCATGCTTCATTATCTTCCTTAGTCATGGCTTGCTTCATTGCAAGAAACAGACACCCATTCCAACAAGCCAAAGCGCTGGAGTAATATTCAGCAAAGAGAATGAATGGACTGTGGCTGGACCCAACCGTGGGGTGAATTCCACAAGCATAGTGTTAAGCACAAGACTCCGGAGACAGAATCGCTTGTTCTTTAGGATTCCATGTATATAAGAATGCAGAACTAATCTGCAGTGTGACAACTAACTGTGGGGAGGCCACTGCATCTGCCCGAGTGACTTAGAGAAGAGTGGGAGCCATCGATGGGAGCAGGTGTAAGGTTCTGGCAGTTCTCAAAACAAGGTCGTGAGCCCCGAAGGCAATGGAAGAGCTGTCCTCTGCACCTCAGGCTTCCTGCCTGAGCAGAGGAATAGGGAGGTGGCAGGTCTGCCTGGTGACCTGGGCTGAAGAGCCTTTTACCAGCACCAGCCCCGGCCACTCTTCTCCTCTCTCCTCATTTGCTATCAAGTCATGAGCTCTGCAGGAGCTGTTGTCCTACAGGCCACAGATGCAGCTTCCTGCAGTGACGGAGTGGGGACCCTCAGCAAAACTCACAATCCAGTTAGAGGAGACAGAACTCTGAGAAAGCCACCAAAGGAAGCATAGCTCCTCTTGAGTAAGAAACAGCATCAGCCTGACCAATGGTGGTGCAGTGGATAGAGCGTTGATCAGAGACACTGAGGTCCTGGTTTGAAATCCTGAAGTCACTCGCAAGAGCATAGACTCATCAGCTTGAGTGCAAGGTCTCTGACTTGAGTGCGGGATCATCGTCATGATCCCAAGGTCACTGGCTTGAGCCCAAGGTCGCTGGCTTGAGCAAGGGATCACTGGCTTGGCTTGAGTCTCTTCATCAAAGCACATCTGAGAAGCAATCAGTGAACAACTAAAATGAAACAACTACGAATTAATGCTTCTCATCTCTCACCTTCCTCTCTCTTTCTCTTCTTGTCTCACTCTTAAAAAAAAAAAAAGAAAGAAAGAAAAGAAAAAGAAGCTGAATCAGTCTGGGAAAGATCTCCCATATTAAAGGAAGCAGAATACACCTATTTGAAGAGAAATAGCTATAAATAAGAATGTATCAAGAACCTAGCAAGAATGTTAGTAATTCATAAACAACTAGTAAGCTTTCACAGTAAACACAAACCACTTACATGGCCATAGCTACTCTTCATACATGGCTTAGCTCTAGGAAAGAAGCAAAAAATAAAAAAAAAGACTCCCTGAAGGTGAACAATAAGAAAGATAAAGGGACCATGGAAGGAGAGGTGGGAGGCAGGGAAGATCCGCCAGCTGTTGAAGTACCTCAGTGGACCAGCACTGACTCAAAGTGAAAGGTATACCAAAATTTGACATCAGCCTTCGCAATCGATTGCAGGCACGCATTGTTCACAGTCAACATTTGTGCCAATGCGCCTCCCATATAGTATGATCACAAATACATAGTTATAATTAGGTGGGGAGTGGCGGGCCAGAGGTAGGCGTTGGAGGGTAAAGTTTACAATGAAAATGCCGATCAATGCTCCAGACCCAGTGCTGTGACATTCGGCACTTGCATGTCTTTTTAAACCACTAGCAGAAAGAGACTGGCATGTTAAGAATGGACTCATCAAGATCAGAGTTGGGTCAGTAAAAATTTGGGGGCAGACAGCAGGAATCTCAGAGCTATCAGAAAGTGTCAAGTTTAGGAATGAATATTCCAACTAGGATGCTGGGTCATTTCCTTGTTTGCTCTTAAATGCTTTCCCTGACCTTCTTCTGTAAACTTCATTTCCTGGACTCTCTTGTCAATTGGCTCCTGGCTTAGTTTAGCCAATGACAGGCACTGGAAGATGGGAGCGGAGGAGGGAGGGGAAGCTATGGTGCTTCTCTCCTCTCTGCCTCTGCCAGGAGCTCAGGCAATGGCTGTTTCTCCTCCTTGGTTCCTGCTCCTACCGGGAAAACTCTACCACCGATTAACTCCTGTGGGTGGCTCTGGTTCTTGGACTCTGATCACTCCAATTCTTCCCTTTATCCTTCTGATTCTACTAGGAGTAGCAGCAGCAGCGTAAGCTGTTGTCTCATTGGCATTTGTTTGGCTTTTCAGTTCTTCCAATCCCATTGTTAACTACTTCCGCACACTGAATTCCTTCTACTGGAATCCCTGCACAGCCTCGGTGTGCACAACTGACCCATGATTGATACAACCAGACACCCTTCTTCTGCTAGATAATGTGTGATTATCAGGCTGGCCCCCACAGGGGGCTAAAGGAGGATGGTTTAGAATTGCACAATAACTACTTGAGTATTTCTAAAGGAAACTATGTAGTACCAGGAGAGGCATCAAAGATCACTCTGAAAAGTGACAGATGAACTAGTGAGAGGACCAACAGACTCCTGGTCCTGCTGCCCACAGTGAGAAGACACCCGACAAGCAGGCTGTGCTGAACAGCAGTGGGTCCCAAAGCACATGATTTCGTAAGGAGTGCAAAGGCGGGAGGTATAGGGGAGAAGTAAACGGAACTGTGACTTGAAACACTGTAGGCAAATGTGAGAATAGGAAGGGAAACACAGAAGGATTACAGACAGTTTAGGGGGCTTATTCCTTAAAGTGGCCACAGGGGAAGGCTGAGAATTTGAAGGCACTATTATGAAGCTCTCCCCGGACGTGTGACTTCCTTGTATGGCTACCACTGCAGCCATCGCAGATGACAGTCAGAGGACCTCCCAGCCGGATTACAATTCCTCCATTATAGGAATGAAGAATCTAAAATTCAGGCCCAATAGTCCTTTTATTTGGGGTCAGTCTCGGGCTGTCCAGAGGGTCCTAGGCCTGCTCTCCCACAGATCCATTCTTCATACTTCCCTTGATTGCTCTCTATCTTGGAAGGAGCGGGTTGATCCCATCGAGCTGGATTTCCCAGTATCCCACATCAGCTGGCCTCCAATGGGCTTAGTTGGAGAGAGGAAGAAAAAAATCAGACTGTGTATCCCTCTCCTTCTCAGCCGGAGGCGGCATGCTGGCCAAGGGCTGCACCTTCCTGGTGGGTCCAGCTCTTTCTGCATAGCCCACTGTGATTCTGTCTTCCGCCATCTGATTCAAGTCCTTGAGTGCCAGAAAAACCACCTCTTCCTTTTGTCCTTCTGGAGTCTGGGCGGTGGAGATTTCCAGTTTTCACTGATGTGGAGGTTGCCTCATTGTGCCTCTTTTGGCTTTTCCAGTTTCCATCGCTGTAACTGACCCCTTGCACTGTATTTGTCCTGTTTGAAGTTCTCGAGCGGCCTCCGATCTCTAGGTAGACCCTGACTGATATCCGAATCCTATTCACATGCTGCACAGGCCAGAGAGAATTGTGACAAAGTGATACTAGGCAACTACAGCTCTTGATGCCGGATCCAAAAAGCCAAGTTCATACATTTCCTGAGGTCAGCTGCATGCCTACTATTCCTCCTTCAGTCCTCCAAACCAGATAGCATTACAACAAGTTGTTCAAGAAATTTCGTAGGTTAGTGTTTTCTTTCTTCCTATATCTGAAAATTGCAAATAGTTGCCTTGAAATCTTTCATTACTTCTCCTCCTCTATTTTATGAGTAAAGGCATGGTGAAATTTCAAGGCTCAGAACACTCTGGCAGCTCTTGGTTTGCATGGCCCGGCAGGTCAAATTTTAAATGACTATGCATTGACTTTTAATTTAAATTAATTTAAACTTTTAAAAATTAATTTTTAAAATCAATATATAGTAAGATTAACTTTTTTCTTTTGCTATAGAGTTCCATGAATTATGATATATATGATTATGTATGTGTATATATATAAATATATATATGATTATTATATATGATTATAACTGCCACCACAACCAGAACTCAGAAAAATTGCCCTCATCTCCCCAAAATTGTAATGCTATTCTTTTGTAATCATACTCTCTACCTACTCCTAATTTCTGGAAGCCACTAATCTGTTCTTTTATCTCCATAGTTCTCTCCCTTTAATAATTTCATATAACTAAAGTCATCCAACATGTGATCTTTTGAGACTGGCTTCTCTTATCAGAGGAATGCCTTTGAGAGACTTCCACAGTGCTGCATGTATCCTAGTTTGCTCCTTTTCATTCCTGAGTAGTATTCCACTGTAAGGAGGCACCATTGCTTATTTATCCATTCACCTTCTGAAAGAGATTTGGGTTGCTCATAACTTGTGGCAATTGTGAATAATAGCTACCATAAATATTCACATAGAGATTTTTGTGTGAATATCAATTTTCATTTCTTTGGGGTAAATACTGAAGAGTAGGTTTGCTGGGTCATGTAATGTATATATGTTTAATAGAAAAGAAACTATTAAACTATTTTCTAGAGTTGCTGTACCATTTTGCATTATCACCAGCAATCTATGAGTACAGCTATTTCAGTTGTCCCATATGTTTGTCAGTACCAGATATTGTCATTATCTTTTAAATTAATAAGTATTTAGTGGTATCTTATTGTATCTTTATTTTCATTTTCCTAATGGCTAATAGAGTTGAACATCTTTTCATGTGCTTATTTTCTGTCCCTATATCCTTTTTGGTAAAGAGTCTATTCAATTTTTTATCCATTTTTTTAATGCCATGCTTGTTTTACTACCATTGAGGTTTGAGAGTTTTTTCTATATTCTAGATACAAGTTCTTTGACTGATATATGATCAGCACATATTTTCTCAACCTATGGCATACACACACACACACACATGCACACACACATATACCCACACAGTAACGGTGTCTCTTAAAATAAAAATGTTTTGATTTCGATAAAGTAAATATTTTTTCTTTTGTGAATTGTGATTTTGGTCTCATGTTTAAAAATTCTTTGCCTAACTGCCTACTTTGCTCCAGGGTCACAAGAATTTTCTCTTATGTTTTCTTCTAAAAGTTTATAGTTGACCAAGATAAAAGAGTTTGACAAAAATGATCAAAAGCAAAAAAAAAAATGATCAAAAGCATTCTGTGAGAGTCAGTTGGCTATATGGAATCTCTAGTAAAGATTATTCCATATTTCAATGATTTTAACTTGTGTACTACATATCTTTTATCAGTAAAAGGAACTGGCTATTAACCACATACCTGCACTGCCCTGAGACCACAGCTGGAAGGTACACACTGGTCACTTTCATCATGCATTTGGAATCTGACACATCTGGATTCTAGTTCTATGGGTACCAATTACTAGTCAACTTCATGTAAGTTACTTAAACTTTCCCGACCTCAGTTTAAATACCTGTAAACCAGGTAGATGGGCATAACACTGACTCTGAACGGTTGTTTTACAAATTTAATTGCCTAAATTGTGTGCTTAACACAGTGCACACAATAAACTTTCAACAAATGATAATGATTGCACAGTGCCCTATGTTTCCAAACTTAATGTTCATAATGATTACACTGGATTGTTTCAGAAAGATTCTGTTTTCCTCAATATATTTTATTTTAAAAGACAAAAAAATAAGTAATACATTTTAGATGGATTTTCATCCAAAGTGATTTAAATTTAAAAAAAAAAATTTAACTGCTTAGGCACTTTAAACAGGTGGTATATGTAAGCTGCCTAGAAATCCCCTTGGCAAAAAAATCACAAGTTATTTCTATAAAGCTTTATGGCTCCCCGAGTGTGTCCTATCACACAAACCTCATCAGGTCTCCACCACCAGAAGGTCCCTGCTGACCATAAGCATTTCTGCAGCTGCTGCTTGATCCAGCCAGGAGCTCTTTTTGTTTTTATGGCAAACTAGGAACGCTTTTCCTTGTCTTTTAAAATCAATTAGAGCTGCCTTAGGACTTTCTGACCTCCAGGGAAGCGGACCAGCCCACGGGGCAGTCTCAGGAACTCCTCTGCGGTCCTTATTAACTTGTAACCAGTAAGCCGGTTGCTTTTCCTGTTTGCCAATTGCCTTCAAACAGAAAACGTCCCCTCCCATCAGTCACCCTCAGTGCCTCACTCTAAAGTGGGAGTGAGATAACAGGAAGTAAGGGAAACTGGTTTGTGCTATGGTCAACAGTACAGGGGTTAATGTGTCACTAAAGGAAGGTTCAGAAAGAACATCTAGGATAACACAGTCCCTCCCCATGGGTTAGAACAGTCCTAGTGCTTTTGTGCTAGTTATTCTCATGCAGAAATACTTCCCTAAAGTCTTGTTAAACAAATGCACACATATAGGGATTTACGTTTGTATTTGCATATATTTGTGTATGTATTTACAGCCACACTCATTCATAGACATAATATATGAGTCTGTATTAAAAAAAAAATTAATGACTAGTTTCTTTTGTATCAAGGCCAAATGGATTCTCTATTTGATGGGTGTGCTTAATAGAGTATATATTTAAAGAATTGCTTTGCCCTTGGCAATAAAGACTTAGCCGGGGTGTACTTCACTTTTTCTTATACCAATTATCTGAGAAGAAATTAGATAATTCACTCAATACTGCGTATAACTCTCTAGATGTGATATAGTCAATTTACTATTATGTGTAATAAATAGGATGTGGATTAGGGAGAAAATAGTGCTTCTATTTGACTTTAGAATACATTATGTGAGTAATTTCCTTGGCAGTAAATTGTCTGTCCTTTGTACAGACATCTTCCTCTGGTTATGTAGTTTGCATTGTCAACACCCAAAACTGAACATCAATAACCAGAAATGACCCAAACAGTACATGATAGAGTTAGACCCATATCACTGTGGCAGTTTAGTTTTTATAAAGACAGCCTAGAATTGCATTAGTTCTTTAGATAACTGAATTATAAAATAATTGAATGTGCAGACAACTGAAACTTTCATGGTCAGCCATTGAAGCAAGTACCTTATCATTATTCACAGAGCTAAGAGCTTGGTATTACTGTTGTATTTTCTATCTATTTAAACTGAATTTAGTTTTGTTAGTTTAAGTCTAATCCACTAGTTTAATGAAATCTTTTGAATCTCCACCCTATCAGTATTACATATGTCTCTCAATTTTGTGCTTTGAAAGACATTTTTGTTTTAAAAAATGTTCATTATTGTTGTCAACTCAGAATCAACCTCTTTTGTGTGTGTGTGTGTGTGTGTGTGTGTGTAACACAAATCTCAAAAAATTTTTTGAAAAAAATCCTCTATATTTTATCCAGGTAGTTTGGGTGGAGCTGACCTAAACCCCTGGCTCCATTGGTGGGTATCTAATTTGGCCTGGCTAATCAGAATATTCCATCACACTAGCCATTGTTACTGAGTTAGAATTAGATACATGACTAAAACAGGCCAGAAGAGTCATTGTAGGGCTTCTGCTGGGAATTACTCTCTTTTAAAGTTGTTAATGTGATAGACTATAAGAATGGAGTCATGAGAGGGTCATCTTCAAAAAAAATTTTTTATTGATTGATTTTAGAGAAAGAGAACGAGAAACATCGTTTTGTTGTTCCACCTTTTTATGCATTCATTGTTTGATTCTTGTATATTTGCTAACCAGGGATCAAACCTGGAACTTTGCTGCATTGGAACAATGCTCTAGCCAATGAAGCTACCTGACCAGGGCCATGGGGGTCATCTTTAACATCATATGGAGAAGCTTACGTTACATGAAGCCAATAGAGAGGAGGCAGAGCCAAGAAATGGTAAGGAAAAAAAAACAGTATTTGTTGTGCAGAAGTTTTTTAGTTTGATATAGTCCCATTCATTTATCTTTGCCTGTACTTTCCTGGACTTTGGGGTGAAATTCATAAAATGTTCTCTATGGCCCAGGTCTGTCAGTTCAGTACCTATGTTTTATTTTCTGTGATTTATTGTTTTAGATCTTATATATAAGGACAAATTGTAGTCAGATTTCATTCTTTGCATGTGGCTTTCTAATTTTCCCAGCATCATTTATTAAACAGGCTTTCTTTTCTCCATTTTATATTTGTATCAAAAATTATTTGCCCATATATATGTGGTTTTATTTCTGGGCTCTTCATTCTGTTCCATTGGTCCATGAGTCTGATTTCCTGCCAATATCATACTGTTTTGATCATCATGGCTCTATAGTATAATCTGAAATCAGGTAGTGTGATACCTATGGCTTCATTTTTTTTCCTCAGGATTGCTTTGGCTATTTGGAATCTTTGGTGTGTTCCTATAAGCCAATGGCACCCCATCAAACTTGATTTATAAATTAAAAAAATATATATTTGTATCAAATCAATCAAGTTTGATAATACAAGCTAGGTTTGTAGGCTGGCTCACTCTTGAAATTTTCTGTTTGAGTTTTTGTCACTTGCGACCAAATGAGCCTTTAATACTTTTTTCCCCCAATCAAATGCCTCATTATCATGTCAAACTAGAAAAGAGTACAGCACTCTCTGTCAAGAGCTCCATCTTTGTTGAGGTTCAATTCAATGTTGGTTTTCATACTACTCGACCAGCTCCGGGTATCTCATCTCCCAGCTTCCACTTTCTCATCCTGTTCCAAGGATATCGTAAGATTCTCACAAGGACCTTAGTGAATGAACCAACTACATGATAGCTACTTGTCCAAAGACACTGTTAAAAAATGACAGAGGCAAGCAGGTCATGAATCCAATCCAACTATAGAGGACAACTGCCAACTTTTAGTAGTTTGGAATCCTGTTTTCTTTCAATAAAGCATACTGATTTCCTTTTAGAGAGTGAACTATTACACTCTGTGCCTATAGCCTTGGCAGACAGGCAAACCTCGCTTCCTGCCTCACACCATGATCTTCCAAGGGTCAAGATTCTCTCTTTATCTGCCTTTACAGGGCAAGGAGGCAGGCATATAACTAAGCCTGGCCAATCTAAACTGCTCTGCTGAGACTGAATTTTGAGTACACAAGATAAAGAATTGGTTGTTTGCTCTTTTTAATTATGGTACATAGATCAGAAATTTCTTTCTATAATAGTGGTGCTCAACTTTCTATTGCCTACAAATGGATACATGAAAGTCATTGTTTTTCTAAGAGCTCACCAGCTAAAGGAACTGCATGTAGTACAAATCCACTAAAGGCAAGTTTCCATCCTGCTATCGGGAAAGCAGGGCATTTGTAATTCCTGCCTCCTTGTCCTCACTGTACATATAGTTCTGAAGGTCTTTCTTTTGTATTTGGCATTTCCTTCAAGACATAGGACATTCTAGGATTCAAGATTCCATTGTTTAAGCCTGGGTCAGAAACTGGCACTGTCTCCTTCATATTTGTTCTTAGTTATGAGTTCCAATTTCAGTGAAAAATTCTCTGAAAACTGGGACATGTGAAAAGGAAGGTTGCCATTGTGAGTTTATACTACATAAATTGACTAATAATGGATCAAAGCAGGGATCAGCAAAGTCATTTTACAATGCTATAATGTCACTTGGGTCAGTGCATCCCATATGTTGGGATTTCATAGACAACTAAAATTTAAAGAGGAAATAACATTCAGGGTTGCCAGATTATAAATTTGCCAAGGAAAGCCATTAGAACCACAAATAATAAAATATCATAAAGGATGAAATCCCTGCCTCCAGTGACCAGGGAGTGAAATGGCCCATGCTAGGCATTTAATCAAATCCTAACAGGCTGCTATGTCAGAGTTCTGCTTAATCTTTGTGTTTCTGGAAGAGCAATAATGGAATACGACTGAACATTGCCAGTTTCTCACTTAAGGAAGTCCAAGCAGTCACAATTTAAAGATGGGTGTGAACAGGAGACTGAGGTGCTAGTGACATAAAGGAAGTGACCCTGTTTCACATAATAAAGGGAAGAGCTAGTGACAAACTTCCTTATTCATTATGGGATGGTAAAAGAATGCTTTTGTCTTTATGGACTTAGTTCATAAGTTGTAAACTGGTTGACGATAAGTCTAAGCTAGTGTGAAAATGTATTTTGCTGGCCCACATATTATTTAAAAAATTGAATGCTTTTAGAAACATGTGAGTATACTTTATAGCTCAACAAAAATTATATTGCCCTATATATTATAGCTGTTCCATTTTACCCATCAACATGGCCTTCACAACCTCCTAGGCATATGACTCTATCCTTATTTACATCAGGGATCAATAAACTGTGTCTGTAAAGAACCAGATAGTAAATTAAATAAGTTAAGTTTATTAATAATATATTAAATATATTCATGTATTAACAATAAATTAAGCTTTATGGGCTATATGATCTCTGTTATAAATACTCAAATTGCCACTGTAGCATGAAAGCACCTATAGCAATAGGTGAATATAATAGGTACAGTTATATTTGTTTTGTTTTTTACAAGAATAGACAGTAAGCTTGGTTTGGCTCCAAGGATATACTTTATTAAACCCTTGATTTAGACTATAGTGTAATTGATAATTAATATTTCATTTAAGAAGATGTTATGCATCTTTGCAAATATAGGTAAACATGTATGCAATCAATCTGATCGGTTAATCAAGAAGAATAAATAAATGTGTCTAACTAATCTGATAGAACTTTTCTCTGAACTTGAAATGTCAAAAACCACCTTAAACATTTTACCTATTGCCATTAATTTGGGGTGGTATTCCTAACTGAATAAACCAAACTTATAAAAGTGCAGTGCTATTTGGGAAGACTATGGTGGAGAAGAATCTAGTTTAAAAAAACAAGAATTTAGAAAACATAGTATTTTGAAGAAAAGCCTCAATTTGAAATCAGGAAAGTAATGGTAGGTAATGCATATGTCCATAAGAAGAGAATCATATGAATATTTATGATATGAATATTTATCATATGAATCATATGATAATATTTAATTTATCAATAGCTTTTTTTCCCTTGAGCCCTACAGATAATCATATTTAGTGGGCAGTATTTTTATGTATTTTATTTAGAAATCTCAGATCCTTAGGAAAGCTCAATTGGAGTTTGCCAATATCCATTTTTTTTCTTTTCTTGGCACAAAACTAAATTACACTCCCCTTATTGTTAAGACCCCCTTGTAGTTGAGTGAAGGCCACATTACTGTACTCATATCAATGAAATGTGGGTGAACTGAGCTATTCCCTTTCCAGAACAGGCTAATAAAACACCTGCCATTTATGACCCTTTTTTATTTTCTTCTTCTGTAGTAACTTTTGTAGCAACCTCAGAGGCCATGAGTTGATGATGGCACAGCAGAAGATGCAAGAAGCTGAGTCCCTGAGGTACCTTATGAAAGAAGTCCAATCAATAAAGTTCCCAAGACTTTATATGAGTAAGATAATAATTTTTGTTGAGTTAAGCTGCTGAGATTTGAGAGAGGTTGTTGGCAGATAACCTACCTGGACTAATATATGGATACATAGCATCAATCTAGTATTTTGATGAGATAGAGTATAGGAAAACAGACCAAGAAGAGAAAACTGTGGTCTATACAAAGATAGAGGCAGCCCAAGGAAGAGCTCTGTCTATATCCACCTGCATCATGACCCACATGGATATGGGAACTGCAGGAGGCACTAAGGGGCAACTGCCAGGTGGATATCTCAGGAAAGAAACCCAAGACAGGTAACTTGTAAAGGTATGATATGCATATATGTCAATAATCAAAGTGGGATACGTGTGTTAGAGTTTATATGTATGTGTATATATCCTTATTTGTCTTATTTTTTTACAGACCCTTAAAAATTTTATCAAGGATTAATTTCTGTTTAGAGAACCATTTGAAAACCATCACTCTAGAATAACTGAATGGGCTTCTCAAAATGGTGTGTGGTCAGTTATGGAAACATGAACTAAAAGAGAAACAGAGACCATCATTGCTTATATGTGCACCAGCAACATCCAGGGAAGAGAAGGTCATAATCAACCATCTTTGTCTATATTCTCACTAGCAAGGATATCCTAAACATGAAAATGAATGAAGGGAGTGGCTTCACAAAAGTATTCTCACTGTAAAGTGGATGAATCAGGCTGTTTGGCTACCATTAAATGTTTAATTCATCCAGTTCCTCTTGTTCTGATTCCAGAATGTGCTGGTCACCATGACCTCAAAGTTCTCACTCATCAATGTTTATAGGATTCGTTACAAGTTGCAATTGGCATTTTAGTTCTATGTCATCTTATGAATTTGGTGGCAACTCATGGGTGGCATAAAAGTTTTATGCATTTGCCTTATAAGGTTGAATAATATAAGTTTGGTTCTGAAAGTTGGAATTGTTCTTTTATAAATTAGCAAGTTCAGATTTCTTAGTTTGTGAAGTTGAGTGCTGGATTCTAGACTGTGGTACTTTTATCAAGAAAGCCAAAGTCATTGACTAAGGATTTTTAGCAAATAGTCTTGTCTATTATTTCGTTTGTCAAGCATACATCACAGCTGATATGAACACTCTTCTTACGAATTTCTACTGTTCTATCTTTCCCATGGTCTTCATATTGAAAGATGTTCATCTAAAGGTAACAGTAAAACACAACTTGAAAAATTAAGAAGCTCCAGAATTATATGGCTATCAGCTACAGACAATCCATGCAGGTCTGTGGCTCTGTCCCTTCCTCTGTGTTGGCTTTACCTTCAAGGTTGCAAGATGGGAAGCAACAGAACTGATGATCAAACAAACCCAGTAATATCCAGAGACAGAAAAGCCTAAGTCCGTGATGGTGAACCTTTTTATAAAACCCGCCCACTTTTACAGTACTGGTCAACCTGGTCCCTCCCGCCCACTAGTGGGCGTTGCAGCTTTCCATGGTGCCCCCCTCTCCGTAGTGGAGCAACCAAGCAGCACTGCGATTGGCCCACCCTGAAAGTTGGACCACCCACTAGTGGGTGGGAGGGACCAGGTTAACCAGTACTGTAAAAGTGGGCGGGTTTTATAAAAAGGTTCGCCATCACAGGCCTAAGTCCTCCTTATGTTTTTTTAAGAGCTATCAAAGCTTTTCCAGAAACTTTCCAGCACGCTTCCTCTCAATTTCACTGGTCAGAATGTTATCATTTGTCTGTGTCTAAATTTGCATTAAAAATGAGACCACTTGGGGCTTCCAGTCAAGATAGCAGCGTAGGTAAACACAGTGCTCACATCCTCCCACAACCACATCAAAATTACAACTAAACTACAGAACAGCCTTCATGCAAAACCACATGAAATCTAGCTGAACAGAAGTTTTATAACTATGGATATAAAGAAGCCACATCAGACTGGTAGGGGAGGACGGAGACATGAGATGAGCTGGTCCCACACTCAAGTATGCCAGTTAAAAATCAGGAAAGATATCTTGTCTGCAGAGGTCCCCCCTGTGAGGAGTGAGGGGTCCCAGATTGACACCAGGCCCCCTAGCCCAGGGTTCCAGTGCTGTAAGAGAAGTTCTCACAACTTCTGGCATAAAAACCAGTGAGGGTTGTGGCTGAGTGAGACAGAGGGCTGTTGGAGTCCCACGCAGTTTTTCTTAAAGGGACCATGCACAGACTTCCTCGGACTCACTCACTATTAGCTCCAGTGTTGAGGCAGCAGTTCAAAAGGCACCAGGGCTCTTTTTAACAAGACAGATAATAATAAGTGTTGGAGAGACTGTGGAGAAAAAGGAACCCTCATTCACTGTTGGTGGGAATGTATAGTACAACCATTATGGAAGAAATTATGGTGGTTCCTTAAAAAATTAACAATAGAACTATCCATATCACCCAGCAATCCCTCTACTGGGTACATACCCCCAAAACTCAAAATCATTGGTACATAAAGACACATGCAGCCCCATGTTCATTGCAGCATTGTTCACAGTGGCCAAGACATGGAAACAACCAAAAAGCCCTTCAAAAGAAGATTGGATAAAGAAATCGTGGTATATAGATATACTATGGAATACTACTCAGCCATAAGAAATGATGACATAAGATCATTTACGACAACATGGATGGACCTTGATAACATTATAATGAGTAAAATAAGTAAATCAGAAAAAAACTTAAGAACTATATGATTCCATACATAGGTGGGACACAAAACTGAGACTCATGGACATAGATAAGAGTGCAATGGTTACCAGGGAGAAGAGAAAGGAGGAGAGGGAGGTGGTAGTGGGAGGGGAGGGGCATAAAGAAAACCGCATGAAGGATGACGAAAGATGATTTGACTTTGGGTGATGGGTATAAAACATAATCGAATGTCAAAATGATCTGAGATGTTTTCTCTAAATCTATATGCTCTAGTTGACCAATGTCACCCTGTTAAAATTAATTGTCTAAATAAAACTGTTTCTTAGAAAGGCAACAGGGATGTAGCAGGAAGAAATGAATTGACTGGCATCAAGGCAAGGGCTGGAGGGGCAGCTTTTCCCAGGCAGAATGCTGGCAGAGGCCATTGTTCCACTGCTGAGCCCTCCCCATCCCCAAAGAGCTTGGGGGGGGGGGAGGCTGGAAGGTGCTAAATCTGAGCCTCCATCAACCTGGATAACATTGGTAGCCCCACCCTGGTTATTCCCAAAGAGCCTGCCCCACCCAATTTTCCAGCCCACCTAATCCATTTCCAGTGGCTTTTCTGTACAAACAACCTATCTTGGCTCACGTTGCAGATTTTCCTAAAACCTCTCAAACAAGCAGCATCTAGTCTTGGACTGCTCCATATCTCTTGCTAAGTAACCCCAGACCTGGCATTAACAGCAGCTGGCATTGGTTCGCAGCTTTTGTAAAATGCAAAATATACCCACAAGTGCAAAGAAATACCCACAAACTTAGCTCCTCTTTTAGTCATTGAGTTATTATGTGACTTATAATCTCTCTGAGGCTCCTCTTCTATAAAAAGATGATAGGCTCAATTTAGCAGTTAGTGTGTTAAAGCTAAAAATATACAAGAAACAGAATGGTAAGTGGAAGTAAGGGAAATTCTAAAATGATTTACTTCTTGAGCCATTCTGGGTCCCAAGTCACAAAGAATCACAGGAATAAACAAAACTCTTTTACAACATTCATTGCACTTGTCCTAGAAAAGGGGTCCCTTTTATTCTTTTAACTGAAAAATATTCAATTAAAATACTAATTTAATTATCAAATCACTTTTTTACTATTTCTGCTGGGCTGAGAACAGACCCTCTAAATTATAATATTAAATCATGGTATTAATGGCTTATGTAATTTACAGTTAAGTGAATCTACGTAATTCAGGAAGATAATTTCATTCATCAGGCATGAGCATGAAGCTCTGAAGAAGAGCATGTGCCCCTAAGTTTATAGGTGTGTCACCCCAGAAACTGATGGGTCTTTACAACTATTAGTTCCAGCTATAAAAGATGACGATTTGATGATTACATCCAAGCAATATGAACTAAAGTCATGCTTCTCAATCTTTAACATGAACACAGATCTGCAGATCTTGTTAAAAAGCAGATCTTGATTCAATAGGTCTGGAATAGGACCCTGGAAGTTTCTTGTTAACAAGCTTCCATTGAAATGTGTTCTTTCTAGAAAGCATCACATACAGCTAGTGCTCAACTTACAACCACGATTGGTTCTGACAGACTGGTTGTAATACGATTTGGTCATAAGTTGAGTAGGCTATATGTACAGTACTGTGAAATGATGTTATAAAAATCTTTAAGTCATATTTTATCATAATTTTCTTTCATTATTGTTATATATCATAATTTTCTTTGTTCATTTTATGCCATTTGTATCATCTCTACACCATTTTGTTTCTTATTTTTACATCTTTCAGGTTTAAGTAAAACACTGCATTACCAGTACAACTGGTTTAATATTTGCAAAGATAATTTCCTCTTGGTAGACATCTTGGGAGGGGTTTGATGAAAAATATCCAAAATACAAAACACAAATTGTTGTACCGAGTCTTGGATAATAGTTGAAATGGTGCACGCAGAGATGGTAGTGCTGCCAGAAGCTGGTCCGCACTGTCGTATGCCCAGCTGGGCAACGCTTGTGCTGCCAGACGTGGAGCAGTCATGGCTAGCGATTGTGGTAGTAAAGTTGAATGGTCGTAAGTTGCATAGGTCGTAAGTCGATCAATATTTGTATTCTATTGAAAAGTAAAATCTTTGCTTGACCACGTGGTGGTGCAGTGAATAGAGCATTGGACTGGGACACTGAGGACCCAGGTTTAAAACCCCAAAGTCACCGGCTTGAATGTGGGCTCACCAGCTTGAGTGTGGGGTTGCTGGCTTGAGCATGGGATCACAGATGTGACCCCATGGTCACTGGCTTGAGCTCAAAGGTCGCTGGCTTGAGCAATAGTCACTGGCTCAGCTGGAGACCCCCCCCCCTGTCAAGGTACTTGTGAGAAAGCAATCAATGAACAACTAAGGAGTTGCAACAAAGTACTGATGCTTTTAATCTCTCTCCATTCCTGTTTGTTTCTGTCTCTCTCCGGAAGGAAGGAAGGAAGGAAGGAAGGAAGGAAGGAAGGAAGGAAGGAAGGAAGGAAGGAAGGAAGGAAGGAAGGAAGGAAGGAAGGAAGGAAAGAAGGAAGGAAGGGAGAAAGGAAGGAAGGGGAAAAAAGAAAGAAAGAGAAAGAGAGAGAAAGAGAAAGAAAGAGAGAGAGAGAGGGAGAAAGAAAGAGAGAGAGAGAGAGAGGGAGAAAGAAAGAAAGAAAGAAAGAAAGAAAGAAAGAAAGAAAGAAAGAAAGAAAGAGAAAGAAAGAAAGAAAGAAAGAAAGAAAGAAAGAAAGAAAGAAAGAAAGAAAGAAAGAAAGAAAGAAAGAAAGATCTTTAGTCAAGTGCCTGATTGGTGGACCATATATTTCATGACTTCAAGTTTCACTGTTTTAGTCATCCATACCTATGATGTAATACTCATTTATTCATTAATCTTTCACATTTAATCATGTAGTTGAAGGTGACATTGCTAAAGAATTTGGAATAGCAAGAAGTAACTGTAATCAGGTAATGGTTTAAGTGACAAATTCCTAGGAACAAATACTATCTAAGGTGTATAGGCAGTATTTTTAAAACATACAAGAGTGGGGCAAAAGTAGGTTTACAGTTGTTTGCATGGAAAATAATACAATGATTAATAAATAATAATACAAGAATAAACCCCGTGTTTATATACTCACAGCTGCAAACCTACTTTTGCCCCACCCTATATATGTAGAAATAAAACTAGAGGGAAAATTCAGCTGAATATAATAGGGGTTATATATGGATGGGAGTACTGTGTGTATATGTGTGTGTCTATCCTTATTTTCTTCTAACTTTATTATATTTTCAAAAAAGTTTAAGCAAGGCTATTTCCCATAATTCAAAAAGCCTCTCTTTCTAGATAGATCAACCAGGTTATGACAGAAAAACAGTAATTGTACTAATTTTGCAGTAATGGATAAAATTGTTGATATAGTCAACAAAGAGACTATAGACTCAAGAACCAAGAAAGAGAAAAAAATGAAAAAAGAAACTTCACAAGAATTTTAAGTTAATGGGATCTTCATTCCTTTAAATCTGGAAGGCTCTACTTGAATTATCTGGGAAGAAAAAACAGATAGAAAAAGAAATGAACTGACTCTGATTTGTCTCATTCTCTTTGGATAAAATAATCTTCATCATGACCTTCAATGTCAATGCCAGAGCCCAGGAAGGTAGTGAGGGCCAATGAGAAGTGCAGCCTTTGAGGACTGATGGCCTCACTTTACTCTCAGCTCTGCTACTTTTAAGCCTCTATGCTCAAGGCACTTCATCTTCTCTGAGGCTCTGTTTTCTCATCTGTTAAGTAGAAGCAAAAGCAATGTTTCTCTCAAAAGTTGAGGTGAAAATTGTCAATGTACGTGAAGAACTTAGAGCAATGCCAGCTCTGTTACTGTTACAATAGAAACAGACCTTTCTGCATGCATGATAAACAGACTGCTGTTTGCAGTGGGTGAGTTGAAGGAGGAAAAAAAAACTGTTTGAGGAGCATATTTCATATAGTTTAGCACATATTCAACTTCAGTATTTTAAAATGAAGATATTGAATATTTAGTACCATACCTAATATATGAATCTCAAAGCAAATTTCTAATATAATAAAGTCATCTTTTTATGGTCACTGTACTTCACAATGTTTTGAGGTCCCCTGGTAATAAATATAATTTTATGTTTCTTTTGTTATCCAAACAGATTTTAAAGATCTTACTTATGTTCTGGTAAGTATTTTCCAACTGGGCCTTCAGGGAAAATAAAGCCCTCATTTGAAGTGTCTGCCAAATTCCATGAGATAAATAGTCCAATCATGGCCAATTTCAACGTACCAACGTGACGTCACCGAACCAGGAATTGGAAAGAAATATGTAGTAAAATATTATTATATAGTATTCTATCATACAGATAAAATAGACTTAATTTACCTCAATAGTACAGATTTTGATAAAATATTATATAAAAAATTAAGAGATAGGTTTTTAAGAATGTTATCTTTATTTTTAACATAACTAATTTAATTGTAAGTGTATATGATCTAATTTTTAATAATGGCTGTGTTTAACAATCAGTTCTCAAAATTCTTGAAGAGTTAGCAATTGGCTGTCTTGAGCTACTATGGGATGCAGCTTACCATCTGGTGCTAATTACTGTATAGCATATGGAGATGAATAACTTAATTCAAGCACTTACCAAGCGCCCTTCCTATAGAAGAAGTCATGTCCGTAAACATTACTCCACTTGTATCAGTATATATACTAGTGAGGTCAAGGCAGGTCATTATTCCATTTTACTGAAAAGAAAACTAAGGTCCAGAGATGTTAACAAACCTACCAAAGTCAGGGGTATGAAAGGATAGAGTAGGAATCACAAACTGAGTTTCTAAAGGGAAGCAGGTAGGTAACTTACACAGAAGTGGGTGTTAAGAAACATCTGAGCTTGAACATCTGTTCAAACAAACAGCTGTAATTTTTTAAAGCACTTACTAAGTGCCAAGCACTATGTTGAGTCTTTGCAGAGATTAACTCATTTAATCTTCAAAACAGCTATGAGGTGGGTATCTTATTATCCCTACTGTCTATCTGAAGAAAATGAGGTTCAGAAGGTTGTAAAGTCACACCGTTAGTAAGTAGTGGGGCTGGCATAGAACCTAGCCAGTCTGTGACTCGAGAAGCCCACGTCTTGTCCTCTATGCATGCCTCATTTAAGGGGAGCAGCTATTAGTCAGGTTGGGTGGATTATAAAGATATAGCTTAGTGTTGCCAGACCTTCCAATTTATCAAGAAAAATGATGAAAATCTGGTCTTTTATAAGAAATGGACTGATCTATAATTAATTCTGGGGAATTCTTGGTTGACAGGACTTTGACTATTTCTTTGCCTCCACCATTTTCTTCCCTTCCTTTGGGGATCCTGTTATATGGATATTGACCCTTCTGTTTCTAGCCAAGATGACTGTCAATAATTACATCCATATTTCCATCTCTTTATCCATTCCTGATACCTACTAATAAACTTTGTTAGACTTCCTCTTCTGGCTCAACTCATTTCTTGGCTCTAACTATTCTGTAGTTCATCAGTCAATCAATGTGCTTCTCTCCAGCAGTGACTCAAACGTGGATGCCTTGGATTGCCTGGGGTCAGATACAGGGGCCACTTCCAGAGTTTCTGATTCAGTCGATCACAGGTGGATACAAGAATTTGCATTTCTAACAAGTTTTTGGGTGACGTTGATGCTGTTGGTCTGGGGATCACACTTTAGGAACCACTTAACTGCCACTCTTCTCTTTCATACGTCCTACATGCCCTTTGATTTTCTTTATGATTGCTTGTTTCTCTTCCATGTTATCAAACCCTGCCATATGGCTTTGGATCTATTAATTTTCCTTACTTTAAATTATTGTTCTAATACATTCATTCTCATTTGTTTGCTATAAGGTGTTTAGGAGTTGGATTTTTTTTTCATACACATAGTTTTCCTATGTACGTACACATATATTTAAATATTTATATTTTAATGTAAATATACATATATAAATACATAAATACATAAATATACATATACAAACCACCTCCTCTGTGATTTATTTCCCTGGGGAGTATCAATAATGTGTCCCTAGCAGAAGGGAAAATGGCAGGCCATAGCTTGTGCCCTCCTAGTGATTTTAAGGAACAAGATTGGGGAAATGAATCTTAGAAAAGAGCCTGAAGCTCTGGATGGACAACTGTCTTTGCCACCTCACCACCAGGTGATCCTGCCCCTAAGATCCATGTTCTCTTTTCCCAGGTCCGTGTAAACACCTGTCAGCCAGCTGTGTGCGGGAGGGTAGGTTGGAGCAGGGCAGGAGGAGAGAATGCTCAGCCTCTGTAGGTCTGCTGAGCCTGCTATTCACCATCTCTCACTTTAGCCCAGTTTAAGTCAATCAAGATTATGATGATGAGTTGTCTCACATTTTTAAAAAGACTTTTGGTGAATCAAGATTTAGAGTGTTTTAGTGACTCAAATATTTTAGCAGATAATTTGGGTAGTTTATTTTAGGTAATGTAGTCAGAAATCAGAAGTCCAGATACTGAAGGTTTTAGCCACTTTTTAAAATCCATACAACAGTTCTGTATATCTAGGTTATTTAAATCAGATCTTTAGACTCTAGGAAAACATTGACTATTCAATCTTTTCCCATTAGAACTAATTTTATTGAGGTTAAAACATGCTCAAGATCAGCAAACTATTTCTCATAAATATAGATTTCTTCTGCATGTCTCAAACAAGGAAATTGGGAAGTGGAGAATTCCTGTGCATGAAGGTGACAGGGTGGTGTGGTGGTTATCAGAGCCATCAAAGCAAGAGATGAGTTGGAATTATTCCCAGTCCTAGTCCATGAGTGAATGGCTAATCAGTTAACACCACTTTCCTAACAGTGAAGCAAAACAAATGTAATTTGCTATCTTACAGGCTGAGGCTATTATAGTGGTTTTGATGACTCCTGGGAAGGCACTGGAAATTGCTTGCCATTGTTAGTAAAGCGCTGATGCACATTTAATTCCCCTGTGTGCTTGGGACTTACAAATCACTGAAACCCAAGTAGCACAATTTTCTAATTGAGAATTTTGAAATGCTGCCAAGCTCACCAACCACGACAGCTAATGCAAAGGTGAATTCTCAGGAGCAAGTGCTCAGGGCACCGTGCGCTCTCTGTTTGGTTTCCTGATACGACATTTTTTTTTTCCTACGTGAAGTGCTACGAGTGTCGTGTTTGTGGGAAATTGCAAAAATCTTCTCCCATTTTGTGATAGTTTGCAAAAATAGCCACAAGTTCCTCCCTGCTTTGTGTCCACATCTTCTGCAATGTGACTCTGCAGCTCCTGCCATCAAGAGCTGGATGGAGCCTTTCTTCAATTCTGAAACTGGGCTGGCCTCAGGACCTGCTTGGCCAATGGAGCGCTGGCAAACGCGATGCCGACAGGGGCTTGCAAAGCACTTAGGCACTGAATGTTGTTTTCTAGATTGTCTTGGGAACCCTGCCACTGCGGGAACAAGGCTTGGCAAGCCTGCTGGAGAGTGACTGGCCACATGGAGGAGAACTGAGGCCCCTCGGCCAACAATCAACAAGGCACTTGGTGCATAAACGAGCCCTGCCAGGATCAGCCAAACCTCATCCAGATCAGTAGAACCACCCAGCTGAGCCCATTGCAAATTGGTGACCTGCAGAATCATGAGCTAAAAAAAAAAAAAAGAGTTGTTGTTTGAAGCATCTGTGTTTGGAGTTACTTATTATGCAGCAAAAACTAACTGAGGGCAGAAAAGCTAATGGGGAGAGAGAAATGTGCCTGTGGGAAATGTTTTGAGATTTCTATCCTTAGGTGACTCCTGAGAGCTCTTAGGCCTTCTGAGAATATGATGTGTAGCATTCAATAAATGCATGTCAACTAGAATGACATGCCTATGAGGGTACGGACTGAAATGCTTCTTTAATGTATAGTGCTAAGCATGTGAAGGTTCTCTATAAGTATTTACTGAATGTGTATTTATGAGAACCTGTGTGAATGTTGTCTTTTCTCTACACTGCGTAGAAGTTTCTGTCAGTCAGCCCCCCTCCCTTATATCTCCTTAGAATTTAATAGATAGTTCTGTGCACACCAGCCTAACTCCAGCTTTCAGTACTTAAAGCTCTTTGCCTTAAGCTCTCTCTTGCCTCTAAAATCTGTTCTGTCATGTACAGAGAACAGTAGAAACGCTGGGTAATCAGTGTCCCCAGAAACACCCCTCTAGAAACGATAAGTGTTGGCAGGTAAACATCTCATCTCCCTCATAGGATAACTCTGAGGTGCCTGTTCTATACTGCTTCCCAGAATTCCCCGGGGTTTTCATCTCCAGCTGCCTACAGTATAAGGTCCTCAATAATGTTTCCTTTATTGTCTTCTTTCCCCTCCCTCTACCAGTATTTCCCAGGATCATCTTCTAAATAAATTATTTGCACTTCAAGCCCTGCTTTGGAAAGAAACTAAACTAAAAACATGGAGAAAGCTAGAGCTCCAGAGCTGTTGTTCTCTACACTAAGAAGAACAAATAGTAAAGAAAACTCTTACATCTGCTGGAGACCTATAGTCAGGTGGCTGGTGCACATGGGAACAGATACATGCCACAAGGATGATGAAGACATGTATAAATGCCCCGCTGTGACCCCAGAACCAACAATGCCAAAGCTATTCTATAATTACAAAGAGTCTGAAAGGACCTTTGGGTGTAATAAAGAAACAATGATGTTACCTAATGTTTTTCTAAAGAATATAGATCTTATTATGAAAAAAATAAGAACATAACTTTGTTGTATGAATTTCATAAAAGGCAACACTGAGGGCACTGGTTCATTTCAAAGCCCTGGGCTTGCCTGGCCAAGACATATATGGGAGTTGATGCTTCCTGCTCCTCCCCATGTTTTTTCTCTCTCTAAAAATGAATAAAATCTAAAAAGAATTCCATAAAAGGCAATTGACTTTTTTTATTAAGAAAATTGTTTTTAAGGTTCTTCATTTGATAATATAGATTTCTAGTGATATAGAGATGATAAGATACACCCATTATATGTAATAAGAACAAAGCTGATTATAAGATTAACTAACAAATTTGATGTAAAATCTACTTCTTCCTTATGTTCCTATAAAAAGTTATCACCTGCCTTTCAACATCTTCAGTTTGTCCTACAGAACTAGAGTCTTCATATTTTTCATTTGACCACCTTCTGAGACTTATTCATGGTTTAAAGTTTCAGTAACTAAAACAAAAATAAATTGATTAACTTCATTGCCATCACCAAATCAGATGTTCCCTAGGTTTCTTGCAGATATGGGGAAGCCATGCTGGATTTTAATGAGGTAGTGAGCTTTGTGGATTACCCACATTGGTTTGGATGTATGACGTTGGAGTCAGTAGAGGAAAGACATTAACTCCAAGGTCTCAATTCTCAGTTGGTATTATTTTTCACCAAATTGTCTATAATTGATTATAACCAACATTTGGAATGAATACACTTTTCTTCCAAGGCATAACCCCTTTATAAAACATAAATGATCTTTGTATTCTCTAATTTCTCCATCCTCAGGCCTCAACAAAATTCATTTTCAACAAAATTAAATTTCAAACAGCAAAAAAATTAATTTTCTGTAGACTCAATTGAGGACATAATAACTCATTTTATATTGTTATTTAACTCCTGCATTTCTTGCCTTACCCAATGAAATTAATGTACTTAATGGAAAGACTATCTTACGCATAATTTTTAAATATCCCCTAACTGCACCATTAACAGCACTGAAGGTACTGTGGGAATTCAAGATTTTTTCAATGAACTAAATAATGCTTCCCATAATTCCCTGTCCAAGCATGAAATATATATTAGGAGAAATTTTACATTAATGTTAAAATACTGACAGCATTTTAAAGTATTAGTCTCACTGTATGTTTTATCCCCATGGCATTTGTTCTCATTAGTGATAACCCACTCTGGGTAATGGAAATGTCATTATCACTTCTAAGGTAATGCCAGTATGGCTGCATTAACTACTGCTTCTTTAAAGCATGCCAAAGCTTGTGCTGATCAAATAAAGAATGACCTACGTGGACGCAATAAAGCAGCATGAAAATTCTACTGAGAAACACTAGTCAGTTACCAATAGCTAAAAACATTCAGGGAAGATGAGCAGACGTTATGAAGTGGTACAAAGTAGATACGTTCTGCTTTGCCTATCAACTTATGGTAGAAACCCGTAGTGAAAGGGAACAAATGTTATTAAGTTGTATAGGTGCCTTACTTTGCCTATCAATTTCCTTTTCAAGCTCCCTGTGAAAGGGTCAGTGCAGAGTAAAAATGCTCCATTTTTATGCATGCATCTCAGAAGAACTTGGAAGATGAAATGGAGATAATAGCTGACAGCCTACTTTTGAAATAGTTTGCAATTTCAAACTGAAAAAAGAGTGAATAAATTGGTATTAGTATGCATCAGCATCGTCTCATCTAAAAATATATAAATTTACCACTTTAATAAGAACAGTGACACTCAGAGGCAGAAGTGTTTAACACTTCTCTCTTAAATAAAAAGCAAAATTATATTCTAAACATTCAAGAAATAACAATCTCTACATAACTTATACATTCTTATACAAATGGCTATACAAGTAATTATAAAGCAAGTTAGCCTTTCCAGATTAAGAACTATTAAAACCAACAGTATTCTCTTTATTCAAACCATTAAATGTTAGTTTTATAATATTATAACAATATGAGTGAACACTGACTGTATACTTATTAAGCATCAAGCTTTATTCTAAGTATTCCATAATGTGTTTTATAGAAGCAACCCAGTGAGGTAGATATTACTACTTTTCTTATTTTATATATGAAGAAATGGAGGACAGAGAGGTTTAGTAACTGGCCCAAACATTCGCTGGCAGATGATGGAACCTTGGGGATATAATAGCTGGGGATTTGACTTCTGCATCAGTTCAAGGTGAAATTTAGTTCAAGGTTCATAAGCACGGCATAATTCAGAAACTGAGGTCACAGTCGATCCAGATGAAAGCACTGAGCGTACCAGTGTGTAAACCAGGACAAGTCAACAACCTACCTAAGATTCAATCATCCCTGGATCTTCAAATCAAGTGAGAAATCCAGGGCTGTCTAGCACTAACATAAGATAAACTCTCCATACACTGTCTGTGTACACTCAAAGTCTGATCACCCACCTTGGCAATAACCATTGCCCAGACTGGCATCTTTGAAAATACAGACCTGCACTGTCCAACACGGTCACCACTGGCTACATGTGCTATCATTGAGCACTTGAAATGTGGCCAGTCTGATAGTGGAGGGCTGTCGGTATAAACTACACACCAGATTTAAAGACAGAGTATCCCCCAAAACTCAAATACCTCATTAATATAAATATTTCTGTATTGATTATATGTTAATGTAATAATTTTTAGAAAATTAAGTTAAATAAAATATATTACTAAAACTAACTTCTTCTGACTTTAATTTAGTTACTAGAAAATTTAAGATTGCATGTACAACCCACATTATGTTCTTATTGGGCAGTTCTGGCTTACATGGTGGGCGGTCAAGTCGAGAAGAGTCTAATGTGCATTGCCACCAAGTTCAGATTTTACTTTTACTAATTTAGTTCAAGGTGAAATAAAGGATGTCTCCAGATCTAAGCAATTCTGAGAGTTTCCTTTTTCAAAATGGCTTTATTTGTAATAAACTTACTTCTAAAAAGATTTGAGACAATGTTGAGCAGTTATGAAATACTGAGAAAGTATAAAAGTTGCCAGAGCATATTGTTATCATTGTTTCCTTTCTTTCTTTATCTCCTCTTTCTCCATTTCTCCTCTTTCTCCCATGGAAGTATGCTGATAAATGTTTAACACTTGGCTCTGGGAACAACCTGATTTATAGAGTCTTCCAATTTTATATACTCTCACCATGATAGCGTTCAAACTACCAATGCTTTGTCACTGAATGTAGAGTGGGAAGAGGTATATAGTACTGTACATGACATGCTATTTCCACCTTACAGATACAATAGAGAAAATAACCTTAAGAGTATACGTGAAAGTAAAATAACTAGGAGGTGGTAGTTACATATATTTCATACCTTTGTTTTTAATATAAATTATTTATTTGCAAGTTTGCATAATTAAAATGTTAACAACAGTTGTGCTGAACAATTAACTTGCTGAAAAAAATCCAAGCACTCAATGACCGACTCTCTCAGGAGCCGCTGCCAGCTGACTCCAGCCCATCACTGTCTTGACATTGACTTGAAAATCACATGTAAAGAAACAAGACTTCCAAGACTCAAAAACCAAAGAAGTTCTGGCTCCCAATCACTCAACTATCCACAGAGGCTCAGCCCGGGTTAATGGTTATCATTTATAGAGACAGAGTCCCGGAAGGAACGAGAACAAGTAGTTTAGCTGAGTCTAATGCTGTCAATCTTGGTCTCACATAATAGATCACAGAGAGAAACAACAGAATACTCTTTAAGAGCTCTCCAGGGAAGAGTCCCATACTCCCTTGGTAACTGTCTCAGGAAGTTCCTTCTTACAACTACCCTAAATCTCTTTTGCTACAGTAGAGGCTCATTTCTACTTGTTCCTTCTTCAGTGAAGGTGGAAACAGCTGGTTACCATCCCCTACATTATAACTCTTCATGTAAGGAAATGAAACACCCCAAACCAGCTTCCAAATCTGTTCAGCTGTAAAAACAGCCTCTTCTTGAACAAAAACAAACAATAAATTAAAGGGAATTGGGAGTTGAGAAGTGCTGCATATTTCACTCCAGGGAAACACCTCGGGGCCAGGTTATACCCTCGTCAGCACCTAGTGATCAAAGGCGCAGTTTTCCCTGGAAACAAATTCAAGGAGTGAAACAGATGGGATTATTAATCAAGCTGCTGTTAGTCTTTTGGGCCATCTTACAGAACATCCTTAAGCAGAAGGCATCCTGAACTTTATCTTGTAATGAGATTGTAAGATCTTGGCAGAATGCGTGTTGCCTTGTGTGCCATGCCTTCCTTGCTATACCCAACACGTTTCTCTTACGAAAGAGAACGCAATAAATCAGAACGGCTGCCCAAGCTACATCTTAGGTGGTACAAGGAGGCCAGTAGAAACTAAAATGCCAACTAATTTTCAAAGCTATGCCACCCACATTTTAATGCGAAGGTTCTTATCTCTCTAGAAAATAAATAAATAAAAAGTAGAGGCTGAAGAGTGGATTCCAATGTAGGTTCTAGCCGAGACGGAAGCAAACAGGGGCATTTGGAAAAGAAAGAAAGAAAAAATAGCCCACATTCTTGTCAGTTCATGAGAGTGGCCCAGCCTGAAGGGGAGAGCAGAACTGTGAAGTTGCAAAACCCAGGTCTTTCAGGAGATGCAACAAACAAGACCCTCTCTCTGATGGCGGCCTTTGCACTATCTGAGATTCTAGACCAGGGGTCCCCAAACTAAGGCCCGCGGGCCGCATGCGGCCCCCTGAGGCCATTTATCTGCCCCCCCCCCGCCGCACTTCCGGAAGGGGCACCTCTTTCATTGGTGGTCAGTGAGAGGAGCATAGTTCCCATTGAAAGACTGGTCAGTTTGTTGATTTAAATTTACTTGTTCTTTATTTTAAATGTTATATTTGCTCCCGTTTTGTTTTTTTACTTTAAAATAAGATATGTGCAGTGTGCATAGGAATTTTTTCATAGTTTTTTTTTCTTTTTTTTTTTTTTTTGAAGAGCCATCTTTTTTTTTTTAATTCATTTTAGAGAGGAGAGGGAGAGACAGAGAGAGAGAGAGAGAGAGAGAGAGAGAGAGAGAGAGAGAGAAGGGGGGGAGGAGCTGGAAGCATCAACTCCCATATGTGCCTTGACCAGGCAAGCCCAGGGTTTTGAACTGGCGACCTCAGTATTTCCAGGTCGACGCTTTATCCACTGCGCCACCACAGGTCAGGCCATAGTTTTTTTAATAGTCCGGCCCTCCAATGGTCTGAGGGACAGTGAACTGGCCCCCTGTGTAAAAAGTTTGGGGACCCCTGTCTAGACTGTGGTTATGATATCAGCTCCGGATTTACTTGTGTGTTCTCAAGCAGATATGCGCCTCTTTATTTTGATAGTTCAACGTGTTCATTCCTTTTCCATCTTCACCTTGCACCATACCTCATAGTTTCTTTTCTGCCAGGAGCCTAAAAGCTCAGATTTCAAAGCCAAATTCAGCCTAAACTGCCACATTTGCCCTTGGGCTATGTCACATCTCCAGAAAAGAATAACATGAGTTTCTTTTAGTTGGGTCCTCAAACTAGACATTGTTAGGAGATGTTTTGTGTACCTGAAGCTCAGACCTGCTTCCATCCAAGAGCCTGAGATTCTATGATCCTGGCCCACAGATGACAGTGGATGTCACCTCTTCTGTGGACACTTGATTTGCTCTCCACTTGGTGAGAAAAAGTTTCCAGTGTGTTGGGAAGAGGGAAAGGGTTGACACATCCTTTTCTAGGGCCTCATAATTTAATCTACCCAACGACAAGGCACACCTATCAGTGACGAGCTGGTGTACCCACTGAATGTGCAAACAACGCCCACTGAAGCTCATGGGCACACTTGTCAGAAGCAACAGCAGAAGTAAAAGCAATGGCAGCCCATGGTCCAGATCCAACAGCAGGAATGTGCGATGTAGTTTTTATGGGTCTTTTTGTGAGTTTTTTTATTTGAATTAGTTGAACAACATTTTTAAAACTGGGTGATTTCACTTATAAATCTATATTTCTAGTTTCTCCAGAGGACACTGGCACCCTGTGTCCTGTTCCAACATGGCAATGAGTGACTACACCGAGTTGGATTGACCCCTCTCCAGGGGTCCCCAAACTTTTTACACAGGGGGCCAGTTCACTGTCACTCAGACTGTTGGAGGGCCGCAACATACAGTGCTCCTCTCATTGACCACCAATGAAAGAGGTGCCCCTTCCGGAAGTGTGGTGGGGGGGCAGATAAATGGCCTCAGGGGGCTGCATGCAGCCCACCAGCCATAGTTTGGGGACGCCTGCAGACAGTATGTGCCTTTGGTCATTGCGGTCCATACTGCTCCCACATATCAGAACATCCACTGCTTTTCATCAGTGTATTTGTTCTGTTAGATCTGTGTTTCTAGACTTTCTTTGAGTCTCACGCTTTTCTTACATGGTACTGGCCTGGAATCTACATTTTAAATGAGAGGCAAAGTCAGAAAGCCCAGAAATAAACCCATGCCGTAGTAATTGACAAAGGAGGCAAGAACACAATAAGGTAAAACTAGTCTATTCAAAAAATGGTATTGGGAAAATTGGACAGATATGTGCAAAAAAATGAAACTGAACCACCTTCTTGTACCCTACACAAGAATAAATTCAAAATGAATTAAAGACTCAAAAGACTCAAAATCATAAAAATTCTAGAAGAAAACATAGGCAGTAAAATATTGGACATGTCCTGTAGCGATATTTTTTTCTGATCTATCTCCTCAGGCAAGGGAAATAAAATAAAAAATAAACAAATAGGACTACACCAAACTAAAAAGTTATTGCACAGCAAAGGAAACCATCAACAAAATAAAAAGACAACCCACTAAATGGGAGAATATATTTGCTGATACATCTTATAAGAGCTTAATATTCAAAATTTACAAGGAACTTATAAAACTCAACACCAAAAAATAAAATCTAATTAAGAAAAAGTTAAAAGGCTCTGGCCAGTTTGCTTAGTGGTAGAGCATTGGCCTGGCATGTGGAAGTCCCACGTTTGATTTTTGGTCAGTGCACGCAGAAGAAGCAACCATTTGCTTCTCCACCCCTCCCCCTTCTCTCTCTTTCTCTCTTTCTCTCTCTCTTTTTTCTCTCTCTCTTTCTTCCCCTCCCACAGCCATGGCTCGATTATTTCAAGCCAATGGCCCGAGGCACTGAAGATGGCTCCATGGCCTCACCTCAAGCGCTAAAATAGCTTGGTTGCCAAGCAACAGTACAACGGGGAGAGCATTCTCTAGGAGGGGGCTCTCCAGGTGGGTCTTGGTCAGGGTGCATATGGGAGTCTATCTCTCTGCCTTCCTGCCTCTCACTTAATAAAAAAAAGTGAAAGAAAAGGGCAAAGGACCTGAATAGACACTTCTCCAAAGAAGACACAGAGATGGCCAATAGACATATAAAAAGAGGCTCAATATCAGTAACCATCAGAAAAATACAAATTAAAGCCACAATGAATAAACAAGAATGAACTGGTTGCAGGGACAGCAGCAACTGTAGAGTGATCGCACAGCCTTCACCTATTATAGACCCTTTGGAACCCAGAACCCCAAAGGATCCTGTCCTCGCTTCTTGACTTCAAATGAGAAATCCAATATTGCTTTAAGAAATAAATTTGGTGAGAGCAATGGCGGCATTAGAGATACTCCTGATTTCTCCTCTTGAAATTTCAACAAATTAAACAACTATAATGGAGCGAAGAAACTTCAGCTGGGCTCACAGGCTTGCCTAAAAGATATGCACACCGAATGGACTGAAGGTGGGGTGAGGTGAAAAGGGGGGCAGAAGCTAAAACATATTTGCTGTGGGCTTTGGAGAGGAGAGGAGACAAACCTGGAGTGACTGGTTTGTTTGTTTGTTTTCTCTGCTGGACTATGGGGAGGAGGGAAGCTTGGGCTCTCTGGATTTTGCTTGAAGGGTATGGAGAGAGAACTCAAAGTGACCAGGTCTTCTTCTGCAGGAAGGAGTGATGAGACAGAGGAGCAGAGGGGGAGATAAACCAAAGCAGCCAAAGCACAGGGTCACATGCAGTGTTCCTGTGGTCTGCCTGCAGCCCGCATTTGGTAGAGACAAAGAAAGCTAACCTGATAAGGAGTTAATGTCCAAAATCTATAAAGAACTCACAAAGCTCAGCAACAAATAAGCAAACAATCCAATTAAAAAATGGGGAGAGGACCTGAACAGATACTTCTCTCAAGAGGACATACAAATGGCCAACAGATACATGAAAAGATGCTCATCTTCCCTAGGTGTTTGAGAAATGCAAATCAAAACTACAATGAGATACCACCTCATACCTGTTAGATTAGTTATTATCAACAAGACAGGTAATAACAAGTGTTGGAGAGGCTGTGGAGAAAAAGGAACCCTCATTCACTGCTTGTGGGAATGCAAATTAGTACAACTATTATGGAAAAAAGTATGGTGGTTCCTCAAAAAATTAAGATTAGAACTACCTTATGACCCAGCAATCCCTCTACTGGGTATCTTCCCCCAAAACTTGAAAACACTGGTACATAAAGACACATGCAGCCCCATGTTCATTGCAGCATTATTCACAGTGGCCAAGACATAGAAACAACCAAAGTATCCCTCAATAGAGGATTGAATAAAGAAGATGTGGTACATATATATAATGGAATACTACTCAGCCATAAGAATCTATGACAAAGTGACATTATGACAACATGAACGGACCTTAAGAACATTATACTGAGTGAAATAAGTAAATCAGAAAAAGTTAAGAACTGTATGATTTCACACCTAGTGGGATATAAAACTGAGACTCATGGACATAGATAAAAGTGAAGTAGTTTCCAAAAGGAAAGGGATATAGGGGAGGGGAGGGAGAAGGGGGTGGGGGAAGGGTGTAAAGGGGGACAAATACAAGGTGATGGAAAATGATTTGATTTTTGGAGATGGGTATACAACATAAGCAACAGTTCAAATGTTATAGAAATGTTTACCTGAAACCTATGTACTCTTATTGATCAATGTTACCCTGTTAAAGTTAATTTTCTAAATAAAATTTTAAAAAAACACAATAAGATATCATCTCATACCTCTCAGAATGGTTATCATCAATAAATCAACAACAAGTGTTGGCAAGGATGTGGAGAAATGGAACCCTTGTGCACTGCTGGTGGGAATGCAGACTGGTGCAGCCACTGTGGAAAGCAGTATAGAAGTCCCTCAAAAATTAAAAATGGAACTGCCTTAAGACCCAGCAATTCCACTTCTGGGAATACATGCAAAAACAAACAAAAAAAAAACCCCAAGCACTAATTTGGAAAAATATATGCACCCCTATGTTCATTGCAGTATTATTTACAATAGGTAAGATTTGGAAGCAACCCAAGTGCTCATCAGTAGATGAATAGGTAGAAAAGCTATATTACATTTACACACTGTTAATATTACTCAGCCATAGAAAAGAAGGAAATCTCACCTTTTGTGACAGCATGGATGGACCTAGGGAGTATTACACTGGGGAGTAAGCCAGTCAGAGAAAAACAAGTACCATATGATTTCACTTATATGTGGAATCTAATGAACAAAATAAACTAACAAACAAAATAGAAACAGACTCATAGATATAGAGAACAGACTGACAGCTGTCAGAGGGGATGAATGTTGGGGGGCTGGATGAAAAAGGTAAAGGGATTAAGCAGAGAAGAAAACCCTTATAGACACAGACATAAGTGTGGGGATTGCAGGAGGGGAAGGGGAGTGGGGGAAGTTGAGGAAGGTGGAGGGGGGAGATGATGTCAGAGGGAGACTTAACTTTGGGAAATGAACACACAATGCAATATACAGACAAGGTATTATAGAATTGTACACCCAAAACCTGTATAATTTTATTAACCAATGCCACCCTATTAGATGCAATAAAAATAAAAAAAATACAAACATAAGCTTGATTTTGAGACAAAAGAAAATGTATAAGGCAGACAAAGAAAGGGAATGTCCTAGAACAGTGCTATTCCCTGGTCAGTGGCTTTTGGTTCATGCTCTTGAGTACAGATAGGCAGAATTTACTGATTGTGAAAGTGTGAAAACTATGCAAGGATACAAACTAATAGGCTTTTCATAGTGTTTTTATGCCAGTCCAAAGTTGGCCTTTAGCAGTTTGGTCTTTTTTCTTTTAACTTTTCTTTTCCATCATTTAAAAAATATTTATATATGTATGCTCTAAAAAATCAGGAAAAATAAAAAATTCTCCCTCTTATTACATACAGTTCCATTGCCTTGCTCCCTCTTCTTAAGTAACCAGTTTTCTGTTAATTGTGAATCCTTCCAGAAAATGTCTAGTCATATATATACATTCATATCCATTGTTTTACACAAATGGAGTTCTACCGTGATCACCGTTTCTTAACAACATACATTTCTTCATTATTCTCCTTGAAAAGTATCTTTATTAGTTTTGTGAAAATGATACACAGCCATATTAAATCATTCAAATAATAAAAATGGATATCAAATAAAATTAAAATTACTTAAAATCATTTCACCCCAAAACAACTGTTAGTAACATGTAAAGATCTTCATCACAAACATCTTTCTGTGTATACATACAAGCAGATGGATAGAAAGATAGATGGATGGATCGATGGATGGATGGTTGGATGGATGGTTGGATGGAAGGAAGGAAGGAAGGAAGGAAGGAAGGAAGGAAGGAAGGAAGGAAGGAAGGAAGGCAACAGATTGATAAATCAATTAATCGATAGAAAAAAAAGAATAATGTTATGATGGCACTTTGAAATAAATGTTTTAATTGTGATTTTTCTTAAATTTAAAAATGAATAAAAAGAAAACTAAGGAGTTATTTAACTTCAAAAAAGAATGTTTCTTTGCAAAATCAATCAGTTTCTACACAGTTCCTAAATGTGATATTAGGAACTACATACTAGATACTATTAGACTCTCTTTTGTGAAAAATGTGGAAACTAGCATTCCTAATTTTATTATGTATATTCTTTTTTTATATTTGAGTTTTATGACACTTACATTCTGTTCTGTAACAGTAATTTCAATAGTCATTTAGTTTTATTTCTATATTTAAATAGTACGAATGCTAATCACCATCAATGTTTTATTATGGCTATTCCATTTCTGATTTTTTAATACAGCTTATTTGATTTATCAACTGAATTAAATAATCCAATAGTTGGTTTGGTCTTTTTTGTCAAGAATGGCTCTTGGGTAGTCTACTATATAAATTATGACATATTTGAAAATGTCCTTGGGTTAGCTTTATACTTGAAGGACAACTTGGCTGGACCTATAATTCTCAGCTCACATTTTTTTCTCATAATTCTGTGGACTTTGCTCTATTGTCTTCTGGTATTGAGTATTTTCTGTGTAGATTATTGAGAACAATCTGACTTCTCCCCAGTTAGTGACTTTTTTGCTGTCAAGAAAGCCGTGAAAGTCTTCCCCATATTTGTGTTTTAATAACTTCACTAGCATTTATTTAAGTGTTGATTATTATATAATTTGGGGGAGAATATCATGTACCATTACATCTGAAGATTCAAATTTTATGGGAAACATTCAAGAAACAGAGGATACACAGAGGTTAAGTAACTTGCTCAGGATCATGTATCTGATAAATAGCAAGGTCTGGATTTCAATCCGGCTGTCTGATTCCAGACCCTCCTCTCTACCCCAGTTGCTACAGTACAGTCTGTCCTGAGAAGGATGTGTGCTGGATTCCTCCTCTGAAAGCCAGTTAGCTGAATAAATACTATTTACCCCAAGGGTGTCTGCGTTTAGCAGGTGCTGGGCTGTTCAGGCCACCCCCACCATTTGGAAGTCACTGTCTAGAAAAAGGATGACCTAGTGGATTTCAATCATTGCGCTACTGCATTCTTTTAGAATTAGAGAAAGGCAATAAAAACAAGAAACAGAAAGACAGAGTAAGTGAACAAAAATTAGCAGAGAAAATAAGCAGAGGGGGCTGACACAGACTGATGGAAGCAGATCCGACTTCCGCTGCTAACTGGCTTCATCCTTAGACCTCCTCTCCGCGATCACAACTTCCCCTAATGGTACCAGGTTTCCTTAATTCCTGGGCTCAGTGCAGCGCCATCAAGAAGAGAGCAGATGGTGCACAGGTGCCTGACAAGGTCAGCCCTTCTGAAAATCAGCCTAGGTGGCAACTCACAAGGTATGACAGCAGCACCGACAGGTGCCAAACCTCAGCTCTCTTCTGTTCTAATTGGCTGAATGCTTTGAAAACTCTACCTTGAGAATCTCTTCTTTAGGTTGACATTCACTTGACAACATGCTATTCGTTATCAAGAAAGGATAAACTTTTGTCAGTCTTTGACCCATTAGGGGCACACAGTAGACCCTCCAAGTTGGAAGGGACTTCAGAAAATAGTGCGCCCACCCTCTCATGTTTAGCGGCAAGGCAGCTGGTGCTTGATTTTTTAGATGAGTGAACTGTGAAATTAGAAAGCAAGGGACGCAAGGGCGTTGGACACAGGGGCATGAAAAAGCGTGAGCATGAGGAAAGGAATAGCTGGAGCGGGCAGTGGGTGTCGTGGGGATTGCTGCCCAGATCCGTCTCCCGGGGCAGGCGCGCTCCTCTCCCAGCAGCTGTGTTAGCTGCTAATGTCTTGCCCTCTATGGCTCACCTCACCTTCTCCAAAGAATTCCCATGAGCCATCAGGAGTCACCTCTCCTTGAAAATTAAACTCCCTACCCAGGGAAGCTGCAGCTCACGACTAGGACAAGAATACAAAAGAATGGTTTTCTTATATCAAGGCGGGACCATTTTTTGTTATGTACTTTACGACCCTGTGCTCCCCAAGGATCAGGCTCAGTGACATCTTTGCTTATGTCCTATCACTGCCCCATCTTGCCTTCCTTACCTTCTCTCCAGAGGCAGCGGAATCACATGCAGCTGAATTTCTGTGTTGAGCTCTGCTTCTGAGAAGCCAACCTAAGACAGGAGAATGCTGATTGGGGAAGGGAGCAACTAGATTCTTGGCTTAATGAACAATTGGCCTGAATGAAACTGTTTCCAAAATAACCAAGGATCCCCTGTTCTCTCTTCTCCTCTGTCCAGTAGTTCAGCCAAGAAAAGATCTACAGAGTCTGAAATCCATAATATAGTCATAAAAGGTGTGTGCTTAAAATGTCTAGAGAAAGGTTTGCTCTTCCGTTTGCTGTCAGTGACCTTTCACACGGTCTCTAGGACAATAATATTTGATGCGTTGGTGTGAGCCATCTCAGGACCTTCTAGGAGTAAACAGGCAGCCCATTAGCCACACTGCCCCATCCAGTATAGAGTAAAATGATTCTTTCATTTCTGCCTTATTAAGTAGTGCCCTAGATGAAAACTCTTCTAGGAGTTGAGATGAGACACAGGAACTGAATGAAGTACAGAGAGACAATAAGTATTTTATTTAGAAGTAAAACAACAGGGCCATGCTTGGGAACTGCAGACTGGAGTTTCCCTCTCTAAGTAAGAGGTGTCATCTCAGAGCTCTGGGCTTGTCTTGTCCTGCCAGGTGATTAGATTAGCTTAAAGCTTCTCATTTTTGCCTGGGGATACCTCACTGGGGTTACCGCCTTCCTGCTGCACTTCTGCCCTCCTCAAGAATTCCTCAGTCATATTTCTTCACCCAGGATACCCCCATGGGGGTGCTACATCCTTGTTAAATCAGCTCAGAGGGGTATGCTGAAGAGAATCAAATGATCCAACAAACATCAATTGGTGCCAGTCAAAGAGAATGACACAGTGTCCTTTAAAATGGATTGCTTCATTTCCAGTTGTCTCCTTTGCTCAAAGGGGAGGCTACCTGGAGCAGTCTGATTCGCATTCTTAACTCATTACTACCATTAAAGATTCCATTAGTGTTCTGACAGCAGACACTCTGACTCCAGACTTAACCAAATATCGCCATCGATTCAAGAGATAAGTATAATACTGATTCTCTTTATTTATTTAGTTTAATTTTTGGTTACCAAGAGCACACATGAATAAAACATAAGGTTTACAAAGCTAGAACAACATCTCGAAAAACCAACCTATAGTCAAATAGCCACGTTCTCTCAGTCAGAAGGGGCGAGCATGCGTGGCAAGTCAGGGGCAGGTCAGAAGCTTGGTGTGCTGTCATAACAAAGAATCCCTGAGCCTCGGTGGCTGAAACAAACAAAGGATTCTTTGTTGCTCGGGCTACATGTCCATGGTAGATCAGTTGCAGACTCAAGCTAGGAGGAGCGGTATCGATATGGAAGATATTGACACTACACAGAGAACAAAAGATCCCTCTGGAAATTAATTACTTAGCTCAGAAATGACACATGTTACTTTTATTCAACTTATTGGCCAGCATTGGTCTCAAAGATAGTTGGACATATCCAGTCAGATTCAGTGACCACACCAAGCTAGTCTGACCCTCAGATTAGCCCCAAAAGAAATCTGTCCATTTAGAAACTTTCTTCCCACTGAGTTATATTCCACTAACAAGCACTGATTAAATCCTTACATGCCATGTACCCAGCACTGTGAGAGGTATCACATGCATCACATAATAAGTTTAAAACATTCTATTTGCCTTCTGGAAGGCCCCAGTATATCCAGAAGATAAATCAAGAAATAAGAATATAAATACTAATGCAACATGCGGTAAATTATATTACCAAGTCATGTTAATTCCAAACCAAACCCATCATATCGCTCCTTTTTCTCTATCTGTACATAAAAATCATGATCTGTTCCATCTCCATGTCCAGCAGAAATACAATGTGAGCCACATTTATAATTCTAAATTCTCATATAGCCACTTCATAAAAAGCAAAACCAAACTTCATTGTCCCTTTTCCTTAACCCGATATATCTGAAATATCATTATTTCAACATGTGATCAACATAAAAATTACTAACGAGATACCTCTTTACATTTTTTTCACATTAAATCTTCACACTCCAGTGTGAAGCAAATCAGTTCAGACCTGCCACCCAGCGCTCACGGAACTCAGGGCTGTTGTCCTGGACACAGACTATCTATACAATAACCAAAATGAATGTCGTTGTTGCTAACCTGCTTAGTCAAGATTTTTTTTTTTTTTTTTAATGCTGGTTCATGCCTGAAGATTTTGGGAGATGTTTTAAAAAATGCTTTTTTTATGGCCTGTGTTTCACTTCCTTCTACTCTGTTAAGTGACACAGTTCCAGGAACTTCCAGCAGTTAAGATTGCACAGAGCGTCCTGGGAAGGAAACCTCGCCTCACCCAAGTGAAGGACTTCAAGCAAAGCCAAGACATTCTCCCGGGGCTGCAGGTGGGGGAAGGGGCTGAGAAGAGGGGCAGTTGAGGATGTACCTAATAAAAGGCTGCTTGTTGAGACTTGTGGGAGGGCAGCCCTTTTCTTTAAAAGGTTAAACAAAAAGCAGAGCCACTGTATTTCAGCAGGCTAATTACCAAGAGGGACTCTGACCTTTTCCGTTTCTGGAGATTTATGATAGAACATTTTCCTTTGACATGGTGCAGGGCTCCTTTGAATCCAGGTTGAGTGTGATCAGGTGTGTGCTTCTGGGGGAACCCTGTCTTTGCATAAAGGCAGGTCTGTGTTTCCGAGCCTTACTCAGGAAGAGTCTCAGGATGGAAGACCCAACCCCAGGCTGCTGTCCGTCAATTCCTTTGCAACAGCCTCACCCTTTGGAGAACCACGTTTACCTTTCGGGTTGAGGAAACACAGAAATAGACCATTTTCACAACGGAAACTTCTGCTGACAGTGAGGGCCTTGAAATGAAACCTGAGTCTTGAAAATTCTACCAGAGGCCAGTTAATCTAATAAAGCTCTTGACATTAATGGGCTCCGCTAGTGGGAAAGTTTGAAATTCCTTCTGAGACCCACAGAGTCCCTGAGTGAGCTGGAGACTTTCAGGTGGTTTTTGCTTTGGGCCCCAATATGCCAATTTCACACTACATGCCCACCATTGCAGGGCAGTCCTTTACCACTTCAGCTTTGCTTGATTCCGATCAGCTCACTCTTCCATGCCAAAGCTTCAAGGTCCTGGACCTCAGCTGTTGACTGGCTCAGCTTCTTAGTGTTAGTGAAATAAAAGATGTCTTTAGAATCCCCACGTGGGTTTGCTGACTGACTGGCTTATGTAATGCTTATGAACTTAACAAAGGAGGGAAATCTGACAGAGACAGGTCAATTGACCCAAATACGTTTCCAATCCCAGAAGTACAACTTGAAAGGTAAATACTATTTTGTGAATGGGCCATGGAAGAATCTTTGTTACCAAAAGGTAGCACTATTTACAGTCGTGCATCTTATAGCCACATTCTGAAACCTGGGCTAAGGTGAATTAGTGTGTATTGATCACCTTGCTCAGCCATAGTGAGAAAGATGGAAAATGTTTACGTAGAGAATCAGCTGGTGTTAGAGGTCACCAAGGGTTGGGTTGATGGAGGCATCAGTGACAGGATTCTGTTGACTCTCCTTACTCTTATTTTACTGAAATTCTGGGGCAAACATTGAGCATTAAATAGAACTGACTTCTTAGTTAAATATCCATCGGTAAAGTGCAATCAAACCTGGTGATATAGGAAAGAAGCAGGAACTTCCTTCTCTGATTTTGACTTTCAACATATCTAAGCATTTGGAAAGATGAATGGGAGCAATGCGACTTTGCTACCAGTTCCATTTTTCAGATCCACTTTTAAAAAGCTACTGAAAAGAAACTCTTAATCCAAACAAGAACTGAGCAATGATGCATACATCTCCCCCACCCCCGCCCAGGGAGAAGCAGGGCATATGGCTATTTATAATAATGACAACTGACAGCAAGGGTTTTAAAAATGCTTTCCCTCCTGTTGTCAGTTTTGAAATGGAGTCGGAGGCAAGAAAAGTCCTGATAACATTGGTGTATTGTTCCGCGGGTCCCAACCTCAGCAGGCTACATCAGTATCTTCTGTCTGAAGAAGTCGCTCTCTTTTCATCAAACACATTCCAGAAGTCAGCAGTAAAAGCACTGACGGGGGAGAGCAGATTGATCCATTAACTCTCACCCAGTTCCTTGGCTGAACCCTCACTTCGCATTCCAGTTATAAAGATTTGGTGAGTTATCAAACAGGAAGCAGGCTCTGAAAGAAATTGCTTCTTTGGAAGTTCTTGCAAAGGCTCCCTCTGGTTGTCTGTGCATCCTGGATGGCACAAGACCCACTCCCTTAAAAGTTCTCCAGACTTCTCAAATTTTGTGTGCCTACGTTATGTGGGCATCTTCTTAAAATGCATATTCTAACTATATACTGAGGCTTGAGAATGTGTGTTTCTGTGCTTCTAATAAATCAAGGTGATGACCATGTATCTGGTCCTTGGGACATATTCTGAGTAGCAAGGAATTAAAAACAATTTGGGAATCTTACAGAAGTCAAGATAGCTGCATTTCTACTTATTTGAGTTTTGGCTTCAAAAGTTACCCAACAATTCATCTTTTAAAAAATATTTTATTAAATTTATTGAGATAACATTGGTTACTAAGATTATATAGGTTTCAAATGTACATTTCTTTTTGTCTGTGTGTGTGTGTGTGTGTGTGTGAGAGAGAGAGAGAGAGAGAGAGAGAGAGAGAGAGAAAGTGCGAGAGAGGGACAGACAGACAGAAAGGGGAGAGATGAGAACATCAACTCTTTGTTGCCGCACCTTAGTTGTTCATTGACTGCTTTCTTATATGTGCCTTGACCAGGGAGCTCCAGCCGAGCCAGTGACCCCTTGCTCAAGCCAGTGACCTTGGGCTCAAGCCAGCGACCTCTGAGCTGAGGCCAGCAACCACGAGGTCATGTCTATGATCCCACACTAAATCTCACAATCCCGCGCTCAAGCTGGATGAGCCTGAGCTCAAGCCAGCAACCTTGGGGTTTCAAACCAGGGTCCTCAGCATTCCAGGCTAATGCCCTATCCACCGTGCCACCACCTGGTCAGGCTGTACATTTATAATACATGATTGCTATATTGCATTTTGTGCCCACCACCCAAAGTCAAATCATCTTCCATCGCCATATATTTGACCTCCTTTACCCTTTACTACCTCTTTACTCCCCTTCCCTTTGGTGCCCACCATACTGTTGTCTGTGTCTATGAATTTCAGTTTTATATCCCACATATGAGTGAAATCATATGGTTCTTAGCTTTTTCTGACTGACTTATTTTACTTAGCATAATATTCTTAAGGTCCATCCATGTTGCAAATGGCAGTATTTCATCTTTTCTTATGTCTGGGTAGTATTTCATTGTGCCATATCTCCTTTATCCAATCATCTATAGAGAGACACTTTGGTTGGTTCCATGTTTGGCCACCGTGAATAATGCTACAATGAACATATGGGTGCATATTTCTTTGCGAATAAATGTTTTCTAATTTGGGGGGGGGGTAGATACCCAGAAGAGGGATTGCTGGATCATATGGTAACTCTGTTCTGAATTTTTTGAGGAAACTCCATACTGTTTCCCACTGTGGGTGTACCAGTTTACATTTCCACCAGAAATGAATGAAAGTTCCTTTTTCACCATGACCTCTCCAACATTTGTTATTCCTTTTCTTGTCAATAGCTAGTCTAACCCTAACAGGTATGGAGTGGTATCTCATTTTAGTTTTGATTTGCATCTCACTAATAGCTAGTGAACTTGAGCATCTTTTTGTATCTGTTGGTCATCTGTATGTCTTCTTAGGATACATGTCTATTTAGGTACTCTGCCAATCTTTTAATTAGATTGTTCGTTTGTTTGGTGTTAAGATATATGAGTTCTTTACAGATTTTGGACATTAACTCCTTGTTGGAGCTGTTGTTTATAAATATCAGTTGGTTGCTTTTTTGTTTTATTGGTAGTTTCTTTTGCTGTGCAGAAGTTTTTTAGCTTGATATAGTCCCGTTCATTTTATTTTTACTTTCCTTCACTTTGGGGTCAAATTCATAAAATCTCCTCTAAGACCAAGGTCTATAAGTTTATTAACTATGTTTTCTTCTATCTAATTTATTGTTTTGGAACTTATATTTAGGTCTTTGATGCATTTTGAATTAATTTTTATACATGGGGACAGACTAGAGTTTCGTTTCATTCTTTGGCATGTGGCTTTCCAATTTCCCTAGCACCATTTATTGAACTGATCAATGTAATATGCCACATTAACAACAAAAAAGGAAAAAAATCACATGATCTTATTAATAGATACCCAAAAGGCAGTTGTTAAGATACAGCATTCATATATGATTAAAACACTCAATAACATAGATATAGAAGAAAAGTACCTCAACATAATAGAGGCCATATATGACAAACCCTCAGCCAATATCATACTCAATGGTGAGAAACTGAAGGCTTTTCCTCTAAAATCAGTAACAAGACAAGGATGCCCATTCTTATCACTCTTATTCAACATAGTACTGGAAGTGCCCAGATTGGGAATGAAGAAGTAAAAGTATTATTTTTTGCAGATGACAGGATTCTTTATGTAGAAAACCTTAAAGATTCCACCAAAAAAAACTATTAGAAAGAATTAAGAAATACAGTAAAGTTTCAGGATACAAAATAAAGTATAAAAATTCACTGCATTTTTAAATACAAACAATGAAATTTCATGAAATAAAAGAGAAATAAAAATAAAACAATTTCTTTTGTAATTTCAACAGAAACAATAAAATACTTAGGAATAAACTTAACAAAGGATGTGAAGGACCCAGATACTGAAAAATATAAAACATTAGACACAATGAAATTGAAAAATATTCCATGTTCATGGATTGGAAGAATCAATATAGTTTAAATGGTCATATGATCCAAAGCAATATACAGATTTAATACAATCCCCTTCAAAATCCCAATGACATTTTAAAAGAAATAGAACCAAAAAAAAATCATCAGATTTGAATGGAACCACAAAAGACCCTGAATAGTCAAAGGAATCCTGAGAAAAAGAAGAATAAAAGCCAGAAGTATCCCACTACCTGACTTCAAATTATATTACAGGGCAACAATAATCAAAACAGCCTGGTATTGGCAGAAAAACAGACACACAGACCAATGGAACAGAATTGAGAGCCCAGAAATAAAACCACATGTATGTGGACAAATAATTTTGACGAAGAAGCCAAAAAACATACAATGGAGAAAAGGAAGCCAACAATGCATCTTATGTGCTTGCCTAATGACATCTCGGTGGGAATAAATACATAAGAAATTACAAAGTGGGTGGTTACTTAAACACCTACAGCTCAGTGTTTTGATGAACAACACACATGAGGCCCATAGGCCTAATGAGGAGGAGGAATCCAGGCACGAAAGGTGTGTGTCTCCAAGGTGAGAAGATAGAGGAAGATAACTTTCGTACCAGCTGTACTTAAATTCCAAGCTTAAAGAGGAATAACGATTATTTCCTCTTTGCTAAGCTCTGCTTCAGGGTGACTTTAAAGCTCAGGAGGCATTACAGGTCAATTTAAGGGGACACCCCCAATTGGGGTGTAGCCTTTCAAGGCACCATTCCATGTGACTGAAATGAAGATCAAGGGTGAGATTCGAAGCACAAGAAAGTCCTGCCTTAACAGATCCAAACTTGTGGCAAGTTGTGGCTTCTCACCATAGCCCCGGTTTCGCTTCTCTCTCGATGCAAGAACCCAGGGCGACTACTGAGTTAGCTTACTTTTCGTTTCCTCCAACTAGAGTGACTGCCCTACCATGAACCAAACTCGTTAAGAAGGTTTGGTGTCAGACATGCCTTACCCCAGCACTCTGACGTTCCAGCCATGTCACCTTAGACATCCTACTTACCTTCTACAAATGCCGTTTTCTCTTCTGTAGAACTGGAATGGTGGAAATCTATCCCATAGAACTTGCTAGGCATCCTAATAAGCTAATGTATAACATCAAGCATGTACGGTAAAAATAAATTCATAAACCTATAAAAGCACCTGTCCTTCCAATTGTTGAAAAACATAGAACATCTTTGTCTCCAGAGCAGCTTACAATTCTATCTGTAGCCCATTGCTACTAAGAGTAGAGCAAGCATTAGAAATGCTGAAGGATTTTCTTCAGTGGCTAATTTGACGGTTGGAACATATTTTAGGAGAGAGAAAACCATAATTTAAAGTATACTGACATCAATAAATATTTCCTTAGCATTTAGCTGTAATACCTCTGAATCCTCCATCTGTTCAGAAAATTCTAATTTCCAAATAATGTGATGCTTTGGGAGTTTGTGAGTCCCCACAAACGTCAGAAAGACCAGGTGCCATCGTAGTTTTCCACACTTAGGGAGAAGTGTACACTACTCTTATTTCTTTGTGAAATGAAAAAAAGAAGACAAGTTGATCTTCATTTACCCCCCGGCTCTGTGTCCCTTTGATCAGTATTTGGAAGAGTCACAGAAAGCACGTTAGTTATAACCGCGGATGAGATTGGTGTTAGGATGGGTGGCAGCCCAACTACCCACGTGACACTTTTCGTATTCACTTGGCTGCATTCCTCAGTAGCTACCATGCACATCCACCTCAACCAACCATTTCCTAGCTCCGATGATATTGGGATTACAGAACTGGAGTAAGAGTCTATTGTTAAATATTACTGAAGTGGCTAATAATGCCTCAAAATAAGTTCCAGATAACTGCTGAACTGAATATAAATTTTCTCTTTGCTATTCATTTCTGGCCTGAACGCAAACCCTCGTGTATACACACCACCCCCACCCCTTTGCACTCACAGTTATAGAGGCTCCATCTTTCTCACTCCAGTCTCCAATGCCCATTCTGGACTTTATACACTGCAATGACCAGGGTGACATCTGCTTGTCTAAAAAAGGCCGCAGAGACAATTTACAAATAAGCATCCTAAAAAGACAAAGCATTGCCTTTCTTCTACCTAAACAGTCTCCTTGCCTCTACTCCATTCCCTCCTCTAGCCTGTGCCCAGAATAATATTTTCAAGAAGTAATGCTGATTGTGTCACCCTCCTACTTAAAGCCCTTCTTTGGCACCCTGCTGGCCCTGGGATAAAATTTGAATGACACACAAAGTTCTTCCTGATCTGGCTTCTGCTTATCTCCCAGCCTTATCTGTCAAACACCCCACCCTTTCCCTTCCCTTCCCAGCGCCAGATTCCCCACTGATAAGCCCAGATCACTCTGGCCTGCCTTCCACACACAGGGCCCACTGCCCGGCAGTCTCTCCTGCCCTGTCCCTTTCCCTCGTCACAGACTTACCTTGTGATAAATTCTAACTCATCATTAAGGCATCACGTGAACATCATCTCCTGGGGTCAGTGCCTCCCCTAAGTATTTCTGAGTGTTACCCGCTTACCAGCTGAACCCTAAGCTACTAAGGACCATATATTCTGCATTCGTCCATTTATTCATTCAGCTAAAATTAGCTGAATGAATAAATGGACGAACGCATGAATAAGTGAAATACTTTCTACAGGGGTTGGCAAAGCTAGGTTTACTAGTTGTGAGTATGCAAAAACAGTTTATTCTTGTATAAATAATAACAATAACTTGCATATCTTTTTTATATGAACTACTGTAAACCTACTTTTGCCCACCCCTGTATATATTAGAGCAGAGAGGTTCTCAAAGTATGGCACACAGACCAGCAGCATCAGTTTCACCTGGGTACTTACAGATGCAAATCTCAGGCCTGGCAGATCTAGTCAATCAGAATGTGGGGGCGGAGCACAGCAATCTATCTCAGAAAAGCCCGCAGGTGATTCTGAAAGCATGCTAAAGTTGGAGAATCGCTGTCTTAGAGCTGTAGCCCTCATCTCTGGCAGCCCATTACAATGATCTGGGGAAGTATTTTATTCAGTTAAGTTAGTGTGCATTTTAGAGGACTTTTTTAAAGCTCGCAAAATGATAACTGAAACACATCCAGGGTTGACAATCACTGTCCTAGATTTTCCGTTTTCTCTTCCCAGCCCTCACATTCACATAAGATTACCCGCAAAATGGGCATCGGTCTAGTGCCACTGCACCAGCGTCTGTCCCCCCCCCCAGGGCAATGTGGTAGGGTTGTTTTGTATCAGAGCCAACCTAGCAGCCAACATCTCGCTATTGTAATTGTGATCCTGGGGACAAAGTCTGCATCCCCCAGGAACGTGTTAGAAATGCAGAATCCCAGGCTCCACCCAGAACTGCTGCATCAGAATCTGCTTTTCGACAATATTCCCCGATGATTCGTTTCCACATTCAAGTTTAAGAGGCACGGGCCTATGAGAGGGAGCATTGAACATGGCTTTGCAGAGCACAAAAGTAAAGTCAATTTTTTTTTTCAGATCTCTATAGCTTGGCTATATAGCAGCATATAGTCAAAAGTATCTTATCATAGTCTCTTTTTAAAAAAAATTTATTTGTTGCTTATATACAAGAAAGAAAAGAGAGGGAGCCAGTGAGAAGTATCAATTCACAATTGCTTCACTTTAGTTGTTCATTGCTTGCTTGTTGTTTGTGCCTTGACCGGGCAAGCCCAGGGTTTTGAACTGGCAACCTCAGTGTTCCAGGTCGACACTCTATCTACTGTGCCACCACAGGCCAGGTTACCACAGCCTTTCAATAAAAATTCTCACCAGAGCCAAAAAACGTAACTCTCAAGACCAAATGGCTTCATTAATTAATAGATTATAAAAGACTTCATGAATCTCTGCTTCTTTTGACTGTTGGGTAGCCAAGGTCAGTTGCGCGTAAGAGTGAAAACTGAGCCAACCAGGAAGATCCACACACATCCAACTCAAAAGAATGAATACGTGCTTCTGGTTCAATCACATTTATCGAGTGCCTACTATGCACCAGGCGTCATGCTCAGGACTCAACACATACTAACTTATTTCGTCCTCCCTACACCTGAGGAAGCAGGTGCTATTAACTGTTCCCGTTATGGAAATGAAGGAGGCAGAGGCATGGAGCAGTCAGGCACAGCTAAGGAGCATGACCCAGAACTGAAATCCAAACCTGTCTTCCTCTGAAGCCTTAGCTATTAACCACAACAGTATGTTCAACAAGTAGTCTAGAGGAGAAGGGACACTGACCCCAAACAACTGTTTTTTTCTTAAAAAAAACAAACAAACAAAAAAACATTATTCTAAAAGCCCCTGACTGTTCCTCCTACAATTAGAAGAGCCAGAATTAAATAGGACGGTTGCTGTGCCAACCCACAGAAGTCAAATATAACCAGGCAGCAAATTAGAGTAAACATTTAGGAATCCCTTGCATGTGGCACACGACTCCACCCACCCTTCTTGGCACAAGTCAGGACGTTGATTATATGGATCCCGCTGGCATTTCTTGTCCTCTTGCGAGTCATACAGAGTATCCTCCTCACTGCCGAATGTGAACATGACCAGACTTATCTGAGTAATCTGGCACGTTATGGTGGTGACTCAACAGTGCAGACAAGGGCAAGAGCTGCCGCTCGCTCGTACTCCTCCGTCCCCCCTCATCCTTGGTAATCAATCACCCGGTGGAAATGGACAGAGACGAGATGTGCGGCGTGATGGTGAGTGCTGAAAACCGTCTCCTAAGAACTGGGATTTCTGCAGGATAAAAGTAACCCATGGAGCTGGAGCCGCTGACTGCAACTGGTTAATAAGCTCTAGGAAATACATCTCATCTCAACAGTTTCTGCAGTGAGAAAACTGGAAATCGGAAATATCCTAAATGGCAAACAGTAGGAGAACAAAGAGGGGTGTATTCATATAATAGAATGGCTAAACTGAAAAATGTACTTATTCAGGTTTAAAAAAAAGTTTTGAGGCCCTGGCCGGTTGGTTCAGTGGTAGAGCGTCGGCCTGGCGTGCAGAAGTCCCGGGTTCGATTCCCGTACAGGGCACACAGGAGAAGCGCCCATCTGCTTCTCCACCCCTCCCCCTCTCCTTCCTCTCTGTCTCTCTCCATTGGAGCAAAGATGGCCCGGGCACTGGGGATGGCTCCTTGGCCTCTGCCCCAGGCGCTAGAGTGGCTCTGGTCCCGACAGAGCGATGCCCTGGAGGGGCAGAGCATCACCCCCTGGTGGGCAGAACGTCGCCCCCTGGTGGACGTGCCGGGTGGATCCCGGTCAGGCGCATGCGGGAGTCTGTCTGACTGTCTCTCCCCGTTTCCGGCTTCAGAAAAATACAGGAAAAAAAAAAAAGTTTTGAAAAGGTAGGTAAGTTACATCCATGACATGTATGTATTCAATATGTATGTGTACATATGTGTATATATATATAAAACAAAAACATGAAAGTAAACAATGAACTCCAAAATTCAGGTTTGTGGTTATTCTGTGCAATAAAGGAGGCTAGTGAGCTTGTAGATCGACACATGGTGGGAAGCTTCAAATGTATCTGTAACATTATAAACTTCAGATGAAAATAGGAAACAATTACGGCGAAGTGTAAGACCTGGAAACCCTAGAAGGTGTGTGTATGGGGTTTAAATTACAGTTTGGCATTTGTAATGTTTAATAATAAAAGAATATTTTTAAACTTGAACAGCTTTTTCCATGTGAAGATAAGGCCGAGAAGGGAGGAGAAGGCACCGAGCTGACTATATTTGGAGCAGAATTCATGTCCCACATATGCTCGTCAATCAGTCTGGCTCATCTCTCCCGGCATTCCATTCTGCTGACTGTCTGCCGTGAATACAGCGGGGTTTTCACACGTTAGCCCGACCTGTAGGCATGGGAGTTTTCCGTGAAAATTCTCTGAGCACAGGTCACGGACAGCAGTTCTGAACATTTATATGGTCTTTTTTTGTACCGGGTCTAAATGAAACTCTAAATGTGACAGGCAGCCTCTGCCAAGGAAACCGTGGGGCTGTGACCCTGGAGCCGCGGCCGATGTATAGGAACAAAGTATCCCTGAGACGTTTCATGTCAGAGTGTGTGACCCTGGCAGCACGGCCTTAATTAAAGAACGTATTATTACCAATGTCTCTAATTTGTATCACAACTTTCTTTACAGTAGCCAAAAGGATTCACACATTCATAAACATTCTTTCTGAAAGAAACTTAGATCACAGTCTTGCCTAAGTCCTCCCTGTTTTACCGATGAGGAAACTGAAGTCCCAATTACTTGACAGTTTTCCAGCATTATGTAATAAATGGCAGAGCCAAGGGTAGCGTCTGAGGTTTCTGATTTCCAGGCCAAGTACCGGTTCCACCACTGGCTGTTCAGAACCATCTAGAAATCACTTAAAGATTCAGATCTTCTGGCCACACTTTCAGGTTTGTTGATTTAGTAGACATCTAGAACGTGGCCCAGGAATCTGTATTTTAAGTCGCTTCCTGAATATGTTGGTTCACACTCAGGAATGGGCTTTGGACTGTGCAAAATAAATTTCAGAATCAGAATTTCCCTCAATATATGAATAAAAATCATGAAATATTCTTAGACCTGTAGGTTATCAGCCCTTCCTATCAGCTTTCCAAGCAATTTCATAAATACTGACATTCCCAGAAGTCATTTTTTTTCCTTTTTATCAGAACATCCATGTAAAAAAAAAAAAAATAGGGCCATTTCTGTGCTCATAAACTCACAGAAGTAAAAGATGATGCCCTAAAATCCCGTCGTTAACCAGGGATAAACCTAGCCTTGAACAGAATCTTTTGAGTGTACTGTTTCCCTCCCTTAAGCTCATTTACAGGAGCGGTCCTGGAGATTCCGACACAAACCTGACACTGATGGGAGAGAGCTCTCAAAGCCGCACCGAATGAAAATGCTCCAGCTGTGGACACTTCCCTCTGACCCCCTCCTTTCTCTTCCCTCTCCCTTCCCTCACAGGATGGTGAGAAACACAGGGACTGTTCATACAATCTTCTATCTTTATTGGGAGCTCGTAACTCTGCCTTTAAATGTGACCCATTGTACAATGTAGGTGGGTCAGGTAAAGGAGACCACTACCACTCATTGCCAGAAAGATACAATTTCAGTCAGTTTTCAAGGTCCAGACTCCTGGTGTGTTCTTTTGTTTGTTTTTTGTTTGTTTGTTTGTTTGTTTATTTGTATTGTGAGAGAGAGACAGACACAGAAGGAGACAGAAAGGATAGACAGAAGCATCAACTCATAATTGTGTTGCTTTAGTTGTTCATTGATTGCTTCTCATATGTGCCTTGACCAGGAAATTCAAGTCGAACCAGCGACCCCTTGCTCAAGCCAGCGACCTTGGGCTCAAGCCAGTGACCTCTGGGATCAAGCCAGCGACCACGGGGTCATGTCTATGATCCCATGCTCAAGCCTGTGACCTCACACTCAAGGTGGTGAGTCTGTACTCAAGCCCGTGACCTCGGGGTTTTGAGCCTGGGACCTCAATGCTCTATCCACCACTCCACCATTGGTCAGGCACTCCTGGTGTTCTTAGTAAGTGTAAGGTTTTTATTTGTTTTATATGGCAATCCAAGCAAAGGTGGGTTAATAATAATAGCAGAAGATTTCACAATTAGTTTAGTAGTGTTGGTTATAAGACAATATCTTAGGGAAAAAATTAAGGATGTATAAAAATTTGGGGATGCAGATAGAGACTACTATCTTTGAGGGGTCTTAGATTCCTGTTTCTACATAGGGACCTTGCTCTGCTCCATCTCTTTGGACTTTAAAAACTTTTTCAAGAAATGATCAGAAACTCATTAACACTAGGGAGTTAGTGACAGACAATGGATCAAAAAGCACTTAAAGTAGCCTTGACTTATGAATGGATGTTGTGTGTCCATTTGGTTCTGATTTTCCTTTCTTTTTGTGCACTTTGGAACTTATCACTAGTTATTAGCATCTCGCTAGAAATTAAAATCCAGTCTAATATATTTGTTATTCTTTTTTTTATGGCTTGGGGACCAAGGGGTTCTCCTGACCCCAACTATTCATGAAGCACTCCAGCATTAGTGTACATGGCTAAAACCAATCCAGACAGATTGCACAGTCTGTAAAAGTAAGCACATATTGTAAAATAGTATGAGAGGAAGAGAGAAAGGAACAAATTTGCAATTTTGGTAACAAGGCAGCCTATTCCCTACATTTCCCCCAAATACCAACGAATTGAGAAAGACTGGGAATCATTTAAGATTTATCTTAAGATGAGTGTGACATACATTTACACTCACATAATCAAAAAGCAACTATAGTTCCCTGTACTCTCCAATGAAAAGGCCAGGATCAAATATTAGAAACGGGATTTTACAACCAACATGAGAGATTGGCAAGAATTGTAAGACACTGGCAACAGCATAACATCTGGGTGGCAAAGTGATGAGAGATACAAACTAGCAGTCAAGAAGCCAGGATCCTCATCCCAGCTCGCCTACTCACTCCTCACGATCTTTGGCTAGACGCTCTCCCTCTCTGGAGTATAGCGTCTTTATCTATAAAACAAAGGGGCTGGACTACATGCTCCGTATTGCCCCTTCCAGCTCAGCGTGTCTCTGAAAGGCTCCTATCTACATCACTGAAACTCTGATCCAATGCCAGACTTGGCAAGAGTTCAGAGAAAAGGACTATCAACAGGCAGGCAATCATGGGGGCTTCTCCGTGAGAGCCCAGAGGGGGAGGGGGATCGTGAGGAGAGAGGAGGAATCTGGTAAGTGGAGGGAGAAGAGGGGCATACTAAAATGGAAAGCAGTTCAAGTGACTGCACGGTCTCAGAAGTGAGCACGGAGTGTTCTCAAGACAGACCTGCCTGATTAGACTGAAGGTGTGAGTTAAGGACCTGTATGAACAGACAGCTCATGTGTGACAGTCAGCCTCTCTATTGTGGCTACTTTTAAGACCATGGAAACCTTCACTAATGCCCCCCCTTTTTTTTTTACATCTCCTATGTGTAACAGTCAATGGATACTATATAACTGTTAGCTAGCAATGGCTTCATGAGAAATATTTTTTACTCCATTTTGTATCTATGGGTATGTGGAAAGTTGTTTTGTCTTTACAGATAGCAACATTTTTTTCCCCATCTGAAGTATCCGTCTTTTCACAGAGAAGGCACACAGCACTGTCCAGCAATTCTGGCTCATGCACTGAGTGTCAGTGCTACTGGTGGTTGGTTTGCTCTGCAGTGGAGCCCCTGCCCTGTGTTAAAACTGACCAGAGGTACATCAGCTCCTTTAACGTTCATCAGTTCCTTAGGAGGAGTTATTATCTCTCCAATTTTACACATGGTAGAACTGGGTTCAAAAATGAGTTTATGAACTGCCTTAGAGCTAGAATATTATTTATACAGGCAAAAAAAAGGGGGAGGTGATCATTTGAAAATGTCAATGAGCTGGTTACAAATGTTGACAGCTGAATAATATTATTGAAATCACTACTGAAAATTATTTGCAGGTAGTTTGAGAGGCCTGGACAGGTATTTGAGACTTTTATTTACTTGGAACCAGAAAGGTTATTTTTATATTTAAAAATATATCTTAAAAGTAGCCACAATAGAGAGGCTGACCTGTTGGCAAAAATCAAAAGGTCAATTTTGTTTTACATATAGATTGTGAACCAAGGTCAAGGTTATGTACAGGCATTAGAAAGTAGGAAGAGAAAGAAATTAATTAAAGAGGGTGGGTGATAAATTCCACATGCCCATTAGGGTAGTTTTTGAACGAGTATTATTTAATGGTAGCAGAGGTTATGGCATGTGTATATTTAAAGAATGTGTATATGTGTACATACACTTTGAGGGTTTTTTAAAAAATGTTTAATATCTTTTATAGTCTTCTAAACTTCTATAGACATAATGGAAGAATATTATAAATCTGCATATATTTTGGGGTAAAGTTGTAAACTGTTAATGATGGTGGTACAGTTTGTTCTTACTTGTAAACAGGATTTTCCTTCCTTCCTTCCTTCCTTCCTTCCTTCCTTCCTTCCTTCCTTCCTTCCTTCCTCCCTCCCTCCCTCCCTCCCTTCCTTTTTTATTTATTTGCTTTCCTTTTATTTCCTTTTTCTTCCTTCCTTTCCTTCTTTTTTTGTCCCTCTCACCTTGTCTTCCTTATTTTTCTCTTTCATTTTATTTAACTTCTCAAGATGGTGACAGAAAATAAGCATTTGTAGTAATATCAGCTGAGAAGGAAGTCATTTCCTCCAAATCATCCTTGATCATGAGAGTAAACTGTAAGGGGAGTTTATCTGGAGCAGCTGGAGAAATAATTAAAAGCTCCCATATAAAATACTGTATTACCTTAAAATAGACAAATGAGTGATTAAATATAGATATATGACTCAAGTTTAATTACTATTTGCATATAAACTGGTCTTTATTAGTATGAAATAAAGTAGTTAATGTCATTAATAGATCAGACTTTATTCTACAATCCTGATTTCACAATTAATTTGGACATGATTATTTTTTTCCCCAAAAAAGGACGGTAACATCAAACCGTCATGGTTGAATTATCATGGAGGCTAAATTCGTGAGTTCTAATATTCTTGCTTTACCAAAGCCTGTTGGATTATAAAGAAACTCTGACAAGGTCATTTACAAACAACAATGAACCATGTAATTTCCTTGTTGCTAAGCCAGTTGACATCCAACATATTGGTTAACTGTGATATCTATATCGTTCTTTGTGAGGCAACAGTGGCTGTATTTGGCTACATTCTCTGTAATAAATTTCTAATCCCTTAGGTTCTTTGTTTATAGCATTCTCTTGCCTCCTCACTATAACTCAAACCCAAACACCTCTGTTATTAATCACTGACTCAGCATAGGAAGACCTGCTCTGGGACCAGACGCTATGCTTGATTCTGAGGATGGGTAAGACACAGTGTCTCTTCTCAAGCAAGTCACAGACAAGGCAGAAAGTTGGTGAGAAGACAAACACTGTGACAAGGAGACTATATCAGAATTATGTACAAAATGCTCTGCATGTTTTCCAAGAGTATTGCTTAAGGGAAGTTTCGGAGCCACATTTTCCAGAATGAGGAGGAGTTTGAGGGGCATGGTATCTTTAGGAATATGCCAGGAGCACATCGTGCCCTCCAGAGTGGCAGGAGTCAGAGGGGGACAGATTATGAGGCTCCTTTATCTGTGCTCAGAAGCCAGAAGTTGATCCTATAGGCAACCGAAGACCATAAAAGGTCTGTAAATTGGAGTGTGACACCACCCACCCCAATATAACCCACACCCAGACAGCTTCTGCTACCCCAGATAAAATCCTCCGCACCTCCAACATACTCTCCTCCCTGAAAAATCTTCCCAAGGCAGTTGAAGAAAAACTGGTGCCAGGGATCCCAGAATTCCTCGAGTAACATAGATCACAGCACAACACGTGAAGGAGGAAGGCCATGAGCCAGGCTGTGGCAAGGGTGAGAGGGCTCCAGACCCTACTCTCCTTCAACCAGAGCAACTCGCTTTGGTTAGTTACACATGTGGTTTTCCACTGTGAGATTCCCCCTGGGGAAGAAAAGAAACTTGAGCACTGAAATAGACATTCCCACACCATCTTCAGTCAGTGGTGAGGTAAAACACTCACTAGAGATGTGACTTCTAGTTCTCACTCAGTCACCAACGAATGACGTGTCCCATGTCAAGTGGTTTGGAAGCTGCACAAATACCAATTAATTTTTTCATGGTTCCATAGAATCCCAGAGCATGGGAGGCTTAGAGAAATTGGGAGAACTGCCCAAAGTTAGAACGTAGCAATGGCGAAAGAGACTCTGGTTTCCCAGGTAACAAGCGAGAGCTCCTCCTACCTCTCTCCATCCCCGCTCCACTTCTCCCCACTTCCTCTCTTACAGCCTGCGGCCACTGCCATCTCTCACCGACCACTGCACTAACCTCCCATTTCCAACCTGGACTATTCAACAACGGCAGCCAGAGTCATCCTGGAACAACTTCCGGGCTCGAGACCTGAGTTAAATGAGATCTATATTATCTACCTCACAGCGGGAAAGATCAAATAAGTTGGAATAACTCTTTGAAATATCAAAGGCAGATGTTTTACCTCTAATCCAGAGTTAAATAAACCTGCTTGAAAAACAAGGTGAGGCTGCTTGGTCTCCCGAAATGTTTCAGAAGAGTCCCTGCAATCACTCACCAGTACCTCCCTTGATTCCCTCTTCCGTGATCACCTCTACTGAAAAAGGACACAAACTTTGCAGAAAGGGCAGCTGGCCAAGTTCTTCCACGTAGGGGAAAGAAACACTACCGGGGAAACAAAACTGAATACTGCCATCTACTGGGAGAAAAAGGCACCAGAGGGGAAAGCTCATGAAGTAGGTGAAGATTAGAAAAAAAAATCAGGAGACAAAAGATACTGTTTATGCTGAGCTGCTAAGGGGGGATGGACTGGCGAGATGAAAGGTAATAACAACGGCATACGTGGCATAGTACAAGTAGAAAACGCAATGGATAAGCTTAAACAGTCCTTATCAGGAAACTTTCCCACTCATTTCATTTGGCAAGGGAGAAAAACAGAAGCCCAAAAGATTCAGATGCCTTACTCAATTCCTGGTGCGTTGTTTTATATACATATAAACAAATTAAGGAAGCAGTGTTATCTACATTTTGGGTTACGTGGGGATTATGCGTCTATCTATCTATCTATTTGTGCATATAATTACTCACATTATAATTTGTTGAAGAAGATATTCACAGTGGCTAAATGAGGTGGTGACTGCTCCAAAATCATTTATGGGTGACACATATGGAGAGAAATTGGCATACAGAGAGCATGAATCCAGAAAGGAATTTTTATGATACTTTGAAACATATGATATAATTACTTATTAGTCTCTTTATTGAAGAACTGAATTTTCTGGCTTTAAGGGTAGAGGGGCAGCTTTCTTCCAGATAGAAGCACTAGTAGGAGCCACTGTCCCTCTGCTGAGCCCTCTCCCCACAGAGCCAGCAGGCAGATGCCATATCTGAGTCTCCATCCCTGGCTAACACTGTTAGTCCCACCCTGGTGATTCCTTGAGATCTCACCCAAGTTGTGGCCCACCCAAGCCACTTCCAGTGGCTTTTCCATACAAATCTCCTGTCCTGGTTCATGTTCCAAATTTTCTCAAAGGTCCACAAACCTCAAATAAGCAGTATTTGGCCTCAACATGCCCCATACCTCTCACTAAGTGGCCCCCAGGTCCAGCACTACTGGCATCCAGCCTTGGTTCACAGCTTGCTCTCTTCCAGGTACCTCTAAGCCCAGCACAAGTAGCAGCTGTCTGAAGATTGCTCTGTAGCTCATACTGGATGTGCCCTGGCAGGGCATAGGCAGTGGCTTACCTTGGCCTGCACCTCCCAGGAGCCAGAACACTTTGTGGCTAGTTTCAGACCACCCAACCACCTCCACAAGCAACATATTCAAGGGGTGGGCTCTGCAGGCACTGAAGGGAGTTTTGCTTCATTGCACCGACCCTTGCAATGCAGCTCTTACACTGTAGTCACAACCAGTCCAGAAATTTTCCTAAATTTTCTAATTGACCTGAGGGTAAATCCCTCCCATTTATGTATTAACAGCAATCAAGTCTCAACTACAACAGGAGGGTGCACACAGCCTACACAGGGCTAGAGGGGGGGTGGAAGGAAGATACACCTGTAATACCCAGCTCAAATAACAGGGAAAGCTATGTCACTGGGCCCTACAGGACACTTACAACATAAGGCAGTCCTACCAAATCCAGGAGAAATAGTAGATCATAGAAACAAACACAAAGAAGCAGACAAAATGAGGAGACAACGGAACATGTCCCAAATGAAAAAACAGGAAAAGTCTCCAAAGAAAAAACTAACTGAAATGGAGGAAACAAAACTACCAGATACAGACTTCAAAACAACAGTTATAAGGATGCTCAAAGAACTTAGTGAGAATTTCAACAGCATAAAAATAGGACACAGAAACCATAAAAACGAACCAGTCAGAAATGAAGACTACAATAACTGAAATGAAGAATATACTAGAAGAAAGCAATAGCAGATCAGATGAAGCAGAGGATTAAATTAGTAATTTGAAAGTAAAGGCAGCAGAAAATACCCATTGGAGCAGCAAAAAAACAAACAAACAAAAACTAATTTAAAAATGAGAATAGTTTAAGGAGCCTCTGGGACAGCAGCAAGCATAACAACATTTGCATTATAGGGATACCATAAGGAGGAGAGAGAGAGCAACAGATTGAGAACCTACTTGAAGAAATAATAACTGAAATTTTCCCTAACCTGGTGAAGGAAATAGACATACAAGTCCAAAAAGTGCAGAAAGTCCCAAACAGGATGAACCCAAGGAGGCCGACACCAAGACACATCATAATTAAAATGCCAAAGATTAAAGACAAAAAAAAGAATCTTAAAAGCAGCAACAGAAAGAGTTAGTTACCTATAAGGATCTTCCATAAGACTGTCAGCTGATTTCTCAACAGAAATATTTTAGGCCAGAAAGGACTGGCAGGAAATATTCAAAGTGATGAAAAGCAAGAACCTACAACCAAGATTACCTTACTCAGCAAAGCTATCATTTAAAATCAAAGGACAAAAAGAGAGCTTCCAAGATAAGAAAAGCTAAAGAAGTTTATTACCACCAAACCAGCATTATAAGAAATGTTAAAGGGTTTCAGAAGAAGAAGAAGAAGAAGAAGAAGAAGAAGAAGAAGAAGAAGAAGAAGAAGAAGAAGAAGAAGAAGAAGGAAAAAAGAGATTAAAAATATGAATAATAAAAAATGGCAATAAATACATATCTATTACCAATTATTTAATTGCAAATGGATTAAATGCTTCAATGAAAAGAAACAATGTGGCTAAATGGATAATGAAACAAGACCCTAACATATGTTGTCTACAAGAGACTCCCTTCAGATAGAAAGATACACACATAGACTGAAAGTAAATGGATAGAAAAAGATATTTTATAAAAATGGAAATGAAAAACAAAAGCTGGGGTTAGCAATACTGTTATTAGACAAAACAGAGTTTAAAACAAATGCTATAACAAGAGACAAAAAAGGACCCAGCAATTCCATTTCTGGGTATTTATCAGAAAAAAATTCTAAAACTTAAATCAAAAAGACATATGCATCCATATGTTCAATGTGGCATTACATACAATAGCCAAGATACTGGAAGCAACCCAAGTGTTCATCAATAGATGAATGGATAAAGAAGAAGTGATACATACATACAATGGAATATGACTCAGCCAAAAAAAAAAAGAAAAGAATAAAACGTTGCCATTTAGAAAAGCATGGATGGACATAGAAGGTATTGTGCTGAGTGAAATAAGTCAGACAGAGAAAGACAAACACCAGATAATGTCACTTACATGTGGACTCTAAAAACCAAATTAAACAAGAGAGCAGAACAGAAGCAGACTCATAGATACAGAGAACATTTTGATGATTGCCAGATGGGAGAGGGGCTGAGGGGACAGGTGACAAAGGTGAAGGGATTAAGGAGTACAAATTGGTAGTTACTAAATATTCATGAGGAAGTAAAGTATAACATAAGAAATATAGTCAATAATATTCTAACAGCATATGGTGTCAGCTAGATACTAGATTTATTAGGGTGATCACTTCACAAGTTATATAAATGTCTAATCACTGGGTTGTACACCTGAAACATAGTATTGTATATTAACTGTAATTGAAAAAACATTTTTTAATTATTTAGAATAAAAAATAAATAACAAAACATTGTTTGGTGGATACTCAGAAAAGTCTAAATGTCATGTTTATATTATATTCCCATAGTCCAAAGGAAACATACCAGCGGAGTTCTTAGTATTAATCCCTCATACACTTGTCTGGCTCCCTCAAAGGAAATGCTTTTTCTTCAAACCAAACAAATTTAAACCTTAACCCTAACTCCCACGTCCTGAGTCTTCCCCACACCAGTCACCTGAGGTTTACTCTAATCTTCAACAGGAAAGTCCTCAAAGTCTGAGTTATTCAGTCAGGGACAAGGTGAAGGAAGCGCTGAGGTTGGAGACTGGCCGTCCAGGGTGGGCTTTGGGACTTCATGCCTGCTCAACTTCAAGATCTCTCCACCAATCAGAGAACACTAAAAGGAATTCCTCTGGTCATCCAGGGACTAGACCAAATATCTCCCAATTTAGTATCTCAGAGATACTAAAGTGAGATCTACGTTAGAAAAGAAATACGTTTCCCTAAATATAATGTGATTGATGCAGATGCTTCCCACAGTGGAAAGCAGCCTCCACTGGGAGACAGACCCACTCCGTCAGCCTAGCCCCTGGCTTCTAGGCTGTGATTTGCAACCTAGGATGTATTGAAAATGATGCCTAAGAATCAGACTGCCTGGCTTGAAGCTCTGACCTTGAAATTTAGAGTTGCATCACCTTGAGTAAGATGCTTAATCCGTCTGTACCCCAACGCCCTCATTCTTAAATGAGAATAATAATGGCACTACCCCATAGATTTGTTGAGTAGATTAAATGTATTAATGCAAATCAAGTTCTTCGTAGAGCACCTGGTCATTGCTAAGTTTTTGATAAGTGTAGCCATTGTATCACATTAAGAAATGGCAACCCATTTCAGCACCTGTCTCCATATCCTTTGGTTGATTCAGCAGAACCTTCTAAATTACTGGTTTTCTGCATCGTAGTCATAATGATATTCTGAGTGAAGGCTTCCCTTATTATTCTCTATAACAAGAAGTGAGCCCATATGAGGATTTGTGATTCTCCCTTGGGAAGGGCAGTTTTCTCTTCCAGCAATAATAATTTGAATAAAAGAAGGACTATAAGGCATTTAGCATGCCCTGAACACTTACTGTGCATCAAGCTCTTGACTTAGGGTAGCACATTATCTCATTGCATCCTCACAACCTGAGCTTCGTAACTTTTATTATTCCCATTCCACAGAAGGAAGATGAAAACATACAGTGGTTACCCTGTCTCCTTCAGTCATAGAAAGGAAATTTCATTTTCTAATCATAATCAAAGGTAGCATTTCAATGCATGGCTAAAATTGATGATCAAGAGGTCATTACAGAGAGAGGACTTGGAATTCAGCTAGTGCCCCCAAGATCAATGATGGTTTCAGAGAGGAGTCAGCCAGGATCTGGTAGTTCCCAGAAAAGCAAGCACAGGAAGAGGGGAGACCTGAGGGCAGAGATATTTACTGTAGAAGAAAATTGAGGCCAGAGTCACCGAAACCTGGGTGAGAACCAGGGGAACTCCCATAGAGCCAGGCTCTGAGAGGTTCTCGAGCCCTTTCCCTGCCTGTAAGAAACAAGAGGACCAGAGAACTTTCTCATCCCTGCAGACAGCATAGGGAGAAGTGAGTGTGGCCCAGAAAATGCAGTTCCTCCCCTAAAGCACCCAAATCATGATGATGATTGGGGTTCGTGAAGACTATTAAATGCAGGTCTTTACCAACCCAGGGCAGGCATGAGGTGAAGATATGAGAGAGACTGAGCCTCAACCTCAGGCTCTCTTCACTGGGCATGGAACCCAGGCTGTCAGCTGAGAAATGCATGGGTGAGAGAAAGGAGAAAGGGGTGGGGTTTCACCATCAGAGCTGTGTTTTTTGGGTGTATAAAGTTCAGTGATCAATGGAGCATGTGTAAGGAGGAGGAGTTTTCTGTTGCTTGGTGGCCTGAGAGTGATCAAGGAACAGTGACTATTCTGTGGAAAAACTATGGGCAGCAACAGCGCCTCCCTCAGAACCACTGGAATTACTAGGAGAGCAAGGCAGGGAAGCTGCTTTGACTGTGGAGATGTACTGAATCTGTGCCCATTGTCTGGGGACCTCACCCCTCCCCGTGGTCAATGCCTTTGCAGCCAGGGGACCACAGCTCTTGCAGAAGAAGTAACAGCAAGGAGATAGCATGTCCCTAAGATCTGGGGGCTGTATATCTAGAAGGCTAAAGTGTCTATCTTTTGTCCAAGGCAAAAACTGGATAAACACCACGATGTCAGGAAAGACAAGAAAATATTATCTCCAGCAAGATGTATGGTAGATGGCTTTGATTTGCCATATAAACTCCTGTCCAAGTTCCACTCACACAGTGGAGCAAACCAGGAAAGCTGAACACCATGAGGGATGGCCCGTGAGCCCTCTTTCTCACAAGTCACAGCAGCCACTGTTCATATCTCTCAGCTCCCTGGGTCTTCTTTCTTTTTCTGCTGGACACAGACCATTCGGGCATAGGAAGGAAAGGCTTTCACAAGTCAGGCTGAGTGCAGATTCTAGGTGTTCCAGTGGAGAGGTTCTGTTTGTTTCAGAGGATGGTGGGAGCCATAAACAGCTCTGGTTGGATCCAGCACAAACAACACCAGTGGGAAGACAGGAGGCACGAGAAGACAGGGAGCCCCTTAATCAGTTAACAAGGGTAAGAAGCCTAGATCGGGCAGTGGGTGCCTCTGCTCTCAGTGCCTCCCTTTCAGAGAGCTCAAGTCTGGTCTTCCCCTAGCTGCACCCCTCCCTGCAGGACAAAGAATCCACAGGGCAAAGGGGCGTATCGTCCAGGGGCCCACAGCCCTCCCTCTAGACCACATCTTAGGCATTCATGGCACCTGAGCATCCTCAAGCAGACCTGAGCAAGCATTCAGGACCTGCAGGAGTCTCCTGCCCAGCTCTGTCCCTCTCAGGGGTGCACAGGCCCAAAGGGCTGCTTTTCGGGGGAGGGGGAGTGCATACACATATGTGGGTGCTTCCATGAGGACAGAGCTAGGGAACAGGAAGACAGTGGGCCAGGCCATAGGCTGCAGGGTCTGTTTTACCCCTGTGTGTGTCCAACAGTGTGAGGGGCAGGCCTGGCTGGCATACAGTCTTGCTGGGAGGTCATGAGCAGCTGTCGCAGGATGGCTCCAGTGAAGGGATGTTGTAGAAAGAAAAAGCTTACACTTGGCTGCTTGCTGGGGGCTGCCCTGCCCCTGTGTGGTATCTCTGAGGCTGCTTTTCAGGTCCAATAATTACAGGTCTAGCCCAGGGATGGGATGGGGTGGGGCTGAGGTAAAGTGGGTGAGGTCCTCTTGGAAAAGGTGGTTAAGTGTCTGAGGCTGCAAAACCCAGGCGCTGGCCAGGTACAAGGAACAATGTTTGGCAGCGAACAAGGGGTGGGGCCGCTCCCGGCTGCCAGGCCTGGCCAGGTGCTGGGTCTGCGACAGACATGTGGGCATGGGTTCCCGCACTTTCCCCGCGATGAGACATTCTTTGGTTCTCTGTGGGTGAGAGCTGACGTAAGAACACATCTGGGGATGCAGCTGACCTTTAGGGAGATGACCTCATTTCTGCCTCTTCTTACACGTGTTCTTAGTGGCTTTGGGAATCGCAGCTTTCTGTTCGGTAGCTACTTTAATGTGATTCTTAGAAGCATCTTCAGAGGATCACAACCCACACCCCCACAGGCGATGTTTCCCCTGCCTTTTGGGAGATGAAATGCTTTACACTGAGGACGTGCAGGTTGGAGTGCATCCCCTGAGGGCCCTTCCAAGGCTGAGATGCCAGGAGACTGTTCCCCTGAACTCCCTACCCAACTGTCCAATTTCATCAGTGCTTCTGCACTGGGGTAGCCTGCCTAGAGAGAGGAAGGGGAACTAGTGAATCACCTCGTTGCTGCTAAAAAGACACCCTGAAAAATACTGTGACTGGAGGTGGGTGTTGATCAAGATGTGGGGCATTTTTGCAGGTTCCAACTAAGCCAATTAGTATAGTCAGAGCATTCTTTTTATTCTTGATTGCAGATCATTATAAGCCATCTTCATTTTCATTTGTGTTAAGATACTGCCCAAGGAGAAAGGAAGTTAGATCCTGGAAAAATTCAGAGCACAGAAGATTCTTTCTTTTGGAGAGATTTGGCATAAACCCGGAGAGCGAAACATTCCAGGGTTTTCATGGGAGAATTCCTTGGGAACTGCTGGTTCCACGTGAGGCCGAAGGTCCAGACGCAGAAGGGCTAACTCTGGACTGAGACAGAGACTCTGGTGAAGAGGGAGCAATAAAAACGTGCAGATCCAGGGTGGGAAGTCCCGTTTAGGAGAGAGAAGGAAAGAAGCAAACTTCTCAGAAGAGGTGAGTCGTGAGGGAAGCTTCCACGATGAGTGGATGGGAGGTTTTCGGCCAAGCAAAGAGATGCAGGACTCCAGGCTTGATTTCTAGAAAGTAGTGACACTCTTTTTGTCTACACTGGATCTTCTTGGGACAAAGAAAAGGAGTACAGGGATGGGACCACCACTGCCTCGGCAGCAGAGCGACAACTGTCCCACTCCTGACACCTGGATCAAGTAAGGGATGGGACTGCACGGTGGACCTGGTGCATGGCCAATAGAAATCTTTTTGAGAGTGGTGGGGCACAGTGGTGGTAATTATAACACTCACAGGGGACAGCCATGATGTTCCGGCTGACAGAAGTTCCCAGAAGAGACAACCAAGAGTGAACTATGAGTTAGGCAAGAGCAAAGATCGCCTGAGTTTGGATTCCTGCAAATTGGTCACGAGACAAGGTTTTGAGTACAAGCAACGCATTTAGATGGTGATCTCAGAAAACACTGGCAAAAGACAGAAAAGCGATAAAGGGAAGGGAAGGTAGTTGATTTAGATGTGCTGTCAAGCAAAGTACCTCCGTGGGCAACCAGAGCTCAATCGCACTGGGCATCTATGGGAGATAGTGCAGACAGACACATGCCTGTGTTTTCTTGCTCAAGGGGCAAAGGAGTATCCACCAACTCCCATCAGTCACTGGTTGAAGAATTCCTGTATGAAGTTTTAATTTCTTCTCAACACTTTGTCCTGTCCTGCGCAAGTGATATTTTTACCAAGTTCCATGACTCCAGGCTATTTATTCCACGGAGTTCCCAGTCATGGTGGCGTGTCTTCTTCCCTGTCCCCACTTCCCTCCCTCTCTCCTTCTCTCCTTCTTTCCTAAAACATATCTGGTCTGATTTCTTATGGATAATCCACTCTGCCAAATGAGTAACAATGATGTTGTTGACACAAAAAAAAAAAAAAAAAAAAAAAAAAAAAAAGGTGCAGTTGAAGAAACAGGTGTCTTAGAAAAGCTATTTTCAATTTATCTTAGATACACACCTCTATTCATGGCCATCAGACCACCCCCACCTCCTCCAGGACCCTGCCATTATGGGCTTACTTCAGACAGGAGTCCCTCATTTAATCCTCGCTGAGTTCTACCAGTTAGCTGTTGCTGTAATGATCACCCTCACTTCAGAGATGAGGAAAATGTGACTTGGGTGAAGAGCTTCTCAAAACCACACAGCAGTTGACCCTCAGGCCTGTCTATTCCCTGATGTGAGATTCCTAATGACCACATTCTCCTCTCCTGCCTCTGGTTACTGATATTAATTCCTGGTGCCTCGTGGAATGGCATAGACACATTGAACGAATGTACTCCCAACAAATACGGCAGAGAAACAATAAAAGGAGTATTCTCCTCAATACACATTTTCAAGTAAGAGTTGTTTTTTAATTTATAAAACTGTCAAATGTATGAAGAAAACTGCCCGATCACGAGTGTCCAGCCAGACAATGGCTGGACAGAGTGAACACACAATGCAGACTTCAGCAGTGAAAGCATGACCAGAGGCCAGCAGGACCCCTCATTCCCTTCCATTTCCCACTGCGCTCAAAGGTAACCTCTACCTTGGCTTTGAATAACACAGATTGCATGAAGTTGAACCTGACATAAACGGGATATAGCTGTGAGATTCATCCACACCGTTGCATGTGACTGTAATTAGTTCATTCTCATCATCTGGTGCGGGAAAGGACCACTATGTATTCACCTCCTTTGTGGTTTGTGGACATCTGGGTAGTTTCCCGTTTGGGGCTGCTACAAATAGTAAATTGATGAGATGTCTCGTACATGCCTTTGGTGCGTTTCTGTTGGGTAAGTGTGTAAGAGTAGAATTGCTGGGTCATGGTCCATTCACCTGCAGGGGAAGAAACTTGAATGCGAAGGTTAGACCTCCCTCAATGAGTTTCCGTCTTTCTGGGATCAAACTGCGTAGACAGACAGCTCCTGGAGGTGTTCAAATGCATGACTTTTGCAGCTTTTCTAGTTTTCCTCAGCATTTGCCTGCTACAAGTTACTCTCTCATACAGGAAGCAAACATGTACTCCTAATGCATTTTAATAACTTACTTCTATGCATTTATTTAATTTCATATCTGGGTTATTAATGTGAAAATAACTACATAGACTAGGTCTTACCATGTCTAAGTAAAATGATGTTACTATTAACGTTACTCTGCAACCAACGTCTTTCCCAAATGTGGCTTCTTTTCTTTGTCCTTTCCTTCCCAGGCTCCTTTAGAAGCTGTTTATAGCCTGCCCCTCCATTTCAGACTTAGAAACAGATGCACGTGGAGTAGAAGTTAATCAAGTTAAACACCTGATTAGCACCTTTGTGGTCACTTTTGATCATTAATTGTCCCTCCAATCACTTTCCTCTGGCCTTTGGCCTTTCAAGCCACCTCTTGCTACTCTTTGCTTCAGACTAGGTCTCCCATTCAACCCTTTCTTGTGTACTGGGGGCAGGGTCTGTCAAAACACACTGCTGGGCCCTCTCCCCAGAATTTCTAATTTGGTAGGTCCAGTGAGGCCCAAGAATTTGTATTTCGAACAAGTTCCCAGGTGATGCTGATGGTCCAGAAACCACATTTTGAGATAGGCTGTTCTAGTGTCATCTCAATTTTTCTCCAGTAATTGTGAGCTGTCTTTTCAAAAGAAGGTATTGTGTCCACCCCAGCTGTTTCCAATTTCCTTCTGCTGGATTGCGCCCATCCGCCGGAGAGTGATAAAACATAGGACTGGGAAGGGGCTGGACCCGTGTTCCTTCTGCATTGATTTTAAGAAAACAAAGCAATGGTATAAATAAACAGGTCTTTCCCTAATAACTAGGAATCAAAAGCTCCTTTTCAACTGAGAGTTCTATTTAGAGGAGCTTTCTTTAAATGTTGGATCTGTTTTGGAGGAGGGGAGTTGAACGGAAGGTTCCTATATGACTCAAACCTGCCCCCCTTCCATCATTTAAAAAAAAATGTCATTTATGACTGCATGCCTGTGAAGCCAAATTTATTTATAATTCTCAGTAGCCCTCAGGTTCAGGGGCAATCTAAAGATACAAACCTTTCTTTGTTTGTAAGAGAAATATCTGTTGAATACATATTTTATGCATATTTGACCAGATTTAGTCAAAACAACACAGACTCTCAGCTAGCAGGAAGTGTGCTGTGATATACAGTAGGTAAAGCAAACAGGAGGTTGACTTCACACAATGCCATGAATGCCATTTGGTCAACTTTTCAACTTTCAGAGTATGGAGTGTACAAGGGCGGCCTGAAGTTCTAATGCACTGCCTTGTCATCAAAGCCCCATCGACCGCAATGGATGGGTGGGGGGCAAGCTTTCTCCTTGAGTCTGAGATGACACAGGCTGGGCTGTTTCTCCTTCTCACAGTGCACACTCAGGGCATGGCACTTTCCTTGTAAGGGAAAACTGCTGCTTTTCACAGAAGATAAATTAAGCCCTTGGGTGTTCAAGTGAAATCTTAAGGTCAGGACGCAACTGATAAAGGAAAATAGAGGTTTCCCCAATTGTGTTAGCGGGCTAAGTAAGAGGTGAGGATTATCTACTTCCCAGCAATGGTGCTAATGAGCGATAAAAAGCTCTAATTTGAAGACACCCTGGGGCTGCTAAAGTGTGTGTGAAATGAAGACAATCCATCCGCAGAGCAACAATCTCCCCGCACAAATGGAAAAACCATTTGGATATCCAGATTTCTGATTAAAGCCTGAGGGGAGAAGAATGGAAAACAGAAACTAAACTTTGGAACATATAATATATGCCAGGCCATATTCCAGTTCTTGATCAAGGTTCACTCACTTAATATAATCCCCATAATAACTTTCAAAATATGGTGCTGTTTTCAGGTGAGGAGACTGAAGCACAGAGTGTTTAGAAGACACAAAGTCCACGGCTCGGTTTTCTCACGTGTAAACAAGGCTGGTCAATGAAGAAATAGATGGTTAAATCCATAGCTGCTTAACTCCAAATTCATTAATATCCCAATTAACATTATTACAGAGATCTATCACAATCACCCAATGGATGACTTTTATTTTCAGGGAATGCATTTCAGAACTCCTAAGCCAAACATGTGTAGGTTCAAAAAGACACAAGGTGATTCTGAACCACCCCCACCAGTCCAAGGCATACCCTATAGCTTTCTTCTCTCCCTGATCTATTGAAAAATCATTGGTAAATGGTAAAGGCACTTTAGTGACATGTCACTGGAGTGGGAATTTGGGCCCGCTCTGCCACTGATAACTTTGTCACTTTAGGCAAATGACTGAACATATATCTTTTGGTAAATATTAAATTATTAAGCAAAGATTTAGTGATATTTCCAGTCAGGTTCAAGGGCAACATCTTTACAGATGGAAGTTTATATAAGCCATGCCTTCTGCTTGCATGTTACCCATGGTCTAGTGAGGAATCCAGACATGTAAACATGTATTGACATTCATAATTAAGTCTGATGGCACAAATTTCTATAAAAGGGTTGGGAGAGTATGATTCCTAAAGCCTCTGCCTGGATGGCCACAAGCCTCAGGAAAGCTTCAAAAAGAAAGAAGAGGATTGAAGGAGTTTGCCAGGTAAAGCAGAGAGGGGAGATTCCAGGGTAAGGACAACACATGCAAAGACATGGGGTCATGTTCACAGATCTGAAGGCAGTGCACATGACTGGAGACCAGAGAGTAGACCATGTTCATAGATCTGAAGGCAGTGCACATGACTGGAGACCAGAGAGTAGACCATGTTCATAGATCTGAAGGCAGTGCACATGACCGGAGACCAGAGAGTAGACCATGTTCATAGATCTGAAGGCAGTGCACATGACTGGAGACCAGAGAGTGGACCATGTTCATAGATCTGAAGGCAGTGCACATGACTGGAGACCAGAGAGTGAGGCAGAAAATAAGGTGCAAAGAAGTTGATCAGATAAACAGGAAACAGATTATCTATAAATTCTATGGCCATGATAAGGATTTGGTGCATTACTCTAAAAGCAATGGAAACTATTGAAAGGATTTATGCAGGAGATAATTAGATTTTGTTATAAGGTTACATATTTACATTAAGGAATTGTACGGATCAGGAATAAGAAGAGATAAGACTGAAAATGGTTTGCTCCCTTCCTACTTTCTAGAAAGGCTTGGAGAGTAAGATAACATGAAAGCTATGAATATATTCTGAAAAACAAAACAAAAAAATTTAAGTCTGTGTGTGCGTAAAATGTAAAAACTCAAACTCATAGAGATTATTATTTTAAGAGGGTATAGTTGTTCCATAGAATACAGTTCAAATGAGGGTTGCATCCTATTTCTTCTCTGTGCAATCTTTTATACCAAAATGTGTCTTTTCATTTTGTTCAGGAAGAGCTAGGATTTTCATGAATACTCGTGTCTGTTCCACCCTTGTCTTGACTGAGGCTGGTGATCCAAGCAGAATCCCAGTTTAACAATGTACTTTCTTGAGAACTCTGAATATATATTATCCTCTAGAACCTTTTGTTGCTGATAAAAAGAATGACCCTTATTTTATTCAAAACTAAAACCAAAAGTAAACAGTAAAATCCTTTTCAAGGTTACCAAACTGGACAGCTCTATCTTCTCTGAGTAGGTGAACAGTGATACTGAGATTCAAACCTCAGGGACGGCTTTGCTCAGTCTACCCACTGAGGGAGAGCCCAGGATCATCTGAGATGTCTCTCCACACCATTGATAGGTTCCCTCTTATAACCACCATGCTGGCATCTCTTCAATTAGTTCTCTATAGCAAGTTCTCTATAGTTTTCCAGATTTTGACAGAACTGGGGAAAGCGCAGAAAGGAGTCACAAAAAGGTAGACATGGAAGGAATTCTGCAGCTATTTTATAAAGTTCAGCGATGTCTTCAGTTGATGATAGAGCCAGCGCATGACAACCCAGTCTCTTAGCTTCCCATTCTGTGTATTTTTTTCTGTGCACCCACAATGCTCCTTTAGATAGAGGGGAAGGAACTGCTGCAGGGACCGCCTTCCCTCTACGCAGACACTGCTCTCCTGGAGCTGGCGGTGCCTCCACCCTTTCTGTCCTCTCCCTGCTTCTTTCTGCACTGGTGTTCAGGGTGGATACAGTCTATCTAGTTCCCTAATTATAAGAATCCACTACAACTAAAAAATATTGTAATAAGCCAATGTGTTGTTTTGTTTTTTTTTATTGAAATTGTATTTTCACAGTAGGTAAACCTTCATAGGTACCAGCATAATTTAACCCAACATAGGTGGTCTGGCACAGACCTGGAATTGCATTTTTAGTACCCAGAAACTCTGTCATCTCTACCTACTTTACATTTGACACGTTGTCAACAAGCCACCAAAACAGCCAGGGAGAAAGTGAAAAGGTTCACGGTTATGCATGGAAGGGGGGAAGAGGTATACGAGAAGTCTCTGTACCCTCCCTCAGTTTTGCTGTGAACTTAAAACTACTCTAAAAAAATTGTCTTTAAAGTATAAATAAGTTCAGGGATTCTTCTCAGTTTTTGCAATACATTAGAAAAGATACAGGGCCCTGGCCGATTGGCTCAGTGGTAGAGCATCGGCCTGGCGTGCAGAAGTCCCGGGTTTGATTCCCGGCCAGGGCACACAGGAGAAGCACCCATCTGCTTCTCCACCCCTCCCCCTCTCCTTCCTCTCTGTCTCTCTCTCTTCCCCTCCCGCAGCGAGGCTCCATTGGAGCAAAGATGGCCCGGGTGCTGGGGATGGCTCCTTGGCTTCTGCCCCAGGCGCTAGAGTGGCTCTGGTCATGACAGAGCGATGCCCCGGAGGGGCAGAGCATCGCCCCCTGGTGGGCGTGCTGGGTGGATCCCGGTCGGGCGCATGCAGGAGTCTGTCTGACTATCTATCCCCATTTCCAGCTTCAGAAAAATACAAAAAAAAAAAAAAGAAAGAAAAGATACAAATGTTTTGCCATTTAATACATATTTGGTTTTGTATATGCAGAATATTCCTATCTATGGCTTTCCTGTGGGATTTTTGATATGAAAAAGACCCTACGGACATTACTATTATTAAAGCATTGTTATAATACCAAAAACGATTGCTATAGCAAGCAGATACTATAATCAAAAAATAAAATTATAATTTACATATCTTGTATTTTTTTTTTCAAACTCTATTTTCTTACTATTATCCAGAAAATAATGACTTGTCACTAACTTCAGTGACACCACCCCAGGTTAGCCATCATTCTCTCCCTCCTGTATCATCACAGTCATCTGCAAATTGGGTTATTGCCTTCTGTCACTCTATTCTCAACCAGCAGCCGAGTGCTGTTTAAACATGTCAGTCAACTGCTGACAATGTCCCAAGGATTTCCCATTCCATCAGAGTAAAAGTGACTTTCATGGACCACAGGACTCTACTTGATCAAACTCTCCACTGTCCTGCTCACCTAATCTTCTCTTCTCCTTGCCAGCCCCTCTCCAACAATACTGACCTTTAGGGAGGGTGTTTTTCAAGCTCATAAAATGTACCCCAACCCCAGGGCCTTTGCATTTGCTGTTTCTTCTACTCTCTTCTCTCATCTTTGTACATGACTAATTTCCTTGCCCCTTTCAGGTCTTTTATCAAATGTGCATTATGAATGAGACCTGTACAAAAAAATCTCATTCCTGGATTCGCAAATCCTTCTCTAGGTTTAGTCTTCTCCACATATAACATACTATATATTTTACTTAAATTGCTTCTTTCTACTAGAATATATATATATATATATATATATATATATATATATATATGCTGTCGCATAGTAGTAGGTACACAATAAATATTTGTCCAATGAATAGATAAGTAACTGGATTTATTTGTCACAAGTACTATAATCGGTGGTTTATACACATTTCATTTAATGCTTAAAACAATTCTGACATATAGATACCATTATCTTCATTGTACAGATGGGGCAACTGAAGAGCAGAGAAATCAGATAACATCCCCAAATTCCCTCGGCTACTGAAAGCTGGAGGCTAGCATCATGGCCCACGTTCCTCAAGCCTCTTCACCCTCTCTTGCGGTGGAAGGCTGAAGGTCAGGGTTGTCCTCACAACCTTGGTGATGCATCAAGCACGGTCAAATGAAGCCCATTTCTAGAGCAGCACATGGGTCTGCAGAACAGAATCACAGCACTCCACAGCTCAGCATACAGGGAAGCGGATCTCTCTCCCCCAGCTCTCAAAGCTGCCCAGAAACTCTAAGTGCCTGTCAAACATCTACACTAACACAAATACGTAGGAATCACCTTAGAAGTATACGACTTTATAGGATGTGATGTATATACTTCATAGTGCCTTCCTTCAGAAATAACCACAAGAAAAATACATCAAATACATACATTTTTTTTTTACATGTAACAACTCACAAACAGCCCTGTCTGTGTCATATTCTCCCATACACATACATAATCCGTGCTTCAGTGGACACTTACTGGGGTCTTGCTCCCTGTTGAGGGAAAGATATCACAGACCTTTTCTAATGTAGGAATGACCTTTTTGTCTGACCTGATTAAAGACATTCTCTTGCCAACAATGTTAAAGCTGTCTGGGACAGGATGCGTTGGGAGAGGGAGGCAAGAGAGTGAATTCCTTTCCTCACTTGTCTGTACAACACCCTTGGGTCACATTGGGTCAAGGAAGTGAGATGAGGAAGCACATGACATTTCTGACCCCCTTTCATCTCAGAGACCCTGTAATGATGGTGCTGAGGAATAGGAGATATGCCTTCATTCACACACTCAGGCATATATTGAGCACCTGCTGTATGCTCACTATGAGGGTTTCACTGCAGTAAATAAAACATGATCGATGTCCTCATGCAGTGTGCTGTCAGAGAAAGGGTGTAATCTAGAAAAGGTTGTCAACTTAGAAATTAAGTAATAACTTGAATACAATCCAATAACAAACTGCACACTTTAGGTGGTCGGAAAATAATAACGTAATTGCAGCCTAGATTTTTTTGGAAAAGTTTTTGTGGTAAAGGTTTGGCTCAAAAGACAGAAAAGCACGTGGATTTGCAAAACAGAGGACTCAAGTTATTACAAGAGAAGAAATAGTTTAAGGAAGAGAGGCAAATATTAGTAGAACTTGATTAGAAGAGAGAAATCCATTTGCCTGCTAATGGAGAAAATGCAGACATGTTTGAATATCTGCGTAAGAAGCTGAGATCACACATATACACATTAATCTAGAAAAGTTATGAGAATTTGGTCCCTAGTAGAGACAAAGACTGGTTATCCTTTACCATCAGGGAAGTTCTAAAATCTGTTTCTAAATGTTTCACCTCTAAAATATTTCCATGCAGATGACAGCCACAGAATTAATTAGAACACATCAAAGATGTCACATCTGATCCTTATTAAATATGTTAATGAGTCATTGGTTCATTCTAGAGCCAAAAGTAGTCTCACAGTCATAAAAACCAGAAAGAAGTTCCCTCACTGACTGTACCCTAAAGATTCCTGAAGTGAATGCAGGACCTATTCAAACCAAATCAGTGGCACCCCCAAATTGCTGCCATGGGGAGTCCCGATTTGAAGCTGATTCTGACATTTTAAATCTTACTTCTGAAAAATGGAGCCAAGCATGGCTCTTCCTCTCTGACGGGTTATAAAGAGATGACAGAGAATCATAGTGGGAATACCTCCAGGGCGAACAAGCAGAACAAGAACAGCCACGGCCACCCCACTGTGCGCCACCATGCTGAGCGGCTGCACCAATCAGAATTTCATCTGTTCTTCAGTGCACCTTGTACTAACTGCTCTTAGGATGGGATGCTATGGCTCATTTGTCTATTTTGGTTAAAGGAGGCTTCCCTGACGGTTGAAAACACAAAACAGTTGCCCACTTCTTCCTGCTTAGTGTCTGGGAGGGAAAAAAACCTCATCACGGGGCGGTAAAGTACTGTATAGGGAATATAGTCAATAAGATTGTGGTAACTAGATGTGGTGCCGGGTGAGTACTGGGAATCTCACGGGGACCAATTTGCAAAGTATATGATTATGATTCTCTAACCACCGTGCTGGCCACCTGAAACTAAAACAAAATAATACTGGAAGTCAACTGTCATTGAAAATCAATCCATCAATAAACCTTCCTCTGACCGTGGAGGATCAGAGAAGGGCCCTAAGGACTCCTCAGTGTCATGGGGCCTCAAAGAGAACATTCACTGACATGGGGAAGACTCTGCAACTGGGTTTTCTGATCCAGCTGTCATTCTGGCCCTAGTTTCTAAAGGTTCACCTCACCCCTGAAAACATATAATAAAATGAAGCAAAGGAAAATGCACGAAGGTTACGTGCAGCCTCTCGGCTTTAGAAGTGAGGTGGCTCCTGGTCTTAGGCCTGGTTTTCTAGAAGAACCTAAAGCAGAGGTGCCAGTGCCCAAGGTTGACTGCAGTGTGTGTGTGTGTGTGGGGGGGTGCTCTGCAGAGGGGGAACGAGAGAAGCAAAAAAGGATTTAACCTCAGCCTAACCCCATGGGGAACTCTGTTTAAACCAGGGGTCTCAAACTCAACTCAGCATGAGTTGGGCCGCAGAGCAAGATCACAGCGTTCGGCGGGCCGCACTAGGTCTACAAAAGGCAACTGTTATGCAACACTTTTCTCACTGCAGTTGAAAACAAAAAAAAAATCAGTACAACAAGCACAATCGTACATGCAGTTTACTCAGTGTCACAAAACGACCAGAAACTGTAGTTCGCATCACAACTTGCTGTTAACTAAGCTAATATCTAGCTAGGATGCTAGAGAAATGAAAAATACAAGTAGGCCCCTAGGCTTACTTAATTTTATCCAAAATATTTTGAACTTCGTGGATTAGTCTGCGGGCCGCACAAAATTGTTTGGCGGGCCGCGAGTTTGAGACCCCTGGTTTAAACTGAACCGAGGCGTTGACCCCGCCTTGGGAATGGCCTCTTTTACTCATGCGTCCATCAGCCATTAGCTGTCAGCTGTCCCCGAGGTTGGGGAAGGTCATTTAACCTTCAAGGCAAGGTGTCTTCAATCTACCCAAGGCAATTTTCCAGAGAAGGGAGCAGCACAGAGCCTTGAGCAGTGGCTATTCATAGCAGCTGGGGGAGGGGTGCACCATCCTGGCAAAGGGAAGGCGACCCAAGTGGGGAATTGATGGCATTCGAGCACTCATTACCTCCTAACAGCAGTACAAGAAGTCCTTGACGGAGCTAGGGAAGGCTCCTGGAAACAGCAGCACTGACGACTGCGTCTTGAAGGAGAAAGAGAACTTCAATCGATTGAGATCTATTTGGAAAGCTTCTTCCCTGTTCTTTTGCTATCAGACGGTGAACACTATAAATATTACACATGTATCTCCCAGTTCTTCCCACAGCACCGGCAAGTCTGCCCACTTCTATCTTTCCTCCTTTTCCAGAGAACACAGCTGTAGCCAGGAGGTGGCTGCCCAGCACAGGCCACCTTCCCGCCCCTTCTTGCACTGGGGTCAGGCTCTGTGATGAAGTCTCACAGAGAAATAAATGACTGGAGGCAGGTATGCCTCTTTCATGCTCTCTTTGCCATTTCCATCACCTGCCCTGTGGGATGACACAGCCACAAAGTACGAGGAGCCTCGTTCCCCAATCCTTGTGTTGAGAATCTAAAGCAAACCTTAGGCATGAGCCATTGCACGGTCTATTGATTTAAAGCTACTATTTGTCACAGCAATATATTAACTAATATAGTCTTCATGATTAGGAAAAGAATCTTTCTGTCAGATGGAACTAGAAAGCACTCTCTTCCAATACAAAATAAGTTGTTTTTTTCTTTCTAGTAGATTTTAGATTTTGCTCCCTTTCTTCTGTGTATTTAATAGTTTTCCCATGGACTGGTCACCTCTTTGTATGGAGACACATTTTAAAACTGTAACATGTGCATGAAAGTGAGTGACTTAATCTGTGGCCTGTTAAGGAGACTTCACTTTCTCTGTTACCCTGCACATCGCTGTGGCCGGCATTGGGTCTAGCCAGGTGTGCATTAACTTTGTGGTATCAAGATATTAGCTTCTATATTCTGATTCCAAATTATGTTGAATAAGGACAGGACAAGGGAAGTCGGCAAAATGTTACTTCCCATTTGTGGGTCCTACTAAAACTACATGCCCCCTTAGAGACGTGCATTAGATCTGCGATACTTCCGGAGGAAGGAACAGTTCAGGGATTTGACTGTCTATCAATTTCCCACTCAATGTGGCATTGACTGTGTTGGCACACCATGAATATTATCCTTCAGGTGGACTTGAGGTACAGTTTTAAAGCCCTTTTCAAATTCAGTGATTATATCACTGTCAGAGAAAAGAATGTTTATTTATTCAGTCCCTAACATAAAATCATTAGTAATAGCTTAGGATGACACATCTTTTACATTTAGAATGCTACTGAGTAATTAAACGATAATGCCAACGTGCTCATCAATATTAATTTTAAACATGGGTTGGGAAAAAAAGTTCCTAAATCCTTTTATCTTCCAGGTTAGAAAGTCTTAGGAAAACTGATTAGATTGACTTCCTTTGAAGTTCTTGAAAAGAATTTTTTAAACTGGTAGCAGACACTGTATTTTCTGGCTCAAAAAGGGTGTTTATATAATAACAATTTGCATTTCAAAAGACCCTGGAGTTTTGTGACAGCTTCACTCAACCAGGAGTCACTCAAAACAGGTAACTTCTCCCTGCAGTGTCCAGCCCTGCTTGTCACCTAACTACTCCTGCAGACCTGCTGCACTTTGAAAAACATGTTTCTTAACACAGTTGGTTTCATAAAAGTCTACCTGGGTAATCCACAGTGTCTGAGAAATGTCCTCTGACCGCTTTCTGACCCACTGACACAGCTGTGGGTTTTGCCATGTCCCTTCCTACAATGCCCTGGATAGCATTTCAAGTACACAGTCATGACCTCCGTTGTTTGCCAGATGGGCTGTGAAATGTATGCTAATGTTCATAATAGGATTATACAAAGTTGTTGATTGTCTGAAAAATAATATGAGCATTATCCTCTACGTTTTTTTTTCCCCCCAATGGGTTTTCCCTTTAACAGGTATTAGGAAGTTTAATTTTGATTAAGTAAATATCGGCTTTCACCTTTACAAATGATAGTTCATTTTAGGCACATACTTTAATGGTATTAAGGGTGGAAAACAAGAAGAATTAGCCAGGTAAACTAAAGTACAAAGAACTTATTTAATATAGAAGCATGTATGGCAACTTGCAGCACGTACATATTTCATGCTAGAATTGACTACAGTGACTCAACTTAATTCAAATATGAGACAAAGGACTATATGCACGCTATGAAAGTGACTCTTAAAAATACAGAATACAGGGTGTAACTGTACTGCCTCTGTCCTTCAAAACCTTCTGCGTTTTTGCTTTGTATGTACCACTGACAGGTGATCCTATCTCTTTTCTTAGTCTGGTTCCCCACCAAAAACAGGTGCTCTGTTTAGGATTTCAGTTCAAGTAGTTTATTTAGGAGGAGATCAGAGTGAAGAAGTAGAAATGGGTAAAAAAGAATGCCAATATAGGAGGTGTTATGGAGTGGGACATTGCTGTGAACAACTGGGTTCAATCCCACTAGGGATCACGTGATAGGCTCTGTGGAACACGCGTCCAATGAAGAGCAAGGGAAGTCACGTATTTATTCCTTGATAACTTTTCCTCATTGGTTAATGATTCCTAGGGCCTTCCCACTCCATGTGCAAGCCAAACTTGCCCAAGCAGTCAGAGAGAGATATCAGGTAGAGCAGTGGTAGTCAATCTGGTCCCTACCGCCCACTAGTGGGCATTCCAGCTTTCATGGTGGGTGGTAGCGGAGCAACCAAAGTATAAATAAAAAGATAGATTTAACTATAGTAATTTGTTTTATAAAGATTTATTCTGCCAAACTTAGTGAAAATCCGACATAAAGTACTTGGTAAATAATTATTATTATATGCTTTAACTTGCTGTAACTCTGCTTTATAAATTTTATAAAGTAAAGTTACTTCCCTACTTTATCAATCACCATTACTGTGGAACCGGTGAGTGGTTAGAAAATTTTACTACTAACAGAGATACAAAAGTGGGCGGAAGGTATAAAAAGATTGACTACCCCTGAGGTAGAGAAATGCAGGGAAACATATTCATGCCCAGGAACTCCTGTCGGTGAACTCTGAACTCCAGATGTGGGTGGGGAACCACTTTGGTACATATGCCATAGCCAATGTGTCCCTACGAATGTGGCTGTACCTTTCTCCTGCTATAACACAGATATAGTATAAGAGAGTTATCACAATGATTAAATCAAATAATGGGTGCACAAAAAGCATCTGGAATAGTGCCTGGCTTATAATAAACATATCAGATTTGGGGGTCCTGTGTCCATTTTCCCACTGCTGTTTCAGTGCCCCGTGTCCTTTGTCAGTAGTGTTGTTGCTGTACAGTAGACAGTGCACCCAGCTGGAAATAAGGAATGTGTGTCAGGCTTCCTCAAGAACACTCACAAATGTGATGATTCTCTAGAAGGGTTCACAGACCTCAGAAAAACTGTTGTGGTTGTGGTTTATTACAGCAAAAGAATACAGATTAAAATCAGGAATGGAAAAAGGCACAGAATGCACAGTCCAGAAGAAACCAGGCATAAGCTTCCAGTTGAACTTTCCCAATAGAGTCACGTGATCAGTTTTAATTCTCCCCGGAAACGTGTGTGGCAACACGTGAGTGGTGTTGCCAACCAAGGGACCTCACCCAAGTGTTGGTGTCCATGGTTTCTATTTGGGGTCAATCATATAGGCAGGGAGTTGACCTTAGGTATTCCAATCTCCATCCCTCCAGAAAAAGCATACTGTATGTTATTAAGCATACAAAAACCAAATCACATCATTAGCATAAACTGTCTGGCATGGCCCAAAGCTTCAGATATACAAAGACATTCTTGTCAGGCAGGATATTCCAGGGGATGAGAGGTTATCTCCCAGGAGCTTGTCAAGGGCCAGTACCAAAGACCTTTAAATACACAGGTTTGGGGCAATACAAGCCTGATGAGTTAACTCTTCACAACATAAGATGCCATGTATCCTCTCTGGTGCCATGCTATATTCCTTACTCCAGAGCCCACTAGAGCAGACAGTTCTCCAGAGGCCCAGAGATTTCTGCAAAAGCCACTGGACTGATGCTATTGAGGTCATCATAAGTCTTGTCTCAAAAATGACAGTGGGCGTCTCAGTACATAAGCACCTTAACAAAGTGCCAGTGGCAGGGGCAGGGGATGGGTAAAGGTGGTTAAAGGCATAGACTTCTAGTTTTAAGGAAAGTTCTGGGAATGTAATGCACAGCATGGGGACTATAGCTAATAATACTGTACTGTATATTTGAAAGTTGATAAAAAAAAAAAGTAGATCTTAGACATTCTCATCACAAGAAGAAAAATTGTAACTGTGTGGTGATGGACGTGAACTAGACTTATAGTGGTGGTTATTTCACAATATATACAAGTATTGAATCATTACCTTTGTATGCCTGAAACTAACATAATACTATATGTCAATTATATCTCAATAAAGAAAGAAAAGAGACAGGTAAAATTAATTTTAATCATATATTTCCTTGAACATGTCCAAAATAAATCATGTAATCAATGTAAAATTTTTGAGGTATTTTAGTCTTATTTTCACTCTTTGAAATCCAGTATATATTTACCTACAGTAAGTACATCATAATTCAGATTAGTTAACATTTCAAGTGCTAAGTAACTTTTGAACTGCATAGAGCATTCTAGAAGTCACAGAATATTGCATGAAGCTGAAAAATAAATGTCCTTTTCTTCCCTAGTCAGTGGGTCTGGTAAAGGTCTCTGATCTGTACCTTTATCATTAAACACTGTCAAATTTTTAGTGGAACACAGATGTAGAAATCTGCAGTTGCCCCACTTGGCACCATCATCCTCTTTCCCTTAATTGTGTTGCTGAACATTGTATCAAATTCTTTCCCATAACTTCTTGAAGACATAGCGTCTTAGTAAACATTTTAGTGATAGTTTATTGTCCCTGCATTAAATATTAGAAAATGAATTCAGAGAAAAGTAGCAACCTGCTCAGGATATCAGAGCTAGGAATAGGCGTAAAAGGCAAAATATCAGTCTGTTCCTCTGTGTGACCCCCCAAAAAGTACAGGGGTGAAAAGAGTGATGGCTTGTAATCAAGACCAACTGTGGGACCTCGTGACCGAGAAAGGCCTGGAAATGAAGGGGCAGAGTGATCAGCATTTTCACAGCTCTTTCCTCCACAGGGAAAATAATAAAAGCCCTTGAAAAGATCTGCAATTCTATTTGGGCCTCAGATCTTACGATAAGATATAAGGTCACCACCTTACACTGGTGAAGAATGAAACTATTATTTACAAGTCACTTACCAATGCATTTCCATTCATTCATGTTAATTCCTGGGAACTTCAACCAAGTCTCCAGGCTTTTTGGGGAGCTGCAGTGTTGCAAACCAGAGCATCTTCTGAGTCAGCCTAGTGTTTCCAGATATGTAAGGCCAACAACCCCCAAGAATTATTTTCATCCTTCACCAACCTGGAGTTCTAAGGAAAACTCCTGAGAGGAGTAACTTGGTCACAGTGTTTTGACCCCTGAAAAGTACAAGCAATTGGTTGACTTCTTTGTAAACCTAGAGAAAACAACTAAATCCCCAACTAGCCTACTGGTTTTAATCACTCCTGGGCCTACTTTGCTGACTTCAGTTATGTAATCTATTTCCCCAAATACTAGCACTTTCAATATTTATTGGCATATTATGTGATTGCAACTTATTAGAAGAAAATGGGTAGGCAAAGGGACACAGTAATGACTTAGTCCTTTTTACTAGAGGTTCTCAACCTTGATTTCACATTGGAATTACCAGAAGAAGAAAAAAAAAATGCCTGGCCTCCCAGAAGAGACCCTGATTTAACTGGTCCAAGATGTGGTGTGGGCATCAGGAATTTTAAAGCTCCCTCAATGGTTCTAATGTGTAGTCAGCACTGAGAAGGCTCTAGGTTTTCTAAACACTATTCCTTAGTTACGTTAGTAGCGTAAGCTTGAGCACAGTAAATGGACCATATTTCCTAGGATTCACATAAAAATGCCTTTTGAGAATAAATATGCAACGTAATGCCCTCAGTTTTAATAGAGAGTCAATAAAAACATCTATTAAAACAGTATTTTTGCTGCAGGCATTTTGTAACACATTGAAAATATGATAGACACTTCAGGCATATATAAACAAACAAGAGAGAGCCCAAGTGAACCACTTAACTTCACACCTTAAGGAACTAGAAAAAGAAGAACCAAGACAAGACAACCCAAAACCAGCCAAAGAAAGGAAATAATAAAAATCAGAGCAGAAATAAATGAAATAGAGAACAGAAAAACTATAGAAAAAATTAATAGAACAAGGAGCTGGTTCTTTGAAAAGACCAACAAAATTGACAAACCCTTGGCAAGACTTACCAAGGAAAAAAGAGAAAGAACTCATATAAACAAAATCCAAAATGAAAGAGGAGAAATCACCATGGACACCGTAGATATACAAAGAATTATTGTAGAATACTATGAAAAACTTTATGCCACTAAATTCAACAACCTAGAAGAAATGGATAAATTCCTAGAACAATACAACCTTCCTAGACTGAGTCAAGAAGAAGCAGAAAGCCTGAACAGACCTATCAGTAAAGAAGAAATAGAAAAAACCATTAAAAACCTCCCCAAAAATAAAAGTCCAGGCTCAGACGGCTATACCAGTGAATTTTATCAAACATTCAAAGAAGACTTGGTTCCTATTCTACTGAAAGTCTTCCAAAAAATTGAAGAAGAAGCAATACTTCCAAACACATTTTATGAGGCCAACATAACCCTCATACCAAAACCAGGCAAGAATGGCACAAAACAAGAAAACTACAGACCAATATCTCTAATGAATACAGATGCTAAAATACTAAACAAAATACTAGCAAATCAAATACAACAACATATTAAAAAGATAATACATCATGATCAAGTGGGATTCATCCCAGAATCTCAAGGATGGTTCAACATACGTAAAACGGTTAACATAATACACCATATCAACAAAACAAAGAACAAAAACCACATAATCTTATCAATAGATGCAGAAAAGGCTTTTGATAAAATACAACACAATTTTATGTTTAAGACTCTCAACAAAATGGGTATAGAAGAAAAATATCTCAACATGATAAAGGCCATATATGATAAACCATCAGCTAACATCATATTAAATGGCACTAAACTGAAGGCTTTCCCCCTTAAATCAGGGACAAGACAGGGTTGTCCACTCTCTCCACTCTTATTTAATGTGGTACTAGAGGTTCTAGCCAGAGCAATCAGACAAGACAAAGAAATAAAAGGCATCCATATCAGAAAAGAAGAAGTAAAGGTATCAATTTTTGCAGATGATATGATCCTATACATCGAAAACGCCAAAGAATCCACAAAAAGACTACTAGAAACAATAAGCCAATACAGTAAGGTCGCAGGATACAAAATTAACATACAGAAGTCAATAGCCTTTCTATATGCCAACAATGAAACATTTGAGAACGAACTCAAAAGAATAATCCCCTTGATGATTGCAACAAAAAAAATAAAATACTTAGGAATAAACATAACAAAGAATGTAAAGGACTTATATAATGAAAACTATAAACCATTGTTAAGGGAAATCAAAAAAGATATAATGAGATGGAAGAATATTCCTTGTTCTTGGTTAGGAAGAATAAATATAATCAAGATGGCCATATTACCCAAAGCAATATACAAATTTAATGCAATTCCCATCAAAATTCCAATGACATTTTTTAAAGAAATGGAGCAAAAAATCATCAGATTTATATGGAACTATAAAAAAACCCGAATAGCCAAAGCAATCCTAAAGATAAAGAATGAAGCTGGGGGCATTACAATACCTGACTTCAAACTATATTATAGGGCCACAACAATCAAAACAGCATGGTATTGGCAGAAAAATAGACACTCAGACCAATGGAACAGAATAGAAAACCCAGAAATAAAACCACATATATATAGTCAAATAATTTTTGATAAAGGGGCCAACAACACACAATGGAGAAAAGAAAGCCTCTTCAATAAATGGTGCTGGGAAAACTGGAAAGCCACATGCAAAAGAATGAAACTGGACTACAGTCTGTCCCCCTGTACTAAAATTAACTCAAAATGGATCAAAGATCTAAACATAAGACCTGAAACAATTAAGTACATAGAAGAAGACATAGGTACTCAACTCATGGACCTGGGTTTTAAAGAGCATTTTATGAATTTGACTCCAAAGGCAAGAGAAGTGAAGGCAAAAATTAATGAATGGGACTACATCAGACTAAGAAGTTTTTGCTCAGCAAGAGAAACTGATAACAAAATAAACAGACAGCCAACTAAATGGGAAATGATATTTTCAAACAACAGCTCAGATAAGGGCCTAATATCCAAAATATACAAAGAACTCATAAAACTCAACAACAAACAAACAAACAATCCAATAAAAAAATGGGAAGAGGACATGAACAGACACTTCTCCCAGGAAGAAATACAAATGGCCAACAGATATATGAAAAGATGCTCATCTTCTTTAGTTATTAGAGAAATGCAAATCAAAACTGCAATGAGATACCACCTCACATCTGTTAGATTAGCTATTATTAACAAGACAGGTAAAAGCAAATGTTGGAGAGGCTGTGGAGAAAAAGAAACCCTCATACACTGTTGGTGGGAATGTAAAGTAGTACAACCATTATGGAAAAAAGTATGGTGGTTCCTCAAAAAACTGAAAATAGAACTACCTTATGACCCAGCAATCCCTCTACTGGGTATATACTCCCAAAACTCAGAAACATTGATACGTAAAGACACATGCACCCCTATGTTCATTGCAGCATTGTTCACAGTGGCCAGGACATGGAAACAACCAAAAAGCCCATCAATAGATGACTGGATAAAGAAGATGTGGCACATATACACTATGGAATACTACTCAGCCATAAGAAATGATAACATCGGATCATTTACAGCAAAATGGTGGGATCTTGATAACATGATACGAAGTGAAATAAGTAAATCAGAAAAAACCAGGAACTGCATTATTCCATACATAGGTGTGACATAAAAGTGAGACAAAGAGACATTGATAAGAGTGTGGTGGTTACGGGGGGAGGGGAGAGAGGGAGAGGGAAAGGGGGAGGGGGAGGGGCACAAAGAAAACTAGATAGAAGGTGACAGAGGACAATCTGAATTTGGGTGATGGGTATGCAACATAATTGAATGACAAGATAACCTGGACATGTTATCTTTGAATATATATATATCCTGATTTATTGATGTCGCCCCATTAAAAAAATAAAATTATTAAAAAAATAAAAATTAAAAAAAAATAAAAAAATTTAAAAAAAAAGAAAATATGATAGAACACTTGTAATAAATTCTTCCTTAGATTAAATCCTAGGAAAAATATACTGCTCACAAAATTAGGGGATATTTCAAAATGAACGTGAAGTGATAAAATATACCTTAATTTTTGTGAGCAGTATGAGATTTTGTTTGTTTATTTGTTTGTTTCCAGAAAATGGTATACTTCACTAATCAGATGAGATAAAAAGCTTTTCACTTCAGGTAACTGAAATACCTATACTTCCACTCCTTGTAATTTTTTCTTTTAGAAAAAATTGTCTCTGCTGTGTGGTGTGCTCCAATTCATAAGATACATCCACTTACTATTTGGAAGTGGATGGAATAAAATGAAGAATGGCCTCCATGGTTTTCTCCATTAAATAGAATCATCTAACTTTATCCATTTTCCCTCTAATCTTTGCTGTGACCGTATACATGTTACATTGTCTCCATCATATTCAAAGTTCATAAGAAAACCTCTGGAATATTTTGAGAGAGGGTCCCCAGTCTTATTCCTCAGTCCTTCCTGGTCAGCACGCTATGCTCGGGGTCTTTTCTCTCTTTTTCTTCCCTACCACGCATCAGCACTTCCTGTCCCACGTGGAAGTTTCCTCCCTAATAACATCCTACACACTTCATCTCAGAGGACACTTCTTATGGAATCCCATCTGATTTGCACCATGAGGTTGGTGCAAATACTGCACCTATTTTACAGATGAGTAAACTCAGACTTAGATCAAGCTACCTACCCAAAGTCTTGTAGTGAACAGGTAGGAGAACCAGGATTTAAACCCAGAAAGTCTGACTTTAGAGCCTAGAGCCACAAAAGCATTGCTACCAAACCAAAGCTACCAGATGGTGTGTTTGGGGATGCTTTAAAATCAAGCACTGGTGTCTGGTTCTACCTCTAGGAGACCTCTGGGAAGTTCTTGGGGTCTACCCCTGTAGAAGGGAGAGGGAGGAAACCGAATTGAACAGAGGATAAACTAGCTTCAATGAGGCTCCAGAAAAGGTTTCAGCCTTTGGAGACTCTCAGGAGCTGAGGCGGCCCTTCAGTTGGTGTGAGAAGGCTGGGCCGTGGTCCTCCCGCAGCGAGCAGTCACTAGAGGCAGAGGGGATGCACTGCCCTTGGAAGGGGATCTGACCTTGGGGAAAATACACAAGGAACCTTTTCTCAAACATCCTGGCAGCTTGGGAATAAGTTCTCCATTCCTGAAGGGGGATCTTTGGGGAACTTCACAGCATTCATCCCAGGGTTGTTATAGCATAAAGGAGCATTCCTTGTTTGTTTGTAGTGAGCGTGGCAGCAGTGATTAGGGGTGCCTGGGGATGCTGAAGGGACTCAGGGGAACATGGCCTACCCTGCAACCTGACTGTGCCCAAGGCTGATGATGGGCCCCCAAGAAACATCTGCTACCAAACTGCAGTCCAACTATTTAACTATTTGTGATCTAGCCGCTCCCTAAATTATACCAAAACAGTAAAATGAACAGTAAAATTAAAAATATACACATCCTGGCCCTGGCCAGTTGGCTCAGTGGTAGAGCGTCGGCCTGGCGTGCGGGGGACCCGGGTTCGATTCCCGGCCAGGGCACATAGGAGAAGCGCCCATTTGCTTCTCCACCCCCCCTTCCTCTCTGTCTCTCTCTTCCCCTCCCGCAGCCAAGGCTCCATTGGAGCAAAGATGGCCCAGGCACTGGGGATGGCTCCTTGGCCTCTGCCCCAGGCGCTAGAGTGGCTCTGGTCACAGCAGAGCGATGCCCCGGAGGGGCAGAGCATCGCCCCTGGTGGGCGTGCCGGGTGGATCCCAGTTGGGCGCATGCGGGAGTCTGTCTGACTGTCTCTCCCCGTTTCCAGCTTCAGAAAAATACAAAAAAAAATAATAATAATACACATCCTATTCCTTTTTCACCATCAGCTTTCCATTAGTTTTACCAAGGAGTTATAAATGGGGCACACACATATCGAGTGTGTGCCCCCCGAGTTCAGCCTCAGGATACATGCCCTGAGCTTCCCCACCCCCTTCTGTAAGTAAGGAAGTGACAACACCCAAGCAAGGTCTCCTGGTGTCTAAAGTAGCAGTTTAAATAGAATATGAAATTTTACTTAAATATTTATTTTTCTTATTTTCCAGCAGTCTTTTCAACATCTGGCTCTTGTTACTACTGGGAGTAAGAGTTCCACCTAACAGCAGAATTCTGTGAAAAGACATTTCATTTTCGATGGAAGCAGCCTTTGGGGTCCTGGAGCACAGGATCCCAGTGGGCGTGAACCTTGCTTACTGTTAAATGAAACTGATTATAAGCTGCCCAGTACTTTTGGACCAGAACTGCACCGACCACCAATCCCTTACAACAGGAGCCCCAGCACAGGCGGGCTTCTATAGTAATAAGTAACGGCCAGGATTTGGAGGGTTGGGGGTAGTCCACATTAGTCCACATCCAATAAATGATCAATACTAGAAAATAAAGGCCTGGCCTTCTTGGCCCAATTTGGTATAACTCGGAAGGGCCACTCTGCCTCCCCTGTCCCCGTAGGGTTTGCCAAGGCTGTCACTGGGTCTGCGTTGCTCTTAACATCTCCCTCTGCCCTTCACCTCCCAATCACAGAGGCTGCTTCCTGGGAAAATCAACTTTTGACAAACGCTAAAATGATAAGCACTCAGGACAGTATAGTTTCCTTTAGATCACTTTCCAGACAGTGTCCAACCCTTAATAATAAAACATAAGTACAGTCGGTATACAATATATGTTACATTAGCTTCAGGTATACAATATAATGACTTGAAATTTGCATGCCTTATGGTGGGATTACCTCAATCACCTGTCACCATGCAAACATCACAATATTACTGACCATATGCCCTTCACCTTTTTCACTGATGCCCCCACCACCACCCCTCTGGCAACCGTCACTTTGGTCTCTGTTTCTGGGTCTGTTTTTGTTTTGTTTGCTCATTGCTCATTTTTTGTGTGTGTGTTTGTTTGTTTTAGATTCCACATATATGTAAAAAATTATACATTATTTATCTTTCTCTGACTGACTTATTTCATTTAGCGAATACCCTCTAGGACTAGGTCCATCAATATTGCCACAAATGGAAAGATTTCATTCTTTTTTTGTTGCCACATAATATTCCACTGTGTATATAATACCACATCTCCTTTATCCATTCATCTGTCACTGGACCCCTGGAATGTTATTTATATTGTTTCTTAATCTGGGTGCTGGTTATAAAGGTGTTCTCACTTTGAGAAAATTCAGTGAGCTATATTTTTTAATTACTTGTGTACTTTTCTGTAATACTTTAATAGAAAAGATCACTTGAAAATAAACTGGTATTGAAATAAGTGAAATGCTATTTCTTTGCAGGGAATCTAGGTTAATTTTAGAGAGTGATTGTTTTTTCATTATTCCTCATTTGAATGTCTTCCACATAAATATTGATTCCATAAACAGAAGTCAAGCATAGAGAGGGCTACTAGTAATAAGAAAACATGTATGCAGTCACCATTCTGATGCTCTTCATTCCTTGGTATAGATTAAGATTTCCATCTGGTATCATTGTCATTCTCATTGAAGGACTTTATCCTCTCTATTAGAGGTAGGTCTGCTGTGATGAATTATTTCAGCTTTTATACATCTGAAAAAGTCTTTACTTCACCTTCATTTTTGGAATATTTTTTCACCGAGGTTAGACTTCAAGGGGAACAGGGTTTTGTTTTGTTTTTAAGTCCTTTAGTAGTATTTCACCATGATCTTCTTGCTTGTATTGCTTCTAAAGAGAAATCTAATGTCATTCTTATCCTTGTTCCTTAGTACATAATATTTTTGTTGCTAATGTACAAATGGTCTATTGAATAGTTGCTTTTTTTTATGGCAGAGACAGGGTCAGAGAGAAGGACAGATAGGGAAAGACAGACAGGAAGGGAGAGAGATAAGAAACATTAATTCTTCATTGCGGTTCCTTAGTTGTTCATTGACTGATTTCTCATATGTGCCTTGACTGGGGGGATACAGCAGACCGAGTGACCCCTTGCTCGAGCCAGCGACCTTGGGCTCAAGCTGGTGAGCTTTGCTCAAAACCAATGAGCCCGCACTCAAACTGGCAGCCTTGGGGTCTTGAACCTGGGTCCTCTGTGTCCCAGTTCAGCACTCTATTCACTGAGCCACCACCTGGTCAGGCGATCTAGTTGCTTTTAAGATTTTCTTTATCACTAGATTTAAGCAATTTGATTATGATGTGCTTTGGTGTCATTGTCTTCATTTTACTTGTCCTTGGAGTTTGCTAACCTTGGATCTGGGGGTTCATAGTTTTTATAAAATTCAGGAAATCAAGGCCATTATTTAATCGAAGATTTTTCTCTCTTCCATTCCTCTGCACTTGCCTTTACAGACTCTAATTACATGTATATCAGGCCACTTGAGTTGTCCTACAGTTTCCTGATATTTTTTCTCTTTTTTTATTATTTATTTATTTATTTATTTATTTGGTATTTTTCTGAAGCTGAAAACGGGGAGGCAGTCAGACAGACTCCCGCATGCGCCCGACCGGGATCCACCCGGCATGCCCACCAGGGGGCGATGCTCTGCCCCTCTGGGGCGTCGCTCTGTTGCTACCAGAGCCACTCTAGCGCCTGAGGCAGAGGCCATGGAGCCATCCCCAGTGCCTGGGCCATCTCTGCTCCAATGGAGCCTTGGCTGCGGGAGGGGAAAAGAGAGACAGAGAGGACGGAGAGGGGGTGGGGTGGAGAAGCAGATGGGCACTTCTCCTGTGTGCCCTGGCTGGGAATTGAACCCGGGACTTCCGCATGCCAGGCCGACACTCTACCCCTGAGCCAACCGGCCAGGGCCTTTTTCTCTTTTTTTAAATTAGTGTTTCCTGCCCTGGCTGGTTGGTTCAGCGGTAGAGCGTCGGCCTAGCGTGCGGAGGACCCGGGTTCGATTCCCGGCCAGGGCACACAGGAGAAGCGCCCATTTGCTTCTCCACCCCTCCGCCGCGCCTTCCTCTCTGTCTCTCTCTTCCCCTCCCACAGCCAAGGCTCCATTGGAGCAAAGATGGCCCGGGTGCTGGGGATGGCTCTGTGGCCTCTGCCCCAGGCGCTAGAGTGGCTCTGGTCACAACATGGCGACGCCCAGGATGGGCAGAGCATCACCCCCTGGTGGGCAGAGCGTTGCCCCATGGTGGGCGTGCCGGGTGGATCCCGGTCGGGCGCATGCGGGAGTCTGTCTGACTGTCTCTCCCTGTTTCCAGCTTCAGAAAAATGAAAAAAATAAAAAAAATAAAAAAATAAAAAAATTAGTGTTTCCTTTCAGATAGTTAACTATCACTACGTCTTCAAGTTTACTTACTACTCTTCTCCTCTAAGATATCTAATCTGTAGTTAACCCAATCCAGTGTATGTTTCATCTCACACATTCTCCTCATGGTGGGTCAGACTTGCCTGCTTTTGCAAGCCTGTAACCATTGATGCGGACGCCAGACATTATAAACACTATCTGGATGGATGTTGGATAATAGTGTTGCATTTCTATAAATACTTTCTGGCTTTATTCCAGAATGCAGTTAAATGTCTTGGAAACAGTTTGATCTTGTCAGGTCTTAAGTTTCACTAGCTGGGACAACAGCTAGTGAACATGTTTATTCTATGGCTAATTATTCTCCCACTACTAAGGCAACATCTTTCTGAATAATTTACTCAAAACCCTGTGTGGCTGGTGAGAACTAGCATTATTTCTTGTCCTAAAAAAGTGCCGGGCGCTATTTCCTCTGATCCTTCCATACAGGTACACTGATCACACACCTTACAGACATGCACTGATCAGCACTGAGCTGAGCGATGCTGATGAGCATTGCTGCTCACTGCGGGTGAACTCCGTGCAGATCTCTGGGGTTCTGTCTTGCAGTACTTTCTCCTCTGGTGCTCTGTCCTGGGCACTCTAGTTGCCTTTGGTCCCCATGGTCTCTCAGTTCTGTTTCCTCAGTTCGGAGAGGCTACCAGGCTTTGCCCGGGTTCTTCCCACTGGGCATGTCCTGGACACTCTCTCTGGGCAGTCAGCTGGGGGAGAAACAGGCTTTACCACATTTGTTTCTAATCTCTCAAAGATCACAGTCTTTTAACCCTTTGAGTAGTGTTAACGTTCATGTATGTCCTCATGCCTCCTGACCATCCAGAGTACGATCATACAAAAATTTTTATTTTAAAAATGTGTAAGACAACATTAAAAATAAAGGCATAGCGAAGATCTAGAAACAGCCCAAGTGTCCGTCAGAGGACAAGTGGATTGAAAAGCTTTGGTACATATATACTATGGAATACTACTCAGCCATAAGAAATGATGACATCGGATCATTTACAATAACATGGATGGACCTTGATAACATTATTCGGAGTGAAATAAGTAAATCAGAAAAAAACTAAGAACTATATGAACCAATGCATAGATGGGACATAAAAATGAGACTCAGAGACATGGACAAGAATGTGATGGTAACAGGGAGTGGGGTGGAGGGGTGGGGAAGGGGCAAGGAAGGAGAGGGAGGGAGTGGAGGGAGGGTAGGGGCACAAAGAAAACCAGATAGAAGGTGACAGAGGATGATTTGACGTTGAGTGAGGGGTATGCAGCATAATCAAAGGTCAAAATAATCTGGAGATGTTCTCTCGGAACATATGTACCCTGATTTATCAATGTCACTGCATTAAAATTAATAAAAATAAGATAAAAAAAAGGCAAATGTATGTTCTTCTTGTTTCCATAAATTGGTTACCAAACAAACATGATTTTAAGTTAATAAAATTGTAACTGGAACTAATTTCATTTTTTGAAAAAGAACTCACTCCCAGGGGTCAGCAAGCATGAAAAAAAAAACTCACGACTTAAAGGATTAATGCCTGATGCCCTGTTTTTGAAAACTGTTACTTCAAATATTTTACTTGAGGGTGGGGACAGTGCTAGGGAAGGAGAAAGAGGAGGCTTGCTTTGATGGGTAGGATCAATTCAGTTCCTGTGACTCCATCTTGGGCAAAAGCTGATCCACTATTTTGTGTGAATAGTATCTCTGAAAAACAACTTCAGAGAATATAAAAATGCAGTTGGTTTTAACAACAACTAAAAACCCCTCAAAAATGGATAAACGTTGACTAAGAACTTAGGAGCCAAGAACTAGCCTATTTTCATCAACTAAAAACTGAGCTAAATATAGAAGTGAGTTTTGGAGGTGAATTGCATTTATTTGACCTGACAGATTACATGTGAAGCTTAATGTGAAGTCTACACAGGTCAACGTTCAAGTTGGTAACAGTGGTTGTTCCAAGTTATGGGAAATGAAGGGCTGGGATTAGGGGTGAGGGTAACACTTGTATTTCATTGCATAACCTTTGCTTCTTTGATATTATTTTTACCATGTACTTTTGAAATATTTCCCAAAGCATAGTTAACATTTAAGAAAGAGGCAGAAGTATTCATATGATTTGGGATAACCTCTAAGCTATTTCATTAAAAGAAAAAAAGCAAGGAATAGAACAATATGGATTCTATTAACCATTTATGCTAAATAAATATTTTAAAAAGTATCTATATACACTGATAAATGTATAAGCAGGCAAATTTTCCAAAATAATGTATGTGAAAAAGTACAGGAAAGGGCTTTCTTTGAGAGTAAGATGGTAGGAGGCTCATTTTTCATCATATTTTGAAGTATATAACTTTTTGGCCATGTGCTTATTTTTAAATATTAAAAATCACCAGGAAACAGTAATATCTGTTTGTTTTATTGTCTCACAATCATAGGATATGTAATATATATTTTGCTATAAATACAGCACATGACAGTTTATTGGCTTATATCTAGAGGTCACCATCTCATCTGGCATTACTACTTCATCTTATCCTCGTTATGTCTATTTTTCAGTTGCCCGGACATATGCAAAAAGAAGCTTTCTTAGAGGACAAAACTCCAAGTCTATCTGCAAGAATATATAGACTGCTTAAATTACTATTAATTCTGACATATGATGATGTTTCTTTTTTGATTACATTTGAAATGTCAGAGTGAAGACATTAAGAATTTCTTTGGTGTCCCTTTGTATGTATGTTATTCTCTTTTCAATTAGTATCCTAGCACTGCGATTGGCTGGCCATGAATGGGAACAGTGAGTGTGCAGCTCTGAGGAGAAGAGACTGCTCCTTCCAGGACTCCATGCAGCTGGGCACTCTAGTCTGCGGGCAGGGTGACTCACAATTATTTTAGGCAGAAAGGGAGAATGGAAAAGGTAATAAAGTGGGTCTGGGATGTCTCTGTAGACTGGGAAAGACTGTGGTCATCTAGAAGATTGGGTCTGGAACTTCACGTCCAAAATGCTGACGACCACCAGCAGAAGTTATCATTCAGGGAAATAGTGGCCATGTGTTACTTCTTATTATGTGTAAGGGCAAATTACATAGTGTGGGATTCCAAGGATATTTTTATCTAAATGAAATCCAGTTAAAATCAACAGCAACAATGGTCTTTATGGGAAAAGAGAATATTACAAATTAGCCTGAAGGATGTCTTTTATCTGATTACAGTGAAAAAAGTATGTCTGCTTCTAACCAAGAATAAACCCTCTATCTGCCCTCTGGATCTAATCCCCTCCCTGTACAGTCTATATGTTTTTTTTCTTTTGACATCTTTAAAATATAATTCCCATACCATAAAAATCATCAACGTAAAGTATATTATTAAATGTTAGTGTATATTCACAGAGTTGTGCAAATATCAACACAATCTAATTTTAGAACACTTATCATTCCAAAAAAGCAACACCATACCCATTGGCAATCACTCCCCATTCCCTCTTCCCTAGCCTCTGGCAACAGCAAATTTATTTTCTGTCTTTATGTATTTGCCTATTCTAGACTTTCATTATAAATGGAATTATATAATGTGTGGTTTTGTGACAGGCTTCTTCCATTTAACATGATGTAATATGAATACATGTATATCACTCTTCACTGACACATGTATATGCTTAAGTTTATGATGCATATATGATGTATGTGTGTATATCAAATGATGATACATATGATGCATATATGACTGATAATGATAAATTTATATATATATATACACCACATGTATATATGATCAATGTATATGTATACCACAAATATAAATATCTATGTACATATTTTACTCTTAGCTTACAGGATGTATTCTATATGTATATATTTAAATACATATCTCAGCTGCAGAGATCTCCCTTGAGAAGTGTGGGGTCCCAGGCCCACACCAGGCCCCCAAGTCCAGGGTTCCAGTGCTGGGAAGAGAAATACCCAGAACTCTTGGCTGTAAAAGACAGAAGAAATTGAGGCTGAGGGAGAAGGAGAATTGTTGGAGTCGCAAGCAGTTCCTCTTAAAGGGCCTGCACACAGACTTACTCTAACTCACTCTTTCTGAGCTCCAGCTGAGATAGCAGCTCAAAAAACAGCTGGAACACATGGGGAGGAACTGAAGTATCTGGCATTAAGATGAAAGCTGGGCGTAGCTTTCTCCCAGGAGAAGGACTGGCAGAAGCCATTGTTCCTTTAATGAGTCCTTTCCCCACAGAGCCAGCAGGTGGGCACCATATCTGAGTCTCCATCAATATGGATATCACTGTTGGCCCCACCCTGGTGATTCTCTGATACCCTGCCCTACCCAACTTGCAGATTCGCCTAATCTCTTTCCAGTGCCTTTTTCATACAAATGGTCTATCATGTCTCACACTTCAGAGTTTCCTAAAATTTCTCAAACAAGCAGCATCTGGCCTCAGCATGTCCTGTACCTTTTGGTAAGTGGCCCCAGGTCCAGCACTAGCAGCAGCCAGCCTTGGTTCACGGTTTGTCCTCTCCTGAGCACCTCCATGCTCAGCATAGGTAGCAGCCAGCTGCAGATCTCTTTATAGCTCCAGCCAGGTGGCACTGGGCAGAACACAAGTGGCAGCTAACCTTGGCCGCCTCACCTTCTGGGAGGCCCTGAAGCCAGCACATAGGTGGATAACCTTCAGACCACCCAACCATCTCCATAGTGACACACTCAAGGGGCAGACTCAGCAGGCACCAGAGCCCCACTGATGTAAGTCCTGCTCTGTGGGGTGGACCCTCAGAGCTGATTCTCCACACTGGTCAGTGGTCACAGACAGTCCTTGCAATAGATTGGCCTGGGAATAAATCGCTCCCATTGCCATGCCAACAAAAATCAAGACTCAACTACAAGAGGAGGGTGTGTACAGCCCACATGTTGGGGAGGAGCCAGTGGTACAACTGCAGTGCCCAGTTTGGTTGATCAGGAAGGCTGTGCCACTGGGCTTTTCAAGACACCAACAATATTAGGCCAGTCTGTGAAGTCCAGTAGACATAGTAGCTCTATCTAATACACAGAAACCAACATAGGGAGTCTGCCAAATTGAGGAGACAAAAAAAAACACATCTAACCTAAAAGGACAGAACAAAACTCCAGAAAAAAAAAAAAATAGAGACAAGCAATCTCCTGGATGCAGAGTTCAAAACACTGGTTATAAGGATGCTCAATGAACTTAGGAGAAGAATAGTTGAATTTAAAGAAACTTCAACAGCATAAAAAAAGGACATGGAAAACATAAAAAAAAAAGAACCTATCAGATATGAAGGATACACTAACTGAAATGAAGACTAATTTACAGGGAGTCAAAAGTAGAGTAGATGAAGCTGAGAATCAAATCTAACTGTTTGGAATATAAGAAATAAAAAAACACCGATCAGAACAGAAAAAAAAAATCCCCCCAAATGAGGATAGTGTAAGAAGCTTCTGAAACAACTACCAACATTCGCATCACGGGGGAGCCAGAACGGGAAGTGAGAGAGCAAGGAATTGAAAACCAGAGTACTAACACTAATTAACACTCTGATCAACAGGAAAAATGTTAGGCAATTTAAGAGTAATGTCTAAGACAAAAAAATAAAGTAAACCCCAAACATTAAATAATACTACATCAGTCCTGTTAAAAAATAGTATATAAAAAGAAAAAAAGTAAATATTGAGAGAGCAAATTTAAAAACTGAGAACAAGATAATAGAAAAATAATCAAATATATCAGTTATTAACACAGATGTCCACTAAATTGGAACATAATGGACAGTTAACTTGTTGCTTTTACAGAGCTCTAGCCTTCCCTAAGCTGTTTACTACCTGTGTCTCCACTGCTTTGGAGAGCGCCCTTTGTCTTGAACACCCTCACACTCTGTTTCAAATAGTCAGACTCTGACATAACAGAAAGCTTTTTCACTTCTTGAGATGAGTAGGCTAAAAACAAGAAACAACAACAACAAAAATTTAAACCAACTTCTTCTTTAATGTACTAAGAAAAAGAACGCTATCAGAAATGAAAACTACAAAGTATATATACCCCCCCCCCCAAAGAGTGATGCTTGGATCCTAAGGCAGAACACTGGTGAGGGGAACACAGATCAGAAAACAGGTGTTTTGCTTTAATAAAGCACCATATTGAAAGGCCTATCTAGAGATTCTTTGTTAGTAATAAAATCAAAGTCTTTGGACTGGGCATGGGAAAGGCAATTAATGTCCCTCAGGAGACCCAACCTGAAACCATCGAACAGCGGGAGACCTGAAGCTGGAGAAATACATGTGCTGTTTCTGATTGTGTATGACTCAACCAAGGGAGCCTGGGAAGTTCTCTGGAGGTGGGACAGAACCAAGAAGAAGAGAAAGTCATCACTAGGTTATAGCACCAGAGTGTGACTAGATCCGTGATGACGAACCTATGACACACATGTCAGCACTGACACGCGTAGCCATTTTCAATGACATGCGGCCGCATGCGGCCACATAGCAGAGAAGTATGGGGCCACATGCCAAGAAGGACGTTTCATCCTCAGCTCCTGCACGGCCAGGTGCAGCAGCCGAGGATAAAACAGTTGCTATAGTGTAGACACTCTGTGCCAGAGGTCTGTAGGCCAAAACAACAGAACTCTGGCACAGAGTACAGAGTGTCTAGTTCTGGGACTTCCGGTTAGGCCGTTAGGGGATCTTTGACCTCACTTCCGGCTGCCAGAGCAGAGAGCAGCAGAACGCCGTGGGGGACGCATCTCTGGGGCCCTGTGATCACCATAACCAGTAACCACATAACCACAGCAACCATCATCCAATCTACTGTTCTGGGGTGTCGTGGATTTCTAATTGACCATCATTACTGAGATAAGTGAGGGGGAGGCTGGGAGAGGCGAGGGCCTGTGCTATAGGTGCCGTTTCCTGCCATTAGAAATAGCAGCAGCCATCTTAATTTACATAAGATGCAACTTGTAGAAGTTCAAGACAGCATCTGGGCTCAGGTGTTGGTCAACTTGAGGTCAAAGCTTGAGAATCTGGAAAGGTGCCTCTTGGAGAATCAAGAGGAGTGCCACTACGAACAGGAAATTTGGAGTGCCTGGAACCGATTACCAGACACTTTTAGCATCCTGAAAAATATAGCAATGGCTTTACTCACAATTTTTCCCTCTACATACTTTTGTGAGACCTTATTCTCAGTGTTAAATAATATCAAAACCAACAAAAGAAACAGATTGACAGATGAAGTTAGTAGCGCTTGCTTGGGCTTGAAGTGTACAAAATACCAACCTTCAATTGAAGATTTAGCCAATGAAATTCAGCAACAAAAATGTCACTAATAGGCAGGTTAGTTAAAGAATTCCCCCTCCCCCTCACTTATCTTAGTTCACAGCACCCCACACAAATTAAATAATGTCAAGATCAACAAAAGAAACCGAGTGACAGATGAACAAAGAAGTCACTAATCAGGTAAGTTAAATAATTAGTTTTTGGTTTATTAAATACAGTTATATATTACAGTTATACATTTTTGTTATTTAAACTATAAATATCGCGAAATTATGTTTTTTTTTTTTCTCGAAGTGACACACCACCTGAGTTATGCTTGGTTTTTTGGCGAATTTTGACACACCAAGCTCAAAAGGTTGCCCATCACTGGACTAGATGGTCACAGCCATGAGCCACACAGAAACTGAGAGAGGCTCAGTGAGGAAATGCTCAATAAAATAAATCCAAATAGATATATAAGGCTGTTCCACCTACCTGCCCAGCCTCAAAGCACACTTGAAAACAGCCTTACTATTCCAAAGGGAGGGTATTATTGAGAAAAGAACCAGCGGTGGACTCATGAATAAAAACTGCAAAGCAAACAGCAGAAAGAAATATAAGTTAAGAACATGAAGAACGCAGCCTAAGGGAAACTATTTAAGGAATCAGACAAATAGATAGATTATAAACATGATTTTAAAAGTTCTTTAAAGGGCCCAAAATATAGATACAGGTTTTCAAATAATAGGAGAAAGTAAGAAGCAAACTTTCCAAAAAGAAGATTAAAAAGAAAAAAAAATAGAAGAAAATAGAACTGCTTTCTAGTTCTATATAACTGTAACTGAAAAATATTTTTTATAAAGTTAAATTATTTTAAAATTATCTTAAGGGCATAGAGCAAGTGGAAAAAAAATACATTCAAGAAAGTCTATTAAATCTTAGTAAGAACAGTGGGAGTTTTTGTCCTTGAGCCATGACCTACTCCCTCCCCACCTCCTCACCCCCCAGTTCAAGGAGACGGAAGCTCCACTCCAGCTCAGACAAGGGCTATAGTATCTCTCCACTAGGGTCAGCATATCGCCAGCTTTCCTTTCCTCCTGATTTCACACGACACAGGGTAGAAACTGCAGGTGAGCTCCACCTCCCTCACCCAGCAGATCAGGGCTCTACACCAGGCACAGCTGGCTGAGAACCTGGGGGCCTCGACCCCTCTCGTTTCAGCTCACTCGTTGTGTTGAGGTTCCAGATCAGCAGCAAACTTAGAGAACCAGAAACTCCTGCTTCTACCTGGTTACCCAGCTGATAAATCAGGAATAGCAATCTAAGAAAAGACACTGTCCCCACCACCTACTCTGAAGCAATAACACAGAGGTTTTTTTTTTTTCCCCAGGAGACAGGCAGGCCAGAAGAAGCGAGAGGTTGCAAGGTCCACCCAAAGAACCTGACTATTTGAAACAGGATGTGGGGAAGTTCAACACAAAGGGCGCTCTCCAAAGCAGTGGAGACACTGGTAGTAAACAACTTAGGGAAGGCGATAGCTCTGTAAAAGCAACAAGTTAAACTGTAGGTCAGCTAGATTACCAGAGAGACAGCTGAGAAGAGTCCTCTTGTGGTCAGAACAAATCTCAAAGACTTCCCTAAAACCTAACCCTGATAAGGGGGCCAAAATTAATTGAATGAGACTGCAGTGCAACTTATGCCCCATGGCACTGTCGAAAGCAATGTTGTAATCCCTAAGCATTTAGGGGAGCCTAACACTGGCCATGATAGCAATCGAGGCAGAGTTTAACAGAGATCAGTGAGAGGCACAGTGGGAAACAGCCCTGCTGAAACAACCTGTCATCAGAGGTGACCATGTGCACATCAAGGCTGTGCCCCCCCCACCCCAATGCACAACACCAAAGCTTCATTCACACTGGGAGCAGGGATAATAGACTTCACTGCAATAGTCCAGCCAAGTCACTAAACAAATAAGCAAACAACAACAAACTCTAGAGGGGATATCAATACCCAGAGTTGCTAAAATAGGTTATCTAAAATGCCAAACAACCACAACAACAAAAGAAACAGGGAAGTTTTTCCCTATGTGCCCCATACAGGGGGAGCGGGGGGAGAACAGACAACAAAAACTGCATATGTTACAGATGTCTGACGTAGCAAATACTTTAAAATAGTTACTAGAAATGTATTTTCAAAAAATAAATATATTACAGTGCTGAAACTCATACGTGATGCAAGAAAAACAAAAAAAAATTGTAATTAAGAAACAGGGTATACAGGACAGCTTGATAAAATCACAAAATGAGAAGAAAAAGAACAAAGAGTAAAAATAATAGATATAGAAGCCAGACAAAAGGTCTATCACACATATATAATTGATTCTCTGAAGAAGAGAATGGGGACAAAAATCAAATTAAAAATAAACAGAAATATACTAGAAGAGAACTTGCCTAAAATAAAGTGGATATGAATCTTCTGCTTTAGAAAGCTGTCTCATGTTCCAGGAAAAACTTGTATAAGCAACACCAGTAATACCTGGTATCGTTACTGAACTTCAAGAAAAATGAAATGTTCTTATGGACATCACAGTCTCTAAACCCAATAAAAGAAAAATGTAACTCAACAATATGGGTGTTTGTCATAAAGCCCTTCAATTAAAAAGTTTCTAAATAATTTCTAAGTAAGTTAGGATAAAGAGGGACTGATAACTGAATTTCTAGGAACTAGTATAAGAATAGAGAATGATCAATAGAACGGGAATGAGATTCCAGAAATAAACCTATACATCTATGGTTAATTGATTTTCTACAAGAATGTCAAAGCCAATTATCGGGGGAGGAAATACTCTCTACAACAAATAGTGGTAGGACAACCGGATGTCCAAATGCAAAGGAATGAAGGCCTGACTTTACACTATGTACAAAGATTAACTAAAAAGGTATCAAAGACATACAGAAAAGCTAAAAATTATGAAGCTCTTAGAAGAAAACAAAGGGTCAATCTTCAAGACTTTGGATTCGGCAGTGATTTCTTATACAAGACACCAAAAGCAGAGGCAAAAACATAAAAAAATAAATTGGACTTCATCAAAATTACAAACTTTTGTGCATCAAAAGATATTCTCGAGGAAGTAAAAAGACACAGGATGAGCGAAAATACTTTAAAACAATATAGTATCTATTAAGCGTCTAGTATCTAGAGAATATAAAGAACTCCTATAACTTAACAATAACAAAAATAGTCAAAGAACCTAATTTTTAAAATTGCCAAAAAGCTTGAGTAGCTATTTCTCCAAAAGGTATATACAAAAGGTTAGCACATGAAAAGATGATCAACATTATTAGTAATGAGGAAAATGCAAATCAAACCCACAATAAGATATCACATTACATATATAAAATGGCCAGAATAAGCATAACGAGTGTTGGTGAGGATGTGGGAAATCTGGAACCCTCATACATTTACTAGTGAAAATGTAAAATGGTATATCCATTGTAAAAACAGTTTGATGGTTGCTCAGCAAGTTAAACACAGAATTATCATATGACTCAGTAGTCTTACTGGAGTTCCATTTTATAATCTTAACCTCAAAGAAACACTGGAAGTGTGGCCAGACTAGAAATATGACTCTCACCCATTGTTAGGTAATAACTAGGCAGGGTAGTTGGTAATTTTTCTCATATGGTTTTCTCCTCTTCCTTCATGCAAGTACTCCAGTCTCTCCTTTCTCTCTCTCTCTCTCCCTCCCTCACTATTTTTTTTTAAATCTAGGCTCTAGTAAGCAATGTGTCAAACTATATAATTAATTTAAGAACTTTGTTCTATAGTAAACTTGTCTTCATTCTCTTCTTAATGCTTTTCCTTGCTCTCTAATTGTTTGACTATAAAGGGAATATGAGTTCTGACTTTTGACTTAAATGATGAAAAAAAAATCAGTTCTTTGTTTATGCAGTGACAACATAGAAATCAAAGAGGGGGGACAACTAATAAGGCAACATATTTTAGCTAAATCAAAAATTAAGCCTATTTTCACCAACCTTATTTTCGTGAGTTTTCTCCCCAAAGAGATTTTTTAAACCAACAAACACCTAATTTGGTAAAAAGATAGATTTGGATTTAGGCAAATTACATTATTTCACCCTCAGATTATCAAAATCTCAACCAAAACGTTGGTTTTGGTCAAACACAGACTACTCGCTTTTGCTGCCTCTGGGGGAAATGACCTAGTTTGTACTCGTGATGGAGCTGTGGAAAGAGCTTGTGGCTTCCTTACTTTTACTTTTCAAAGGCTTGCTGACACCACGCTCCACAATAGCTCTCAGTTCCAACCCCTTAGCTCTGAGACTCGACAAAGCCACATGCGGAAGACAGACAACAACAGTCCAAGCTCCCCCCTTTGCTCTGCGGGCTCCATAAAAGAAAACAGAATCATCTCGGAGGGTAGACAAACCACACGAACTCAGACTGCTCAAACGAGCCAGTGCATCCCAGACGACCTGAAACCAACAAGCATCATGCAAAACTGGGTATTTATAAGACACTGGCATTAAATAAAACAACCCAGAGCTCAGAGAGAAAGCGCGTGGCCACCGCTGCTCCCGCCATTGTTTTCTGCGGAATGCACCCAGCTCCCGGACCTTTTCATCGGCTCTTAAATCCACCGCTGCTCAAGCATGAAATATCTTTGGGTTCCATTAAAAAATAATAATAAATGTGCTAACAAGCTGTTAAACCACATTTTACAACAAAGCGCATCAAACTGATGACTTAGCTTCAAAAATATGAACTAACTGGAATAATAAAGGCTTTGTAAAACTTGGATAAATGAAGTGATTACCTCACAGCGAGGAAAATCTGTGGGACACATCCATGTAATCAAAAAAATAAGTCCTCTGGTCCTCAGAGGAGAATTTAAAATGCTCTGCCTTGCCTCCCAACAGTCCTGAGCCCAAAGGCTTTGGACAGGAGGAAAAACAACACAGGTACAAGAAAAGCAGTGGGCGGGGGTGGGAGAGAGAAAGAAATCCAGTCAGTTCTTTGATTAACAAGACTTCTTGCTGGACTTAAGTACAAACAGCTGCCTGGACTCCAACAGCCAAGCCTAAATCTAAACACTCCACTGTTTACATAACCCAAACTCAATCAAGCGACCATACCATCCACCAATTTAAAGGATCCCTAAGAGTTTCAATGTAATGTTGGTTTTCTCATAAGCCGGTCCATCAACAAGCTGTTTAAAAATGCCAGCTACTGCAGCCCTATCTCTGGCCTTGCAGCATCTCCTGCGTGGTCCTACCACAGGGCTGTTCAGGGGACGAGACTTAGACGTCTGGGATGACAAATCATTTTCTGCTGTTCTTCTGTTGGCACAGGGCACAACCTTTGTTTAATAAATCCAGATTGTATTTTTCTAAATTTGGGTTTGATAGGGTTTAATATTATAGCAACATTGTTACTAATAAGAAATGAAGAGCCTGACCAGATGGTAGCACAGTGGATAGAGAGTCAGCCTGGGATACTGAGGATTGAGGTTTAAAACCTCAAGTTGCCAGCTTGAGTGCCAGGTGGCTGGCTTGAGCATGGGATCATAGACATGACCCCATGGTCACAGCCTTGAGTCCAGGGGTCACTGGCTTGAAGCCCAAGGTTACTGGCTTGAGCCCAAGGTCTCTGGCTTGAGTGTGGGGTCATTGGCTTGAGTATGGGATCATACACATGACTCCATGGTGGTTGGCTTAAGCTCAAGGTTGCTGGCTTGAGCCAAGGGTCACTGGCTTTGCTGGAGCCACCTGGTCAAGGCACATATGAGAAAGCAATCAACGAACAACTAAGGTGCCACAACTGTGAGTGGATGCTTCTCATTTCTCTTCCTTCCTTTCTGTCCCTGTCTGTCTTTCTCTAAAAAAAAAAAAGAAAGAAGAAAATTTCTTAATTCTTCTTTAGAAGCTGTGCTATGAGATAGAGGCATTTTTTGAGAAAAAGTATGAGAAAAGAAAACATCATTCCCAGATAAAAATCTTACCAAGTAATTTTTTAAAGTTCACTAAATTTTACCATTTTTAATAAGAATTAGAATGAATATCATAGATAAGTCATACAATAAAATAAGTATCTTCATTGTAAGAATATACCTGAACACTGATAAACTTAAGTTCATATTGGGTTGTAATGGAAAACTCAACAAATGAAAAAATATAGAACTTGCAGAGGCTATATGCCTCTGGATGCAGTAAGTTTTTAATTAAAGGACACCATTCTAAATAATTACTGGCCAAAGAAAATAAAAAATACAGTTTATAATATGATATAAGTGGCAATTTAAATAAGCAAGGGAAATTAATATCAGTAAATGGTTTAGGGCATTGATTAATTGTTTGGAAACATAAATATGGGCCACTACCTTATATCATATACTAAGACTTATTTAAGAGTGATTAAAGTTTAAATGTAGGATTGATATCATAAAATAAATTTATCTCATTACAGATTGGGGGAGATTTCTCCAAGCAGGAAAGAAAAAGAAAGAAACCATTTTAAATGGATGTTTTATTACATAAAGATATAAATTTTCTACATATCATAAATTTTTTTTAATTTTTGAAAATGTATTTGCAACATAATGACAAAGAGTTAACATGATTGATATGTAAAATACCATATAAATGTGCTAGTAAAAGATGAATGCCCCAAAAGATATTGCATCAAAAATAGGCACAGACATAAAAAGAAACACTGACAATCAACAAACATAAGAAAAACATATTAAAACTCATTACTACCAGAATCAAATTCAAATCAAGACAAGATGGTACCACAGAGTACCAACTAATCCCTGGTGGTCTCTAGTTCTCTGGTTTTGTGAGCTTTGGCATAGAAAAATAAAGCCAATGGCTAGCCAGTGAGGTAAATTAAGTGGAGAATTCTGATGGATCTGGGACTCTACAAGGCATTAAGAATTCCCTTAGATAAAGCTTCAAGAATCAGAAGATCACAATCAAAAATCACAAGACACATGAAGAAATAAACCATGTTATTTTCTGGTTAGCAATGAAAACACACACACACACAATCTGAAGAATGTTGGAATTATCAGAATAAATAGATAAGATGCTTAGAGAAATGTAAGGGTGTATCAAAATTATGACTGGAGCGAGTGACCAGTTAAAGTTGAAAAGCAACAAGTTATAAAAATAAAAAATATCTTTCAAATTAGAAAATCAATGGAACATTGAGTAGGAAATAATTTAACTAAAAGATCTTTAAAAATTCACTAAGACGCCCTGTCCGGTTGGCTCAACGGTAGAGCATCGGCCTAGCGTGCGGAGGACCTGGGTTCGACTCCCGGCCAGGGCACACAGGAGAAGCACCCATTTGCTTCTCCACCCCTCTGCCTCGCTTTCCTCTCTGTCTCTCTCTTCCCCTCCCGCAGCCGAGGCTCCATTGGAGCAAGGATGGCCCGGGCGCTGGGGATGGCTCTGTGGCCTCTGCCTGAGGCGCTAGAGTAGCTCTGGTCGCAATATGGCGACCCCTAGGATGGGCAGAGCATCGCCCCCTGGTGGGCAGAGCGTCGCCCCTGGTGGGCGTGCCGGGTGGATCCCGGTCGGGCGCATGCGGGAGTCTGTCTGACTGTCTCTCCCCGTTTCCAGCTTCAGAAAAAAAAAAAAAAAAAAATTCACTAAGACACGGTTAGTAAAATCAGGCAGTCAGAAAAAGACAAATACCATATGATTCCACTTATAATGTGGAGTTTAAAGAACAATATAAACAAGTAAACAAAACAGTAACAGACTTATAGATAGAGAACAGGCTGCTATTTGCCAGGGGGAGGGGTTTGGGGGGACTAGGTGGAAAAGGTAAAGGCATTAAGAAGTACAGATTGATTGTTACAAAATAGTCACAGGGGTGTAAAGTACAGCACAGGGAATATAATCAATAATATTGTAATAACTATGTATGGTGCCGGGGGGTACTAGAAATATCAGGGGGAGCACTTTGGGAAGTATGTGACTGTCTAACCACTATGCTGCACACCTGAAACTAATACAAAATAGTATCGAAGGTTAAAAATATTGATAAATTACAAGTAACCAAAGATGCAGTACAGAGAAAAATGGTCAGAATATAGGAAGACCTGCTGAGACACAGGGAAACCGGAGGGAGAAAGTCTAACAAGCATTTGAGCCAAGCTCCAGAAAGACATGATGGAAAGACAGAGAAAGAGGTAATATTCAAGAAATAAAATCTGATACACTTCCAAAATAAATGAAAAACATGTTCTCAGATTATGAAGCTGAAGGCATCCCAAGAAGGATAATTAAATGAAATATACACCCACATCTAGTATGGTTCAATTATAGGACACTAAATTTTTTTTAAAAAGCAACTGGAGGAGGGTGGGGTTTACTGTGGGTAGGAAAGAGGTCATCTACAAAGAAACAATTACACTCCTACCACCTGGTTTCTCATCAGCAACAAGACACACGAAGCTGAAGACTGTTATCTTCAAACTGCTGAGAGAAACTCCTTGCCAACCAAAATCACCTTCAAAAACGCATTTTTCAAAAATGCCTCCACATGAAGCAGCAGCCCTGGAGGAGTCACCTGACCAACATTAGACTGTGAAGGCAAAGAATAAAGTTTCTTGTTAAACCATTGAAAATGTGCAGGTGTTTTCTTACTGTGGCTCAGCCTACACTATATCAAGTGATACACAGGACATTTACTACCAACATATCTTCTATGGAAGACAGAATGAACCTAGAACAGACTGCAAAAAAACAAAACAAAAAACAAACAAACAAAAAAAAAAAAACCAGACTTGGAAAACAAATACAATAACTCTTTTGTAAATAAGAGACAACATTTAAAGGAGAAAGAGGAGGAGGCAGAGAAGGAGGAAAACCGTTGGTGATGGAATTTGTTTATAACATATCACAATGAATTATAAAGCTATAAATAATATTAATAGTTTGGGGCAGAGGAAATAATCAACATAGTATTACATATTGAAATGTATCAAACATTCTTTTTTTCTCCCCAGATATCCTCTTCATGCTTCTCCATCCTGCTGGAGTCCCCAAGAGACTGATCTTTAAACATTACATCAAAGACTCTCTTTCCCTCTGGTTACTGGTTAAGCTCAGGCAATAACAGGCACTATTGGAGATTCAGGTTTAGGCATTTCTTCTCCCAGCTATATCCTTGCCAGACTGAGTAGCCAATGAGGCCAATACCTCTGTCCCTTTATGTGGGCACAGCTCCTGTTAGGCGGTCCTCACCTGTACTCTCTGTGTGTTCCATAACTACTCTCACCCCTTGGCCTTCAGACATTCTAACCAGCCCAGAGGCACTTCTGCACCCTTTGCTGAATGCCCTTGTTTCTGTCCATCGTTACACAGTTCCTTCATTACACACTCTCATTCACAGCGCTTAAATATACCATCTGCTTCCTGTTAGCACCCTAACTAATGATGCAACAATTGTGTGGCTCTTAACTGTGGCCTCAGGTGACATTTGGCAGTATCTACAGACATTTTTGATTATCAGAGCTGGGGGATGCTATTGGCATCCAGTGGGTAGAGTCCACGAGAGCTGCTAAACATGATACAATGCACAACAACAAAAATCAATCCAAAATGTTAACAAAGTCAAGAAAATATGCAATAACTGAACATACAACAGAAACAAGCACAAATGCATGATATATAAATGGCCTCTTCAACATAGGCTATAAGGGACAGTTAGAGCTTAACTGTTCTTTTTTTTAATAGTTGTTTTTATTTTTTAATTACAGCTGATGAACAATATTATGTTAGTTTCAGGTGTATGAGCAGTGATTAGAGATTTATCTAATTTACAAAGGGATTACCCCCATAAATCTAGTACCCATCTGATACCATACATAGTTATTAAAATCTTATTGACTATATTTCCTATGTTGTACTTTACATCCCCAGTGACTACTCTGTAACCACCAATTTGTGCTTCTTAATCCCTTGACCTTTTTCACCCATCTCCCCATCCCCACCCATCTGACAACCAGCAAATTGTTTTCTGTATCTATGAGACCTTAACCATTTTTAAACAAGCAAGTGTATCCTCCTTTTGCATCATTATACTAAAATAAATTTCAGAGAGATTCTAAAAGTCACAGCCTCACTAGAAATGAGAACTCTAGGCATATTAACAATTTTATCACAAAACTCAAATTTCAGTTTTAGTTACTATGACAGTAACTATCTTTAATTTATCTTATAATTATAGGCATATCTTACTTAACATCACTTACCTATTTTGAAAAAAGAAATATTCTGTGCAAATATTTAAATGGTCAAAATATATGTTAGTGTCAACCTGAAACCCCCAAGCATAGTAAAATGCCTGTATGTAGATAACAAACTATCATGTCAGGATGTAAATGCTTACTTACCACATGACTTCACAATCTCAAAACAATCAATGAGGCTGTCGACAAGTCACGGTGAATGGAGTAGCATGGCCTCCCGTAGCTCCAGCGCCTCCATCATTTTTGTTGACATTTGGTGTACTTTCCAAACGCCCAGTTGTGCTCTGGCATCCTACCAACAGCATCTGGAGTATAAGTCAAAATTTTTCCTGTCTAATACATTGTTAATGCTGTATGGAGTATTTGGGGATGTAAACATAATTTTTCCTATAAACTGTCACCATATTGAGAGATTTGCATATTCTATGACATTTGGCTGTTAAAAAAACAGGAAAATGTCAACCAAGTAAACATTTTGTGGGCTACAATTTTTCACCTCCTCCTTCAGTATCCCATTATCAGTGAAGACAGTCACTCCTAGTAGCCGACCAGAAGTGACACACAGAGTCATTTTGAATGGTGGGGTAGCGTCTTCACACTATTCAGATGGTGATACTGTTGGGTAATTTGCATGGCTTTTCCATTGCAAGAGACAGGAGCACAAGTACAAGGTACTTTATCTTCAGACCAGTTCATCCAAGCAACAACAAAGGGGACTGCCAGTGATGAGGAAACACGAACACCTGTGATTAATTCTTAATTTACTTTTTTTTTTTTTTTTGTATTTTTCTGAAGCTGGAAACAGGGAGGCAGTCAGACAGACTCCCGCATGCGCCCGACCGGGATCCACCTGGCAGCCCACCAGGGGGCAATGCTCTGTCCATCTGGGGCATTGCTCCATTGCAACCAGAGCCATTCTAGCTCCTGAGGCAGAGGCCACAGAGCCATCCTTAGCGCCCAGGCCATCTTTGCTCCAATGGAGCCTTGGCTGTGGGAAGGGAAGAGAGAGACAGAGAGGAAGGAGAGGGAGAGGGGTGGAGAAGCAGATGGGTGCTTCTCCTGTGTGCCCTGGCCAGGGATCAAACCCGGGACTCCTGCACACCAGGCCGATGCTCTACCACTGAGCCAACCAGCCAGGGCCTCTTATTTTACTCTTAGTGAATGCATTTCCCTTGCTTGTTATCTTTTTTATGAATCTTGCATTTTGAAAACAAAAAATAACTGCCAAGAGAGAGGAGGTTAAAAAGAACAACATTATGAGAAAATCAGAATCCATCTATGAGCATTGGATAATCTAGCAAAACATCAAATTTCTGGATTGTTAACATACTACACCAAAGCACCAGCCTTCAAAGGTTCCCACTAAAACCCAAGGGATTATTTCTCTTTACTCTTAGATTAGTGTCCCAACATTTTCACAATAATTACATAATTTCACCTTCTTTTCACCTGTTTTGCTTAGTGCTCTATTCAATTTTGATGATCTCTGTTATGACTTTCATGCCCACATTCACCTAATTAGTGGTGAGTGGCCAGAGGTGATGTTAGACACCTCGGTTCCTGTGGCTTACTAACTCACCCAGCTATGCTAATTTACCCCTGATTGCATTGTACATGCAGCTTGCCAAATACAGGTCCAAATATTCCCCTGGGTCAACCTGAGGTGATCTACACCTGTTAGGTCAATTTCTCCTTCAACGAAGGTCCTTCCTAGCCAAATATAATAAAAGTTGATCAAGAAAAAACAGTTCTGCCTGACCTGTGGTGGCGCAGTGGATAAAGCGTCAACCTGGAATGCTGAGGTTGCCAGTTCGAAACCCTGCACTTGTCTAGTCAAAACACATATGGGAGTTGATGCTTCCTGCTCTTCCCCCCTTTCTCTCTTTCTCTCACTCTCACTCTCTCTCCTCTCTAAAATGAATAAATTTAAAAAAAAAAAGAAAAAACAGTACTCCTTTAAATAGTTGTTACCTGAGTGATGATTCTTAGCTTGTTTATATCAGATCACCTCTCACATGGCTTTTGAAATAAATGTAAAGAGTTGCTGACCAGTATTTGCAGTAGTTTTAAAAATAACATAGGACAGACCAGAAAGCGTGAGATTGTATTCAAGGGATAAGATGAACATTAACTCAAGAAACTTGCTTTGAGCATGTCTCTAAATAAAATATATGTATCTATTTAAATGCACTTTTTTACTCTAGATAGTAACCACGATTTTTTTAAATGACTGATCTAAATAACTTTTAAAACTTTGTCCTATGTTAAATTGTAATAAATACTATGATGTCTAATACATTCCCCTACATTTTCAACTGACCATAGCTTCATCCAATGAACATGCACCCCATTTCTGATAGACATTGTCAGTATCCAGAACATGGTCTGGCACAGACTATACGCTCAAAAAAATATCAGTCAAAGGGATTCACAATTGGGTAGTGGTTGTAAATCTGGCCAGGCAAACACATGGGGGAAATTCTTGACTTTCAAAGGTTAGTATTTTACAGACATGAAACAGTTCCTGGCTGTTCCTAGTCTTGGCTTAAAAGAAAATACACTAATAATAGTAAAACATGGATTAACTAGTACCCAACTGGTTCTGGGCCCTCTACCAGAATTCTACTTTATTATTTGTTTCATCATAAGCAGACAGGACATGAGGATAAAAAGCTCCTATTGAAAGTTTAGTTGGGAAATTTTTCATGGTTTTGGAATACAGGAGTCATTAGAGATTTTTTTTGCCCAACATGCCCCATCTACAACACTGTAAGGATTATCATCTGCCGCTCAAAGGCAGCATGCTTGCCACAGCCAGAGATCCTTACCCATCAGAGAAATGTCTGTGTTTAGCATACGCAACGTTAAGACAAAAACATGGATACTCCACCAAGGTTTCTAGCAAAACGTCATCCCTTCCGTGGCAAGGATTAGAAGTCAGTATAGGTCATATGGTTATGGAGCACCTACACATGGGGCAGGCAAAAACTATTTAGGAATGTTTAATATTTCATTTTAGTTTTTTTAAAACTATAACAAAGAAGCATTTTTATTCTCATAGCAAAGAATGGGAAAGTGAGTGTCGGTGAGGTTAGGTAACTGCCTAAGGTCACCCACTTAATAATTGACAAATCCTGGATTTAAATTTTCTCTCAAGCCCCTTTTCTTTAAACTCTACCATGATACCCACAGATAGAAGAAAGCTAGCGTGTCCAGGCATTACTATCAGAGAGTTATAAGCTTTGGCCATGCTGGTATTTCCCCATGGAGAAGACACACACCTTTTCGAAAATTTTGGGTTCTAAAAACTGGATGCATCTTATACAGTGGTTGTAGATTTTTTTTTTACTTGCATTTCCTGCTTTTTCACGCCTGTTTTGGTGCTCATTGTTGAAGACAGTGATTTGTCATCAGACACAGATGAGGATAAGCTAGCTAATGGATGGGAGTTTTGACAGTGATGAGGAGTTGTATGAATATTATGATGAAGAAAACTTGAGTTCAATAACTTGATGTAATACATATTTTTTTCTAAATGCGGGCCCCCAAAATTAAGGTGTATCTTATACATGGGAGCATCTTATACATAAGGAAATATGGTATAGTCTCCAAACACGACTTCTCACACACAGTAGTTACTGCCTTGGTCCTGCTACTCTGTCTGCTTTAGTTCTGAATTTCTTCTATTCCACAGTCTCCTGTGACATTAGACTCAACCTTTATAGAACCTTTCTTAGTTTTCTGAATAAAATTAATTATGATATGTGCCAAAATGTTCTTGATTGCAAGCAATAAAAAACCCAATGCATGCCAGCTTAAACATAAAGGCACCAGTAGCTGGAAATTTTAGGGTCACGAAGACCTAGTTTCTCCCTCTGTCTGTCATCCCCTGTGTTATGTCCACTGACAAACAGAATCTTTCCTCATCCCGGCAGTACAGAGGCTAATACCAGGCTTCCACCCTCAGAGTCCCAAGTCCAAGGAAGCATATATATATATATAAAAAAATCTCTCCCAGAAATTTAAACCATGTCTTGCACTCGATCTTCACAGTCACATCCCTTTCTCTGAAGTAACTGCTGTGCTAAAGAAAACATAGAGCTCTGATTGGTCAGGCTAGGGTTAAGTATCCAACCTTGGAATCAAGAGGGAAGTCAAGATTACTTAAGAGCGGTTCCCTAGAGGAAAACATGCACACTATTCCTACACTATTCCTCCAAAAAAGTCTCAAAAAAGACAGTCACAATAGTCACTAGGTACCTCTGTTGTGTGTTCATACCTCTAAGATAGTCCTGACTTTATTATATCGTAGCTTTATATGTTTGTCTCTCCTCCATTATTAATTACAATTTTACTTTGATATATAAGATAGTAATTAGAAAAGATATTTCCTGGGGTCAATTTATTAGCATTCAAACTTTAATTCAAGTATTGACTGTATTCTATCTCAGTCAGTGAATTTCAATAATTAGTTCTACTGAAAAACTGAGGTCCCATATCAATAATAATAGCCATATCAGTTATCATTATTATTACAGCTAGTATATGTAGCACTTACTATATGCCAGATATGATGCTGTGTTGTGTACATACTCTCTTTTTTAAATCTTCACAACAATGTGTGAGATAAGTATTAGCATATCCCCAACACACAAATGGGATAACAGACTTTAAAACTTCAACATCCTCACCCAAGTTTATTGCATCATGAGTCAGATTCTAACTTAAGTTTGAGTCCAGGGAGCCATCCTGCTAATTAGCATTTTAACCTCTTTGACTCATCCCTTTGATACCATCATCAATTAAATCTAAATAGTTCCTTCTTCTCAAAGATCTCCAAATACCCCAGAGGCATCATGATATTAATTTCACCATGTCTATAAAATGTTAGGTTCTTTAACTTACAAATGGTGATCAGAGGCTTTTCAATAGAAAGAACTTATTATTGCCCTGGTAGACTTCATTTGCATGAAATCCCATTCTCCCGCCTCCAATGTCTGTCCTCTTCACTAGAACATTAAACATACAATGTTTATATACTTATAACTTTAATGGAGACATTATACATATAATATTATGAAGAGCAAAATACTAATGGGATAAAAGTATATTTAATCTACTAACTTTGAAATAGTTTTGACTTCCAGGCTATCTATAAAGGGTTTCCCACTGGAAAACCTCCCACTTTAGAAGACCAAATGCTAGTAATGGAAACAATGATTCAATTATAAGAAGAACATTGTACAGGAAAAAATAAATCTGGGATCAATAGGTTGAGGTTTCTCTGCAGTATTTCAAAGATCCCTGGTAATTACCAAATGTTTCAGTGGCAACAGAAGTTAGGTAAACAAAGGATAGAAGTGTACCTTACTCTCAAAATAATCTGAACAATTATGACTCAGAAAAAAGTCATACTGCAGACTTCAAGAAATCAGCACAATGTGCTCTTGTGGCTGAGGAGGCTGCAGTATCCTGAGCATCATCAGAAGAGTATTGGAAACAGCATAAAATTTAATCCATCCCATCTATGGAAACATGGTTTACCCACACCTGGAGTCTTGAGTATCATTGGGTCATTATAGCTCAAAAAAAACTGAGAACTGGCATGGAGACAACCAGAGAAGAGCTATTAAATTGGACAAGGAACTTCTTTATGAGAACAGACTAAGAAATAATATTCTTCAGTTTGCAAAGACTTTAAAAGAACATAGCAAAGCGTCTAAAAGTTCACTGTACTTGGCTAGCAAGAATACAGAGTTTATCGTCAACATCTTAAAAAGTTGAATTTAAGAGTAATAGAGAACAATTGCTCCATGATTAATAAGCATATCAAGTTTATTATGCCCAAAGAAGTCACAGGTCACAAAAATAGTAGTTTCGAAAGACTACTACATTGGTAACACCATGAGTTTAGTCAGAGGGCCAAGAAGCAATTAATTTGCAGATGGTAGATTTATGATAGATTACAAAAGAGTAGCGATTGTTTGCCTATGTTCTCCGCTCTAACATTGACATGAAAAGTAATCATGAAATTGCTTCCACGGGACAGTCTTTCTGACTATTGATAAAAATAGAAAACTATACTTAGGTAAGAAAACTAAGTTAACTAAAATTGTGAAATCCTAAGACTCTCACCTGGGTCCTTTTAGAGACTTAAGTCCCCTTCCCATATCAGGAAGATCTGTCTCTAAACTCAGCTCTGATGCTCTCCTTCCAACTGTTGTTCAGAATTGTATGAATGGAGCCCAGACCTCCTTGTAGTACAAAAGGATACTGAAAGGCTCTCTGACTAGTTGATTATGTTGGAATGACCTGTGATTTCCAAAGTTATCTCATCTCTTGTTGGAAGTATGAGAATGGTAACAAGTATATTCAGAGTCCTTCCATAATATATATTATAAAAGTTATCCCCCCCTCCAAAATAAAAAAACAAACAAACACACAACTCATAAAAGAGGCCAACTACATCACATTCTTGATGGGCCAGTTATCCAAGTGTCGTTGTTTCTTGGGTTTATAGGCTAATGCTTCTTTTTATGGCACAGACAAAGGAAGAGGGGAAAATCTTGAGGGAAATCCAATGATGGATTTATATGTGCCTTCCTCTGTCACCTGAAATGTTCTTGTGCCAATGGACACTTGATGAATTGACTTAAGAGAGGTCAGAAATAAAGCCACCTGGAAGGTGTGAAGTAGAAATAGAGAAGCTGCAATAAAGGAGCAATCCCAGATAGAAGGAAGATCAGAAGGGAATTCTATAAGAGGATGAATGTTTAACTTTGCACTCTGAGTCCCCAAGCCTTTTGAAGATCACTTGCTGGCAGTTGAAGAAAAATGATGCTTATTGGAATGAACGGTTTAGTGCCAAACATTCCTCAATAAAACAAACACCAGGTTTCAAGGCTGAGCGTTAGCTACTGCTATTAAATAGAAGAAACAAGCCTGCTATTAGGAAAAATCACGTGTTTGGCTAATGTCTACATGTTCTCTTCAATATGCTGGGATTAAAATGACATCTCCAGAGGTAGACTTGTTTGTTCATGATTGTTGCTTTAATTTGGTCATTACTTCTAAAGTTTCCAGGGAAAAAGCCCGAAGGGTTGCTTTCCCCTTAAATATAATGTGTTCGTTCTTTAAACATTAACTACTACTAGCCCTGGAATTTGGCTTCTTCATTATTTAGGGGGGATGTTTGGCTGTTTCCCAAGAAGGCAGTTTGATGACTCCAGGACACCAAGTACCCAGAATGGTTCTACTGGGTAATTCAGTAAGTGCCAGCCATTCTCCCTCAAGGCTATTAAATGTGAGCCTCACATTCTAATGTAAATGGACAAAAGCTATTTTAACAGTGGACCCTTAACAGTGGAAATTGCAGCCGAACAAATGGAAGAGACTGACAATCTGGTAACCAATTACATTTAGTTTTGAAACAAGTTACATATTCATTTCAAATAAATTGGCCTTTCTGATTATGATTGCTTGAGAATAGGGCCACGGAGGGGTAGAAAGTAAAAGATCTCAGGAGGTTTCCAGGCAATGAAACCAGATTCCCATCCACTAATTTTGTTGTTAGGGGAAGGGAACACAAATGTAATAGCATTGCATTCCCAGATATTTCAACCCTTATATAGCCATTATTACCAGTGTTTTTGTCCGTCAACATACCATAAAAGGTTTCTGCTAAGGAATAATACCGGCTAATTAGGCTCCACTGCCTTTCCATTTGTCAACCTGCCCTTCAAGCAAATAATGCTACTAAAGAGGGGACAGGCCCACCCACAGTCAAGGCCGCCTTACACAAGCGCCAGGATCTTGAAATAATCTCATCTAGAAAGTTCAGAATTTACTCTAAAACCATTACCACAGTTACCCTAAGACGCTTGGATAAATTATCCCAAGCTGCAAGTTAAAAGAAATTTACAATGCAAGTAATTTATATATCTAACTTTCATTTTTCCTCCTCAAGATAGCAGCTCAAGATTTGCTTTTACTTCATAATAACTGTATGAGGCAAGAATTATTCATAATTTTATGAATATATATAAATCAATTGAGGGTCAGAGACATTAAATAACCTGTCCAGGGTCACACAGCTAAACTAGGAGCAGGTCTAGGATTTGATTCCATAGTTATGCTCATCATTGGAAGGAGAATTATTGGCCCTTGTCAGTAAAGACCTTGCTATAAAGAACATTTCCCTGTGAGAAAAATGATGGCCTGTCTATCCAAAGTCAACCACATTGGAATGCCCTTGACAATAAACAATATTTCAAAAAAAAAATGTAGGCACTTGAGCTGAGTGCTGGGTAGTATTCTCTCTGGACTAAAGAACTTAAAGGGACCATGAAAATTATCAAACCCAAAACATCGCATTTTTATATTAGAATATTTAAAACTCAAAACACTAAATTGCTGGCCGGTAGCCACAAAGCCAGTTAGTTGTAGAATTGAGACCAGAACCCAGACTCCTGAAATCTAGGATAGTATTTCTTTCAAGATATAAATCTGAGAGGTAAGAGACAAGTCTTTGCCCTGAAGAAACTTGCAGTCTAACTGGGAAGACAGAATACAGAACATAAAATGATAAATAATGGCACAAAATTTAAATTCCAGCAAAGATAGCAAGGTATGTCACCCCGTGAATATATTGTGACTAAATAAGTGTCACGATTCAGAAGTAAGCATTTAATGTAGGCTGGGAAGTCATCCCCCCCCCAAAAAAAACAGATAAACTTAGCCATGTGGAAAATCATTGGCAGAAGATATGTGAAGAATACTTACCTGGTGGGAAATGTCTATTATAAGTAAAAGTATAGCAGCAAGAAGACTAAGATACAATGCATGTCTAAGTAGGGCTACTCTGAGTCTCCTATACTTGATAATAGCATCTGTCACTCTGACTTTCTTGGGCTTTTATAGGCTCCAGCCACTCATAAACTCTAAATCATTACAGTAGCTGGTACATACTAGGAGTTCCACAATATCTCAGAGGATGGATACATAGATGGATGGCAGGCAGGCAAGCTGTGATTAGAATTACACCAGAAAAGATAAGAAAATAGTGTCAGCCCTGGCTGGTTGGCTCAGTGGTAGAGCATCAGCCCAGCATGTGGAAGTCCCGGGTTCGATTCTCAACCAGGGCACACAGGAGAAGCGCCCATCTGCTTCTCCACCCTTCCCCCTCCCCTTCCTCTCTATCTCTCTCTCCCCCTCATGCAGCCAAGGCTCCATTGATTAAAGTTGGCCAGGGTGCTGAGGATGGCTCCATGGCCTCCACCTTCAGTGCTAGAATGGCTCCGGTTGCAACGGAGCAACACCCCAGATGATCATAGCATCACCCCCTGGTGGGCATGCCGGGTGGATCCTGGTCGGCCGTATGCAGGAGTCTGTCTCTCAGCCTCCTAGCTTCTCACTTCAGAAAAATACAAAAAAGAAAAAAAAAGAAAAGAAAGAAAAAAGAAAAGAAAATAGTGCCCTTGGGATAAATAAATAAATAAATAAATAAATAAATAAATAAAGGGCTTCACCCACTCACTGCTCATATCTAAAGTTATCAACAGTCCCAAAAAAGCATAGCTAGGGCCTGCTATCAACATGGTACTAATAACAGCCTACTACTTATCAACCCACTGACATTGTCTAGTAAAAAGTAAATTGCTGCAGATTGTAGAGGGCATTCACCAGCTATTAGGCCCTTTCCAGTCTAAGGTACTGACGGGGTGTTTAAGAGAAAAGAAAGAGGAAGGCATTGAAGAATGTGTGTTAATGAAGGATTTTTCCAACAGCCATTCACACTGTGTGATAAAAATGCTTCCATGCTAGGATCATTTCCTGCACAGACAATGTAGCTTTTCTTAGGCTTACACTGAATTGCTGCCTAACTGAGTATCTAAGGCTGTGTCTCATCAGCAGGTGAGGGCCGGGCTGAACGCCTGTCTCTCAGGCATAATGGAAGCCCGAGCCTATGAAGTGATGCATGATTAACCATTTGGAAGTGTCCTGCCCAGGCCACAGTGCTAGCAGTACAGCTCTTCCTCCACACGCAATGCAAATGCCATCCAGTTGTCGACACTTAACGTTCAACTATGCTGTGAAGACAGTCATTGGTGCTGAGCTCTGCTTTAAAGTTGATTAAGATTAGTATTAAATGATTAGCTTTATCTTACATAGGAAGATCAAAATAATCTTTTTTTTTTTAACAGGCATATGGGGTTAGATATCTTTAGCTTAAATACTGATGGTTTGACAAATCTTCATGTTATGCTAGCTACAGTGGGGATGGGAGAGAGAAAGGCCCTCTGAGACTTGGTTAAATACATACTGGAGGAAGTCATGCCAAGGGATTCCACCTGTGTGTGGACACTTACGTAGACTGCAGGCCAAAGACTTAAGTCTGACCTGTAGTCAAGTAGCAACGTACAGTGTTGCCCAAGATTTCTAAATAGACGCCATCAGTAGGTCAGGGAACTACACAGGAAAGTGTGAACATTGATGGCAGACGTTGAAGAAGTCAAAACAGTCATCCAGTGGAGAGTGGGCCGATCAGAGGCAGCGAGAGTAACTGCACGTGATGATAAGAGCACATTTTTTTCAGCAGTGAATTTGTGAACTCCAGATGGATGAAGCGGTCCAAACTAGTGACCCCTAAAGCCAGCAAGACCCAGCAATGCCCTCGGAGCTTGGGAGGATTTGCTGAAAACTGAAAACTTTTTTTTTTTTTAATGAAGTTGCTTTTATCACAAAATTCTTAAAAGGGTGTGTGGGGAGAAGTAATTTATTTTAGGAGCATAGAGCCTTTTATCCACAGATAAAAACTTTTGGTTTGTTTCTCTGATAGTGGCCAGGGATTTGTGTTACACGAATAGCATTTCCCTAAAGAAATAACAAACAGCCACTTGAGAGCTCTAAGGTAGAACAGCCAGAACTCAGAACTGTAAGAAAAATAAAATAAAATAAATGCAGCCCTAGTTGAAGAGCACAAAGACCTCCCCAGCCTCACTGGCCGCTGCTTTTCTGCCCAGAAATTTCCTCCTCCTTCAATTAAATTAGGCTTTCCTCTTTTATGCACAAAAATCGCCTATATCTTTAAAACTGGACAAAGTCACCCACCCCTGGCTCAGGAAACAAATGCTTTTTCAGCTACAGAGAAGTTCCCTCCTCTCCCATACCCTTAAGAAGGCAGAAGGGATTATTAAAACTCCAATACTTTCGAACTCCTCTTTGCACAAAGATTTAGCCTGAGTCTGGACATCTTCTGAGTCAGTGCGTGGTCGGTGATGATGCTCTGATGTCAGGGAGGACACAAGTGCAGGAGGCATAGCAATCCACAGGTGAGAAACCTCTGAATGAGGCCTTGTGTCAGAGTAAGTTCTTGTATACATCATTATAATATACCTTAGCCTTCATTACTACCAGCCACTCTCTCTTCCTGGGGTGATTTCCTCAAGTGTAACCACACCTCCACAACCACCACCAGTGGGGTCCCATGCCAGCCTCATGCTGGAACAAAAGCTCTATAAAATTTTTTTAATTCAACAACTACAAAAAACTGCATCAGGAAAGTTTTCAGTAAGTTCCACCAGGTGTCCAAGAGATTACTTAAAAAGGTTCCCTTTTGCAGTGGATAAAGCGTTGACCTGGAATGCTGAAGTCACCGGTTCAAAACCCTGGGCTTGCCTGGTCAAGGCATATATGGGAGTTGATGCTTCCTGCTCCTCCCCCCCCTTTCTCTCTCTCTCTCTCTCTCTCTCACTCTAACTCTCTCTCCTTTCTAAAATGAATGAATGAATGAATGAATAAATAAATAAATAAATAAATAAATAAATAAATAAATAACACTAACCTTTCGGCCCTGGCCGGTTGGCTCAGTGATAGAGCGTCGGCCTGGCGTGCGGAAGTCCCGGGTTCGATTGCTGTCCAGGGCACACAGGAGAGGCGCCCATCTGCTTCTCCACCCCTCCCCCTCTCTTTCCTCTCTGTCTCTCTCTTCCCCTCCCACAGTGAGGCTCCATTGGAGCAAAGATGGCCTGGGTGCTGGGGATGGCTCCTTGGCCTCTGCCCCAGGCGCTAGAGTGGCTCTGGTCGCGACAGAGCGATGCCCCAGAGGGGCAGAGCATCGCCCCCTGGTGGGCGTGCTGGGTGGATCCCGGTCGGGCGCATGCGGGAGTCTGTCTGACTGTCTCTCCCCGTTTCCAGCTTCAGAAAAATACAAAAAAAAAAAAAAAAGTTCCCTTTTTTAGATTCTAAACCCAAGACAGAACCAGGTATCCTCTTCAGTAATTCCTCATAGGTCTCTTAACTATTAAGGGTAGTTCCTGTGCATCGACTAAATTTCCAGGTTGATTTTCCAGGTTCATGTCCTTAAGAGCTCAGTAGTAAATACACTCTTTGTTTTGTTTTATTTGAGGGAATACTATATATTTTTCTTATATATTTTTTAATTTGAAATTATATAAAATTTATGGAGAAATGCAAAAATAAATCTAGACACCTTTACCCTGAAACAGAATCACCAACATTTTGCTATATTTGCTTTATAATTCTCTCAACATACACACACAATTTTTTTCTGAACCACTTAACATAAGCAGCAGACATCATGCATCTGTACCTCTAAATACTCCAGGGTGTATTTCCTGAGGACTGGGGCATGCTCTAACACAACCACAGTACAGTGTGTCCGTAAAGTCATGGTGCACTTTTGACCGGTCACAGGAAAGCAACAAAAGACAATAGAAATGTAAAATCTGCACCAAATAAAAGGAAAACTCTCCCAGTTTCATACCTATTCAGTGCAGTTCAATGTGGGCTCACGCACAGATTTTTTAGGGCTCCTTAGGTAGCTATCCCGTATAGCCTCTACAGACTTGTCACTGACTGACGGCCTACCAGAACGGGGTTTCTCCACCAAACTGCCGGTTTCCTTCAACTGCTTATCCTACCAAGTAATGTTATTCCTATGTGGTGGCGCTTATTATAAATGCACCGATATTCACGTTGCACTTTGGTCACAGATTCTAATTTAGCGAGCCACAGAACACACTGAACTTTCCTCTGTACCGTCCACATCTGGACTGGCATGGCCATGGGCTGCTCCGCTGTATCCACAGTGTTATGTCATCATCTGCACATGCGCACATGCTGCCACATCATCCTACAGAAACTGGGAGGGTTTTCCTTTTATTTGGTGCAAATTTCACATTTCTATCATCTTTTGTTGCTTTCCTGTAACCGGTCAAAAGTGCACCATGACTTTACAGACACACTGTATAACTGTCTACATCAGGAGGTATAACATTGACATACCAGCATCAAATCCACAATCCATATTCAAATTTCATCAACTAACCCAATAATGTGCTTTGTAGCAATCTCCTCCTCACCCCCATACAGACTCTAGTCCAGAATCAACCATGGCCATCAGTGTTTATGTCATTTTAGTATCTTGTAAGAGATTAAAGAGGAAGAGTTCCTCAGTCTTTCTTTGCCTACGTGATATTAACATTTTGGATGCAAATAGGATTATCATTTTATAGTTTGTTTCTTATTTTATAGTTTGAATTGACCTGTTTCCTTGGATGAGGTCAGTTTATGAAAATTTGGCAAGAATACTACACAAATGATATGTTCTTATCATTAGATTCCATCAAGACATAGCTGGTGTGTTAGTCTGTTCCAGTGCGTGTGATGTTGGCTTTAACCATTTAGCTACCAAGTTTGTCCACTGATAAGTAACTATGTTTTCTATTGTAATTAATATGTAGAAATCTAGGGAGAGAATTTAAGTCTATATAAATGTCCACTTTCTCGTCTAAGTCACCTTTATTTTTAAGCATCCATTGATGAGCCTTACAGAATTGTGATGGTCAAATTCCTTCATTCTGAAGACAGAAAAACTCTTCCTTACACTAGAATGCCAACTAGCAAATTCACTTTCAAATGTTAGGGTTGGCAACCAAGCTGGCATCTGCTTTAGTAGCTAACCTGTTGGACCAGGATTTTCTGGCTGGCCTCTGTTATTTTTCTAGAATCATAATTAGACCTTTTGTTGAGGATTCCCCAGGGTATAGCAGATTGCTTTTGTATAGCAGTGTTGAGCTCCAGTGGAAATACCAATATATTTATCTGTCTACTTCTTTGTTAATTTAACAACACTTAAACAGCATATACTATGCCAGGTTTTTAATTACTTTATAACTATTAACTATTTAATACATTATTGTAACCCAATAAAGTAAGTACTATGATTATTCTCATTTTACAGATAAGGAAATGGAGGCAGTAGACTTGAGTAATATGTTCAGGTTCAAGCAACCAGGATGAATGTATTGGCCCAATGCAGTCTGACTTCAGACTCTTAGACTATTATAAAATGCTACCTCAGCATGGATGCACAAATTTTTTCTTCTCCAAATCTAAGATGCTTTAACTACATTCTCCCCTCTGCCTTTCTCCAAACAACATAACAGCTATTACAACCAAATCAGACAGGGTGCATTCACTCAGGGCAAGTGGTTTAACATGCTGCAGGTCCCAGGCTGCTGAAGTGTGCTCTGTGGTCTTGTTAGGCACTGTGATTTTGGAAGCTTCAGAGAGCTAAGAACTATTCCGATTTCAACCACTCCAGCTCAACTTCTAATTGCTTTATACTCTGGGCTTTTCTGGCGACTTTTATTTGAAAAAAACGGGGTGGAGTGAGATTTTAACCAAATACTGTTAAGCAACTGTAGTATCTACCTTAGTACCACTTTAATACAAAGTAAAGCACAAAGCACACAGAAGAATTTGAGAACATTCTCTGTTCTAGTTATTAGTAGCCTCTGCCAAGGTGAAAGATGACAGATAAGTGGGAAATTCCCCCTGGGCTCCCACCATACACATTCAACTCTCCAAGTTGTAACTGGTGTGGTAGCTACAGAAATGTTCACCACCCCACATGTGCCGCGATGTTCTCCACCCCCCTGACAGTTGAGAAGAGCCATGTGACTAGGTTGCATCATGGTCTGTGGATGCAAGAGTTATACCACTTCTGGGCAAAAGTGTGTAAGAGCTGGTGTGAGTTCTCTGTGTTTTCATAATACGTATGTCTCCATAATCATGGAGGTCTGGTGTTGTGATGGTAGAACCCTAACGGAAGCTGCTTGGGCAATCATGAGGACACATGTAGTGTCGTCAATCACTACATGGAGGACAGCTGCCTTGGAACAAGGAATAAATTTGTTCCATTAAGCCACTGACACGTGGAGTTTCTTGCTACAATCCCAATATCCTGTCTTGACTAATACAACTGAAAAACACATAGATTTAGGCCAGAGAGAAATGTTCCATTCAAATGACCATTTACATGGTCATTGCATGGTTCCCAACCTAAAGCAATGGTTCCCAAAGAGGGGGTATATCTGGTTCCCTCACCCCCACCCCTCAAAAGACATTTGGCAATGTCTGTAGACGTTTTTACATTTTTAGTTATCACAACTAAGGGTAAGGGAACTGGTCTACTTGTGTTTAGTGGGCAGAGGTCAGGAATACTGCCAAATAGCTTACAATGTGCAGGTCAGCATTCACAACAAATTATCTGTCCCAAAATGTCAGTGATGCCAAGGTTGAGAAATCCCAGTTAAAGAATAAGGCTATCATTTTCAGTTTATGCAAGAAATTATGTACTTGCTATACAAACATACACACACATGCACAAAAAGACCAAAATCTATACACTTACAACTATTATGTTTTAAAGGCTAAACAAAAATTAAATTTAATAGATTTTTAAAATTATCCCAATTGAGCAAGTTTTTATTTTAAAAACTCTCTACACTGCCCTTTTTCTCCATTTTTATAAAGCAATGAAACATAAAACTGCTATTAAAATGGATCTCTATTGTATACTCAGCATGTCTTCACTTCTTTCTTTATATATAGATTCAATGGTTTCTGTTCAAGAGAGATTTCTTAATCCAATCCCGATGCAGTTTAGAAAAATAAACTATTGCCTTGTATCTATACCAGAGCTAGAAACAGTTCTCATCTCACTCTGCTTTCACTACATCACATTGTTCTTCTTCATTTAAAAAAAAAAAATAGGTAAAGATCTGAGGAGAGTAAACAGAGGCTCAAGCCATAGGCAGGTTGGAAGGTGGTGGAGCGTCCCGTTTGAGAACCACGCATAGTTTCCAGGTGAGTGTTTGGTTTCGGCAGGAAGGGCAGAATGGGAGATGGAGAAAGAAAGCCTCCACAGTGAGCTCACCAACACAGCATGTCCCCGTTCAACCACTACTCCACGGACCCAACTGACCACGTCTGTCTGTAGCATCTTGTTTCCCAGGTAAGCCTACAGGTGTGCAAGGTAGTACTGAACAGCTTGGCAAGAGCTGTGAGAAATTTTAAAGTAATGGAAAGAAAGCTGGATTCAGAATTGGGATATCTCATGCCAGATATGCCTCTATGTGGCCTTGGTTAAGCCACCTTAAGCCTAAATTTCCTCACCTTGAAATGAGGAGCTTGAATTGAATAACAATTTCATTATTAATAATAAAACAACAGTTATGATTGTTGCATGCTTTCTATAAGTCAGAAACTGTGCCAAATGCATTTCATTACATTCACAAGATCAGCTTGGGTATTATTACAGATAAAGAAATTGGGACTCAAAAAAGTTGAACAATGTGATACACATGATTAATAACTAGGGTTTGAACCACTGTCTACTTGAAAGCCGACATTGTCAATGACTAGACTGGCTTGTCCCGCCCCCAGTTCTTCATCCTCTCATCTTTAGAACCCCTCCCTGAACGCTTGAAGTCTCTTTGAGTGATCTGTAGGATATCAACCAACTGAAAGGAGAAGCCAGAGTCCTTTGGCTGAGATTAACAGCTCAGATATTTTTTATTACTTATCCATACACTCCAAGGATGAGACAGGTTGTTCATAAACCTCAATGGATTTGGTTGTACCAAGATGGGCTGGAAATATAGATAAACTACATTACCCAAAATACCATATTTCCCCATATATAAGATGCACCTCTATCCAAAAAATTGGGGGTCTAAAAACTAGGTGTGTTTTATACAGTGGTTGTAGATTCTTTACTTACATTTCCCACTTTTTTGTGCTTGTCTTTGCGCTTATTGTGGAAGACATTGATTCATCATCAGACACAGATGAAGACATGCTAATGGATGGGAGTTTTGACAGTGATGAGGAGTTGTATGAATTTTATGATGAATAAAACTTGAGTTCAAAAATTTTATTTAATATATTTTTTTTCAAATTTCAGCCCCCAAAATTAATGTGCGTCTTATACATGGGAGCATCTTACACATGGGGAAATACGGTAGTTTATGAGATGGTCCTTATGCAAGCATAGCCTATAGCAGGGGTCCCCAAACTACGGGCCCGCGGGCCGCATGCGGCCCCCTGAGGCCATTTATCTGGCCCGCCGCACTTCTGGAAGGGGCACCTCTTTCACTGGTGGTCAGTGAGAGGAGCACATTGACCATCTCATTAGCCAGAAGCAGGCCTCTAGTTCCCATTGAAATACTGGTCAGTTTGTTGATTTAAATTTACTTGTTCTTTATTTTAAATATTGTATTTGTTCCCATTTTGCTTTTTTTACTTTAAAATAAGATATGTGCAGTGTGCATAGGGATTTGTTCATAGTTTTTTTTATAGTCCGGCCCTCCAATGGTCTGAGGGACAGTGAACTGACCCCCTGTGTAAAAAGTTTGGGGACCCCTAACCTATAGGGCTTATTTCCTATGGTGCTATAAGGAAGCATTCTGTGTCTTTAAAAATAAAGAGAACAATAGCTTGGCACAAAAATAAAACAAATGTAACCTCTTGAATATACCCTCTTTGCCAGACAGTGGGAGTCACCCTGTATCACAGCATTTAAGAAGGATATCTAAACCTACAACATTTAAAAAGACGTCCCAAATTCAATTTCCTTTACCTTCACCTTTTTATATATTTGGGGATTCCTCCATGGAGATAGGGGGCGGGGAGGAGGTGATATGGGTTTTTCCCTAATCACCACGTCCCAATGTCCTTCTTTTGAAGTGTTCTCAAACTTTCTCATCTCATAGCCCCTGGTTGTCATTCACTTCTCTCCATTTTGTGTTAACCAAAACATTAATCTACTTAATCATTTTCCTTAATATGTCACTCATATAAGGCAGGATTTATCCAGCAGAATTGTGTTAGAGCGATGATGATAGTAGGAGAGGGGGGAAACAGAACAGAAAACATCTTAATATCAGTATAAACCAGCAGTGTTTTTAAAAATATATAAGCCATAATCACATCTTATAATTAGATATCGTTTGTCCTTGGCACCTCAGTCCCCTCTAACTAGCCTACCTTTCCCTCACTTTCATGAACCTGGCTCTTCTTCCCTCTTGGCCCACCTGTAAAAAAAAAAAAAAGATAAAAATTCACTTTATTATATAGTGCAGTTCTGTTCTTTCAGCCTCAATCTAATCTATCTTGAGCAAGCCTGAGGTTGTGAACTTTGTTTGAAAGGTTGACGGTTATAAAATAGGTCACGAATCAGGCTGGCAGATCCCAGCAAATCACCTTCCTTGGGAAAAGTTGGGCTCCTTGACTCAAGGATGTTTGTGGTGAAAGTGACAGATGTTATTACAAAGCCTTCCAGAGATAAGTGTGACAGAGGGGCCCTGTGAGAAACCAGGCAGGCTCCCACTGCTTGGGAAGTTCCCTGTTTCCATCTGATGCTTTCAGCACTTCCCTGGTGTTCCAATGCCAGAGAGCATCTCCCAGCATCAGAACCCCTCCCTGAACGCAGACTCTTATGGGAAGGATTTGAGTTCAACAAGCACAAGCCATCCAATAACAGGAACACACAAGGTTTATACCAAACATGAACTGGGTCCACTGTTGTCATTTAGCAGAGGGTGTTCTTTCTGGGTTTTACTTACTGAACCATAAATATAACTGGAGTCATATGAGATACAAAGTAACACAAATAATTAAATAAAACAAAACTATCGCTGGAATTATTTCAGTCTGAAACTAAGGTGAATTACAAAGTAGGTACCCACACACCATATACATGCGCGTATACACAAATGTAATCTGTGTGTGAGTTAGGGACTACTATGTTGCAGGCAAGAACTGTTTGGTTGGGATATATGATCACGTGTACCATATACCCTGTCATCCATCCTGCTTTTCATGACTTACTTTGTCATCTTTCTTTGGTTCTCTTACTCTCTGAGCAAAAATAGGGGGAACAAGAAATCAGATGACTGGTGGGCGGCCACACCTTTTAGAGGGGTGGAAAAGAAGAGCCCCTGAGAGGCACTGGATTACCTGGAGCATCCCCTCAGAGGTGCTCTGTAACTCTACTTTTAGCCAGTTTCTGACACACACACACTCACTGATAAGAAGAGGGGAAGCCAGCCAATTTTCTTTTTATCCAAGTTAGTGGCTGTGAGCCACTCATTATTTACAGCAGTTCTCTTGAGACCTGAGAGCTGACCTCATGCTTGTAATCTGTTGGGAGAGTCCCGACCTCGTCTTGGTCTCCACCCCAGCATGGCTTCCCAGGGATAACCAGCAGTAACTGAGATAACTCCTTTATGCTATAGCTGGTCAGGCCTCAGTTGTCAAGTCATTTGTTTTTCCTTCTCTAATCTACCTTCTCTCCCTAGTCCCCAACCTATCTAGCTTTTGTGAGTTAGAGGTCCCAACCAGGCACTAGTGTAAATGGCCCTCATGACTCATTCACTAGATGTTTTGAGAACCAAAAGCAAGAATCCACCCTCTCTTTCTGTTCTTGCTTCAAGCGGACGCAAACTAAGGTGTGTAGAGCCTTCTAATGGTGACGGGACTTGGATCTCAGGCCAAAGTCTGCCACTCATTTGCCATGCAGCTAATACCTGGCCACTTAACTTGTCTAGATATTAGATTCTTAATCTTAAAAATAACAGAGGAGAGTAGGAAGACCTAGAAACAACTAGCCAGGGCCACAGTACATACAACAGGAGCATCTACATCTCTCACTAAAACAACTACCTTCCCAGCACATTCTATTCTTCATCATGGGCAGTGGGAAGCACCTAGATTATTTTAAGACTAAATTAGTATAAACCACTATGATTTACCAGAAAACTCCACCAAACTTTCAAAACTGGGAAGACTGTTGGACTGCTAATATGAAGTGTAATTGTTTATTGATTTCACTGTGATCTTACACCTGTGAATCAATGATCCATGCTTCAGTGGGCTTGGAAGTTTGGCAGAGAACAGCAGCACAAGGAAGGATGCTCTTCCCTCTGGGCCCCAGGACTCTGAGTCATCAGGTGTCTTTGCAGGCCCGTTTGCCTCCTTAAAATGACAGTGCTCTCTGGTGGATGAAGCCCTGTTGTTTGGAGCAGGCTAAAAAAATTGGTCCAATTATTGAATTCATCTGAAAAGTTCAGGATAAACTAGGTTATGCTGCAGTAACAAAAACAAAGAAAACTCTGTAACCTAAAACATCAAAGGTTTAATTTATTGTTCATGCTACTTGGCCATCACGGGTCAGCTGGGGGCTATGTTCAGCACTGTCTGCATGCTGGGAACCAGGGCTGACAAAAAATAACCTCTTTTTGAAATATTACTTGTCACTATGGAAATAAAAGAGAGAATATAATGAATTATGCACTGACTCTTAGAGCTTTCCCTGAGACGTAATGTGCAATTATTTCTGTTCACATTATTAGCTGAAACAAATCATATGACTATACCTGAAACCAAGATCTGGAAGGAAAGTGAGAAAAATTTACAAATAGCACTAATGATGGCTTCAGAAATCTTTTTTTCTGTTTCATCACACTCAGAATCCCTGGTCTAGGGTGACACATCTGTGTATACAATGCCCATATGTGTCCACGTTCCTCAGCTGAAAAAAACCTAACAGACATCCTATATTCTTGTATAATGTATTTCTCCATAGTCTTTATTAGACTTATAGATCATGTCTCTTGACAAATGAGGAGAAAAGAAGCTAAAGGCTCACTCTTGTGTTCTTAAAAAGGTACATCAGGAAACAGCTTAAAGGCAATGAAGCTGATGACGCTGCTTTTAAAAAGAGGGTCAATTACAAATCCCAAACAAAACTTTATACTGCTGCGGAAAATCAAGCTCCTAGCAGCCTGCATTCAGAGAGTAAGGCTTTCACTTATTAAAAGACAGTAACTGGTTCTGCTTTTATTACTTAGAAGTATGTACATTTGGCTTTTATTTAGTATACTATAAATATAATTGGGAGCAGGTAGGCAGGGATGGAACATAAATAAGTAAGACAGAAGATTGGAATTATTTTATTCTGAATCAAGGTGAATTAAGAAATACATAAAGAAATCAAATGCAACTAACAAAATAAGGTGTGAGTAGCAGGACTGTATGAGAGAGTTCCGGTTGCTTCCCATCACGGGCACCACTTGCTGTTGTCATTGTTTTACATTTTGGTCATTTCATCTTTATTTGCATTTCCCTGGCTAAAAAAAATGTTCAGTAATCTTTTGTTGAACGAACCAAACAAGAACGGAGCAGAATAATACTGAAGGATGAAAGGGCCAGCAAAGTCTTCTCAAAAGTAGGAGATGACACGTCCAATTTGAGACGGACTTATCTTCAGATTGCACTTAGAGTAGCGTAGTTCTGCTATTTGTTCTGAAACTTTCCCTAATCCAGACAGAGGGGGAGAGCGCAGGGGGATGTGTAATTGTCCCAAGTCCCGTGTATATACTCCTAGGAATGGCCTGATTCCTGCCACCATCACGACAACATAGAAAGCTTGGCAAGAAGTGAAGGCAATGTCTGCAGCCAAAACAAGAACTAACGGTACCAACATCTTCCTTTTTGCCTCTCTTGCCCTTGCTCTGCCTTTCTACCAAGACACAAATGAAGCAGGACAGGCTGGTCCAACTGAGGACCAGAACTTATTCAAGAAACTTAGCTGTAAGAAGAGCATAATATGCAAATATAAACTGAATTTTGAACTCAAAAGAACTTTCATAAAACCATAGCCCAGAATCTTCTCTTTTCAGAGTAGTGATTTCTCCTGAAAAGAACAGAGCTGGGGAAAGTACACTAACAAAATTGATACTCGATTTTTCTATGACTAAAATGTATGTGGATGTTTTATTATCATGTATATTTGGGACACAGCATATTAAAAGTGGATATCATTTTTTTCTCTTATAAATTGTATTGAGATATAATTGACAGATAGCATTATATTAATTTCAGATGTAAAATATGATGATTCAATATATGTATGTATTATAAAATGTGGTTATTATTTTATGAGTATTCTTTTTTTAAAAATTAATTTTAATGGGGTGACATTGATAAATCAGGGTACATATGTTCAGAGAAAACCTCTCCAGATTATTTTGACATTTGATTATGTTGTATACCCCTCACCCAAAGTCCAATTGTCTTCCTATTTACTTCAATTCTGAGTGGTTCTCAAAATTTGTAGAATTTAGGTACCTTGAAGAAAAAAATTCCTTGTTATGCAAATTTCAAGGATTCCCAAAGAAATTCTTCTGTAATTTTGAGTGACAGGGTTAACATAAAAATGAAGCCACATCTCTGTAAGATTCATATAGGGAAAAGTTACTGCTTCTCATTTTGAAACAAATAAAAAGTCTTTCCTATGAGTTCAGGCTTTGGGGGAAATTTTTTGAGTGTTCTTGCTGTCTACAATGAAGTTGGAATGACACATAAGCATTCCCAAAAGCCAAGGCTAGTTCATCCTGCAGTTGACTAATAAAGAATACTCCAAGGTAGATCTAACCAACTCATCTAAAATATTAATTACTCAAGGAAAATTAGTTTGTATTATAGAGCCGATAAGTGAGCAAGTATTTTTCATTTTCTAAAGTAATCTATTGCAAATATAGGCACAGGCATAACTATGACTACAATTACAGATATATTGCTTTGTCATTAAAACAAAAAAGAAACATCAACTGAGAAATTTGTGTACTGAATAAAAAGGCATTACATTTATAAAATTAGAAGTGTCTAATAATATACAATTAATGTAAAAGAGCCACTAAATGGGAGTTAGTATTAGTTAAAAAGCCTTTAAAATCAACAAGTAAAAATTTGAATGTTATAAAAATTAATTTATTAACAAAAACTAGAATTTAGTTTTTATGTCTTCCATCTTTGTTTCCTCCCATTAACTTCTAAAATATTTTATTGCTTTCACATTTTCCAATGTTGCTTACTATACTAATAATGTTTGGTGGGTCAGATGTCCCATTAGCTCATGATTCACAAACGTCAGGTAACAGATAAATATTAAGGTCAACCAAAACTGAAATAGGTAATGATGGTGAGAGAGGAAGCAAAGGGTAGAGGGGGGAAATGGGCCCTTGAGAAGGTTGGGTGTCTCTGCCCAGATCCAGGATTACCTCCCAGAGGGCAGAGAAAAGCCAAGTGATCCTTTAAACACTCTTTAAAGTGCCACTTTCTAGGTTGACCCACCCATCCAAAGGGCAAGGCACTGCTAAGCATTATCTGCTGAGATGCCCTCTTCAATGAGCTGTGTGTCAGGAAACATCATCAGGCAGTTTCTAAACTAGTCCTTAATCACCATTCCCTTGAACTCTGAGACCCAAGCAATCTACATCATTGAACAATGTTAAGCATTACCATAAGATACTGAACAAACAAAACAATGTCTTTTGAGACATCCCAACTCATTTTAGACCAGTGGCTTAGTGGCTGCTGGAATTGGGGAAGTATAGGTGAGGTATGCTGGTGAATTATCTTTGTTTTAACCCTGATAGCTGCCTAAAAGATGTTTTAATATTTGTGGAAATCCAAGATCCAGACATTCAGGTGGTAGAGTTGATTATCACTAGAAGTAAAAGTGAGGGATAGAATAGGCAAAAGGAGAGAAGAAAAGAACAGAATGAAATGCACAAGGCAAGAGTCAAGCTATTAGCACTTAGAAAAGTAAGTGAGTCAAACTTTTCTTCACTATCCTGTAGGGCAGTGGTCCCCAACCTTTTTTGGGCCATGGGTCGGTTTAATGTCAGAAAATATTTTCATGGATCGGCCTTTAGGGTGAGACGGATAAATGTATCACGTGACCAAGACAAGCGTCAAGAGTGAGTCTTAGATGGATGTAACAGAGGGAATCTGGTCATTTTTAAAAAATAAAACATCGTTCAGACTTAAATATAAATAAAATGGAAATAATGTAAGTTACTTATTCTTTCTCTGCAGACAGGTACCAAATGGCCCATGGACCGGTGCCGGTCCATGGCCTGGGGGTTGCGGACCACTGCTGTAGGGTATGGAAAAATAAAGAGCAGTTGTTCATGGTAAGAGGAAGAGGTTGCAGGAACAATGAAACAAATACCTTCTTAGTGATTGCCTTAGCACCTCATAATAAGGCAGTGATTGATTGCACTTAAGCTATTTTCAATCATTTTAAATGCGCTAAAATACAAGTGAATTTCTGGGACTAACCTATATGCATAATAAAGAAGAAAACGGGTAGAAGAGAATAGAAAGCCAGGTCTGGCCAATGTTTTTTCTGAGATGGAAAAGCAGGTGCTGGAGGGGTTTTGTTTTGTGTGTAGACATGGGAATCCAGACAAAAGGTTGGGAACAGCCAGGAACAGAGGTTTCAGGTTCAAGTGAATGAAGGGGGTCTGGAGAACACAGCTTGGGTGACATCTGTTGTAATACTATTCATAACCTCTTCTAGGGACTCAAGTAAATATTTTGTTATTGGGTTGTGTTAAGCTTTATACACATCTAGAAATCTATCTTGATCACTTACTACAAGATCACAAGACTATCTTGGGGAAGTCACCTAGCTTTTCTAAGCCTCTATTTCATTACCTGTCTGTTGAAGTATATATTAATAGGGTCAACCCCAGGGGACTTTTCTGAGGATATGTGTAATAATACGTTTGAAATTTAGCATACATGATTCTTTGAATTATTCCTAATTTTTCACACTTTTCTGTACCCAAATCTTTTCCCGTGTGACTTGGCAATTCCTCCCACCAAAGGCAGAGTTTATCTCCCTTTACTACTAATGTTGGCTTGGTCATGTGATTTATTTGACCAGTAGAATGTGGGTAGAAGTCTCCAGCATATGCCTTGAAAGGAATCCCCTATGGGAGCTTCCAACCTCTGAAATGAGAAGAATATGCCCCCAGCAACTGCTGCCTCTTTGGTCTGATCTCAGAACGAACATACCTGAGTCAAACCTGCATAAGTTTGAGTGTTGTGAATAAATGCTTATTGTATGCCGCTGAGTTTGGGCTTGTTTGTCGAATGGCAATAGGTGACTGATAAAACACAGTCCAGGCATATGGCATGGGAATCTGAATCCTTGGGTTATACACAATAATAGAATTAGTGAGCCACTGCAATGGCTTACTATTCTAAGGTAAGGACATTGCAGTGTCCTACTTTAAAAGTATCACCTGAAATTTAACTCTGAAAGATGCCCATCTCTGCTAGCTGACTTTGTGGGAAAATTATCTTTTCTTTGAAAGAGTGTTCAAATTTCCTTTTACTCAAAGATTATATTCCCCCCCTCTTTCTTCTCAGGCCTCTTCTAAATAGATTTCACTTCTTTCTGCTCACCTAGTTTCCCCTGTATCCTGCCGCACTTGCCTTCCATGTGACTGCATCACAAGCCTGACTTGACTACTCCAGCCTCCACTGACCACCCTTTTCTCTGCACACCTGCCGCTGTTGTCATCAACACTGTACAGTTTAGACTAAACTCCATAATGATTTACTGAGTTTCTTTCCTCCTCCAGGCTAACCTGACAACTCCCCCACGTAAGTGCTGTCTTTACTCATTCTGCATCTCCCAGGATTTCCAACATAAAGATAATATAGTCAAGGCTTTCACAACAAGTCAATAGATATTACTCTATCTATGGACTGCATGGATTTTTAGAAGCTAGCTCTAATGAAACTGAATGTTTCATTTACAAGAGAAGTTAAGATTTACTCCTTAGGACCACAACATAGACTTGCATCTCCACACACCAGAACAACACCTTCCCTCTTCTTCTCTTAAGGTATTCTAACAACCAGTTTTGTGTTCTTATTTGACGGCGAGGTTGGCAAGTTTCACAGAAATATGATAATTGTATCCAACTTGGAAAAAGCTTCTGTTTCAAAAGTCTCACTTATCCTAACTAAATCTGTCCCAACCTCATTTTTTTTTCTCGTTCCTTTGAAAAATGCAGTTGCACAATCCTTAGTATGGTTCCAACCTGCAGTTTTAGGGAATAGTGCTATTTCATAGTCTGGGCCATAACTTAAAATGTATGAACAGATTGATGTTTCTGACACACACACACATACACTTTCTCTCTCTATCTCTCTCTCTCTCTCTTCCTTCTTCTAAAATGAATCAATAAATTTTTTAAATGCATGGAGATAATTTAGCTGAAAGTTGTACAGCTGACTCAGATTCCTAAAAAACTTTGATCTCCCTTATAACTATATTTCTTTGAATCAGATGGACTATGAAAAATAGTATTCAGTCATTATCTTATTTACTAACCATGATTTTTGAGATTGCTTGAAAAAATATTGACCCAGAGTGGAATTTTCCTCCTGTCTAATATTGTGACTAATCAAATGTTTTAAATCTATCATTTATATCTAGATTGAATTTACATCAATAACTTCTTAAAAGAATACTAAACTATTAGGCAGAAGCTCCTAAAACTAAATATTTATATATACACACCCTACAACTCAGCACTTCTAAAACTCCTGGATATATCCAACAGAAATGATTGTATATATCCACCAAAAGACTTATATAAGCCTGAGCAGGCAGTGGTGCAGTGAATAAAGCTTCAGCCTGGGACACAGAGGACCCAGGTTCAAAACCCCGAGGTTGCTGGCTTGAGCATGGGTTCATCTGGCTGAATGCAGGCTCATCAGCTTGAGCACAGAGTCACTGACTTGAGCGTGGAATCATAGACATGACCCCGTGATCTGTGGCTTGAGCCCAAGGTCGCTGGCTTGAGCAAGGGATCACTGGCTTGGCTGTAGTCCCCCAGTCAAGGCACATATGAGAAAGCAGTCAATGAACAACTAAGGTGCCGTGACAAAGAATTGATGCTTCTCATCTCTCTCCTTTCCTATCTGTCTGTCCCTCTCTTTGTCTCTCTCTTTTTTCTGTCTCTCTAGCTAAAAAATAAATAAAAATTAAAAAAAGACTTCTATAAGAATTCTTACTGAAACTCCAAGCTGTAAACAATCCAATGTCTAAGAGATAAATAAATTTTAGTATAGTTAAAAATATTACACAACTGTGGAAAAGAATGCAACAGCAAGAATGAATCTCATGGACATAATTGTGATTTTAAATAAAAAAAAGACCCAAAGGAATAAATTCTGTAGTATTCCATTTATGTGAAGTTCAAGAACAGGTAAAATTTACCTATGAGAGTAGAAGTTAGAATTATGTTTCTTCAGGATAAATATTGACTGGGCATTGGTAGAAGGAAGCCTTTTGGACTGCTAGCAACTTCTGTATCTTAATTTGGATGAGGGTTACATGGCCCTATATACTATAAAGATTCAAGCTATAGGCTATAAATAGATGCAGTATGTCTATTATATCTCCATTTTTATAACTGAAAAATAAAATCTCACTTGGAATTAGGAAAAAAAAAATATTTTAAGTGTTCACAATTTACCAAGCTTAGTTTGTCAAACCTTTAGGTTTCAGAATAGCGTGATACTAAGACAGATAGAACGATCTATCTTACCTTATCTCATCAGTGAGGGGTTAACTGAACTTTGTTAACTGAACATTCACCATGGTGTCTAGTAAATGTTTCTGTTCCTTACAGACCTACTCCAGGAGTGCACAAAGGTACACATCAACAAGGACAAGCCGTTTGGTACACTGGCTGGCTAACTATCCATCGGTGATGACGTCCTATGCCAGCCTGTCTCCAGATTGACAAGATAGTGTTAACGCTGCAGCAAGAGCAGAGACAAAGGCAGGTGCTGATGCTGCCTTAACAATGAGGGCCTCTTTTCTCCCATGCACCTGAGAACACCAGTGAACTTGGTCATTGTTCTGCATCAGAAACCTCGGGGCTTCTCTCATCCTTAGCTCTCTGTCATGTGGCCATATTATTCGCCTTACGAGGTGATTCTGGCCCATGTCTCTTGACAAGAGATTCCTCACAACTCATAAACTGCGTCATCATGATTGACCAACCAGAGGGCATCGTTCCCCACCCCCCACACACACACCTTTTTATCCCAAGCTGTTTGCTCTTATTGTTCACTTAAAAAAAAAAAAAAGAAATGGAAGAGAAGGAAAGACAGCAATCCAAGTCCCGTAACAAGCAGCACAAAAGACTCGTTTGTGAAGGGCAGAGATGAACAGGACGAATAGCTGCAGGGGTTGAGGGAAAGCCTGTCTGATTCGGAGAACCAACTGGGAAAAGTTGAGTGCAGACAAATTGCTTGCTCCAAAGGGAACACGACGTGGGAGGGTATGGAAATAACTGTGTCCTGGGAGCCTGTTTTACTTTCTGTGGTTTTTCGCCAACACGAGATGCAAGTGCAGCCAGAATGACAGAATAATCCACCTAGATAAAACAGCTGCATCCGTTCCTTCAGACGCCGAAAGTTTAGCTTTTGGTTCAGAACATACAGTGAAGACTCAAGTTACCAGACTTAATCATGGTCTTTTTCAAATTTTTTTCATGTCATATTTTTCATTTAGATGAGAAAAACAAACAAACAAACAAACAAAAAAAAACATTTTGAGAGGTTCAACAGTTACACAGACATTTTCTGCAACTATAACTTGAGCCCTGGCATTTTATAAGAACTTGTTCGCCAAAAATAGCCTAGAGGCACCGTAAGATTCTCACTAAGTTTTTCTAGATTAATGCTTTGGTGAAATGCTTAATATTTAGGGTTAAAATAAGAAGAGTTTGCTGATTAATGTCTAGTTAATTTGAACATCTTCACTGATACAGCCTTCTGGATATTGAAGAGGAGATGATTTTTTACTCTTTTGTTGGTTCTAAAATAACTAACTGAGCAAAATTGTCAGGAAACAAAAGTAAACAACACACAAAAAGAGAATATGGTCAAGTGGTCTTTACAAACTACGTAGTTTAGGGGAGAAAAACCTCCCAAAGCTAAATCTTTTCATAATCCATCCTCCATATAAACTATTTTTATAGATCAGCATGGATATCCTTCCTCGCACAGTTAAAACAATATATTCCTCTCATCAAGGCAAAGGCACATGGTTTATCTTTGCTGATATCACACAGTATTACCATTTGGCCCTCTAGGAAAAATGATTTTAAAACTTTGGTAGAAGTCAGAGGAACTGAAAGTGCCCTATTAAACATATAGACTCCAATGTTCTCATTCCTATATTTTGAATAAGCAGATCTGGGGTGGGCTTGGAAATTGCATTCCTGTAAAATATTCCAGGTTATTCTGAGGCAGGAAGCTCACCAACTGTACTCTGAGACTCCAGAACTCGATCCCACATTCCACGGGTGCTGAACTGCAAAGCCTCAGCCCCAATGTCATTGATTTGAACAATTCCAAAGTTAAGATGGAAGCTTGACAACTGCAAGACCCATAAACCTTGTTCCACTGTTTCTGACACTAAGCTAAGGAATGTTCCAGAGCACACCTAGGGACATGCTCATCTTGTCATGAGAAGGCCACTCACACAAATCCCCTACCATCCTACCTTCTGACTGGAGTCAATGCCAACATTACCTCAGCTCTCCTTTAGTAACTGTGTGATTGAGAACATGCAAGTAGTTTAACTGCACGGGAATAGTGAAAGGCTTTGACAATTATCCCCCCTGAAGCTAGGAACCTATTATCTGCAGCACACTTTGCCTCCGGGTTAGAAACATCCCACAGTACCCACATGTTTAACAGAAGAAGCAGATGTGAGTTGACACCATTACTTTACTCAGAGCATTCCATCTTCCCAGCAAAAATGGGTTTCCACGATTCACCTTAGCTTTGGACCAGAGAAAGTCCAACTCCACAGCAAATGCTCTTGAGACAGGAACATGAAACTCCGGTCCAGGGAAGACCCCCGTTTCAGCAGAGGCCTTACCGGGGTGTCAAACTGAATGCAACGGTTTGGGGAGGGGGTATTTTTCTCCAGCTCGCCTACTTGTCCTGTGCAAATTGCTCCAACAGCCTTTCCCAGTGAAAGGGCTGCAGAAGCAGGAGCTGTCTTCAGGGGAGGAAGAGTGAAGTGTGGATATGCTGACCCACGGGCACAAAAGCCCACTGACAGATGGGAAGAAGGAAAGGAAAGTGCCGAGAAGATTAGACACCAAAGGATTTTATAAACAGTAAATGAGGAATGAATCCCTCTATAAAGAGGCCACCACGTATTAGCAGGGCACAAACGATGGGAGGGGTAAATAAAATGCCCAGAACACATTTGGGCAAATAGGGGAGAAAATGGCCCTAAGGATGGCCAGGTGCACACAGTGCCAAGCACGCCTGTCGGGCCTCTGGGGGTGGGGTTTGAAAAGCCTAAGACGGTTGTGCCGATTTCAACAGACGCTCTTATCCTGGGGATCTGGAAGGCAATTATAAAGTCATCTTTCATGAGCAGACTGTCCCACAAACATTACTCCGCTGCTATTATGCCTGACAGTTGGGCCAACTTCTGGTTCAAAAATAGCCCGTTTGTCAGTTTCCTCCATTCCCTGCTATTGTGAAAGAGGCAGAATTAGAAGGCATTGCTGGGACGGCAGTTGAATCACTTTGAAATTGTGGCATCGGTTTGTCAGAGAAAAGAGGGGACTTGGGGCCCCCGGGGCCAGGAAAGGATAGTGGGTTGTGCAGAAGGAAATGCCTCCTTTGGGAAAGCTGTCTGCGGAATTCCCTGAAATGAACTGCACGCGGGAGCCACACAAGCACTTCAGAGGCCCTGCAGATTCAGAGCCCCGTGGCCTTGTCTCGTTGGGCCAGGCCTCATTCTCTCTTCCCTTACACTCTGTTTAAATAGAGTGAGGGAAAACAAACAAACAAGCTAGGAATTTACACGGGGGCCCTCAGAAAAAGCACAATAGCCATTGACAAGTCAAGTGCTCCCGGGAGCCTTCACATGGCTGTCATGAGCACACTGTGTCCTGTACTAACGACTTACTCAACAGCCAATGAATCACTCCCCGTAAAGAAAACTCAGACATACCTTTCTCCTTTCAGACTAGGGGAGCCCAGCCCGAAAATGCACAGGTAACCAGACACACAGTTGCCTTTCTAAGAGACAGCAACTCGACACTAACACGACAGCAGCAACTGCAGGGTGCTTTGAATTCTTAAAGGAACTCTTTTTATTTTTATTTTTTTTTATAAATAAATTTTTATTAATGTTAATGGGATGACATCAATAAATCAGGGTACACATATTCAAAGAAAACATGTCCAGGTTATCTTATCATTCAATTATGTTGTATATCCATCACCCAAAATCAGATTGTCCTCCGTCACCCTCTATCTAGTTTTCTTTGTGCCCCCCCTCCCCCTTGCCCTCTCCCTCCTTCCCTCCCACACCCTCTCTTCCCCCTACCCCTGGTAACCACCACACTTTTGTCCATGTCTCTTAGTCTCATTTTTATGTCCCACCAATGTGTGGAATCATGTAGTTCTTGGTTTTTTCTGATTTACTTATTTCACTCCATATAATGTTATCAAGATCCCACTATTTTGTTGTCAATGATCCAATGTCATCATTTCTTATAGCTGAGTAATATTCCAAAGTGTATATGTGCCATATCTTCTTTATCCAGTCTTCTATTGAAGGGCTTTTTGGTTGTTTCCATGTCTTGGCCACTGTGAACAATGCTGCAATGAACATGGGGCTGCATGTGTCTTTACGTATCAATGTTTCTGAGTTTTGGGGGTATATACCCAGTAGAGGGATTGCTGGGTCATAAGATAGTTCTATTTTCAGTTTTTTGAGGAACCACCATACTTTCTTCCATAATGGTTGTACTACTTTACATTCCCACCAATAGTGAATAAGGGTTCTAAAGGAACTCTTCATAATTTTTCCTAATCTAGATATGGAGGAGTCTTTCAAATCAAGATTTTGCATCTGGAACACGCTCACTGTGGGCTCTTGAAGACTTATCAAGTCATGGTCAAGGCAGCCTGATAATGAATCAGTGATGAGTCCATGATGAGAACACGCTGTGGTAAAAGCCAGCATGCAAAATCAGGTCCGTGTAATTATCAGGGGCTCAGGATAAATGCACCTATTGATAGGTTGAAAATTTATCTACAGCTGACCTTTGAACAATGCAGAGTTTGGGGGCGCTGCCCTCTGCACGGTCAAAAATCACTGTGTAACTTTTGACCCCCCAAAAATGTTAACTGTAGTCATACGTTGGTATCTGCAGGGAATTGGTCCCAGGACATTCCACAGACAACAAAGTCCATGAATGCTCAAGTCCTTTATACAAAATGGTATGATGTAAAACACCACGCTTGTTATGAGCGCGGGAACTGACAAGGAAATGGGAAACATCTTGATTAGAAAACTGCTCCTTACCCAATGTCATATGTGTAATATAAAATATATTTTGAAATAGATCTGAGGTCACTAGAGACTGGATGAACTATAAGTATAGATCAATGCATATAGTTGGGCTTCCACATCCATGGATTCCCAACCACGGATTGAAAATACGGTTTTCAATGTTCAGTTAGTTGAATCTGTGTATGCAAAACCTGAGGATATAGATTGAAAAAATTCTGCATATAAGTGGATATGCGCAGTTCAAACCCACGTTGTTCAATGGTCAACCATTATATATTTTATATATATATATATATTTTCTATCTCATTCAGAGAATGGTGCCAATTTCTTTTGATGTAATTAAGTGTAGAAATGAATCCCTCCACCTTAAATATATGTTTTATTATATATGTATGTAGATATTACATTTCTAAGGTGTGAAAGTCTATGAACACATGAAATAATTTTAATTACATGCAATATGATACGTATATGCCTGTATTAGTCTGAACCATCTTAAACTGCTCTCTTTGTAGATTAAACATTTTTTTTGCCTGATCTGTGATGGCACAGTAGCTAAAGCACTGACCTAGAACGCTGAGTTCACTAGTTCAAAACCCCGGGCCTACCCAATCAAGGCACATACGAGAAGCAAATACAGTAACTAAGAAGTAACTGGGAGTTGATGTGTCCCCCCCCACCACCCTTCCTTTCTCCTCTCTCCTCTCTTTAAAATCAAGAAATAAGATGTTTATAAATATATTTTCATTGAACACCTGCCATGTCACATGGTTCGATCCAATACACATGCTTGGTAGTCAATAACCACTGCTGTTCATCACCAAGCCCATCTTTGGAACCCCGATTTGGATGCTGGAGCTGGGACTCTGCAGACCCTATTTCTGTGTTGCTACCTGCTCTCTGCTAGGCTGTGCAGCAAGGACTCTAGAGAAAAACTGGAAGGTGGGATGCGGCCAGAAAGTCCTGACTCTTCTTATCGGTTTGTTGTTCCAACAACCTCACTCCCATTCCCAGCCTTTCTTCTTTATCTGGCACTGGCTTTTGCGTCCTGTCTCCAATCCTGTGGTTTTATATATTTATCTTTGCCCTATACTCCAAGAAATGGTCTCATGGCATCCCCTCAGATCCAGCTATGCCGGGTCCTGCATCCCAGCTTCCGATAACCCCAGCTCATTCTTAGCCCAAGAAGTAGCTGCTTACAACATCTGTTATTTCTTTAGCAAATTTGAGACTTTCAATATCAGTTTAACGAATTCCATATATTAAATTTTCTCTGTTAAAATAACTGTCATGGTTTCTGCTTTCTGACTGGCTCTGGTTGATATAGAATGTACCTGCATTTTAAATGTTTACTTTATGTATATATTCTTATTTTATATAAATGGAGAGAAACATCAGGACATAGAGCAACAGAAAAGCCTAAAATAACAATGATGCCATACACATTTTAATATATTCAGATAACACTGGCTATTGGAATTATGTATTTTTTCAAGACTAACCTCCCTCCAAGCCCACAGAAAATACATCCAAGTGGCAAAAAAAAACATGTGTAGCCTTTATACCAACACAGTTTAAAAATCATTAGGTTGTCAGTCAACCTGCCAAACCAGAAAGACTTTGATGACAAATAGTGCAAAATGATGAATCCATTTTTTTTGTCTATGGGTCATTTGAAAAAGTGGTTTCGATAGCCAATTCATTTTGATATCCCACCCATATTTTTAAAAAGTCTGCCCTGTTTCGACACAAACAGATGTCTAAGAGGCCCACTCTGATAAATGGGGCTGATTCCTTCAGCATTACGTTCTGCTGGATTGTCTACCCTTCTCTTAGTCATGGGGAAGAGAGACAGACTTCAACATGATTGTCCACATTGGCTCTCACCCCTCATGACCATTACCGAGGGCCTCCAATTTCAATGTTGGGAGGCCTTTGGTGTGGTCAACCTTGCTGTTCCTAATTTTAACACATACACCACTCAGTACAAAATAGGGTTTTTAAAAAGGCTCAAGAAAAGTACATGGTTTCCATCCGGCCACTACTGACCTCAGATCCATTTCAAAAAAAAATATTTCATATTATACATATGACATTGGGTAGAGAGCAATTTTCTAATCAAGATGTTTTGCTACTTCCTAAGTTCACATGCTCATAATAAGCATGATGTTTTTACATCATAAATGCATTGGCATGTATAACTGGTCCTCCCTCAGCAACTAAGACTTACACATACTTGCAAGTTTGCAAGCACATACACTCACAATGCATATGATAACCTCATAACATGCTACCTCATTTTAAAGTATTAAAAAAGCTCAAGGGTATTTAAAATTAACATTAAAACATTCCTATGCCAAAATTATCTATAATAGGAGTCATCACACAGACAACAGTATAGTGATTCCCAGAGGGAAAGAGGGGGATTGGGGAGAGAGAGAGGGTAAAAGGGGGATAAAAGTGATGGAAGGGGACTTAACTTGGGGCAGTGAACACACAGTACAATATACAGATGATGTACTATAGAATTGTACACCTGAAACCTATATAACTTTATTAACCAATGTCACCCCCAATAAATCCAATTAAAAATCATGGGAGTCATCAGCAGTGTACAAACATTTGAGCGAGTTGCTTAGCCCACTATCCTCAACTCTGCAGTGAGCAAAGTAACTAAGCAGTCTGCCTGGCATGTCAGAGGCACAGCTAGAATTAGATTCTGCGCCCTGAGGACTCCCAATGACATCCTTCGCAGATGTCTTCTGCCCACCATACTAGGCCCCTGAAGCTCCCCCAGTTCTCATACATGCAACAATACATGCATCTCTTTGCCCCAGGGTGAAATAAGGGATGAGATGTAGGAGTTGAATAACCTAATTTCTTTGCCCCTTGGATAAGCAACTCAGAGGGTCCCCAGCAGGAGCACACCCAATTGTCCAGCTTAATAATGCACTCATGAACACACCCTTTATTGACTTCCCGTTTTCCTCTCCAACTTCTATACATTCATCCCAGAATCACCTCCAAATAACTATTTGGACCCAAATTCTTGTCTCAGAGTCTATTTTGAGAAGTGCAGACAGAGTCAGGGACTTAACCCGTGTACGCTGCCCCTGGCCTAAAGAACATGGTGATTCTAGTTTATGAGCTTGTATTGTATATTTAAAAGTTGCTAAATGTTCTCATCACAAAAAAAAAAATTGTAACTATTTGAGATGATAGCTGTTAACTAATCTTATCATATAACCATTTTGGAGTATATGCATATATCAAATTATTATGTTGTATATTTATAATTTACATATAACCTTATGTAAATTTAATCTCAATAAAACTGGAAAAATGTTTAAAATTTGAAAAAAAATACATAGCTGTGATCAAAAGAAGAGGAGGAGAAGGGGGAGGGAGAAGGGGGGAGAGAAGAGGAGGGAAAGGGGGAAGGAGAAGATGAGGGGAAGGGGAAGGAAGGAGGGAAGGAGAGGGGGAAGGGGAGGGCAAAGGGAAAAGAGAAGGAGGAGAAGCAGAAGAAATAGGTGATGGTAACCAGTGCAAGAACATTTGCTTCCCTGCTATACTGAGAATCAAATAGAAGAATTGCAGCTCCAGCCCAAGGAAAATATTTATGTACCACATGAAATGTACCATCATTTTCATGAAATGAAAAAATACCCACAAAAAATTTTTATTTAGTGTTATACACACCATTTAAGTAACTGCAAGCATTAACCAGACTCTGACCTGCCTTCCTTAGTTCCAAATTGTGGAATAAAATCATACAGCTAATGCTCAGATAGTGTGGGTATGTTTACTATTCTTTGTAATAAGGTCCATTAAACGATGACGTACAGAATGACAGCGGGTCCTCATAATCTCAATCTGCAACAGGCCAATGGCCTCTATCTCGTGGCTGGTATTTATAATAGATATGGTTCCTAGAAGAGCTACTGACTTAAAGTGTCATTGTTTTGTCACCTCCAAATATATCAAAGAGTGACGGGTCCTCCCACTTCCTTGGCAGGTGACAGTTAACATCTGCCCCTCACAAGATCGATTTTAAACTCTATCTTCCGGGATCATTCTTATCTGTGGGGCCAAACAGGGGCTGTGCTCTTAAGAAGGTGAATTTGACAATGTGCCGCCCTGCTGTGATAAATGAAGCCAGCTCAATGGGACATACTTTGGGAAGAAGGTCCTCAACCCTGAGCACAAAAGAGAAAATCCCAGTTGTACAAGTTTCACTCAAGGCTCAACACTGGAGAATCTCTGGGTGTCAGGCTGACTCTTTGATTTTGAGATTTTAAAAAACTGTCCATAGCAAATTCTCCATGCATGGCAATTTCCACAGTCTACAGAAAACTATGGCAAAGAGACCATTTAACTGTACTGTAATCTTGAGCCCCACAGAAACCACTCATGTTTTAGATCTTTGTCTCTACCCCTTAGATTCTTTATCTGTAAAATGGATATAATACCACCCACCCCAACTACCTCACAGGAAAACAGGAAAAATCTTATGTGACCTTGTTTTTAAAATTGAAAAAAAAAATTAAAAAGACATCATTGTTTGAGATATAAGGGCCCTGTAGTACTGAAACGCTAAATAGCTTAAATAAAACATTTTTAGAGGCTCTTTCCAGAAAAACAAACATTGAGGGGGGAAAAAGAGATAAGAGAGGAAAGAAGAAGGAAGAAAGGAAGGGAGGGAGAAACATAAGATAGACTAAGAATGATAATGAGTGTATTTTGTTTTTCTATAGTTGCTAAATAATTAAAATTATGGAAAAGTCAGAGCCACTGGCCTGCAAAGCCAAACTTTCAACCTTGGGTTCAAGTGTCTTCCAATCTTCAGTGACAGAGAATTTGGTCCAGAGCATAGGAGCCTGGTACCTGGGTAGGGTTCCGGTATATTTCCGAGTATGATCATAAACATGAATTGTGTTCTGACATATATCTTCTAATTTAAAAAAGAAGTTGAGAACCATTATACTAGTCAATTGGTAATTCTTAAAATTTAAAGCTGAGCAGCAGCCAAGAAAACAAAATGCATCTTCTCCCTGAAAGGCTTTCAGACCAAAACCTTCATGACGCTCCTCGAGGAAGTCCCAGAGCCAAAGCCCAGAGCCCACTTACACGATCAAGCCCTACACCAGCACCTTGATATCCATCAAACTCCAGCGGCACCAGCTTATGCTAAAACTGCTTCCCCTTTTCGGTCTATCCGGACGCTTACATTTTAGCGTCATCCCTAGATCACCCAAACAGCCGCTATGGGTGTGTTCACGTTATGCTTCCCCTAAAATAATTTAATGGGCCATTATTAATAAGTAGTTAACAAACAAAAACTTTCCTATGACCAACTATCTTGGAGAAGCACAGGTTAAGTACAATTTAAACCAGATTACTTTCTGCAAACTTTCAACACACTTGCAGATGATGACTCTCCATGAAAAAATAAAATGGAACGTTGTTTTTTTTGTTTTTTTTTGAGGGGCAGTTCACAAGATTAGTCCCCCAGGCAACATACTTCATGCAACGACTTCTGAGCCAACAGTTTGTCTGTTCATCATTGGAGCATTCCTCCAGCCCTGCTGTAGCCTGAATAGACACTAAATGCACCGCACTGGAATGACAAGGAGCGGAGCGAAGTGGAATCAGGTTGAATGAAGCGGAGTGGAATGCCTAAGAATTTGCCAGAAGACTACGACAGAGCCCCAGCTGTGATCTATTCAGCTTCTAGGGCAAATTATACACAAGGTTTATGTGCTCCCTGCCCTCACTATCAAAGAAGGCTATCTTTTAACCTGCCTGAGCAGACAAATGTTTGATAAACACATGAACTAAGGTAGCCAGATACCCAACAAATGCAGTGATGTGGGCTAGATACCCACCAGGCAGACATTGCTAGAATCAAGGGAGCTTTCGGAGATCTGCTTCCATCGAAATATGAAAAATGAGGCTTGGTATGTTCTCCATTTCCTCAGGTTTTCCCCAGCCTCCCCTGACGGTTGAAATCCTGTGCCAATCCTCTCTGAAAATTGACCACATCCTCCAAACCAGCAAATTACCGTGTCGCTGCCTTCACTGGTCATCCTCATTCCTCGTCGCCTCCTCTCTCGCTCTCACTTAGTGCAGGGGCTACGCTAAGACGCCCCTAGTAAAGCCCATGTTTTAGAAACTTTTCTTTCACCAGTTGTATCTAATTTCAGATAGTCCTCTGACTTGCTCAAAGTTAGATCCAGTTGTCCCTGCCAGACCAGGCCGATGGCCAACCATTTCCTCTCCATCAAAGGAACTCCCATGTGTTTATTCTAGAAGGCAGGAGGCCAGGGAAAAGGGAAATCTTCCTCATCCAAGGAAGTTTTTCTTTAAGGTAATTCTCCCCAAACCCCCTCTCCTCCGGACTCTGCCACAGCTCAGGACAGTAGGTCTCAGCCAATTTGTTTCCAAAGTCCCAGAAAGAGACACACGAGCTAGAATCCAAGATCAAGGCTGTTTGGTAAGAAACCAAGACTGGATCTAACTGCATCCTCCAAATTCAAGAAGAGGTCTTTTGAAACAATCCCTTCTTGCCTGTAAAGACAGTACCTGCCACAGGTCTGGTTACTCAGAAGACAACTAAATGACATTGCGCTGGGACCTAAAGAATGGAAGAACAGTTATATTGAGATCCGGAGTCCCTAACTGTAATCAGTTCTGGTCACTGACTTTTATTCTTTTCTGATCAAACCCCTTTCATTGCTTTTCACAATTCTAGTAAATATAACTTTGGCTAGCCCCATATCTGAGTTTCAGAGTTGATTGGTGTCACCTGCCTTCCACCACCCTCTCCCAGTGTTTCTAGGAACTATAGTTCTCCCCACATACTCCACATCCAGTCCCCATGGAAAGTAAACCTACTCCATTTCCTTATTCTGGGCTTCACCTTTGGAGGCCTCAGGCCTTGCCTACTGCCAATGGTCCCTATTATCACTGGTCGTCAACATTCTTAGACCTCCTAGTACTTCCAGGTGCTGGAACCTCTCCAGTCTCCTGAGGCTGCTGCTCATTCTGGACCCAAGTCACCTATTGTCCTTATGATTAAGCCCTGATTCTCCCCCATCTGACTCCATTCTGTATATATATGCAGCAAAGCAAGTAGGGTTTTTTGTTTTAGTTTTTTTTTTACCAAGAGATTGAGAGAGGGACAGACAGACAGAAGGGAGAGAGATGAGAAGCATCAACTCATAGTTGTGGCACCTTAGTTGTTCATTGATTGCTTTCTCATATGTGCCTTGATGAAGGGGGGCACTCCAGCACAGTGAGTGACCCCATGCTCAAGCCAGCAACCTTGGATTCAAGCCAGCGACCTCTGGGTTCAAGCCAGCAACCATGGGGTCATCATGTCTATGATCCCACGTTCAAGTTGGATGAGCCTGCACTCAAGCCAATGAACTCAGGGTTTTGAACTCGGGTCCTCTGAGTCCCAGGCCGATGGTCTGTCCCCTGTGCCACTGCCTGGTCAGGCAAAACAGGTAGGTTTTGAAAGGAAAGATAATTAAGCTCAGATTCTAGAAAACCCAGTTTATATTCTGTACATGCACAATTTCTAAAGTGATCAATTCTTCAGAGTCAGAGACATACCCACCAACTAGCCAAGAGATTCCAGTTCCAGAGAATTTGGTTTCACAAGAAAGGCTTTTCAGGGGGATGATTTATGTACACATGGCATGAGCACTCTCTGTTGAGATCTGAATTTCCAAGGTGAAATGTATCTCTTGGCTGCTTAGAACTCTCCATGTGTCTCACTGTGCTCCTAGCTTGGAAGTCGTTGGGCTGCTTGGACCAGCAAGAGAATTCCTGATGTGTGATGCTTCCATGGGAAGTCCTATTTCAATAGCAGAAGGCTAACACATCTGATGGGCAGACTGCCCACTGGGCCATCTTGTCTGCCAACACTCCCACATTTATTAAGGTTCTTTTGTGAGATAAAGAGGTTGGACACCTGGATCCTTCCAAAAACAAAACAAATTAAAGCTGCAATTACCTGTCTGCCCTGTGCAAGGCGATCTACCCTACTGTCCTTTTTGTTGTACTGGTGACAAGCAGATGTCACCCAGAGCAATTTGGAAACCTGAGCAAAGAGAATTCAGATAAGATTCAAAAGAAGAACTTAATCCAAAAGTACAACCTACCTGCCAGACAGTGAATGCAAGAGCTCATACACAGGGAACTGGGAAGAAGTAAAGAGCCTCATTACAATTACCCCGCCAGGCCCCACCCTCCAGCCCTCCTTTCTCCTCCTAGCTGAGGCTGTCAGAGTCTCAAGCTGCAGGCTAGTCCCCACTCCAGAGTCTGGGACCTTCGTGGGAATTTAGAATTAAATTGTCGATACCATTTGCTGCTTCAAGTTTAATAACTAATCTTCTAGTTTGTCTCTACGATCAAGACATATACTCTTGGGTCCATGTCTTGAGGCCCATGCTTGATTTTCCTGTCGTGCTCATGACATGGAGACCTGAAGCCAAACTCATTTTTGTGGCTAGAGCTCTTGAAAAAGTACTGCTACATTGCCTTAATGTGAACAGGTATGTTGCCCATATCTTACCAGCCCATCTCTGCACTCACTGGGTCAGATACACCTGTATTCCTTGAGCTTGCGCTGAGTTTAACCATCCTAAAATCAGCTGGTTCCCATTCCTAGGACATTCTACTAGGTTTTTCGGACCACTTCTGTCTGCTCCCAAAGCTCCCTGATTCTGGGTTCAATTTTCTTCCACATTGCTCCTTCTGTTTTCAACAACACAGAGTTCCCACCTTCCTGAGACAGCTACAGCCCACCATTCTGCCTTGCTTTCCACTGAGCTGTTTACCAGACTATTCTTTTTCCTTTTTTTTTTTAATATCTTTGAAGAAGGGAGCCAGAAGTTATTCTTAATTACAAATCCTACAGTGTTTTTAAAGTAGTTTTTACATAGTAGATTCTTAATAAAAGGTTGTTGAATAAGTGAATGAAAACATGAATCAGAACCTCTCATCTTTATCAAGAAAAGGTATCCAGCTGTGACTTTGATACAATCAAGAAAAATATACAGTTTGGAATAGATGCAGTACTATAGGTACATGTCCAGAAGAGTAGGGGGTCATCAACATTGGCTCAAGTAGTAAACTAAGAAGTTCAGGTCATCCATAATGACAGAGAACCGTGGCCAATTTTCTAAAAGATCGGAGTGAATTCAAACATAGTCTCTAAAGAGAACTATGAGTGTGCTGACCTAGAGAGAAAGCGTTTTCAGTCCAAGAAGAATAAAATTGGAGAGTGGAATTGCTCTGATAATAATTTCATTGTAACACCTGGCCACACCTTATATCTGACAAAGGAAAAATGGCTAACAGTGCTGGTTCCTGTTTTAAGTGATAATGCACATGAGATAATTCATTTTACCCTTGCAAACTTCCATGTGAGATATGTATATTATTCTAAATCAAATTTATAGCCTAGGAAGTTGATACATAGCAACAGCCAACAATAAAAACTGGGGTGAAGAATTACAGTTGGCTCTGGCCGGAGAGCTCAGTTGGTTAGAGCATCATCCTGCAGTGTGGTTGCCAGTTCAATCCCCAGTCAGGCCACGTACGGGAGTAGACTGGTGTCTGTCTCTCTCTCTTTCCCTTCTTCTCCCTCTAAGATCATTAAAATTAATATTTTTTTTGGCCTGATCTGTGGTGGCACAGTGAATAAAGCATCGACCTGGAAATGCTGAGGTCGCCGGTTCGAAACCTGGGCTTGCCTGGTCAAGACACATATGGGAGTTGATGCTTCCAGCTCCTCCCCCCTGTCTCTCTCTCCTCTCTCTCTCTCTCTCTCTCTTTCTCTGTCTCTCTGTCTTTCTCTCTCCCTTTCTAAAATGAATAAATAAAATAAAATAAATTTAAAAAAACAAACAAAATTAATATTTTTTTAAAAAGAATTACAGTTGAAGAGTAGAATATTAATGTTATAAACCTTGACCTTCAAAATGAGATAATTTATAAGAACCTGGAGGAGAAAGGAGAGTGGAAGTGGAGGAAGTATGATAAATTTTATAAATATTTCAGGGTAGGTATGGATCATCTCAAACTGAAATATTAGTTTAAATTTTTAAAAGCTCCAACCCCTTAATGTTTTCCGTAACAAAAAGAGGCATGGAAAGTAAACTTCATTTATTTCACAATTTTTCCTAGAACCAGCCCGTTCCAACATAAGCCCCACCAAACATCCAATAAAAACTTGGTTTAAGACAATGAAAAAGAAATAGAACAAATGGGTATGTTTCCAGGTATATAAACAAAAGCATGATGCAGCTCAAACTTTGGGGGTCATATGTACTTATATTATACATCTATAATATTCTGACATCTTCCTTTGCCTACATTTCTTTTTTCTATTTTGAGAGAATGTAGAATGAAAAGAAATTTCATTGCAGCTTGAAAACATTATGCTAAATGAATAAAGCCCATCAGAAAGGATAACGTATTGTATGACTCCATTTATATTAAATGTCCAGGATAGACACGTTTATAATTAGGAAGTAGAATAGTGGTTGTCAAAAGCTGGGGTTAAGAGATAAGGGAGCTGGAGGGTTGGGGCAGTTGTGAAAGCTAAGAGATGCAGAGTTTCTTTTGGGGGGTCATGAAAAATTTTAAAATTGATTGTGCTGACAGATGCACACTTCTGAATATGCTAAAAGTCAATGAATTACAGACTTTAAATGAGTGAGTTGTATGATATGTGAGTTAAATCTCAATGCGGTTGTTTAAAATTCTCAAGTATTACTTCGTGTATATTCTCTCTAGAGAAAAAAAAGTCTAAAAGTCACAGGAAATGACTCAAGCATGCTTTTCCTATAATATTTCTTTGACATTCTTCTTCCCTGGGAACAGAGCTTATGTAAATGCAGAAATAAGCAATGGGCATATCATTCAATAAATATTAGTCCCTGCAAGCATGGTGCTTTCAATGCAGAAGTGAAGACAGATGTTAAGCAAATAAACACAAATTAAAAATGCGAGTACAATATTGTGTTGAATGATGACACAGATGAACTATTGGGCATTCAGCCAACTCCTCTTATACTGACTTTCTGCTCTATTTATGCCTCTGTTGATTGCCTTTGCCATATTTTGTCATTAAGATTCTAAGTTCTTTGAGGGTAGCAACTGTACCTTACCTAATCCTAGGTACAGTGTGCAGAACAGCAGTATGCACCTAATAGATTCTTTTTTTTTTTTTTTTTTTGTAATTTTCTGAAGCTGGAAACGGGGAGAGACAGTCAGACAGACTCCCGCATGCGCCCGACCGGGATCCACCCGGTACGCCCACCAGGGGTCGACGCTCTGCCCACCAGGGGGCGATGCTCTGCCCCTCCGGGGCATCGCTCTGCCACAACCAGAGCCACTCTAGCGCCTGGGGCAGAGGCCAAGGAGCCATCCCCAGCACCCGGGCCATCTTTGCTCCAATGGAGCCTCGCTGCGGGAGGGGAAGAGAGAGACAGAGAGGAAGGAAGGGGGGGAGGTGGAGAAGCAAATGGGTGCTTCTCCTATGTGCCCTGGCCGGGAATCGAACCCGGGTCCCCCGCACGCCAGGCCGACGCTCTACCGCTGAGCCAACCGGCCAGGGCCAATAGATTCTTAATATACATTATTGACTTAACCCCCCAAAATCTATCATTGCCAGAACTACACAACTTTGGCTAAAAACAGTAAAATGATCTGTCTTAACTAACTGCCTTCTTTAGATAATTGACTATGTATACTAAAACATACAATAATACTTCAATAGGCCACTTTGTAAAATTTTGCTAGCTATTACCATTGTGGGCATCTATGAGGACTTCTGAAATATTCTCTTTCCTCTCCATTTAAGTAGATTTAAATCTCAGATGCTACATATAGTGTCTGTTGTGTTTTTTTTCTCCTCACGAAACAAACTCAAGTAATGCTTCTCAAACTTGAACATGCTCAGAAATCACGTGGGGATATTTTATGAAGCAAGTTGTGATTCAGCGGTCTGGGTGGGGCCTGGGAATCTATCTCTCAGAAGTTCCAAGGCGATGCCGGTACAGCTGGCCAGAGACCACCCTTTAAATAGCAAAGCTATGACGCACGGGGTCAGCAGAGGATCTCTGATCGTGCTTCTGTCACAAAGCTTCCTTTCTTGTATTATATCAAAGCAGCCTGAGTCTCGAATACAGGAGTCTGAAACTAGTATCCAAAGTGTGAAATCAAGCTCCAGCATGGAAGTTTGTTTTTTGTTTTTTTTTCTCCCCTCACACAGTAATTTTTAAACATTGCAATTGGATAGCCACATTCAATATGGAGAAATTTCACGTGAAAACCCAATTCCTTGTTTCTCGTAAAGAGTCAGAAACCCCATTTCACTGCTCCCACACTCCCACAAGACAGCAAGAACATACACACTCTTGTTGTCCGCAGTCACCGTCTGGACCACTGGCCACTGTAAATGCTAGGGTTTTGGCCCCTTCTCTAAACACTAAGGCAATTAAAAGACTGGCTCCAGAGCCCACTGCTCTCTCTGTACAATGAGGTCACCAGGAGGAAACAAAACGGTGAGGATCATTTATTTCCCAGGTGTTGATCATGTTGACAACGCTGGGTGACCTGACAGAAATTTGGTGCGGAAGTGTAGTTCAGAGCTTTTGAAACCCCAATTTGATATGCTACATTCCCCAAAAGAAAATATTTTGAATCTCAAAAAGAAGACTAAAGGGGAACCTAGACTCTTCTGAGAAACATTAAGCAACTTCTAGAAGGATCAAAATGTACTCAAATTCCATCTGGTCCGTGGTCTCCTAGTTAGGAATCCAATTCCTCACACTCTGGGGGCTTTGCGGAGTCATGCTGGCTTACCCCTGGTTTCACTTTGATAAAAATAAACTCCTGTGTGGTTAGAATGATGGTAAACAAATTATTTCTCCTCCTATCACTTCCTGGTTTCCCTTTGCTTAGGACCTTGTTCTTTGTTTATGGAAGGTTCAGAAATATTCTGACTCAAATGATGCATTCTATTTCCCTTGGATGGTGGAGCTTCACCCAGAGAGAGACATTCTCCGTCATCACTCCTGATCAACAGAACTTAGAACTAGATCAAAAATAGCCTCTAACAACTTACGCAAATGCTCAAGTTAACAAGTATAGAGTGAGTCCTTAAAGTGATCATTATTTAAATAATGTACACATCATGTTGTATCTTTCCCTATAAGGGATAGAATAAAATGAAAAGCATACTGATGAACTCTGTAATGTGGAGAGAAACACTAGGACCTTATAAATCAAGGCAGTAAACTCCTGGCAACCTCCAGAGAGTAAATACTAATTTGCGTATAAATACTTGGACATTGCCTTACCAGGTGGTGACTCAGTGGATAGAGTGTCAGCCTGGGACACAGAGGACCTAGGTTCGAAACCCTGAGGTTGCTGGCTTGAGCATGGGCTCAGCTTGAACATGGGCTCACTAGCTTGAGCACAGGGTCACTGGCTTGAGTGTGGGATCTTAGACATGATTCCATGGTTGCTAGTTTGAGCCCAAATGTTGTCAGCTTGAGCTCAAGGTCACTGTATTGAGCAAGAGGTCAGTGGCTTAACTGTAGCCTCCCGGTCAAGACACATATGAGAAAGCAATCAATGAACAATGAAGGAGCTGCATTGAAGAACTGATGCTTCTCATCTCTCTCCCTTCCTGTCTGTCCCCATCTGTTCCTCTCTCTCTCTCTCTCTCTCTCTCTCTGTCTCTTTCACTAAAAAAAATACTTGGGCATTGGGCGTTTATTCATTCATTCATTGAGGACTGCCTGACATTGGACTTCCCAAAGCAAGGGGATCTGAGATTAAAGGATTAAAGGATTAAAAAATGCAAATAGATTAGTTGGGGGACCATCTCAGGAACACTGAGGAGGTAGAGATGCTGCCATTGTCGGAACACACACAGATCTAGGACCCACAGGGACAGGTGGAAATCCCCCCCAACACTCGAGACAAAGGCTCCCTGGAACTCAGTCGCCACAGCCTGAATGGCACCCACATTTCACAGGTAGACACCCACATTCCAAAACATAGGCTTGAGGTCCCTTGCGTCCAGACTAGAGAACTAGGACACAGTAGACATTCTCACAACTAGACCTGGGCACCTTTCCCGTTGAAAGAAATTATCCTTCTCTGCACAACTTGAGTCCAAAAGGAAATCTGGCCCCTACTCCCAGAACCCAAGGTTCACTACTGAGCACACAGCTGAGACTGATGGCACAGGCTAGCCGTCTTGAACACTGCTATCCAGAAAGACCTAGGGCATAGTCATACAGAGCATTTCACAGAGCGCAGTTTATAAAAGAAAGAAACAAACACATAAACATACACACACACACATTCGCAAGAAGACCCAGGCACTCACTCACTCCTGACCAGGCATTTCTCTCAGCAGCTGCAAGGGGTCTGGATTTCCTCCCAGACAATCTCACCTGCTCACACTGCTCTCTCTTTCTACTCAACCCAACTGCCCGCACCTGGCCATTGGAGGCTGGCCCCTTGACCCCAGCCCCTCCAGCAGGAAGTGTCCTCCTCTTTGGACACCATGCGAGACTGCTGAGATGGAGCCCAGGTCTGGTGGGGCGGGGAAGAGGGCTCTACACTACGCAACTTAGCGTGTGTGGGGGTAACAACCACCAATCCTGATGGGTGGCACGCACAGGATGGGCTGGGATGCGCTGAGTGCAAGACAAGAGTCAAAGTAGCCCACAGCTTTGCTCCTGCGACCTCATTTCCCGAGGAAGCGCCATCTCGCGGGATCTCCAGGGAGTCCCGGGTTGAGAAACACCTGGAAACCCTGGGTTCCAAAGCTCCTCCTCCAAGACTCTTCCTTCAAGAGTCTGACTCACACCACCTCTTAACCAAACCGCAGTACTCCTTGATGCCTCACTGCCCCCCACTCTCAGAGTAATAGTGCAGTAGCGCCCCTTCCTGGGCCCAGCCAGGTGCAAGCAAAGGGTTTGGGCCCAAAACTCTGCAGGGGAGGAACCACCGAGGCCAGAATGGTAGGCAGCAAATGTAGAGCCTCCCAAGAGGGTTTAGGGCCCTGGAACCCAGATGTGAGCTTCAAGAGAAGAACCCTGGGGCCCCAATCCCACGGCTGCCAAGGTCTAAGGCCACAGCCACCCAAATGCACCTTCCATCCTGAAATCAGAAAAAGTGTCAGGCTGACAGAGAACCTGATAATACCCAGTGCTGTCTACAGTCATTCTCCTTTCTCCTCTCCCTGCAGAGCTGAGTAGGGAGCCTCCAAACACATGCTCCCATGACCTGACATGGTAGGGTGAAGAGAACATCCACTGTCGCCTTGACAGTTTCTTCTAAGTCATTGCTTTCTGTTGCTTCAACAGCATAGCTGATGTTTTTCCCAAAACAGAGCCTGAGAAAAAGATGTCCCCAAATGGGAGTGAGGAAGTAAGGACAGTGAAACAGGGAAGGAGGACACACCAGTACAAGGGGCATTATTGAGGTCACCACTATGGGCAATGGATGTTTGACTTTGACACTCAGGGTAGGTGCTTAATAATCATGTTCAGTAAATGAATGGGCCCATCAAATTGGCAATGGAGGGAGAAGTTCTCTGAGCTTCCTAAACCAGTCCTTTGTTTAAGTTCAGATGTCATAGGATGACAAGTAAAGCCACCAGAAGGGAGTGAGAACCAAATAGAATGGCCATGTGAGCATCCATGTGGAAGGGGGACCCTAAGTGTGAGAGGCTTTTGGTGGACAAGGATCCTGTCATCTGACACAGATATTAGCCAGTTCCAGCTTCCAGGGATTTATGTCATGTGCCGAAGTGCTGAAATATTGCAGCTACCACAGCTGTTGTTTGTTGTGCCTCCTGCTGAAAGAAATAGCTCCACTTGGCTGTTTTTCAGACATTTTCAACTTATATCCAAACCAAAACTCCTAATTTCTATTCTGTACTTCAATTATTCTTCCTTGAGTTTTTCGTGTCTCAGCTAATGGAGACCCCATTGAGTCTCCCCCAACACACACATACACATCAGTAAATCCTGTCATCTCCAGACTACAGCTGACGTCAAACTAGGCCCCACTGAGACCCTCAGTTCTCCAGTCCAAGTTACCATCATGGCTAGCCTAGATTTTTGCAATAGCTTTCTGCCATTTCCATCTGAATAATTATATCCCACCCAGATCACTTTCCTGGAAGCCTCCACTGACCCGTATACCTTTATGACATTATTAAAGGTCATGATTCCACATGGCTGCTCTTCAATAAAGGCACAAGCTCTATTTTCAGCACCACTTGGGCCCTTCCTTTGACTGCCAGCTTTATTCTTGGCTTTTGGATTCAACTTGGCTCTGAGTTTCATCTCTTAATTCCAGATTTCCTCATGCCTCTTGGATGTGTTGACTGAGCCTGGTTTCCTTGGGTAGATTCTTGCCATTTTTAGAATACTAAATTTAGCTTACACTGACCCTACCGGGCCATCATTTCTTAAGTCCCCTTGAGTGGACTAGTCCATCTTCACTCCTGTTCTCTGTATGTATACGAACCAGATGCCTCCTAGAATAATGAATGCCCAGGCACAGTCTAAGTCCTTAGGGAGGGGGGCACATGTCCAGAAATGAGGACCAAGGTGAGGGTTTTCTTGAGACAAAAGAGAATCAAAGGTCTTGGTGGTTATGCCATTCTCAACTGTAAATGAAAATACTGATATGTCAAGAACCAAATGTTTGGGCAGTTGATGTCATAGAAGGCTTCTCTGGCCTTTATGAATTATTAGAATTACCAATATTTCTGAAGGAGGTCTGTAAAAAAGACAATCACCACCCAAATTGGGAAATCAAGCATCCACAATCAGAAAATCTAAGACCTGTTCATTATTATTCATGTTCTGAGGGACCCACCATTACAATATTGCATCATTCTCAGAAGCACCTAAATTTCCTGATATGAGATGTTGAACTCTAAAGATTAGTAAAAGGGCATTCACTTCTACTTTATTTTTTATTTTTATTTTTTTTGCATCCAGGCAACTCAAAGTTAAGGAAGAACTAGGCATTTTGTTGGCTAGTGGTACCCACCCTCCCATATATCATGGAGAGTTGCATTCTAAAATTTTTGATGGCCAGAGTTCTTTGTCATGATAAAAGGAATTATAAGACCTTGAATAATCAAAAACACTCTTTTCTATTTGTTTTAAATATGCAAAATGAGTACAAATGGGTATAAAATTCCTGAGTCAAACTTCTTCTCCTTAAAGACATTTTAGGTTTTATTCTCCTAAATTACACAGTCTTTCTTATTATTTACTTCTTTATTCAGTATTCTGGAGACCACAGTTTGAGACCTAATGTTGTCAGATGTCAGCTGAACAAGGATCCCCCTCACACTGAAGCAGAGGGAGCATCCACTACTAGGGCAGGCAAGAGGAGTATGTCCTGCCACTCAGGACCTGGTTTTTATCATCACCTGTCAGTACCAGTTCCTGCCACAGGGATGAGTGTTCAGTGACCAGGGAAGGAAACTAGTCTACCCTCTACTATTATGTGGGAAGTAGGGAAGGTTTGTCAGAATAATGCCACAACTGCCTTCACAAAAGAATGCAGGGAGTGAAAAAATTCCAAGGCACACAAGTCAGCAGGAAACCAATAACAAGACAAGTTCAGTTTATAATCTGAGAGCACTAAAGCAAATTCAAAGAAATATCAGAGGTGAGAGAAAGCAACCTTCCAACTCAAAGCTTTGAGTCTAAGAAGGCACTAAGAAATGAGAAAAAAATGGCATAACACAAGATTGTCTCACCTGGGGCTTCAGTGAGCAACATGTCCACACATCTGGCCAAGAATAGCAACTCATCTGTTTGTGCTGGATATATCAGAAGAGGTTCCATGGAGAATGCTGGGCTCCAGATAACTCTTGTGAAAACAAGAGGGTTTCCTTGTGCAGAGAGCTGAGGGTGGGGCAGAATGGGAAGAGATGGCTTCCGGACAATCTGTGCTCAGAAAGATCAAGGGATACTTTGTCTGGAAAAGACTATTTTATTGGGGTCTTCATAGGAGACATGGCAGAGAATAGGCTGAGCTGGTATTTTGGATAGACTTAAACACTATGAGACTAAGGAGTTTTGAAATTATTATATAATTTAGCAGAATTTTGTATTTCATCAAAAGCGGTGAGCCTGTTAGAAAGCTATTGAAATAGCCTAGAGATGATAGATAATGAGGATTTAAATTTGATTTCATTTATTTCATTGATTATTGATGGAACAGATATTGAGGATGGACAAAGGGCACTTGCTGACGAGCGTTGCCAGTGGATATAAAATCTTAGGAGGAAGACAACACAAAGAAAGAAAATTATAGGCCGATATCTCTGATGAATATAGATGCTAAAATCCTCAACAAAATATTAGCAAACCGGATCCAATAATATATGGAAAAAATCATACACCATGATCAATTGGGATTTATTCTGGGGAGGCAAGGCTGGTAAAATATTCGCAAATCAATCAATGTGATTCATCACATAAACAAAAAGAAGGAGAAAAACCACATGATAATTTCAATAGATGCAGAAAAAACATTTGATAAAATCCAGCACCCATTCATGATCAAAACTCTCAGCAAAGTGGGAATACAGGGAACATACCTCAACATGATAAAAGCCATCTATGAGAAACCCACAGCCAACATCATACTCAATGGGCAAAAATTAAAAGCAATCCCCTTAAGATCAGGAACAAGGCAGGGGTGCCCCCTTTCACCACTCTTATTTAACATAGTCCTGGAAGTCCTAGCCACAGCAATCAGACAAGAAGAAGAAATAAAAGGCATTCAAGTTGGAAAAGAAGAAGTAAAACTATCATTATTTGCGGATGATATGATATTGTATATAGAAAACCCTAAAGTCTCAGTCAAAAAACTACTGGACCTGATAAATGAATTCAGCAAAGTGGCAGGATATAAAATCAATACTCAGAAATCAGAGGCATTTTTATATGCCAACAATGAACAGTCAGAAAGAGAAATTAAGGAAACAATCCCCTTCACTATTACAGCCAAAAAAATAAAGTACCTAGGAGTAAACTTAACCAAGGAGACTAAAGACTTGTACTCGGAAAATTACAAAGCATTGATAAAAGAAATCAAGGAAGATACAAACAAGTGGAAGCATATACCGTGCTCATGGTTAGGAAGAATAAACATCATTAAAATGTCTATATTACCCAAAGCAATCTATAAATTCAATGCAATACCAATTAAAATACCAATGACATACTTCAAAGATATAGATCACATATTCCAAACATTTATATGGAACCAAAAAAAGAACACGAATAGCCTCAGCAATCTTAAAAAAGAAGAAGAAAGTGGGAGGTATCACACTTCCTGATATCAAGTTATACTACAAGGCCATTGTACTCAAAACAGCTTGGTACTGGCATAAGAACAGGCATATAGATCAATGGAACAGAACAGAGAACCCAGAAATAAACCCACAGCTCTATGGACAACTGATATTTGACAAAGGAGGTAAGGAAATACAATGGAGTAAAGACAGCCTCTTTAACAAATGGTGTTGGGAAAATTGGACAGCTACCTGCAAAAAAATGAAACTAGATCACCAGCTTACACCACTCACAAAAATAAACTCAAAATGGATAAAAGACTTGAGTGTAGGCCGTGAAACCATAAGCATCTTAGAAGAAAACATAGGCAGTAAGCTCTCCGACATCTCTCAGAGCAATATATTTGCTGATTTATCTCCAAGGGGAAGTGAAATAAAAGACAGGATAAAATTGGGACTATATCAAACTAAAAAGATTTTTCACAGCTAAAGACAATAAGAACAGAATAAAAAGACAAACTACACAATGGGAGAACATATTTGACAATACGTCTGATAAGGGGTTAATAACCAAAATTTATAAAGAACTTGTAAATCTCAACACCAGGAAGACAAACAATCCAATCAAAAAATGGGAAAAAGAAATGAATAGACACTTTTCCAAAGAGGACATACAGATGGCCAATAGGCATATGAAAAAATGTTCAACATCACTAATCATTAGAGAAATGCAAATTAAAACCACAATGAGATATCACCTGACACCAGCCAGAATGGCGCTCATCTACAAAACAACACAGAATAAGTGCTGGCGAGGATGTGGAGAAAAGGGAACCCTCCTGCACTGCTGATGGGAATGCAGACTGGTGCAGCCACTGTGGAAAACAGTATGGAGATTCCTCAAAAAATTGAAAATCAAACTGCCTTTTGACCCAGCTATCCCACTTTTTGGAATATACCCCAAGAACACCATAGAATGGCTCCAAAAGGAGAAATGCACCCCCATGTTTGTGGCAGCATTGTTCACAATAGCGAAGATCTGGAAACAGCCCAAGTGTCCGTCAGAGGATGAGTGGATTAAAAAGCTTTGGTACATATATACTATGGAATACTACTCAGCCATAAGAAATGATGACATCGGATCATTTACAATAACATGGATGGACCTTGATAACATTATACAGAGTGAAATAAGTAAATCAGAAAAAACTAAGAACTATATGAATTCATATATAGATGGGACATAAAAATGAGACTCAGAGACATGAACAAGAATGTGATGGCAACGGGGGTGAGGGGGTGGGGGGAGGGGGGATGGGGCAAGGAAGGAGAGAGGGGGTGGGGGAGGGGAGGGGCACAAAGAAAACCAGATAGAAGGTGACAGAAGACAATTTGACTTTGGGTGAGGGGTATACAGCATAATCAAATGTCAAAATAATCTGGAGATGTTTTCTCTTAACATATGTACCCTGATTTATCAATGTCACTGCATTAAATTTAATTTTAAAAAAAATCTTAGGAGGAAAAACAAGCAAGACACTGTCCTGGACACTGAACATCAGACAAAAGAAACATCTGGGGCGTAACAGCTTTGCAATTTTTTTCTGGCAGAATTAACATTAGCCAAGGAGGTTTGACTTACTTCAGAAGCTGCTCCCTCGTAGAAATCCTCTATTAGATTTTAGCTTCTTGAGTCTCTCTCCCCTAATAGCGGTCTAGAATCCCTGATGGTGGTAATGCAGCATGGGTTCTTTTTTATAAATACCCAAGTCCTACTCCTGGGAAATATCTAAGGGAAATGTCTGCCTTTTGCTGAGTTGACTAACAAAGACCCCATGTAGAGCAGAGAACAGAAGAGCTATAAGTCAATGTAAGGTCTCCTAAAATGACACATGGCATTTGTATTTGTGAGTGGCATAGAATCTCCTGGGTACATTAAGAGAATTAGAACCAGCAACTTAGCCTGACCAGGTGGTGGCACAGTGGATAGAGCGTCGGACTGGGATGCTGAAGGACCCAGGTTTGAGACCCCGAGTTCGCCAGCTTGAGCGCGGGCTCATCTGGTTTGAGTAAAGCTCACTAACTTGGACCCAAGGTCGCTGGCTCGAGCAAGGGGTTACTTGGTCTACTGAAGGCCCACAGTCAAGGCACATATGAGAAAACAATCAATGAACAACTAAGGTGTCGCCACGAAAAACTAATGATTGATACTTCTCATCTCTCTCCATTCCTGTCTGTCTGTTCCTATCTATCCCTCTCTCTGACTCTCTCTCTGTGTCAAAATAATTAATAATAAAAAAGAAAGAAACAGCAACTCTCTTTCAGCAGGTAAACAACAGTATATAGACACAACAAATGCAGACTAAGGGACTGCCAGGTGGGCCTGTCTGAGCTACAGCAAACAATCTGTAGGTCAAACAATGAAACGATAACCACCATCTTGGGTTCTTAAGGTTCTCCATTGTATATTGACTGTATCATTCCCAGGTTTGGGCCAATCAGATGTGGGACCATAGCACCGGCCGAAAGACAGGTATGTGGATGGCGTGACACTGCATTAACAGACCTGAGAGCTTCGCTACATTTTAATAAACTGAGTTACTGAAAGGTTTGGGCAGAGAATGCACCGCTTAACGGGAGATTATATGGGTTCTTCTTACCTCTTGGTTTCCTGAAAAAGCCAAACCTAATCAAATTCCTGTGCCACAAACAGGGCCAGATGGATAATTCTGAGGTAAAGAATGCTTTTCTATTAAAGGCAGTGTTTGTCCCTAGCATTCTACTACCTACAAACCAACATGGTTTCAATTTAAGCTCCTGTTACTCCTGACCATTTACTTCAAGTGTTCTCATTTGAAATAGAAATTCCACATTGAACGCTTTAATAACATTAACAGTCAGAGGCAGCTGTGGTCGGTTTTCCTATCAATCCTCTGCCAGATGTAGATATTTATGACCATCAGTGCCCTTTGTTTTCCTCCCTTTGCCTTATTAAATAGATCATTAGGAAAATACGAGTCCAAGAGAAATTGCTTTTCACTGAGACTCTACTAGGAAGGAGGAAGGACCGACGCCCAAGGCAGCTGGATGATCACTGTGGGCAGCCGTCGGCCAGGGAGACGAACGCCGAGAGGATTCCATTGTTGTGCTCGTAACCCCACCAGGAGTTACCACTTTACGGTTCCTTCTAATGTCAGATCAGATGTATTTTTGCCACACAGGCCACAAAACACAGGACAAGAAAAGTAGATGTCAGCTAACTGCCTCAAAATAAACCATATGCTTAAGTATATGTTTACAGGATATTAAAACATAGGAACTTCAGAAGGTTTCCAGAGAAAAGCCAATACCAGGTGGGCCATGTTAAAAAGAACACTGGAGAAACCATATTCAATGAGAAATAAGAACACTTCCCAAAAGAAATTCAAGTGTATCATATTATAAAGAGAAAACCAGATATTTTTCTAAACAGAATGCTAGGAGGTACAGTTGCGTGCAAACTTCATCTTTGTGGTGGAGTGGAGTGGAGACAGATGAAGACAAGTCTGGAGACAGCTAGACAAGTCAGGAGACTTCAGCCTCTTCACTTACAAACATGGCACATTACCTTGGGCAGAGAACAATTTCTCCTATTAAGAACACTGCTATTAGCATCACAGTAGGTACACCAATCCACATTTCTGGTCTCATCAACACTCTCCTGTATACAAGGTTTGTTCCTGGAAGTTCATCTGTATACTATCGCCTAATGTGACATTGTCCTTCCTACTTCATCAACCAAGACTTGATGATCTTCTCATATGCATGCTCTCCATGTCTCTGTCTCACCCAACTCTAGGCAACCTTCCAGGCCTGCCTGGCTCAAATTCCACCACTTCCATGGAGAGTTCAGCAACCACCCATTCCTGGGCTTATAGGTTACATAGGATATCATCTAGTTTTTCTTATATAGTGGTGCCTTGAGATACGAGTTTAATTCTTCCTGTAACTGAGCTCGTAAGTCAGTCAACTCGTATATCAAACAAATTTCTCCCATTTAAAATAACTGAAATAAATTTAATCCATTCCAGCCCTGATAAACATCCCCAAACCATCCTAAATTATGAAAAAAGACATGTTTTTAATTAAGAAACACACATATATACTTTACCAGTGCATAACAAAATATATGAAATAAAAGAAATGTGTTATTTAGTACTGTATCCTTACCTTGGAGACAGACAGGTGCAGCTAAAAGAGGTGAATGGCAGAGGAGGAGGGAGGGAGGAAGGGATGCAGGCACTGTAGACACGTAAACTAAAACTACATTTTCTTTACTTTAAACAAAACTAAAACTGCACTTTCTTTATTTAAAATGAAACCACAAAACTTAATTGTAAAAATGCGCTTTCTTAACTTTAAACTTAACCTAAGCTTAACAATACATATTTTTCACTTAATCATCACCTCTTTTTGCCTTTTTGGTTGCACTTTCAACACTTTCACTTGCAGGACTTTTGAATAAAAATCTGTTCAAAGAGATTTGCTTTTGCCTGCCTTTTAAAATGTTACAGAAATGTGACAAACAAGTGTCATTAAAAAGTGCTGAAGCACGACCAGTTGAAACTTTTTCTAGTGTTTCTTTTCAATGAAACTTGAAAGCTTCTCCCACATTGCCAGCATGTCTTTAATTTCACTTGTAGAAATCACTTCCTCCGACTCTACCTCCTCACTACTAATCTCTTGCAGAAGCTCCATATGTTGCATCATCTGTAGCTCCTTCAACTCCTCAGTTGAGAGTTCCTCCTCATGTTCCTCAATGAACTCATTTACGTCACCCTCATCTACCTCTAGACCCATCAACTTTCCAAGGGACACAATCTCCTCCAACGCTTCTACCTCAGTCTCGGTCTTGGTCTCTGGTTTGAATCCTTTGAAATCTCTGTCTGCAACAACATCAGGCCATAACATTTTCCATGCAGAGTTCAAAGTTCTTCTTGTAACCTCTTGCCATGCCAAGTCAATAATGCATAAACATATCATGATGTTGTAGTGATCTTTCCAAAACTCTCAAAGGGTTATATTTGTATTCTTAGTCACCTCAAAGCAATGGTGGAACAAGTGCTTTGTGTAAAGCTTTTTAAAGATGGAAATGACCTGCTGATCCATAGGTTGCAAGATTGAAGTCATGTTGGATGGAAGGTAGAGGACTTTCACAAATTTGAACTCATCGAGAGTGTTGTCTTCAAGTCCAGGTGGGTGGGCTGGAGCATTTTCAAGGATTAGTAATGCTTTCATCAGGAATTTATTTTCATGAAGATATTTCTTCACTGCAAGACCAAAGATGAGATTTACCCATTTAATAAAAAACTGTTGTGTAACCCATGCCCTAGCATTGGCATGCCACATAACCTGCAGTTTTTCTTTAAGAATCTTGTGAGTCTTAAAGGTTCAAGGGTTTTCAGAATGATACACTAGCAGTGGCTTTACTTTACAGTCACTGCTAGCATTTGCACACAATGCAAGGATCAGACAGTCCTTCATGGGTTTCTGGCCTGGCAGCTTCTTCTCTTCTGAGGTGATGAAAGTCCTCCGGGGCATTTTTTCCCAAAACAATCATGTTTCGTCACAGTTGAACACTTGTTGGGGAATGTAGCCTTCCTTTGCAATAACGTGCAAATGTACTCCTCAGCAAAACATGCAATGTACTCTTCAGCTGCCTTAACGTCAGCACTCGCAGCTTCACCATGCCTCACCACCGAGTGGATGCCAGATCTCTTCTTGAAATTTTCAAACCAGCTGTGACTTGCCTTAAACGTATCTTCTGCTGCCTCTTTTAAGGTTGATGGTTCTTCCTTCTTCAAGTCGCCATAAATAATATGTGCCTTTTCACATATTATAGTCTCTGTCATTGTATCTCCAGTGAGCTCTTTCTCTTTCATCCACACCAGCAGAAGCTTCTCCATTTATTCATGGATATTTTTCCTTAATTGGGACAGAATTGTAGTTCCTTTTGCTGGATTTGCACTTTTGATGGCATCCTTTTGTTTAAGGATGGTACAAATTGTAAATGTATTGCAGTCATACAGCCTTGCCAGTTTAATCACTCGTACACCACGCTCATATTTTTCTATTATTTCTGCTTTACTTCTATCGATATCATTCTTTTCTTCTTCTTCTTCTCACCACTGTCCTTTACACTCACTTACTTCAGCCCCATGATAGCACACAAAAAAGAGTAAAAAATGTAAAAATGATGCAAGAATGAGTACAGTGCATGAGATTCGACTTGATTCTGTGGGTAACACGTGAAAAAGAACGAGATGCTGGTGTTGTGCTGCTGATACTGGAACTGTGCGCTAACGTGCCAACTAGCGGCAGCTGCCCAAATCATGACTCGTATCTCGGAATTTTGCTCAGATCTCAAACAAAAATATGGACCAAGTCGCAGCTCGTATCTTAAAAATTCATATGTTGGTCTGCTCTTATCTCAAGGTACCACTGTATTTTGAAAGATTGTTAGGAAATTCAGATTGATTCTAAAGGGAGACAATGAAATCAAATACATCACATGGACACTGTGCATGATAGCTATATAGTGGCATAGTTTCTAAACTAGTAAACACTTCTCAACTTATTGACAATGTAACTGTTATTTTTCAATATTCTGTAGCCAAGACTAGTAATCTACTGATCCATAGTATGATTTTGCCATTATAATTAACACTAGTACAGTGGTACCTTGAGATACAAACAGACCAACATACGATTTTGTGTGTGTGTGTGTATTTTTCTGAAGTTGGAAATGGGGAGGCAGTCAGACAGACTCCCACAAGCGCCCTACCAGGATCCACCTGGCATGACCACCAGGGGGCGATGCTCTGCCCACCTGGGGCATCACTCTGTTGCAACCAGAGCCATTCTAGTGCCTGAGGCAGAGGCCATAGAGCCATCCTCAGCACCCAGGCCAACTTTGCTCCAATGGAGCCTCGGCTGCAGGAGGGGAAGAGAGAGACAGAGAGGAAGGAGATGGGGAGGGGTGGAGAAGCAGATGGGCACTTCTCCTGTGTGCCCTAGCCGGGCATCAAACCCGGGACTCCTGCACGCCAGGCTGACGCTCTACCACTGAGCCAACCGGCCAGGGCCAACATATGACTTTTTAAGATACGAGCTGTGACTCGGTCTGTACTTTTGTTCGAGATCCTAGTGAAATTCCCAGATATGAGTCATGGTTCCGGAAGCTGCCGCTAGTTGGCGTGTTGGCGCACGGGTCCAGTATCGGCAATTTGATATATGAGTTGACTGACTTATGAGTTCGATTACAGAATGAATTAAATTTGTATTTTCAAGGTACCACTGTAGTAAAATAGATTGGTTACAAGAAAAAAATGCCATGAACAAGCTAGAAAGTTGAGTCAAATCTAAGAAGATAAAATTTAGTTCCAAAGAAGTGTAAGATACAGATCTTGATAGTAGCATGAATGAAAAAAACTTAGAGACCATAGAATACTGTATATGCATTGTGAGTCAAGCAAAGTATGGCTGCTAATGTATTTGAATCTTGGATTACCCTGAAAAGAACATGTCAAAAACAGAGAAGATTGTCATATCTTCTTAGGTCCTATTCCATTTCATACTGCTCATACATTGAGTATAAAGGTTGGTTGTTTAAAAATAAACAGTCACCATAAGTGTATGAAGAACAGTGTGGGAGCTTTGAGATTTTAGTCAAATGAAAAGAGGCTTTGGGATAAAACTATAATCAAATAATTAAAAGAGTTGTCATGAGAGTGAAAGATTAGACTTGTTTCAACTGGCTTCACAGGGGAGAACTATATATACTTGCAGAAGACGTGATAAGACAGATCTAGATTTAAAACAAAACTTTTGTAACTATTAAATTGTCCCCAACTGAGTTTATATGAAGTTGCTCATTGCTTCAGGCAGTCAAGACAGAGGCATCTAGCCATCAGATGGGAATGTTAGAGAGGATTCAGATTGAAGATTTCATCAAATCTTGAAATTCTCCTTTGTGCATAAAGATGGGGAGAACTATATAAGAAATTGCTGCAGTCTGAATGTTTCCCCTGCCAAAATTCATATGTTGAAATCCCAAGGGTGATGGTATTTGGAGGTGGGATCCTTGGGAGGTGCTTAAGCCATGAGGGTGGAGCCCTCGTGAATGGGATTAGTGCCTTTTAAGATGAGGCTCATAACTAGAATGAGCCTCATCTCAGAACTAAGCAGTTGTTCAACAAGAATGTTGTTTACCTTGAAAACACTGTTCGTGGGACAATTTTTCTCTCCAAGCAATTTGGTCTATTCCATTTGTTTGAACAAGCTAGCCTTATGTCTCCAATTTTTTTTTTATACTTGCTAGTAAGAAATTTACTACCAGTTTCTTCCCCAGGGACTCTACAAGTAACCCAAACTTAATAATAATTGTAGTAAAGGAACATCATTACTAAATTTAATAATTGAGGTAGCCCATTTTGATTAAGATTCTAAATGCCCTCAAGCTATAAGCTTTAAACCTCATAGCAGCACGACAAGGAAGTTACTACTGTTACCATCTTATGCAGGAGTGAAACAGACACAGAAGCCATACAGTTAATAAGTAGTGAAGTTGGGATCTGAACCCAGATTTTTGCTGCAGGACTGGCACAGTTAAGCATGTTTTCAAATTCTCCCTGGGTGGAACTTCCAGAGTATGACATTGGATCTTAATGTAAGAGATTCCTCACAATAGATATAATCTGCACCCTTATCCACACAGCTGGTTATTATTTTCCCCTCGTTGCAAATGGCAATTGATGTCATAGTCTATCACATGCATGTCATTCTCCACAAAGTTATACCTACCCAAATATCTACAGTTTGAGGAATTTTTACACAGATAGAAAAATTGGGAAACTGGTGATAAGCTGAACTTTTACTTCCAATGGTTTTAATAGTTCTCATATAAAAGGCATTTTGCCTAGTCCCAGGTCATGTTTGTTGCAATAGAAACAGCATAGCAAAATGTGCTTTTAATAATAACAACATTCAAGGAAAAGTAATTGACAAGGGTTCTTTGACAAGGGTTACCATTAGTCTCAACATCACCAATTAGTTAGTGCCATGTTGGTTATTTCTGCAAGGAGGATGAGGCTGACCCTGGCTCTACAGGTTAGAGAGGTGTACGGATGGGATTTGATGGTCAACAGAGTGCTGGTCAAAGCTGAGTCCAGGATCACAAATGCCCATCCACTCAAGGTAATGTGATGTATGATTTGGAGGAAGGAGAAAGAATTATAAAATGGTTAATATTTTTGCCAAATTGTCGTCAAAGCAATAAAAAGCACCCAAGTTCAGGGTTTTAATTCCAACATTGTAACTACAGCCAGGGAAGCAAGTGAATTGCAGTCAAAGTTTGAAAGAGAAAGAGATTGTGAGTTAAATGTATTATATTCATATTTTTTAAAAAAAAAAACACTAAATAGATTTTAACAACTGGGATGTGGTTTAGGACTTCCAGGTTGAATGGTGTATGCCAGGAGTCGGGAAACTATGGCTCACGAGCCAGATGTGGCTCTTTTGATGGCTGCATCTGGCTCGCAGACAAATCTTTAATAAAAAAAAAAATAACGTTAAAAATATAAAACATTCTCATGTATTACAATCCATTCATTTCCTACCACTCATGTTCATGGTTGCTGGTGGCTGGAGCCAATCACAGCTGTCCTCCGGGACAACACCAAATTTTTATTGGATAATGCATAACGTACACAGGTCATTGTATGGCTCTCATGGAATTACATTTTAAAATATGTGCTGTTCATGGCTCTCTCAGCCAAAAAGTTTCCCGACCCCTGGTGTCGGCCATGGGAGAGACAGCTTAGTTCCGTCTTTGTAAGAGGAGATATAGCTATGATTCAGATATTCTAAAGTAACAATAACTAATAGCTTATTGATGTCTGATTATGAGTTAGACATATCACAAAATATTTCATGTGAGTTAGTTTTTAAATCTCCACAATGATCCTACAAGATAGAGACTATCCCTATACAGTATGCTTCAGGAGGTTCTTTAACTCTAGGATACAATAGAATCATCTAAAGGGCTTTATGAAAATGGACTTGGGGGAGTTTCTTATTCAGTAGGTCTGGAGTGCAGCTGGGGCATTTGCTGCACTAACTAGTTCCAGGGCAGTGCTGCGGCGGTGTGAAATTTGTAGAATAGAACTTACCTTGTAGGAGTTTGAGGATGCTCTGATGACCTATATAGACCATGAGATTCATGGCATATAGCAGGTATGAAGCAAATGTTTACCACCTGATTCAACAGATGAGAAAAACAGAGGCACCTAGAGATTAAGTTACCCAAGTCTCACAATGATGAGCTGTTAGGTCTGTACTTGAACCTACCGTCAAGGTGTTTTTTATTCTAGTAAACTATCTTTCAACTACTATGTGTTTAAAAATATGCTAAAAATAACTTAACAAAAATATCTGGTGTATTAAAGAGCTTTTAAGAGCCCCAATGCCCAGACTACACCCTAGTGCAATTATATTAGTATCTCTGGGAGTAGGATCCATTCTGGATTAGAGTGGGTCCCAATCCAATGGCTGGTGTCCTTGTAAGAAGAGAAAACAGAGACACAGACGTACAGGGAAAATGCCATCTGACTGTAGCGGCAGAGATTGGAGTGAGGCAGCTACCAGCTAAGGGACCTCAAGGATGTTGGTAAGCACCAGAAACTAAGAAGATACAAGAAAGGACCCTCTCCTAGAACCTTCAGAGGGAGCCTGGTTCTGACAACATCTTGATCGCAGGCTTCCAGCCTCAGAATGGTGAGAGAATAAAATCTGGTTTGAAGCCATCCAGTGTGTGGTACATTGCCACAGCAGCCTTAAGAAAATTAGTCAAGGTGGAAAAATTCTTGATTTTGCCAAGGTAAGGAAGCTTAGTAACTTCCAGTGAAAAATTGGTCCTTTTGGAGTAAATATTCATGTAGGCCCAGGCATTTCTCTGTCCCCTCTTTCTCCTTCCCTCCCACCTGGGCCTGATCTAAGTTGCCTCTAGGGTGTCTGGTCTTCTCATCTCCCTGCCTCAGCTAAGATCTCCCCTTTGCTTGGTTTCTGAATTCAACCTGCTGCTTCCACTGCAAGAAATTCAATTTTCTTAACCTGTAGAATATGTCCCTTGTCAGAGACTTGGGGACATTCCCCAGTTCACTCCATACTGATGATAACTCAAGACCAGCTAAGGAAGATCAAACCAGCCAGTGACAAGAGGAAAAAAGCCTAAGAAACATGTGTTTAATGTTCAGAGCCCTGTGGATATCCTCTCACCAAGGGAGCACCCCTCGCACATCTGCCTGACCTTCATAGTCACTGCAGAGAGGGCAACGGGAGCCCTGCTGTGCAAACCCAAACTTTCACACCTTGCTGGATACAGCAGGGCATCCATCCTTAGTCAATAGTGAACTTGATCCAACCCTTTAGTGGGACAGGATGGGTACCAGGAAGATGATGGGAGCCTGTACTATGCTTTGAGATCATCAATCACCACACATAAGATTTCTAATATCCCTACCCCTTTGTCACAATGCACACACACACAGACACACTCAACATCACAAGATTTTCTCAGGGTCCCAGCAACCTTCACTATTATATCAGCAAAATTCACACTTGGTTTTAGTATACCTAGAATAATGACAACTTGCATCATCTTGACTTAAACCTTTTAACATAGAGAGATTGCCAAGCCACAGTGAGTTGATAGATCTTTACTCAAATCTGCTTTCATCATTCAGATAGTCAAATCTCACCTCATGGGGTTGTAAAGAATTGAAATGCACTTACCACCATGTGTGTCAAATATGTATTTGATCTCACATACACTACCAGAAAGAGAAAAATTCTGAAGACAAAATCAAGAAATACAATGTCACCCCATTAAAATTAATTTTAAAAAATCAAGAAATATTTGCTTCCCTGGCTTTACAACATCAAAATAAACAGGATAGGTTATCAAAAAAAAAAAGTCAAGATAATACCAAATTATTATAACACAAGTACTTGTATTCAATCCTAAAATAAATAGCAAGCAGACCAGAAGATAGTAAATGAGGAGAAGAATGGAGAGGAAAGAGAGAAGGAAAGGAAGAATTGCAACTCAACATTCCATTCTCTTGATATACTGCATGATACATTTATTTGAGGCAAGCATATTTCTGACATATTGAGCTTTCTTCCTAGATTTCCTACCCTGGAAACATTGATAGGATAAGACAATTATTTGGTTACAATAAATGATTTCCTTCAAGATGCTTGTTCTAGACACCAGCAGCAGAAATGTGAAACAGCTTTGGTATACTTGCCAGGTGTGCAATCAAAATACTGCATTGCATATGCAACTTCTGATCTTTGCACTTACTCGTCAAAGAAAAAAAAAAAAAACGAAACAGAATCTTTGAAATGGCACTGCAAAAGCCCATTTTTCAATCAGGGACTATCCTCAAATGGAAACAAGCTGGCTGTACCACTTAACTACAGTTTCATTCTTGATTGAGCTTGAGCCTCTGTCACAGTTTGGAATCTGTTACATTACAGCCCAAGTTTGGAAAGAAGGCAGAGGGAAGTGGGTGCTTCGGTAAACAATAGTAAGGATCTAATCCTCAAAAAAAAAAGAGCTTCTTTTAAAAATGACCAGTTTTTCTGTCAGATGCCATCTTCTTAAGTCTCCCAGGAGACCATTCTAGCTAAATAAATGTCAAGACCTTGCTTAACTGCAAATTCCACCCATGTGCCCAAGGACCAATGCGGTCAGAGCTGAGAAACTGGAAGCTAGTACAGCTTTTCATTAAAGAGCTCAAAACAAACTTCCAGCTACTAATTGCAGGAGTAGACACTAGAAACTTCCCCAATCTCTTTTTTGAAGTGTTTGTGTTGGGGGGGGAGGGGCAGGCAATGTCAATATTAACATTGCTGGGGGGGGGGTGAGTTAAATTCATAAATTTTTATTATTTCAGTCTCATTAAGTTGAGCCGTTGTTCCCCTGAACTCTCAGGAACAGTTAAGACCTGCAGGCCCAGGTGGCCCAGCAACCATACATACATCAGGTTTATATTTCCAACTGGACTCACGGACCCAGGTGCCACCCTGTTGAGTCACTGCTCTCCAATTTTACATATATAGGAGAGGTGACACGTGACTTAAAGAGAAAAGGCTCCTGATATAGAAAGCCAAAATTCAAGATATGCACACTAAGAAATGTTCATCTTACTTACAGGAGCTTCAAGTAAAATCAGAAACATATAAAAAAGTAGTGGAAACAATAGAGAATTTGAGCTTAGATAGAAATGAGGAAAATGCCAATTCTAGCAGATATATAATTTATCAAACTGGGGTTATAAGAACTCAAGTAGATGAAGGGAAAGGTTAACGTTTTTATATAATGCCTGACATAAAAAAAGGTTTTATAAATGACAATGATTATTATTGTTACTGTGATCATTAAGTAAAAGTTGAATGTTTTCTATGCATCTAACTTTTCCTTTAAGAAAAATATAAGCTCTTGCTTTTATAAAATTATGCCAAAATTAGCCGACAGTTACATAGATTCAAATCTAAGTCTCAAATCCTATTCTGTGGAGAAATGCATATAAATTGCTACTTTAGTAGATTTCACAAATATGATTTTTATGATGCAGATTGCTTAGGATTCATTCTGTCTGTTCTACCATATCCCATCACTGTTCATTATTACAAGTTGTGTGGAAATTTTCCAGTGAGGTGTCTCAACACAATATTGTTGGCCTGTCTCTTGGAACCAATGTATTGTATACAAATTGAATCATCTCTACATTTTTTTCTCTTGAGGATGGGACAATTATAATAGTACTACTCACCTTTTTGCCCAGTCATAAACTCAAACTGTCCATAGTTATTTAGAAGATGTTATGGGTTGAACTGTATCTATTTCCCCCAACCTTCCCAAGAAAGGATATAGTCCTAATCCTAACCCCCAGTAACCATAAATGTGACTTGATTTCGAAATGAGTTTTTGCAAATAATCCTGTTCAGATGAGGTCATTAGGATGAACTCGAATTGTTTATGAAGAGAAGAAATTGGGCACAGAGACAGACAGGCACACAGGGAAAATGCCTTGTGAAGATGGCTTCAGAGGTATTTGGCATCTACAATCAAAGACATGCCAGAGGTTGTCAGCAAACCACCAGAAGCTAGGCAGGAGGCATGAAACAGATTCTCTCTCACAGCCTTAAGTAGACACCAACCCTGCCAGCACCTTGCTCTTGAACTTCTAGCTTCCACAACTATGAGACAATAAATTTCCGCTGTTTAAGCCACCCAGTGTGCGGGACCTTGTTATGGCAGCATTGGCAAGCTAGTGCAAAAGGGAACCACCTGTAAATTTTTTTAATACATTCATGTTAATTTTTCTACCATCCTCAAAATTTGAAAAAAAAAAAAACACAAAACATATACTAGAGAACTTGCATATCTCTGAAACTATGTCCATAGGCCACAAGGATCTACAGTTTCCAGTTTGACAAACAATGTAAAACAGAACTTAATAATATTAATACCACATGTGACATATGCACCTCCCCATCCCACTGGCAACATAATCCAAAGGCAAGAAGACTTGGGTTAGAAGCTCTTTGGCATTAGGCCAAATCCATGCACAAACTATTCTAAAGGGCAAAGTGCAGAGGGAAAAAAAAATCTAATGATGTGCTTTTTCAAAGCAGTCACATCCATTACACTGCCGCCCTTCCCCGTGGTCCGGCAAGACCACACACTGTTTGCCATTTGCCAATACAGCAAAGAGTTATTGAACCATTGGAGGATGACTTTGGTTTTAGTCTTAAAGAAAAAAAAGTTTTTAAAACCACCAAAAGATTTAAGAAGAAAATCTGATATCCATCAGTTTGTTTCCTGCACTTAGCAGAAACCTGCTTATTTGTTTAGTTATGGGCAGGAGATATTATCTCCTTGGGTATTTTTTTTTTAATATTCTAAATGCTTGAGTCTAAAGCCTGCAGGCTCTACTGCACTCTGCCTAGCCTATATTTAGAACAAAGCAAACACATGTGATTCTTTAGAGCTAAGCACTTCTGCCAGGGGGCCCTGGAAAATTGCTAACCCCAAAATAAAACAATACCACTTTCTTTAAATACTTCTGCTTACACTTACAGTGAGGAGATATTGACAGCAAGCGTCAGTTTGAGTGACTGAAAATAAACAGAAGTGAAGAAAACAGAGACTTTTGGTATTAAAGCCAGATTTATTGAGAGGAAATATATGACAAGTATCATTATTTTCTCAAATAGCAACCTCAGGATATCTCACCCATGAAGAAAAGTTATTATGTCATTTTCATGACTTCTGAAGGCTTATTAACACTCTCACTGATCTGATTGTACTGACACTGATTGTAAATCAAGGCCTACATGGAAACCAAGGAAGATAGCTTGGATTACTCAGAGAGACAACCTACAATAAAAAGAAAAGACAACATATGTTAAATTGACCCTACGTCTGTGAGGGTCCAACTCTACCGTAGACAAGTAGCAACCTCTACAAATATTAGGTAATACCCACAATGGGGCACCCTGTACAAGAAGAGCAGGAAATTTCATTGAGTGACCTTCATGTTTTTCCTACGACTCTGAACCCACCACAAGTTCAAAGTTAAGCACGTGGGCTAGGAGTGAGATGTGCCTTCTCGCTCTGATCCCATCTTTGCTTGAGCTTTGAAAACTCACAAGCCTTCTACGCTTCCATTTCCCCATCTGTAAAATAATTGCATTGGATCAAAGACTCTCAAGTTCATTCCGGTGTTATAATTTACAGGGTAAATCCAATTACCCAACTCATGGCTGCTAATTAAATTTGCTGTGACACACTGTTGAGTTCCTTTCGAAGTTCAGGTTCACCCATTATTTTTATTTAATTAACACTTGGATTCATAGAATCATGTAATTCAGGATTTCCTCAAGACAGCAAATAAAATGAAAATGTCCACATAGCTGCATGGTAATGATAAAAGCTTCTACACATTTAAAGTCCTCTTTAAAACAGAAGTAAAAGGAGATATATATGCTAAATATTAATAATGATTCTCCAGGACAGAGTATAGGTAATTTTTATGTCCTTCATTGAACATAGTTAAGTTTTCCAAATTTTTCACAATGAACATGTTTCAAATACTGTGTCTCAAATGTTTGTTTTAAATGATTTTACAAATCATACTATCACTCAGATTCTCCTTAGAGCAGTTGGTATTTGCATTTATTTTACCAATACTATTAATTTACTTTACCAATTACTATTAATAGTACTATAAAATATTATGTGCAGTTACCTTTTTACATTCAATATATTTATTTTTTTGACTTAACTAGGATATATTTTATATATCATAAAATTCACCCATTTCAAGTGTACAGTTCAATTATTTTTAGTAATTTTACTGAGTGGTACAACCTTCATCATAAGTCAGTTGTGGAACATTTCATTTCCCCAATAAGACCCCTCATACCCATTTACAGTTACTGCCTGTTCCACCCTAGGCTCACTTAACCACTAATTTGTTTGTTCCTATAATTTTGCCTTTTCTGAATATTTTATATAAATGGAATCATATAATGTAATGATCGGCTTCTTTCATTTCACATAATGTCTTTGAGATTCATCTTTCATGTAACATGTGTCGACAGTCTTTTTCAATGGAAAATATCCTAATATTCCATTGTATGGATATACACTTTGTTTATACGCTCACCTTCTTGTTAAAATTTACTTATTTTTAATAATACTTTTAACAATGGTTTTATTTCTACTACATTGACTTTCCTCTCTCTCTGTTTTCATTTATCTATCAAGATTATCACTCCTCGAACACAATGGCAAGTATGTTGATTTTCCAGAGCTTTTGAGGAGGAATGGATGCCTGACAGCAGTGAATCCTGCTTGCCAGGCATGTGGGCAAGAGCCATCTCAGAGGGAAATCTTCCAGCCCCAGTGAATTCCCAGTTGATAACTTAACAGCGGCTTCATAACAGGCCTTGAGCCAGAGCCACCCAGGGAAGCTGCTCTTAAATTCCCGACCCACAGAAGGCAGGTGAGCTAATAAGTGACTGCTGTGGCATTAAGCCATTTAAGTTTACGGTGAGTTGTGATGCAGCAATGGATGATAAATGTAGACACCAGATGGTCTTCTGTCTTCCAGAAATTAATCAAAACCACCTTGCTTATGTGTTCTTATATTCCTCCTGAAATACTATCAGCAACTTTATGAATTTGTTCCTTTAACTTTTCACTGTCATTTTAATAGGTTTGGGGAAAGAGACAGGAATATTTGCATGCATTCCACCATCTTGTACCAGAACTCAGACTATTTTATTCAAAATGATACACATTTTTTAAAAATAAACTTCCAGGGGGGCTGAAACCCACCATTGTCCCCATACCGTAGTTGATGGTCAGAGTCTGTCCCTCTGTACTTGCTGGCAACCTCCTTTCTTGATATAATAAGGAAGGTTTGTTAAAATCCCTGAAGGAGCTGGAATAAAACAACTCTGTGGACGTGAAAATCACCTGGGTAACTTATCTAAAAGGCAGAGTTCCAGACCTACTCACAAAGGTTCTCGAATGGGGCATTTTTTGTGCATTGTTTTAAAGGAATACCATGGACAATGAAAAGAGAACAAAGGAATGGATCGAATAGACAGTCTATAAATAGACCAAAGTAACTATAGAACTTTAATACATGATGCAGATGCCACCTTAATCATTACAGCAAAGGTGAGCTTAAATATTTTTTCAAAATTTTCCACTAATTTGAGAGAGAGAGAAAGAGAGAGAGAGAGAGATTGAGGGAGAGAGAGAGAGAAGCATCAACTCATTCCACTTAGTTGTTCCATTTAGTTGTGCACTCATTGGTTGCTTCTGGTATGTATCCTGACCAGGGGTGGAGCCTGCCACATCAGTGTGTGGGAATGACACTCTACCTACCGAGCAACCCAGCCAGAGCCTCATGAACTTTTGATAAATGATGCTGGGATAGCTGATTTGACATTTGAAAAAAGATAAAATTAAATCTCTACCTCACACCATACGTAGAAATAAACTGCTATTAAATGGAATATCTAATATTAAAAAAATCATACAAATTCTAGAAATAAACATAGATGAATTCTATAACCTGCCTCTAGAAAAAACTTTCCTGACATCTAGATGCAGTGGAAAACACGCCCAGATGATTCTATTGCACGTCGTCCTCAGATGTGATGCAGTGACATCACAGATACATGAGGCTGAGAAAATATATTTGTGTGTATCTATTAGGCTTATATGAAAAATTCATCTAATTTTATGGTCTATATTATGTACTTTATTTGTACATAATAGGACAGGGCTTGTCTAACACTTGCCAAGTTCAGGGTTGTAACCCTTCATCCTTCTGAGTGTTCCCACTATTTCTGTGAAAATGCCCCCTCACCACACCATAAATGGCTTGCTCTGTAATCAAGAGGAGCTTCTGAGTCTTGCCTCATAGCTTAGACACATTGAAGTTCCTTACCTCCTTTAAGAAAATGTCAGCTTCCAACAAAACATAAAACTTGTCACTTGAATTCATAAGCCAGGCCAGAAAACATTCTTCCTCCAACTCCAGTCAATACTTATTAGTGAAAGAATGCATGATGGCTTTTTAGCTAAGTATTATTTTCAAAGCGATGAATTGTATAGCTTTACATTAAGAATTTAATTACAGTTTACATATGTATTTGTTAGACTTGCCAGATTTCACTTGGCAAACCAGCAACAACATTAGCACTTAACCTTTTCTTATAAAAAAAGGAAATGTACTTAGAAGTGACTAGGATTCCAAAGAGTTGCTTAGAATCACCAGGGAATTGAATCCAGCATTTATTTGTATATGTTCTTACAAGACAACCTACTGCTGAATTGCTGAAAAACCGAATCAGCTTGCTTCCTCTTGGTAGCTTCTATAAGTCTTAGACCATTTCTGCCATGAATCTCTAGATAAACCCCTTGTCCTCTAGAACAAAACTAATGATATTTGCCATTGTCCCAATGGTCACTGTGACTAGAGAAAGCCCCTCAGAAGCATTAGGGACTATAAGATGAGCAAGTTATGCATGGAGTGAGATAAAGATACAGTTTCATATTTTTTTTCTTTATGGATAACCCATTGCCTCAGTATCATTCAGTGAATAATCGATCCTTTTTCCACTCACCTCGATTACCATCTCATTATATATAGGATCTTATACCAATTGTATAATTCACATTGTTTTCCTCATTTATCTTTATACCATACCACTTTGTCTAAATTATGTAGTTCTAATATAAATCTTTATATTTGGAAGGGCCATTCCCCACCTCCTCCCCCCCCACACACACACACAGATAGCTTATTTATATTCTTTGGGACTCTCTTGGCTATTCTTGGCCCTTTCATCTTCTATATAAAGTTTAGAAACAGCTTGTCAAGTTTCACAAAATTTTTGTGTCTTCATTGGAAGTATATAGGATCTTGGGAGACACTTGACATATTAAATATATTAAATATTACCTTCCAAGAACATAGATGGTATATTTCTACTTTTTCTTTTTTAATATCCTTCAAAAAATTTTATAATTTTCTACAAAAAATCTCACATTAAATTTAGATTTAACCTGGAGGTGGTGGCACAGTGGATTCAGCATCGGCCTGGGACACAGAGGACCCAGGTTTGAAACACTGAGGTCGTCAGCTTGAGCACAGGCTCATCCAGCTTAAGTGCGGGCTCACCAGCTTGAACACGAGGTTGTGGCTTGAGTGTGGGATTATAGACATGACCCCAAGGTCACTGGCTTGAGCCCAAGGGTCACTAGTTTGAAGCCCAAGGTTGCTGGCTTGAACAAGGGGTCACTGGCTCGAGGCACATTTGAGAAAGCAATCAAGGCACATTTGAGAAAGCAATCAGTGAACAACTAAGTTGCTGCAACAAAGAATTGATGCTTCTCATTTCTCTCTCTCTTCCTGCCTATTTATTTCTATCTGTTCCTCTCTCAGTCTCTCTCTCTGTCTCCCTCTTGCAAAAAAAAAGAAAAAATATTAGATTTAATCTAGATATTATAATTAGATGGTAGGTAGATAATAGCTATAATTACTATGATACAAGATACACTTTGAATTTAATTTTCTATTTTCTGCAAATAGGTAAAAATGCAAATTACTTTATATTTTAATTTGATATATAATATCTTTTCTAAGCTCTTATAATTCTAATCATTTCCTACTGTTTATTTTGCATTTTCTGTAGACAATATCATTTATGCACAATGACATATTTGGTTCTTCTTTTCTAATAGTTATACCATATATTTAATTTTCTACTCTTGCTACACTTGTGCAGTTGATTTTGTTTAGTATTTTCCTGGTATATATTTTCCTTCCAAATGGCCTCACATTTTGTGCCATATATAAACAGTGTATTGCTGCATTTTTTATACAGTCTATTCTTTTTGAAATGGTTACTGATATATATGGATTCATTATTATCTTATTTTGTGCTTTATGTTTTCTTTTTTCTCTGTTTTCTCACCTTCTTTACTATAATTTTCCCTATTCTACTTTTCCCTCGCTTTTTCTTTTCTTTAGTGGTTGTCCTAAAAAGCTTGAAAAGCATCCTGGCCAATTAGCTCAGTTGGTTAGAGTGGTATCTTGTTCTTATTCTTTCATTATATTTATAACATCCCCTCTTACTTATTTAACATTATCTTGGTCTGTTCAGGCTACTATAACAAAATGCCATAAACTGGGTGGAAGAAAACAACAAAGATTTATTTCTCACAATTCTGGAGACTATGGAAAAGTTTGATTAAGGCATTGGCAGATTTGGTGTCTGATAAGGGCCCACTTCTTAGACGGTTGCTTTTTCACTGTAACCTCACAGAGCCAAGGGACTCTGGGGTCTCTTTTACAAGGGTGCTAATCCCATTAATAAGGATTCTTCTTTCATGACTTAATCACTTCCCAGTGACCTTATGTCCTAATAGTATTACTTTGGGGTTAGGTTTTAATGTATGAAATTAGGGGAGACACAGATACACAGACAAAGCTAGGAAGATCATATTCAAACTTGTAAAAAATCAAATATAAACAAAAAATCTCAAGGACATTCAGAGGAAAAAAAAGATACATTATCTACAGAAGAATAAAGATAAGAGTTCTCATCACAAACCATGCAAGCAAGAAGACAATGGAGTAGCACCTTTAAAAGGAAGAAAGAAAAAAATGTGTCCATCCAGAATTCTATACCCAGCAAAAATAGCTTTCAAAACACTAAAGGAGAAAAGATCTTTCTCAGGAAAAAAAAAAAAAAAAAAAAAAAACAAGGAAATTTACTGCTATAAGACCTACAGACCTACTCTACAAAAATTATTACAGGAAGTTCTTTATGCTGAAGGAATATTTCAGTAAAAGTCTGGATCCAAACAAAGAAAGGGAAAGCACTGGAAATGAAATAAATGAAAGTTAAAATTTATTTTCTTATTTTTAATTAGTATAAAAATTTTAATGCAAAAATAATAATGCAGTATGCATTTATCACATGTAAAAATAAAATATATGGCAATGACAGCATGACATATGGGAGGAAAAAAATGGGAATATGCTTTTTTTCGATCTCATACTACATGTAAAGTGGCATAATTTTATTTGAAAATAGAAATAGACAAATTAATTTAAAATATATGTTGCAAATTCCATAGTAGTCACTTAAAATGTAAAAGGAGTTATAAATCAATAGAGGAGGTAAAATGGAGTCATAAAAATTACTAAATTAACCCAAGAGAAAGGAAAAAAAAGAACTAAAAAGCAGCAAAGTAGTAGATTTTAATACAATATGTTGATAACCACTTTAAATGTGGATGATCTAACCTACAGTTAAAAGACAAAAATTGTCAGTATGAGGAAAAAAGCAAGATCCAACTATATACTACTTACAAGAATAAATGGACCTATTCTAGCCTTTCTAGGCCATTTCCTTATAAGATCTATTCCTCTTATGATTAAAGAAGACAAAACTCAGATGATTTTGTATAAGAAGTTGATTCAAGCCTTTGGTATTTCTTTTTAACTTCAAGAATTCTCTGTGTTTCGTCCAATTCTGACGATAACAAGACAACAGAAGTTTTCTTAGAAGACCTTGTCAAAACCAAAAATAGTTAAAAAAATTACTTTGATTCACACACTTCCACTCTTTCCCCATTAATTTACAATTCAGTAGAATATTAGTAGGTATTTATTTTATTTTCTTTCAACAGAATTTAGGTCAAGGTTTATAAAAAATTTGCACAAAACTTAAAAAAAAAAACTTTTTGCTTAAACTCTTAAACCCTAAGAAATAGTCTGTAAATAACTAACCTAAGAGAAGGAAATTAACAAAAACAAACAAACTTCATGTGAAAGAGGGAGAGTACACTCGACCAATTATGTCCCAGAGAATTAAAGAATTATTCATTCAGTGGACTATAATTATCGTAAAGCCATCTTAAATAGAGAAGATAGATTCCACATTTTTTGTCAGAAATAATAACTAGAGATAGAAAACCTAAAAAACCTCACTATGAGGCTTGAGTTAAGAGGAATTATTATATAAAAATTAAGCTCAAACTAATGTAACATCAAATATTTCATCCAACTTAAAAATATATGTGTGTGCAAAAGTAGGGGAATGGAGACCAAGACTTTGAAGCTTATTACTGAAAGAGGGTACAAAATTGTTTTCATATAAAAAAAATAATTACAGACCCTGACCAGTTGGCTCAGCAGTAGAGAGTTGGCCAGTCGTGTGGAAGTCCCGGGTTCTATTCCCGGACGAGGCACACAGGAGAAGTGCCCATCTGCTTCTCCACCCTTCCTTCTCTTTGTCACTCTCTTCTCCTCCCTCAGCCAAGTCTCCATTGGAGCAAAGTTGGCCCAGGCGCTGAGGATGGCTCCATGGCCTCTGCCTCAGGTGCTAGGATGGCTCTGGCCGCAATGGAGCAATGCCCCAGATAGGCAGAGCATCACCCCCTGGTGGGCGTGCCCGGTGGATCACGGTTGGGTGCATGCAGGAATCTGACTGCCACCCCGCCTCTAACTTTGCAAAAATACAAAAAGTAATAATAATAATTAGGGGAAAAAAAGAATAGAAAACACTACGGTGCTTGTTATTCAGTTATTAGGGACTTATTTAAGGAAAGTAAATGTCTGGAAGGAATGACTGCTTAGTGATGCCCAGACCCCCCACCCCAGCACTTACACCATTATAATATTCATCATGCTTTATCTTAATGACTTGTTTTCCCCTCTCCCCTACTAGGCTATGAGATGTATTTGAGAAGAGCTCATATCTCTCATATGCCCCCAATGTATCCCCTGGCTTTGTTCAATAAATGAGAACACTTGTAGGGTAGGTGAGACATGCCTCCTTTGTTCTTCATGCTTCTTATTATACTCAAGTCATTCTAAAATAGTTAAGTCAGAAACACCATTAAGGTTATCTAAGCAACACTGGTTTGAGACACTCATTACTTCAACTGACCCTCACAAACACACTCAGCCCCAAGTCTTATATCTGTTCACCATGCCTTAAACCCCTTTAACATAAAGGAATAAAAATGAAAACTCAAGATCTAAGTTGAGACTATTTTCTTATATATTTAGCCAATCAGCCAGTGAGAATAAAGAACATCCCTCTGTATTAGTCAGGTTTCTACTATAATTATGCTATATAATGATAACTCAAAAGCTCAGTGGCTTATAAAGAAAATAATATATATCTCTTTTGTTTCACTCTAATGTCTTTAGAATGGCTAATGGTGTTATGATTTCATCTTTGACTGGCAGTATGTAGCTTATGCTGCTAGTTGGGTTTAAGTCTCCACATCCTGGTGAAGCAGCAGCTACGTAAGACTGATTCTCTTCAAGGAGGATGCCAGAAATATAAGAGATAAAGCCAAATAACAAAAACACATTCATACACTCTGCTAACATTATATTGCTTCCCATTCCTTTAACAAAAACAAGTCACATAGCAAACTCTGTAACAATTATTGAGTGGAGAAATATACTACACCTGCTCTAGGGGAAAATACTGCAAAGGACTTGAGCATATGATTTTATAGCAGAAGGGTAATGAAGAATTGAGAGCTATTTTCAATGCATCACTCAAAAGTTACGTTTTAATACAAAGAAGGGAAAGAAGAGAACAAGAAGGAGCTGTCTGTCTAAGGGTGATTACTCCCAGGCAGTGCAAATCTTCAGATTTTGAAGAAATAGTTCACAGACACCACAATTTAGCCTAAGCTAGACTTTACTTCCCTAGGGACAAATACAAGTTGAGTATTCTAAAATCCCCTTTTCCACTTTCTTAGACATAGCAAGCTTTTGGGCATATCACGGCTGACTTTTGCTTGAACATTCCTACCTTTATTCTTTTATTAGTTAATTCCAATTCATAGTTAAAGTTTCAGCTACAGTGTTGCCTTTTTAGAAAGCCTTTTCCCACCACCTCTCCATCTTTCCCAGCCTAACTCAGACATCATTAGAATCTTTTGCAGAAACTTTGCCCTGCTTTATTGTGCTCATCTTGATTTGTAATTGTGTGATTTTGTTTTAATTACACTGTTCATTGCGAGCTACATGAGGACAGGACCATGACCATGTTTCTACCCACTGTGGCTATCACCCTGGAAGAGAATAGGTGATAAATAAATATTTGTTGACTTAACAAATAGACAATTTTTTCCCAAATGACAATTTTTGTTAACAAAGACAGTTGTTCAGTTCAGTTCAGGCTAAAGCAAACATTTTCCCTGAACTCATTAGCCACACATCGTCGAGAATGCCGACTTAAGGACCCTTTAGTGTTGTCTTGTTCAATCTGGTAGCCACTAGTCATGGAAGGCTATTTGAATTTAAGTTTAAATTAATTTATGTTAACTAAAATCTAAAAATCAACTCCTCAGTTGCAGTAGCTACATTTCACGTGCTCAAAAGCCACATGGGTAAATACTCAGAAATGGGATTGCTGGCTCATATAGTAATTCTATTTTTAATTTTTTTAGTAACTGCCTTACTGTTTTCCATAGCAGGTACACTATTCCCACCAACACAAGAGATTCAGTTTTTCCACATCCTCACCAATAATTATTGCCTTTTAAATAAATAAATATATATATATATATATATATATATATATATATATATATATATATATATATATAATTGCCATCCTAACAGGCATATATTGTTTTCTTATTGTGGTTTTGATTAGCATTGTCGTAATGATTAGGTGATATTGAATATCTTTTCATATAATGTACCTATTGGTCATTTGTATATCTTCTTTGTAGAAATGTCTACTTAAGTCTATTACCTATTTTTAAATTGGGTTATTAGTTTTTTATTTTGCTCTTGAATTGTAGGAGTTCTTTATGTATTTTGGAAATAAACCCTTTATCTAACATATGGTTTGCAAATATTTCTCCCGTCCCATAGGTTGCATCATCACTATAAATTGTTTCTTTTGCTGTGCAGAAGCTTTTTAGTTTGATGTAGTTCTGCTTATCTGTTTTGGTTTTACTGCCTATATTTTTTATATTATATCCATGAAATTATTGCCAGTATTCGCACTCATATGTTCATTTCAGCATTATTCACAATAGTCAAAATATGGAAACAACCTTAATAGCCGTTCACATACGATGGGATAAAGAAATATATACATACAATGGAATATTACTCAGCCTTAAAAGAAGAAGAAAATTCTGTAATATGCAACATGAATGAAACCTGAGGACGTTATGCTAAGTGAAACAAGCTGATCACGGAAGGTCAAGTACTGCCTGATCTCACACAGAGGAGGCACTAAGTAGTCAAGCTCAGAATCAGAATGGAATAATGGTTGCCAGGGGCTGGAAATGGGGGAAATGAGTACTGTTAATCAATAGGCTTAAAGTTCTAGTTATGTGAGATGAACAAGCTCTAGAGATCCACTCACTCTACAACCTTGTGCCTGTGGTTAACAATATTGTACTGTAGTCCTAAATATTTAAGAGAGCAGATCTCATATTAAATGTTCTTACCATGATAAAATAACATTTTAAAAAATTTAGAGCCACATGGGATTTATGGAGACCATATTGAATAACACAAATATAGAATATTTTCATCATTGCAAAAATTTCTGTTGGGCAGGAATGCTTCAGAGAATACATTGAAATACGTAACCAAATTTTTCTCTGTTAAGACACTCAAAAGCAGCCTGAAGCTTCCCAAAACATCTGATTGCTAAGGACCTGTTTACAAATGCAAGCTTCTGACTCAACATACCCAAAGCACACTTGCTCAGCATACAACTCCTTAAGAGGCATTGATAATTGAACTTGGCAAGCTTCCTGAATTTCAAAAAGGTATTTGCCACTAATGCTTGAGAAGAATGTTGTAGTTTACTAAGTCAAACTAATTATTCGTCCTTGCAAAAATCAGCTCACCCAGCTTTGCAAACTCCAGAGACTTATCTGTGATTCTGTCTTGTTGCTCATTGTATCCTGGTAACAACTCAGACCTGTCAACTATTCTCTTCTGAATCCTCTCTGTGTCTCTTTCCTTCCATACATGCTTATGTCTCTTTCCTTCCATATATGCTGTGGTATATCTAGATCAGGCTCTTGTAGGCTCTTGTGTCTATAATTTGCAAGTGATATTGCTTCTTGACACTCCCCTGCTATTTCATTCTATAATCAGTTGCCAATTAAGTATAACCTTAATTGCAACACTTTCCTCCTAAATAAACTTTCAAAGATACTTATTAGCCAGCATTTAAGACTCTTGACAGTCTATGTTCTACTTACCTTTGTAATAATATGTTCCCCACTCCCAACTGCTGCAGCCAGATTCACCCACTCGCCTCCCAAGCACCCCAAAGCCCTTTCTGTACATTCATGTTACCAGTTCCCCCACTGACACTTCCTTTCCTTCTCTCATAAACATCCTCAACTATCTCTAGCTCCCATGGTTTCCTCTCATTAAGTAACTCTCATAAATGTTCTATTGACGTTTGTTATTTTGGCTTTGAATCGTATACTGCCTGTGTCATCAGTTGTACTACATTATAATCACACATTTTTATTTGGCTTAAATAGCAGGATGTTGAGATAGCTTTTCCTCTCCTATGAAATCAGAAATTTTGAATTCCTTACCTCTCACAAAAACTAGGACAATAGAAAGCTATCAGAAGAGAGAGAGGGAGAGAGAGAGGGGGGAATATATAGTTTTTAAATGCATCTATATATGTATACATACATATGGATGCAGAAGGCTTATTCACTTATTCATTCATGCATTCTCATACACATGCATAATGGATAAATAAATAAGCCTTTCTGCATTCTCAGGGTTGCCTTGACTTCTAGCATGTGTCTTTAATTCTTCTAGTAAATATTCAGAATACCATATAGGAAAATCACATGGCATGCCAGCAACCACTTACTGTGGGTTCAAAACTGCCATGCAAAGGCAATTATTTCCTTTAGAATGTTGTCTTATTTGGTCTCTTCCTTTTTCCTTCGTAGTTTTTCACAGACCTACTGCTCTCCCCTCATTAAAAAAATTTTTTTTGAAACCCAAGTTATGTGGTCTGAAACGTATTTTGTAAGTAATATATTTCTTTTGGCAATCAGAGATTAAGAAACACGGCAGAAAAAATACAAAACTGTATCACTATTAAACTATATATAATGCAAAAGAGAGAAAGAGAAATGTAAGCTACACATTTACTTAATTCAAACAGAAGCTTTTAGGCAGTTTAAAGATGGAGATGACATCAAGATACATGAAGTCATGTTGGGGCCACCCTTGAGCTTAAATGAGTCCCTCTGTCACAGTGTTGACATCCCTTTCTAAACTTTCCATTCTTAAATTCCTTAGAGAAAAGCACTATAGCCAATTCCTAAGTATTCATATTGGGGATAAAAAGAAGTTTGGGTAATCCCAAATAATACAGTTAAAATTATTTTTATATATTATACAATTACAAAATTATATAATATATATTATAATTGTATAATATATACAATATATCTCAAAATCTATCTTTTGTGACCCTAATTTTTCTGTCCAGATTTTAATACATAGCTGACTTTCTTTTTTTTCTTTTTTTTTTTTTTTTTTTTTTTTTTGGTGACAGAGAAAGGGACAAATAGGGACAGACAGACAGGAAAGGAGAGAGATGAGAAGCATCAATTCTTCGTTGGGGTACCTTAGTTGCTCATTGATTGCTTTCTCATATGTGCCTTGACTGGGGGGCTATAGCAGACCGAGTGACCCCTTGCTCAAACCAGCAAGGTTCAAGCTGGTGAGCCTTGCTCAAACCAGATGAGCCTCTGCTCAAGCCAGCAACCTCGGGGTTTCAAACCTGAGTCCTCTACATCCCAGTCCACTGCTCTGTTCACTGTGCCACTGCCTGGTCAGAGTGTTTTTATTTTATAATTTTGTGTTCTTTTCCTTACGCTTATTTATTATATAGTCATTTTCCATTTTACACGAAGTTAATCTGTGTTCTCACTGTTGATCTTGTAAACTATCATTTTGGTACTTGTTATTCTCATGTGCTTGTGGATTCTAGTTTTTAGGTTTATTTTAAGGGGGAGAGTGGGTACAGTTATTGATCATCCTAACATGCCCAGGACTGATGAGGGTATTTCAGTTCTAAAGCTGAAAACGCCCTAGGAAAACCAAGAAGAGCTGGTGATCTAAGAGGAGATTGGCTACCCTCTCTCTGGCTCATGGTTTTGACTTTGCCTCCTTCCAGTCCCCCACGACTGGGTAGACCCAAAACTAAGTCTTCTCGTAGCAGCTGAGGACACCTAGCCTACAAAAGGATATATTTTTCGGAACCAGCAAAAGTCATAACCTAGCCATGATTGCAGAGATGTCTCTTTCCAGCAGCTTGACAAAAACCTGAAATGTAATAAGCACTGATCTTGGTCCTTTTGAGCACTTTTTAAGACAAAGGAACACTCATGCCACGTCCAGTTTCATAAAAAAGTAAGATGAACTCAGTCTTCAAACATAAGTTGGTGTTATATTCCTCTCTCTTAAGAGTCAAACTCTGCCCCCGAGCCTGTTCCCAGACCAGATGTGCAGTGAGTCTGATGTTTCCATCTCACCTGGCCGGTCCGCCTGCTCATCCTCTGTCCCACGGTGTGCCTACATGGATTTCATTTATAAGCAATACTGTCCACTAGGTCTTTTTCTGGAACACAGGGTATACTTTTAAGTTCAATTTCACAAAATGATTTTGTTCAAAAATATAAATGTAGAACTTTTTTTTCATAGCATTTTTATTGAATTTATTGGGGTGATGATTACTAAAATTATATACATTTAGGGTGTACAATGCTATAACACATCATCTGTATATTGTATGGTATGTTCACCACTGCAAGTCAAGTCTCCTTCCATCACCATTTATCTCCCCTGTACCCTCTTCTGCCTCCCCACCCCTCTCTTCCTCCAGTATTCACCATGCTGTCGTCTGTGTCTATGAGGGATGTTTTTCTTTACTAACAGATGAAGGGATTAACTGTGGATCATTTGAACACCTTGCCAATAGAAAGCTTCATAGAGTCTTTCAAACACTATGTGGCCAACCACTCCTCTCAGCATATTCTCTGCTCATCCTATTAGGCAATGATCCTTACTATGTGAAAGGCATTTGTCAAATCTTGGAAGCTGAGACATTCACCAACTTCAAGTAGTAGAAATGCAGCTGAGAATCGGGAATTTAGAAAGAATGCTTGACAAATAATGAAAACAGGTGTCTCAAAGTTTACAGAGGAAACCCTAGTCCTACAAGCCACAGGATAGTTTATAATTCACCGGCAAGTGGGATCCTTGGGAGTAGAGACCTTATTCATCTTTATATCCTGAGCACTTAGCAGGTACCTATCACATATTAGGCAGTCAACACATTCAGAGAGATATTGTTTGAACTATATGGAGAGCTCCTGGGGCCTTTACTCAGAGCCTAATTACTTTTACTTTATAAATATTTGTAACATGTTGGAGAGTACATCAGAAGACAAATAAAAGCAAGAAAGAAAACAGAATAAAACGTTCAAGGCAGCACACGATTCAAATAGACTAGTGTAAACAGGGAGTTACATGTTAATAGATCCCAGGAGCATCACTATATTATGACATGATATAAAAACGAAAATGTATAATGACTCTCTGATTCAGGGGGGGGGAAGAAAAGATTAAGTTACATAAGCATGTTTTGCTTAAAAAGACAGAGTAACAAAATGTGTATTTTAGAATGATTCTCATATACAATGGGTAAAATTTTTTAAAGAGGTGTTTATGCTTGAAGGTATTAAACCCTAAACTTTTTGGAACACTCAGCTGCTGTGAACAATGCCCTCCTTGAAAGTTGAAAACAGTTGAAATCTTTCTGCATAATGAAACCTCAGTTACCCACCATTATTATGGAGTGACCAGTTCCAGAAAAGCATTTTGTTCCCATTAATAAGTGTTTAACTCCTTCAAGCAACCCTCAATGCTACCCTTGGTGGTATTAAAGCTATAAGTAAGTTTGGGAGTCCCACACCTTTCTTAGAACCACGCCTGTGCCTTAAGGATTACAGAAGTGGAGGGAGCTTTCTGCCTCTGCAAAAGTGTTTGGCTTCGCTTTTCATCATGGAATTTCTTCTGGGTTGCTTGCCTATACCAACATCCCTTTGATTTTCAAGTCTTCTGTCAGCCTCTTGCCTCCACGGCTGCCACCACTTAAACTCTGTTCAATCTCTTTCCTATTTCTTGCTGCTTGCTCTAAAAGCCCTAATTAAATGGGACATCCTATGTAGCTGGCTCATGAGAGACCCTGAACTTGAGCTAGAGAATTCCAGTATTAGGATCTATCTTATACCATCATTTTATGGATAGAGAAACAGAACCTGGGAAGTCGATAACAAATCCCTTTAGACAGAAAGTGATAAGGTGAAAATTTACTCCAGGTCTGAATGATTTCAAGAACATCAGGCATCTGTGTGTTAATATAGCATTGTTTTTATCCATCACTCAGCCCTGCCTCCGTGGAAGTAACCGGGAGAGTGTTTATGATGAGCTGCTGAGAAGAAAAGCACCTGTGAACAGAGTGCGAGAAGAGATAGCCAGAAGGATGCAGGAAAACACCTCAGACCTCAAGATCTGAAGAAATGATTCATTACGCTTACCTCAACTCCTGCTAATCAGCTCCCAGCACAACCCCCTAACCCACAGTGCCTTGTGATTTTGCCCTATATAATCTGTAATCTACATGCCATTGGGGAGTTTGGGCTTTTGCTTCCCATTCTCCTGGGTGGTGCCGTTTATAACAAAATAGCCTATATTCATTCCTCCACTGCAATTCTGGGTGACTAGTGTTTGGCTCCGCTAGAGCCGGGTGCACAAACTCTTCCTGTTCTGTAACCTAATTCCCAGCCGCACATTCGCCTACTTGTGAGATTGCACCATCCTTGCTCCCTCCCACTCTTCATCCCTCTCCTCCCCTTCCCTCTCCCTCTTTTCCTCCCTCCCTCCCTCCCTCCCTCCGTTCCTTCCTTCCTTCCTTCCTTCCTTCCTTCCTTCCTTCCTTCCTTCCTTCCTTCCTCCTTCAATAAATATTCCGTAAATGCCTATCATTCAGGCACACAATGATGACCTATGTCAACCCTACTGTTACAGAGCATATGGTCTAGAACTCTGGAATTCAGTATGGTCACAACTAGCCACATGTGACTACTTAAATTTCAGTTGAGTAAAATTACAATTTCAGTCCCTTAGTCACACTGGCCACACTTCCAGTACTCAGTAGCCACGTGCAGACATAAAACATTTCCATCATTACACAAAGCACTATCGGATAGCGCTGGTCTAGGAGAACGTGATGGAAGGTTGAGCAATCACAGTATATATGCTGTGAATACAGTGATGGGAAAGTTCAGGAAGCAAGAGGAGCACCTCAGAAAAGAGTTAAAGGTGGTGATGAGAAAGTATTGAGGAATAAACAAAACTTTATTCCAGTGATTCCACCTGTATTATGTTTCTGCCTGTCTCTCTGCCTTCTCTCTTCACCCTGCCTCTTCTCTGTGTTTCTTTCTCTTCCTTGTTATTCTGGCTGGTGGGAGCCTTGAGGTTCAGTCTCCAGAGACAAAAAATAAAATGCCACCTCATCAATCTTCAAATCTTCTCTCAGGACTAAATCCACCAGCTAATACTTGCCCATTCAAAACAAAACTCTCCCAACAAATGTCCTGGTGCCAAATGATCAGGTCAGACCTGGAAAGATGGAAGCTTTATTAGATTTTCAGAGGTGGTGCTTCCTCGGAACTCCCGTAACAACACAACAATCTCTCTGTCTGGCTCACACAGGCAATCAACTAATTATGAGATCTGTTTACTTGCTGCTTTTTAAATATTCTAATCACCCCCTGAATGTCATCAGAGCCCAGAGTTAACTCAAACACAGGTGCAGGTGAGCTAACACAAAGGAAAAGAAATAATATACAAGATCAAGTGAGAAATCAGACCCTCTCTGGTTTGTTTATGTAATAGCTGTTGTCATGTCCATAAAGGATACACCAGAGACAAACATGTGACTGCAGAAAACCCTGACAGTCAGATTGGGATTGTGCAAGCCAACTGTATAGTAAAAAGTGCATTCAAAAAATATGTTTAGCCTGACCTGTGGTGGCACAGTAGATAAAGTGTTGACCTGGAATGCTGAAGTTGCTGGTTCAAAACCCTGGGCTTGCCTCGTCAAGGCACATATGGGAGTTGATGCTTCCTGCTCCTCTCCTCCTTCTCTCTCTCTCTCTCTCTCTTCCACTATCTCTCTCTCTCTCCCTTCTCTAAAGTAAATAAATAAAATTTTTAAAAATTGTTTACAAGCAAGATGTATTACATTGATTTCTAGACTGGCAAAAGTAAGATTAACAAGCCTTTGGGGAGTATATTTGCTTTTTTAAAAAAATGGATAAGGCCCTGGCAGGTTGGCTCAGTGGTAGAGCGTCGGCCTGGTGTGCAGAAGTCCCGGGTTCGCTTCCCGGCCAGGGCACATAGGAGAAGCGCCCATCTGCTTCTCCACCCCTCCCTCTCTCCTTCCTCTCTGTCTCTCTCTTCCCCTCCCACAGCCGAGGCTCCATTGGAGCAAAGATGGCCCAGGCGCTGGGGATGGCTCCTTGGCCTCTGCCCCAGGCGCTAGAGTGGCTTTGGTCGCAACAGAGCGACACCCCGGAGGGGTAGAGCATCGCCCCCTGGTGGGCGTGCCTGGTGGGTCCCGGTCGGGCGCATGTGAGAGTCTGTCTGACTGTCTCTCCCATTTCCAGCTTCAGAAAAATACAAAAAAAAAAAAAATGGATAATAGTTATTTAAAATATTGAATCAATAACTTGCATGCAGCCTGACCGGGCGGTGGTGCAGTGGATAGAGCGTCAGACTGGGATGCGAAAGACCCAGGTTCGAGACCCCAAGGTTGCCAGCTTGAGCGAGGGCTCACCAGCTTGAGCCCAAGGTCACTGGCTCAAGCAAGGGGTTACTCAGTCTGCTGAAGGCCCGCGGTTAAGGCATGTATGAGAAAGCAATCAATAAACAAGTAAGGTGTTGCAACGCGCAAAGAAAAACTAATGATTGATGCTTTTCATCTCTCCATTTCCTGTCTGTCTGTCCCTGTTTATCCCTCTGTCTGACTCTCTGTCTCTGTTAAAAAAAAAAAAAAACTGGCAAATAACTTGCATGCAAATACCTTCAAAGTGCTTCATACTTTTTTGTCAGGAAGGTTCAGTGACACCATCCTACTTCAAAGCATTATTTATGCTATTCAGTTATAGAACAAATCTTTCTCTTTTTTTAGTTCAATCTAATTGTCTTGTTTATGAAGGACTGCAAATTCAAAATTATTTCATTATTGGAAGAATTATTATTAACGTAACGTTAGTTTTGTTGAAGGTAGTTATGATCTGAGTGTTCTTTTGCCTCTCCAGGTCCGCTGGGCACTCTTCTCACTCTGCTCTGCCCCCCAGAGGCTGACCTCTATGAACTGCAACAATGGGCCCCTTCACCCTCTGATTTCCAGTTGGGTTTGGCCAAAGGTGGCACTAAACAAGCATGAAATGGGAGGGGGGGGATAGGGGAAGGAGGAAGAGAGAGAGGAAGGTAACTAAGTTCTCTCTCCCCTTGTTCCCTTATGTTTAGGGAAGGTGACAACTCCCTGGTGTTAATAGCCTTAGGCGCTCCACCATGCCCTGTTGGTTTTTCTCAACCTCTTGTCAGTTTGTAAATAGTCCTACTTAAACTGGTCATCTGTTTCCTGTGAGAGGCTCATAGAAACCAGTCTTTCTCCACATCTATCTGCCCCTGAGGGAACGCAGCTAAAGTGAGCATCCAGTCTTGAAAATGAACCTCAGGTGCCATCTTAAATTCCTTGAAAATGCCCACAAGCTCCATAAAAAACAGACAGTAACTGCAGGGTGTGCTGAATAAAGATGTCCAAGAATGCAAAGATGCTCCCCGCCCTACCCAGAGACAGTCGAGGAGACACAGAAGAAGCCAGGCACCCATGACTTCATTCACCTCCTTTTTCTCTTCCTATGCCTCTCGAGAGACGTTCTTCTTCTAAGAAGTCATTCCGGAGGCTTTGAGGAGAGGAGTGAAGGTTCCAGAGCAGCTCTAATACCTCCCCTTTTCACGTGCCTGGGTAAAAACGTTTTGCTTTTCTTCAAATCCTTCAGGTTCATTCCAGTCTGGGAGCTTTATCACTTCTCTCATAAGGGTCAAGGACCCCGTCCATTTTATTTACCGCCTCATCTCCAACAACTAGCACAAGGAGGCACTCCGTTAGCTGCTGTTTTCTTGCTACTTATAGTAGAACACAAGAGGAAGGAGATAGAGCAAAAGAAGAACTGTTAAGCAAAAAGGAACTAGGACTTGTTGATTTGGGAACTTCTCGGCCCATTCAGATTAAAACAAACAAACAAACAGAAAAAGGCTACCTTTAAGAGACTCACGGCCAGTCTCTGTGGCTGAACCTCAACATGCATCACTTCCAGGTTTTGTTTTCCACACAATTTCAGGTCACTATTCAGGTCATTTTTCTGTCATGATGCAACAGGAATTTTTTTTCTTTCTTCCACTTTCTAGAAACAGGTTCCTCATTTCCACCTGAACCTTTTGTACCCAAACTTTTAACATCCATCTTTCTGCCAGTAGCCTGCATATGGCAATATAGGTACTTCCTAAGATGGTGAATATGGTAAACATTTTCTCCATCATGCTTCTCACTTCTTTTCAAGTCCTCACGAATAGAATCATTAACATCCGTATTTCCACAAAAAGTCTGGAAAGGCAATCCAGCCTTTCTCTGTTATTCTTCTCAAAATTCCTGCAGCCTCTGCCCTCTGGTCAATTTCAAAGCCACTTCTGATTTGTTACAGCAGCACCCACTTCTGGTACCACAGTCTGTTTTGGCTTTCTATTGCTCCTGTAACACATCGTCAAAAATTTAGTGGCTTAAGCAAACGCATACTTAACATCATAGAATTCTGGAGGTCAGAAGTCTAAAATGGGTCTCACTGGGCTAACCTCAAGATTTTGGCAGGATTTCATTTCTTTCTGGACGCTTGGAGGAAGAACTCATGTCCTTGTTTTCTCCACTTTTTAGAAATTTCCCGCATTCCTTGGACCATGGTCTCTTTTTATCTTCAAAGCCACCAATAGACGGCTGAGTCTTTCTCACATGGTGTCTTTCTGACTCTGACACCATTGTCACCTCTCCTTCTCTGACTCTAAATCTCCTGCCACCTTCCTATAGTTACAAAGATCCTTGTGATTATATTGGGCCTCCCTGGATAATCCAAAACAACCTCCCCATGTCAAGGGTTTCAACTTAATTATCTCTGCAAAGTTTGTTTTTCCACAGAAGGTAACATCTCACAGGATCTGGGGGTTAGGATGTGGACATCTTTGGAGTGGCATTATCCTGTCTACCACATCTTCATCTTGGGATGGGCCCCTCATCAATTACTAGCATCACTGGGTATACAGTTACCTGCCCCTCGATGGATTAACTTTGAAATGCGTATTTTCCACTGGTCCTCAGCATTTCCCAGCAGGATTGAAATCCAGTTCTGCACAGCAGTGACTTGGTGATTTGTTCTATTTATTGGTTGCCTCCTTTTTTTTTTTTTCTTCCCTGACAGATTTCCTAGGAATATTTGGGAGTTTACCTCAAATATCCTCTTTTTTATCTTCAAATGGTCTCTATTATTTGGGAGTTTACCTCCCAAATAAATTATTTGCACTCAGATTTTTATCCCAGGGTCTTCTGGGGAAACTCAAACTAAGACACATAATTTAATCCTCACTTCTCCTCTAAGTCTAAATATTCTTGGGAAAAGAGGTATGAAATCACCTCCCCTAATATTCTTCCAAGGAATAACACTTGTGAAAGTGTTTTGGAAAAATCTTACATGAGGTTGCACAGATGTGTGACATCGTGACTTAAATCGAGCAACCAGGTTTCCTGCTACAGTGAATCGATAAACATTAGCCAATGCTCCTAAAGCTGTGATTCTCCACTGGGGTCAGTTTTGCTGACTCAAGACATTGGCTGTATCTGAAGATTTTTTTTTTTGTATTTTTCTGAAGTTGGAAACGGGGAGGCAGTCAGACAGACTCCTGCATGCACCCGACTGGGATCCACCCGGCATGCCCACCAGGGGGCGATGCTCTGCCCATCTGGGGCGTTGCTCTGTTGCAACCAGAGCCATTCTAGCACCTGAGGCAGAGGCCATGGAGCCATCCTCAACGCCCGCGCCAACTTTGCTCCAATGGAGCCTTGGCTGTGGGAGGGGAAGAGAGAGACAGAGAGGAAGGAGGGGGGAAGGGTGGGGAAGCAGATGGGCGCTTCTCCTGTGTGCTCTGGCCGGGAATCAAACCCGGGACTCCTGCATGCCAGACCAACGCTCTACCACTGAGCCAACTGGCCAGGGCCTGAAGATATTTTTGATTGTCACAACTGGAGGGGAGAGGACTATTCTGCTATTGGCATCTAATGGGTAGAGGCTAGGGATGCTATATCCTACATACAGAGGACAACCCCACCAGTAAGAATCTTTCCATCTAAATGTCAATAATGCCACTGTTGGGAAACCCTACTCTTAAGTCTGAAGACTAAACTTATTTATATCAGTAGTAGGTTTATAAGCACTGGAATTCTTTTTCTACCTCTTCAAAACATATGGTTGCTCAGTTCATTGTTTTGAGAATTAAATTAACTCCAGCCACTGCGGAGAGAAGGAAGCCATTATGCAGGGGTGGGCAAAAATAAAGTTTACAACTGTGAATACATGAGGAACAGAGTCTATTCTTGCATTATTTTTAAAAATATTTTATTGATTTAATTTAGAAAGGAGAGAAAGAGAGAAAGAGAAGGGGGAAGGAACAAGAAACATCAACTCCCTTATGTGCCTTGACCAGGCAAGCCCAGGGTTTCGAACTGGCAACCTTGGTGCTCCAGGTCGACACTTTATCCACTGTGCCACCACAGGCCAGGCTATTCTTGCATTATTTATTAATTACTGTATTCTTTCCCATATGTACAGCTGTAAACCTATTTTTACCCACCCCTGTATAAACATTCTAATGTTAATATTCATAAACACCTTGTTTTGGGGGGTGGCATTTGTTAATGTTTTTGTCACAGGACCATTGCAAAACACATTGTAGATGAATTCCAAAGTTCCCCTAACTACGTCACGAAAGTTGGTGCGGTAGAAGCCAATGTGCCATGGAAACCAGGTTCTGCCTGACCCAGTGACACAGTGCAGGGTTGAACTTGCTAAAATATTTCCTTTTCCTCCCCGCAGCCAACCATTTACTCCTAATATAACACAAAGGAATTAAAACTGAGACATTAGTTATTAGAAAACCCGAGCATATTTACAAGTATTTTCTTGATTTTCATTATTATTTCCATATCCCATGTTCACCATCTTCCTTCTCTTTCCTCTATCCATTTTACTACTTCACACTCTCCCATTTTCAAGCTTATCATTATTTCACTTTCTTTTTCCTCTTCTTTTCCTTCCCACTTGTCCTGTTCCAACCCTTTTTAACTTTTCTCTTGTCCTCAGAACTAAAACTTTTCTTGTTAACTGAGTGGCACTTGCAGGATTTAACGGCTTTTCCTATGTCCTCTGTAAACATGTAAACTTGAGCCATCTGGGCTTTTTAATGTTTCCTGTAAAGCCTGTCACTGAACCAATCACCAACTTTGAATTGCGGCACAAGAAGTCATTGTAAGCTAATTTTTCCCTTGGGCACTTCAGTCACTTTATTAATTGTTTTCTTCCTCACAAATGTCTTTTACTCAGTAATAAACTGGGTTTTTTTTTCTTAAACATAAGCTGAATTTCCCTCTAATTGTTTGTTTGTTTTTTAAAATTTAATTATACCCTGCCCTCATAGCTTAGATTTCTAGAAATCTTAACAACAACAAAAAAAGATTTTCTATTTAAGAAAAAAAAAATTTTAATCAGGGGAAGCCAAGATTTCATTATGTCAAAGAATTCAGAAATATATTTTAAAGAAACATAAAAAGTAGAGATGAAAGAGGAGCCTTGACTCCAATGGAGCCTTGACTGGGGAGGGGAAGAGAGAGACAGAGAGGAAGGAGAAGGAGAAGGGCGGAGAAGCAGATGGGCGCTTCTCCTGTGTGCCCTGGCCAGGAATAGAACCCAGGACTTCCACACGATGGGCCAACACTCTACCGCTGAGCCAACCAGCCAACGCTCCTTACTGTGTGTGTGTGTGTGTGTGTGTGTGTGTGTGTGTGTGTGTGTGTGTGTGACAGAGACAGAGAGAGAGGAGGGGACAGATAGGGACAGACAGGCAGGAAGGGGGAGAGATAAGAAGCATCAATTCTTTGTTGAGGCACCTTAGTTGTTCATTCATTGCTTTCTCATATGTGCACAGTGAGTGATCCCTTGTTCAAGCCAGCAACCTTGGGCTCAAGCCAGCGACCATGGTCCCATACTCAAGCCAGTTACCATGCACTCAACTTGGTGAGCCCACACTCAAGCCAGTGACCTTGGGGTTTTGAACCTGGGTCCTCTGCATATCAGTCTGACACTCTGTCCACTGTACCACCTCCTGGTCAGGCTCCTTACTCTTTTTTGACGTTCATCTGCACAACAGCGTATTCTAAATGACACAGCTAATGATGCTCAAATAAAAACAAAGAGAATTGCAAGTGAGGATCAAGAAGCAATATGGAAATATCTTAAATAATAGTTTTATTGTTTTTTTCAGGTATTATTTAATATTTATTCATTAATATTTTAAAACTTATAACATAATCTAGTTCTGTGTACCTCCTTTATTGTTTTTATTTAAGTATTAAATGCACATAATAATAAGCTACTGTTATAAAGTACTGCATCCCAGATTCTGAAAGGCATCATACCTCACTTCATTGAGTTCATGTAGAGACACCCAGTCCAGATGAATTTTGAAGAGTTTTATTAAAGGAGGAGATTTGTTAAATATGCCAGCCACATATGGCTGATACGGGGCAGCAGACCCAAATCGTGCAGTCCCAAAAATAGTTCAGGGGCTGCTTATATACCCCTGATCACACACGGGCGGGGAGAAAAGGAGGGGATATACAAAAACATTAAGACTTCCAAGGAAACACAATCAAAGATGTTTACAAATCTTTTAGGACTCATCTTCCCTCACTAGCCTAGGAGTATTTTACTCTCAAGATTCCAGGACGGGGGAGGAACTACAATCAATGCAAAGTGGTATGTAAATTCTGTCTCCCATTGAGAGAGAAGGTGTTTCTCGGTTAACCTTTATTTTAGACTTAAAACTAAATGACCCATTATTCTTGCAATCCAGAAACTTCTACATTCTTCTCCCTCTCCTCCCCAAAGGAGGGATGGGACAGGAAAGCCTGACCTCTCCTCCCAGAATATCAATATTAATTTTCAGCTTTCTGGTACCTTATAACACTACCTTGCGGTATATCTTTTTTTATACTTAAAACGGTCATTAGGGCAGAGACCCAGTTATGAAATTATTTGAATCCCACCATTGTGCATACTGCAAGTGAAAGGATCACTTCCCACCCAGAATTCTCTGATTCCAAATTCGTAATCTTTTTATAAAAACACTTTTAAGGGATCATACCTCTAACTTCATTCTCTGCAGTTTAAAAACTTAGCTAAGCTTATGTTATGCATTCATGCAATACTTTTTTCTTCCCAACACATACATGCTCACACCCTCCCACTTTAATTGATTTCCTTGAGATGTTCCCAAGTCTGTTTAGGATATTTTAATTGCCCAGGGTGAAGAGACCTTCTCCAAGAAGACAGATGCATGGGCAGCCTAGAAAAAAATTGGAATTAAATGTGATCTCAAAACTATACCTGGTACCTTCCATTTTCAGAGGTCCTGGATAAGGTAGTGGGCCTGAAATTCACTATTATCAACCAAGAGGGTTATTAACTAACAAAATCAAAGCATTATTATTATTATTCCTCCTCCTCTTTCCTTCTTCTTCTTCTTCTTCTTCTTCTTCTTCTTCTTCTTCTTCTTCTTCTTCTTCTTCTTTCTTCTTCTTCTTTTTCTTCTTCTTCTTCTTCTTCTTCTTCTTCTTCTTTCTTCTTCTTCTTTTTCTTCTTCTTCTTCTTCTTCTTCTTCTTCTTCTTCTTCTTCTTCTTCTTCTTCTTCCTCTTCTTCTTCTTCTTCTTCTTCTTCTTCTTCTTCTTCTTCTTCTAGCAAGAGAGAGAGAAGGGGGAAGGGAGACAGATGAGAAGTATCAATTCTTAATTGTTTTACTTTATTTGTTCATTGATTATTTCTCATCCTGCCTCTCTCCAATAACCATGAACTCTTGAAAAGCTACAAGACCACACACTGACATGACTTCACTCTCCACACGAGAATCTGGTGGCCCAAGCACCAGAGCCTCCTTCTTTGAAGCAGTTGATAGTAATAATTTCTGCTAATAACAAAAGCTAATAGAGAAAAGAGGGAAAAAATGAAAAAAAAAGAAAGAAAACAAAAGAACCTCTTTGAAATAATACGTCCAATTGCAATAAACAATTTGGATCCAGAAAGCAGTGCCAAGCACATGCATTTTTATCAATGGTTTCATACATTCTTTTCCAAATGGGCTTGCTGATATTGAGTTCTGGTCCCCATGTAATATAAAGCACTGCTAAAGAAAGCATGCTAGCCCATGAGTATGTTCATGGAAAGTACTGACACAGAAGTTGAGATGAGTGTACAATATTGACTAAAATCTGTTAAACAAAATTCACATAAAACATCCTATGGTTTTACCTTTCTTTCTCACTCCACTAAACACACCCAAATAAGAAGACAAGGAAATAAGAGCTTCTTTGACTTCTAAAAATTTAATTTTACCTCATAAATTATTCAACTTTTGTGGAGATATGTAAGACACTGAGCATTCAGAATAAGTGGCTGCTAACTTTGCATATAGGACATTCTGGGTCCTCATACAAATAACATGTGTTGTTAGGCAAGCCAAGTAAAGTTTCATTTATTTTCTCTCTCCCTGTTGCTATAGCATCCTTTCAAATTTGTCTATAACAAAAACAATTTAGAACAAGAAACACTGGTTCATTGAAGCTGGTTTACATAACTAATGCCAGGAACCCGAAATACAAACAAACTGGACAAAGGTTGTCAACAGCTGCATGATGTAGTCAAAGGTTTGCATACTGATCTTTATGGACTTCCGGTCAAGATGGCAACATAAATAAATGTGGTACTCAAATCCTCCCACAACCTCATCAAAATTACAACAAAACTACAGAACAACTATTATCCAGAGCCACCTGAAATTTAGCAGAATGGAAGTCCTACAAACTAAGGATATAAAGAAGAAGCCCCATGGAGACTGGCAGGAGGAGCAGAGGCGTGGAACAGTCTGGTCACACACCCACGTTGTGGTAGATAAAAATCAAGGGGTATATCTTGAATGCGGAGATTCCCTTGAGGAGTGAAGGGTCCCATCCCCACACCAGCCCCCCCCCAGCCCAGGGTTCTATTGCCAGAAAGAGTACAAAAAGTGGAGGTTAAACCAGGGGTCACTCGAAAATGGTTTGCACCTGTTTTCATGGTTACAGTCTTTTTTAAAAAAATGCAAATGCACTTGTTATGAGCAGAACCTGCTAAAAGAAAAACTAACATTGAGAAGAACTGGGGCTGAGGAAGGACTTGTAGAGCTCATTCAAGTCAGAGGTTCCTAACCTCTTTGGGAGCTGTAAGGAATTTTTAATCATCTATACATACTGTAAGTCTCATCCATAAATCCTCTCAAAGTCCACGGACTCCCTCATTAAAATTCTGACTTAGGCCCTGGCCGGTTGGCTCAGCGGTAGAGCGTCGGCCTGGCGTGCGGGGGCCCGGGTTCGATTCCCGGCCAGGGCACATAGGAGAAGTGCCCATTTGCTTCTCCACCCCCCCTTCTTCTCTGTCTCTCTCTTCCCCTCCCGCAGCCAAGGCTCCATTGGAGCAAAGATGGCCCAGGCACTGGGGATGGCTCCTTGGCCTCTGCCCCAGGCGCTAGAGTGGCTCTGGTCGTGGCAAAGCGATGCTCCGGAGGGGCAGAGCATCGCCCCCTGGTGGGCAGAGCGTCGCCCCTGGTGGGCGTGCCGGGTGGATCCCGGTCGGGCGCATGCGGGAGTCTGTCTGACTGTCTCTCCCCATTTCCAGCTTCAGAAAAATACAAAAAATAAAATAAAATAAAATAAAATTCTGACTTAATCCAAGCAGGAATGGAAGTTCTAGAAAGGTTAAGCAGGTTACCCAAATTGACAAGAGTAATGAGAGGACAGGAGCACAAACGTGGACACCCTGGCTCACCATCTACTACCCATATCACTGCTTCAGAGTAAAGAAAAATCTACAAAATAATGTGATTCTGTAGCAGGTTGGACTTTCTTGAAACAGCTATTGATTAGGAAGATGAAGTGGGGAGAAACGGTCTTGAATATAAATGAAAAGCAGTCAACTTTTCTCTCTGAGGTCTAAGTTCATTGCCTTTCTTTTCTATTCTTTCCTTTTCTTTTCTGGGCCAGCTTCAAAATGAGGAGAGCAGGTGATTGGAAACATAAATTCCTAGAAACAGGCTGTATGTTAGTCTCTCCAGCGTACCCAGAGTGATACTCGGGAAAAAGGGAGTTCCAAATCTCAAGGCCACCATCGCTTATTCCAAAATCTATGATATAAACCGATACTGAAGGCTGATTTTATTTATTTGATTTCAGGCAGTTAGACTGCTATGCCTGCCTTGCAACTTTTAAGCATCATGCCTTTTTTGTTTCTAAGAAAATTTGGAGCTGTTCACTTTCAGAACTGTTAGAAATACCTGTCATTGATATTCTACAATGAAGTAGCAACCTGTTAATGTTCCTGAGGCTGTCCTCCTAAGAGACCTGTAAGACACCCTTTCTTAGGTGCTCCCTCTGTTTATACAGAAATTAGTCAAGTTAGCAAGAGCATCCAAGCAAAGATATCACATTGCCTGTATTTAAAATGGCTCCGAGTCCCTGGCCAGTTGGCTCAGTGGTAGAGCCTCGGCCTGGCGTGCCGGAGTCCCAGGTTTGATTCCCAGTCAGGGCACATAGGAGAAGTGCCCATCTGCTTCTCCACTCCTCCCCCTTCCTTCCTCTCTGTCTCTCTCTTCCCCTACCGCAGCCAAGGCTCCATTGGAGCAAAGTTGGCCCGGGTGCTGAGGATGGCTCCATGGCCTCTGCCTCAGGCACTAGAATGACCCTGGTTGCAACAGAGCAACGCCCCAGATGGGCAGAGCATCATCCCCTCGTGGGCGTTCCAGGTGGATTCCATCAGGCGCATCCTGGAGTCTGTCTGACTGCCTCCCTGTTTCCAGCTTCAGAAAAATAAAAATAAAATAAAATAAAAAATTTTTTTAATAAAATGGCTTTGATTCTTTCTGTGTATGTGACTCTCAGCAAGTCATTTAACTTGACCAAACTTGCTGTCCTAGTGAGTGAAGCAGGAGTAGTAATCAAACTGGCTTACAATGTTGCTAAAGATAACAGGTGTCCTGGTGCATTAAACAATTAGCCCAGTGTCTGGAACACAGTAAGACAGGGTCCATATATGTCATTGTTGTTGATATTAACTTCTCAGTTAACAGAGCCAGGGAGGAGAGGGGACAGAAGGGGAGAGGTGACCAAAGCTGAAGAAGACATTGTAAAACATCTTGGCTTGACCTTAATTAAAAATACAGAAACAATTGAAGCCCCTCTAGTCATGGTTACTTGCAAACAGAATATATGAAAAGAGTCTTAATTAAGTAGGGTATCGAAAAGGACCTCATTAAAAAATTTCCATTATAAGATGCAGCACAGGGGTGGGGGTGGAGGACAAGATTCCTCTACCATCAAACCCCTGGGATAATCATTTTCTCGTCTGCAGGGAGAGCTGGTGCCTCTAGTTCACCTGCGGGTCTTGAGCACAGCTGGAGCACAGCTGCTTTTCAGCCTCCAGCTTCCGAACAGAAAGAGCCTGGCGTTTTGACTGAAGAGTCCACATGTTAGCAGCAGAGAGAGTAGGGGCTTTCTCTGGAGAGATGTGGTTTTGTATCATGACGATTGCTTTGGGTTTTAATATTCTTTATTTCTCATTTGTGCAGAGGACATCAGTCTTTCCAATCAGCTTAGGCTGGGTTTTTTTGTTTTTTTCTTACTATAATGGAGGGTCATTAAGCACCTATGGTCTTTCTATGATTCAAAACAAATAAAACAAGAACTGTAGCTCTTCTGTGTGTCCTTTTTCCCTCTTACCTTTGAGCTGCAAGTCGTCCACGGAGGCTGAGCTTAAATGCTTGAAACCTGTTTGTGGTCCCTGTAGACAGACGTCCGGAGGCAGACTTGCCGTCCAGCCGGTCAGTCTCCAATGGTGTTCCAGATGGCAGAGCAGACCTGCTGCAGATTGGAGCACAAAATTCCACTCCAAAAATAAACAACAGCATCTCTCTTCCTACCTTGAGATTGAGGCTCAAGCTGTTTCAAACAGACTGTTTACATAACAGCCCAGAGCGTGGCAGGAGCTGCAATCCCTTCCCCAGTAAGGACCTCAGCATGCTTTGTGTCCAAGCTGTTTGGGTTCAAATACAGGACAGGGCCCTGAGTGGGAAAGCTCACCGCATCCCTGCAATGACAGCAAAGAGTTGGGCCTGTTTTTCCAGGAGTTGCCATCCTGCAATTCCTACCTATCAGCCCTTCAATTGCCCAGCTCAAGAAATCACACATGAGCTCAACCTATTTCCAACCTCAGTGAATAATTCTCATTACCTGCCTTCGGCCTTCCTTCCTTTCACAAGATGCTCTCATCCTAAAAATTTTCTTAATGTTAAAATTGAAAACCTTTACCTAAATTCTGCAGACTCCCAAGCTATTCCCACATGTTCTTCCTTTTTATCTCCGGTTCTTAAAAAAGTAACCATCTATTTGCAAAGACATATACTTTATTTTTTTTATAAATTTTTATTAATGTTAATGGGGTGACATCAATAAATCAGGGTACATATATTCAAAGAAAACATGTCCAGATTATCTTGTCATTCACTTATGTTGCATACCCATCACCCAAAGTCAGATTGTCCTCCGTCACCTTTTATCTAGTTTTCTTTGTGCCCCTCCCCTCCCCCTCTCCTCCTTCCCTCCCGCGCCCCCCCCCTCTTCCCCACCCCCCTGGTAACCACCACACTCTTGTCCAAAGACATATACTTTAAACCTTAGGAAATGACAAATGTTCAATTGTTTTAGATCTATAATTTTTTTTTATGTTGTTCAAGGTAATACCCCCAATCTGTTAACAGTGTTTATTATGGAAGGAATGACTAAGGGATGGAAGGAACGTGAGAGCCAGGGAGAGGAGGGGACAGAAGGAAAGAGGTGACCAATGCCTGAAGCTGAAGAAGACATTGTAAAGCCTCTTGGCTTGACCTTGATTTAAAATACAGAAACAATTGAAGCCTCTCTAGACTTAGTTACTTTCAAACAAAATATATAAAAAGGGTTAAATGAATAAGGTATCAAGTCCTGGTCAGATAGCTCAGGTGGTTAGAGCATTGTCCTGATATGTAAAAGTATGGGTTCGATCCCTGGTCAGAGCACATACAGGAACAGATTGATGTCTATCTCTTTTTTTCTCAAATCAATAATTTTTAAAAAATAGGGTATCAAAAGGACCTCATTAAAAAGATTCCACTATAAACTGCAGCCTTTGAGATAGTAATGAGACAAGATTTCTGCATCACCAAAACCCTGAGATAATGATTTTCTTGTCTTCTTTGGGAAGTTCTAGGAAAAAAAAGAACAAAGAAAAAGGAAGAGAGTTTTATCAACTAAATAATACAATAAAATTTCCTAGAACTTGAGAGCATATACCGACAAGCAGAAAGAGACCACTGAGTAGCCAACAAAATAAATGATAAAAACCCATTCAAAGAACTACTGTGACATTTCAGAATACCATCATTAATAAGAGTATCCTACAAGCTTCAGAGAGAAAAATACAGATCTCACTTAAAGAAATATGAATCAGAAATATTGCAGTGGATTTCTCAAGAGTTGAGTACATATTAGAAGACAGTGGAGTAAATATCTTCAAAATTCAAAGGAAAAATCATAGTTAAATAACATAATGATTTACTTAAATGATATTATTAAAACAATTAAGAGAATATCTCTAGGGTTTAATCACATGGCAAACTGTTATTCTATTATTCAGTATCCAGACAAACTATCAGTGGAATGATAAAAGTAAAATAATAATTGGATTTTGATTTTTAAAACATTAGGGCTACCTTTACCTCCAGCCTTAAATCACCAAATCACTTTTTACATTCATTTATAAATAGAATGAAATGAACAAAGCAAATTAACAAACAAAATAGATACAGAGAACAAACTGACAGCTATCAGAAGAGATGGGGTTTGGAGAGCTGGGTGAAAAAGGTGAAAGAATTAAGCAAAAATAAATAAATAAACACTCATAGACACAAACAACAATATGAAGACTAGAAGAAGGACAGGTGGGTGGGGGAGGTAGAAGAGGGTAAAGGGGGATAAATGGTGATGGAAGGAAACTTGACTTGGGGTGGTGAACACACAGTCAAAACAGCGATAATGTATTATAGAATTGTACACCTGAAACCTATACAATTTTATTAACCACTGTCACCCCAATAAATCCGGTTGGCTCAGTGGTAGAGCGTCGGCCTGGCGTGCGGGGGTCCCGGGTTCGATTCCCGGCCAGGGCACATAGGAGAAGCACCCATCTGCTTCTCTGCCCCTCCCCCCTCCTTCCTCTCTATCTCTCTCTTCCCCTCCCGCAGCCGAGGCTCCATTGGAGCAAAGATGGCCCGGGCGATGGGGATGGCTCCTTGGCCTCTGCCCCGGGTGCTGGAGTGGCTCTGGTGGCAACAGAGCGACGCCCCGGAGGGGCAAAGCATTGCCCCTGGTGGGCGTGCCGGGTGGATCCCCGTCGGGCGCATGCTGGAGTCTGTCTGACTGTCTTCCAGCTTCAGAAAAATACAAAAAAAAAAAAAAATCAATTTAAAAATTCAGACAGAGTAAAGGCATTTTCAAACATTCAAGATTTGATAGTATTTTCTCCCCAATACACCTACTTAAGGATGAAAACAAAAGGTATTCTTTATGAAAGTGAGGTAATAAATCAAAAGGGAAAATTATCTCTTGGCAATAATTGCTGAGATATTTGAGAGAATAACTACAAGTACATATATTGTAAGGTGGGTGGATAATGGGGGAACTCAGGCCCTTTGCCTAGGACCACCCACAACCAAGCATGCCAAAAGAAACTTCCCAGGAACCCTTTGGAAAACAGCGACCGTCTGCCAGCCAATGAGATTTCACCACGTCATATTAGCTCGACCACTCTAGGGACCCTTTAAATATCTCCCACGTGGGTCACTCCTTGCAACTTCCTTGGCCTCCATCTTTCCTCAGGGCCAGGGAACCTCGTCAGGTGGGATGCGCACTCTGTACTCAATAAAGCCTTTTATTATTCCACACTTCGTGGCTTTGACCGCTTCCTTCTTTCTCAGCTGAGAAAAATACCTTACATATATAACTAAGGAAATGATAAAGAAGGAAGAGAGATCATTAATTCCACAGAGAAAAGTTTTATATGAATGAAAATACATAACGTACAGCATGGTGACCATAGTTAACAGTACTGTATTGTATACTGGCAAGTTGCTTAGAGAGTAGATCTTAAAAGTTCTCATCACAAGAAAAACTTTATAACTATGTAAGGTGATACATGGTAATTACACATATTGTGATAATCACTTCTCAACATACACATATATCAAATCATTAGGTCTTACACCTTAAATATAATGTTATACGTCAGCTATATCTCGATAAAGCTAGAAAAACACACATACATACAAATAGACACAGCATTACATAGCAGACAAAATAATATAAAAGAGTAGAAGGAAGCTTTCTATGCTGTTTGGTGATGTAAGGCTGGAGGTAGCCTGATGTTTTCCAAAATCTAAATTTAATTATTATTTTACTTTTAACATATCTTTTCTTAGGTTGAAGTATAATGCCTTGATGTATTTAGAACCAGGTGATTGAAATTATTTTAGTATTGCTAAAGGAAAAAATGTAACAGGTCTAAAGTCAGCATGTTTCCTACCTGAATCACTAAAAAATCCCCTAGCTGTTAGAACCTACTTACATTGTCCGATAGCGATCAACTACACTACCATGGATGGTGCAAAGAGGTAGAAATGTCCTCTGTTTTGTGTTATTGACATGGATGTAAGTTAAGAAGAATGACTAGAAGAGAAAAAACAATGTTGATTCATTCAAGAAATATTTCTTTTTAAACTGAGGGTAAACCACAAAACATAATGAAAGGTACATGCTTTCAAGGAATTCATATTCCATTTCAAAACTCATATTCAATTTGAAATGAGTTACATACTGAACAGCAATCTACTAAAATACACAACACCATAGATGAATCTCAGAGATGTTATGTTGATCAGAACATGCCAGACACAAAAGCACATACTAGGTGATTACATTAATATTATTAAGTTCAAAACTAGGCAAAACTAATCTACGATGAAAAAAGTCAGAATTTAGGTTACCCTTAGAGAGAGATGTATTAGCGGGCATGGTATATATTTCTTTCCCTTTTCTCAACAAAGATGGACTTCAGGCAACTGATAAATCTTCTAGAAAGAAAAAGAAATAAGGATGAATCACTACATCATACCTTACAGTAAAATCCAAATGTATCAAATATATAAATACTGAAAGGTAAATAATAATAATGTACAGATATTGATCGACTTATGACCTATGCAACTGACGACCACAATCGCTAGACACGTCTGCTCTGCGTCTGGCAGCGCAAGCGTTGCCCAGCTGGGTGTACGACAGTGCAGACCAGCTTCCGGCAGCACTACCATCTCCGCAAGCACCATTTCAACTGTTATCCCAGACTCGGTACAGCAATTTGTTTTGTGTCTTGGATATTTTTCATCAAACCCCTCCCAAGATGTCTATCAAGAGGAAATTGTCTTTGTCTACGCCTCAGCCTGCCAAGAAGGAAAGAAAAGCCATCTATCTCAGCACGAAAATGAGCATGGGCTCATCTGACTTTAGCATGGGTTCACCAGCTTGAGTGCAGGAGTGCTGGCTTGAGCATGGGATCATAGACATGACCTCATGGTCGCTGGTTTGAGCCCAAGGTCACTGGTTTGAGCAAGGGGCCACTCGCTCTGTGGTAACCCCCTGGTCAAGGCACGTATGAGAAAGCAATCAATGAACAAGTACAAAGGAGGAAAGAAAGTGAATGTGATCGTACATGTTTATGAAAAAACTAATTCCGGTAACCCCAACTGCTGCCTCAGATGACGACATCAACGATCCACAGCCAAGCACCAGCGGCCAATAAAATGTTTCGTACATGTTTATATATTTTGATATGTTTTGCAATTGGGAAAATGTTTCCTATGGTATTTTTTACACCTATATTTTGTATTTTTGTATGCACCTGTATTTTGTAATTTTGTATGTTTTACAAATATTAAACCAGTTGTACTGGTAATGCAGTGTTTTACTTAAACCTGACAAATGTAAAAATAAGAAACAAAATGGTGTAGGGATGATACAAATGGCATAAAATGAACAAAGAAAATTATGATATATAACAATAATGAAAGAAAATTATGATAAAATATGACTTAAAGATTTTTATAACATCATTTTACAGTACTGTACATATAGCCTACTCAATTTACGACCAAATCATGTTACAATCTGTCTGTCAGAAACAATCGTGGTCGTAAGTCGAGCACTAGCTGTAGTGGGTAGTATTGTTTCTTTTTTAATTGAATTTATTGGGGTGACAATGGGTCTCAAAACCATATAGGTTTCAGGTGTACAACTCAATAAAAACATCATCTGCCGACTGCACATGTACTCGTCACCCAAGCAAAGCCTCTACATCTCCATTTATCCCCATTTGGCCATCTCCTCACACCCCTTTCCCTCTGTATCACCATACTGTCGTCTGTGTCTATGTGGTCTGTTCATATATATTTATTTTATAAACATATTATTAGCTTAATCCCTTCATCTTCTTTCATCCAGCCTCCCATCCGCCTCCCCTCTGACAGCTGTCAGTCTGCTCCATGAATTCGTGCCTCTGTTTCTATTTTGTTCACCAGTTTATGAGAGAAAATCTGAAATCATAAAAGACTGACATATTTAATCACATAAAATCAAACCTTTCTGCAAGCCAAAAGTAAATTCTATAGTTCAAATCTTTAAAAAAGCAAAAAAAAGAAAAAAAAAAGAGGGAGGGAATATATTTGCTATTCTGTCACTAGAAAAAAGCTAATTTTCTCAAAAGAGAAAAACAGGCCAAAAAATATATATTACAAATACAAGGTTTGCAGAAAAGAAGATGGGAAAAACTTTTCTAACAGGAAATTTTTTTCTAACATTGTTTATAAAATTAGAAATATAGGGAGATGACGTCAGAGTAATGGCGGAGTAGGAAGCGATACCGATAAATCTCCCCCAAAACTCAACAAGATCTTCAACCAGAAACAGAAAAACCTAAACTTGGAGCTTCCAGATTCTTCGCAATACACCCAAAGGTATGATTGAGTGAAAAATTGGCTAAATACATAACCAAACCCCGAAGGAAATAGGGAGTAAGAAATGCTCCGCCTTCCTCACTAACCTAAACAGGGCGGCTTTCTCTGGTAACTGTGAATATAGAAACTGAGGCGGGCAAAGGGGGTGAATAGATCCAGGCCACCGCAGCAAAAACGGCCGAACCAGGCTGTGGCTCAGAGATCCAAGCCGAGGAAAATCTGATCCTGTGGCAACCCGGGCAATACAAGCTAACACTCGCGCCAAACCCAAACAAAGAAAGACAAGCGGAGCGGCCATTTTACCCGGTCTCCTGGTCGGTGCGCAGTTAGTGGAAGAGAGATTTCTTCCTAAGCCGCGGAAGTGGGTGCCCATGTTGCCCCACGGAGAGGCAGGGTCAGAGGCCTTTCTGTGGGCTGAGGGCAGAGTCTCTGGGCAGCCCCAGCGCCCTGGGAAAGCCACGCACGGGAGGGAGTGAGAACTAATCCCAACGGTGGAGATTTTCCGAGCTGGAGGCTGTTTCACTCAGAGGGAACCGCGGCCGGCCTCATATCCTGGTGTGCGCGCGCAGATAAGGAGTGAGCGATTCCTCCGAGTGCCTCGGCAGTGCGCGCCCGTGTTATCGCACAGAGGGGCAGAGTCAGGGGCCTTTGTGTGGGCCAAAGCGGAATCTCGGGCCGCCCCAGCGCCTTGCAAAAGCCGCACACGGGGACGGAGCGAGACTCAATTCCAACGCTGCAACTTTTCCCTGCGGTTGGGGGTTTCACTCAGAGCGTGAGACTGCTGGCCGGATATCCTGGTTGCAGACAGTGAGTAACAGTTTCCTCCAAGCGCCCCGGAAGTGGGCGCCCGCTTGTGTTACCGGATAGAGTGGCAGAGCCAGAGGTCTTCGAGTGGGCGGAAAGCCCGCCTGATTATGCTAGCAGCTCTGACTGACTGAGCCTTACCCAGAGCCCTGTGCTGAGTGGAAATAGAGTGGGGAGTTGCCAGCAATTTGAGCCTCTTACTATCCAGGCAGAGGCAGCAGCAACCCCATACCTGGACTATCAGGCTACTAATTGAGGAAGGAAAGACTAGGAGAAAGGCTCCAGGAACACGGACTCTCTCACTGTCGGAGCCTATAAATGCTAATGAGCCTCGACTCCCAACGAGAATAAAGCACAATACATGACATTGCCATAGAGACTTATCAACTGCAAACCTCTACCTGAGTGTGCCAAAGGGGCAGAACCCGGGGTACAGAGTCACCGACCAGGAAGAGGGAGAGAAAAGAAAAAGCAAGAAGATAACCTCTCAAAATCAAGAATAATATGCAGACTTTATAACCTATCCCATTTTATTATATTTGTTCGTTTGTTTCTCTTATCTTCATTCTTGAGACTTTTTTTTCCTCCTCCAATTTGGCCGATTAACTCTCTACCGGTCTTACTCTCTCCTCTCCTTGAACTACACTACCCATAAGTGTTACATCTCCCATTATCTTTTCTCTTCTCTTCCTTTCTCTCTATGAGGGTTGCACTCCAAAACCCTTAACTCTCTCTCTCTCTCTCCTTTCTTTTTTCTTCTTTTAGTGGTTCCCTCTTTTTTTCTCTCTCTTTCTTTTCTCCCTCTATATTAGTTTCTTCCTCTCTCCTTTACATCTCCTCTCATTCAAACCTCAATAACAAACAAATTATCTTATCTGGGACTCAAACCTATGTTTGTGGCATTTTGGGGGGTTTTTACTTCACCTTTTTAACTCACTAGCAGTGCTCCCATCCCTGGCTCTCCATATTATCTAGTTCTTGTTCCACTAAATACAATAGTAAGTTTTTAATTTGTCCCCCCATTTTTCCATTTTCCTCTTATTCCTCTCATCATAACTCTTAGAAAACCAACACCTAAAAGCAAATCATTTTATTCTTGACCCAAATTTTTTCCTTATTTGCTTTTTGTGGGTCCATACGCTCTTTTTTTTTTTCTTTTCCTTTTTTTTTTTTTTTTTTTTTTTCTTTCTCTCTTTTTTGCCCCTTTATTACTTTTCCCCAATTCAGGCCCTCCATCACAGGCATTGTTTGTTATAACTCACAGTCCACCAAAAGAGTTTCTCAAGAAAGAGGGGAGAGGAGAGGAGAGGAAAAAAAAGAGGGGGGGAATAATTTCCTTTTTAAAAAAATTTTTATTTTATTTTATTTTTCTTTATTTCATTATTAATTTTTTTTAAAAAAAACAACTCTTTTCGATTTGTTATTTTTTTATTTTTTTTAACTTTTTATTCTTTATTAAATCTCATTAATACTATCAACAAAACCACCCTCAGATGCCATTAAGAAAGAGAAAATCGAATATCATGGATACAAAAGAAAGAGAGGTAACACAGCTAGATGAGGAAAAATCTATGGAGAAAAAATTTAATATATTGGAAACCTCGGAGCTAAATGACAGAGAATTCAAGATAGAAATCCTAAAAATCCTCCAAGATATACAAGAAAACACAGAAAGGCAATATAGGGAGCTCAGAAAACAACTCCATGAACACAAAGAATATATGTCCAAGGAAATTGAAACTATAAAAACAAATCAAACAGAGATGAAAAACTCAATTCACGAGCTGAAAAACGAAGTAACAAGCTTAGCTAATAGAACAGGTCAGATAGAAGAGAGGATTAGTGAAATAGAAGACAAGCAACTTGAGGCACAACAGAGAGAAGAAGAAAGAGACTCAAAAATTAAAAAAAATGAGATAGCCCTACAAGAATTATCTGACTCCATCAAAAAGAATAACATAAGAATAATAGGTATATCAGAGGGAGAAGAGAGAGAAAATGGAATGGAGAACATACTTAAACAAATAATTGATGAGAACTTCCCAAGCCTGTGGAAAGAACTAAAGTCTCAAGTTCAAGAAGCAAACAGAACTCCAAGTTTTCTTAACCCCAACAAACCTACTCCAAGGCATATCATAATGAAATTGACACAAACCAACAGCAAAGAAAAAATTCTCAAGGCAGCCAGGGAAAAGAAGAATACAACATATAAAGGAAGGCCCATTAGATTATCATCAGATTTCTCAGCAGAAACTCTACAAGCTAGAAGAGAGTGGACCCCAATATTTAAAGTCCTGAAAGAGAGGAACTTTCAGCCACGAATACTATACCCATCAAAGCTATCCTTCAAATACGAAGGAGAAATAAAAACATTCACAGATACAGAAAAGATGAGGGAATTTATCATCAGAAAACCCCCACTCCAGGAATTACTAAAGGGGGTTCTCCAATCAGATACAAAGAACAAAAAAAAACAGAGCCACAAGTAAAAGCTCCAAGAAGAACACAATAAAACCAAATTTAAACTGTGACAACAACAAAAAGAAAGAGGGGGAGAAGACGGAGATTAACAGTAGCAAAGGACGATGGAGTGCAAAAGTACTCACAAAATAGTTCGCTACAATGAACAGGGTAGGGACCCTTTTCATTACTCAAAGGTAACCACCATTGAAAAAACCACCACAGAAGCACATGAGATAAAAAAGATAGCAACAGAGGAAAGATGTATGGAATACAACCAAATAAAAACAAAAGATAGAAAAACGAAAGAGAAGGATCAAACAAGACACAAAACTAACAGAAAGCAAGATATAAAATGGCAATAGGGAACTCACAAGTATCAATAATTACACTAAATGTAAATGGATTAAACTCACCAATAAAAAGGCACAGAGTAGCAGAATGGATTAAAAAAGAAAATCCAACTGTATGCTGCCTACAGGAAACTCATCTAAGTAACAAGGATAAAAACAAATTCAAAGTGAAAGGCTGGAAAACAATACTTCAAGCAAATAACATCCAAAAAAAAGCAGGTGTAGCAATACTCATATCGGATAATGCTGACTACAAGACAGGAAAAGTACTTAGAGACAAAAATGGCCATTTCATAATGGCTAAGGGGACACTGAATCAAGAAGACATAACAATTCTTAATATATATGCACCAAACCAAGGAGCACCAAAATATATAAGACAGCTACTTATTGATCTTAAAACAAAAACTGACAAAAATACAATCATACTTGGAGACCTCAATACACCGCTGACGGCTCTAGATCGGTCATCCAAACAGAGAATCAACAAAGACATAGTGGCCTTAAACAAAACACTAGAGCACCTGGATATGATAGACATCTACAGGACATTTCATCCCAAAGTGACTGAGTATACATTTTTCTCCAGTGTACATGGATCATTCTCAAGAATTGACCATATGTTGGGCCACAAAAAGAATATCAGCAAATTCAGAAAAATTGAAGTTGTACCAAGCATATTTTCTGATCATAAAGCCTTGAAACTAGAATTCAACTGCAAAAAAGAGGAAAAAAATCCCACAAAAATGTGGAAACTAAACAACATACTTTTAAAAAATGAATGGGTCAAAGAAGAAATAAGTGCAGAGATCAAAAGATATATACAGACTAATGAAAATGACAATACGACATATCAGAATCTATGGGATGCAGCAAAAGCAGTGATAAGAGGGAAGTTCATATCGCTTCAGGCATATATGAACAAACAAGAGAGAGCCCAAGTGAACCACTTAACTTCCCACCTTAAGGAACTAGAAAAAGAAGAACAAAGACAACCCAAAACCAGCCGAAGAAAGGAGATAATAAAAATCAGAGCAGAAATAAATGAAATAGAGAACAGAAAAACTATAGAAAAAATTAATAGAACAAGGAGCTGGTTCTTTGAAAAGATCAACAAAATTGACAAACCCTTGGCAAGACTTACCAAGGAAAAAAGAGAAAGAACTCATATAAACAAAATACAAAATGAAAGAGGAGAAATCACCACGGACACCGTAGATATACAAAGAATTATTGTAGAATACTATGAAAAACTTTATGCCACTAAATTCAACAACCTAGAAGAAATGGATAAATTCCTAGAAAAATACAACCTTCCTAGACTGAGTCAAGAAGAAGCAGAAAGCCTAAACAGACCTATCAGTAGAGAAGAAATAGAAAAAACCATTAAAAACCTCCCCAAAAATAAAAGTCCAGGCCCTGACGGCTATACCAGCGAATTTTATCAAACATTCAAAGAAGACTTGGTTCCTATTCTACTCAAAGTCTTCCAAAAAATTGAAGAAGAAGCAATACTTCCAAACACATTTTATGAGGCCAACATAACCCTCATACCAAAACCAGGCAAGGATGGCACAAAAAAAGAAAACTACAGACCAATATCTCTAATGAATACAGATGCTAAAATACTAAACAAAATACTAGCAAATCGAATACAACAACATATTAAAAAAATAATACATCATGATCAAGTAGGATTCATCCCAGAATCTCAAGGATGGTTCAACATACGTAAAACGGTTAATGTAATACACCATATCAACAAAACAAAGAACAAAAACCACATGATCTTATCAATAGACGCAGAAAAGGCTTTCGATAAAATACAACACAATTTTATGTTTAAGACTCTCAACAAAATGGGTATAGAAGGAAAATATCTCAACATGATAAAGGCCATATATGATAAACCATCAGCTAACATCATATTAAATGGCACTAAACTGAAGGCTTTCCCCCTTAAATCAGGAACAAGACAGGGTTGTCCACTCTCTCCACTCTTATTTAATGTGGTACTAGAGGTTCTAGCCAGAGCAATCAGACAAGACAAAGAAATAAAAGGCATCCATATCGGAAAAGAAGAAGTAAAGGTATCACTTTTTGCAGATGATATGATCCTATACATCGAAAACCCCAAAGAATCCACAAAAAGACTACTAGAAACAATAAGCCAATACAGTAAGGTCGCAGGATACAAAATTAACATACAGAAGTCAATAGCCTTTCTATATGCCAACAATGAAACAACTGAGAAGGAACTCAAAAGAATAATCCCCTTCACGATTGCAACAAAAAAAAATAAAATACTTAGGAATAAACATAACAAAGAATGTAAAGGACTTATATAATGAAAACTATAAACCATTGTTAAGGGAAATCGAAAAAGATATAATGAGATGGAAGAATATACCTTGTTCTTGGCTAGGAAGAATAAATATAATCAAGATGGCTATATTACCCAAAGCAATATACAAATTTAATGCAATTCCCATCAAAATTCCAATGACATTTTTTAAAGAAATAGAGCAAAAAATCATCAGATTTATATGGAACTATAAAAAACCCCGAATAGCCAAAGCAATCCTAAAGAAAAAGAATGAAGCTGGGGGCATAACAATACCTGACTTCAAACTCTATTATAGGGCCACGACAATCAAAACAGCATGGTATTGGCAGAAAAATAGACACTCAGACCAATGGAACAGAATAGAAAGTCCAGAAATAAAACCACATATATATAGTCAAATAATTTTTGATAAAGGGGCCAACAACACACAATGGAGAAAAGAAAGCCTCTTCAATAAATGGTGCTGGGAAAACTGGAAAGCCACATGCAAAAGAATGAAACTGGACTACAGTCTCTCCCCCTGTACAAAAATTAACTCAAAATGGATCAAAGATCTAAACATAAGACCTGAAACAATTAAGTACATAGAAGAAGACATAGGTACTCAACTCATGGACCTGGGTTTTAAAGAGCATTTTATGAATTTGACTCCAATGGCAAGAGAAGTGAAGGCAAAAATTAATGAATGGGACTACATCAGACTAAGAAGTTTTTGCTCAGCAAGGGAAACTGATAACAAAATAAACAGAAAGCCAACTAAATGGGAAATGATATTTTCAAACAACAGCTCAGATAAGGGCCTAATATCCAAAATATACAAAGAACTCATAAAACTCAACAACAAACAAACAAACAATCCAATAAAAAAATGGGAAGAGGATATGAATAGACACTTCTCCCAGGAAGAAATACAAATGGCCAACAGATATATGAAAAGATGCTCATCTTCTTTAGCTATTAGAGAAATGCAAATCAAAACGGCAATGAGATACCACCTCACACCTGTTCGATTAGCTGTTATTAGCAAGTCAGGTAATAGCAAATGTTGGAGAGGCTGTGGAGAAAAAGGAACCCTCATACACTGTTGGTGGGAATGTAAAGTAGTACAACCATTATGGAAGAAAGTATGGTGGTTCCTCAAAAAACTGAAAATAGAACTACCTTATGACCCAGCAATCCCTCTACTGGGTATATATCCCCAAAACTCAGAAACATTGATACGTAAAGACACATGCAGCCCCATGTTTATTGCAGCATTGTTCACAGTGGCCAGGACATGGAAACAACCAAAAAGCCCATCAATAGATGACTGGATAAAGAAGATGTGGCACATATACACTATGGAATACTACTCAGCCATAAGAAATGATGACATCGGATCATTTACAGCAAAATGGTGGGATCTTGATAACATGATACGAAGCGAAATAAGTAAATCAGAAAAAAACAGGAACTGTATTATTCCATACGTAGGTGGGACATAATAGTGAAACTAAGAGACATTGATAAGAGTGTGGTGGTTACGGGGGGGAGGGGGGAATGGGAGAGGGATAGGGGGTGGGAGGGGCACAAAGGAAACAAGATAGAAGGTAACAGAGGACAATCTGACTTTGGGTGGTGGGTATGCAACATAATTGAACAACAAGATAACCTGGACTTGTTATCTTTGAATATATGTATCCTGATTTATTGATGTCACCCCATTAAAAAAATAAAATTATAAAATAAAAAAAATAAAAAATAAAAAAAAAAGTGAAAAAAAAAAATTAGAAATATAAATCTATAATGAAACATCTTTTTTCTCACATCAGATTGACAAGGGTCAAAAAGTTGTATTTCAGGGTATACAATGCTATATGTCAATTATATCTCAGTTTTTCAAAACTTTTTTTTAAAAGTTTTCTCTTTTTCTGTGTTGACAGGGCATGGAGCAAGGATTGCTGAATGTTTTTCTGTAACGAATCAGCAGTAAATATTTTCACGTTTATGGACCATATTCTCTGTGAATAGATATTCAACTCTGCTTTTTTGAAAGAAGCCATAGACAATGATCATGGTTGTGTACCAAACAAAATTCTGTTTACAAAAACAGGGGGCCATAGTTTGTCTACCCCTGGTGTAGATAAACAAGTATTCACCAACAGGGCCAATGAAACTGTAAGTTGGAACCACCGTCATGGAGGACAGTCTGGCGTTACGTATCACCAGCTAAAGTATATATATTTTTTGAGCTAGCAATTCTAATTCTGCATCTGTAGCTCAGAGGTATACACACATGTATGAGAAACGGTATAACAATCAGGGTGTTCATTGCATCTGAAAACTGGTGTCAACTTAAAGGTATCTAGACTCTAAAATAATATCCAACTGTTAAAAAAAACAATAAAAGTAGAATGTTAAGTGAAAAAAAGCAAGATGCAAGACATGACATAAAGGACAGTATCATTTGGGCTGGAATGCATGTAGGCACACACACTGTGATACACCACACATTTATAAATGGACAAAATATATCATCATGGAGAAGACACCTACGAAACTATAAGAAGGAGAACTGAGTGGCAGCAAACAGAGGAAGAGTATGAATACTTTTAAACTCAGAACTTTTAGCTATGTTTTTATATTACTCATATGAAAATTAAGTTAAATATAAATTAGATTTTACTCAATCAGGCCCATTTGACATTGTATAGACATGGCATGAAAAAGGAATCTTTGAAAAGAAAATGTGCCCAAGAAACTTATATTCCAAATTTTTCTTGCCCAAACTTTTTTCCTTGGATACTATTCTTCTGTTCTGTTTTACCTTTGAGACTTCTTACAGCCTTTGTTAAATTCCAAATGTTTCAGCTCGCTTAATCTGTGCGCACCATGTGCTTGAGTCACTCAGTCCTGCCTCCTGTTCCTTTTTTGCTGAGGGTTCACGGCGGGGGGGGGGGGGGGGGGGAGGGGGGGTGTTCACTAAGAGTTCATTTGTCAGGTTGAGTGGGTCTTGTTGGTGAGTGCCCAGGCCAGAGGAATAGGGCATACAAGGACACTTCTGAGGAGCAAACCCTAGCCAGACCAGCTCTCATCATCACTCAGCTGATTGGGAAAGGGCGTCTTTCACAAGTCTTCTCAAACACCTGGCCCTGGGTGAGAAGTTCAGGATGGAATCAATAAGAAGATGTCTATGGGAATGAGGTGAATACACTCATCATGACCACAGAGACAACCGTGCTTGTTTGTTGACAACACTGTAATGGCACCCAATGGAAGAGAATTAGTGCACAAGTCCACTCTATCTGCTCAAAGTTTCGGGTTACCACACCTTAGCACCTGGCCTCATTCAACCTTGGCACCATGTTATCCTTCCCCCTATCTCCTGCACTACATGGATGGCCCTGCTCCTTTCTGGACTACACAGGATGACCTGTGACAAGAATTTAGTGAGGGTGTGCTCTCAGAAGGGGAGTGAGGGAAGCAGAACAAGCATAGGAAGTTGCAGAGAGATGATATGGGTTTGCCATGGAGTCCAGCCTCATCCTGATCTTATGGGGAACTCTGAAGCACAAATGATGTCATATACCTCCTACGTTTGTACACAGAAGGGGAGTGGGAGTGCATAGCTTGCCTAAGATAGGGACTCCTGTCAGGTGCAAATCCTATGCAAAAGCAAACACACACAGTAGCTGGGAAGTATGTTCCCTAGCCTGGTGACTAGTGGTCAAGTCAGTAATAATACTGATTATTGCATAACTGGTGAACTCAGAGTAGAGGACTGTTGCTCTGACTACAATAAGCTTCCAAGAGGGAGTCATGGATCCACCATCCACACAGTCTTTGTTTATCAAATAACAAACACACTGTATGGTTAATGCCATAGCATGAGTTACTCAAATATCAGCAGCCTTTGGCTAATGTAGTAGTTCGGGGGCTGCCAGAACTAAGCACCACGAACTGAGTGGCTTACACAAAGAAAGGTATTGTCTCACAGCCCTCGAGGCTAGAAGTGTCAGAACAACATCTTCCCTCTGAAACCTGTAGGGAAGAACCCTTCCTTGCATCTTCCAGCTCTGGTAGCCCCAGATGTTCCTTGGCTTATGTCAATTCAACTCCACTCTTCACATGACATAATCCCTTCATGTATATGTCTATCTCCAAATTTCCCTTTTTTATAAGGACACCAGTCGTAATGGAGCTACTCCAATATAACCTCATCTTAACTGATATCTTTAACAACTCTGTTTCCAAATAAGATGACATGCTGAGATACTAGGGGTTAAGACTTCAACATATGAATTTGAAGGCTGAGGATGCGATACAATTCAACCCATAACAGGTAAGTGTGTAGTCACACTAGCTATTTTCATCTAAGAGTTTTAGCTTCCAGTCTGGGGTCGCTCCAACTATACCATACATCTACCTTAAATCTGGTCACTACCACCCAGTCTCGTGGGACCCATTATTTGATTGTAACTCCATATTTAATAATTAACTTAGCCATGGCAATTCCAAAGGACAGCTCAAACCAGTCCCTCTTCTGGGTGATGGCAGGTCTTCCCTTAGCAGGGACACAAGGCAATGATTCCTCTTATTTGTAACTTTCATCTTGGTTTGACTGCTATCTGGTCAAACCATAGCTAGAGAGACCATCTCCATGTAGATAAAGAACTTTTCCATTCTTAGAAGTGAAAAAGAAGAGGGAATGAGCTTTATGTAATATTTTCTGGACAAAAAAAAATTGTTTTAACATTAACTGTGAGGTATATACAATTGTTATTATAAAAAATCTGAACTTTGGCCCTGGCCGGTTGGCTCAGCAGTAGAGTGTCAGCCTGGCATGCAGGAGTCCCGGGTTCGATTCCCGGCCAGGGCACAAGGAGAAGTGCCCATCTGCTTCTCCACCCCTCCCCCTCTCCTTCCTCTCTGTCTCTCTCTTCCCCTCCCGCAGCTGAGGCACCATTGGAGCAAAGATGGGCCAGGTGCTGAGGATGGCTCTGTGGCCTCTGCCTCAGGCGCTAGAATGGCTCTGGATGCAAGAGAGCGATGCCCCAGAGGGGCAGAGCATCGCCCCCTGGTGGGCATGCCAGGTGGATCCCGGTCCGGCATATGTGGGAGTCTGTCTGACTGCCTCCCCGTTTCCAGCTTTGGAAAAATGAAAAAAAAAAAAAAAAAAGCTGAACTTTGAGAAAGAACACAGAAGGGTTGGTTTTTATTCCAAAATGTTGGATTTCTAGAGAAAGGAAGTGTAGACATAAATTATAATTGTCCCTGGCTGCTAATCAAAAGGTAAAATGAAGTCACAGGAGACACACCTGTGTAGAGGCACACCATTAAAACTTCCATTCTGGAGAGAAATGCTAGAAAGGTGCAATATTCACAAAACTCTTAGAAATGTGGACATTAGATTTTGCACGGGCCACCAGTAGATAAACCAGGGGCAGGAGATAATGTGTGCACATGACGGTCATTAAAAGAGCGAGATGAGAGTTCCACACCTGAGTGAAAAGATGAAGTGACCCTCCCTACACTAAAAGCCGTCTGTGTCTACTGTCAGCAGCCTTCCCGTGGCCCCTGTCTCCGGCCAAGTGTTCTCCTGACCGCAGATTCAGCTTCTGCACATCCCACGCTGCTGCCTGAGCCAGAGACTTGCTTCATGATCGATGCTGTCATGAACTCCGGGCAGTCAGGCCACCTCTGAGCTTCTCCTGCCTGCCTTGAACTTCCTGACCCATCACTTGGCTCCGACCTCTAGAAACAGTGACGCCTTGCTCCCACGTGCCTGTCCAAACTGCTGTTGCCTGAGCTAACCTGTGCCCTTTGATCTTCCCTACTATGCTCTAGCAACCCCGTGGGCTCGGTAGCAAATATTTGCACCCCCATCAGTTCTATCTGTCATCGAGTTTTCTAAGCATTTTGGATTAAGCAGTTTTCTTCAAACCCATAGTTTTTCTACCCTGGCTGTGCTGCATGGGATGGAATAATATTGGACTATATACATTTCTCTTGAATTTTGTTTTCAAAACTGGGCTTACAGCAGACTATCTGTGCATGTAGAAATAGGTCTCATACTACTTCTTATGACTTTATATAATAGTCTCGGGGAGTAACTTCTTATGTACATATCCATACCTGCAAATAGTACAACAAATTATGTTTTACAAGTGGGGTAGATTTGTCACATTAACGGTCCCAATTCTTCACCCTTTCCTATACCCCTGACCCTGGTAACCTTACAGTGCCCTCCCTCTCAGAACCTGAGCTGACCAAGTATCTCCATGCAGCCAGTGGGATGTTGGCGAACATATTGCAAAGGTTTAAGAAAGCACTGGTACATTTTCACTCTCACTCTTACTCCTCTGCCATTGCTACTAGAACATTCTTGGGATAAAATAGAAGCTGAGACACATAGAGAGAATCTGAGTTTTCATCATTGCTGAAGTCATTTTAGATCAGACAGAACCCACGAATCTCCACCACATGTGGAACCCACAACATGTAGGTAAGTCTAGCCAAACCCAGAGGCACCACCCAGCGAATCTGTAGACTGAATATATCTCATTTGGGGTCACCAGTTTTAGACAGTTTGTTACTGACATAACGGCTTGCAAAGTATCTTGTACACCAGGGGTCCCCAAATTGCGGCCCCCTGAGGCCATTTATCTGGCCCCACTGCACTTCCGGAAGGGGCATCTCTTTCATTGGTGGTCAGTGAGAGGAGCACAGGATGCAAATGCTGTGCTCCTGGAGTACTGTATATGGCGGCGCCGCAAAGCATGGCTCCGGAAGTGCGTCATATCACTTGTTATGGCTAGCAGTGACCAATATGAAACCGGACATTGACCATCTCATTAGCCAAAAGCAGGCACATAGTTCCCATTGAAATACTGGTCAGTTTGTTGATTTAAATTTGCTTGTTCTTTATTTTAAATATTGTATTTGTTCCCATTTTGTTTTTTTACTTTAAAATAAGATATGTGCAGTATGCATAAGGATTTGTTCATAGTTGTTTTTTTTATAGTCTGGCCCTCCAGTGGTCTGAGGGACAGTGAACTGGCCCCCTGTGTAAAAAGTTTGGGGACCCCTGTTGTACTCTGTCCCCTTCCACAGCAATAAATACACCTGAACATAAACTCCAAGAAAGCAGATATCTTCTCTGTTTCGGGTTTGATGTTTCCTAAGTACCTAGGACAGTGACTGGTATATAGTTGCTTTACCCCACTTTAAAGATGAGAGAGTTGACAGAAACACTGATACATAAAGACACATGCAGCCCCATGTTCATTGCAGCATTGTTCACAGTGGCCAGGACATGGAAACAACCAAAAAGCCCATCAATAGATGACTGGATAAAGAAGATGTGGCACATATACACTATGGAATACTACTCAGCCATAAGAAATGATGACATCGGATCATTTACAGCAAAATGGTGGGATCTTGATAACATTATACGAAGTGAAATAAGTAAATCAGAAAAAACCAGGAACTGCATTATTCCATACATAGGTGGGACTTAAAAGTGAAACTAAGAGACATTGATAAGAGTGTGGTAGTTATGGGGGGAGGGGGGAGAGGGAGAGGGAAAGGGGGAGGGGGAGGGGGAGGGGCACAAAGAAAACTAGATAGAAGGTGACAGAGGACAATCTGACTTTGGGTGATGGGTATGCAACATTAAGTGAACGACAAGATAACCTGGACTTGTTATCTTTGAATATATGTATCCAGATTTATTGATGTCGCTCCACTAAAAATAAAATTATTAAAAAAAAAAGATGAGAGAGTTGAGGTTTAAGATCATACATCTTAAAAGTGGCACATGCATGACTTAAATTTAGGACAATTTAAATTCAAAACCCATGTTATTTATTTATAGAAAAAACATGGGTAGGTTATTTAAAAGTATTTAATAGTTATATGTTGAATAAGTTGAGTGGCTTACCCAAGTTTTAAAACAAGTAAAGTACAGTTGATCCTGGAAACTTCTCTATGTTCAAGTTGCTTTCCAATAATCACAAAATTTGGAGCCAAGTGAGCACAACTCTAAGATCCTCACACCACAATATGGAGTTATCCTCTGAGAATTTGAATGTATGATCAGAAGCAAAATTAATAAAATAAGACGTATACAAAGTAGTCTTAATAATATTGCTACACACTTCAGCAAGATTTAGACATAAAACCTAACTCATATTGTTAATAAAAGTAACAAAAAAAGTATAAAGGGTCGGATCCATGTGGAAGTAAGAATACATGTCTACTTTCTCACATTAATTAGGAGATTTTAACAAACATAAATCAAAAACAGATTAGAAGTAAAACAAATAAATAAAAGGTTGTGAAGTGTATTAGTCAGTGTTCTTTATGAAAACAGAGCCAACAGAGTGTGTGTGCATGTGTGTATGTGTGTCTGCATATGATTAATAAGAAATTGGCTCATGCAATTATGGAGGCTGACAAGTCCAATTTCTGCAATGTGGGCCAGCAGACAAGGAGAAAATGAAAAATTCACTTTGTTGTAAAATATTAGTATACCTCCTTTAATAAGTCATAGATTTATAAAACAGGAATACATTTGAAGCATAATTAATGTTTCATCTAATAAATATAGAAAAAAATATTGTTCTTAAATATGAGAGAATACACATTTTCCCAAGCACACTAGGAACATTTATACAAACTAACCATGTGTTATTTAAAGGGCCAGATAGTAAATATTTTAGGCTTTGCAGGTCATATAGTCTCTACCACAACTCTCAACATTGTAGTGAAAGAAGTAATAGATGATATGTAAAGGAATCAGCATGTCTGTATTCCAATAAAACTTTATTTACAAAAACAGGTGGTGTGGATTTTTGTTCTAAAAAGGAGGACACTTATATTGATTTATTTCATGTGACTAACCCAACCTTGACATCAACTAGGAAACCAGACAAGAGTAATACAAGAAATAAGCCAATGTCTTTAAAGATCCTAATGCTAAGAAAACTGACTATCCATTAGGAAAAAAAATAAAATTGTAACCCTTGCAAAAAATAAAATAAAATAAAATTGTATCCCAATTCAATTCTATACACAAAAAAATAAATCTCAGATGGATTATAAACCTAAACGTAGAAAGCAAAATAAAAACAATCAGGATAGTACATAAGAAAATATCTTTATAACCTCATGATAGAATATTAGTTTTTAAATGAGACATAAAAACATGCAACTCAAAAGAAAAAAATTGATATATTCAACTCTATATCAAGAGCTTCTGTTCAGCAAAATATATCATAAGAAGTGAAAAATATAAGTCACAAACTGGAAAGAGACATTGGCAACATAGATTATTGACAATGAATTGGTTTTTATGATACAGAAAGAATTTCTACAAATGAACACAAGAAAAGATAACAAAAAAAGAAAAATGACTCAAACAGGCCTTTCATAAGAGAAGAAATATGAATGACCCATAAATATATAGAAAGTTGATACTCATTAATAATTAGGAAAATAAAAACTAAAGGAAAATTGAGATACCATAAAATTGTCAACATTTTTAAATTTGGAAAATAACAAGTTCTGAGAAAACACATGGAAAAAAAGAAATCCTCATGAACTGTTGGCTGAGTGTAAACTAATAGAATATCTTTGAAAAACAGCCAGACCTTGGCCTTCAGAGGTAGTATTAGATGGCAGTTCTAGTATACTACAGCGGGCAATGCTGAACATCGCGTAGAAAGCCAACTATATTTCCTAATAAAGACAAGAGAGTTGAATTCTGAAGGAAGTCTGTCTTAATCAGCTTGAAGTGTTAAAATTAAATACCATAGACTGGATGATTTAAACAAAAGACTTTAATTTCTCACAGTTCTGGAGGCTGGGAAGTCCAAGATTAAGGTACTAGCAAATTTCATTCTTAGTAAAGGCCCTTTCCCTGGCTAATAAAAAGATGCCTTCTCACTGTGTTCTCACGTGGCTGAGAGAGGAAATTCAGTTCTCTTCCATTGCCTCTAAAGGTGATAATCCTACCATGGGGACCATACCCTCATGACCTCATCTAAACCAAATCGCCTCTCAAAGACCCTTCCTCCAAATAACATCAACCTGGGGGCAAGGGCTTCAAATATGAGTGTGAGAGGGACACAGACATTTAGTTCACAACAAAGTCCAAGATGGATGGTGAAACCCCATGAAAACAGAGCAACACAGATATACGGGGGAAATTTTTCATTTGGGGAGAGGAAGGTCAGAATTCTCATTGAAAGAGGCACTGTAAGTCTTCAGTATATAGATGGTATTAGTCATGAGACTGCTATCTCCAAGGGCATGGGTGCCAGTGGGAAAAATAAATGAAGGCTGAGCCCTGAGAGGTCAGAGAGATGAGCAAGAAACTTTAAAGGAGCCTGAGAAGGAGCAACAATAAAGTATGAGATAAAACATCAGAGCATAGAATCCTGACCGTCCAGTGAAGAATGGTGTCAAAGTATGTTGCTAGGTCTAATAAAATGAAGCCTGAAAACGGATCATTGGTTTTTAGCAATGGCTGTCATGGGTGACTTTGCTTGGCACGTATGATCTTAACAAGAGCAGTTTTTGTGGCATTGTGAAGGTGAGGATCTGGTTGGAGTATGTTTTAGAAAGAATAGCAGGAGAGGAGCTGGGGAATTGAAATGTAGACAGTTCTTAAAAGAATTTTCTGCAAAGACGAACAAAGAAAGTATTCAGTGGGGGAAGTGGAAATAAGAGAATGGTTTTTCTTAGGATGGAAAAAACCAGTAGCATAATTATATACTGATGAAAATGATTCAGTAAACTGATGAGTCAGGAAAGAGTTGGGAAAGTTTCTAGTTAGAGCGACAGAGTGGGATTTTGTGTTTTAAGTGAAGAGTATGTTTTCAGACAGGAGCATGGATAATACACGTAGAAATGTACAGAGACAGCTGAATGCAAACGCTGGTAGGTGAGGAGATAGGTATGGTGGTAGCAAGCTGTGGAAATTCTAATTGTCTCTTAGGAATTGAAGTTCAAGCCAATTATTCAAATCTCAAAGGAGAAGATGGACTGAACTGAATTCATTACTTCACTCATGTGATTAGCATGTAAATGTAAAAATGGTGGCATGGGAAGATTGTCAAACATCTAGAACACAAGCTTCTCTCTGTACTATGCACAATGCTAATTTTCTAGATGTGGGTGCCTTCCTCTACTATACAAATCTGTACAAATCCTACCAATTCTAATGAGAACTTCAGTCAAAATAGGTTTGCTCATGCTTTTCATCATCATATCCTGCTTAGTTTTTCAGACAGGACAAATGTCACACTTAATTGGTATAACCAGAGAATGGCATTGAGTAAATAGGAACTTCAGAAGGTCATGGCATCCAGACCCCGGCCTGGGGTGAATGCTACCCAACCGTGCCAGAAGGAGCCTGCTTTGAGAGTAAGGGGTACAGAAGACAAACATGTATAATGAGCTGTGTGGAGCATTTCAGCCCAGGTAAGAGAGGATTATCTGCTATTTAGGGAGGATATACTACAATAGCAAAAGTTGCAATAAAACTAAGAGATTCAGGCCCTGGTCAGTTGGTTCAGTTGGTAGGAGCATCATCCAGAAACGCAAATATTTCAATTCCCAGTCAGCCCATGTATGAGAAGCAGCCAGCGAATGCACAACTAAAGTGGAACAACAAACGAATGCTTCCCTTTGTCTGTCTACCTATCTATCAGTCTCTTTCTCTCCCTTCCTCTTTCTGTCTCTCTAAAACCAATTAATACATTTTAAAAAAAGAAACTAGGAGATCTACAGAAGTTGTAAAATACAAAAATATGTGCACCTCCATTATTCTCAACACTAACCCAAGAAGAAAAAGAGATGATACTTTATGTAATCTTATAAAGGCTGCTTATCATTACAACTAGACTACTCAGCAGTTACCCTCAACTGGACCTCCTTCCTCCCACCCTCTCATCCCCACCATTGGGCTTTAAGAACTATGAGAGCAGGGAACATGTCAGCTTTGTTCATTATTGTACCTTCATCACCTGGTATATGCCTGGCACAGAGTCAGCATGTTAAATGAATGAGTATTGCTAGTATCTCAGTACCTTAATTAATTGTGTCCAAAATAATGTAGCCATTCATTCCATATATTGTAATTACACTGTGCTAGGCACTGTGTTGCTTAATGGGTACACTGTGATAATTAGGATATAAACTTTGTCTTCAAGATGTTTTTAGTCCAGAGTTAGAAGCAGTGACAACAGTGTGTGATGAGTAACGACCATGAGAAAAGAACTAGATGCCATAAAACACCTCAGAGGGGCACCTCCCCTGGCACGGGTTTCTCATGGAGGGAATGCTTCACAGAGACACAAAGCTCAAATCAGAATTAACCAGAAAAAAAGAAGAATGTGGGACAGAGGGAACAGCAAAGTACAAAGGCTAGGAGACACTTTGCAGCAAGCTTTTATTAACATGCTTTGACTCATGATGTCATAGATACAGCAGAAATCAAGGCAGATGGCCCTTGCTTATTATGAAGCCCAGGATTCTTGCTCCTAGTATGTCTGGGACAAGGACCAATGCTCTGTCCACATACAAATTCTGAAATAATGGTTTTCCTGATCAGATAGGGGGAAACCACAATTTCTTTACAACTACATAGATCACACTTCATGTTTTGAGAAGCGCCCCATGAAATGTTTGCAGCAGAGGAGGTGTGTAGAAGTTTTGTTTTCTCTTGGAATATTGGCACAGTTGACGTCAGACTCGGAACATGCAGCCTCAAGAGGCACTTCATCATTATCTAGAACACGGTTATGGATGCTCTATTAATATATCTCCCGATGGACAACACATAGCCAGGGTCTAAGTGTGTTGAAAATGTGATCTCAACCCTATCAGAAAATGTGGGCAGAAATAACTTTTCAAATCAATTATCTCCCCACTTCTGGATTCTTTGGTCTGGTCCTATTGAAAACAGATATGCAAAAACACTAATGATTCTTTCTGTATTTCAGGGTAAGTGTAGAAAAATAAAATTAGCAGTTGCTTTAAAAGAAAAATAAAACCTTTCTTATTTGTAAACTCACTCCTGTCTGCTCAATGTCTTCTCAATTTCTCTCAACATTTTTTGGCCATTTCCAACTGATAGGATTTCATCCTCTGCTTCCCAACTCAGTCACCATTCCCTCCAGCCACAGCCACACCCCTGACACACAGAACTCAAACTGGAGTTCTTGGCCTCATACTTCTAGAAATTTGGCGACGTTCTTTTGAAAAACCAAATCCCCTCTCTGAGACTCAGTCTCCAAGTTAATTTTCCTTTTTAATGTTCATAACGTAGCTAAGTAGTTAAAACTCATGAAGGGACAGAACTGTCACAAAAAAGCCAAAGGCATGTGACATTTGTTGTTCCCATTGTTGGGACACTTAGAATCAGGTGAGCGTCTGACCAGGCAGTGGTGCAGTGAATAGAGCATCGGACTGGGATGCGGAGGACCCAGGTTTGAGACCCCAAGGTCGACAGCTTGAGTGCAAGCTCATCTGGTTTGAGCAAAGCTCACCAGCTTGGACCCAAGGTCACTGGCTTGAGCAAGGAGTTACTCAGTCTGCTGAAGGCCCACGGTCAAGACACATATGAGAAAGCAATCAATGAACAACTAAGGTGTCACAACAAAAAACTGATGATTGATGCTTCTCATCTCTCTCCATACCTGTCTGTCTGTCCCTATCTATCCTTATTTCTGACTCTCTTTCTGTCTCTAAAAAAAAAAAAAAAAAATCAGATGAGTGGCCACACCTTGATCCATATATGTATGTTGGTCTGGGATATTTAGTAAGCCCCCTTCCCCTCACTCACACTTCAGCCCCACCTCACCCCTTACATCTCATTTCTCAGCCTCACTTATAACTTATCTGGTTAACTGCTACGTACCTGCATCAGGTAGGGTCCCACCATAAAACAAAATTCCACTCAGTTTAACTCAGTAGAAGCTGAAGCTGACTTACACTGACTTACAAAAGTCGATGTTAATCCCCAGGTATTTTGCAAGCTGATTGTTAACCATAGTCGTTATTAAAAAATTAAAGTTATCGACCTGGAAATGCTGAGGTCGCCGGTTCGAAACCCTGGGCTTGCCTGGTCAAGGCACATATGGGAGTTGATGCTTCCAGCTCCTTCCCCCCTTCTCTCTCTCTGTCTCTCTCTCCTCTCTCTCCCTCTCTGTCTCTCTCCTCTCTAAAAATGAATAAATAAAATTTAAAAAAAAATTAAAGTTACTTAAGTTGTATAAAAAGAAAAATCATAAATATTTAGTACTCATTACTTTACTACATTTTACTATTATATATAGCGTGGGGACGATTTACAGTGTGTGTGTGTGTGTGTGTGTGCGCACGTGTTGAAACTATTTAGCATCTTTTTCAAATTCTGTGTTTAATACCATCATGTTGGGCCATGGTGGGATATTTACCCAACAGAAACTGTTAATGCTACAAATCAGAGCTTTTCTTTTTCCCCAGGGAGCTTGCTATTAAACGTTTACCGACACACCACTGCTTCAACTAAGGTTGAACTAGAGGATCTGTTTGGGTAAAGGAACTAGGATTAAGGAAACCAGAGAGGGACGCTGAAGCCAAGGCCTCTGCAGACCAGCAACAGAGGGAAACATTATTACTCTTGGGATTGAAGGAGCAAAGGCAGGAAATAGTAAGAGCCACTACCAAGGCGGAGGGCCAGCGACCCAGAGACCAGCATGGAAGCAGCAAAGGTCCAAGGAGCAAACACCCCACTCCCCCAACCTCTCATCATATGCTACTGGCTGAACCCATCTAAAACCCAGCCAACTCAGAAGCCTGCGCTCCGCAGTGCACAGATGTCATAGGCTGGGTTCACCTGAGAAAAGGGTTATCAAAAACATTTATTAGGAAGTGCCCTTAGGATAGTTCCCCATGTGAAGGAGGGGAAGGAAATGAGATTGAGCAAAGGAGAAAGATGGTTACGATGCATTCCCAACAAAGGCCTCAGATGAACCCATGTGAGCTCCGAAGCCAGGGTAATACTTCAAGGGAGCAAGAGGGGCTTGTCTTTATGTCCCAGTAACGACCAGTCACTGGACACAGGCTGCCCCTGGCAGGAAGCATGGACTTAGGCAGGAGCTGTTTCCTGTAGGAGATGAGAGAATGGGTCCTTCATTCCTGAAATGGGGATCTGGGTGACATACCACAGTATCCACCGTAGCAGGGGCCAGCTTCCTGGGTGCCAAACTGAGCAGAGAAGGGAGGCGATGAAGAGAGGAATGAGTCGTAACTATACATTACTCTTAAACCCCAGGTTGTGAGTCAGCCCTTCTCAGAAGCATTGCCTGGCCCGCCTGCTCCAGGTACCCAAGAGTCCCTAATGAACATCTTTATGAAAAGTGCTTCTCAACAGACAGTATTTAAGCAGTCTGTTTACTCGTCTATCCACCTGTGAACTCTCTATTCCAGCCCAGCCTGGAACTCCACAGATGATCAATAAAATGACTTGTTAAGCTTCACAGGTCCATCCTCCATAATTACAGCAATACTTCAGATGAAAAGAAAAAATTATCCAGGAGAAGAGAAACCAAAGGCCTTAAAGGTTAAAAAAAAAATTATCCTTCTGACAACACTTCATGCCATATTGCTTTCCAAATCACCCCTGCTGATATATCCCTGGAAGGTTTCCCATTAGTTAGCCAGCCTGATTTGTATCTACAGCCATCAACTGATTGATGCATCAAGGTATGTTGTGGGAAGGAAGAAAGGGAATAAATTCCGTGGGGGGGGAAAATTGTACTGTTAGGATGAAATGGGGGGGGGAGGGGGGCTGCAACAAGGCACCAATGTGATAAAAAGGAGTTTGAGGCCAGGCATCAGATGGTCACAGGCTTCCTCTGAGCTGAGCTTCCAAGGAGACTGATAAGAAACAAGACATTCAAGTAGCTGACGGGGTTGCCCGTGAGTGTCTCTCTTGTCCCGTAGGCTTGTCAGTTCTTCTGGCCGCTGCAGGAGACGTGTGCTGCTGCTGTCAGCTTCGTGTCGCCACGCTCCTCCGTCTTTCATCACCTTCTGCAGCATGAATGGTGCTTTTCTTTTCCCTTTTTTTCTTTTCTTGGCCTAAGGTGAGGTACCACACTGTTGTCCCCTGTAGCCACGTGTTTGAAAAATCCATTCAACGGGCTTTTGGCACTGCTCTCGGCTCTAGAGAATTGAAGTCAATGTTCCCGGCAACAGTGGAATCTGGTAAGTTACTTGGAACCTATATCTGCAAGGAGAGGAAGGAGTTAGAAGGAGTAGCAGGAAACTTAAAACTTGAATTGGCCCGTGAAATGAATAGAGAATGGTGGAAACAGAACAATCCGAGGTGAGGGGCGTTTCCTGCACGTGTATGATTAATCTGTGAAAATTACCAGGATTTCTTAAATTGTCAAGTACCTTATATGCTGCAGCTTTGCATGTCGTTTAATATTCATGAAACGCTGAGAAGTCAAACCATTCTTATCACTAGTTTACAGATAAAAAAACAACAGAAGTTTGAGAAGCTAAGTGATTTTTTCCGAGATAAGGAGTAGAGCTGAGATTTAAATCTGTGTTTGATCTGACTCAGAGACACTCAAGGGAGAGAATGGGAGGACAGTTAGGATCATTGGTGACACACTGTGCACCTTTCCATGACTGGCACCGGAAGATCAAGGGGACTTGAGTGAGGGGTGTATCACCTAAACCAAGAAGATGATCACAGTCCAGAATAAGTATCTCCTCTCCCCCACCCCAATCAGGTTCAAAGGAAGCTCTGACAGAGACTAAAGCCTCACAAAAACCCGCAGTCCTTGGCTTGATGGATCTTGGTTTTAATGGTATTCAAGAGAAACCAGGAGAGCAGGGCACAGGGAAAGGAACCACTGCACACAGTGTGATGAGACACTGACTCTTCATCCTCATGTTTCCATAGCAGAGAGGACTCGGTCCCCCTCCCATCAGGAGGACAACCCCAGTCCCTGCGAGAGGAGCTCTCCTCCCTAGCACACTTCCGCCTCAGAGATTGGAAGTTACTTGGACCGTGGGCTGACTCTGCTTAGAAACACCATCTCCCTGTCCTCTCTTTCTTTGACCACCAGCACTCAGATTGAGCACTTTGGGAGCATACTTTTAAAACAGGATAAGGATTTTAAGAGGCAACTTATAATGCAAAGAGATCCAAAAACTTACGACTGATATAACTCACATAAGCCCAGGATGGTATTAGTGAATCAAACAGTACTTTGACTGTGTAATGGCTGATAATATTGTATAGTTACTGTGGTAAGTATATTACAGATACAATCTACTGAGCTCCCATAACAACCCTATCTATAGATAAGGAAATATAATATTAGAAAAGATGAGTAACACTTTGATGAGTAACAAGTTTACATAACTATTACGTTGAGGAGCCAGGAATTGGCTATAATTCTAAAGTCTATATTCAAATCAGTTTTACGTGGTCTCTCAGACACTTAAGAGAAGGTCCAGAAACAGGAAGAGTGGAAGAGAATAATGACCCCACAAGCAGAACATGGCAGTAAAAAGAGAGTTTCTGGTCCATATAGTAAAAGAGCTATATGCCCCTGATATGTGAAAATCAGTTTCTTTCCCTTCATACATTCGTATGTCATGCTGACAATTATTGGTACTTCTGATATATAGAAAGTGAGTTAGAGGCAAATAATAGTAAACTGACCCTGCATGTTCCAGAGTGATGACTTCAACCAAATAAACATCATAAACTCCTAAAATTATTTCTTCGAGGCATTCCAACCACAATCTGTTATAGATAAGGATATAATTAATTACAGTTATAAAGTTTATCACTATTCAAACACTAATTCAACTAGACAAGGACCAGAATAAATACTATCACTCAAAAAATCACCCTGGTAGTGGTGTGTTGGCTCAGAAGAGCCAACTGTTAAGTTTTCAGGATTTTTTTTTCTCATATTTGTTTATTGATTCAAGAAAGAGGAAAGGACAGAGAGAGTCGAACAGAAACATTGATCTGTTCCTGTATGTGCCCTGACCAGGGATCAAACCAGCAACCTTTGCACTAGGGGATGATGTTCTAGCCAACAAAGCTATCCACCCAGGGCAATTTTCAGGATTTTTTATGAGCCAATTACTAATGATAACCACCATTAAAAGTTAAATTATATAAGCATATAATTAAATAAACTATATTAACAAGGAAAGTAATAAAAATCTAAACCTTCTCACTTCCCAATTATTTCACTATATTTTGTTGTCTGTGCTCTTGAAGTTATTTACAGCTACTGTATCAACATGTGAAAATTCCATAAAATTGAGTGCTACTATGCTTCTTTTTTCCATTCTCTTCCCAGCCACACTGGTAGCTTGAAATCAGCCATGGTGGGAATATTTACACTAAGGAAATTGGCAAATACTAAAAATCAGGATATTGTTTGTTTGTCTGTGAAAGAACCAACTATTAAACATCTACTAGCACACCACTGCTGGTTCATGTGGAAATACCACTCATGTTAATAAGAGCCACATCAGAATGCTCTGCATCTCCAGGAAGGCATAAATTGCTGGTGAGGAGTCTTACTTTCATATTGCTATGTGACAAGTTCCCCCAAGAGTTGTGGCTGAAAACAATAAACATGTATTATCTCTCACAATTTCTGTGTCAAGAATTTGGGGGTAGCTGAGCAGGGTGGTCCTGGCTTGAAGTCTCTAACTTACCTAGGTTGTTGTCAACTGAAGTCTTGAAGACCTACCTGACCCTTATCATGTAGGATCTGCCCCAAGATGGTTCACTCACGTGACTGGCAAGGCAATGTTGGTATAAGTGGGAGGCCTCAGTTCTTTCCCACGTGGCCCCTTCACAAAGCTATTTGAGTTTCCTGACAACATGGATACTGGTTTCTCCCAAAGCGAGTCGTCTAAGAGACCAAGACAGAAATCCTAATTTTTTTTATGACCTAGCCATGAAAATCACACACTATAGTCTCTGTCATATGCTATTGGTCACGTGAAGCAGCTCAGACACATGTAGAGAGACTACAGAAGGGCTAAATACCAGGAGGAAAAGAGGGTTTTAAGCCATTTTCAAGACTGACTATCACACATGAGGTTCTGCAGAAGGACAGTGAAATCACTCCTCCAAACCAGTGTTTGATGAATATGATGACTTTGAGCACACAGCTATGCCTGGTGCAGGGAGTACCTGACCATACCTTATATCAGATACTGAGGGTTTAAAAACTAATAAGGTTGCTGTGCCAACAAAATGAAGTACATTAGTCACCTTTGTGATCCTCAGAACTTTAAGATGCATTCCTGACATTACAGTCCTGAGGAAGGCCATCCGTTACTACTTGTTATGTAATCTTCTATGTAATCATGATGTGGCTAATAAACAATTACACAAACCCATCCCACATATCATCACATCAGCAAACACAGCAGGAGAAATACACAGTGTATTAGTTAGCTCAGGCTACCATAACACAAAACCACAGACTGGGTGGCTTAGACAAAAGGAATTTATTTTCTCACAGTCCTGGAGGCTAGAAATCCAAGATCAAGATGCCAGAATAGTTGGTTTCTGATGAGAGCTCTCTTCATGGCTTGCAGATGGCAAACTCTCTTCACTGTCTTCACACGGCTGAGCGAGAGATAGAAAGAGATAGAGACAGAGATAGGTAGGCAGGTAGGTAGATGATGATGATGAAGATGATAGATAGATGATAGATAGATAGATAGATAGATAGATGATAGATAGATAGATAGATAGATAGATAGATAGATAGATAGATAGAAGATAGACAAGCTCTCCGGCATCTCTTCTTATAAAGAAACTAATTCTATCAAAACAGGGTGCCGCCCTGGCCGGTTGGCTCAGCGGTAGAGCGTCAGCCTGGCGTGCGGGGGACCCGGGTTCGATTCCCGGCCAGGGCACACAGGAGAAGCGCCCATTTGCTTCTCCACCCCTCCGCCGTGCTTTCCCTCTCTGTCTCTCTCTTCCCCTCCCGCAGCCAAGGCTACATTGGAGCAAAGATGGCCCGGGCGCTGGGGATGGCTCTGTGGCCTCTGCCCCAGGCGCTAGAGTGGCTCTGATCGCAACATGGCGATGCCCAGGATGGGCAGAGCATTGCCCCCTGGTGGGCAGAGCATCGCCCCTGGTGGGCGTGCCGGGTGGATCCCAGTCAGGCGCATGTGGGAGTCTGTCTGACTGTCTCTCCCTGTTTCCAGCTTCAGAAAAATGAAAAAAACAAACAAACAAAAAAACAGGGTGCCATTCTTAGGATCTCATTTAACCTTAATTATGTCCTTAGATAACCTATGTCCACACTTAGATAGCCACACTGGTGGTTGGAACTTCAGCATATGAATTTGGGGGGACATAAACAGTCAGTCCATAACTGACATTGCTATAATAAAGGCTCATTTTACAAATGATAAAACCAGAACTGAGAGATTTGATGTCATATAATAAGTGGGAGGGCCTTTCCTAAAAACCAGGGCTTGTAGTTCTAAACCCCAGCATCTTCTTTAGTAATAAATATCCAAACCTCACACTCTTCACATTTGGTACAATTGGGAGTGCCCATTCTCCACTCCCACTGTGGTGGTATAAACAAACATCATACAAGGTCGTGTAAGAATAAAGATCATACAAGTGGTGGCATGAACAAAGGACAAGGTTTGGGGACTAAACATACATGCCCAGTACACTTGAGCTTCATGAGTTAAGGCATATTAATTAACATTACTAAGTTGTTTTCTTACCTGTAAAATGAGAAAACTAATATCTACTCCTAGGCACCTCATGAAGTCTGTAAGGTCTAAGTAATTTGTGGAATGCACATTTCAAGACGGTTCACCTGGCACATTTATAAGCTCTCAGTACTTGATAGTTATTCACTAATAAAATGACAACATGACTTTAAACAGGAAAGCAATGGATTAGTATAAAAGTTGAGATTTTCCTGCCCACGAGGTAATGAAGGGACCCCACTGGACTTGTGATTCGGGTACCCATAGGTTTCTAATTTCATTGTTTTTATGTTCACCTGATGACTGGCAAAAAACATCCAAAGAATGTATGGTAAACAGGATAATTTCTCATTAAATATCTATTTAGTAACCAGTATGTATATGGCACTGTGCTAAACATTGAGTAATTGTACCAGTATCTAAGAAGTAAATATTTAGTTAGGAAGACAAGATATAAGAATGCCAAATAAATACATAAATAAATAAATAAACATCAGGCATTAATGATAAAGGCTATGCACAGCTGTTGTTGCAGCTGTATCTCTTATAAATATTTGGAAGTTAATCTGCCTATTCCTTATCTGAACAAATTACTTATTCTCCTAAATGCCATTCTAGAGTTAAAAGTTCTAAAGCAATAAAGAAGCTCACCGAACATCACACAGTAACAATTTTTACCTTGGCCATGTCTATAGTCCTTACCATGTCTACAAAATCATCCCTAAAAATGTTAGAGCTGCAACAATTTCAGGACTGTTCTGAGCCAATCTCATGATTAGGAAGATAGGATCAAAACAGGTAAGTGATTTGACCAATAAAGTCAAGGTAGGAAATTACAGCATTAAATTTAGAACTAAAATTGCTTTCTAGAGTCCCCATATTTTTTTATTGGGGGTGGGGGAAGCCCTGCTCCCATTACCTAAGTCTCATTTAATGAAGACTTACAATTATTTCAAAACATCATCAATGTCCCATAGACAAACACTACCAGGAACACATCATGAAGGAACATGGTGTGCCACAGTAAGAGGGTGTTAGAAAGGACCTCCGGCATCTGGGTTCTGAAAGCTGACTTTGGAGAGAATTCAAGGACATGGGACTTCTCTCTAGTTTGCATCCTGTAAAAAATGAGGCAACAGAATAAATCTTCTCTACTAGGAGGGGGGAATAAAGTGAGGCTAGATCTGTGATTGGTAAAAAAGCAGTACCTCTTCTCATTTTTTTATCTTATTTTTATTAATTTTAATGCAGTGACATTGATAAATCAGGGTACATATGTTTCCGAGAAAACATCTCCAGATTATTTTGACATTTGATTATGCTGCATACCCCTCACCCAAAGTCAAATTGTCTTCTCTCACCTTCTATCTGGTTTTCTTTGTGCCCCTCCCCTCCTCCCAGCCCCTCTCTCTCCTTCCTCGCCCTCTCCCCACCCCCCACCCCACCCCCTGTTACCATCACATTCTTGTCCATGTCTCTGAGTCTCATTTTTATGTCCCATCTATGTATGGGTTTCTCATTTTTTAATAGGATTATTGTTCTTTTCTGTTGTTGAATTATATCAGCTCTTTATATATTTTGGATATTACCCCCTTATTGGAGCTATGCATTGTAAATATCTTCTTTCATTCAATTGGTTGCCTTTTTGTTTTGTTGATGGTTTATTATGCTGTGCAGAAGATTTTTAGTTTGATATAGTCCCATTCATTAAAGTTGTTTTTTTTTTAACTTCCCTTGTCTTTGGGGTCAATTTCACAAAAACTTCTCTGTTACCAGAGGGTAAGGAAGTAGGAGGAAGATGAAGAGGGTAAAGGTGATCAAATATATGATGACGGGAAAAGACTAGACTTTGGGTGGTGAGTACACAGTACAACATACAAATGATGTGTTATAGAATTGTACTCTCAAAACTTATGCAATGTTATTAACCAATGTCACCCCAATAAATTCAATTTTAAACAAAGAAGCAGTAGTCACTCAAATGTTTGTCTTTTTGTGGTTGGAATGATGTCGTTTTTGTCTGTGCTCTGGCATTTATGGTGTGGTCTTCATTGGGCATACTACATCAAGATCCTAGAGTGGCTTTGTCTGATGTCTGTGTTCTTTAAAATTATTTATGCTCAATGAGAGAATGTCAAAGTTATAGCAGAATAGATAATATTGTTCCGGTAAGGCCTAGTGACAGACAGGTCAGCTCCTGGCTATCAGGGGCTGCTTTTCTCATCCTCAATACACATGTGGGAAAGGAACAAAGGAAGAAAGGAAGGGAAGGAGGGAAAGACGGAAGGGAAGAAGTCACTTGAGTCCTACTATGTATATGCCATACATTTTATCTTATTTCATTTTTATTCTGTAACTGAGAAAATGTAAGATGCAAGAAGTTAACAGGTTTTCTGAGGGTTACACGGAAAATAGTAATAGAGTTACAGTTATTAGTATAGAAACTAATAATTTCCCACTAAGGTTTTTATGTCTATACAAACCAGAGAAATTAATTTTGTATAGAGGTAGCATAAGCTTCTGAGCCAGAAAGTTTCTGCTTTAGAATCAAATAAAACAAACTCTATGTGGGCTTCCCGACTCTCTGTTAAGAATTTCTGGACATTTGGATGCAAAATCTTCAATCTGTTGGTCTAAAATCTACATACTATTGTTGATAGCACTGTATTTGGAATAGTTTCTCCCAAAGTAGCCAACCCTAATCATAAAGAAGAGCATCGCATAGCTAAATTAACACATCAGAGAATCTATAAAATAAAAATCCATTCTAACTTTGAGTTAGGAATTTGTCACTAGAAATTCCAAATGATACTAATTTTCAGTTAATTCCAGGGAAAGTTAGAGCCCAGAGGTGCTTTCCAACACCCAAAAAACAGAAGGAGCCTAAACATTACAACATGAAGTCAGACAGTATATATTAAAACTTTGCCATTGATAATCTACAAAGTGAGTGAATCACATGTGGGGTTTTTTTTCTTTTTTTCCAAGGGAAAGGAGGGGAGCTAGAAAGACAGACTCCTGCATGCACCCCAACTGGGATCCACTCAGCAACCCCCATCTGGGGTCAATGCTCTGCCCAGTTGGGGTCATGCTTGCAACTGAGCTATTTTTAGCACCTAGGGGGAGGTTCCACAGGGTCATCATCAGCACCCAGGCCAATGAGCTTGAACCAAGCAAGCCATGTCTGTGGGAAAAGAATAGACAAAGAGAGAAGGGGGAGGGGAGGGGTAGAGAAACAGATGGTCTCTTCTCCTGTGTGCCCTGACCAGGAATCAAACCCAGATATCCACACACCAGCTGATGCTCTACCACTGAGTCAACTGGCCAGGGCTCATGTGGTTTAATGGGAAAGTAAGAATAGAAAATCCTACACTCTTGGGTTTATATAAAAGCCTATAATAGCTCAATATTTTGACACTATATCCACACTCAAAATACTACAGACCATCTCATATTTACAATGTCAAGGTGCCCCTAGCTGGATTACATTCATTGCTTTAAGTTTCCAATACTTAATAATAAATAATCAAAATAATCCACCATTGTGAATATTCTGAAATGGTGACTAAATTAATAAATGTACAACCTGTACTAGAACCAAGAGAATATTCCTGTTTTACAGAAAAATTTATGGCAGAATATAAATCACAAACATAATTTATTATATAATCTTAGTATATTCACTGCTGTGGGAGAAAACACATGTATTAATAATATTCTTTTCAGTCAATGAAAAATGAACTCATTGCTCGTGAACAAATCAATAAAATGCTAGTATTTAATTACTTTGAGAAACTAAATTTGGTACTTTTTATTTTATTTTTTAAATCTAACCAGCATTCTGGGCTTGACAAACCTAAATTCAGATTCCTCTTGTAAAACCAACCAGCTTACCCATCGTCAAAGTAAATGCTTTATTTAAAAGAGAATGGCAGATTTACTAAGACCTTCTCTTTAAATCAATTCTAACACATCCTCTAAGTTTCGGCAAGAATTCCAGCATGTGAGCTATAAAACAGAGCCATACAAGAGCAGCCACTTCTGGATGGGATGGTAATAATATCCTCTCTTTGCAGAATATCACCACACACAATTTCAAAGGCAGAAAGAAAAAGGGAATACCTGAAAGGCTAATTACAGAGCTGGAGAGCTACATGATAAAGCATTAAAATAAATGAGATAGATGAATTATCAGAGGATAGAACTGAAGACTGATGAACCATATTTAGTACACTAATCCCAAGTGTTTATTTTGCATTCTTCGGGCCTTTAAAGATGACAGGTTGTGATCAATTGCTTCCCTTGAAGGCTGGCTGCTTTCCTGCCTTAGCATTTAATTTCTGTTTGATGTTCTTCACTTTGTGTCAATGTATGAACTACTGTTAAGATATATAGCAGCGATTAAAATAATTCATCCATCTGCTTATAATTAAAGACCAAGTTAAATGTAATGACAACTTTATCTAGCAAGCTAGTTATCATCTAAAATGGGGGTTGCCCCTCAACAATTTCTCTAGCAGATGAATTATTCTAGTTAGTGGTAGGTCAACATTTTTCCCACACACACAAAAAATGGAGATTTTAATCAATGATGTCACTGTATAAGTGAAATGGAAGAAAATATAAAAATCTTTATTTTTCATGTTAACAAAAAGAAACCAAACATCTTAGTAGCTCACTCAAACATTGGAGTAGAAAAGTGGTTTTTGGATCAATAGTTTTAAATTAATCATTCACAAAGGCCAATGGAGAAAAGCAAGGACTCTAAATTAAAATTGTTTAAGTGAGACCAGCTTTATGGTATAGTGATTGCTGAATATATTACTATTTTGAAGAGAACAACCCTCAAAGTATTTTTTAACTTATTGCCATCTTAGCATAAACAGAACACTCTAGCTATATTTTTAATAAAATTTCAGACACAAAACTGAGGGGGACTAAAATATTTACTATATTCTCCATCACCCTGAAAATAACTAAAATTATTGATGCATATTTTTAATAGCCTTTCTGCCTCTTTTAGCTAGATATATACACATGCATAGAATTATTACAAAATTGGAGCCATGTTATCATATGCTGTTTTGAAAGCTGTTTTTTTTCTCACAACAATATATAATAAATATTTTTTAATATATAAAGGACTTTAAAAACCAAGCCAGCAATATGAAAGCCAAAATCTGGTCTCAGACATCCTTCGTTCATTCTCTGATAAGCATAATTCAACAACCAAAAAGCCAAAGACCAAAATGAAAATGCTATGAAAATATATGTGAAGGGATAGTTTGACATTTTTTCATAATCAGAATTGATCATTGTAATTTTAATTGAATTGCACACCAGTAAATGGTCATTATGGCTCTTATTCAAATGATTTTGCCAAGTCATGTGAGCAAACTGTTTTAGAGTTCAAATTTACTTTTCTTTTTAAGGTGATGCTTGACTACATAGCTTCTGGTGACTAAGAAATTCAAACTTGGAAAACCCACCAGGAAATATTCTAGTTTAATTTATCAAAAAATATATATAAATGTGTTTTATTTAGAAGAGTAACAGATAAAGTACTTAGCATAAAAGAATTATGCTAAAAGTTATCTCTAATATACCGCATCAAACATGGTAAGTAATTAATAAATGTTTGTTAAAGCTTGGAAATCTACTATTTTTGCTGCCAAGTGTTTTCTGTTAATACATGGGGGCTAAACGTAGGTGTCTCCAAGAACTTAGAAGTAACCAGTCTTCTTTGGAGATATGTATACGAGCAGCATATCATGAGACAGTGCATAGTTAAATCAAGTTACCTTATTGGCTTTCAGACCAATAGACTTGACTATAACCAAATGGACATATTAATACATTCAAAGAATGAATGACTGTGTTCATCAAAGTAGGGACCAGTTAGACAGGACAGTTTATTGCCAGTGTCCAGCAAAGCACAGTTCAAGAGAGAGGAAAATCTAGCCATTAGAGTTGGTCTCTTTCTAATCTCAGGGTGCAAGTGCTCTTGGGTGCAAGTGCATCCAGAAATGGATGCAGTCGACAGACTTGGTTATATCTTGTCCTACTGCCAAGATTACTTGTACTGTACACCAGAAGACTACATTGGCCCACTGCTGTTAACCATTTGTCCTTCCAACTCTCCTTGCTCTGATAAACTGTTCCCCAGACAACCTTCAAATTCCCAAGTCAGCTATTTGCAGGGAAAGAGAGGGAACTCACCCTGTGAATGTAAGCATTTCTGATCTGTACAGCAGTGATTTCCTATGGTAAATGAACAATGAGAGAAACCACATAGCTTGATGATAGGGGGGAAATGGGCTGTTCATAAATCTCCATTATCTTGGCCCATGTGACAGCTCTATTTCTCATTGTGGATGAATAAATTAACATTCTTAACTTCATGGGTTCTTAGTAATAAAGAGGCAATGTCTTGAGGCCTGATGTTCTCTGAATAGACAGGATATCGGGTCACTCAGAGGCCTGGACAGCCTTGGAGGTCTCTGATGACCACACTTCAGTTTCTCTCGCCTATTATTGACTCATGTAAATCCACATGGAGACCATATGGCAGGGAAGAGATGAGCTTCTTTTTGAGGTGACACTACAGGACCAGAATTAGGGCATTTTAGGAGACCTTCAGCATTAGAATGGGAACATGTTAATCACATCTGAGGTATTCTCCCTTCCAGTTTCATGGTGGAAGAATAAAAATGAGCTCATGATAAATTTTAGATTTTGAATTTTGTAAATACCTGTATATTGTGGCACTGAGAGCACCCACAGTTTCTCCCATGCCCTCGAATGAAGTTTGTACCTGACCCACATTAGGGAGTTACTCAGTACTCCATCCAAGAACCTGAAGTTTCCTCAAGAAGTTAGACCCCTGTTGTCTGTAGAGACCCTGAAGGAGCGTTGCTACAGTTACATGGAGGAAATGAGAGAGCTCAGCCAACTGGCCCGCTGTAAGTGTCAGGGCATCACTGGGGACCTTGTTAGGAACAGGTCAGGGATACTCCATGAGTGTGCAGAGACCTGAGACCAAGACAAAGGCAGCAATCACCCTGCAAGTGACTACAGCTAAGAAGCAACAAAGTTGTCCCAGGCCATGCAGGATGCTCTGTGCCTTTGAGAAGAAAGATAGTAGAATGAATTGAATTGATAAAAATGACAGTGTTGTCCACATTATCCAACTTGTCCATGCCTCAGAATACTAATTCCGATGTGAATTCAGTAAGATTCAAAAGCTACCTGAGGACAGCGGAACTCACTCTGTCTACCAAACTTCCCACTCTCAGAAGGCATTCTTCTGCATAAGTCCATGAATCCTACTAAAATGTAAATGTTCTAAGGATGGATTTGAACTTAAACTGGTATGTTCAATAGGGACCTCAATGGGGAATGCAGGTCATCAGCTTACTAGAGTGGGATTTGATGAGCAGTAAAGGAAAGGCTTCCTGTGGGTCAAGGATCTGAAGGATAGGAAACTGCTCTCCCAAAGAGGAGAGGGTGACCAGATCACCAGGCACCAGTCTCTCCTTCACAACTCACATACTTAACACTCCAATTTCATTTTCTGAAATAGCTTATAAATGATGTTCCAGGAGTTTATTTTTCTTCTGATTAAGGCTACAATATAATGATTTTCAATATAAATACTAATCTTCCTTGATTGCACAATGAAATCTTTTGTTCCTATTCTTCATGTAGTAGAGTGAAATGCTAAAATATTTTGGAGTGGTTTCAGTTCATTATAATTATTGCTCACCCTAAAAGCTTGGAGAGGTTCAAGTGACAAGATCAAACTTGTTTCCACTTAAAATGAGCCAGGTTTAAACCAAAGTCCCCAAAGATGAAAGGCTGATATGTCAATACCTTTGTCAGTTTCAAAGATGTTTAGTCATTTTTTAATGTAAAAGCAGCTTTTAAAAGAACATAATTTTAAATTGTTAGCAATGTGAGAAATGTACATAAAAAACGAGGTGTACTTTTTTTTGCCCAAAACAATCATTTCAACAAGAAGTACAAAAGTATCAATTCAATAGAAAAGTATATTTTCCCCATCAGAGTTTTCAACATAATATATTTTGCCTCCTTCTTCACCTTCTACCAAGTTAAGTTTTACTCCATTTTCTTAAGTGCTCACCAATAATAGCAACTTTGTTAGAAGTTTTTGAAAAGATGGTAAATTTTAACCCAATGTAAGCCCTGTTCTAAGTGGGTTTCTGATGACAGTGTGCTCCGTATTTTTGATAATGCTAAACTAAAGTTTGGCTAATGTCCAGAGCTAGGAGAAACAGTGGGCACAAGCACGAGTTATGTTTCTGTTTATAGTCCCTCCCCAAAGCTATGATTTAAACAAGTGGTTCTGCCTTAATCACGGACACTTAGCAAATGAAAGTTGCTTATATTTATTAAGTAAGTTTGAGCCGCTTTGGTTTGGCAGAAAGTCAAGCTTACCAAATATTTTTATATAGAACCATTTCAAATCAAAGAAAAGGCATAGTTAGACAAATAGAGGTCTATGAAAATGCATATGGATAATTTGTTAATCAATTAATATTTATTACTTCAGTTATAGCATGGCTTGTAGTGGTGTTCATTTTATAACTAGTACATATAAGGTTGCACTACAGTGGGTGATAGTAAGCATTTTGAAGATAAATAATAAGACTGCATGCCCTTATATTTTTTCATCACTGAAAAGGAAATACTTCAAGAAGCTTTCTTCATTATGTTTCCTCTCTAGAAAAGAGAAATGTTACAAAATTTCTCCTCTTAGTTCAAACAGTACTAAATAGGTTTAGATAAGTTTTCAGATAAGAGTCTGGGTCTGAGTCTCTGAACTTAACAATCTCAACCATTTTTAGGTGCCTGTTGATTTCACATACTCAAATAAACTATGGCCTCCTGATGCCTGCCCACAAGATATGTAGATGAAAAAAATGAGGGAGAAAATCACCAAGAAGTAGCATAGGCCATACCAGAAATTGATCCATGAGATGCAATTGGGAAGTTGAAGATGGTTTATATATTTAAAGACCGGATGATTAGAAATAGAGGGTAAGCTTTATTTGTGCACATTTCTTAGTATTTACCAATAAAGTAAACTTTACATTCCAAGTTAGAAAAGCAGCTGCATAAGGAGACTTTTGATTCTAAAGAAGAGGTTTAAGAACTGGTTTTGGTCCTAGCTATAGAATCAAGGCAACACTGTACTAGATTATTCCTTCTTGCTAAAACCATTGAATCTGGCCTGTTGCAAAAAATTGACTAAGATCAGCCAATCCGGGTGCAAACACAAGGCAATGATGGCTTTTCTCAAGAGCTTCAAGATGGTAAATGAAGTATCACTGAAGCGCCCCTCAGGGTCAGCTCTATGGACATGTGACATGTGCATTCACACAAGGTCCCACAAGCAGAAGGGCCTGCACTTGGTTTAATGCTCTGCTAACACAAGTTAATCATTGTAACTTGTGTTTTGGAAGTGCAGGCCAATGGAACAATGGAGCGTGCAGGTGAGCAGAGGAAACAGGTGTAGCAGCTGTGCACGCATGCGCACACAGGACGGAGCCCATCTGCGGAGCAAACAGCCGCAGGCTGCACAGTCGGCCTGGCCTCCTGGAGCTCGGGCATATGCTAGAGAAGTCTGTGATCCTGCGGAGCCTGAAGCCACAGCCGAGTTGGGACCTGAACCCCTTGCTAGATAAGTAAATTATTGTACATTCAAGTTATTAATACTACTCAATACTCTGTCTAATTACTGTAGTAGGAGGATATTGAGTAACATGGAAAAGCACTCATGGATAAAAAAGGTGAAGGGATTAAGCAAAAACGAAAACAAAACAACAACAAAAATATTCACAAACATAGACGACAGTATGGTGATTACCAGAGGGAAAGTGGGGAGGGAGGAGGGAAGAGAGTGTATAAAGGGGCTGAACACACAATACAATAGAAAGATGATGTATTATAGAATTGTACTCCTGAAACCTGTATAATTTTATTAACTAATGTCACCCCACTAAATTCCATAAAAAAGAAAAATAAATAAAAATTTAAAAAAGAAAAGCAACTGTTATTTACTATTAGTATAAAAGCAAGTTAAAACTCAATAGAACCCTTAATTCTGCTTTTTTAAATTATAAAATGCATATATATGATACAATATGTCTGATATATTATTTCTGTAGAAAAAGAACATGGAAGATATAAAATAAATGTTAACAGTGATTATCTCAGAGTGATTATATTGTAGGTGGTTTTTATTTTTTCCTTTTAGCTTTCTGGTATTTTCTAAAATTTCTACAATAAACTTGTTGCTTGTAAAATTTTAAAAATATGTATTTTAAAGCATCCTCACCAATTACTAGGAAGTCCCTCTATTAGTTTTTTCAAAGAAGTTCTAAAGGAAGCAATGGCATTTTTTATATGTTAGGGTGATATAAACTCCAGCAAATTAAACATTAATTAATATTACAGGTAAACTGGGTCTAACAGCATTTGGAAATACTAGTACCTATACATACTTTCTTTAAAAATTTCTTACATTGGTATTATCTATAGCATAACCATAAAATTTGTCACCCACAAGTGAGAGAACATGCTACCAAGAATTGTATTGAGATAACAGGCATGAACCAGAGCTGTCCCAGGCACACCAATGCATATGGTCACCCAGCCATCAACAACAGCTCTGAGGCACCGGGCTGTACCTTTACTGGTAATATTTAACATTTCTTTTTAGAGAAATTAAGCAGCATTTTTAATGTATGCCACATATACATTTTTTAAATCTCAGTAGGAAACTGTCTATTGAGAAGACTAAGAGAAAGAATAACATTCTAGTTTTAAAAATTTGCTCCCATAAAAGAGGTGAGGGGTTCCCCCCTGCCCAAAAAAAAAGAAATTCCAAGCAGCGGGGCTACCAATATCCAAACAAGATAGAACATGGCACACGCCCCAAACTGAGAAGCCTCTAGCCAAGGGAAAAAGAGGGAACCCCATAAAAAGGGACCAGGATAACAATCAAACAAATATCATGCAAGCAAACACTGCCAAACCAGGAAGGAAATCCCAGAGTGGATTATTTATTCAAAAAGATGTTACGCTACAAGACAGACTTCCTGAGCTTCTTTTTTTTTAATATTTTATTTATTGATTTTTTTAGAGAGAGAGGAGTGAGAGAGAGAGACAGAGAGAGAAGGGGGAGGAACAGGAAGCATCAACTCCCATATGTGCCTTGACCAGGCAAGCCCAAGGTTTCAAACCGGCGACCTCAGTGTTCCAGGTCAATGCTTTATCCCACTGCGCTATCACAGGTCAGGCCTTCCTGAGCTTTTTGGTAAGACACTTTTGCTGTGGCTTCCACATTTGTGTCCGTGAGTGAGTGAGTGTGTAGGAGTTAGCATGTTGAGCAATTTCTCTTCCAAGTTGTTAGTCCTCTAGAGAATTCCCTCCTCCTGCCCATCTGACTAAAGGGCCCCTTCTCCATCAACTTTGCCTCAATCTAGGTATCTCAGAGCCAGCTTGTGTGATATATTAATTAACTATTGTATGCTCAATTTTACTTAATGTCACACTCTTAAATTTAATGAGAGTAATTTATAGTTTAATTCAAAGGGATTCATAATCTAAAGTCAGAAAGTGAATAGGAGCTTTCCACATGTTCCTTAAATTACTGGTTCCCTTTTCCCCTACAAGAATACCCCAGCTCTGAAAAGAAGGCTGAGCACAAACCGCTGACAGAGAAGAGAGGAAATTCCCACGTGCTCAGAAGCTTTTGAAGTCATATGACTTGACTGAGAAACCACTGGACCATACATCTGAGGAATAAGATCTCCTCCTGGCTTTGTCATGGATAAGCTAGGAAAACTATGCCCAACCTATCCAAATCCTAATTGTCTCATTTGATTTATAAAACAAAAACAAACAAACAGGTGAGTAGAAACAGGATTGCCATTATAATTATATAAAACCAAAAATATGTTGTCACCAGTGTAGAGGCAAGAATATTAAGATATTTAGTAGTCATTTGCCAATTATAAGAGTGCTCGACCTTCATTATGCACAGGTTGCATATCTGCAACTCCACCTACCCACAGGAATTTTTTTTTTTGTATTTTTCCGAAGTTGGAAATGGGGAGGCAGTCAGACAGACTCCCACATGCGCCCAACTGGGATCCACCTGGCACGCCCACCAGGGGGTGATGTTCTGCCCATCTGGGGCATCGCTCTGTTGCAACCAGAGCCATTCTAGTGCCTGAGGCAGAGGCCACAGAGCCATCCTCAGCACCCAGGCCAACTTTGCTCCAATGGAGCCTTGGCTGCAGGAGGGGAAGAGAGAGACAAAGAGGAAGGAGGGTGGGGGTGGAGAAGCAGATGGGCGCTTCTCCTGTGTGCCCTGGCCGGGAATCAAACCTGGGACTCCTGCATGCCAGGCCAACGCTCTACCACTGAGCCAACCGGCCAGGGCCACAGGAATTTATTTGTAAGCCCCAAATCAACTCTCCCAAAGATTTCACCCACATTTGCTGACATGAGCAGAATGGCAATATATAATATATATTTGTGTCATACAACCTGGAAGTTCCCAGATGAGGAAGAAAAAAGCAGCTGTCTGGCTTCTTGTTTCAGCTCTCATATGGTAAAAAAGTATCCTTCCATAATCTGTCTAGTGCCACATTGTTTGCTTTTGTGTATCTGTGTGTGTGTGTGTGTGTGTGTGTGCTTTTTGTTGGCAATTACCCCATTTAAGAGGGCCTTCAGGCATAGTGCTGACTTTTATCTCCAATACCTAATTACAAGAAGGCTGTGATTTGCCTTCTGAAGAAGAATTCATTAAGCTTCATTCCCCCATGAGTTGTAGTGCTGTAGAGGGCCATGAGTTCAATGTTAATGTATCAACAACAAATATTAAATTTGTGACTTTAAACAGAAACACACATCAAACAAGGTTGTGTGGTGGTGGGTTGATGAAAATATGACCAGAGGCTCATAGAAACCTAACCCTGCATTCCTCCTTGGAGTCATGGTTCAGTATTTGCTGATTCAGTGTTCGTGGAGACTTTTCTAGAGCATGACTGTCACGCATGAATATCGACAGTGCTATATGGGGAGAAAATCAGAGAAAGAATGTAGATATCACAATGGAGAAAGTAGAAAAGAGCTTTTAATTTTTTTGCCCAAACACAGCTGCCTTCTAAATATTTACCCCTCATTGTTATTGCTAATTTAGTTATTTGTTAAGGGTGTGGTCTCCCTTGAAATGGAAAGAGCCGCCCTGGCCGGTTGGCTCAGCGGTAGAGCTTCGGCCTAGCGTGCGGAGGACCCAGGTTCGATTCCCAGCCAGGGCACACAGGAGAAGCGCCTATTTGCTTCTCCACCCCTCCGCTGCACTTTCCTCTCTGTCTCTCTCTTCCCCTCCCGCAGCCAAGGCTCCATTGGAGCAAAGATGGCCCGGGCGCTGGGGATGGCTCTGTGGCCTCTGCCCCAGGCGCTAGAGTGGCTCTGGTCTCAACATGGCGACGCCCAGGATGGGCAGAGCATCGCCTCCTGGTGGGCAGAGCGTAGCCCCTGGTGGGCATGACGGGTGGATCCCAGTCGGGCGCATGCGGAAGTCTGTCTGACTGTCTCTCCCTGTTTCCAGCTTCAGAAAAATGAAAAAATAAAAAAAAATAAAAAAAAGAAAGAGCCAGGTTTGTGGTGGCTTTTCATATCACCATTTTGGCAAAAAGAAAGTAGGAGCTGACATGTCTTCTCCCGCCTTTCAAGGCCAGAAGACTAGGAGTCACATACAGGTGATGGGTGGAGAAAGAAAGAATAAGGAGCTGGGTAGAGAGTCATGCCTCTAAATAAGCAGGGAGACCCCAGAAATCAATTAGGAAGCATGGCTCAATCGGTAATGTTGCAATAGAAACCCTTAGTCAACAATATCACAGTTAGGTGGCTCCCCTTGAAACCTGACCAGCTCTTTGTGGACTAGACGTGGTGGCAACCAGCCCCACCTCACATACCATCTTTCAAAAACTCACACATGGATAAATACAGTCTCCATTGAGTACCACACTGCTTGACCCCCCACCTCTATAACTCCTCTTAAACTCTGGGTATATTAACTAGGGAAGGCTTGAGATCATGCAAAATGAGGCATGAAAACTTTAGCGGACACATAAGCAATAGGCCAACCAAGCAAAGAAGGATTTAAATTAAAAAAAAAATTTAAACAAGTAATGTGGCCCATTATGTTGGTGTTGCATTTAAATTGTTAAATACGACCTTGCGACTTCACTACCTATGTCACTGATACTATTTGACAAACGTGAAAAAAGGGTTATTTTCTAGCTCTTAACATTTGTGGTGAATTATAGATATAAAAATTTTAAATTGTCTTTCCAAGACTTACCCGTAAGGAAGAAAGTAACCTCAAAGACTGGATCTTATAGTTATAAGTTTACTTTGATTGCTACTTTTAGTCTGGTTTATATGTGTCCAGGAAAGTATTATTTAAAAAAAAAAAAAGTTATGGCTTCTTAAACCTGTTACATTACATTGTTTACGAAGAAGGAAATCTCACTCTAAAATTTTAAAATCTATGGTTCCATCTACTGGCAACCTCCAGTACTACTTTGTATTACATTACAACATTTCAATCAAATTGCATGATTTTCACATATACTATCTTCTAAAAGAAGAGGCTCATTGCTCATCCATAGGCCCAGACAAAAACAAATGTAGTAAGTACACGCATTAATATACATTTGGTATGACAGACATAAAATATTCTTGTATCTTAATAAAAAATAATGCACATCATTAAAAATAAAATCCTTGCTGTTCAGTGGCTTCCCCAGTTGCCATGATTCTCCATTTCTGTTTTTCATCAGCTTCAACTCTGCTACCTGTTGAATAACCCAAACGTGCTGTGCATGCATCTTAGCTTCTAGTCTATATGTATTCCATCTGATCTTTTTGCTAATTGTATAGCATGAACTCCATCAGGAATTAGATTCATCTGGTTTACCATAGAGTAAATATTGTTTTCTGCTTTGAACATTGTGTATACTCACTAGGCATTCTCTGGAGATTGCAACAGTATCACATGGAAAATATTTCAAGGGTGGTGATATTATTCTCTTATACCATTCACTCAGTGCTAAATAAGGAAACCAAAGTTCTTGTCCTAACAAAGATTATGCTATAAAAAAAAAAACTATAAGAACCCTAACAATTATCTCTGTGTTGTTGTTATATATTTTTATTAGCATTTATAATTATAAGAAAAATACATTCTTATATTATTTGATGTATATCCTCTGGACCTTGATTCACAGCTGAGAAACCCCGGGACCTGCCAGAAGTGTCCTCTGACAGCAGAATGGAGGTGACAGGCTAGCAAAGGAAACCAGAGGCAGTAAAAATAGTTAGAATTCAACCGTGCCCACCTCCCTCCAGTGCAGATGTCTGGAGAGGGCCCAAGCTTGAGGAGAGTAGTCTTAAGTGTAAATAGTGCTTAGAATTTTAATTATGACACAAGTCTGGAAATTTTAATTATAGAAATTAGACTATTCTTGAGAGTCAGATGCCATTAAGTGGCATAAGGAGTGTTTATTATGTGAAAATTGCTATAAAATCATGGGATCTTGCTGTCTATTTCTCAAGGGAGAAGAGAAATCCTAGCTCCACAGTAAGGAAAGAACAAGTTGTTTTCTGAAGGTACCTTATGAGTCCTGCTCATTCAATGTACCATCGCCACTGAGACTTTATTTGGAACTTGTTCATATACCGCTCATAAAAATTAGGGGATCATGGCCAACAGATATATGAAAAGATGCTCATCTTCTTTAGCTATTAGAGAAATGCAAATCAAAACTGCAATGAGATACCACCTCACACCTGTTCGATTAGCTATTATTAGCAAGACAGGTAATAGCAAATGTTGGAGAGGCTGTGGAGAAAAAGGAACCCTCATACACTATTGGTGGGAATGTAAAGTAGTACAACCATTATGGAAGAAAGTATGGTGGTTCCTCAAAAAACTGAAAATAGAACTACCTTATGACCCAGCAATCCCTCTACTGGGTATATACCCCAAAAACTCACAAACACTGATACGTAAAGACACATGCAGCCCCATGTTTATTGCAGCATTGTTCACAGTGGCCAGGACATGGAAACAACCAAAAAGCCTGTCAATAGATGACTGGATAAAGAAGATGTGGCACATATACACTATGGAATACTACTCAGCCATAAGAAATGATGACATCGGAACATTTACAGCAAAATGGTGGGATCTTGATAACATGATACGAAGCAAAATAAGTAAATCAGAAAAAACCAGGAACTGCATTATTCCATACGTAGGTGGGACATAAAAGTGAAACTAAGAGACATTGATAAGAGTGTGGTGGTTACGGGGGGAGGGGGAAATGGGAGAGGGAAAGGGGGAGGGGGAGGGGCACAAAGAAAACAAGATAGAAGGTGACAGAGGACAATCTGACTTTGGGTGATGGGTATGCAACATAATTGAACAACAAGATACCCTGGACTTGTTATCTTTGAATATATGTATCCTGATTTATTGATGTCACCCCATTAAAAAAATAAAATTATCATTAAAAAAATTAGGGGATCAGGGAATGTGCAGATACTCTAGTACTTTCAGACTTTTGTATAGTGCATTTTCACTAATGAAATAAAAATTGGTTTTGCATCTCATTGCATAATCAAACAACTTTCTTTGACTTGTCGTTTGCTTTTTTGAGGTTCTTGCTTAATAAAAGGAAATCAAATGCTTCTTTATCACTTCATATTCATTTTGAAATATCTCTTAATTTTTGTGAGTAACATATTTTTTTAAGTGTGATTTGCTCATAGTTTTCTTTACTCAAACTATCAAGGTTTGGTTCTGAAGTATTGGTAGCTTCATAAAATGAATATATGAATTTTGTTCTTTTATTTACAAGTGGAATGATTTAAAAAAATTTAGAAACTGACTTTTCTTTCAAGGCTAGGTAAATTTTGCTGTAAAACCACTTGAGCCTGTTGTTTTTTTTTAATGATATATCTTTATCTTACACACACTTAAAGGCAACTAATCTAATCAGGTTTTCTACTTCATTTCAGATCAATTTTAATTAATAGTTTATGAAGACATCATGCATTTCCATTAGATTTTGAAAATTATTGACAGAGCATTGCATAATACTTTCTTATCAATCTTCTCCTCTGTTCTAACTCCATGACTATATTTGGTTTCTCATTCCTATTTTTGTACTTTTTTCTCTTTTTCCTTAGTTACACTTGGCAGTAGTTGATGTATTTTGGAAGTTCACACAGAAGAATCTAGGTTTTGTTTATTTATCCTTTCTACTCTATTTTTGTTTTTATTCTCTTTAATATCACCTCTTTTCTTCATCAATTTGCTTTTTTTCCTTTTTTTACAGTTTAACCTTGTCATATTTCTTACTTCCTAAGTCATTGCTTCCAAACAATTTTCCCCCTTGTCCCTCCAAACACCCAGTGACGTTGCCAGCAGAGTTTTCCATCCACAATCCTTCTCCATTTTCAGTCACCAATCATGCTCCCAGTCATTCCTGCATGTTACTTGCAGATTTCCGAAATTGGCATACCACCTTTCCCTCCACCATGATCCAGCATTCCATTATTCTCAGTGGCTTCACCATTCCTGTGGGTGATCTATTCACTGCTCTGCCATCTCTGTTTTATGACCTTCTCACCTCCAACAATGTTTTCTTCTCTATTTCAGTCATCCAAACCTTTCATCACATTAGAGACCTTGTCTTTACCAATATTTGCTTTGCTTCCAAAAACACAGATCTCTAGAATGACATTTTTCTAACTACTTCCTATCTTTCCATCTTTTTACATATAATACTTCCCCTCCATTAATTCTTCACATCCCACTGACCCTACCATTTGTGCACAGTCTATAACCCTCTTCATGTCTCCAAGTTGGAAAAGGGGGGAAAAGTAATGAGGAACAGAATTTTCAGAAAAGTTCAAGAATGAAGACTGGATTTACTTTGGTATTGTTCTATAAGAAACTACAATGTCTATCGTTTCGATAATCATATCTATTTCACATTTCATTTTCATGAATAATTTTAAGCAGGACATATGGAAAAATGAAAGAAGCAGGGTTGAAACTGACAATATCAACTACTTCACATGCATCTCACTCATTGTCCTTACACTTTTCGAAAGTATTGTTGAAAAATAAACACAAGTTGATTGTATAAAATTCAGAAAATATAGGCACATTAAAAAGGAAATTAAAGTCATTCACAACCCTACCACCTAGATTTATTTTATATGTATGCTTTCTTCTATATACATATCTTTATAAATATATTGATACTGAATATATTTCACCAAAATTGAATAATACTCTATAATGTTCATGTTTTCCCTGTAAGATTATACTGCAAACCTTTTCTGTGTCCTTAAAAATTGTCTAATGAGATAATTCATTGTATGGATATATCATCATTTATACAACCAATTTCCTGTTGTTAAACATTGCTGCCACTTAAATTCTTTTCACTATTTCATCACAATGCTGTGATGAACAAACATCCTCATAGCTGAGTTACTGAGCACATCTGTGGTCCTCTGAATAAATTTTTGAAGTCATCCCTATTAATATATTTTTCCAGCTATTCTTAACAGCATTTATAAAACAATCCTTATCTCCTAGACCTAGATTACGTTTGTCTTTGCCAAGCGCTATGGTGTTGCAATACTGATTCAAGTATTGCTCCCTTTGGCCCTCTGCCTTTCATGACTTAACCTTCCACGGGTTGTTTACATTTCAAAAGGGCACTCTACAAATCAGAGAAGCAGGAAGAATTTCCTCTCTGCGGCTCTCTTCCCAGTCATAACAATCTTTCTCCTTCAAAATTGCAAATTTTTATACTCTCAGCATTTCCTCACTTAGCAGATTAGAAAGAGATTAACTAGTTTATACTAAATTTTCAACGTCTGAGGAAGTTCAATGTGTAGTCTCTTTGATGATGCAGATTTTGTATGTAAATAAAAAAAATAAAACATTATCCAATAGATATGTAACATCTAAGCATCATAAATTGGCCTGTTTAGAAAATTTCGGGTAAAAAAAATAGCTTCCCTATTATGCTTGGATTTATGGACTGTGTAGTGTGGAGTAAAATAATAGAAGAGGCAAGTGCAAAACAGCAAGCAAAACAGCTCCATTTGTACCAAATGTTGGGGGAAAGGGTGATGGGCTGTGTAATTTGCTCTTATCCACATGGAGTAACTCTGCAAAGTAATGCACGAAACAAGTAATAGCAGTTGATTTGGAGAAGAAAACTATAGAATTGGTTGATGAGAATGAGCAAAAGAAACTTGCAATCTGAATATGATAAAATACATTTATATGTTTCATTATATATATATAATGAAATACTTCTTGACTTAAAAATTCTATACTTTTGAATTCATTACATAGTCTCCAAAATTTTACATTAAATTTAAAAACAAATAAATTTTATGACATAAACTGCTACTTACTTTGTGAATAGGCAAATTCTACAGAGCCTTAAAAAATTTTTTTAGGATGAATATGTCAACCCTACTCCCATGCACTCAAGAGGAAGACACAGGAGTCAAGATACTTTGGCCAGAGTGAAGGCATCATCTGACTTAACAAATCAAAAGTCATCAAATCAGACTTAGCAGAGAAAGAAGAGTGATATTAGAAATGAAAAGGACCAATAAGATAAATAAAGTCCTTTCTTCTCAAACATGAGGATCATGCACTGTCTCATTCCAATCATTAAATAAAACTATTTTCTTTTGTCCAGTCTGTAGTAGCAATGCTCTCTTTATGGTGAAATAAAAATGAAAAAGACAAATTGACATATTATTCTGGCAGATAACCATCAGTATAAGAGAAGGGAACATTCAGAAGATCAATTTTCAGCTCCCAAGACCATTTACTTCACACTTCTGTCATCTCTAGTTGCATTTCCAGCAATCTGTCAACAGTTTCTATCTGCCAAAGACACATATTTAGCATCCAAAAAAAAAGATAAAGGATATCCAGCTCTGAACCTATGGAGCTCAGGTTTGGCTCTTGAAATAAAACTATTTGCATATTCTCAAAGAAAAACAAAAGCTAATTAGATCATTTTTCAATGTGCAGTTTTTGTGTTTTACAAAGCAAGTGACTGGTGTGTGAAGATATCTGTTGATGTCTTACACATCTCAATTCATAAGATTCAAGCACTTCTTCAGTTGTGTATTAAGCTCCTACTAAAGAAGAGCGCTGGGGACTGGGGACTGAAGGATGGATAGGAAATAGTCCCTGCCATCAAGATTGCCGGTTCCTGGAGAAAGACAAAGCAGTACACTGTCAATGACAATGTAACGTAACTCGTGCCCTAATAAAAGTGTATCCAAGGTGTTAGAGGAGCACAAAAGAGAGGCAGACTTTAGACATTCAGGGTCAAGAGAAAGCTTTCCATGAGTGATGCTGAACTGGCTCCTCAAGCCCAGCAGGAAGGAGCAGAATAAAGAATTAGAAAAGGAACACCCCAGTAAGGATCCTACTGTGGATAATGATCACTTGCTCTGATGGCCTTGACCCTCCTGATGCCCTCCCATCCAGGCTTCCTTTCTCTGTGCTCCACATCAGGGGCTAGCCCCTGCAGGCTGTATTGCCCAGGCTCTGTCAGTTCCTAAAGTTCAGAACAGAGAAAAGGAGGACTGAGAACTGGGTCAGAAAGAAAAAGGGCCCAGGACGACCACATCAGTTCAGCAATCAATGTCCACAACAGAATTCTTACTGGGATTGTTCAGTGGGAGGTGGTGGCCGGAGACTGAAAGGCAAGTGGGAGGACAAAGTCAGGGTCTTTCTTCTCTGCCTCGGACAGTATCTCTGGCACAGCCTGGTCCCACTGTGAGTCCTGCTTTCACTGAGCACACCTACTTTTGGTTCCAATTTCTAAGAGTTGATCCCTCTAAGCTAACTCTACCTCCTCCTCCCTCTCTACCTCCCGCCAAGTGATAGTGAAGGCTTCCTGCTGTTGCTTATCCCTGGTGGCTTCATTGACCCCTGTCTGGCTTCTCATTTTTTTTCATAACCTGTGCCTGCAATTCCCTGATATTATTATTCTCTGTGTCACTAGAGTCCCTCTTTTCTAAACAGTCAATACTTTCTCTGATGAGACCCTGAGGGATGAACTGTCCACATCCCTGAAAAATCTCAGCTACACGTGGACAAGAATGGCCTTTGAATTGTTTTGTCCTTTATACCTAAACACTCTGACACCTCAATAAAAGAAGGAAGAGACATGATAGAGGATGGTATAGAGGGAAGAAGAAAATGAATGAAGTTAAGGACACCCTCTTTTTCAGATCAAGGGAACTAGGGTCCTTAACAACCACATTTATTTACGTGGCATCCTGACCAGTCATGAACATCAATATCTTGTGTGAATGAGTCGTGATCATAATGGAGGACAATGTGCCTTTGACAGAGCTTGTCTGGTCAATGGGTCTTTCTGTGGCATGGACACCTCCTGTTCTATTAAGAAATGAAGGAAAGTCCCAGATATTCTTGACTGACCAGAACTCAAAGCAAAATGAAGCAGCTGCTAAAATCTGGCCTTTTCCTTATGTTGTGTATATTTCCGTAATGTGAAGATAAGTTCATCTGTATCATCCATGCTCTTTATGACAAAAATGAACCTTGTTTATCAAGGCAGGCCAGAGAGTCACTGACCAAGTTCAAAAGTCTGGTACTTAACACCCATGTTCTGGTCATCTTATTTCCATTCTGCTATAAGAAGCAGAGGAAGGAACAGCCAAACTAAACTAATGACAGTGAGCAGCATGTTCTCACATTAAGACGTTGACTCTTCTGAAAGGCAGGAGTAGAACACAAGAATCATGTTTATCCCATGTCGGCTTTCTGTCTGCACTGTTTATTTATACACAGTAAACATGTTTGGAGGGTAGTGAGGTAACCTTTAGAAAAATTGCTAAGAAATCAGACACAATTTCTGTAAATCTTCAAAGGGGTATTAATGTGAAATTCCAGACACGCTTCAAGCATACTTTTGAAGGAAAGGCCATAGTTTTGTAGGTTTGTGAAAATGTGTGGGAGGTTCTGCTGACAGATTTATGATCCTTGTCCAGTGTTAGTGGATCAAAAATACAAAAATTATTGTTAATTTTGACTAACCACATCTCCAGTTATCTTAATGGAAGGTTTTTATGTCTTTCCTTGGTCGTAGCCGATTAGTTGTGTTTTCCAAATGCTCTAATACTTCTATGCATCCTATGCTATGGCATCATTTGGGGCTTTCCCAGAAACTACAAAACAATGGAAGATTCTGGAAGCCTGCAAACATTTCTGGAGTCATGAGACCTTTCAGTGCATCCCAGGCCCACCCAGCTGCCAACAGAGCACACACTGGGACCTGAGCTCCAACCACGCCCTCACTGTAAGCATGGTTACTGAAAAGGCCACTAATTAGGGACAGACCAGGATCTCTGATCCCATACCTCCCTCAGCCACCCTGCTGTGATTGTCACCAACCCTTATATGACTTTATTGGGATTTATTTCCTCATCTGTGAAATGGCTTACTCTCATGAATCTAAGTAAAACAAAATAAAATATTAAATACTGAAAAGCTCTTTAAAAACTAAGCATACTATACAAAAGGACGTGATGATTATTCCAAAGTCACCAATTACCTCTACCTAAAATGTTGGTCATATTACTGTACAAATAAGCCTTGGTTTTCTTACCTCTAGAATTGTGATAATAATACCATGTACTCCATGGATATACATGGGATTAACTGAAATACCGTACACAAAGCTTTTGGGTGATTAAGTAATAAACCATCCAAAAATGCTAGCAATCATCATTAGTTAATAGTAAAATGATCAACTCATATTTATTGAGCACCTTCTATGTGCAGGCTATTTGGACACACAAATATGAATATTATACACAGCTTCTTGCCTTAAGAAACATACAAATACTTAAAAAGAATATCATGCATGCATAAGAGCATAGTTATTTATCCAGTATCTTCTGCATAAGGCAGACGATACAGCACAAAGAGTATCAGAGCCACCGAGATGGTCCAGAGGACTGAAAGGGCACCTGAGATAAGACAAAGTTGTCAAGCTAGGGCAAGGGGATAGAGCCTTTCTCCCTCCATTTCAGTCTTTGGATGTGGTTCACCTGAGAAGTGGGTGGACAAGGCAGCCCTCTTTGGCCAAGGTCATTGCCAGAGAATCCTGGCTGCTGATGGCTGTCATTAGGCACCACTTCCAGCAACTATTGGAGTGAGTCCTTCAGAAACAAAGGTGGATCTGAGGGGCTCAGAAATGGTTCTACACATGAGCTCCAGGACTGCTTGGGTGATTGAGAAGTTCCTGTGACTGGGGTAGAACCAGTCTCCAAAATATTTCAAGGAAGCTCCAAATTAGATTAGTAATGAGGGACCCCCAGAACCATCCAAAACATCCTTGGCTCCCTAAAACTTGTTGTGTCCAGAAAGGTCCCCCGCCTACCTCAGGAGTGAGATACTCAAAGATGGTGCCAAAGGCTGGTATGTCACCAGACAAGCCAGTGTTGATCAGCTCTCTGAAGTTGAATGAACTGGGAAATTTCTGTTCAAATTCCCATACCTGTAGAAAATAACACCAAAATTGAAGTGGTTCATCACAAGACAGTTCCCTGAATGTCAAGTCACCAAATGACCAATTCTCTGAGTTGACCTTTTAGATAGATAGATAGATAGATAGATAGATAGATAGATAGATAGATAGATAGATGATAGATAGATAGATAGATAGATAGGTAGATAGGTAGATGATAGATAGAGAGATAGATAGATGATAGATGATAGCTAGAGATAGATATAGATGATATAGATAAATATAGATATAGTTGTATGTGACAAATTTTCATTTTGTCTCTATATTGTCCTTCTATCCACTAGAGGCTACGAGAGAAACAGAAAGAGAACATTTGGACTAGAGATGGGGCAGAGAGGAAGGTCTTGAAAGATGTAAGTCTTTCTTATACTCTTGGACACGTTTTTCAATAGATAGAATTATTACAACTATATTCATTTTAATCTTCCTTCCAAGTATCTATAAATTTTGTTCAATTAACTTTAAACATATTGTCCAGCCTTCTCCTACACATATATGAATGGTGACAATGAGTCATGGGAGCTTAGCAATCAGAGTTGGAAGGGATGGCGGAATCTTCTCAGCTGGTTAAACCAACTGCATTATGAGTCATGGAGCCATCCCGTGGATACCCTTGGTGAGGTTATATGCAAGCTCTTGAGGCCACCTCTGCTATCTCTCAGCAGTGACGACCTTCAGGAGTACTCCTGCGCCCATCACCCTCACCCCTAGAGCCTTACAGAGCACCCCACTGCACGCAGATGTTATTCTCCGAAAAGGGGAAAGGAGCTCTCATTCGCATCTGTCTCCTCATCCTGTCTCTGATTAAAACATCTCAGGTTCCTTCCCAAAATCATTTTGCATGATTTCCTATCCTTTTACCTTCCCCAGCGTTCGCTTCTGAATCCCTCCCCATGTATCAGATCCCTTTTACAGTGTAGTTGCTCTGCCATATTTTTTTACTATCAAAAGACAAAATCTTAAAAGATATTGCTATTATAATATATATAAATATATGTAACATATGTAAAATATATAAAAGTAATTTTTTAATGGTTGTTGCAAAAAATAATTAGCAACCACAGATGAACAAAAAGAAGCGCATCCACGATGCAGAGAGGTCATCGGTGTTTCTTCCTTCCCTGTACCTCTCCTCCTTTCTTTTTTCTTTTTTTTTATTTTTATTTTTATTTATTGATTATAGAGAGAGGGGATAACAAGAAGTAGTTGCTTTACACTAGCTCTTCTTTGGTTGCTTGTTGTATGTGCCTTGACCAGGCAAGCCCAGGATTTTGAACCAGTAACCTCAGCGTTCAAGGTCAGCGGTCTATTCACTGTGCCACCACAGGCCACTGTGCCACCACAGGCTAGGCTCCCCCACTTTCTTTGTAAGAGCACTGGTTTCCCATCAGTCAAAGCGTCCAACCCTCCTCTAGCCAGGAACTAGTGACCCAATCTAGGCCAATCAGATTCTCCTCCCCTGGGGTTTGGAATTTTGAAGGAAGACATGTAAAAATTGAAAAGTGCTTGGAACTTAGTAATTCCAGAACTAGGGCGCTTCTTTATTTTTTAATACCTGTATCTAGAAACTCCCTTTGATACTAACTTGCCAGTGTCCAGGTATTGGGTCTTCCCTCAAGTCTGTGACCTTCTCCACAGCTTCAAGGATATTACATGTGTACTTAAAGTTACCTTGAGTTGTGGCTTAACTGAGACACAATCCCAGCACCCAGAGATAACTGGAAGTTGATATTTTGTGACTAACAACACATTAAAAGAAAGAGACAAGTTAGATGAAAAGGAAGAAAGATAGGAAGGTAGACTGTATATTACTTCCCCCCAAAATGAATGCAACAGTATAAACTAGTTGACACATTCCTTTTTTTATCAAACAAACTATGGTGGCCATCTTGCCATGGTCACCCATAAAGTCTTCTATTTTAATAATCATGGCCATGTAATAAAAATCAGTCTTAGTTCTTCATGAATAAAAGGACTAAGGCACATGCTCTACTCTCCAGGAGCTCACTATTTGATGAAGGAGTTACTTGTGCACATAAGCAACAATAAAAGAAAAGTCTACAAAGATTTTCAAACTAAACAATCAAGGCTTTAGGCGTGCAGTGCCGAGAGCTCTGTATTCTATCACAGGCTTGTTGCTTCAGGAGGCAGGAGCAGGGTGCTTCCTTCAGGAGGCCGGATCCGGCTGGGCTGTGCAGGCTGTGCCTAATCAGCCTGCCTCTCAGCCCCTCCAGTGGCTGCCGTGTTGTCAGGTCTGGCCTCCTCTGATCTGTCACCACCAGGAAACTTGGAACTTGCACCTTCTGAGATTCAAGTGTGATGGGAGTCGAGGGAATTGAACTTTGGTCCTTCAGAGCAACCTGGCCCCCCAGGCTATCTCTAGAACAAGAAAATTTCTGGGAGAATCAGGTCTCACCTTATCCTGACACTCAACTCACAAAGTGCTGGGATGCTGGCTCGTATCCAGTATGAAGAGAAAACTTTGATGCCTCTAGATGTCGAGAAGGGAGGAAGCAGGAGGTGGGGCAGCAGGGATTATAAGCAGAACCATGAGCGAGAGAGCAGCTGGTTACAGGGAACTGTCCCGGGGACCTAAGACAGAATCCTTGGTGGACCTCCTTATTCTTCCCTTCCTTTAACTGCCCCAGTGCCCTGTTGGTGTGACCCCCAGCCAAAGGACATTCCTGACACATGAAGACATTTAAGGTGACTGCCACAGGCCAAACCATGCCTTCTGAGGACCTTCAATTTCCAAGTCACCTCTTGCCTTAAGCTGGAAAAACTCAGGAACCCTCTGCAATCCCCATCAAAATGATACTCAGTAAACACCCAACCTTTGTTCACTCAATGGGCCAAAAACTGAAATAAAAGGGATTTCTAGAAGGTGAATCTTCCAGGTATAGCTAGATCTGGGAGTACACAACCTGGAGGCCCCTCGATTCTAGGCCAGAGCAGGCTTCCAGCCTGAAGCCCGCACTCCAGAAGGGCTGCAGAGCTTCAGAAGTCCCCCACTGTCCTGAAGCTTGTGAGTAGCAATCTGGACACATGCCTCTCATAGTGATAGACAGGTTAGCTGGGAGGAAGGCAGAACAGGCTCAAAATCTAGCCGTATGATCTGAAGAGTTACTCAAACTTTCTTATTACCATCTGTAAAATGGACACAATAACAGTCCCTACCCTCTCGGCTTATTTTGAGGTTTTAATGAGGTAGAACATATACCATATTTCCCCATGTATAAGATGCACCTTTTTTCAAAAAATTGGGGGTCTTAAAACTGGGTGCATCTTATAAAGTGGTTGTAGATATTTTACTTGCATTTCTCACTTTTTCGCGCAGATGAGTTGTATAAATTTTATGATGAATAAAAACTTGAGTTCAATAACTTTATGTAATACTTTTTTTTCCTCAAATTTTGGGCCCCAAAATTAAGGTGTATCTTATACATGGGGACATACGGTAAAGCTCCAAACACAGTACCTGGATTATCATAAAGGCCCAGCAAATGTCAGTTACTATTATTATTGTTTCCCATGTTCAGGCTGGCAAAAATTCAAAATATGAAGTGGGAGACCATTTTCCCTTCCCTCTGCCTTCCCCAATGTGAATGTCCTACATCAACTCCGTTCCAATAACACCTGTGATGATGAAAAGGTTCTGTATCAGCATTATCCAATGTAGTCACACTAGTCACATATGACTAGTGAGCACTTGGCATGTGCTTAGTGTGCCTGAGAAGCTGAATGGTTTGCTCTAGTGCATTTTAATTCATCTAAGTTTCAATGGCCTCACACAGCTAGTGGCTATCTTATTGAGCTGTGCAGCCAATAAGAGGTGAGAAGGCTTTTCAAGTCATAAAGACAGGAATTAAATTTCCAATTTAAAGGGATAACCAATGGTTTATGCAACTGATAGACATTCTCCAAGGGCCAGAAAGGCTCAGGATGGGACCAGGTGCTTGAAAAACTGTGTAGGGACAGAAAATGGCCAGAGGGGGCAGCTGGAGCATCAGCCCCACCCCCCCATCTAACCCACGCGGGGCAGCCGTGCCAACAGCTGGCTGGTGCAGGGAAGATGGGATCTCTGTGTTCCCACATGTAGTTAATCTCTTGGGGCCAAGGTAGCTGTTCTTGCTATCAGGCAGACTAACTGTGTATTTATGGCTCTGCCTGGAGAGTCCAAAATAAGTCATAAACAGTTACAAACAGCATAGTCAGATCCTGCTGGGGGCCTGCTTTTTCCGTATACAAGAGAACGACTTGTTATAAACCGCTAAAAGGGTGCGGGCAGAGGAGGAGTGGGAAGGAAACAGGAAAGCTCCCCTCTTCACGGGTTGCAGTGGTGGAGTGATAAGGTGAGTGGGTCCCAGGCTCAAGACCAGATGCCCTCTTGGCTCTGCACTTGGGACCAAATGAGAAACCAGAGGCGATGCAGGGAAAGGAGTGATAGCCAGCAGGAGGCAGCTGCCGGCACAAGGGCACTCGGAATGGCTCTTCTTGTTCAGGAGCAGCTGTAAGTGACAGATTCAACCTCCAGTTTACCTTGTCTGCTTGTCTTGCTTTGACTTGGCAATTCAAAAGATAATCCAAACACACACACACACACACACACACACACACACACACTAGTTTGACTGATTGAGGATTTTGTTCCTGAGCTAATCTCAAGCAGCCTTAAAAATACTATCACTGGGGGTTTCCTCATTAAGAAATTGTGTAAGACAGCTATTATAATACTACTCCTGGTAACAAACCAAGAGAACACTGCTACCTACGCAATCATCCGATGCCACTGCCAGGCAAAGTTAGTGCAGATTCAAATTCCCCTTTTTAACTGCCTGGAGAAGATAGGACTGCTTGCCTTAAAAATGTTTATGTCTTTGACCAAGATATTCCACTTTTAGAAGTGTAATCTAAGGAAAAAGTTCAGAAATCATGCATCCAGATGTTTATTACAACAAACAACGGTATTAATAACAAAAGAAACTATGTAAACATCTGAAATAAGGGCTCGCATATTCATAGAATGTAATCTTACAGAACCATTAGAAACTCTTGATTCTCGAGATATTTACTAACAGAGGGAAAAGCACATTTCCACGGTGTTAAATTTAAAAAGCAAGTTTTAGTATATGATCCCCATTTTCTTAGATGTGTAGCTTTGGCTATGGGTATGGCTATGGAGAAAGAAACTGAGAAAACATTTCAAAATATTTGTGAAGGGGATATTTGGATACTGAAATTAAGAATCATCTTTACCTTCCTCTTTTATACTTTTCTGAAGTTCCTATAATTAGTACAACATAAAATCAGAAGCACACCATGTTTCATATCCTCCAATCAGCCAGGAAAATAAAACGTATCTCAGGTCTCCTGGACCTGAGATAAGAACTCCTTGATACTTCCTACTCTGAGTTTTCTCTTTCTGACCCAATGAACACAACAGTTCATTGCATTTACAGCCTCCTGGTTAATTTAAAATCACTCCAGACTTCCAGAAGAGTTTTTCTCAGCATTCACCAATAGATTTTATTTCCCCCACATGTACAAAGAGAAATGGGCTTCCCCCAATGTGTTTATGTGCTGGTTAAGAGGGAAGTATTTCTTCTCATACCATTAGAGTCTTACAGACATTTTTCTTCTATTCCCAATTCTCATTAGTCATAACTCTCCCTTTGCCTTGTTCTGAACTACTTTCTAGTTCATAAATATGGAGAACATGAACTCCATAAACCTAAGAACTTTTTCTCTGTTGCTCAATGTTATAATTCCATCACCTGAAACAGTGTCTGGTGCATAGTAGACACTAAATTAATACTGACTGGGTAGAGCAATGGATGGATGGATGGATGGATGGATGGATGGATGGATGGATGGATGGATGGATGCATGAATGGATGCATGAAACTCTTCTTGTCAAAACTAAACAAAGTGAGCTAAAATTTTTGGTAAACCATTGAGTCAAATTCTGCACCTATAAATTTAGGATTTTTTTTCTGTTACCATTGGGATTTTGATAGGGATTGAAATGAATCTGTGTATCACTGTGGGTAGTATAGGCACTCAAACAATATTTAGTGTTCCAATTCATGAACATGGGATATCTTTCCATTTATTTGTGTGTACTTTATTTTCTTTAAGCACTGTTTCATAGTTTTCAATGCTCAAGTCTTTCCCTTTCCTAGTTAAGTTTATTTCTATATATTTCATTGTTTTTTATTCTATTTGAAATGAAATTTTTTTAAATTTCCTTTTCAGGTGATTCATTGTTAGTTGTTATAAAAATGCAAGTGATTTTTGGTATGTTGATTTTGTATCCTGCAATTTTACTGCATTTGTTTATTAATTCTAAGTTTCTATTTTTTAAGAATCTTTAGGGTTTTTTACAAGTAAGATCAGCCCATATGTGAACAGAGATCATTTTACTTCTTTCTTTCTGATTCATATTTATTTTATTTCTTTTTCTTTCCTAATTGCTCTAGTTAGTACTTCCAGTGCTATGCTGAATAGAAGTGGCAAAAGTGTGTATCCTTATCTGTTCCTGACCTTAGAGGAAAAGTTTTCAGTTTTCCACCCTTGAGTATGATGTTAGCTGAGGACTTTTCCTACGCTGGCCTATTTATCTTAAGTTTTCTGTGACTTTCCTGCTTGGTCCTACTTGTGGACATCTGGAATTACAAAGAGTGCTAGAGTTTGGTTAATGCTTAAATTCAGTTACACTCATAAAATTCAATTCTAAGACCTATCTAATTTTCTGGTTTGGATCTTTTCTTAATATATGCTGATAGAAAAGAGAAGAATTCCAATACCCTTATTCTCCTCTTTAAAAACTTTCCTTTGAAAAATATGAGATTCTGAGTGCCACATTATTTTACAGTCCTGATTAATCACAGATGCAGAGCAGGACACACTAAGTGAGATTCCACATACATTGGCATTAGTTTGTCCTGGCACCGTTTGCTTCCTGGGAGCCCATGTCTTATTATGCAACTCAAAAAAAGAGGCTAATTGTTGATCTAGCAATAGTGCAGCTGCAAGCTGAGAAAACACCCAGGTCCCAAAAGGACAGTTTTTTAAAAATACAAAAAGTACATCATTCCTAGCAGGCAAAGTGACTAAATTCAGTCCCATGAGAAAAATTAAAAATCTGACCCATTTTTCTAAGATTAAAAAAAAAAAGTTTTCTTATACCATGACTATGTCTGCAGGTTTAATGAGAACATGTAATTAATGTGATTCCCTGAATATAATAACAATGCTAAACAAAGAAGAAAATGGGCTGATTAATTCTATGGTAACACTCTATCTTAGTGCATAGACCTCATGACTTGTGGCCCACATTACCTAGAAATGCACTGTCCAACTCAACACATGACTAGTAAGCCTTAAAATAGGCCTTAGTACAACTGAGAAAAACTGAGTTTTTAACTTTATTTCACTTTAATTTATTTAAATTAAAATTTAAAAACTTATGATGGATACAATTATTGGAAAAATTTTTAGTATGTTTAGAACAACAGTATGTGAATCTACTTTTTCAATAGTAAATTTTTATCATCTGAAATTACCAATCATATTTTTCTGATATAAATTTAGGCCCCAAATTGAAAGGTACACTAAATGGAAAATGTATAAGTTCAAAGATTTCATGTGACAAAGAGAACATTAAATAACTTAATAATTTTTGCCTGACCTGTGGTGGCGCAGTGGATAAAGCGTCGACCTGGAATGCTGAGGTCGCCGGTTCAAAACCCTGGGCTTGCCTGGTCAAGGCACATATGGGAGTTGATGCTTCCTGCTCCTCCCCCACTTCTCTCTCTATCTCTATCTCTGTCTCTCTTCTCTAAAATGAATAAATAAATAAATAAATAACAATAATTTTTAATATCAATTACATTTTGAAATGATAATATTTGGGATATACTCAAATAAAATATATGGTTGAGACTAATTTTATCCTTTTTACTTTTTAATGTGCCTACTAGAAATTTTAAATTATGGGTGTGGTTTGCAATATATTTCTATTGGACAGCCTTGACCTACAGGATTGCTTTAATTCACCATCTACTTTTAAAATGGGAATTCAGCCAATGAATGCAACATTCCATGTCTTAATTTTATTAACTATGTACTGTTTATATAGGTATTAGTATAAACAATATTTACATTTTTAACTCTTTTATTACATTTTTAACTCTTTTATTTAAACTTTCATCTGTGCCTGACATCCTCCAAGTACTGTGTCAGTTACTGAGGTGCAGAAATAAAATTCATAGCCCCAGATTTCTAGGATCTTAGAGTATAGTGAGGCAGTGACAAAGTAAACAACAACTTGTCTCAGTGTGATGAGTTACGAAAGCTATACCATGGAGGACATGGAAATGCAGAGAAGAATTATTTGACCCAACCAGGGGAGTGTGAGAAAGTGTCCTGGAGACAAGGACAGTGGAACAGGAATTGTTCACACTGATCATTGATTGACTCTTTTTTTATTGATAGTCTATGCACAGAGTCCAAGTTGTACGCATGTTATAAAACCATGTTTTGTTGATTACTCCTCTCTGAATGGATTCTCACGTTCTTGAGCATATAATTGGTTCAATTTTTTTTTTTTCATTTTTCTGAAGCTAGAAACAAGGAGAGACAGTCAGACAGACTCCCGCATGCGCCTGACCGGGATCCACCCGGCACGCCCACCAGGGGCGATGCTCTGCCCACCAGGGGGCAATGCTCTGCCCATCCTGGGCATCGCCATGTTGCGACCAGAGCCACTCTAGTGCCTGAGGCAGAGGCCACAGAGCCATCCCCAGCGCCCGGGCCATCTTTGCTCCAATAAGGCCTTGGCTGCGGGAGGGGAAGAGAGAGACAGAGAGGAAAGCGCGGCGGAGGGGTGGAGAAGCAAATGGGCACTTCTCCTGTGTGCCCTGGCCGGGAATTGAACCTGGGTCCTCCGCACGCTAGGCCGACGCTCTACCGCTGAGCCAACCGGCCAGGGCTAATTGGTTCAAATTTAATGAGGAGAAGAGATGGGAGCATGTAGGTAGTGTAGCCTGAAGTTTCAATTCAAGTATGTTGACTCAGAAATACAATATGTCCTCTGCTCTTAGGGAGGCAGCTTCTCTCAGGGTCTACGATTCCCTGCTTAAGGGTAACAAGGTCATCACAGAGAGCAAAAGAGCACAATTAAAGACTATTAAAGTTATATAAAAAAACATTCAAGAGCCAACTTAAAGAGGTATTTGCTGGCCAAAGATGAAATAATTTGAGTATCAATAAGGATAGCAACTATATATAGTAGTATTGAAACATAAGTATTTAAATAAATGAGATTTTAAAACACTTAATAGACTAATCGGCTACCATTGGAGGATGCTAAATTGGCGTAAGTCGAAACACACCCTAGCCTAAGTCACTTACCTATCCTAACACAGTTGTAAAATCATAATCTAGAACACACAAACACAAACCAGAGAAAAAGGAAAAAGACATAAATATAGGAGCCATGACAAGGGCCAAAAAGTCGCCAAAGCAACACAAACGGAACACTTGTGCTTTTAACAGTCCAAAATGGTGTAGGCAAGTGTACTGCTGATGCCAACTCCTTCACTCACATCCTGTGTTACTGAGTATTCTTCTGCTGCATGCAACCAAACTAGTTTGCCCGCATAAGTCCTTAAATACAGCGCTGACCCTAACAGCATAAGCTGAAACACTCATGTCTCAATTTTTTAAGTTTATATGGGAGTGAGTTATCAACTCAAAATGTCATATGTTCAACTCTGTCATAACCTAAGGACACTTGTAACCAAATAGCAAGCTAGAGAGCTAGTCCAGCTAACAAATTAATAATGAATAATAGGATATTATTGTTTTGCAAGCCCCAATAGATCAATAGATCTGGTCATTGAGCATCAGTGGCAGCTAATATCACAAAGGAAGAGACAACCAGATATTTTGTGCCATCTGAGAGAAAAACCATCATCTTCCATGAAATGCCTAGACCTTTTTAAGCCTCTAGATCAGTCATGGCCAACATATGGCCTGCGGGCTGAATCCAGCCTGCGTAATGAGTTTATGTGGCCCGCGATTAAATTTTTAATATTCTCCGCTACTTTAAAATTTCACCTACTCGGAAGCAGAAGTGTCTTTGATTATTGGAAATCGAGATATTTAAGAAGATAGTGATACGTGAAAAAGAATTCCACGTGTGACTAATCTAGGATTAACTTCCAATATTGGTTGAATGGATTTGCGATACTTCTTTATGTTTTAAAAAAATTCCACTATAAAGATTTACAACTTTTATACTCTTCTGTACTCAATATGATCTGTTTGATGTTTAGCAGCAATGTGAAACCCACATTCTTTTAGGTGGAGTTTGCCAGTGCGCACCCAAGGTCAAACAATTCGTTATTTTTGTGATCAAGTGTGCTGAATCAAGTGACATTGTAGCATAGAACAATAGCTACAGTTGATAATGTGTCCACGCTGTTTGTAAAATGAAATAATTATTTTATTTGTAATATAACCCCTTCAAAAATATTGTTTTGATTGATTGCGATACAGTTTGGATACTTATACAGTATGTAATTATATTTTTATTAAAATATATTTTTATTAAAATAATACTGTATATTAAAATTTTTTTCACTCACATTTATTCATAAACAAATGACATAATAAAATTTTGTTTACTTAAATGAATTGTTTTTGTATTTAACATTATTTAATTTTAATATTTCGTCCGGCCCGTGAAAAAGTTTTCTCTCTAATCTGGCCCGGGGGCAAAAACTGTTGGCCACTCCTGGTCTAGATGCATCTACCAATTTCAGGAAATACAAGGTCATATGTATGAACCTGTTAAACCACATCATTGGATACAATCAACAACATCCAGACAGACAAGAACTGCACAATCAGTTTTTGTTTTTTTGTTTTTATTTTATTAAATTTTTAAATTTATTGTGTTAACATGGACTCAAGTGCCCCACTCAATATAACACCCTCACCCCCCAACCACGTGCCTCCCATTATACCCCCTTTGCCCTCATCCCCTGACTCCCTCCCCCTCTTCGCTCTGGGATTTGCTGTTGTGTTTCTGTAACTATGTGTTATGTACATATCATTTCACTAATCCCTTCACTTTCTCTGATCCCCTCCCCTCATCACCTCTGAGTGCTATCTCTCTGGTCCCTGTGACCCCGCCTCTGCCTCTATTTCATTCCTCAGTTCACCATGTCCATTAGATTCCACATATAAGTGAGATTATATGATACTATTCTTTCTCTGCCTGGCTTATTTCACTTAGCATAATAATCTCCAGGTCCATCCATGCTGTCACAAAAGGTAAGATTTCCCTTTTTTTATGGCTGCAGAGTATTCATTGTGTACATGTACCACAGCTTTTTTATCCACTCGTCCACTGATGGACACTTGGGCTGTTCCAGATCTCGGCTATTGTAAACAATGTTGCAATAAACATGGGGGTGCATATCTTCTCTTGAATCAGTGTTTTGGGATTCTTAGGATATATTCCTAAAAGTGGGATAGCTGGGTCAAAGGCAGTTCTGTTTTTAATTTTTTGAGGAATCTCCATACTGTTTTCCACAGTGGCTGTACCAGTCTGCATTCCCACCAGCAGTGCAGGAGGGTTCCCTTTTCTCCACACCCTCTCCAGCACTTGTGTGTTGATTTGTTAATGAGCACCATTCTGACTGGTATGAGGTGGTATCTCATTGTGGTTTTTATTTGCATTTCTTTGGTGATTAGTGATGTTGAACATTTTTTCATATACCTATTGGGCTATCTGTATGTCCTCTTTGGAGAAGTGTATGTTCAGTTCCCTTGTCTATTTTTTAATTGGATTGTTAACCTTCCTGGTGTTGAGTTTTAGAAGTTCTTTATAAATTTTGGTTATTAACTCCTTATCAGATGTATCACCAAATATGTTCTCCCATTGTGTGGGTTCTTTTTATTTTGTTAATGGTGTCTTTTGCTGTGCAAACGTTTCTTAGTTTGATGTAGTCCCATTTGTTTATTTTGCCCTTTATTTCAGTTGCCTGTGGAGCTATATTGGCAAAAATATTGCTACAAGAGATATCAGAGAGTTTGCTGCCTGTGTTTTCTTCTAAGATTTTTATGGTTTTGTAACTTACATTTAAATCTTTTATCCATTATGAGTTTATTTTTGTGAATGATATAAGTTGGTGGTCTAGTTTCATTTTTTTGCATGTACCTGTCCAATTTTCCCAACACCATTTGTTAAAGTAAAGAGACTGTCTTTACTCTATTGTATACTCTTGCCTCCTTTGTCAAATATCAATTGACCATAAAGGTATGGGTTTATTTCTGGGCTCTCTGTTCTGTTCCATTGATCTGTATGCCTGTTCTTATGTCAGTACCAAGCTATTTTGATTACAATGGCCTTGTAGTATAACTTGATATCAGGAAGAGTGATACTTCTCCCTTTGTTCTTCATTTTCGAGATTGCTGAGGCTTTTTGTGTTCTTTTCTGGATCCATACCATTTTTGAAATATTTGTTCTAGATTGGTGAAGTATGCCATTGGCATTCGAATAGGAATGGCATTGAATCTATAGATTGCTTTGGGTAGTATAAACATTTCAATGATGTTAATTCTTCCTATCCATAAACATGGTATTTGCTTCCACTTGTTTGTATCTTCCTTGATTTCTTTTTTCAATGGCTAATAATTTTCCAAGTACAGGTCTTTTACTTCCTTGGTTAAATTTATTCCTAGGTACTTTATTATTTTTTTGAAGGGGATTTCTTCCTTAATTTCTCTTTCTGACAGTTTATTGTTAGTGTATAAAAATGCTACTGATTCTGAATATTAATTTTATATCCTGCCACCTTGCCAAATTCATTTATCAGGTCTAGCAGTTTTTGACTGAGACTTTAGGGATTTCTATGTACAGTATCATGTCATCAGCAAATAATGACAGTTTTATTTCTTTTCCAGTTTGGATGCCTTTTATTTCTTCTTCTTGTCTGATTGCTGTGGCTAGGACTTCCAGAACTATGTTGAATAAGAGTGGTGAAAGGGAGCACCCTTGCCTTGTTCCTGATTTTAAGGGGAATGCTTTTAATTTTTGCCCATTAATTATGATGTTGGCTGTTGGTTTGTCATAGATGGCCTTTATCATGTTTCCTGGCTTCCCATTTGGCTGAGAGTTTTTATCATAAATGGGTGCTGGATTTTATCAAATGCTTTTTCTGCATCTATTGATATTATCCTGTGATTTTTATCCTTCACTTTGTTTACATGATGAATCATATTTAATGATTTGTGATTATTGTACCAACCTTGCTACCCAGAATAAATCCCACTTGATTGTGATGTATGGTCTTTTTAATGTATTGCTGGATCTGGCTTGCTAATATTTTGTTGAGAATTTTAGCATCTAAATTCATCAGGGATATTGGCCTATAGTTTTCTTTCTTTGTAGTGTCTTTGCCTGGTTTTGGAATGAGGATAATGATTGCCTCATAAAATTACCTTGGAAGTCTTTCCTCCTCCTTTTTTTGTTTTTGTTTTTTGTTTTTTGTTTGTTTGTCTTTTATGACAGAGACAGAGAGAGGGACAGATAGAAACAGACAGACAGGAAGGGAGACAGATGAGAAGCATCAAGTTTTCATTGTCTTTCCTTAGTCTCTTTAGTTGTTCATTGATTGCTTTCCCATATGTGCTTTGACCGGGGGGCTGCAGCAGAGCAAGTGACCCCTTGCTCAAGTCAGCGACCATGGGGTCATATCTATGATCCTACACTCAAGCCAGCAACACCACACTCAAGCTGGTGAGCCTGCACTCAAGCCAGATGAGATCGTGCTCAAGCTGGCAACCTCGGGGTTTCAAACCCTGGTCCTCTGCATCCTAGTCTGATGCTCTATCCACTGTGCTACCACCTGGTCAGGCAGCGTTGTTGTTTTAAAAATCATATCCCAAATCCAAAAGAATGTAAGCACCAGGCAAGGGGAGATCTTGAGGGTCTCGTGCAACACTCCATCCTGTCTTCATCACCCAGGAGGGGAGAGAAGCTCAGTGAATATTCAGTGTTGATCTCATTGAAAGGCACCAAGGAGACCGAAAGAGTATTTAGATTTTGATTGCCTTCAAGCTGATTGTCCAAGTTAGTGGTCATTCAAGTCTGTGATACATCAGAATATGGCAACATAGGATCTCAAAAGAGTGGGGGAAGAAGAAGGGGATGTAACCTCACAGTGAATTCTGAATGAGTCCTAGGCATTTCTAGACAACTCTAGCTTTTTTCTGTTCTCCTTTTCCTCCATCAGGGAGGAAAACTTTCCTCACAAACATACTCACAGACACAGACATACACCCCTTGGGCTAACACCAGGAAAACTGCAGAGACGAAGCTTTGTTGACATGAGAGGCTGTGATGTAGTGAGCCCAAATCGCTGCCTGCTGGGTCAAGACAACAAGGCAGTGTTAAGGGGCTGTATTTAGACAAGCACTTGAGCCCACCAAGAGCAAGAAAAACCTACCACTGTCAGCCGGCCCTGTAGATGCACCCGACTTCCCAAACAACAGTATCCCCCAACGCAGCCCAAAAGAAATGTTGATTTAAATTAGTCGTGCTAATGTGAGTGTGGGATAAGGTGATGTGATTCTTGGCTTGCTGACAGCAAGCTGGGAATGATGTGGTAATGGTATATATATATCCCAGTTCAGATGCCTGAGAAGAAAGGCAGGACTGTGAAGTCACAGCAGGATCCTGCCATTTGCTGCCCCGCTGAGTACGACAGACACACACAGGGCTGTGTCCAGGTCTGTCAGGAGAGGTAGCCAGACAAGCCCCAGGAATCCAGAAAAATCTTCAAGCTCCTCCCAAAAGATCATGTGGAGAATATCAAGCAGAGAAAAATGTCAGCTCATTATATTTTAATTGCAAGGGATGGAAAAATCTCTAGTAGTTAAGTGTCTTGTCAGGGTCCATAGAAGAGCTCAAAACGTGGCCACCCTCTGTGGGCTCCCAACTTTGCCAGTCACTTCCTGTGTGACCTGCTCTCAGTGTCCCCATCTCAACACTAAAGTGGGTGATTTTGAGACACTTAGTTTCTTGGAGCCAAAAAAATATATATATACATTGAGTTTTAGGAAAAAATAATGGCTCTGAAATTATAGTCATCAATCTTAGAATAGTTATAATATGCAGAGCATACTTTAAAAGAAATTAGTCTGGAAAATACAATACTACTACCTCTCAAAATGCCCATAATTTCTACCATGAGAGATCTGAAATGGTTTACTATAGACAGAGGGATTAATTTGGGATGGAGTTAGGGGACACCGTCTTTAAAATATCACACCTGCTTGGCAGATTCATAGCACATACATCATGCCATATACAGCTTTTCTTTTTTCTTTTTCTTGCATGGTTTTTTGGACATAGCTCCTCTCCCAATGGTATCAAACCTGTGAAGAGGTGGCACAGTTATTGCAAGCAAGGGCTTACTTTTCTAATTTTTATATAAGGAAGATAGCGTGTTATTGAACCCACTTACAGTTAAGACACAAAACTTCAAGCAGCTTGTTGAATGTGTTAGGGTGAAGAATCCCTCCACCCTAATACATGCGACAAGTACATCTTCTGCTGCACCCCATTGCCCTCACACCTAGCCTGGCACAATGAAGACAGTCAGTGAAATCAATGCTTCTCATCCTGCTACTTATAATTTTTTTTTCTTAAATAAGAAGCAGGGAGGCAGAGCAATTAGACTCCTGCATGCACCCTGACCAGGATCCACCTGGCAAGCTCACTACCAGATAATGCTCTGTCCATCTGGGGCCACTACTCCATTGCTCGGCAACCTAGCTATTATAGCACCTGAGGCAAGGCCATGGAACCATCCTCAGCACCTAGGCCCTAGGCCAACCTAGGGCCAACTTGCTCCAACCAAGCCATGGCTGCAGAGGGGAAGAGAGAGATATGGAGAGAGGAGGGAATAAGGAAGGGGTGGAGAAGCAGATGGTCGCTTCTTCTCTGTGCCCTGACCAGGAATCCAACCCAGAATATCCATGCACTGAGCCAGCGCTCTACCACTTAGCCAACCAGCCAGAGCCATCCTGCTACTTTTGAAGTCACATTAAACATCTTCCAAATGTTTCCACTGTGGTACAGGGTTTTGTCGGAATCCCACACACCAGCCTCATGGTTTGGCCCTTTTATTTCTGGTCCTAAGCTAGTGAGACAAGGAAGATGGCTTTGTCATACAACACAGAAATAACTCTGTTTTTATTTTTAAGCTTGACACATCCAATCCTCAACACTTTTTCACTAAGTGTGTTTCTTTCCACTCCCTTCGAAACCTCACACCTGAGCTCAACCCCAGCAGCAGTAATTCAGTAGATGTAAGACCTGGTAAAGAAATTATCCCTTAAACTTGGCTTGTAAATCACCATGTTGATTTGGAAAGGTTTCTTAAACTATTTAAATGCCCATGAAGAACTCCCGTCTTCTCCCACACCTAGGGTCCCAGAAAGTCTACACAAGACACATGACAAAAATACAAGCTATATAGCCCTGGTATTTTCTTAAAGCATACATTTAGTCTGGAGATTAGCTGGGGGTGGGGGAACGGTATGAAACTGAATCAGATTTTATAGTAAGGTGGTAAAAGAAAGTCCTTTGGGACTGAATTAACTCTGGCAAATTACAGAAGAAGAAAAAATCAGGTAAGTCGTTTTAAATTTATACTCGAGCAAACAAATTAATTTTGTTGTGATTCCAGACCACTTCTTACCCTCATCTGAGGGGATGAAGTTACTCCTTTTTACAGCCTGGGATGTAGCAACTGCGGGTCGTTGTGCTCTTGATAATTCTTTGCGGTTGTTTTGTTTTTGTCTTTGTGTTTGTTTTTAACTCTAAAAATGTTTGAAACTGAACTACACCCTCATTAGCTGGAAACCTTAAATTGGTAGCAAGGGCCAGCTTCTCTCCTAGAAACATTTTTTTTTCCTAACAGCTGACCCCAAAGGCTCCTCCTCTTGCTACCAGTTTCATTCGGTCCCATAAAGACAGGCATCAACAGCTGAATTTGAGTCCAGACACCATATTTTGGGTAATGACTAAAAATACCAGCCCACCTATTTTTAGCACGAAGAATAAACATTATCTGTGTGTTTCTCTGGCTCCCAGGAGATTGGTTTTAGTCACCGAATTGAACACCCCTCCTTCCCGCCATGGATTATTTTTAAAACACAGGCCCAGAAATAACCCACATGCAGAACACCGAAGGCCTGCATGCTCTCCAAAGTAGAAATATACTGTCCAGAAACAAAGCTACTGCATTAAATACGTGGATCAGCAGAAGTCACCGGCCTAGAGAGCTGACACATTTTTATTGGAGGCTGGCCACACTCAGATACTGTGCTAAAAACCAACACTTTGGGTTGTAAAAAGCAGAAACACATAATCTATAAAATGAACTGGGTGAGAAGTAGTAATGGGAATTAGGGGTGAAGAGGTAATGAATTGATAGGGAGAACTAGATTCGAAAGACTATACACAAGATGGGAAGGAGCCTTTTTATTAATTTGGCCAACTGGGGAAATTCAGAGAAAGACCATGCCTTTATTATTGCTTTTTAGAGCAAATATTAATAACAACTCCCTCAGCACCACTCTCAAAAACATCTTGGTTGGGGTGATAAATTACATTACTATTCTGTATGACTCCCTTCTCTGCTTTGTATGAGCATACAGCTTTTCTGGGAAGACAAGCCTTATTTATGCACATGGAGCAATTATAGCTTGTCAGGAAACAATATGTAACCAATAGATGAATCAAATGAGTGATAGCACCTGAATTGATGCTTACAAGTTTGAAATTGATGATGACTGAGGATTTCAAAATGTTGAAGAAGACATTCACATGCATGGGGATGATAAACCCCAATACATGATCTCACTCGATCTTCACAGAAAACTTCATGTGATCCCTATCTCATAAATGAGGAACCAGAGGTCCAGAAAAAGGAGTTGATTGCTCAGGGTCACAGAGCTAGTAAATAATGGAGTCAGGATTTGAATCCAGGACTGTTTTAACTTAAAAGCCAACTAGGAGAACTATTATTGCTTTTTAAAGTAGTTGGATCTCCCTGTGTCAAAAATTGCAGTGCTATTAGTGATAAAGAAAGAATTGACGCCCAGCACTTCCATTAGAGAGGTTCCTGCCACAGACCCCAGGCTTTAGAGAGCCCCACTGTGGATTCTATTCAGCTACGACTTGCCCCATCAGATGGGAAAGTCATGAGGCCAAGGGCGTGTACCCAAAGGACACCTACACTTCCTCTCTGTGAGAGGTTCCGAGTGTCTTCCAAAATTCGAAAGGTGACGTTCTCACCCCAGTACCTCAGAATGTGATCTCACTTGGAAGTAAGGTTTTTGCAGATATAATCAAGTTGAGTTCATTAGTATGAGCCTTAATGCAATATGACTGGTGTTATTAAAAAGTGGGATATTTGGAGACAGACGTGAACACACATGAAGATGAAGGCAGAGATCAAGGTGATGCCCCTACAAGCTAAGAAATGCCAACATTTTTCAGGAAACCAGCAGGAGCTAGAGGAACACGATGGGATGGATTCTCTCACATGGGTCGCAGGAGCAGCTAACCCCGCTGACATGACACCTTGATCTCAGACTTCTAGCCTCCACAACTGTGAAATAATACATTTTTGTTATTTAAGCCACCCAGTTTGAGGTATTTTGGTAAAGCAGTCTTAACAAATTAATACACTCTCTTTTAACGCTCTACCCCACTACCCAGGGCCCCAGAATATCCGAGCCCCCTTCCAGGGCCTGCAGTGACCAATCCCCCAGGCCCAGAATACATTCCTCTCTCAGCCTGGACGGTGGCCCGGGAGCAGCCATTCATGGGACCGACACACACCAGCTTGCACATGGGAAGCTTCCGGCGGTGGGAAGAAAAGGGAGGCGGGCCACGGGGCTGAGGTCAACTCTCCCCAAATTAAGAAGTCTAAATTGGAACCTCGCTTCCAGGTGAAGAGGAAGCTACATTTGTCAAGACAGGAAGCTCAATTCTGTGTCTTTTTAGCTGTTCGTTACTTTGATTTCAAACTTGGAAATATTCTGACCCGGAGCACGTGGGCCTCCTATTCTCCGGCCTCGGTCTCACCAAGGAGGTGAGGGAGGACAGAGTGTTGATTTCCTAGCAGGACGCTACAGTCCTCTCCCTCGGTCTGAACTAACCCCCCACCCGGCATCAGCCTTACATTTGGGAATGTGATCATTCGATGGCCAAGGGTAAGTCCTGTGCCCTCCTGCCGGATGAAATTTTATTTGCTTTGCCAAAAAAGACATGTTGCATGCAAAGCCTAAAAATAAAAATTCTTTAGCTAAAATTTCCCACCAGAGCTGATTATTTTTGAAGAACTTTTCTCTAAAAGAAAAAAAAAGAAGAAGAAGAAAAGGCTTGGGGAAGGCCCAATGCTTGACAGCAAAGCAGGCTGGGTCCATGGAGTGCTGCTATAAAGCTCAACTCCTTAGAGTTATATGAAGACCAGTCTAAGAACACTCACCCTCAGAGGCCTGCCCTCACCTCACCCCAAGATACCCCAGCCGAGACTGCGGAGGAGAACCGTATTAGAGGATGTGGGAGCAACATACATGAACTGACACCATGGCCTGAGGTCCTGACATCTGAAGGAAACATACAAATCTAAGAGCGTAATGGTGCCAATGGGCTCATAGTTTCAGGGACTTGGGACCAGATTTCAGGAGACTTGAAACTAAAACAAAAGCATTTTTAAACAGGGAACTCTAAAGAAAATTATAGAAGAAAGGATAGTTTAGTCAGTGGCTAAATCAGGTGGCAGCGTCCCCGAGAGATTATGTCCAAAGGAGAACAACAGCGGAGCGTGAACCTGGGCTTTGCTGAGTCACCCCTGGGCCACAGTAATGGCTTTGCTGAGTCACCTGCTTAGGGAACATTCAGAGGGCAATAACTAAGAACATGCTGGATATACTACAGGGTATGGGATGGGGGTGGGGGCTTTGAAATCTTTTGAGACTCGCCTGAGACCCCAATTAGCATTTTAACAAGAGACGTGGTTCTGTTGACAGGTAAATAAAATGATCCAAGTTCAGGACAAAATAATGTAGAAATAGATGCTAAAGTCCCAAGTCTATTAAGTTAGTTGTTCCTGGTCCTGTTTTTCAGGAGAAAAAAAAAATCAAAAGGAAACTTGTTTTCTGACCTAGTGTTTGGCCCATGAACGCTCTGATCCACTGTCTTGGAGAACAGGAAATGGTGAATAAAAAAAGCAAGCAGGCCAGTTCATAAAAGTGGGCAACAGACTCCAACACCTCATTTTCTCACTACTTTCCCTTATAAAATAATAGAAAAAGCATCATAAAATCAATATTAACTTATTTAAGTAGCTGTAAAAGAGCTCTCTGGTCATTTGCTTCACCTATAAAATTATCTCACCGTCTCAGTGGACTGCTGATCCTTTGAGAACATCTACCCTGGCTGTCTAATAGTCCTTAACGATAAATACTTTAATTACGACTGGCAGATCTTTCTTAAGACTGGAAGAGAGGTTTAAAGCTGATATATCAGGTATTGCAGTGCAACTCTTTCAAAGTTACAAAAACTTACTCTCTTTCTATATACATACAGATACAGTGAAAAAGCAATAAAACCCAAAACACCTCTGCCCAAACAAAAACACCACACCACAAAGTGTTGTACAGCCAATGCCATGATCTAGAACAGGGTCCCCAAACTTTTTACGCAGGGGGCCAGTTCACTGTCCCTCAGACTGTTGGAGGGCCGGACTATAAAAAAAACTATGAACAAATCCCTATGCACACTGCACATATCTTATTTTAAAGTAAAAAAACAAAACGGGAACAAATACAATTTTTAAAATAAAGAACAAGTAAATTTAAATCAACAAACTAATCAGTATTTCAATGGGAACTATGTTCCTCTCACTGACCACCAATGAAAAAGGTGCCCCTTCCAAAAGTGCGGCGGGGGCCAGATAAATGGCCTCAGGGAGCCGCATGTGGCCCGCGGGCCGTAGTTTGGGGACCCCTGATCTAGAAACTACCTTCCCCAAAGCTTCTTACACTTTTATGGATACTCTAGAAATATTAAATCATGGGTTCCTTCGCACGGTGGTTTTTAGGTTAAAGAAAAATGTATATCCATGATTTCCAGCTTTTATGTTTTATTTTTGTTTGAAAAGATAGCTCTCAGCTTCTCCCAGGTAGCTTATACTGCCAAGATTTTTTTTTCCCTATTTACAGTCCTTAAATCATATCTCCCTAACTTTGCACACCCATGTTAGAAAGTTCTGTCAACCTGACCTGTGGTGGCACAGTGAATAAAGTGTCGACGTATAACGTTGAGGTCACCAGTTCAAAACCCTGGGCTTGCCCGATCAAGGCACATATGGAAGTTGATGCTTCCTGCTTCTTCCCCCTTCTATCTCTATCATCTCTATCTCTATCTCTATCTCTGTCTCTTTCCCCACTCTGTAAAATGAATAAAAAAAAAAGAAAAAGAAAGTTTCATCAGACTTCATGGTCAGGAACAGCTCTGCTTTTTTTTTTTATATTATATTAAATGTATATTATATATTTATATATTATAATTATGTTTTCTATATTATAGCTGGCTTGTTTCTTATATTCTGGACAGTGTCATTCTTCATAACTGACAGTATTTCTCTCTTTGCCTGGGCCACCAGGCAACCTGTTAATCTCTCTTACCCCTGCTAGACAATTTTTCTACCTCTATTTCTTCCCTCATTTCAATTATCTTCAACAACTCATTTTATATTTTAATTGCATGATTTTGCTTAATTTTTTATATAAAAATATAGTCCTTAAGTTTTGGGGGTTTTTTGTTTTTTTTTATAATAAGCTAGTCCCAACACTCTTAACAAAGGTATTTTTTTTAATATTTTATTTATTCATTATAGAGAGGGAAGAGAGAGAGAGAAGGGGGGAGGAGCAGGAAGCATCAACTCCCATATGTGCTTTGACCAGGCAAGCCCAGGGTTTTTGAACCGGAAACCTCAGCATTTCCAGGTTGACGCTTTATCCACTGCGCCACCACAGGTCAGGCGAGTTTTTTTTGTTTTTTGTTTTTTGTTTTTTTTTGTCTTCTACTTCCCTAGAGCTATTACATTAAATTATTTTCTTTATATTTCATTTCTTCCCCTCAATTTTGAGCATATTTTTCTAGGAAATCTTTCCAGATAACCTGACTCAAGTATCGCTATAAATATACCCATCTTACCTTCTTCACTGTCATGTTACATCAGCACTTATAAGCACATATCCCCAACATGTAGCTGGATCTGTAGATTGTTAGGGTTAGTTGTGTGCAGTGTAGCTCATTCTTCCATATTTGTATTTGGTTACTGTATTTATCTTTCTCTCTCCTGGGAGATGTATAGCTCCTTGAGATTGGAGACTGTACCTACACAACCATTGCTTGCTAGTTAACAACTTCCTAATTCCTGGGTAGTTTCCCATTGTCTAGGAGGCTCTCATGCACATCATAGCTTTTAATAATAGTAATCAGAATAAGAAAGGTTATGCTGCAGTAACAAAACAAAACAAAAAAATCTCAGTGGCTTTACACACCAAAAAATTTATTTACCACCCAAATGAAATAAATCTCAAGCTCAAGTGATTCAAGTATCCTCCCAGATGGTGCTTCAACAATCCAGGCATCACAAAGGTATACCCGTGATCAGAAAGACAGAGAAAAAGAGAAACAAAATTACAAAAAGGCTGGAAGCAATATACTTTACTTATGCTCAGGTTTTATTGACCAGAATAAGTCTCGTGGCCCTTCCTAATTGCAAGAGTGCTGGGAACATAGTCTCCAACATACCCAGGAAAGAAAGTAGAGCCAGATGTTAGTGAGCCAGCATAACATTGACCTCATCTATCTACTTTAAAAAAGAAAAAGAAAAGAAAAAAGAAAGAAAAAACAGTTCAAGTTGCTAACTTGTCTCAAAATCTTAGGAATAAATTCAAAAAGCTTTTACTAGATAAGAAATTTAAGTGATTAAATCCAGTGAATAAGTGTCAGCCATTACAAGACCCAGTTTATGAAATTAAGCCTGTTCATTAAACAGAAATGACCGTTTCAACCAATCAACAAACATTTAATGATTACCAACTTATATGAAAGGCAATGTCAACTACTGTACAACATTTGAACTAGCATGCTTATTGAAAAAATAACTGAGAACCCAACCTATTGTCAGTCCTGGAAATGGGAATATGATAAAACCAGAATGTCAGACCTTCCCCTAAAATTTTTGAAGCCGTCAAGATGGAAAGACGCTAAATAATTACTCAACATAGACACAATGGATATGTGCCTAGAAACATGAATGATTTAAAGTTGCCAGAAACATATTTTTGATATATAAGGAGGTAGAAAGTAAGTTGAAAAATCACAACTAAAACTCTCAAAGTAGAGAAAACAAAGAACCAAGAGGTATAAACTCATGCAACAGAAGCTCAGAAAAGAGGGATACTAATTGCAGATTACAATAAATACATGAGCTTTCATTGAGAACATGGTAATAGGTCACAGTGAAAAACATAAATTTAAGAGAAGGAGCGAAAGAAATAGGAAATAGGTCTCCAAAACTTGTATACGGATATATCAATATGTATAGAAATTATAGGATGCCATTTTAGAATCTGGAATTATTCCCCTGATTATCCCTTCCTCTTGGCATCTTCAATCTCCTTTCCTTTAGGGCTGGCATTTCTTTGACCCAGACCTACTGGAGCTTATTTCTCTTATTCCTTATATAACTGTCTTGTTTCCTGGCTGCCTTCATCACATCTACTCACATCTTCACTTACTACCACCACCTTTTTCATTCCCTCTCCATTGAAACTGTGCTCTTGGTTATGGCTAATGGCCTGGTCATTGTCAGATTACTCATTCATTATGGAAATGCCCTCCTCTCCTGTCTAGTCCCAACCCTTGCTCCCTATTGCTCCAACAGCTACTCCTCAGTCTCTACTGATTCCTTGTCCACCCCTTCCTTTCTTTCTTTCCCAAGGGTATGGCACTTTTCTTCTTTCGAACCCCTCAGGAAATCCATTCCATTCAAACATCACCTCTCTGAAGATACCAAACTGAATCACCAGCCTTGGTATCCCTTCTGAACAATTTCCAATGGCCTAAGGGCCACTCCCTTACAAGTGATCTATCAGCATGTCCACGCTGAACACATTGTCTCCAAGGCCAGTCCCAACTGCCTCACACTCTCTCTCTCTGTTAGTGGGATTGACTTCCACACATCTCTTTCCTTGTACCACCATCCAAAGTTTTCCCAAGTGTTGATGTCAACTCTAAGTTTTCAGAGGCTCTTGCACTCAAACTCTGTTTTCCTCTTGCCCAATCTGTTGCTACTGACTCCTGCTTTGATATCACCCCATCTAACTCATCTTATACATACAGTGAGAATGAGCATGCTCACACTTGGATTGACTCACTCTCCTCCAAAACCTTTGCTGGCTTCCCATTGGCTCAATAACTACACACTTCTCACCTAAGCAAGTAAAGCAAAATTTTCACAAAAAGTATGCTCACAGTTTCATTTACAAACCACCAACCTTTCTATTCAACTTATAGAGAACAGACAACTTAACTCTTTTTTGTGAGCTTGTTATGTCTAATATTTTAAATAAAATTGCTGAGAATTATTTCTTTCTCAATATGAGGAACACTTCAAGATGTAAAATGCTCTCTTTAGAATAAAAGATATAAAAAACAAATTAAAGCAAGCTTGAACGATATATATCTTACTTTTGGATTTCCTGGTTGTAATTTTGAAGATTATAAAAATAATATATATTTGTTTCCAAAACTTCAACCATTGCAGAAATATGTACATTAATAGCTACTGTTTGTTATATGCCATGTAATACACACTAAGGGTGTTACATGAATCGTGTCATTTAATCTTCACAACAATCCTATCAGATAATAGTTATTATTATCTGTATTTTATAGAGGAAAAAACTGAGGCTTGAGGAGGTGAAGTAACATGACCAAAGTCAAAAGGCTAATAAGTGGTACAGCTGCAATTTGAGTAAACCACAATCCCGGGAATCAAAAATCCTCTATAATCCCAGCCTCCAATTGAAAATCTTATTCTCAAAAATTTTAACATGAGAAAGTAAATAAAAGACAGTGAATTCCTTTCAATGAAGACATCAACCTATAAAGGAAGAACTGAGAAGTCCCTGATTCACTCAAATCTACACAGAGGTTGAGTTTTTGAGAAGGACCCACCACACTCCTTGTCCAATATCTTCTTCCCCTGGACTGACTCTCCCACCTGACATCTCTCTTTTAGTTTAAATTACCAATCTCTCTCTCAGGTGAAATTATATACCAAGTGTCACTTGTTCATATTATTCTAAATAAAACTAAACTTATTGCCTGGAACAAGTGACACAAATACTTACTAAACTACTATAAACAATATTCCACATATAATTTCAGGAGGTTATTGGGCACTAAATAAAAAAACCAGTATTTCTAGCAGTATAAAAAAAAGTAAGGAAACTGGAGAGAATGCCTTTCTGTAGGATGGGTATCCTGTACCTTCACAGTGCCAAGAGGAGAAAGAACAATGTAAACTCACTTTTACTCTTCCTATGTGTCTATAGATTAGAAAGAAAGGAGTAGATTGATAAGTAAGACAGATAAACATGCAGCCACCTCTTGCCAGTAAAGCTGTTTTGTTGGAAGCAGAGAACGTGCCCCCTAGACCTCTCTGGACTCTTTAGTACCACCTGCCAACATATTGTCCTTGTGATTATATTCATCTCTAATATGTACATGTAAACAGCACCCTCTGGGGTTGTCCCAAGGACAATTCAAACAAGCTTTGTAGAGCCTGGAAGATAATGAAATAGCCAGAGAATAAGATCGGGGAGGACAGGCTCATTAAAGAAACATGATCTATTAATCCAAGGGAGAAGCATGACAAGCATCTCTTATACAAAAGGCAACAACCAGCGTGCTTATCCATGCAAACATGAGACAAAGCAAAAGGAAGAAAAATTTAGGGACAGCATGAAAAACTCAGGCTGCTACAGAGAGGAAGAACTGCCTAACAGTCATGATGGAAATACTGTAGCTGGGCTTACTGAAAATAATTTCCATTCTTGGGATTCAGAAACATAGTCATTTGCAAGTGCACACCTGCCCTTGCTTATGTGTGCACAATTCTCCATCAATTTGGAGAAGAAATACCAGACCTTTTTGTTATCTGACACAACTTCTAAGCTAGGTTAATATTAATAGTTTGGAGGAGAAAAAAAAACAACACCTGGTTATTTATCTCAGCTCCAACCCTTACTTGTCAGTGGAGGGTTTAGCCAAGTCCATTAGGTTAATTTACATCTCAGATTACATATCACCACCCATAGCAGGCTTCCTTATAAAACACCTAAAATAGGTTTCTCACCATATCCCCAGTAAATTCTATCTCAGCCCACTTACTAGCTTCCTTCCCATCACTCACCTCGACTTGCACTTTTTTAATTTATTTGTCTATTTAGTTGTTGTGTTTTCTGTCACCCTCATTAGAATGTTAGATCCATGAGAGAAAGACATTTGTATTTTAATCATGTGTGTATGAATTCCCAGCACCCAGAGCACTGTCCAGCATATGGCAGCTGCTCAATATTTGATGAATCAATGAACCTCCCAGAGCCTGTTCCTCATCTATAAATCAAGGGTTTGCTGTCTTTGCTGTAAAGAATACAAAGTAAAGAAAGCGGCTGATGGCAGCAGCAGCCAAGTCCAGCCCAGACTGCTCTACGGCCATAGGCATCATGGCTACTCTTCTCTCAGCTCTGAGTCAGTAACATCTGGAAGAGCTGAAGGAAGAAAAGCCAGGTGTTTGCAACCTCTTAATCACCAAGTCCTATCCATGTCTCTCTTTTGTCTTATCACTACTTTTGTGTCACATTTACTGTCCCCAGGAGAGGGAGGGGCAAGCAGGCTGGACCATGTGCTTCCACTGCAGTGACCCTGTGGCCTTCTCCTAACACAACATCCAAGGCTTGAAGGTATCTTCCATCATTTCTTTGTGGGGCTTCTCCAAAACCACATTTTAGTGATGGGACCTGTGATAGTTAATTTGATATTTCAGCATAGCCAGGCTCCAGTGCCCAATGGTTTGGGCAAACACTAATCTAGAAGTTGCCTTGGAGGTGTTTTATACGTATGATGAAGATTTACAATCAGTAGCCTTCAAAAATAAAAACAGATTACTCTTCCTAATGTGGTGGGTCTCATCCAATCAGTTGAAGTACTTAAGAGAAAAGACTGAGGTTTCCTGGAGGAAAAGGAAGTCTTCCCCTAGACTGTAACATGGAAATCGTGCCAGTTTCCAGCCAGCTAGCCAGCCCTATAAATCTGGGACTCGACAGACCCCACAACTACATGAGTCAATTCCTTAAAATAAGTCTCTCTCTCTCTCTCTGCCTCATCTCCTCATATATCTGTATGCATACATACAGGGTGCAGCAAAAGTAGGATTATAGTTGTTCCTATAGAAAATAATAAATGCTAATACAAAAGTAAAACTCTGTGTTTCACATACTCACCACTGTAAACCTAATTTTGCCCCATCTAGTATATAGATGATATTGGAAATTTTGTTTCTGTATGATTTTTTCTGAGTTAGGGACCACTGCTTTCATCAGATTCTCAGAGTGAAATTGCCAAAAATTATATATATATATATAGTATATTTTATATATATATACATATAATATTTATATAGAGAGAACTAATTGTATATATTTATACAATAGGATATATATATCCATTAGGTTATTTCTCAGAACTTGTGATTTTTACATGAAGAAAATCTACCTTTTCCATAGAGGTAAAAAGCTGGATTTTTTCTGTTCTCTCCCAGGGAAATGATCAAGACTATCAGGGTGCCCAATGAGAGAAATGACCCTTGAGAGTGACCTGTTACAAGTACCTTCTGGCCTCCGCAGAATCACTTAACCTCAGCCACCCCTCTGTAATTCAAAGAAAATCGAAACCACAGTTTAGAACCTCGAATAAGTTCACCAAGTGGGGAAACGAAGAGCTTCTCAGAGTTCTGACGCAAATGGAACAGACTTTTTTCCACCCCTGTTACCCCTCTGGGCTCTTTCACCACCTGGAAAAAAAAATAGTGGTACATGACCGAGCTGAATAAGTGCCTCGCCCTCCCTCTTGAGTTTCTTTTTTTTTTTTTTTTAAGAATCTCTCTTCTAAAAATACAAGGAATTCTATGAATCTTTTTTCTGCTTCTGAAATATTTTCTACAGAATCTCTCTAGGACTTGCAAAGCGGTGATTATGAATGACTAAACAGTCTTGCCTATATTTCTGGAATACTTGGAAATGCCTCTGTTATTTTTGGAACTATGTGCTTGTTCAGGTTATTCCGGCAATGAGCAGCTACTGAAAAAAATTCCTTCATGACAAAAAGCCTGTGGCTCCACCTACTGCTTCCTCAAAGATGACAACCTGGGTTTCGGCACGAAAACATAAAAATGAAGACCCAGGGAAAGAGCTTTATTTTCCTGTATAAAGCTCACCTATTTAACTGCTTTCAGTAAAAGTTAGCTAACAAGTTTCTATCACTGGCAAAACAAAAAGAGATAGCCTATGCCTTACATGTTACAAGTAGAAGAGTGGGGAGTAAAAGCAGGCAGGGAATTAATTGTTTGAGCGCTTTGAAACATCTATCAACTGTGTTGCCAACATCTGCTGAGAAGCCAGAAGGATCAGAGACATCCTTAGAGAACACACAACTTTGGGGAAAGAACTGACATTCAAACACAGGCCAATTAATCACAAGCATGCAGCCTACTGGTGTGGTTGCATTTTGGTTTGCCTGGATTTGAAGAAAATGGTGACATGGGAGCTGAAGGCAAAAGAGAAGTGAGAGAATCCAAGTGTTTAAATGAATGTTTCTTTTAAAATAGGCCAACTCTCCATTTCCTTGTCCTTCCTCAGGGCTCATTCACACAGGATCTGGTCCAAGAAACAATTTCCGATGGAATTAATTCTTTTGTTTTGACTTTTTCCATTGCTACCAAACCCTCCAAATCAACGCCCCTACATTACAGCAAACTTTCTTGTCTGACTTCTGGAAACTCAACCCCAACAGATTGTGCTATTTTTCTTGCAATAGGGGCTTAAGAAATGCCAACTAGGAAACTTCTGTTTCTCCTTCTCTACCCTTTTATTCTCTCTGTGAGTCTCAGATGGTTTTCAGGTAAAATCCAGTTTCTGTATACCACGGCTAAAAAGAAATACATATTCCCAATTCTTTTATTTTAAACAGTGAGGCATAGCTGAACGAGGACATTAAACTGAGAACACCAAGAAATACTTTGTCAGTTGTATTGAGGCATACAATCTCTTTGGTGCTAAGTCTAGAAGTTGTGTGTGTGTGTGTGTGTGTGTGTGTGTGTTTTAGGTATTAAATCCTAAGGAAAATATTAAATACCTCCCAAGAAAATCCTCTGAACTACTAAACAAGTCTTTCCAAAAATTAGAAACTATCAAAAAAAAAACCCCACAAACTGCACCTAAAAATAACACTGAATTATTTGATTGAAAAAATGCGACCCATCAAATTAAAAATAGAGTACAATATGGGTCTTCATTTTTGATTCATGAGCCAAAAAAAAAAAAAGAACAATAAACCTCAAGTCCTTGAGAGATGGCCTTATAGAGGCCAGGGAAAGGTATCTCCTCCCTCTGAGAATGAAGAGAAGCATTTGTATGGATACGTTGCTACTTGCGGCCACTATTCCATTTGTATACAATATCTTCCCCTTATGGGGGGGGGGGGATACATTCCAAGACCTTCAGTGAAAGCCTGAAACCACACAAAGTATTAACCCTTATAAATACTATGGTTTTTCTTATACAGACCAATTTTAACATTTAATTTCTAAATCGGGCACAATAAGATATTAACAATAACTAATAATAACCTAGAACAATAATAACAATATACTATAATAACGGTCATACGAATGTGCTCTCTCTCTCTCTCTCTCTCTCTCTAAAAATGTCTTACTGTACTATACTCACCTTTCTTCCTGTTGAATGATAGTGAGATAATACAACACCAACCCTAGTCCTGAACCTGTGTAACCATCCCTTACTGGCAGTAAATTGCTCCGTGTCATTTCTTTCAGGGGATCCCATGCTGGAGTCTTCACACAGGCTCAGTGCTTTTTGGTATAACACCTTGCCATCACTGGGAATGTGTTTCCTGTTCCTGTCCCGTGCCCACAATTGTAATGCTTTTTCCACCTTAAAAGCACCTACCATCCACTGTGGCCAGCGCTCATGTCGGTTGAAGTGCAACAGCAAAACTACCATAAATTTCTTTTTCTTTCTTCCCAATTTCACAGGTAGAAGATTTGTTCTTATCGTAGATCTTAGCAACTTCAGCATACAATTTTCTTCTTTTCTTGTTAGAATTTTTTACCTCTTTGTTTAAAAAAAGCACTTTATGGCTTCTTTTCAGTACATCTGAATTGCCAACATCATGACTCTTGCACTTTGGGGGCATTATTAAGTAAAACAAGGGTTACTGGAACACAAGCACTGCGACTCCACACAGTTGATCTGACGACCGGAAGTGACTAGTGGTTGGGGAACGTACACAGTGCACAGATGCTAGACAAAGGGGTGACTTAAGACTCAAGCGGAAGGAGCCTGACTTGCGTGATTTTGTCATGCTATTCAGAACAGCTTGCAATTTAAAACTTATGAATGATTACTGGAATTTTCCATTTAGTATTTTCAGACTGCCATTGGCCATGGATGATTGAAACCATGAAAAACGAATCCACTTGTAAGGGAGGACTACTGTAATCCTGCCACTTGGAGAAACCTAAAAAGATCATTTAACTCACCCCTTTGCTCCTTCCTCCCAGTGGGCCCTCACCTAACAGACTCCTCAAGTGAAGAATTAAGCTACCTTTAAGATTTTCAGAAACTCCCAACCTCTATCATTTTCTTCTTATCAAATAAGACTTTATAGCTACCATCCAAATCCCTTCAAACCCCCTTCCTTTCAGTAGTATCTTCAGTGTAACTATCCAGCAATTAGCCTTAATAGTTTGTGTATGAAAGTGTAAATTCTTGAATCCTCTGAGAGTATGGTTTATTCAGCAAATATTCACTCCCTTTCTCCTTTCTCAGTGAGTTAGTTTTACTTCCCTTTCCCATTGATATTGGGTCTGGCCATATAACTTGCCTAGGCTAATGGGACATTAACAAGTATGATAAAAATAGAGGCCTTAAGTATGCTCCCAGTTTGGCCTGGCTTCCTACACTCCTGGTATAACTGTCAGAAGAGCATGCCCTGGTAGATACTGCTTCTTTAGCCTGAGCCTCCAGAAAAATACCCAACTTCCAGCCTAGATCTAGGACCAATCAATTCTCAGATGATAGTGAGAATGAATCAACCACCTGAGTCCACATTAGATGAACTAATCCATGGTTCATCACATAGCATTATTTTAGCATAGCTGACTAATACAAATACCATAATCAAGTCCTCCTCAACTGCTGCTTCTAGGTTAAATAACCCCAGTTTTCTATCACCCTATAATAAAGCCCTATTTTCAAATTATTCTATTATCTTGTCCTCTATTTTCTTAGGTGTCTCCATAAGAAATTCCAGCTCTGCTTTATGACTTAAGGAACACCTTTCACCCAGAAAACCTATGGAAGATCCCAGTCAGCCAGGCTTTGACTCATTTCTTAGGAATTATGTCCTGGTAAGACAATTAAAATATATGTATTTTTTATTTATATACATATACACACATTACATAAGATAAAAATCTTAACAAATCACACATTAGACAGAATGACATTACCTGCAAAATGGATCCCCCAAAATGTGTAATCTCATAAATTTTAAAGTCTTTCCACCCAAGATTACAACAAACCTGGAAAGAAACAAGTGTTATTCTACTCAGGGCAAGCTTCAGAGGCAGGAGACATGTGTAGTTACACAGGGGGGCCATGCTTAGAAGGGCCCTGTACCTGGTTTAATGATCTGGTGTCACCATCTTAAAGTGATTAATTATTTTAAGAAAGGGCCCCTCGATTTTATTTTGTACTAGGCCCCACGAATTGTGTAGCCATTGCAGATTTTACTTACAAGACAATTTTCAGCCTGAAGGAGCCTTCATTTCCTCTACTAAGGCCTTCGTTCAGGCTCTCACCTCTGCTTCAGATATTTGCAAGAATTCCAAATTAGATTTTGCATGTAAGAATATTTTCCGGGTGGCAAAATGGCAATGGAGTAGACAGACATACCAACTTCCACCTACCAGAACCAAAGTGGATTACAACTTAATTTTAAGAATCATCATCTGGAAAAACCAACTTTGGACTAAACTAAGAGGACTCTTCAACCAAGGAACACTGAAGAAGCCACACTGCGACTGGTAGGAAAAGCGGAAACTCAGAGAGGGCTGCCCAGCTTCCCAGAGCAAACAGTAGCCTGGAGAAACTCACGTGGCGGGAACTGAGTTTAGCGGAGAGGGGAGGGTCCTGAGCCCTAGAAATAAAGCCCCAGCTTGCAGCCCCAGAGCCTAGAAGAAGCATATAGACAGTATTTAGCTGTGAAACAAGTCAGGATACTGTTTGTAAGAGAGACAGATTTCTCAGACCCAGGATTCTTTTTAAAGGGACCATGCAGAAAACCTCTTTCAAAACCACTCACCTGGGGCTCCAGGGGATGGGGAGAGAGGAGAGAACCAGAGTACAAGGAAGAGAATGTAATCTAGGAGGCACAGGGGCAAACACTTTGAGAGACATCCACCCTAACTCCTTGGCTGAGTCACTCCCCAAATCTGAAGTGAGTATTTCCCCTGGAACCAGCAATAATAGCAAAGGGAAACAGAACACCAGCCAAACAAGCTCTTCCATGGCACTCAGAGCAGAGTTGCTTAGAAGGAGGGAGTTTTCAGGAATACAGTATTAGGGGCTAGGGTCTGAGCTGCAGTGCCCACACCCACACTGCTGAGGGCTCGCCAGAGGGTGGGTGGCGGTGGGACGGTGAAGTGTGGTACCATCAAAGAAGATGGAAGCCAGGTCAGCCACAACTGAGGCCCTGCTGTGAGCTCAGTCTCGCCCAGTGGGGGTGTAAAGGGCACAAGAAAACGGTCCAGCTGATCCAGCTGAATGCGGCCCGCCTGCAATCCCACCCACAATCCAGCCCGCAGGGGAAGGGTGAACCTGGGAACTACAGAAACCTCGCAGCTGAGCACGGGCACGCAGCCCTGCCCAGCCTGCAGAGCCGAGGCTTATGGCATGACCCGCAAGCACAGCTCCACCCGCAGGGACGAGACAAAATCCTGGGAACAAGCAGAGACCCACGGCTGAGAGCAGACACGCAGCCTCACCCTACCTGTGGAGTGGGGGCTTGCAGCTAGATGTGTGAGCGCAACTCTGCTGGCAGGAGGGGCAAAAGCCCAGGAACAGGTTGAGACCTGCAGCAGAGCAAAGGTGCTAACCCCTGCCTGTGGCGCCAAGGCTTGCAGCCCCAGGCATGGCATGCAGCTTCACCTGCAAGGGAGGGGCAAAGGCCAAGGCTTGTAGACCTGGGCACATAAAGACAGCCTCTTCTCTGGAGGAGAAGTGGAAACCACAGCAACAGCCAAAGCCCACCGGCTCTGGCAACAACCATACCTGAATGCCTGAGGCAAGGGTAGAGTGGGTGGCAGGCCTACAGACAGAACACAGCTAGGGAACACAGAGGCCACACTCATTGGACTCCAGTGGCCACACCCTCCTTATACACAGACAAAATAAGAAGGCAGAGAAATGCAACCCAATTGAATCAAGAGAAATCCCCAGAAAAGGAGTTGACTGAGTCAGATATTCTAAATTACCAGATGCAGAGTTTAAAATAAAAATTGTTAGGATGCTCTAAGATCTTAGAACAACAATAGATGGTCATTACATACACCTAAATAAAGAGATAGCAAATAGAAAAAAATATATAGAAATAATAAAAAAGAATAAGTCAGAAATGACAAATACAGTATCAGAAATGAAGACCACAATGGAAGGAATTAAAAACAGGATGGATGGAAAAAAAAAAACCCATGATGGATGAAGCTGAGGATCGAATCAGTGAATTAGAGGACAAGATAAATGAAGGCATGAAAGCAGAGCAGCAAAAAGAAAAAAGACTCAAAAAATCTGAGGAAACTCTAAGAGAGCTCTGTGACAACATGAAGAGAAATAACATCCACATCATAGGGGTTCCTAAAGAAGAAGAGAAAGAACAAGGGACAGAGACTTTGGTCAATCAAATCATAGCTGAAAACTTCCCTAAATTGATGCAGGAAAAAGTCACACAAATTCAAGAAGCACAGAGAATTCCATTAAAGAGAAACCCAAAGAAATTTACACCAAGACACATCATAATTAAAATACCAAAACTAAGTGATAAAAAGAAAATATTAAAAGCTGCTAGAGAAAAAAGGCTATCACCTACAAAGGAGCCCCCATAAGGATGACATCTGACTTCTCAAGAAACACTTAAGGCCAGAAGGGAACAACAAGAAATATTTAAAGTAATGAAGAACAAAAAGCCTACAATCAAGACTACTTTATCCAGCAAAGCTATCATTTAAAATTGAAGGAGAAATAAAAAGCTTCCCAGACAAAAAAAAACTCAAGGAATTTATTACAACCAAACCAATGCTGCAAGAAATGTTAAGGGGCCTCTTGTAAACAGATCAAAGGGGTAAAAGAATATAGCAAAAGAGTAATACAGCTTTAAAGAATAAAATAGCAATAAACAACTACATATCAATAATAACCTTAACTGTAAATGGATTAAATGATCTAATCAAAAGATATACGGTAGCTGTGTGGATTAGAAAACATGACCCATACATATACTGTCTACAAGAGACACACCTTAAAGCAAAAGATGCACACAGACTAGATGGTAAGAGGATGGAAAAAAATATTTCATGCAAATGGAAATGAAAAAAAAGCAGGAGTAGCAATACTTACATCAGACAAAATAAACTTTAAAACAAAGACTATGGTAAGAAATAAAGAAGATCACTACATAGGAGAAAGCAATCAACAGGAAGATATAACTATTATAAATATCTATGCAGGATATTTATAGGAGCACCTAAATATATAAAGCAGACTTTGATGGATTTAAAGGGCGAGATCAACAGCAATACTATAATAGTAGGGGATTTCAATACCCCACTAACATCACTAGATAGATCCTCAAGGAAGAAAATTAACAAAGAAACAGCAGACTTATTGGAAACACTAGATCAACTCGATTTAATAGATATCTTCAGAACCTTTCACCCTAAAGCAGCAGAATATACATTCTTTTCAAGTGCTCATGGTACATTCTCTAGGATAGACCACATGTTAGGGCACAAAAGTGGTCTCAACAAATTTAAGAAGATTAAAGCATTTTCTCTGATCACAATGGCATGAAACTAGAAATCAACCACAACAGAAAAACTGAAAAATACTCAAACACTTGGAAACTAAATAGCATGTTATTAAATAACAAATGGGTTAACAATGAGATCAAAGAAGAAATTTAAAAAATCCTAGAAATGAATGATAATGAGCATACAACAACTCAAAATTTATGGAACACAGCAAAAGCAGTCCTGAGAGGGGAGTTCATAGCATTACTGGCATACCTTAAGAAGCTAGAAAAAGCTCAAATAAACAACTTAACCCTGCATCTAAAAGAACTAGAAAAAGAACAGCAAGTAAAGCCCAGAGGTAGTAGAAGGAAGGAAATAATAAAGATCAGAGTGGAAATAAATGACATAGAGGCTAAAGAAACAATACAGAGAATCAATGAAACAAGAGCTGGTTTTTTGAAAAGGTAAACAAGATCAATGAACCTTTAACCAGACTCACCAAGAAAAAAGAGAGAGGACTCAAATAAATAAAATTAGAAATGAGAGTGGAGAAATACCAACTGACACAACAGAAATACAAAATATTGTAAGAAAATACTGTGAAGAACTGTACGCCAAAAAACTAGACAACCTAAATGAAATGGACAAATTCCTTGAAATATATAATCATCCAAAAATTAAACTGGAAGAATCAAAAAACCTAAACAGACCAATTACAACAAATGAGATTGAAACAGTTATCAAAAGACTCCCAACAAACAAAAGCCTGGGGCCCGATGGCTTCACAAGTGAATTCTACCAAATATTCAGAGAAGACCTAACTCCCATCCTTCTCAAGCTATTTCAGAAAATTCAAGAGAAAGGAAGACTTCCAAGCTCCTTTTATGAGGCGAGCATAATTCTGATTCCAAAACCAAGCAAAGGCAACACAAAAATAGAAAATTATAAGCCAATATTCCTGATGAATTTAGATGCTAAAATCCTCAACAAAATATTAGCCAACCTGTTCCAGCAATATATGAAAAAAAAATCATACACCATGATCAAGTGAGATTTATTCTGGGGAGGCAAGCCTGGTACAATATTTGGAAATCAATCAATGTGATTTATCACATAAACAAAAGGAAGGAGAAAAACCACATGATAATTTCAATAGATGCAGAAAAAGCATTTGATTAAATCCAGCACTCATTCATGATCAAAACTCTCAGCAAAGTGGGAATACAGGGAACATACCTCAACATGATAAAGGCCATATATGACAAACCCACAGCCAATATCATACTCAATGGGCAAAAATTAAAAGCAATCCCCTTAAGATCAGGAACAAGAGAGGGGTGCCCCCTTTCACTACTCTTATTCAACATAGTTCTGGAAGTCCTAGCCACAGCAATCAGACAGGAAGAAGAAATAAAAGGAATCCAAATTGGAAAAGAAGAAGTAAAACTATCATTATTTGCAGATGATATGATATTGTATATAGAAAACCCTAAAGTCTCAGTCAAAAAACTACTGGACCTGATAAATGAATTCAGCAAGGTGGCAGGATATAAAATTAATACTCAGAAATCAGAGGCATTTTTATACACCAACAGTGAACTGTCAGAAAGATAAATTAAGGAAACAATTCCTTTTACTATTGCAACAACAAAAAAATAAAGTACCTAGGAGTAAGTTTAACCAAGAAGATTAAAGACTTGTACTTGGAAAATTATAAAACATTGATTAAAAAAAAATCAAAGAAGATACAAACAAGTGGAAGCATACACTGTGCTCATGGTTAAGAAGAATAAACATCATTAAAATGTCTATATTACCCAAAGCAATTTATAAATTCAATGCAATACCAATTAAAATACCAATGACATACTTCAAAGATATAGAACAAATATTCCAAAAATTTATATGAAACAAAAAAGAACTCAAATAGCCTCAGCAATCTTCAAAAAAGAATAAAGTGGGAGGTATCACACTTCCTGGTATCAAGTTGTACTACAAGGCCATTGTACTCAAAACAGCTTGGTACTCGCATAAGAACAGGCATACAGATCAGTGGAACAGAACAGAGAATCCAGAAATAAACCCACAGCTCTATGGACAACTGATATTTGACAAAGGAGGTAAGAGTATACAATGGAGTAAAGACAGCCTTTTCAACAAATGGTGTTGGGAAAATTGGACAGCTACCTGCAAAAAAAATGACACCAGACCACCAACTTACACCATTCACAAAAATAAACTCAAAATTGATAAAAGACATAAATATAAGCCATGAAACCATAAGCATCTTAGAAGAAAACATAGGCCGTAAGCTCTCTGACATTTCTCACAGCAATATATTTGCTGGCTTATCTCCACGGGCAAGGGAAATAAAAGACAGGATAAATAAATGGGACTATATCAACTATAAAGCTTTTGCACAGTTAAAGACAATAAGAACAGAATAAAAAGACAAACTACACAGTGGGATAACATATTCGACAATACATCTGATAAGGAGTTAATAACCAAAATTTATAAAGAACTTGTAAAACTCAACACCAGAAAGATAAACAATCCAATCAAAAATGGGCTAAAGAAACGAATAGACACTTCTCCAAAGAGGATATACAGATGGCCAACAGGCATATGAAAAAATGCTCAACATCACTAATCATTAGAGAAATGCAAATTAAAACCACAATGAGATGTCATCTCAAACCGGTTAGAATGGTGCTCATCAACAAAACAACACAGAATAAGTGCTGGCGACGATGTGGAGAAAAGGGAATCCTCCTGCACTGCTGGTGGGAACGCAGACTGGTGCAGCCACTTGGAAAACAGTATGGAGATTCCTCAAAAAATTTAAAATCAAATTGCCTTTTGACCTAGCTATCCCACTTTTAGGAATATACCCCAAGAAAACCATAGCACTGTTTCAAAAGAAGAAATACACCCCCATGTTTATGGCAGCATTGTTTACAATAGCAAAGATCTGGAAACAGCCCAAGTGTCCATCAGTGGACGAGTGGATTAAAAAGCAGTGGTACATATACACAATGGAATATCATATGACCTCACTCATTTGAGGAATCCAATGAACAATGTGAACTGAGAAACAGAATTGAGACAGAGGAGAGATCAAAGGGACCAGAGGAAAAGAGGACAGAGGGAAAGGGGATGATAGGATGGGATAAACCTGAAGGGAAGGGGGGAGGGTGCTATGGGGAGGGGGGCAAAGGAGATGTTAAGGGGAATACAGGGGAGGGGGGATGCATTCGAGGCAACACTAGAATCTATGTAAACACAATAAATTAAAATCAATAAAAAAGAATACTTTAAATAAAGCAACCATAACAGAAAAAAAAGAATACTTTCAATAAAGCAACCATAACAGAAAGAAAAAAAAAGAATTCCTAATAAATTTACTTGCCATTTTTTCTCTCTCTCCCCATTTTCTCCTCCAGAATACACAAATCACATCATGCTGCACCCGTAAAATCTTTCACTGCAACCTCACCACACACAGGAAAAAGCTCAAATTCTTTAACAAGGCGTAAAAATCCATGTCCATGACACGGTAGTGGGACCTCAATCATGGCCCTCCGCTCTTTCCCCTTACCTCTCTTACTGCCCAGAGTCATTGTTGCAGATTTCCCTGTTCTTTCCTAACTTTGCTTATTTCTCTGCCCAGAAGTTCCTTCTCCTCAAAACTCATACTTTGAGAGAATTATATAGTCTTCCTTGTCCTTTTCTCTACTCCATATACATTCTTAACTTCTCATTTGGGTAGCAATTGAACATACTTGTATTAGCACTAACATAAGCACCCTAATGGTTTATCTACTCCTTTCCAAACACTGAGCTCCCAGTCAGGAATTATATCCTGTTCTTTCTACCCTTATTTCAATGACTAGCATATAGAAGGTATCAATAGTAGGCATTCAAGAGATTATTGAATTTGAATTGTCACTTACATGATAAAAAAAAAACTTGCCACATGGTGATGGGGCCAACTTGGACTTGGTGAACATGTTAAGGACACTACTCTTTTATGGATTCTTGCTGTATTGGCCAAGAGATTGCTTAAAGGCTTTTAATCACTGTAAAAAAAAAATAGAGGACTGGATAAAGAAGATGGGGCACATATACACCATGGTATGCTATTCACCGAGGAGAAATGATGACATTGGATCACTTACAGCGGAATGGTGGAGTCTTGGTAGCATTGTGTGAGGTGAAATAAGCGAATCAGAAAAAAAACAGGAACTGCAGGATTCCATACATTGGTGGGACATAAAAGCGAGACTAAGGGACATGGACAGGAGTGTGGTGGTTACGGGGGGTGGGGGAGGGAAGGAGGAAGAGGGGGAGGGGGAGGGGTACAGAGAGAACTGGATGGAGGGTGACGGAGGACGATCTCTCTTCGGGTGATGGGTATGCAACAGAACTAAATGACAAGATAACCTGGAAATATTTTCTTTGAATGTATGTACCCTGATTTATTGATGTCACCCCATTAAAATAAAAATTTATTTATAAAAAAAAAAACTTGAAACAATTGTTTTAGTTATTCATTTAAAGTCACCTAGCATGTTATTGGCAGAGTGAGAACTCATTCTCAGGTCATCTGATGCTTAGTTCAATACACCATATTGTCTTTTCCTGGGATGTTTTGCAATAAGGTATCAGTTATTTCCCTCACCAATCCATGAATTAATCCATCCCTTTTGTGTTTATTCAAAATGTGGAGAGATAGAAGCAATGTTGTATCCCTCCTAGAAATTCTTCCAAGATATAGATTGTCAAGGATCTGGTGAGCTCACAGAAATTACTATTTCAATTCTCCATTTCTTCCAAGAGAAAGAAGAAACTAGTGAGGTGAAGAGACTCTCCTTGGGTTGTACAATTAGTTACCGGATGTGACAAGTCTCCGGCCAGTGCTGTTCCAATTGATCACATTGCCTTGCATTAAAGGCAAGAATCCAGATTAACATGCTTAATCACTGCAAATAAGTGTATTGGTTTCCTAACAGCTGCCATTGGACTGATTCTTTCTTCCTGGGGCTGAACAGAGGACCATCTGAGACTCACACAGTGTCATGACGTCTTTCTGCTTTCATCACCACCAAAGTGGTAGGCTCCATCTTAGCACACTGCTGTCACCTTGCTCAGACACAGGGCAGAGAAGCCTCCACAGTGCCACCCTTCTCTCCATGCCCTTCCTCATCCATAAAAGCATGTCTGAACTTATTATCTAGTTTCTTTTTTTATAATTGATTTTCTTGGGTTGACACTGGTTAACATAATTGTACAGGTTTCAGGTGCCTAATTCTGCAATACATCTCTATACTATATTGTGTTGAACTTTTTTAATTTCCTCATTTAAAAGAAAAACAGCTCTAAAGAAAAGTTTCACATTAATAAAAGCTGAAAGCAATTTTATAACTATCTTCAAATATTCAATGGGGATCGTTCAGAAAATAATTATGGCCTCTTTTCCAGCAGCTCTGAAGAGAGAGTGAGAAAGCTGTTTGAACCCCAGCCTCATGGATCCAAAGTACCAATGGGGAAGAGAGGGGTGGGGCACAGAGTGAGAGGCTAGAAACAGACTTCTGATAAAACAAATTTGCTAGAAAACAGTGAATTAAAATTTCATAAATTGACAAAGGGTTAAGCAAACAAGAATATTCTAAGTAGCCTCATCAACAACTTCAGAAGTACTTTAAAAGGAAATGAGGTTTGTTGGTCTCTGGAATTTGTGCCCACAGAAAATTTGGGGTTAAAATAGTTGATTTAGGGCATGTTGTATGGGAAGAAGAATTAACAGGGGCCAGTCTCTTGGTCCAATAAGGCCTGCTTCCTCCAATCCGTCGCGTGGGCATGTTCAATGTGAACTGAGCCGTGGACCAGAAGGCTTGCTTGAACCCTATCCTTCTGCACTTTTATGTTCTTACCTGAAATATTGGGGATCAGGAAAGAGCGGGGCATTAATTTTGGATAGACCAGTTCAAATCCCAACTCAACCACTTGCCAGAAATGCCATTTACTGTCTGAGTTTCACATTCCTCTCTTTAAAAGAAAAAATATATCATCTATCTCACAGAAATTTTGGGAAAATTTAAGTTACTTAAAAGTTCAGTGTCACCATTGTATTCAATTTAAATATATTCATATCTTTTTTTCCACCTTTTCCTACATAGTGTTTTCGGGAGAAGTAAATAATACAATATACATGTCTAACACATAATCATCCTTTCCCTCCCTTCCGTCCAACTGTCATTATGATGAGGGTTTTATAATAGTCAATGCCTAAAATCTCTTCTAATTCTATAATTCTACTAATAAATCCCCTGCCTCAACACTGTGCTTTATTTGTTATGTCTTTGGATCCAGCAAAGTAGCAAGTGAGCACAGTTAAATGTTGTCATTAGTATTTCTAGCAATGAATTAAGTCTCCCCAATGTAAACCAAGTTTGGGGGAAGGCGCATGCTCTCTATGTCTCTAGAACTCTGTGTTAAAGGAAGTGACTCTGCTTCTTAATTTAGGAGGAGGTGATGAGGGGTGAGCTGCAGTCCTGCAGAGCACAGTGCTGACACCAAACACTTCCACAGTGAGGAAGCCCACTGCCTTCCCCCCGGTATTACACAGGTGGAGTATCTTCCTGCAATCAGGTGGCTGCTTTCTCAAATTCAGCAGCAGTTACTTTCATTTCGTAAGTACCATATCAATGTGCTATTTTTAGACAGTGCCCACAGCTAAAAAGGGGCCATCAAGGATCTCCCTTTGAACCAATATTTGATCGCTGGCCAATTTTTCCATATCCTGTTCTAGGCCACTTTAAAAACATCTGTTTTGATTAAAGGGTGATCAGGAAAGTGCTCTCACATAATAGAGGAAATGGGCTTTATTTACTATGAATTGCTGGCACTATAAGCCCTTATTTCAAGGCTGAAGGAGTGATCATCAACATCTGTGCCAAACCCAGGACAGGCTGGGCCGTGCTGACCACAAACCACACAACTCAGTTCTGGGAAAAATTGTCCCAAAATGTGGGACTGGTGAAGTTACAGGGGATGGTCTCTATCACCCAAATTTGGCACTTATCATCTCAACTAGGTATGAGAAAAGAAAAGAAAATTCCTGGAGAACTCACCCTCCATTCCGCGCGGGGGCTCTCCTGATCCCGGTTAACCCACCTTTCAGAAGATTCTCGGTAGTCTTCTTTTATTGCCATTTCTCTTCTTCCTCTGCCTCTTCTTCAAGTAGTAACCATGAACTTTAGTCACTTCAAAAAAAATTAAAGAATGCATCTTTCCTCGTGTTCAATATCCAACCTTATTACTGTACATCAACCTATAGTCTTGAGTGACTGGCAGATATCTACGAACACATGTTCACAGTAGAAAAGGCATTTATTGTGTGCCCACAGAGCTCATAGCACTAAGAGTTCCACATGTGGTCTTGTTGTGCAGGATCTGATAGTCCTAGACAGGGTCTGTGGCATATACAGGAATAACAACCATACAAGGAGGCCAAAGTTAGTGTCCTCAGAGCGGCAGAACTCAGAGGAGAAAAGGATGATTTCAACTGGGCCAATTAGTAATGAAATGGCTCATACACAGTTCTTTGAAGGATTTTCAGGAAGCATCGATTGTTGGGAAAAATGCTTTGCAGGTAACAGGAATGGCATAAGAAAAGAAGCATTCTAGAAAGCAAAGGCTAGACATGAACTTGACCATCAAAAAAATTCCAGCCACCCGTGGCTGGATACCTCAGTTGGGTAGAGCATTGTCCTGAAGCAAAGAGGTTGCCAGTTCAATCCCTAGTCAGGGCACATTCAGGAACAGATTGAAGTTCCTGTCTCTCTCTTCTTCTCTCTCTCTAAAATCAATAAAATCAATAGTAAAAAAATAAATTCCAGCCAAACTCCTTCTGTAATGAATTAGATTACAGATAAATGCATAACACTATTTGGAAAAGCAAGATTTATAGGTTTCACATATTCATAAGTGTTGACTGACATCATGCATGGAGAGCTGGGGAACGGCTACCTGGCAGTGATTGGCAAGAGGCAAGAGGTGGGCACTAAAGAGTCAAGTAGGATTGGTGTGGGCAACAGAGAAAGTGAAACAATTGATGCAAAAGTCACCTCTATGAGAACCTTCTTTCCATTTTCCTAAACCCATTCACTTATTCATACATCAATATTTATTGAGCACCTACTATGTGCCAGGCATTGGAGACACAGAGGTTCTTTCATAGTACTGTGAGCCCCTCCTGACTTTTACTGTGGTGCAGAGGGGATAAAATTAAGTAAGTGCAGAAATAACTTCAATGTAATTGTTATTATGAGAAAGACAGTGAAGAAAATGTGCAGTGTTTTGAGCAACTATAATTGGAATACAGAACTTGGCTGTCTCTTTAGAGGCTGCTTTTCTTGTCTTTTTTGTCTTTTTTTTTCTTCTTTTTTTACTGATTTTAGCAAGAGAGGAAGGAGGAGAGAGAGAGAAAAAAAAATGGGAACACCGATTTGCTCCTGTATGTGCCCTGACCGGGGATCAAACCATCCACCTCTGTACTTTGGGTCGATACTCTGACCAGCTGAGCCATCCAGCCAGGGCAGAAGTTGCTTTCCAAATTCCAAACAGATGCCAGCATGCCCCACTTTCTCCAAAGCAAGTCCGTGACCCATGCCATTTTCACAGTGCCCTGAGGGTCTGCGGATCTCCCGTGTGGGGTCCCTAGTTCCCTTGTCTTGTGATCACCAGAAATGGCATTGCTAGTTTATCTTAGACACCTGCCGCCCCAGTCCTAGGACTGCCTGCGGGCGCTGTTGGTGCCCCGCCCTTTACTAGCGAGGTGCCCCATCTCCCAGCTGCTCTCAGTGTTGGCTGCTGACAGCTCCCCTCGCAGGAAAAGTGCCCTCGCTTGGCTTGACAGAGTCTTCCTCACCTGGAAATCTAGGGTTTGCCACAGGCGTGCATGTACACAAGCAGGGGTGCATGCAGGGCAGTCCCCCCCCCCCCCAGTGATTGACAGATGCAGGGGTATTAAAGCCCAACCCTCTTGCCTCCAGGTGAAACAACTGTTAGGTGCCATTCACACTCCAGGGCTGTTTGTGGGATCACGCTGAGGCAGGACTGCTGCTCAGCCCCCACCTTTGCCCAGCTTCTCCTGCGCCCCATCCCGCTTTCCCCCACTCCTCCACAGGTTTACCTGAGCGCTCTCCCTCAGTAAATCATCTGCTCAAGAATCTCCATCCCAGCTCTGCTTGGAGGAAACCCACCTAAAACACTGTTCTTCTCAGACTGCTACAGTGCTTTCCAATAGCACATTATTTTTTAGACTTTTTTATTTATTCATTTTAGAGAGAGAGGGCAGAGAGAGAAGGGAGGAGGAGCAGGAAGCATCAATTCCCATATGTGCCTTGACTGGGCAAGCCCAGAGCCTTGAACTGGCGACCTCAGTGTTCCAGGTAGACACTTATTCACTGTGCCACCACGGGTCAGGCCCCACTAGCACATTTTAACCATTTTGATTTCTCCTCCAATGATGTTCTGCTTAAGGTGCCCAGAAGCAGTGAAATCAGGAGACCAGCAGCCAAACAAGGAAGAGAAAAGTTCTTAGCTAATCAGTCCCTGAAATAAATCCTAGCTAACAGTCCAGCATGGTACATTGTATATCAAAGGCTTCTCATTTGATAAAGTATTCTTCAATTTTTTTTTTCATTTCCCTCAAAACAAGTTGCCCCTATTATAAAGGGTTTCAGTGTGCAAACAGTAGGATTTTATTAAGGTAGAACTTACATGCAGTAGCATGCACATATCTCAACACTACTGAAATGAACCATTTAATTTATATAAACATCATCCAGACCAAGACATAGCACTTTTTTACACCCCAGAAAGTCCCCCAATGTCCCTTGTCATCCCCTACCAGAGGCAGCATCCATTCTGGTTTCTGTTACTATAACAAGTTTTCATATAATGGAATCATCAGCACACACTTTTTTCTGTCTGCTTAGTTTTGCTCCACAAAATGTACTGTTGTTCTTTTGTTTTGTTTTGTTTTTTCTAATCTCGAGCCATCTTGTTATTTATGTCAGTTTGTCCTTCATTATCGAGGAGAAGATATACCACAATGGACACATCATGGTTTCTTTATCCATTTTCCTACTGAGGAGTATCTGGGTTCTTTCCAGGGTTTGGAAATTATGGGTAAGTCTGCCAAGAAACTCCTTGTATACCGCATCTTAAAGATTTATAATTAGATTAGCTGTGGAAAGTCTACCTAGTGAATCCTCCTTTCCCATTGTGCAGTGAGAAAGCAGTGAACCCTGGGTGGGAGGGGTCAGAGGTAGTAAATCTACAGACCCAGACTGTGGGAGAGAAATTGACCTTGAGTTCAGTAGGCAGCTTGAAGACATGCAGGGGTCAGGAAGGCAGGCTCTGGACGGCTGGCACAGAGTGGGCGTTCCATTCCAATGCTCCCTCATGTCCAGGGCCCCCAGTCCATTGAATATCACTCTCATGTACTTGACCTCACCGTGAGATTGACAGCTATCTGTGCTAATTTACCCACACTGAATAGAATACAGAAGCTTGGGAAGTTCCTGCTGAAGGGAACTTCCAGTAGGGGAAATTCTCAAAATCTCACCTGAGTTTTACATAGCCTATACTAAACCCACTTCTTACTTTACTAATTCTTTTAAGGCCAGCTTCCACATACTGGGTGTCACACATCTATCTTGAATCATCAATGTGCAAATGTTACAAAAACTCAATCATTTAACTTTCACGTCTACCCTATATGCTAGGTCTCATAATGATTCCCATTTTATAGTTGGAGAAATATATACAGAAAATTCTATAACTCATCTACGTTCTGTAGCCACCGGAGTCATGCTGCTATGTGTGTTGGCTTGTTTTGTGTCATTATTAGCACTAAGCCATCAAAAAATGGGTGCTCCATAAAATAGCAACTGTATTTATCTAGAAATTATGGCCCCAAAAATCCAGTACAGCTAAAGACAAGAGAAGAAATAAAAATACAATATATGGTCTTTCCAAGATAGCGGAGACATGGCCTTGTTGCTCCTGAAGCCGGCTCAAGAATCAGGAAGGTCCTAAATGTTATAAACAGTTCCTTCGGGGCATAGTTTGTTTGCAGCAAGTTTTCCCTGGGCAAGAATACACACAAGGCCCCATGTGTTAAAGAATTGGGTGCCAAGAGCAAAGCACTTGGCCTAGGATGTGAAAGGCAGCAGTAGCTTGGGATAGCAAGGTCAACCACACAGCATGAACTCCTGCACTAAGCAGTCACTTAGCTCCTGATGAAATTCCATGTCCCTAGGAACAATCTATCTTACAGTGGTTAAGTGTGGTCTCTTCCCAAAAGCTGATAGCCCACCTGAAATACCATAACCCTCAGATAGAGCCTATTTACTCTTAGTTGGTGACAAATCAACCTAACAAACATCAAAGGGAAAGAAGATAGAGGCCAGAAGTAAGTCCATACAGCAGAAAGGGTCCCTGGCAACCTGACCTGCAGAAAGCAAGAATTCAAAGATCATAGAAAGTCAGCTTAAGGATACAGTCTTATCTACTTTCCTGAAGACCTCATGGTATATATTCATTATATCTTTTTATTTTCTCTATTTCTGATGATTTGACACCTTATCCTATAGACACTGTCCCTTCAAGGGCTCAACAATTCCTAGAGATAGATAAACAACTCAACCTGGAAACATCGTTTTCATATGCAAACCATGCAATCCAGATTGCATACCTCAATCACCTCCCCTAACCACCTGCCCTAGTCACCCCAGCCAAAGGCAGCATGCAGCCAGGGACAGCCACTGTGCCCTGAAACCCACTGAAATTATGTAAACTAACCAATTTTAAAAGCCTACTTACCCTGCCTCACTCATTCCATCCCATGGAAACTGCAGCGAAGGCCCTTGCCTGGGTGTTCTGCCCCCTCTGCTTCCTGACCAGCCCTGGTGCTGCCCCACGTGGGCCTGCATGCAGGCCTCCTGTTTCCATAGATCTGTAAGTGTAATTTGTTTCTCATGACAATCATTTCTGTTTCTGCATGTCTTAGCACACCTGAATCAAACAAACCCTGGGTACCTTGAAAGCATCATATATTACATCGGAACGAATAACATGAAATTCAAAGTGAAACACTAACTCATCAAGAAAATGATTAAATCTTACTCGGTAGACTCTAAATGACAAAGCTGAAAAGCATATAATCTATTCTATATAAATGTAATAATACTTAATTTATATTTTTTTCTTTGCTGCTTTTGTTGTGAAAGTGATACACGCTCATGGAAAATAATAGAAGATGATAGATGATAGATAGTTATCTCTAAACAGTACAAAAACATATAAGTATATTAAATAGAAAATAATAGTTCTCCACTTCCTTCCCCCATACTCTCACCATTAACACTATTATGTGTATTTTTTCAAACATTTTTATATTAAGACTCACATTTCCACCTGTTTCTGTTTTAATCAAATTATATGATACTATACATATTGTTCTGTAACTTGCTTTAATTTACTTAACAATAATTTTATTAATCTCCTTTCTTTTTTTGTAATCTCAACCTCTATAGATCTATATTTTAGGAAGTTATCTAAATGTTTCAAAAGTAATGAAGCTTAGGCCCTGGGAGAGTAGCTCAGTTGATTGGAGCATCATCTAATGCTATGAGATTACAGGTTTGATTCCCAGTCAGGGCACCTACAAGAATCGACCAATGAATACATAAATGAGTGGAACAGCATGTCAATGTTTCTCTCTCTGTCTCTAAAATCAATAAATAAATCTTTTTTTAAAAAAAGTAATGAAGCTATATGCATATAACAAGACTATATCATACAACAAAAAGCACAGGAAACTTCTTTGTTCTTTTCAATGCCAATTTCAAAATCTATTCCTAAATTTTGATGGCTGTATATTAAGCATTGTATAACCCTGTATTGTCCAGTACAGTGGTCACTAGTTCATGTGGCTACTTAAATTTAAATTCAATTGAAATTTTACTTCCTCAGTGGCAGTAGCCATATTTCAAGTGCTGAAGGCCATTACGGTGGCTAATGGCTGTCGTAATGGACAGGACAGACACAGAATATCCAGTCATGTCAGAGAGTTCTACCATTTGACTTATGAATGGCAATATATCTATGTCTATACAGATAGAGATAGATGTATGTGTAGATATAGATACCTTCCTATATAAAAGGTAACACTGGGGAACAAAATTTTTGTTGCATCCACAAAAACACTTGTTCTTACCTAATTTGAGTGTGCTGATCTCAAATCTGACATTAGTTTTTCTCTGTAAGCTACAGGTTTTTTGCAATTCAAGATTTTAGGTTTTCATCTTATTGTAAAATTTTCAACATTTAGTTTGACATAATAAAATAGAATGTCTTCTTGGGCATCATCTTTGTGAAAATATAATAATTTATATAATTCAGTAAATACACTAAAAGATATGATTGCATCAGAATTTCTCTACAATTTTGAAATAGAACATATTAAAACACTTATTTTAATCATAAAATTTATTTAAATTCTATTCAGACAAAAATTTGCGTTTGTAGCTCTTACGTTTGTGTACTTGTTGAGGACAATCTCGTTTGATGCTCCAGCAGTAGTCTGCTCATCACTAACAGCTCCAAGATTTTCAGGAAACTTATCAAGATGAGTGTTCAGCAAGTGAATCTTAACGCTCATGTTACATCCAATGTCATGGAAAGCCAACAGCATCCTTTGAACCAGAAGTTTATAGTTTTCTGCTTTTTGTTGCCAAGGAAGGTTTTTGTAACTGCCACAAAAGACTGCTTTCTCCTCCTTATTCATTTTCATTGCAAATTGTTCATCACATATAAGGGTTCGAATTTGAGGTTCATCGAATATACCTGCTTCTATCTTCTCAAAAGTCAAGGTAAGAAAAGCAGAAATGGCCCTGGCTGGTTGGCTCAGTGGTAGAGCGTCGGCCTGGCGTCCAGGAGTCCTGAGTTTGATTCCTGGCCAGGGCACACAGGAGAAGCGCCCACCTGGTTCTCCACCCCTCCCCCTCTCCTTCCTCTCTGTCTCTCTCTTCCCCTCCCGCAGCCAAGGCTCCATTGGAGCAAAGATGGCCTGGGCGCTGGGGATGGCTCTGTGGCCTCTGCCTCAGGCGCTAGAATGGCTCTGGATGCAACAGAGCGACACCCCAGAGAGGCAGAACATCGCCCCCTGGTGGGCATGCCGGGTGGATCCCGGTCAGGCGCATGTGGGAGTCTGTCTGACTGCCTCCCCGTTTCCAACTTTGGAAAAATGAAAAAAAAGGGGGGGGGGCAGAAATAATATGTTGAAAGCATTCACTTTCTCTATTCAAAGCCTGAACAAACTGCTTCATTAAGCCAAGTTTGATGTGAAGTGGGGGGAAAATGATCCTGTCTCAATTAACTACAGGTTCATTCACAATATTTTGCATCCCTACTTCCAGAGCTTCACGTTTCGGCCACTCCTTCTGTGCCCATTGTTTCTCCCAAGCTTGGCTGTCCCACAAACACAGAAAGCAAGGATACTTCATGAAACCTCTCTGTCATCCTAGCAGGAAATTTACCGTTTTAAGATCCACACAAATGATCCAGTTATGCTCCTCATACTTCAGTAAGTTGAGGACAATTTTTGTCATTATAATCTTCTTGCAGATGAGTTGAATAACCAATTGGAACCGCCACATAAACATTACCGTTGTATAGGAGAACACATTTCAGACTCCGTTTAGAGCTGTCAAGAAATAGCCGCCATTCTGTTGGACTGTAAGTGGTAACACCTAGCTGGCTGAGAAGACTACTGATATCATGACAGTAAACAAAGTGTTTGTCTTCAGAAAAAAAGTCCACAAAAATTTGTTCACACTTCCTGAAATGGGATACTTTAGCTGCCTGGTGAAGTACATTCTTTTCTTGAAGCCTGGAGGCTAATAACTCAGCTGCTTTCTTTGAGAGGCCCAAATCTCTTACTAAGTCATTCAATTCAGGTTGGCTAAACTGCTGAGGGGTTAATGACTGCTTGGCATCAGAAGAGGACCCTTCAGATTTTACAACCGTTTCCTTATGCATCTTATCAAAATACACTTGATCACCATGTTCATTTTGTTCGTCCTTAGAAGAAATAAAACCATTGAAAACTGGAACCAGGAGTGTCTCAGAGTGTGGGATAGGTCGTATTGCTGAAGAAATATTAGGATATGCGATCATATGCCATTTTTTCTTGCCGATGCCCTTTGTATGTATCAGACAGAAATAAAGGTCACTGTTGTGGTCCTTAGGTTCACGCCAAACCATGGGAACACCAAAAGGCATTCCTTTGCGTTTTCCTTTTGTCCAGTCATGAAGCATTTCCTCACAATTATGACACACAATATGAGGAGCCCAATTCTTGTCTTGATCACCAAGAGGAACTTGAAAATAGGCAATATATGCACGTGTCACAAATGATGAAATATTGCGCCTTTGACATTGAAGTGTGTAACAGCCACATATATAACAGAAAGTGTCAGAACTATTCTTACATTTACGCCTATTCGAAGAAGCCATGATTCAATCTTAAAACAAAATAAGAGGGTGTTTTTATCAGACAATAACTTTTTACATTTAAAAACAACTACAATTATGTAAAAGTTATGTTTGTAAAACATTAATTGCCTTGTGGTATGTTCAATCCAAGAGTCGTTGCCTTTTAACTCCAATTTAAAAACCAATGCATGCCATTAACTGTAACAAAAAGATATTAAAATTGCATAAAAACTAGAGCATGCACCAAAAAACGGATTTCAAATTTGGAATCAGCGATGCAGAAATATATAGAAAACGTTCTAAAACTGCATGCAACAGAAAATGAAATAAAAAAAATTGTTCCCCGGTGTAAAGGCCTTATGTGTGCTCATGCAGTGGATAAAGCATGACCTGGTAACGCTGAGGTCGCCCCTTCAAAACCCTGGGCTTGCCTGGTCAAGGCACATATGGGATTTGATGCTTCCTGCTCCTCCCCCCCCTTCTCCCTCTCTCTCTCTCTCTTTCTCTCTCTCTCTCTCTCTGTCTCTCTAAAATGAATTTTTTAAAAAGATAATTAAAGGTTTTTTTATTAAAAAAGAAAGTAAGTTCTTTTGGACATGAGTGGTATAGCCTTTTTGCATTTTCCACAGAAGTAATCTGGTATAAGATGTTGGTAATAGAAGAGCTAAGTAGCCAAACAGGGCCAGAGAAGCACCCAGGTACTGAGCCCAGCAGGATGCCCTCTACCGCTAGTGCAGCAGGGTGGAGGTGATACTTCCAGTGCCTTGGGGCTGAGGGGCCTGGCAGAAGCTGCAAACAGAGCAGGCCTCCCTGCCAGACCCAGAGCCGTGGAGAACACACAGCCACTGCTGTAGGTGCTAGTCGAAGCATAGAGGAGAGAGAAATAGACTTGCTTCCTCACCTCTCACTGCCTTCCCATCTCCTGCCAGTACCTCCCATTGACCCAACTCAACAGGAGGGAAGTCTCAGGAGCCTGGGGAAGGCAGCCTGCCGGGAAAGGGCTACATCGGAGCAGGCAGGGCCCTCGGGGGGTGAGGTAGAGCCCAGTCCATTGGGAGAACTGCGGGTACCATGGAGGAGACTCAGACCTCACTGATGGAACTGGAGTGAGACACAGGGAACCACGAAGGCCTTGGATGGGCCGTAAGGAGTTTGGGCTTTATCCAGAAGGCTCTGAACAGCTATTTGCAGGTCTTAGGGAAAGTGTCATGATCAGATTTGTGTTTCAGGGAGACCACTAGGCTAGGCCAACTATCCTCATAGTGTGGCCTCTGGACCAGCAGTAACTACATCACCTGAAAACTTGTTCTCAGGCCCCAACCCAGGCCTAGTGAGTCAGAGCTCTGGGGGGTGGGGCCCAGCAGTCTGTGACCAATGAGTCCTCCAGGTGACTCTGAGTCATGCTAGAGTTTGGGAATCCCTGGGCTAGCCTCGGGGGGGTGGGGAGGGGGGACCAGATAGGATCTAAGTGAGAGATGATGAGGCTCTGGTTAAGACATGGGATGTGAAGGGGGTGCTTGGAGAATAATTAAAGCGGTAATGCTGGCAGGGCTGTTGACAGGTTGTGCGTGGCAGCAGGGAGGGAAGAACCCCATTAGGAACAAGCAGAGGAGGCAGTGGGAGGTGAGAAACCGAGGCAGTGGGAGGTGAGAGACCATGTGATGAGGTTTGTGGGGCACAGACCCAAATGTGTTTAATCACCGAACAGCTACTGACTGCTCAGGTCTCTGCCCTGGCCCTGGCTGCTGTGCCAGAGAAGGTGCAGCCTCCGCCATCCTGGACCTGACAGCCCATGGTATTTTCTCCAGCGCGTTGCTGGTGCCTGAGCTCCCACCGCAATATTTGAACTTCCGTCAAGATGCAGATGAGTTCTACAGGGACAGCCATAGGGTCTGTATCCTTCAAGAGCACCATCCACCCCTGAGCATGGGAATTCCCTCGGGGCAGGGCTGGGCCTCCCTCCTTTCTTTAGCTCAAACAGCAAACACAGGGTTTTGAGCAGCGAAGTCCAATCCAAGCGTGTAACATGAACGGCTCGTAGGCATATTTCAGAGATATGGCAGGTCTGGTCCAGACCTCCACAATCAAGCAGGTCACATCTTCTTGCTGGTGGAGGGTCTTAACCTTCAATTTGTAAACCATACAATATCTGTGAAGCCGATAAAACGAAGCACAGTATAATAAGGTTTGCCCATGTACAACTTTAAATTTTTTTAGAAAATTTAGAAACAATTAAAAGAATGAGTCAAATTAATTGTGGTAAGTATTTTACCTAAGCCATCATTTCAACCTGTAGTCAATATCTAACAAATTGTTAATGAGATGTCTTACATCGCCCCCCCCCCACAATACTAAGCTTTGAAATTTGCTGTGCAGTTACACTCACAGCATGTCAGTTCACGTTGCCCGTTTCAAATGATCATTGGCCACAGGGGGCTGGTGGACCCCACACTGCGCAGTACAGGTTTAGAAGGTGGCAATGGCTTGTTTACACTTTCCTGAATAAATTGATGCATTCTTCCCGTGGAACAGACAACCAAAGACTTGTTACAGGCCCTGGCTGGATAGCACGGTTGGTTAGAGCATCACCCTGATGCACAACAGTTACAGGTTCGATCCCTGGTCAGGGCTCATACAAAAACAGACCCATGTTCTGTCTCTCTCACTCTTCCTTCTTCTCTCTCTCTCTTTCTTCTTCTCTCTCTGAAATCAATAAATAAAAATATTTATTTTAAAAAGACTTGTTATGGATAATGATATCATTGTTATACTGTTCTGCAGGAGAGACAATCGGGAACCAGTAGAGGGAAAAAAAGTGAGAAAGTCAACAAACTGGGTAGACAGAGGGGCATGAAAACAATTTGCCTGGAAATCTAAGGTGGGAGGAAATGAACATGAAAATACCCAGGAAGAGAGATGAGTATGGGTAGGAAGGTAAGAGGCCAATAAAAATATGGACACCTGCATCCGTTGTTCTTTGCAACAGGGGTAGTGTGCCTTCAGCAACACTGCTGCATCCCCCATGAGTATCTCCTTGATGCTACCAAGTGCCTGGGTCTCTATTGTTGGCTTTGATTAAACAAGGAGTAAATGGTGGAATATATTTACGCAGTGATTTTTATCAGGCAGCTGAAAATTGCCTGGGAGCAGAAACCACATACCACTCCCAGCCCCTGGCTCAGCACCAGCCTGAAATCAGTACTTGATCTTGACAAGGACAAGTTAGCCATTCAATTTGTCCTCTGGAAATTTGTTCTGGAAAATATGGCGGAGCTGAGGGTTGGGAGGAGGCTCTTTATTCTGCTGACACATAGGAACTGCTTAATAAAGAGAGACAGACGGGTGATGGTGAGTACACTACCCAGAGGATGGGAGAATGCAATTCAATATTTATATTATTTACTATTGATACTATTTATATGTTATATCTAAAGTGTTACTCTGGTGCTTCATTGTTAGACCCACTTATTCCACCAAGTTTCATTTCTTTTGAATGAATGTACTCCTTAGCCCGTGAGAAACATGTAGGAAGAAGTAGAGGCAAGTTTGCAGGAAACACTGGTTCTCTAGGATTTATTTTGCCACCAACTGCAGGTTTGTTTTGTTAAGGAACTGAATTCCAGTGATAGAAAAATTATAAAGTAAAAAAAGCAATGATCAGTTCTGTCCAACCTTGTCTTGGAAGGCACCTAGATTTCTGTTGTTGGTTACTGGCATCTCTGTTGAGGGACAGTGTCTGGATCCACCCAAATGCTCAGCTGTTCCTTCTGAGGGAGTACTGTGAGGAGGACCCTGTTTACCTAGTGCCGTGCTTGGGTATAAGTTTCGGCTCCCTTCCCTATGGAAACATCTCTATCCTGGAAACCAGATCGACTGTCCCAGGGAAGGGATTGGCCAGGCCAATCTCACCACAGTTTATACGTGGTCTAGAGAGGGGAGGTGGTACTCATTCTTTGAAGCTGTTCTCCAAGACTTTGGCATCACTCCCTAGAACTTCCAAGTCTCAGGGCCATATGGTGGGATGGAGAAAACATAGCACTTCGTGGGTTCCCCTGGAGGCTCCATGAGTGACAATAAGAGTTGAGAAGGGTCAGAGTCATCAAGCAGGACTGAGGTCAACTGTGGTCATCATGGCCACCTCCTAGCTGCGTTGAAACACACAGCCACGCTTGTGCTGATGGCTGGGACATGTCTCCCTGGTAATATGGGAAGCTGAGTGTTCCCAGCCTTGCAAGGGGCTGGGAACTTCTTTTTAATTGGGAAGAGCCCTGAGGCCTGTGTGATGGGATAGAGGCGTACCCTGCAATACAAATAAAGCCACAGGTGTGGGTCTACCCTGAGGAATGGAGACAGGAGATACTGGCCAAGACCAGGCAGAGAGGAGGCTGGGAAGCCTCTGCCCACAGCAGGACACAGGGGTCCTGTTCCCCCGCACAGCCAGTGGCCTGTCTCGCTGCCTGGGTTCCCAGCAGAGTGGCCCTCACCTACCTAGGCTGGAGTTTCACTTTCTGCTTTCCTCACTCTTTCCATGGGCAGACTGGTGTGCCTTGTCTGCTCAGGTTTTTTTGTTATCCCTGCCCAGGCCCATCTGACTCAATGGTGAGTCTTGAGTTCCAGGCTGAGGCCTTGCCCTTGACCCCTACATTCCAACCCTGCTCTTGAATAAAACTTATCTTTTAAAAACTAAATGCAAAGATAAAAGAAATTATTCCATCAATAATAACAACTCTCCTGGTTATTTTGGTCCATTTTAAGAAGTTCAGAAGAATCAGATATTTTCATTTTAACAAAAATAAGTTATAATAGTTTATATTTTTTTAATGTTTTTTGTGAGACTCAGCCCTATTTACACACTTTGTTTCCATACTTTTCTTTTGTTTTTTTGCAAGAGAAAAAGAGAAAGAGGGACTGACAGGAACAGACAGACAGGAAGGGAGAGAGATGAGAAGCATCAACTCGTAGTTGCAGCACCTTAGCTGTCGTTGATTACTTTCTTATATGTGCCTTAACCATATGACCCCTTGTACCAGCCACCCCAATGACCCCTTGCTCAAAACAGCAACCTTGGGCTCAAGCCAGTGACCATGGGGTCATGTTTATAACCCCATGCTCAAGCCAGTGACCCTTCACTCGAGCTGGTGAGCCTGCACTCAAGCCGGATGAGCCCACTCTCAAGCCAATGACCTCGGGGTTTTGATCCTGGGTTCTCTACATCCCAAGCCAATGCTCAATCCACTGTGCCACCATCTGGTCAGGCAAAAACTTTTCTTTTTTTCTTATTATATATTTTATTGATTGATTTTACAGAGAGAGGAGGTGGGGAGAGTGAGAAGTATCAACTCATAATCACTTCACTTCAGTTGTTCATTGCTTGCTTGTCCTATGTGCCTTGACCAGTCAAGCCCAGGGTTTTAAACCGGCTACCTAAGTGTTCCAGCTCAATACTCTACCCACTGCACCACCACAGGTCACCCTGTCTCCATAGTTTTCTTTGACCTTCATGACAATTCTCAAGGAAGGTATCACTATAAACTCCATTTTAGAGATGAGGAAAGGGAGAAATTAAATAACTTTCTCAAGGTCACAGAGTCAATGTAAAAACTGGGCTGGCAGCTCCACTGAAGTGTTGTACAAGGTGGGGCAAAAGTAGGTTTATAGTTGTGAGTACTCAAACCACAGCGTTTATTCTTGTATTACTAGTTATTAATTATTGTATTATTTTCCATACAAACAACTGTAAACCTACGTTTGTCCCACCCTGTATACTCACACACCATAAACAGAGATAAAGGCGTTCAAGGACAAGCGAAGGGATGGGGTTGAAGTAGCCGCCACTGGGTGTGGTCACTGAAGGACAGTTCCAGAAACAGGTGAAGTTTGTTTTGTCTGTAAAGTTGTACTAAAGTTCACAGGCAGACAAAAATGGAGCGCAAACCCCACACCACAGCCACAGAGCATGTGTAATAGTATGGGGTTCAAGAAGGGCACAGGATAGGTAAGAAAGAGACAGGTGATGAATGGCCCAAACCATTGAAAGGTTTGAAGCTGGAAAGTAAGAGGGTCAGTAATTGGAGGTAATTGGAAAGGGAGCTCTGGCAGCATTGTGAAAGACTGCTTACAGGGGATAGATTAAAACGGAGAGACCCGTTAGAATGCCACTGCAACCAGCTAAGTGAGATACTGAGCATTTGAACTGTACTCTGGAAGTAAAGGAGACAATTCAAGGGTTATTTAGGAAGTAGAACAAAACACTGAGCAACCCACTACATGTTGGGTGAGAAGAAGAGAGCTCCTGCTGGGGCTACTGTAGTAGATGCTGCCTTAGCTTGAGTTATCCCAACAACAGATCCTGAGACAAGAATTCAAGTACAGGTGGCTTATTTGGGAAGTGATAATCCCAATCACAAGGGAAGGACTGGGACAGGTGAGAGAAGGAATGAGAAAAAGGTATGTTAATGAGCAGTACACTGATGTAAGCATTAGGGCTCAATCCCACTGGGTACCCTCTCAGACACTATGTAGAACACAGCTCAGAACTGACTGACCGGGAGGTGAGGAAGCCTGGGATCCTATCCACCAACTCTCACTCCTCAGTAGTTAAGGGTGCTCATTCCCAGCACATGTGCCCTGCCCTAAGCCAGGATCAGCAAGCCCAAAGACTAAAGAAAGCCCTTAGGCAGAGGGACGGAAGTACTTGAAGTAAGGAGCCATTGGTGTGACAGAAAGTGTCCACCAAAGTTGCATGTGACTTGACTTGTAAGGGTAAAAACAGAGCACTATATAGTGTGGGAAGTGTCTAGAAGATTCATAGACTCAGATTGTTTAGCAAGGCAATAGTAAATAATTTCTGAGCTATCACGTCAATTTCATGCTTTAACAAATTTTTAAGTGAGCTGTAATATACATTAATTGGGCTACATTAAGGAAGCCCTGTAGCTTACTAGGTGAGTTCCACCTAGTCATCTTGTGTGCATTAGCGCATTGCTCCACGGCCACATAGGCTCTGAGACACGCATTGAGAATGATGGACTGATACAAGCAGCATCAAGACTGCAGCCATCATACTGTACACAGCTACTTATGATTAGAAGAGCGGACGAGAAATTTGGTGCAGGATCTGAGAATGTCGGTAACCTAAGAAGCTTCCAAATTACGAACTGATTCTGGGTAAACGTGGATGTCTCATGCCCAGAGGGAGGAAAAGCCAAGTATTGTCTGATACTCATCTCTTGAGGTTTGGAACTGTCGGATTTGGTCTCTAGATCAACCACACTCTGGTAATCTTCTGAGGACGTTTTGATTTTTTTCTTTCCTTGGCATTTCTACAGATCCCAGTCTCTCCCCATATTAAAGAAGGTGGCTGCCAAGAGACCTCCAGGGGCCATCCCCAAAGAAATACATACGAACGCGAATAGGATTTGTAGCCCTAGAGAAACTTCCACACACTTCTAAACTTATCTTGGAAAAGATCAGACATTTCCTACCCACAGATTTGAATCAGCCCGAGCCTAAAGTATTTAATTTCCATATTTAGAGCAGTAGTTGCCATTGGTATATAATACAAACCAGCCCATGCAGCTGTGAGTCAGGCATATACTGATTACTGCTAAACTACCCAGAATTCGAGCTCAATTTCACAAGACAGAAATACGACTTTTTTTTTTCTTTTGGTCATAAAAGATCACCCAAGGAAGTAGCATGACAAAATGTTTCCTGATGCTGTTACAGGCGTATGGCTGAAACTCAACCTTGCACACATCTGTATAAAAATGTACAGAGCGACCCACAAATAGCTGAGCTTTCTGGCAACGTTCACACCCAAGCATCAGCAAAAGCCTTCTGTCACTAATTATTTGAGACATCTCCTGCTTTGCTTTTATAACATCCTGAGCTGTTTATCAAAGGGGTCATAACATGAGAAAGTATTCGTGCCATCTTTAATAAAGAAGCAATCGGACTGGACAGAGAGAGAAAGAGAAACGCTGTTGCAATAGAGCAACAATCAAATTATGTCCATAATGGGCTTTAAATCTTTAGAAGAAAGGATCTACAGTTGAGTAGTACAAAGCAGCCTTATTCCCGTTGTTATTAAAAACTGCCTTCTAATCCTTCACACATATGTAATACATCTTGTCCAAGGATCTCAAAATCCATTATAAATAAACAAGAGGCTACACTTGATAGAATCTGGCCAAGGCCACAAAAGAGATGGAACTCTCATCATGAATAAGCCGACACTTTTACAGCGACTCACCAGCTAATGACATCAAGTCTCTTGGTCTCAGCAAAGTTTGGAGAAATAACCGGTTCTTGGTTTACAAAAGGCACTCAATAAACACTTGTCGATACAAAGATTAATAAAAGATTCACTGCAGGAACATTGTGAAGATTAGCTAATTTGTGTGAGTTTTTTTAACAAATATGTTTTATATGTAAATGTTACCATAAAATATATAACCCCTTATAAATTCACTGTCATCCAGGGGGCCTGGTACTCTCAGTCTCAAAGCAGAGAAATATGAGTTCACTACCGCCCTGTTGCCTACAACCCCATTACTATCTTTCCACATATCCACAGAATTTCTCTCTTAGGTAACTGCAAGTCTAAGTCCCAGGGAAAGAGGAGGAAAGCGAAACTAATGCAAGCATTCAGAAAGGTCACAATGTTTAAGGAGCATAAACAATGAGCTGGGAGGGTTAGCCCCTTCATTTATTTAGCAAATGTGATCACAGAATCACAGAAGTCAGGAAGAAATGGTGTATGCCCAATATGTGCCAGGTCTGGAGTTTGACACTGGCTTAGAGAAATGCAGGAGAGTATAATACAGCACAGGTATAGAGTAGGAAGATAAAAAGGCACATTTAAATCACTCAGTGCAATCCAGAGTGATTGCCAATGGGATCTGTAGCCCTAGAGCAAGGGTCCCCAAACTTTTTACACAGGGGGCCAGTTCACTGTCCCTCAGACTGTTGGAGGGCTGGACTATAAAAAAAAACTATGAGCAAATCCCTATGCACACTGTACATATCTTATTTTAAAGTATAAAAACAAAACGGGAACAAATACAATATTTAAAATAAAGAACAAGTAAATTTAAATCAACAAACTGACCAGTATTTCAATGGGAACTATGCGCCTCTCACTGACCACCAATGAAAGAGGTGCCCCTTCTGGAAGTGCAGCAGGGGCCGGATAAATGGCCTCAGGGGGCCACATACGGCCCGCGGGCCGTAGTTTGGGGACCCCTGCCCTAGAGCAAGGCTTCTCCACCTCGGCATTATTAGCATTCTGAGCCCGATAATTCTTTGTTGTGGAAGCTGTGCCCTCAGTACAGGATGTTTGGCAGCTCCCCTGACCCCCACCCACCAGACGCCCGTAACACTCCTCTCCCTGCCACCCCACCCCAGTCATGACAACCATGGCATGTCTCCAGACATTGCCAAATGTCCCCCAGAGTGCAAAACTGTCCCTGGTTAAGGACCACTTGACCCTAGAGATCTCAGAAAATACCTAACTTTCTCTCACTTACATACGGATATTAACTGAACAATTCTGGGTAAAATACTTAATTCTATCTTCATCCAGCGCATCTCCAGGGATTTTCACTATGAGTGGTACCCAGATCAATGTGTCCACGGGCCACTTGAATAATGAACCATCTTATTTCAACAAGACATCAGTCTCTGTTTCTGTATTATAAACCCAGGCTCCAAAAGTAATATTTCTACTGAACAAAATAAAAACAGAGTATTTACTAATATGGTCAAGGGACTACACATAAAATGATGGTGATCTCCATGATATCATATGTCAAAGAATGACTCAGAAACATGTAGTTAATTATATACATGCCAAGTAACTCACTTGTACGTAAAGGAGACGGCCATTAAATGATTATCAGTTGACAAAGGCAAAACAGAATTTATTCTTTTAAAAAGAAAACAGTAGTGAGAAAGAAGGAACAGGAAAAAAAATGAGAACAGTGAGCCTTATTTTGTATTTTGGAGGTAAATTAATTAGCTGGCAGCCAGCAAAGAGGTCTGTCTGGGACTTCTGCCCTTTGACAGGCTGTCTAAGGCATCACACAAAGCAAGTTCAGTTGATGATGGATTCTCCAAGAAACTTCGAGGGTTTGGCTGTCGAGAATGCGTGAGGCTGCTGGGGACACGTCTTCTGGGTCCTTCATCAGCATCTTGTGGTCATTAGGTAGGGTCCATGCCATTTCCAGTTATGCAGAATAACTCTCTTAGGAAAACAAATTTTAATAAAACAGCCTTATTTTTAGCTCTATAACTGATGGAAAGGAAGTGCTACATAAAATAAGCTTCAAGTTGCCAAGAACGAGAAATCTTAAGACTGGAGATTTCTTTTCAGATGTAGGACTTTCTGCACTTCTAAGTAACGGCTGACTTTTCACCTGTTCATCAACTGCAGAATCAGCAAATCTCCAGCTTACCTGCTCTTTCCTCCTACATTGGAGAAGATCCTAGCCACTGAGTGTGCCACCAAAAACCAACAGACAAGAGCTTCTCGAAGAGCCACCACCCTGCTGATGTTTCTGAAGTGGCTACTCTTCCTTTCTTGCTTGGTGTTGAATTACGTTAGTCAAGAAGCACCCATTATTTGGCATCTATATTATCCCTGAGTACAGTTCCTGGCACAAAGTGGTCAGTCAATAAATGGCAAATAGTGTTGGAAGTTTTATTACTATTGTTACCATTTATTGAGCACTTACTATGTTCCAGGCATTGGTCCAAGCACTATGCATATTTTATTCCATTTACTCTTCACATCTACCTTAAATGCATAGAATCATAAGATATAATAAAATGCATATTGTTTTAAGCTACTGGGTTTGGGGTGGTTTGTAAGCAGAGCAAACAGACCACTAAATAGCTGAAATACATTTAAAAATTATGCACACATACATTTATGAGCAGGAAAGTTCAGGTTGTCAAAAATATATTTGGATACCCATTTAACAGAGGGAAAGGCAGAGAGTCAGACCTACTCTAGATTGGACATCAAAGGTGGCCTTTCTTATGACTTATTTTATGGCTTGAAATAACAATGAGAATGGATTAATGGATGATTTCAACAAGATTTTTTAAAAATATAAGCAGATAGAATTAGCTTAATGTAAAAGACAGATATAATTAGCTGAATATAAAAAAAAAATTTTTTTCTCTAAAAATTCCAACCTAAAATAGAAGATGCAGAGGAGTTTATACAAGTGAAATAACTTCTTCCCCCCAAAAAAGAGCCTTAAAGAATCTCCAAGTTCTGAGTTAAAGTTGGGAAAAGAAGCAAATAAGGAAAAAAATTCTGCAGAAGCTTAAATACAGGCCAGCCCTGGGGGTTGGCCAGGCCATCGGGGAGGTTGCTTTGAAGGTCATTGAGTTAGGCCAAAGTTCCCTGGGGTCATTATTGGCCTTGAGAAGATCTTCAGTCACCAGGGAGACTACAGATAGACTGCCTCTTGATAAGACTAACAGTTTTTCCTCCCACATTGGAACAGATCGTAATTTTTTTTTCAGTTGAGCACCAGATAAAGTTTGTGGCTTGCACTAGGAGGGCATATTGTACAGAAAATAATATCTTTAAATGTTAGAATCACACTCAGCCCGATGAGATGCTCGGCCTGAGTGGCACATGGAAACTGAAGCTCATCAAAGGACCAACAGCGTCCCCACACCGGCTCTGGCTCTTCACCAGTGAGTAGACTGGACAGCTCGTCACTGTTTTACCTTCATACTGTGCTCTGCGCTTGTACTTGTCGGTGCACTACCCCCCACCACTCTCCAGATACAGCCGACCCTTGAACAACACAGATTTGAACTGTGAGGTTCACTTATAGGCGGATTTTTTCAACGAATACAATCGACCCTTCCTATCCAGGGGTCTCACATCCTCAGATTCAACCAATCAAAGATAGAAAATGCTATTTTTACATTCCCAACTGCAGTTTCTCCACCTGGGATCAAAATACTGTTTTCCATCTGCAGTTGGTGGGATCCTCAAATGTGAATGGCCCACGATAGAGCCAGACGTTAGATAGGGACTTGCAACTGTGCAGGGGGTGGGCACCCAGGACCCCCACCTTATTTGAGGACCCACTGTAATTATCAAAATCACGAGGGTACACATGTCCTGACCCCTGTGTGCAGAGCTGCTCGCTCTTGTCTTTGACTCCAGGCTAGTCACAGTCATGTCTTCTACACCAGTGGTCCCCAACTCCCAAGCCATGGACCAGTACCAGTCGGTGGGCCATTTGGTACTGGTCCGCAGAGAAAGAATAAATAACTTACATTATTTCCATTTTATTTATATTTAAGTCTGAATGATGTTTTATTTTTTAAAAAATGACCAGATTCCTTCTGTTACATCTGTCTAAGACTCACTCTTTTTTTTTTTTAAAAATAAATTTTTATTAATGGTAATGGGATGACATTAATAAATCAGGGTACATATATTCAAAGAAAACATGTCTAGGTTATTTTGTCATTAAATTATGTTGCGTACCCCTCGCCCAAAGTCAGATTGTCCTCCGCCACCCTCTATCTAGTTCTCTGTGCCCCTCCCCCTCCCCCTAACTTGCTCCCTCCCTCCATCCCATGTCCTCCCTCCCCCCACCCCTGGTAACCACCACACTCTTGTCCATGTCTCTTAGTCTCATTTTTATGTTCCACCAATGTATGGAATCATGTAGTTCCTGTTTTTTTCTGATTTACTTATTTCACTCCTTATAATGTTATCAAGATCCCACCATTTTGCTGTAAATGATCTGATGTCATCATTTCTTATGGCTGAGTAGTATTCCATAGTGTATATGTGCCACATCTTCTTTATCCAGTAAGACTCACTCTTAACACTTGTCTCGGTCACATGATACATTTATCCATCCCACCCTAAAAGCCAGTCCGTGAAAATATTTTCTGACATTAAACCGGTCCGTGGCCCAAAAAAGGTTGGAGACCACTGTTCTACACAAAGTATAAGGGGGAGGCCCAAGAACAGAAATAAGGTCCATAATTCCATAAGAGACATGAAGAGAAAAGCTAAGGCCAGCAATGTAGAGAAGCTAAAAACATCATCCCATGCGTAGATTAACGCCATCTTGGCTTTGGATACGTTAGGGTTCTCCATGCCTGTTTGTCACAAAAATGGGTCATAGATCCATAACATAGTACCATGTAGTACAGATACCAAATAGAGTTTATCAATTTATCAATAAAAAAAATGTGCCCTGGCTGGTTTGCTCAGTGGTAGAGCATCAGCCCAGTGTGTGGATGTCCCAGGTTCAATTTCCAATCAGGGCACATAAGAGAAATGCCCATCTGCTTCTTCACCCCTCCCCCTCTCACTTCTCTCTCTCTCTCTCTCTCTCTCTCTCTCTCTCACACACACACACACACACACACTCTATCTATCTATCTATCTCACACACACACTATCTATCTATCTATCTCACACACACACTATCTATCTATCTATCTCTCTATCTCTCTCTCTCTCTCTCTTCTCCTCCCCTACTGCAACCAACGCTCGATTGGAGTAAGTTGGCCTGGGCGCTGAGGATGACTCCATGGCCTCGGCCTCAGGCACTAAAATGGCTCCAGTTGCAAAGGAGCAAGGGCTCCAGATGGGCAGAGCATTGCCCTGTAGTGGGCTTACTGGATGGATCCCAGTCAGGGCGCATGTGGGAGTCTGTCTCTGCCTCCCCCCTCCTCTCACTAAATGTAAAAAAAAAAAACAATTGTAAGTTGAGAAGTAATAGAGTATAAATAAGCTCTGACCCCCTCATTAACCCACAGCTTAGGCCAGGTTTGGATAAGTATGTGAATATGGTCAATATCCCAAGACAGTAGGACTCTGATCCCATAATGTTCTACATTTGTATAGGGCCATGGAAACAGACCAACTATGAGACTGTTACATGGAATCTTCTAGGCTGGGAAGAGGCTGTGTTAGAAGACATTGGGGGAGGTTGTCTCTAGAGCTCAGTACCTGTTATCAGCCTATTGAGCTGACTCAGTTGAGCTAAACTATCACAAGGAAATAAGACTCCAGGTTCATTCAGATCTGTGACTTCTCACTGCTTTTTGTTCATGTAAGTTAAAAAGAAAAGTACAGTATCTACATCTGGAAAGAGATTTCCAGATGGGATCTGTGCATGAGACCTTTAGTAACCAACCTAGTACTCCATTCATGAACAGGTGGTCACTATCACAAGGTAGTTGAAGACACTAAAGTACAAATAACTGTCTACAGCCATACCACCCTGAACACACCCAATCTCATATGATCTAGGAAGCTAAGCAGGGTCAGGCCTGGTTGGTTACTAGATGGGAGCTTTCTTATTGTATGGTGACTGGATTCCAATGGTGAGCATCAAGAGAGAGAAAGAGAGAGCACACCAGAGACAAGCTGCAATGCCTTTTGTGAACTAGCTTTCAGAAATCATTTGTATTTTCCACCACATTCTATTTGGTCAAAGTGAGTCATTAAGCCTAGCCCATTCCCAAGGGAAGGAAAAGTAGGCTCCACCTCTTACTGGGAATGTTTCAGAGAATTTGAAGATGGATTTTAAAATTATTTTAGATGCATTATTTTCCAAAAAATAAGTAGTGGTAAGAAAGAGAAAGAAAGAAAGAAAGAAAGAAAGAAAGAAAGAAAGAAAGAAAGAAAGAAAGAAAGAAAGGAGGGAGGGAGGGAGGGAGGGAGGGAGGGAGGGAGGGAGGGAGGGAGGGAAGGAGATGAAAGAAAGAAAGAAAAGAAAGAAAGAAAGAAAGAAAGAAAGAAAGAAAGAAAGAAAGGAGGGAGGGAGGGAGGGAGGGAGGGAGGGAAGGAAGGAAGGAAGGAAGGAAGGAAGGAAGGAAGGAAGGAAGGAAGGAAGGAAGGAAGGAAGGAGATGAAAGAAAGAAAGAAAAGAAAGAAAGAAAGAAAGAAAGGAAAGAAAGAAAGAAAGAAAGAAAGAAAGAAAGAAAGAAAGAAAGAAAGAAAGAAAGAAAGAAAGAAAGAAAGAAAGAAAAGGAGAAGTCAAAGAGAATTTTTATAGTACTATTAAAAGTCAGGAAAAAATGAAACAAAAAACTAGTAAACATAAAATAAGATGGCAGTTTTAACATTTCAAAAATATACGAATGGCTAATTTCTGCTGTTAAAAGAAAAGACTTTCAAACTAGATTTTAAATTAACAAAATAAGAGATTATCTACTGTAAGTTATTTTAAAAGGCACACTTAAATATACAAAAAGAAGTATGAAAATAAAATATAGCTGCACCAAACAAATTAAATATGAGATAAAATAGAATTAATGGGAAAAAAAACATTGTTAATTGGGGATGATATAAGCTAATAAAGTGCTACATATGCTAAAATAATTATCAAAAAATATAATATTCGTGAATTTTTATGTAAGGACATAGTTCTGAAATGTATGAAAAAAGTGTTTGAAAGTCAAAGATCAATTGGCAAACCCACATGTGATGAAAATTTTTCACACCTCTATAATTGTAAATTTACAGATCAAGCACACAATAAATAACTAAATTAGCCAGCCTGACTTAATAGATACAAATACACACACTCAAAAAATACATATTCTTTTCCAAAACCCATGAAACATTGTATAATTGTTCTGATGGCCTCAGTAAATTTTCAGTTAAATCTCAAAACTATTTCTATAAACCAGCTATGTTATGTTATCTAAATGCAATACAATAAAACAAAAAATTAGCAACAGAAAGTTACTTAACTTGGAATTTTAAAGCATTACTCTATATTAGCCTTACATTAAAAGGTAAATCAAAATTGAAAGTATGTATTATTTCAAGTGAGTGAAAACACAGCAATTCATATGGGATGCTATAAATCACTATTTGGAGAAATGTTTATAGCCGCAAACTTGACCATGCATGAGAATCACCTAGAGTTTGTTAAAACACAGATTTCTGGACTCTACTCTCAGAGTCTCTGCTTCCAAAGTACTGGGATGGGATCTGAGAATTGTTGTTTTGAGCAAGTTTCCAAGTAAGGTTGAGGCGGCTGGTCTTGGGACTGCGCTTTGAGAATGACTGTTCTATAGTTTCACTTAAATGTCCTCTATTAGAGGCCCTTTCTGACTAGCCTAACCCAGTGCCTGGAACATTAAATCTGTTTTACATTTTAGCATCCTATTACAAGTAGTTTATTTTCTTTAATTGTTGCCATTATTTTTCCTCTGAGGAGCATGAGAAATGATTATTATAATTATACGATGGTGATAATGATGAACTGACAAAATTTTGTAAATATAGAGTAGGTTCTAAATACAACATGATGAACTTGTATCAAATCAAAAGCTGTGAATGTCAAGAACTCAGTAGGAATTTTCTGTGAAGATCTAACAGTTCTCAAACTTGGCTGGCATTGGCATCACCTGGGAAGTGTTTTTATTTGCTTATTTTGTTGTTTTTCTTATTTGAGTATAGTTGGTATACGGTGTTATTTAGTTATATTAGTATCAGGTATACAATATAGTGATTTGACATTTTGATACCTTACAATGTGATCATCCTACTAGTTCTAGTAATCATCTGTCATCATGCAAATGTAGCACAATTTTATTGACTATATTCCCCTTTACCTTTTTCACCCATCCCCCACCTGCCTCCCTCCTGGTAATCATTCCTTTGGTCTCAGTTCTCATTTTTTTGTTTGTTTGCTTTATTTTGTTTTGTTCTAAATTCCACATAAAAGTGAAACCATACCATATTTGTCTTTCTCTGTCTGATTTATTTCACTTAGCATAATATCCTCTAGGTTCATCCATGTCACAAATAGCAAGATTTCATTATTTTTTATTGCTGTGCAATATTCCATATTATATATTTATACTATATATATATGACATCTTGACATCTTCTTTATCCATTTATCTATCAATGGACACCTAGGTTGCTTCCATATCTTGGCTACTATAAATAATGCTACAATGAATATAGTGGTGAATATATCTTTTTTAATTATGTTTTTGTTTTCTTTGGATAAATACCCAAAAGTAGAATTGCTGAGTCACATGATGGATCTGTTTCAGTTTGTTGAGGAATCTCCATATTCTTTTGCATAGTAGCTGTACCAATTTGCAGTACCAGCAACAGTTTTGGTAACTATTAACACCTGGCTCCCAAACCCAGAGACTGTGATTTAATTGGGAGTTTTAAAAGCTAGTTTCTATATACAGACAACATTGGGAATTACTGATCTATCAAGGAAATCAAGTCATAGATGACTACATCTTTCTCTTACTCTTAAAGGACAATCAAGCTATACATAAGTTTGGATACCAATTCCTGCTTTCTCATGGATTCAATAGGAGTTTTGTCTGCTGAAGAAAAGCAGATATCGCCCTCCAGCCCTTTCCAGCCACAGTTTCCACTGAATAGACATCGCTTTATGGTACGTCGCCTTCCCACCCCCGAAATATTTCACAGCAATTGTAACAGTGGTATGAATTACAGGTGATATGCTTTGAATGTTATTATCTGCTTCCCCATATCTTGACATTTGAGATGTAACCAAGAACTTTGCATTCCCTTGGACTGGTTGAAAGGGGGGAGAGGGGGAGATTCTGATTAATGTCCTTTCAACTCCCTTATGAAACACATGGCTTGTATTAGAGACAAGATGAATGAATTGATACATTGGGAATGGCCTTCATATTAGACAAACATGACTTACTAAAGCCAGGAATGTCCTAATGATTAAATCTATCCATGTATGTGAATCAACGTATCTCCTTCAGGGAGCAGCTCTTTGAAATGGGTTGTGTTCACTAGCAAAGCAAAAATCTTCCCCAATCACTGAATAGAAATCATCATTCATCCATGTAACTATGAACATTAGAAATTTAATGAACTGACGATGCAAAAGTAAATTTACCTTAGATTCTGCTCTAATCACTTAAATTTACTTTCCTTCAAATATTTAGCTTAAAAATACAAACATCCATTGCCAAAATTTGTTGCTGTTGTTGTTTTTTTTTACTAATGTTAAACATGTCATAAAATACAGGACAGAATGTCAGAAAAACAACAAATAATTTTTAGTATAAGTATGTGTCAATATTGCATGAGACATATACTAAAACATGTATTTGTTGTTTACCTGAAATTTGAATTTAATTAGGTGTCTTGTACCTCAGATTGCTAAATCTGGTAACACTAACTACTGTGGACTCATCATGCTGGAGTCACACCTTCAATTTTAGGGGACTTTGGTGACTATTTGGTCAGAAGCCATGGTTTTATCTCTAAATCAGTGTATTAAATTTCCCTACTAGTAAAAAAAAAAAAAAATCTCTCTATAGACAGACAGTACCAAGAAGTTAACCTCAATCTGACATGAATGAAAACCGTTTCTAAGTGGTTATATTTTCTAAAACAGAACTCCACATACAATAAATGTAATTATTGCACTAAAATTGTTTGCATGTGTTTCTCTTCTGCACCAGACCATGTTCCTGTACCATCTTAGCTGCCTTCATCTGTTATTTTGCAGACCTTTCTTTGCTCATGTCTTTGATTTAAATTTATCATGACACATTTTTAAACAATAGCAGGAAACCTCACTTATGACTTTAATTATAAAATGGTGTTATGAAATTATGTCCACATTTTGGCTTTTGGCAGGCAGCAGTCCTCGTTTAACATGAATATCTCGAGTTGGCCTCCACAGTTCTCTTTGGTTGATTTCAGTGCTTACTGTATGTAATTGATATAAAAACACAAGTGTAGGAAGCAGTTATTGGAACTTGTTAAAAGAAGTAGCCACATTCATAAATACTCTCATTTTGCTGTGTAACATGCCAGAATAATTAATAACACACTTTGGGGGATATGGGAGAAATTCTAACTTTTTTTTAAAGAAAAACTGATGTATCCTGCTCGTAATGTTAATTGTTTGACTATAAGGTCTAGAGCTTTGTTTCTCTTCAAATCCCAACTGTGTCTAAGGGGGAAAAAAGAAAGTGAATTAGACAAATATGCAACTCTACAAATACCTGTTGGCACTTAAAATAATTCTATTGTCCTTTCTTAGTGAAAATAAATAGAAATGTGTCAGTCGTCTTATAGGTAATAGAAAAGACCACAATAAAAGCCGAAAACACCATCTTTGGAAGCCTCATATTTAATGCTGCCTGAGTTCATTTCAAATTTTGAAGTAAAAACTTTAAAAATAAAAACTAGTGATTCTTTTTCTTAATGTAGGCAAGTTTCCACATTCCTCTGGCTTGGAGGAAAATGTAGTTTATGACATAAAAGGGCTGCTTCGTTTGCATTTACCATTTACATACTATCCCCAAAAATGTATTTCTCTTAGCACCGAATACACAGAGGGGGAAAAAAAAAGAAATGTAATTCATAAATTGTGTTTATAGTCTTTTTTTTTTTTTTTGGACAAGTTACTTTACTTTTTTCTAAAGTTTTTTTTTAGATTTTATTTATTCATTTTTATTGGAGAGAGAAAGACAGAGGAAAGAGATAGAGAGAACAGGGGGAGGAGCAGGAAGCATCAACTCCCATATGTACCTTGACCAGGCAAGCCCAGGGTTTCAAACCAGCAACCTCAGCATTCCAGGTCGATGTTTTATCCACTGTGCCACCACAGATCAGGCTTATAGTCTTAATAAAGAGGAGAAAGGGGATATTCACAACCCTCTACCTTTTATTTTAGTAATACCTATATTTTACTTTGGCAACTATATAAACTAACAATGCATATGCTTTGGAACCTGGGAAATGTGTCTCAGAAAAGAGAATCTGTGACAGCCATGCATAAATTAGATTGATATGAGCCATAGAGTGTCCCCAAAACATGGTCCCAACTGTCAAGTTGTTCAGCATCTAACTTGATCGATACAAACAGGAAATAAGAAGTGTCACAAACTCTAAGAACGATAAGGAACAGAAAGGGGGAGAAAGCAGTGTAACTCAGAAATGACTTGAGGCTTAAATAATATTTTGATAAATGTAGGTTAGTTAGATAAGACATAGCAATTTTAAGGGCTGATCATTGGGGATTATACATCACACCAGTGATTACCAAAATAGAAAAAAAAAAAAAAAGATGTGAAAACTGATACAAAAAAATGGTGTTAGTCATGTTCATTATAGGGAAGATGTCTTCAAAGAAAAAACTATTTCCAAGGGAGGAGACTATAAACCAGGAAATCACATTAACTACTGACTTTCAGAAATGGAGTGCCCTTAAAAAAAAGAAAGACAGTTTAGTCTTGGAACTACCAAAAAATATATCAGAGGAGCTATTCCCCCTAAAAGATGCTGAAGATGCACTTTTTTTGCTTCTTTTTCTCTAATCCAGCAAGGATACCTGTAAGACTTGTATAACCTCAATCCAATTAAAAAATGGGCAACAAACCTGAACAGACACTTCTCCAAAGAGCACATACAGATGGCCAATAATCTGAAAAGATGGCCAAAGTCACTAATCATCAGAGAAATGCAAATTATAACCACAATGCGATCACTTCACACCTGTCAGAATGGCACTCATCAATAAATCAACAAACAACAAATAGCTTCTCTAACAAACTTTCATATTTGCACTGACAATAGTAGCTGACACTCTAAAAATATAATCACTATGTACCAAGCATTGTGTTAAGTGCTTGGCCAATGTTATTTCAGACCATCTACATAATCCAATTGTGTACATAGTCCCCATTTTAAAAATTAGGAAGCCATGGCAGAGACAGGACATAACTTGTCTAAGGTCACATAATTAATAACAGGTGAACTTATATTGAAATCTCTGTCTCCCAAGCTTCCAAGTTTACATTTGTTTCACTACATCTATGTCATGGGAATTGTGGGCTGTGTACAACACCCACAAACACACATGTAAAACAATTTTAATTCCTGATGAAAATAAACGTATATTAAAAAATTATTCACCACAAGTCAGAAAATACAACAAACTGGAATATGTATTATACCAAAAATTTTAGATAAAAAAATAAACTGAGAAAAAATAGAAAATAACTGTTTCTAATAAAGAGCTAAATGAAAAAATGGAAACAATAATAAAAATAAAATACTCTGGGAGGGCAAACAGTTAAAAATTTCAGAGAAAAAAATCAGTGATATTGAATTAAATCTCAATGGATGGGTTAAAATATGAATTAAATTGAAAAATGGGCATGCCCTGGCCAGTTGCTTCAGTGGTAGAGTGTCAGCCTAGCGTATGGATGTTCAATGTTCAATTCCCAGCCAAGGCACACAGGAAAAGTGCTCATCAGCTTCTCCATACCTCCCCTCTTCTCTTCTCCTTATCCTCCCCTCCTCTCCTACAGCCATGGCTCCATTGGAGCGAGTTGGCCCTGGATGCAGAGAATGGCTCCATGGCCTCATCTCAGTCACTAAAAAATGGCTCCAATTGCAACGGAGCAAGGGCTCCTGATAGGCAGAGCATCATCCCCTAGTAGGCTTGCCAGGTGGATCCCAGTCTGGGCACATGCAGGGATCTGTCTCTGCCTCGCCTCCTCTCACTAAGTAAAAAGAAAAAGAAACAGAAAAATGGCAGGGGTCTCAAACTCAACTCAGCATGTGGGCCGCAGAGCAAGATCACAGCCGTTTGGTGGGCCGCACTAGGTCTACAAAAGGCAACTGTTACGCAACACTTTTCAGTGTCACAAAACGACCAGAAACTGTAGTTCGTGGATTAGTATGCGGGCCGCACAAAATTGTTCTGCGGGCCGCATGCGGCCCGCGGGCCACGAGTTTGAGACCCCTGTTAGGGTAAGGGAATGGTGTCATAAAAGAGAGAACAGAGAGAATTATCCAGAAGAAGGAGAAGTAGAAGGAGGAGGGGGAGGAAGAGAAGAAGGAGGAGAAGGAGAAAGAAGGTGTAGAAAGACAGGGGAGAATGAGAAAATTTAATTTACCTAAAACTGGAGTTTCAGAAAGAAAAAATAGGGGTGATATTTGAGAAGACAATGGCTGAGACTCTTCCAGAATAGATTGAAGAAATCATCAATCCTCAAAATAAAGAAGCACAGAATTTTGTAAACATAAAAAATAAAAATAAATTTATAGCTAGATATATTTTTTAAGTATTGCAAGCATAAAAAATAAAAAATAAATTGATTCCTAAATCTATATTTAAATAAATCTGGAGAACAAAAAGACAAAGAAAGATCCTTAGAAGGAAAGAATGGGGAGAAATTAGCTACAAGAAATAATCAGAAGTGTTCTTCACGGTAACAGCTGATGTCAGGAGACAATAAACAGTTCTTCAATTGTGGAAAAATAAAAGCTAACAATAGCCTTAAAACTCTAAAACCAAATAACCAAAATTTAAAATAAAAGTCAAACAGATACCTGTTTTTGTTACCGAAAGTCTAAAAGAATGTATTGTTCAAGACTTTCCCTGAAAAATACTACTAAAGCATGTTCTTCAGTGATAGGTTAATTGAACCCAAAAGGAAATGAGATGCAATTTTGAACAAAGAAATTGTGAAACAAACAATGACAATAATAATAACAATAATGATGACTAATTTGAGCATTTAGAAAAATGAATAGCTAAAAATAAAACAAAGAAATCCTGGCTAGCCAGAAAAAATGGTAATCAAGAGTTGATAGTAAGAGTTCATCATTCTAAACAGCTTGTATGGATCAGGATAAAAGTAGAGATGTTTATTTTCAGACTCGATTAAATAAAATACACAAGTTTAAAATTTAAGTGTAATCCCTAAAACCACAGAGATAGAACCTATAATTTCCAAACTAATAAAGAAGAAACATCATGGATTGAGGGGGGAAAAAAAAAGCAAAGGGTAAAAAAAAAAACAGGGTATGTAAAAATATAAAGATGAGCCTGACCAGGCAGTGGCGCAGTGGATAGAGCATCGGACTGAGACACGGAGGACCCAGGTTCGAGACCCCGAGGTCGCCAGTTTGAGTGCGGGCTCGTCTGGTTTGAGCAAGGCTCACCAGCTTGAGCCCAGGGTCGCTGGGCTCAAGCAAGGGGTCACTTGGTCTGCTGTGTGCCCCCCCCAATTGATTGCAATATAGAAAGCAATCAATGAACAACTAAGGTGTCGCAACAAAAAACTAATGATTGATGCTTCTCATCTCTCTCCATTTCTGTCTGTCTGTCCTTATCTATCCCTCTCTCTGACTCTCTCTGTCTCTGTAAAAAAAAAAAAAAATGAAGATGACAGAAATAAATAAATTTAAGTGTAACAATACTCACAATAAATATAAATGAGTTAAAGTTGCCAGTTAAAATAAATATTTTCCGTTTAGATTTTTATCAGAGTTTTAATCCAGGTATGCTGTTCATAAGTAAAATGATGACAGATGACATAGAAATTATGGGAAAAAGAGAAGGCAAAAGATAAGTCAGGACTTCCAGTTAAACTTTAGAAATGTCAGCCAATTATTTACCCTTACTCTCCCTTAAAACTCCAAAATGGAATAAAGGAATAAACCCACAAAGGCAACCAAAGGGACAAGAAATGTCAAGAACATTTTGGAAGAAGGAACGCAGGATACATGATGACTGACTCAGCGGAGCAGGGAAAGCTGACACCCAGCTGTCAGTCTGCGGGAGGTAAGGAGGCAACATGGAGTGTGACTCACACCACAGAAACAGGAAGAGCCTGAAATGGGGGCATCAAGTACCTCTGACAGCCCAATGAAGGGTAGCACTGAAAAGAAGAAGTCTGGGTGAAGTTCTCCGTAAGAAACTTGTCCCTTCGGGCTGACCTGTGGTGGTGCAATGGATAGAGTGTCAACCTGGAATGCTGAGGTCACCAGTTCAAAACCCTGGGCTTACCCGGTCAAGGCATGTACAACAAGCAATTAATCAATGAACAACTACAGTGAAGAAACTAGGAGTTGATACTTCTCGCTTCCCATCCCTCTCTCTCCTCTCTCTGTAAAATCAATAAAATCTTTAAAATAAAACTAAACTTCCCCTCTCCAAAAGTAGGGAGCCTCTCAACCCTAGCAAGAGACAAAGCTACACCCCGGTTGTACCACATAGGTTTATAACTGGGACATCAGCACAGTGAAGGGCAGGTGTGAGTTGCCAAACCAAAACAGAGAACTCATGTAATGATGAGATTACAAGTACCCTTCTTGTCTTGGCACTGAGAATTGTTGACTGTCAGGCCGACCTAACCTGCAGGCAAGAGATTAAATGTTCCATCCTGGGGAAACTAAACAGTCCAAAAGAAAGCTACAGACATGTAGACTTGGGTGTCAGATAAAGACTCAGTAGTTGGTTATCTACTTAATAATCTATAGTAAGCATTGCTCTTCTTTTTAACTTAGTAGGGTGACACTGGTTAATAAAACTATATGTTTCAGGTGTACGATGCTCTATACATCATCGGTATATTGTATTGTGTGTTCACCACTCAAAAGTCAAGTCTCCCTCCATCACCATTGTCTACCTTTACCTTGTTCCTCCTCCGCCAGTCTCTTTCCTTCTGTTAATCATCCTACTATTGTTTATATTTTGAGTTTGTTTCTTTGTTTGTTTTGCTTAATTCCTTTACTGCTTTCGTCCAACCCCCTAAATCCCTCTCCTCTGACAGCCTATCAGTCTGTTCCAGTGATGGGATTCAAATAATTTAACAACTGGTTCTCTGCCCTAATGACCATTTTAAGTATAAATATATATATATATATATATACTTAAAGGTAGTTTATTATTTCATGCATTTAATACTTAAATAAGAACAATAAAAGAGGTACATAAAACTAGATTATGTTATAAGGAAAGAGTTTTAAAATATTAATGAAAAAATATTAAATAATACTCATAATATCTTGGGGGAATTTGGGGTGTAACATAAAACTAAAACAAATGACAGCTTGTCACCCCCTGGTTGTTTGGCATTTTTTCTCTTTATGTTACACGTTTGTTTACTGAAGTAACAAATGTGAGGGAATTAAAATGTAGTATTGCATCAAAGGTGTAATGAGTAAATAATGAATAAGTAAATATCACAAGTATAGTTCTATCAAATTTTTTAACCTATGGACAGAATGAACGTTACTATAGGTGTTTAGAATATTGTACAGATAAACATTAAAAAAGAATAAGGAATGTAAATTTGTGATTTCCACATTTGGCAGCTGCCCAGGTACCCACCTCAGAGATAATCCTGATTACAAGTGCCATCTTAACAACTGGTTCACTGAACTCAACAAAAAATTAGGTATCGGTTATGCTGAACCAGCTGAATCTTACCACTGGTCTCTTCTCTGTATCTATGAGTCTGTTCCTATTTCATTTGTTAGTTCATTTTGTTCATTAAATTCCACATATGAGTAAAATTATATTTAAACATGTTTCTCTCACTAATCAGTAAACCATGCAGAAAAAAACTTAAGTATATAAGTAAAACATACAACCTAATTAACAAGCTTCATCTAATAGACATATATACAACCCATTAAATACACATTTATCTCAAATACATGTGTAACATTTACAAAATTGACCACACCTCAGGCTCAAAACAAGTTCCAATAAGTTTCAAAGCATCTGTATCATATACACAAACTATCCTCCGGCCATGATATAAGTAGAACTATGTAAAAAAAATAAATAAATAACTAAAATGTTTTTGTAGATTTCAAAACACATTTCTCAATAATCCATTGAGAATCCATCTGTCTAAAAAGGAATTACAGAAAAGGATACAGTAAGTCCCTGAGTTACAAACATCCTACTTACATACAGCCCATACTTACAAATGGAGCGCCATAAGGGCTATTGGTAATCAACTGCGGTTGGACATCAGTGAAAATGATATCATAGAGTTACTCAATTCCCATGGCAAAGAACTAACCAATGAAGACCTTGTGGAACCAGAGCAGCAGATGACAGCATTTAGGGGAGAAAACAGGGATCCAGAAACAACAGAACCAAAAGTTTTCTACCAAAAAGCTGATGCTTTTTGTGTCACTGAAGCAGGAATGGGAAAGACAGAGGAACAAGATCCTGACACAGAGCAGTTCCCCAGAGTTCACCGTACCGTTGCCTAAGGCCTGAGCTATCACAGGGCCGTTTATGAGGAGAAGAAGAAAGCTCTGTACAAACCTCCCTTGATGCCAACTTCAAGAAACTGACTCCAGCAGCAGAACCAAACCCTGACTCTCTACCACCAGTCCCGTCCTCTCCACCAAGCCGATCATCTTCTGCATCTTCCAAGATTGTGTAAGGTTGGATTTGAACTGTTTAAATATTTATACGCACAGAAAGGGAAAAAAATAAATACTTTGTTAAGACAAACATCTGTCTAAATTGCAATTAATAGGTAAAGGTATCTGTTCTAACTCACATACAAATTCAGCTTAAAAACAAACCTACAAAATTTATCTCATTTATAACCCCAGGGACTGCCTGTATTAACATTTAGAATTAAACAATTATGGGAATACTGCACTTCAAAGTTTTTGAGATGTGTCTATTATGACAATATATGAAAATTATCTCTTTGCCTATAATTGTTTATCTTAGAAAAAAATTAAGATACTTAGTACCTATTTAAAAAGTTAGAAAATAATAAATAAAAAAAACCAAAGCAGAAGGAAGAAAATAATTCAGCAAGGAGAAGAAACCAATGACTTTTTTTTTTTTTTTCCTGAAGCTGGAAACAGGGAGAGACAGTCAGACAGACTCCCGCTTGTGCCCGACCGGGATCCACCCGGCACGCCCACCAGGGGCAACGCTCTGCCCACCAGGGGGCGATGCTCTGCCCATCCTGGGCGTCGCCATGTTGCGACCAGAGCCACTCTAGCGCCTGAGGCAGAGGCCACAGAGCCATCCCCAGCGCCCGGGCCATCTTTGCTCCAATGGAGCCTTGGCTGCGGGAGGGGAAGAGAGAGACAGAGAGGAAAGCGCGGCGGAGGGGTGGAGAAGCAAATGGGCGCTTCTCCTGTGTGCCCTGGCCGGGAATCGAACCCGGGTCCTCCGCACGCTAGGCCGACGCTCTGCCGCTGAGCCAACCGGCCAGGGCCCCCAATGACTTTTTAAATGAACATATAATAAAAAGGATGGCTTGTCAAGAAAATAAAGTAAAATGACCCATTTAAGAATGAAAAAGATGGCAAAACCATGGATAAAGCAAAGACTTCAATAATTATAAAATTACGTAAAATTTTATGCTAATAAATGTGAAGACTTAAATGAAACAGGCATTTCCTAGAAAAATGTAACTTACCAAAACAGATTTAAGAAATAGAAACAAAAAGAGGAAAGAAACTGAACCATCAGTTTCAAAATCATCTAATTATGGAAAGAAACACCATGTCCAGATAGTTTTAGATACAACTTATACAAATAGTCAAGGAACACTTAATTCTATATTATATAACTCTTGCCCAAAAAAGAAAAAAATGGAATTAATACCTAATTCTTCTTAAGAGATTATCATAATCTCAGAATGAAAAATCAGACATGGACAGCAGAAGAACAGAAAATTATAGGAGAGTCTCCTTTATGAACATCAATACAAAAGCCTTAAACACGAAGCTCAGCTTGAACTTAATAACACATTAGCAGCAGACCAAACATCATGACCAAACTGCACAGGAAAGAGAGGTTTTACCTTATAAAAACAGAGTGAGCTGCCTGACCGGGCGGTGGCGCAGTGGATGGAACGTTGGACTGGTTTGAGAGGACCCAGGTTTGAGACCCCGAGCTCGCCAGCTTGAGCTCGGGCTCATCCGGTTTGAGCAGAAGCTCACCAGCTTGAACCCAAGGTCTCTGGCTCAAGCAGGGGGTTGCTCGGTCTGCTGAGGGCCCGCGGTCAAGGCACATGTGGGGGGGAGGTCGATGAGCAACTATGATGTCGCAGCGAAGAACTGATGCTTCTCATCTCTCTCCATTCCTGTCTGTCCCTGTCTATCCCTCTCTCTGACTCTCTCTCTGTCTCTGTGGAAAAAAAAAAAAAGGGGCCCTGGCTGGTTGGCTCAGTGGTAGAGCGTCGGCCTGGCGTGCAGAAGTCCCGGGTTTGATTCCCAGCCAGGGCACACAGGAGGAGCACCCATCTGCTTCTCCAAAATAAATAAATAAATAAATAAATAAATAAATAAATAAATAAATAAAAAACAGAGTGAGCTATATGTTCACTACATTGACAGTTTAAGGAGAAAACCCCAGAAGAGCACCACAATATGTCTTATAGAATGCCTTTTTGTAATATAATAACCATTCATAATCTTTAAAAGAAATAAAATATCCTCAATAAAAAGAAACTGAATGGAACTGACAACCCAATAATAGGAATCTCCCCCAAATCAGTCACAAACATCATCCTCAGAGGTAGATGTTGGGAAATATCCCTAGAATCCAGACCAACATAAATAAGCGAACATAATTATTTTGTTCAATCTTGTAAAGGAAAAGAAATTAAAAGCATTATAATGGAACAAACTGCACACTGTATGCAGAGGCCCTGGTGACTGGAAGGAAAGAAAGAAAGGAAACTGTTCTTATTGGCAAACTATGACAATGGTACTCATTTTCTAGTGCTGTGTAATAAATTACTCCAAAACTCAATGGCTTAACCCAACAAACCTTTATTTCTTCAGTTTCTGAGGGTCAGGAATGCAGAAGCAACTTAGAGTCTAAGGGTCTGTCCCACAGTCGTACTTCAGAATCTGCTGAGGCTGCACAGCCTCGAAAACTTGGCTGGGCCTGGAGGGTCAGCTCCAAGATGGCTCACTCAAATGGCTGTTGGCAGATGGCCTCCGTTGCTCTCTGCATGGACATCTCTGCAAGGCTGACTGTGTGTTCTCATGATGTGGCCACCGGCTTCCCCAGAGCGAGTCATCAGAGAGAGAAAGAGAGACACAGAGCTATACAGAGGCGAAAGAGAAGATTCAGTGTCTTTCACAACCAAATCTCAGAGTGACACACCATCACTCTCACATTGTTTTGGTTAGTAGTAAGTCACTAAGTCCAGCCCACGTCCATGGGAGGAAGATTAAGTCCTATCTCTTGAAGGGATAATTATCAAAGAATTTGTGGACATTTTTAAAGCCAGTATGATCACTGAGGTAGAGAATCCAGAAGGATATACATGCAATTTATTATAGTTAATAGGAAGATTTAGCAAGGTTGCCAGAAACAGAATCAATATGCAAAAAATTAATTACACTTTTATGCAATAGTAATAGAGTTAGAAAGTGTGATTTTGCTGTCTGACTTATTGTACTTAGCATAATGCCCTCAAGGTCCGTCCATGGTATTGAAAATGGCTGGATTTCTTCTTTCTAATGGCTCAATAATAGTCCACTGTACATACTACATTTTTAAATCCACTCATCTATTAATAGACACATATGCCATTCCCTTATCTTAGCTATTATACAAACTTCTAGTTTTAAAATGAATAAATTCTGGTAACTATACTATATTATATATTTGAAAATTGCTAAAAAAAAAAGTTGATATTAAATGTTCTCATCACAAAAAAGAAATGGTAATTATGTGACATAATAGAGATGTTAGTTAACCTATGGTGGTGACCATTTCCCAGTATATAAGTGTATCAAATCAACACAATGCACACCTTAAACTTACACAATGTTATATGTCAATTATATTTCAATAAATCTGAAAATTAAGGTATTATTGTTAATAAGATATATTATTAACTGATAGGAAGACTCGATTTTTAATTTTTTTTTTATTTTTTTACAGAGACAAAGAGAGAGTCAGAGTGAGGGATAGACAGGGACAGACAGACAGGAACAAAGAGATGAGAAGCATCAATCATTAGTTTTTCGTTGCGCATTGCGACACCTTACTTGTTCATTGATTGCTTTCTCATATGTGCCTTGACCATGGGCCTTCAGCAGACCAAGTAACCCCTTGCTCGAGCCAGCAACCGTTGGTCCAAGCTGATGAATTTTTGCTCAAACCAGATGAGCCCGCGCTCAAGCTGGCAACCTTGGGGTCTCAAACCTGGGTCCTCCACATCCCAGTCCAACGCTCTATCTACTGCACCACCGCCTGGTCAGGCGGAAGACTCAATTTTTAAAATATTTTATAAATAGTCTCCAAATTAATCTATACATTTTCACTATACTTGATACACTAATCCTAAAATTTTCATAGAAGACACCCCCAAATAATCAAGAAATATTTAAAGACAAATAGAGAAACTGGCCTTACCAAATGTCAAGGCTTATTTTAAAGCAATAGAAGGTGTGTTTGATACAAATACAGAAATAAATTGACTAATGATTTAAAATCAAGAGCCCCTCAAAATAAATAAATAAAACAAAGAGCCCAGAAATGGACCCACACACATACAAAAACTTAATAGTTGATAGAAATGGACTTGTAAATCAATAGGTAAAGGATAGGCTAGTCAATAAATTCTGAGGTATATAAATTGTCCATATTGTTTAAGCAGGTTAGATTTCTGCCCCATACAAAAAATAATAATAAATCTCAGCTGAATTAAGAACAAATACAAGACCCAAAACTTCTTAAAAATTAGAATAAAAGTTTGGAGGATGTCTTTATGGCCTGGAGGTAGAAAAGCATCTTTTTAAACAAGATATGCAAAAGCACAATACAGATAATAAAAGATTGACACATTTATTGCATTAAATCTTTTAATTCATCTGTGATGAAAGTCCGTATATAAAAGATAAATAAGGAGTTACAATCTAGGAGAAGTTATTTTCCACACATAACACTAACAACGGATTAGTTAGTACACAGAATATGTACAGTGCTTCAACCAAAAAAAGAGAAACAACCTAATGGAAAAATGAGGAAAAGGTATGAATAAGCAGTTTACAGAAGAAAAAAATAATGTATAATAAACATTTGTACAGAAGTCTCACTGATAATCAGAAAAATTCAAAATCAAAATGAGTTACCATTTCACATTCATCAAACTGGTAAAAATGTAAATCTAACATTCTAAATGTTAGAGCGGATGCATAAAAACAGATTCTTATATACTGCTGCTAGAAATATATAGGCTGACACAGCTATGTTTGAGAAACATTTGGTAAAAGCTAGTATAACAGACACTACTTCTACTCCTCTCTGTGGTCAAATAATCACAACATCTCAGAGAGATGAGGGCATGAGGATCCCCCATGCCTGGATGTTGGGGAAAGAGTGGAGGAAGCACAGTGATTTCAGTGAGAGCCAGATTGAGTGTTAGACCGACACGGAACATCCAGGTGCCCATGGGCAGATAGACACATGTCTGTAACTAAGGGGAAATATCTGCACCTTGAATACAGATTTGGGCGTCTTTATAGTTCACAGGCTGAAGGGAGAGTACAATGGAGGCCCACGAGCCATGAATGTCTCAGAATGTTTGCTTCCTATATGCAATATTCTTAGCTAAGCAGGTGTTAAACTAAGTCACTGTTCAAGGAATTGCCCCTCCGCCATCCCTCTCCCCCACCCCTGCTTTAAACAATCTGCTTCATCTATTTGGGATTGACTTGGAAGCTCTGATGTGGGTAATATAAGGAGACTTGAGTCAGCTTGGACCGCCAGGGGGCCCCAAGTGCTCAGATTTGAACATTTAATTTTATAATACCTTCATGACCCATGAAAATAGATTATAATATATAATATATTAATCTCCTGTGCTTATTCAAAAAACTCAGGCACTTGACTCAATAATATAGCACATTTTCTTTTAAGTGAATGTTATGAGCTTTTGCAAATAGTCTGTGTTATGAGATCTGCATATTCCAGAACCAAGACAGGGTTAAATCAGCAACTGACAAATAAAAAAACTAAATCTTCTTCTTACTTGATATTACTTTTATTGAAGTTTTGGCCTCTGTTTGGTACACAACAAAGAAAGGGGTAGAAAACAGAACTTGATTTGTTTCCAGGGATCAGATTTAATGAATGGGTCTTATCCACTCTCGGTATATATCCAAGCAGTTCATACAAAAATTAATTCTAAAAGTCCCCTGGCCGGTTGACTCAGCTGTAGAGCATCGGCCCAGCGTGTGGAAGTCCCGGGTTTGATTCCTGGTCAGGGCACACAGGAAAAGCGACTGTTTCTCCACTCCTCCCCTTTCTCTCGCTCTCCCTCTCTCATTCTCTCTCTTCCCCTCCTGAGCAATGGAGCAAGCAGCCCCAAATAGGCAGAGCATCACCCAGCAGGGGGCTTGCTGGGTGGATCCCAGTCAAGGTACATGTGCGAGTCTGTCTGTCCGCCTCCCTGCCTTTCTCTTAATAAAAAAAAAAATTAATAGAAAGATTAATGAAGATTTTGGACACAATTATTAAATTTTAAAGGCCATTGGGAACTTTTTGTCTAACTCTGGAATCGTAAAAACTGTGCTTGAAGAACAAAAGGTAATAAGATACTACTTTAGGACTAATAATGATAATAGAATTGATCTTACTCATAAAGACATAGGATCCATAGAGGGTAGTCTGTTCAAAATGATTGCACATGTCTCTTGTCTATTTCCTGGTTTCAACACCTTGGAAATGAACTTCCACTTTGGACCACCTATGTCAGTTTTCCCCGTCTAGAGTCAACTGAAAAGAAAAGTAAAACCCCAACCACCTGTCCCTAAACACAAGACGCAGAATTTCATTTGAAAGGGAACTTCTTTAACAGGAACAGTGTCAGCCTTGGATGAGGTCAAGTTCATTGACTGGCTGTTCAGGTCTCCCCAGTTTCTGTCCTTGCTGGATCCCTGGTGTGGATTTTCCTACCTGCGGTGTTCTGCAGGAGAAAGGAGCCAGCCTGACCTGTGGGGGCGCAGTGGAGAAAGCGTCCACCTGGAATGCTGAGGTCGCTGGTTAAGGCCCTGGGCTTGCCCAGTCAAGGCATATATGAGAAGCAACTACAAGTTGCTCCCCACTTCTCCCCCTTTGTTCTCTCTTTTTCTCTCTCCTCTCTCTAAAAATCAATAAGTAAAAAATAAAATAAAATAAAATAAATAAAGAGAAAGGAATCAGACTGCTACTCATCCAGTGAGTGACAAATGCAGCTCAGCCTTGACCTGGAAAATCCCAATCTGTTTCTAGAATACAGCAATGGTGCAGATTCCATGAAGTGCTGAGAACAAAAGTTTTGCTATAACCCATTTAAAGCCCAAATCTGAGCTCCTCCGCTGATGTAGAACAATTAAGTCTTCATTTGGCTTACTTAATGTAAAAAGTCATATGTTTCTCCACAAAAATAGCCATGTAATAGCTTCTAGATTGCTGCCTCCATATTAGAAATCGTGCGATATACTTACCACAATAGCTTTCTACACTTCATTGGTTTTGGATAAGACAGACATTATGAGGCATTACTTAGTGCAAACAACAGAAAAATAAATCAAGATGTGGCCCCAAGACTCAGATAACTGACGTACACATAGACCATTGTATAAATATGGACATCCTGTCAGACAGGTATGTGAAGTTCTCTGGGAATGCAAAAGAGGGAGCACTTACTTCTTGAGAGAGGTGAAGGGGGAGTCACAGAAAAGGTAGTTTTGAGCCGGATCTAGGAGAAGGAGTAGTTTGCCAGGCTGAGGCCCTCCAGCAAGAGGCACCTGCTCATACGAAGGCCTTATTTTAGGAGATACCAGCTGGGTGGGATGCATGGGAAAGGGTGGTGGAGATGGATTTGGAAAGGGAGTCCCAGGTTCTTAAGGGCTTGAGGGTATCCTCACTTCTAAAAAATAAAACATGACTGATTCTGACAGTGTGACTTCTGAGGCTCGGTCACAAAACACCATTGTGGCTTCCTTCTCTCTCTCTCTCTCTCTCTCTCTCTCTCTCTCTCTCCCTCTCTCTCTCTCTCTCTCATCACTCACCCTGCAAGAAGCCAGCTGCCATGTTGTAAGAACATGTAAGGAGCCCTATGGAGATGCCCATATGGTGAGAAATGGAGGCTCCAGCCAATGGCCATGTGATTGAGCTTCTTCGGGAGTAGATCATCTTCCAGCCCCTGTCAAGATCACTGCATCCCCAGCTGACATCGTGACAATAACCTCATGAGAACCTGAGCCAAAACTACCCAGCTCAGGTATTCTCAAATTCCAGACCCGTAGGTTCTGTGAGATAATAAACACTTGTTTTAAGCTACTAAGTTTTGGGGTGATTAGTTCATAGTAATAGATAACTAGCATACAGCTCTAAGCACTTTGTATATTTTAATTCATGTACTCCTTTAATAGAATATGTCATTTTATCCCCACTTTGCAGATTGGGGAACTAAGGCACAGAGAAGCTAGTTATATTGCCTATGGTCACACAGCTAATTTGCAGGGAAATGAGGATTCCAACTCAGGAGGCAGGACCCAGTGTCTTACCCTCTCCCACTACACTGCTCTATCCTGATCAGTTAGAACACATCTCTGGGACTATCATGAGGTACAGCTTCAGGAAGACCCTGAAGGCATGCCTTCCTCTTATTCTAGCTGCGTCTGAGGGTCACCTGGGGAGCTTTGACCTATGCCTGTGCCCCACCTGGGATCAACTGAAGCGCAATCAAGGAGTGCGACCCAAGCCCTGGTAAATTTGAAAGCCGGCCCTGTGACTCCGATAGGCAGCCAGGGTCACGAACCCCTAATAGAACATCATCACTTTAAGTGGGGACCCAGGATCTTGCGAGAAGCCAAATTTGTATTTGAACAAGATTGCCCAGGTGCCTCGTCTGACATTCAAGTTGGGGAGGCACTGCTGTAATCCTTTCCCCAGGCCACACCTGGTGACAGGCAGCAGCTGAACATCGAACAGGCTGGCACATACTGTTTTGCTGCAGGAACTGAACCTGGGTGCACAGAGAACAGCTAAGCTTAGCGTGTGCTACATGGTTCCTCAAAATACTGAAAAGAACAGAGGCGTGAAAACGTGAAGGGACAGGCGAGAAAAGCAGGAGAGGACAAACGGCTTCTCTCAGTGTCAGAGAGAAACAAAGACCTCTAGGGGCTGATCAGGAAAAATCAGGGTGTCAGAGAAGTCCCTGCTTTAAAAGACAAAAATCAAACAAGACAGCAAAATTGCCTCTCATTGGTTTGAGGCCAGGGGTAACTCTGTCCTCACTGTGTGGCTTTGGAGGTTTTGTGAAAGGGATATGAAAACTAGTTTAGTCTAACCCGATCTGCCTCCAGTAAATAACATGCAGTTAAAAGTTAACAATTTCAAAGAAAGGGGACAAAATTTCTTTACTTTTGCCCTGTTCAGTTATCGGCGGTACAATGATAGCTAATCCTCAGTTTTTGATGATCACTTTAGGACTTTCCCACAGACTTTAAATTCTATCAGCACCAGCTGTTACTGAAAAAGCAATCACTTTCAGCACTACTTCACTTCCACAAAGTTTCCAGGGAGGTGGGAAGATGAGAACACGAAGGGCTAGGGAAACTGTTGGCAGCATCCTCCTGCCTCAAAACGGGCCGCTAGAACCCACTTCCCGTGTGGATGCATAGATAATAGAAGTTTCTCATACTTATCCACAAGGAGGCAGAACTCAAGGGGTAAATCAAAAATTACTTGCTACACAGGTGGCAGTCTAGTATTGGTTGTCAAGTGTTGGAGTGACGTCACGGAAATGGCGCCGTGAGCAGCGCGTACGACAGATCTCCCCAAAATCTCAACAAATTTATCAACTAGAAACAGAAAAATTTATCCTCGGAGCATTCCGGAGTTCCACACACACTGAAGGCAAAAGGGCTGAATCTGAGAGACGGGACGGAGCTGAGGGTGTGGAGGAAGCTAACTACCGCACGGACTTTCATTCAAGCCGAGGAGGGAGTGCTATCAACAAGACCATTCTCAGATGCCAACAAGAAAAAGGAAATCGAATATTATGGATACAAAAGATAGAGAGGTAACACAAATAGATGTGGAAAAATCTATGGAGAAAAGATTTAACATATTGGAAACCTTGGAGCTAAATGACAGAGAATTTAAAATAGAAATCCTAAAAATACTCAGAGATATACAAGAAAACACAGAAAGGCAATTTAGGGAGCTCAGAAAACAACTCAACGATCACAAAGAATATATTACCAAGGAAATTGAAACTATAAAAACAAATCAAACAGAAATGAAAAACTCAATTCATGAGCTGAAAAACGAGGTAACAAGCTTAGCTAATAGAACAGCCCAGATAGAAGATAGGATTAGTGAAATAGAAAACAAGCAACTTGAGGCACAACAGAGAGAAGAAGAAAGAGACTCAAAAATAACAAAAAATGAGAAAGCCCTACAGGAATTGTCTGACTCCATCAGAAAGAACAACATAAGAATAATAGGTATATCAGAGGGAGAAGAGAAAGAAAATGAAATGGAGAATATACTCAAATAATAGACAAGAACTTCCCAAGCCTGTGGAAAGAACTAAAGCCTCAAATTCAAGAAGCAAACAGAACACCGAGTTTTCTAACCCCAAAAAAACCTACTCCATGGTTGTCAAGTGTTGGCGTGCATTGAATTACCTGCAGGGCTTATTTCAACACAGAGTGCTGGGTCCCCTCCCCAGAAGTTCCAGTTTAGTAGGTTGGGCCACGGTCAGAGAATTCACCTTTCTCGCCTGTCCCCAGGCAATGCTGACGCTGCTGGTCCCAGGACCACACTTGGAGAAACCCTGGAGTATAGCTGGGGAGTAACACTACATAGCCTGGTATAAAGCAGCTGGAACTCTGAGCCAGTGTCCTACTTAAATCCCACCTCTGCTTTAGGCTAAAGGAGTGTCCTCAGGCAAGTTACTTAACCTCTCTCTGCCTCCATTTCTTTATTTTTAAATTGCAGATAATAACAGGAAAATCTCCTTGGGTAGTCAAAATCATTTAAAAATGTTAATTCAGGCTCTGGCCGGTTGGTTTAGTGGTAGAGTGTTTGCCCGGCATGTGGAAGTCCCAGGTTCAATTTCCAGTCAAGGCACACAGGAGAAGGAACCATCTGTTTCTCCACCCCTCCCTTTCCCCCTCCCCCTTCTCTCTCTCTCTTTCCCTCCTGCAGTCATGGCTTGAATGGTTCAAGCAAGTTGGCCCCTGGTGCTGAGGATGGCTCCATGATCTCACCTCAGGTGGTAAAATATCTCGGTTGCCAAGCAACAGAGCAATGGCCCAGATGGGCAGAGCATTGTCAATAGGGGCTTGCCAGGTGAAACCTCATCAGGGCACATGTGGGAGTCTGTCTGTTTGCTTCCCTGCCTCTCAATAAAAATAAAAAGAAATGTTATGAAAAAATGTTAATTCACATGAAGAGCCCAGAACAGTGCTTAGCAAATTGTGAAAGCTATTAATATCTCTTCATATGGCAGACAAATGATTTTTGTACTAGCTTTACTCAGCATAATGTTTGCTTCACTAGCAGAGCGAAAAAATAATAGCTCATTTTACTTACGTATTATTTCATGTGTCTTACTGTAAATATAATTATCAGTCTTGTTCTCAAATATTACATGTGAAACAGTGATCCATCCAATGAGAGAATAACAAGACTTAAAATTTCTGTGACTTAGAACAAATTCCAGAAGGCATTAGCAGATTTTGTCATGAGTCTCCAGCGACAACAGATTCGGAAGGACGTGCAGTTCTTTTAAAAACAGTACACTGATTAAACAAGAGTTTAGTAGCCATGTTACGGCATAAAAGGAAGAATTATCTGATGGCAAAAGGAAGTGAGAAAGTCAGGACCGATCACTCAGGAGCCAGAAGTGTATGGAACACAAGAAAGGAAGCGGAGACAGTGAGCCACAAGGTGGACAGGACACGAGTAGCTGCCGCTGCCTTGAGTCAGAACACTGGACCCAGAATGAGCGTAGGAGGAATCAGCTTATAGGATTTTGAAAAAAAAAAAAAACTTTTAGAATGAGCCAGAAAAAGCAAACCCAGAGCTCTAAGAAGAGGAAGAGGAGGCAAGTAAATGTGGATTAGGCATTATCTGAAGGTTCCTATCCAGACACAAGAGTTTAAGTTCATCTGCAAGTTTTAAAAATGCAGTACTTTCTCCCTGTCATGAAAATATCTCAAACCGAATTCTTGGTCCTCTATACTCTAGCCCCAGGCTCTTCCAACTTGATCACTTACTTCCTTTCAACCACTTTTTTTTTTCTTGGTCTGAGTCAAACCCACTGCTGACAATTTCCCCAAATATAATCTGACAGCGCAGCAGCCACACCCATGCGAACACTACTCCCTGAATTTGAGATTAGCTCCTCTGAACTTAATCCTTTCCACCCTCCAAGCCAAATCGAAATCCATATTCTCTGCTCCCCAAAGTAAAATAATTATCTCTTTTCTCCATGCTCTGGTTGATTCTTTTTAGCCATTCTATGAACAGACATCCCAGCTCATGCAGGCGTTCCCAAACTATGGCCCACGGACCACATGTGGCCCCCTGAGGCCATTTATCCGGCCCCCCGCCGCACTCCCAGAAGGGGCACCTCTTTCATTGGTGGTCAGTGAGAGGAGCACTGTATGTGGCGGCCCTCCAATGGTCTGAGGGACAGTGAACTGGCCCCCTGTGTAAAAAGTTTGGGGACTTCTGGAGGGAATGCATGCTAGCCTGCCTGCCTTCCTCAATCCTGTGACTCTGGGCACCCAACCAGCACTCTGAACACAGGACATGCTCATAGTAGTTACCGCAGGGTTCACTGTACTCTTACAGGTCTAGCCTACTGTAAGCACCCATGAATCTGCCCCACAGGCTGTCTCTGGAGCTGGATTATGATAACCCCTGCAGGGGGAAAAGTAGATTTGTAGAATAAATGCCTCTGGGAGTAGTTCTCCACCAATTATGTCCATGGGTTGGTGGATTAATACTCTTAGCATCCTTGGCCCTTGGATAGAACAGCTCTATAGAACTCTGTAACCTCTCCCCCAGGGGTCCCCAGCAGGTCTGAGTGCAGGTGTCTTGAGCAATAACCTGCACAGTTAATAAATTCTGTACTGGCTTCCTACCCATCTCTTTCTCACTTCCCCAGTTCCTTGCTGGTGTTTTCTGGCACCGCCTCTAAGTGAATATCTGCTCTTAGAGCCTACCGATGGGGGAATTTAATCTGAAACAACGTTCAATAAATATCAGTATTTGATTATATTACTTAATTAAATTCATGGGAGAAAAAAGACCAAAAGCAAAGAGAAGAAACTCCAGGAAACGGTATATGTTAAGATGTTAGGATAAATTTCTAGAGAGAAAAAATGAGCAAGTGGCTGTAGAGCTCTTACTGACATGGAGGTGACCAGCTGGAGAGAGGGGTATTCAAGGCTGAGTAGGTCAGACGAGACCAGATTTTTATGATGATGATCTTCCCCCAAGAAACCCACAAAATTTTTTTAAAGGATTCTTTAAAACACATACAAAAAGCCCGACCAGGCAGTGGCACAGTGGATAGAGCATCGGACTGGGATGCAGAGGACCCAGGTTCAAGACCCCGAGGTCGCCAGCTTGAGCGTGGGCTCATCTGGTTTGAGCAAAAAGGTCACCAGCTTGGACCCAAGGTTGCTGGCTCGAGTAAGAGCAAGGGGTTACTCGGTCAGCTGAAGGCCCGATGGTCAAGGCACATATGAGAAAGCAATCAATGAACTACTAAGGTGTCGCAACGAAAAAAACTGATGATTGATGTTTCTCATCTCTCTCCATTCCTGTCTGTCTGTCCCTGTCTATCCCTCTCTCTGACTCTCTCTCTGTCCCTGTAAAAAAAAAAAAAAAAAAACCACATACAAAGAAATTCATTTATTAAAATTATCTTAGCATTATGGGATTAAGACATAGGTACTCTCAGGAAGTATATAGAAATATACCCCAAAATGAAACCTCAGTTCCAAGGGTGACAGCATAGTGAATGGGACTTTTCCTCTTATCTTAGAATTTTAGTAGAAGGCCCAAAGCTGAGAAATATTATCAGTCAGGATGGGCAAGGTAAAGCTGCAGTAACAAACAACCTCAAAATGCTAGTGCTTTAAAACAAAGGTTTGGCCTGACCTGTGGTGGTGCAATGGATAAAGCTTCAACCTGGAATGCTGAGGGTCCGGGTTTGAAACCCTGTACTTGCCTGGTCAAGGTACATACTGGAGTTGATGCTTCCTGCTCCTCCTCCCTACTCTCTCTCTCTCTCTCCCCTTTCTAAAGTGAGTAAATAAAAATTTTTGTTAAAAATTAAAAAAACAAAGGTTTGGTTGGTTGTTTGTTTGTTTGTCTACACTATTTATCTAAGGCAAGTTGTGGGGGACTCGGCTCCATGTAGTCATGCAGGGATCCAAGCTGACAGAGGCAGCATCCTCTTATAACTCCAACGTCTCAAAGACAAGGCTTTGTGGTTTGTCATGCAAGCAAAAAGAGGGTTGGGAATAGGTGCTGGCAATGAAATTCTTCCATCCAGCCTGACCTGTGGTGGTGCAGTGGATAAAGCGTCGACCTGGAAATGCTGAGGCCACCAGTTCGAAACCCTGGGCTTGCCTGGTCAAGGCACATATGGGAGTTGATGCTTCCAGCTCCTCCCCACCTTCTCTCTCTGTCTCTCTCTCTCTCCTCTCTCTCCCTTTCTCTCTCCTCTCTAAAATGAATAAATAAAATTTTTTAAAAAATAAATAAATAAATGCTTCCATCCAGAATTGAAAAGTATGCTTACTACTCACATTTCACTGAACTAGTCAGATCATCACATCTAATTTTTAAGTATTCACGTGCCTCACAGTAAAGATCAACCATATACTGGATATATTATCATAATCATTGCAGGCTGAATAACAACTTCCCCCCAAAGATGTCCATGTCCTAAACTCCAGAACCTGTGGAAATGTTACTCTACATGGCAAAAGGGACTTTACAGATGTGATTGAGTTAAGAATCTAAAGATGGTGAGATTATTCTGGATTCTCTGGGTAGGCCCAATATAATCACAAGGGGTCCCTATAAGAGAGGGGGCAGGAGAGTCCATCAGAGAAGGTGATATGATGAAAGCAGAGAGAAAGATCTGAAGGTGCTACACTGCTGGCTTTGAAAATAGAGGAAGAGGCCTCGAGCCCAAGAACACAGGTGCCACAAAAAGCTAGAAAAAGGAGGATACAAATTCTCCCCTAGAGCTTCCAGAAGGAATTGCCAGCACATTGATTTTAGCCCACTGAGACTGATTTTGGACATTCAACCTTCAGGGTTTCAAGATAATAACTTTGTGTTGTGTTAAGCCACCAAGGTTGTGATAATTTGTCACAGCAGTCATAGGAAACTAATAGGACAACTATCCCTTGGAACCTTCTGAGTGATGGCCAGACTGCTTCTTTGACAATCGAGCTTCTCAGAGAGAATGTAGTGTCAGTGAGATTAGGGAGACTGGATTCTCACTCCCTGGCAGAGCAAATTCTAGAAGGCTCATTTGGTGTGGCCTTTAAAGTGGAACATGTGAGAGAGTTCTTAGAACTTGATGTGTGTCACTGGAAGTTTGGAGTATTCACAAAGGGAGCCTGGTGTCTGCTCACTGCCAAGGAAAATCTGAATGGGGGGTGGGGCACTGACTGAAACTGTCTGTAATGAGCAAAGCAAAGAGAAACAGATCAGCATTGGGCAACTTTCAGGTCTTCCTCCCCTGGTGTGAAAATGCGGGAGTAGACTGATCAAGAAGATAATATGGAAGATGACCAAGTTGAAGGCATCTTACGGTACCCCAATAAGAGGACAGCCTTTTGGGAAGAGGGAGAGGCTGTGTGGGGTATGTAGCCGAGAGAGGGAGGACAGGCGCTGGGGAGGGGTCCCAGAAAGCCAAACAAAGAGTGAATCAGAAGTCCCAGGAATGCAAAGTATAAGAATTCCCCGGTGAAGTTTCCAAGAAACCTATAAAAGTGTCCTATGAAAGAGCCAGCATTTGGACACCAGCTATGCAGAGAAAACGGTTGCCAGTGATAATCAGCCAAGAGAACCACAGTGAACACCAGCTCAGCAAAAAGCTAGACTGCAAGAATGGAACCCCAAGCTGAGTCTTCAGGCCCAAGCTGTTGGAAAAGAACGTATTTGCTACTGAATGCAAGACTGAAAGTGTGGACTTAACTTGCACTGTGTTTTATAACACAAAAATGAGACTGTTCTTACAGCCGAGAGTGAACAAAAGCTGTCATCGGGGGAGAAGAGGCAAAGGAAATGCAATTGAGAATGTTTGAAGTCAGTGATGGAAGAAAAATAAACCCATTTCCTGTTTTTGCTTTCATTGAGTTAGACCCATTCAATAAACCAACTCTATAAGCCAAAACCAAATATTGTACAAATTATTACCAGCCCATTCTTCTCTTTATAATAGAAAAATAGAATGGAGAGTATCAATTACTTTTTTCTATTCTATGTTCTCAATATAACTTGGCCATTAGAAAGTGACTTTTGTCAAGCCTAGCTGATAGATATCTAGAATGTTCTCATTTACAAACAGCAGTAGATTCAACTAAAGCTTATTTAAACAAATACAAACTTCTGTTATTTTATATATAAACTAAGAGCAGGACAGCTGATTGGCTGGGGGGACTCTAGGATTGGGTAATTCAATGGTTCAGTGACTTCATCACCTTTGGAATCAGATTATTTTAGCATTGCTTAATGATCACAAAATGATTGTTGAAGCTCCACTATCCCATTCTCACTCGACAATGTCCAGGGTAGGAATACAAAGATGTATTTCCCTCTGTTCTCCTTTTAAGATAAAAGAAAAGATGTCCAGGTGCCCCTGCAGCAGACGTCCTTGAGGTGCTATTGACTAGAATTAGGTCACATGTCATTCTTAAACCACTCACTGGAAAGAAGAATGAAACTATGATTAGCTTGCATTTAACAAGATTCATCCTTTGGGACCACAATGGACTGAAGCACATAGCCACCTGATACATGAATAAAATGTCCTCTTAAAAGGAAGAGGAAAAGGTGATTGTTAATATATTACCAACACATTATATAAAGTAAGGAAGAGTATATGTCCTACCAAGTCAAAAGAGGTGCTGTCTCAGGTATGGTTTCTAGAAGCAGAGCCTGAGACGATTTATTATAGCAATGTGCTCAGGAGAAGGGGAGGGGGGAGCAGGCTGTGACAGGAAAGCTGCTAAGCAAGGAGGAGGTAGTCTTCACTGGACTTGACCTTCAGCCTGATTCCATGGGGTGCCCTGGCGCGTGAGTCACACAGACCACAAAACTGGTTCCTATCTGGAGGAAAGGGAGCCAACATTTTGCACACTATTTGCAACGAGCTGTTATTTGTGAATTGCCTAAGGAACATAAACTCCATGGCAAGGCAATGCCCATCGGGGAGGACAGTTCTGTAGAGAGGGAGCAGCTCTGGTTCACACCAGAAGGGTGTGTGCTGGTCTAGTAAAGAGCCCGGATAAGAAGCGCTAACCACACCTGCCATCGATGCTGTCACCAGAAGGAGACCTGAGGACAAGACACCTAACCAGCCTCCAGAATGGTGCTCAGCCCAAGACGCCTAGCACCCGAGCCATTCTAGGGCCTCCCACAGCAGAACAATTATAAAAAGGGTTGCGCCCTGGCCGGTTGGCTCAGCGGTAGAGTGTCAGCCTAGCGTGCGGAGGACCCGGGTTCGATTCCCAGCCAGGGCACACAGGAGAAGCGCCCATTTGCTTCTCCACCCTTCCGCTGTGCCTTCCACTCTGTCTCTCTCTTCCCCTCCCGCAGCCAAGGCTCCATTGGAGCAAAGATGGCCCGGGCGCTGGGGATGGCTCCTTGGCCTCTGCCCCAGGCGCTAGAGTGGCTCTGGTCGCAACATGGCGACGCCCAGGATGAGCAGAGCATCGCCCCCTGGTGGGCAGAGCATTGCCCCATGGTGGGCGTGCCGGGTGGATCCCGGTCGGGCGCATGCGGGAGTCTGTCTGACTGTCTCTCCCTGTTTCCAGCTTCAGAAAAATGCAAAAAAAAAAAAAAAAAAAGGGTTGTCCCCAATATACTGAGCATAAACCTATGTTTCCTCTAGAGAAACCCAAATGTATGAGTATGTTCCAAAGTTCAGCACTTAGCTCCCTAAGTTACAGGATGTGGGACTCCAAATTAAAAGCATTTCCATTTTCATATCTGCCCAGCTGCACCCATCTACCTACCCTCAGCAGCTACTGCAAGCCATACTATCAGGATAGCGAGCTTCCTGGTTCTGGTTCACTGTGGGGGTCTGAGTGGTCCCATCCTGAAGATGGAGAAAGCATCTGAGTCCCTCGTTCTTCGTCTGGTGTTACTGGCATGCAGTGATCAAATGAATGACCCAGAGCCTGTGGCCTGGTCTCAAGCTTACAGCATATCATTCAACCCACACGTTTTCAACAAACCTTCCATTGTCAACACTCTGATAGGAAAAGGTTACACAACGCTGCCACTTCCGAATTTCACTCCAGATTTCCTCCGGGCCGAGGAGAGCCGGGTTACAACAATTCCTCCTTTTTCACTAGAAATGGAAAGACTTTAGAGGAAACTGAGACAATGAACAAATCTTTCCAAATAATGTATTTTTAAAATTTGGGGTGGATTTGCAATGTACAGATTAATTTCCTCTTAAAATATAGCTGGATTTTAAAAATAGGAAGAAAGGAGGCCTGAACAAATCAATCTGGGCACAAGCTATAAGGTTTGCAAACAACTTGAATACCCTGGCTGCCATCTACAACAAGAAATGGAAAGATTTCTAAAGCCCACCAACAATTAACATTAGAGAAATCAGTGCTTCCAATAAGCAAGCATTGGAAACAAGAACATATGTTGTGTCTTGTACTCTAACTCCCTGCATCTAGGTATTGTCCCCTCTCTATAGCATAAATTCTTTCCCAGGAGGGTTGGACTTGGGCTCGCCCTTGTAGACCCACCTCCATGCCTATGCCTTGTGTACAGAAAGCACTCAATCAATATTTGTCGAATTTATGAGTAAATCAAATCAGCAGAACTTTAGTTCAACTACTTTACGATCTGCTGCCGCTATCATTAATAGTACAACTTATCACTTACCCAACTAAGAAAAATATTGGAACAACTCTAAACACTTTCACACCTTACGTATAAAAATGACTTGCCAAAAAAACAAGCTGAACAGCAAGGGTTTAGTGGCAACCTCTGTTCCCTAACACACATCAGTTCACTGCAAATCATTCTGAGGCTAAAAAGAAATTCGTTAAGTAAGGATGCCCTCTGCTGGGAAACAAAGGGACAAACTCTCTTCATTGACTTGCCCACTGTTTAAATTTCTCACCAAAGGAGAAGAAGACCATAGGCCCAAGCCTGAGGTCCTCATGTGTGGAAAGGCTTACAAACTCTGAGGAGCAGTCTTAGAAAGCCGCTGTTCTCATTTTGAATAGAATTATAACCAACTACAGCACAGGAGTAAAGAAATCTTGGCAGATAAACTGGGGAGGGAGAAAGGTGTTCAGTTTCCAGCACCCAGAGAATGTTGTGTGTGTACCCACTGATGCTGCCTTCCCAAGCTGCCTGATGGTTACAGACTTGTTGAGGATCAAAAGCAACAAGACAAGTCCCCTGGCTGAATCCTATTTACAGAAATTATATTCTGATTTTATTTTTATTACACTTCAACTGAAAGAAGGATTAGTCCCTTCCTGTCCTGCCTTGCTCGTGGTAATGCGGCAAAGTGACTGGATTTTAAGGTCTAGAGAGCCCTTCATTCAGTGTTTTTTTGTCTCTCCTCACACCATTCTTCTCTATCTCTTTTTTCTAGTAGAATATTTTATTACCTCATAAAAGAATGTTCCTAGAAGGCCTCCTTTGGCAAAGCTTTTCACATTTCCCTGTGCTCTGCAAGGCTGCCTAGAAATTCTCTCCTCCAATTGAACTTTGAGGCCGGCAGCATACGAAGGATTAAAAGCAGCCACCCAGTGGCCCTAGCAGCAACCAGCAGAGTCAGCTCAGTGCCACTGGGAGCTAGGTGGCCAAGGTTGAGGACAGTAAGCTTTGTTGCAGCACCAGAGAGGGCCACTGCAGGAGGAAGAGGCTTTTCCCTTTCTGGTCTGCTGTGTTCCTCTCACGAGCTCCTGCAGCACGCGGCTGCTCCAGTGTCCGGCTTCCGAAGGGAATGATTTCTCTATTATGCAGCAACCAACAATACCCAGGGGCCACCAGCTTCCCTGACACTGCCAAGGCACTCACTATGGCCAACTCCCCCAGCACCTCTGAGGGCAGATCTCTAGCAAGTGCTACTGGCATAGCACCTTACCCACCATCCAGGGAGCCACATCTGTCCTCCCGACAAGATCTGGACCCACCCTGAGAAGAGGAAGGGCTCCTTCTTGGATTTACTATCTCAGTCAGCTCTCCTGGTGGTGGCTGCTACTTACATCTCCTCTTCTCGCATGCTTTAGAGTTCTCTTTATTTTTTACTCACCAATCTTTCATTGCTTCCATCCCCTGTTACAGTTAATACTTTTCTATGTTAAACGTCCATATTCAAATACTGTGTGCTTTCTGACTCCTGGTTGGGCCCTGACTGATACAACTAGTTTCATTTTATCTTTAAGTATTTAACACTATTGGACAGGATTGGACAGAAAAGTCTGCCTCTGAAAGCACGTTTCTATAAGGAAGACATCCTGCCCTGGTGCACATCTAAGCCTTCCATCTCAAGCTGCTCTCTGCTTCAGAAACTTCATCCAGCCTGACCAGGTGGCGGCACAGTGGATAGAGTGTTGGACTGGGATGCTGAGGACCTAGGTTCAAAACCCTGAGGTCACCAGCTTGAGTGCCGGTTTATCCAGCTTGAGTGTGGGGTTGCTGGCTTGAGCGTGGGATCATAGACATGACCCCATGGCTGCTGGCTGGAGTCTAAAGGTCACTGGCTTGAAGCCCAAGGTCTCTGGCTTGAGTCCAAGGTCGCTGGCTTGAGCAAGAAGTCACTTGCTCCGCTGGAGCCCCACTCCCCATCAAGGCACATATGAGAAAGCAATCAAGGAACAACTAAGATGCCGCAATGAAAAATTGATGCTTCTCATCTCTCTCCCCTCCAGCCTGTCTGTTCCTGTCTGTCTGTCTGTCTCTCTCTCTCTCACACACTAAAAAAAAAAAAGAAAGAAACTTCTTCCAGAAGGAAGATTAACATCAGAACTGCAAGCTCAATTTATTTTACTCTAATCACTAGGTTATTATTGAGGACATGTTTTAGAGCCTTAAAAGTAGTATTAAAATATCAATGAGCAAACACACACACACACACACACACACACACACACACACAAAAACCCAAAAAAACACCTCCTAAGTTTATGATGTTGGCTCACTAAGCAAAATAACTCGGAGTATAAATCACCCTGGCTCTATGCCAGCTGAGAACCAGATAGTCCTTCTTATATGTCACAGCATGCTTATCTCCAGATGTCTGGGTAGGCTGCTGGGATTGTTGCTTTCCTTTCTCCCTAAGCTCATAATGTAGCAGCAAGGGGATGAGAATTGGACTCACCGGGAGAAGGAAGGAACCGTGGTAGGGTAAGAGGGGTTTCTTTGAAAATCGGCATTAATTATTATTAATTAAATGAATAATGTAACTTGGTACGTAGCCTTCAGAGGAATACAAAAAGTGGTCCTCTTGGCATTTACGTCATTTCAGTCACGCCGAAAGGTATTTTAGTTGTATTTATTAAAATTAAAATGCTAAAATGCACCTACCTTCAGCTCTGTAATATAGAAAGAACTAAAAATCAATATCAAAAAAAAAAGGTAGACATTCTAACAGAAAAATAGGCAAAAGACTTAAAACAAACATTATACAGAGAAGGACAGTCACATGGTCAATAAATATAAATATACTAAAAGCTGCTCAACATGATTAGTCATCAGATCAAAGCATATTAAAACCATAATGCAAGACAGACCCACCAGAATGGCTACAATAGAGAAGACCAATCAGACTAAGTGCTGGAGAGCAAGAGAGGCAACGGGGACTCTCACCCACTGCTGCAGGGAGTTTACGTAAACACTCCAGTGACCTTCCAAATGATTACTGATTTATATGTACTCAGAAAAACATAAATATACTATTTATATTTATTATACCTTTTATATATTGATTATTATATATTATAATAATTACATGTTATATAACATATTATATATAATTATATTTTTATATATCATATATACACTGATTATTATTTGGAAAGCTGTTTGGCAGCATCTCATAAAGCTGAACAGAGTATGCTCACCCTGTGCACCCAGCGATCCCACTTCACGGTATACACCCAATGGAAAGGCATACATATTTCACTGAAAGACTTGTGCAAGACTGTTCATTTCAACACTGTTTCTAAGAGCCAAATACTGGAAATTGTGGTTATAATAAATAATAAAATGGATGAATGTATTGTGGTTTAGTCACACATTGAGATATTATATAGCCATGATCATCAACGTGGATTAATCTCACAGACATAAGAGCGAGAGAAAGAAGCCAGACTCAAAAGAACATAGCCTACGATTTCATTTACATAAAGCTCACAAACAGGCAAACCAAGTGTACACTTGTAGAAGTCAGATCGTGGTGAGCCTTGGGGAGGTGGGAAATGACAGGCAGGGGCAGGAGCATGTTCTGATTCCTAATCTGGGTGCTGGCCTCATGGTTGTGCTCAGTTTGTGCAATTGCTTGAGCTGCTTAGTTATGCTATGCAAACGTCTTAAATTTATGTCGTACCAATAAAAAGTTAAATAAGTTTGTCAAAAAATGTACAAATATGGCCCTGGCTGGTTGGCTCAGCGGTAGAGCGTCGGCCTAGCGTGCAGAGGACCCGGGTTCGATTCCCGGCCAGGGTACACAGGAGAAGCGCCCATTTGCTTCTCCACCCCTCCGCCACTCTTTCCTCTCTGTCTCTCTCTTCCCCTCCCGCAGCCGAAGCTTCATTGGAGCAAAGATGGCCCCGGCCCCGGCGCTGGGGATGGCTCTGTGGCCTCTGCCTCAGGCGCTAGAGTGGCTCTGGTCGCAACATGGCGACGCCCAGGATGGGCAGAGCATCGTCCCCTGGTGGGCAGAGCACCGCCCCATGGTGGGCGTGCCGAGTGGATCCCGGTCGGCGCATGCGGGAGTCTGTCTGACTGTCTCTCCCTGTTTCCAGCTTCAGAAAAATGAAAAGAAAAAAAAAAAAAGATGTACAAATACATACATACCTCATGGCCCACATTTTTTTATATCTCTGAGTTTTTCCTAGAGAAACACTGATCTGCCCCATGTGTAGGCAGATCAGCAGAGGAGCAGATGCCAAGACAAGATTGATGCAAGAGATCTGCGGGGGGGGGGGGGGGGGGGGGGGGGGGACAGGAGGAGGCGAGCAGACCGGTAGACAGGGATGCAGATCTGACATCTGAAAAAGGAGAAAAGGAAGGAAGGATTGAGTAGGAAGATCCTCAGACCACAGCTCTGTTTTTTGAGTAAAATTAAGCCACATATCTGGGGAGAGCCTTAGAGTTGCCCTGGATTCACACACCTGAGAGCGATAGCGCCTCTTCTGTACTCAGTCATTGGTAGCATGGTCAGGACGTGCTGGAGGCAGAGGGGACTCTGGCAAGTGTCAGCCAGCTCTGCTCCCTACTGCAGGCTCTCCTGATGGGTGACGGCCACCGCAGGAGGCAAGCAGAAAAGGATATTCTTTTGAGGCCTTGTTCATACCAGCAAAAAATGCAATCCCCCTTAATGGTCCATTGCTAGAAAGGTAACAAAATAACTACATATCCACACTGTAAGATATTAACAGGAACCAGATAGATCTCTATGTACTAACATGAACGGAAGGTCAAGACATATCACAAAGAGTGGGGAAAAAAAATAAGTTGCAGAGTTCTGTTCTTTTTACTGTGACCACCAAAGACCCTGCTTTAATTATGAAAAGCTTTATGCATTACAAATATATATTAAAAAATTCTGTGAACGACAAGATAACCTGGACATGTTATCTTTGAATATATGTATATCCTGATTTATTGATGTCGCCCCATTAAAAAAATAAAATTATTAAAAAAAAAATTCTGATAAACTTCCTACCATTACTTCCCTGCTTTTTGGGTGTATTTTTAAATATCGCACATTTGAAGCAAGTATACACAGAAAACATTGTTTCTTCCGCTGCCTTTGGTAAACCCATGAATTGATGTGCTACTTTATTTTTCATCAGTACTTTTTCCATTGTTCCTTTTTCAGCTACTGTTTGCCTCCGGCCTTGGCAAATATATTTCAATAGAAATTTATATCTTCCTTGAAAAGAACAGCCATTGACATCGGTGATCTCTCACAGTTTTGATCTCTGTTCATGTCCTGGCTTCCACCTTTGAAATCTCATACTTTCCCTTTGTCCATTTTCTTTCCTGGGAATAAGATATTCATAATATTTTAGGGTCTTTGAATCCAAAAGTATTGTATTTTGTCTGGAAAAAAAAATGATGCTATTATATTGGTGAGTTCTTCTCTCTGATTTTTTTCATTGGTTGGTTTGTTTTACAATAACTTGGAAGAATTTGCTCTGGGTAACCCCCTTCTTTCATCCGATTGGTTCCTGTCACACATTCCCCTCTCCTCCCACCAACACCAGTTTTACACATCTCCCAGGTGGCTTGCTGATGTAAGTAGCCAAGAACTAGAGTCATTTTAACTGACAATGAATCATGGATAATAACAGTTCAGGCCTTGGCGTCAGACCTCCCTGGGTTCACATCTTGACTCTGCCACTTACTAGCTGAATGGCTTTAGCCAAATGAGCTCACCTGAAAATAGGGAAGGGCCAGTAATAGCCATGATCTCTGGAGGGTATTATGAGGATGGAATGGGAGAAATGCACATAAAGTGCTTAGAGCTCTACTGTTCGCTCAACTGATCAACTAGCCACAGAACCAATTTTTAATAGTCCTGGGCATTAAACAACGAAGTCATCAAAGGTGGGACTTTGGTGGGAGAGAAAAAAAGTGCTCTGCATTTCTTTAAAGCAACAAGTTTATAGTGGTTCTTTTAATTTAGTAATAGGCGCTGGGAACAGTTCCAGACACCTGCAAAAGTGACCAAATTCTAGTTCTTAGGTTTGTGAAGACCTGGATGAAGTTAAGAGAACCGTGACTCAGCAGAGTGACGCTCACTCTGCCAAGTCAGAATGTCACCATTACTGAATCTCAGCAGGAAACAGAATCCAGAGTGCCTCAAGTTCAATGAATTCCAAGTCATTAAAATCAAAAGCAGAGGACTGGGATTTTAACACAACATGTTTATAACATTTGTCACTGAAACGGGCCAGCTGCTTACGGGGACCATAAATAGTTCTGTCATTTCCCAATTTCCAGCTCTCACATTTTAAGAAGGTTTTTTTTTTTTTTTTTAGATCAAAACAATAAAAACAGAGGGATCATAGGATGATATATGACAGGATGTTAAGCAACGATAAATGACCTTTTAATACTCACACTCTCTTAGTCATTGCTCTCATATGGTCAGGCTTTCAAGCTGGAATTACAAATAATTCCTTCCGTCGGAAAGTCACAAACAACCCACTTATCAAAAATTGTCAAATAAATCTGTCACTCAATAGGGGTTACAAGGCATCCATAAATGTGGCAGACTTCCCAAAGTAACAAGCCCCCCCCCCCCCCAACACACTTGATTGTCTCTTAGGAAGAGAAAAAGCAAAGGTTGAACTGTTGCTGGAGACTTGGAGATTCCAAAGACTGACGTGGCAGCCAAGGGGTCGACAGGAGCCAAAGAGGCCAGCTGCAGGCTGCAGGCTCAGCACTTGGCCAACACATATAGAGACTGTTTATTCTCAGCGCCCACCTGTCAGACGGCTGTGCAGGTGTTGGCTGAACAGTGGCCTTGCCTCTCTGGCCTTTCTATTATTCCTAAAGAGAGAGGATTATAACATGGGGACCAGAACAGCCATCTGGAGCCATGGCCTCATTGAACTTTTAACCCTGAAGAATCCTTAATGACCATCCAACTCATCCCCTTTCGTTGGACTCAGGAGGAAACATGCCCTAGAAATATCCCAGGGATTCCTAAAGTCAGAACCCAGAACAGACCCTGGACCTCCTAACTCCTACCATTTTGGGTGCACGGTAGGAGACAGTAAGGCAAGGGAAGAGATACAACCTGTCTTCAAGATGCTATCATTGATACAACGTGAAGGACCTAGCGTACAACGTGTGTTCATAAAACGATAGCACCTACCATTCCCCCCAGGTAAAATACATATTAAATTCTGGCTGGTGAATTAATATTTTAATAATTGCAATGTCAACTAAATTTGAAATAAAGTAACTTGCATTTTTACCCTGAAAAGTTATTTAGTTGAAATAAACAAACCAATCTTTAGATACGTTTACAGAATTTTTTTTTAAGTCCAATAACTACTGAAAGAGAAAGTTTCTAATCCTGATTTGCCAAAATAAATATCAATGTGACTGGTCCAACTAAATGCACTTGCCATTAGAAATTGCGTTCCAGGCCCTGGCTGGTTGGCTCAGCGGTAGAGCGTCGGCCTGGCGTGCGGGGGACCCGGGTTCGATTCCCAGCCAGGGCACATAGGAGAAGCGCCCATTTGCTTCTCCACCCCCACCCCCTCCTTCCTCTCTGTCTCTCTCTTCCCCTCCCGCAGCCAAGGCTCCATTGGAGCAAAGATGGCCTGGGCGCTGGGGATGGCTCCTTGGCCTCTGCCCCAGGCACTGGAGTGGCTCTGGTCACCGCAGAGTGACGCCCCAGAGGGGCAGAGCATCGCCCCCTGGTGGGCAGAGCGTCGCCCCTGGTGGGCGTGCTGGGTGGATCCTGGTAGGGCACATGCGGGAGTCTGTCTGACTGTCTCTCCCTGTTTCCAGCTTCAGGAAAAAAAAAATACAAAAAAAAAAAAAAAAGAAATTGCGTTTCAGAGAGATCTTGCCAGAGACATTTTTAGCCCCCTCTTTACAGGTCCCTCAAATGTGTTTCTTCTTTCCTTCTTGTGAGGTTCTCATAAGATTGTGTGGGGTGTTCATTTTCTTTCTCACTCCCTCCCCCAGCAGGAGAACTTATATACTGTGTCAAATGAAAGCATGGGCTTAACTCAGATCTGGATTTCCAGTTGGGAGGCCTGAGAGCGTTGTTTAAACTCTCAGTTTCTTCGTCTGTAAAGTAGGTATAACAATAGCACTTGGCCCTGGCTGGTTGGCTCAGTGGTAGAGCATCGTCCCTATATGTGGAAGTCCTGGGTTTGATTCCCAGTCAGGACACACAGGAGAAGCACTCATCTGCTTCTCCACCCTTCCCCCTCCCCTCTCCTTTCTCTCTATCTCTCTCTTCCCCTCCCACAGCCAAGGCTCCAATGGAGCAAAAGTTGGCCCGGGTATTGAGGATGGTTCAATGGCCTCCACCTCAGGTGCTAGAGTGGCTCTGGTTGCAACGGAGCAGCTGCACAGAGGGAAAGAGCATCACCCCCTAGTGGGCTTGCTGGGTGGATCCTGGTCAGGCACATGCAGGAGTCTTTCTGTCTGCCTCCCTGTGTCTCACTTCAGAAAAATACCAAAAAAAGACAAAAACAAACAAACAAAAATAATAGAGTTTACCCATAGGGCTATTGTGAGGATTAAGTTAAAGTAATTTCACCAAATATTCAGCAGTTTATTGTGTGCCAGGCGCTATGCTAAGCCCAAAGATTCCAGCAATGGTGAGTGACTGAGGCTCTCACCGGAGCCTGGAACAGGACGGAAATAAGCTCTATCCCAGGGGCAATCAACCTTTTTATACATATGGCCCACTTATGTATCTCTGTTATTAGTAAAATTTTCTAACCGTCCACCGGTTACACAGTAATGGTGACTTATAAAGTAGGGAAGTAACTACTTTATAAAATTTATAAATCTGTCTTTTTATTCATACTTTGGTTGCTCCACTACTGCCCACCATGAAAGCTGGAATGCCAACTAGTGGGCATTAGGGACCAGGTTGACTACCACTGCTCTAAACAAATAATCACATAAAGAAATATATAAAGCCCTGGCCGGGTGGGTCAGTGGATAATGCATCTACCCAGGGTGCCAGAGGCCACGGGTTTGACCCCAGTCAGAGCACATATGAGAAGCAATCAATGAGTGCACAACTAAATGGAACAACTAAGTAGAAAAATGAGTTGATGTCTCTCTCTCTCCCTTTTCCCCCTTCCTCTTATTCACTCTCTCTCTCTCTCTCTCTCTCTCTCAAATCAATGGAAGAAATACATCAAGACAACACATCTCCTGAAAAGGAAGACGATGCCACTGAAAATTTTCAGAATATGCAGGCAAAGCAGAGGGGGAAGAATCACATGTTACCTCACACCTCACACATGGTGCTTTCTCTGGGAGAGGCAGTGAGCTGGGAGACCCACAAAATGGGTGAACCATATCAGCATCACAAAACCTGTTCTTATCCCAACTCCTCCTAGGAAGTTGGTCAAGAGTTTCCCAAAAGTAGAGAATCTTGAAGAGGCGACACTTATTCCCAAACCACGTGGAAACGTTATCCCATGTTCTCACCTGGACCTGAAGGGACTCTGCTGTTCTCCTACATGTCATCCGCCGGGGCGTCCTACAGCTTTTAATGCCTGGAGGGGGCTGAGGCAGGAGAAGGACACAAATCCAGAGAATGAAGGAGATTGGGGGTGACTGGATCACCTGACGGCCTAGAAGGTCATTGTTCTTGGAAAAGTGATCCAAGCAGAGTGGTAAGAAGCTCTCTGCGAGAGGTCCAAGGAGCAGCCTCCCGGGGGGGGGGGGGGGGGGGGGGGGGGGGGGGGCTTGTAGCAAAAGAGAACATTCCAGTGGGGACTGTTGTTTGTTTGTTTTTTGTTTTTTACAAATTTTTGACCTATTCCATTTTGTTTTTAAAAACTGTTCAATTGAACTTTAAAAAACAAAACAGCCAAATGAAAGAGAACTTTAATTTGACTGCTGGGGGGAGAGTTGGGAGGGCTTATTTTGAGCAGAATATCTTTCAATGTCTCTCTCTGTTTCTAATGTCTCCCTTAGAAGGCCCCATTCGAGAGAATTCCCCGGCAGCCAGCCCTCAGGAGCTGACTTTGGAGGTCAACCAGTCCTCTGCAGCTGCTCTCCAAGGCCTTCGGGCATGAAGTAGGAAAAGGTCAGGCCAGAGGGGAGGCTGGTGGCATTGCATTCTGTTGGCACTGCTCTGGGTCCAGGAACTGTCCAACAGGAACACATTCCGTGAGCCCAGATCCCAGAACGAGTGGTTTTTCCCAGTGATTCCTGTCAACTCCCTTTTAAACTGACAGAATGCATGTTTCAGATGACTGGAAGCCAGCCAGTGTGTGTGTGTGTGTGTGTGTGTGTGTGTGTGTGTGTGTGTGTGTGTGAGAGAGAGAGAGAGAGAGAGAGAGAGAGAGAGAGAGAGAGAGAGGGAGAAAGAGAAGCCTGAGAGAAACCAGGTCCAAGGCCAATGCTTTGTAAAGGTGGGGCTGATTACTTGACAAGGGGACAGGTCAGGGGAGACACACAGGAGGACATCAGAGAAAGTAAATTCCACAGAAAGCCAAGGCTCCTTCCGGCCACACTAGAGCCACGGGTTCCAGGGAAGTCGAGTGTGGCTGTCTGAACACTGACAGAAAGGCCTTGTAACACTTCTCATCTGTCACATTTGTTTTCTCACAACACCCCGAGGCAGGTGGAATGGCTCTCCTGTAATAAATAAGGAAATGATGTCCCTGCAGGCAGAGAGCACTTGCTCCCTCAAGCCAGCCCCCCATCTTCTGACACTGTGCCAGTACGATCCATTAGACCACCCTCAGCCCAGGACCCGAACAGCTAACCCAATGCCCTTCTCAAACCTTACATGATACTGGTTTTAGCCCTGATATGTGGAAAGTTTGGAAGACAGTATCCCGTTCTTATGACAAACTGAAAATCAATACTTTTCTTAAATTCATTAGAAAACTGAGATCATAGAGCAGGGGTCCTCAAACTACGGCCCTCTGAGGCCATTTATCCGGCCCCTGCCACACTTCCGGAAGGGGCACCTCTTTCATTGGTGGTCAGTGAGAGGAGCACAGGATGTGGATGCTCCTGGAGCACTGTCTGTGGCGGCGTGGCTCACGTACAGTACTACTTCCAGTGATGGGGGACACACACGTCACGGCTCCGGAAGCGCGTCATATTACTTGTTCCGGCTAGCAGTGACAAATATGGAACCGGACATTAACCATCTCATTAGCCAAAAGCAGGCCCATAGTTCCCATTGAAATACTGGTCAGTTTGTTGATTTAAATTTACTTGTTCTTTATTTTAAATATTGTATTTGTTTCTGTTTTGTTTTTTTACTTTAAAATAAGGTATGTGCCGTGTGCATAGGGATCTGTTCATAGCTTTTTTTTTTTTATAGTCTGGCCCTCCAACAGTCTGAGGGACAGTGAACTGGCCCCCTGTGTAAAAAGTTTGGGGATCCCTGACCTACAGCAAACCATCATCTCAACATAGGAAGAAACAGACACACCCAGAGAAGTACAGCCACTGACATCTGCTGGCCTGCAGCAGATGCCACTGGAGGCGGAAAGCGGGAGAATATTTAAATAGCCAGTTGATTGCTGGACACTGAGTGTGGACTAGCATAAGAAACTTGGAGGCGCCCTGGCCGGTTGGCTCAGCGGTAGAGCGTCGGCCTAGCGTGCGGAGGACCCGGGTTCGATTCCCGGCCAGGGCACACAGGAGAAGTGCCCATTTGCTTCTCCACCCCTCCGCCGTGCTTTCCTCTCTGTCTGTCTCTTCCCCTCCCGCAGCCAAGGCTCCATTGGAGCAAAGATGGCCCGGGCGCTGGGGATGGCTCTGTGGCCTCTGCCCCAGGCGCTAGAGTGGCTCTGGTCGCAACATGGCGACGCCCAGGATGGGCAGAGCATCGCCCCCTGGTGGGCAGAGCGTCGCCCCATGGTGGGCGTGCCGGGTGGATCCCGGTCGGGCGCATGTGGGAGTCTGTCTGACTGTCTCTCCCTGTTTCCAGCTTCAGAAAAATGAAAAAAAATAAAAAATTAAAAAAAAATTAAAAAAAAAAAAAAAGAAACTTGGAGGCTGCAGTCATGGGGGCCCCCACAATTTCGTGAGGTTTCTCTCCAGGAATCCCACCAGGTCCTCCTATTGAGAATCTAAGAAGGGTCTTCGCCTAGCTTTGATAGGGAGAGGAGAAAGGTAATGATGGGGGAACACACTCAGAACTTTCACCATAACAAGGGAGAAAGAGGGCTAGAACGTTGTCCCCACAGAGGGAAGAGCCTTCCTCCTGCTCGTGTCCCTCCAGCTCCTATCCTGTGTATAGGGAAAAACACCTGGTCGCCAAGGGACGGGGCAGCAATAGACTGAGAATGCTGCAGCCAGAGAAGGGAGGAGAGGACACGGTAGGTGGGGGAGCTGTACTTCAGGAGAACAGCCCCAAAACACAGGCCACTAGAGGATGGACACTCTATCACAAGGCCATAGAAAACTCCCTTTTCCACAACCTGCCTTTATAAGGCTCTGGTATAAAAACAACAGATTATAGCTGAAAGAGTTGCAAGACATAGACTCTTTCTGAATGAACACAGAGATGCTTGAAAGCCTAGAGAAAAGACAAAATAAAGGCACTAGAAGAAGTTGAAGCCTTGGGTACCGAGAGCTGCAACAACATTAAACAGAGTCCAAATCCTAGCCTGAGTAACACAAAACCTTATGTTGTAGACTTATTTCAGTTCAGTTCTTATTACCCAATACAACATGTCCAGCTTTGAACAAAAAAATTGCAATGTATGCAAAAGATGAGAAAAAAGCACAGTCTGAAGAAACAAAGCAATCATCATGAGAACCAGACTCAGATAAAACACAGATGTTGGAATGATCAGACAGGGAATTTTAAGTAACTATGATTAAAATGTTAAGGGCTGTAATAGAAAATACAGACAACTTGCAAGGTGGGTAATATAAGCAGAGAGATGGGAACTCTTAAGAAAAAGTCAAAAGGATATGCTAAAAAAAATGAAATAAAAAATGCAGTAACAGAAATGAAAAGAGTCTCTGACAGTATCATCAATAAATACAACAGGGTCAAGGATAGAACCAGTGAACTTAAATATAGAGCAGTAGAAACTTCTCCAGCTGAAATGCAAAAAAGAAAAAAAGGGAGAAACACCCACAAAACATCCAACGACTATGGGCTGATTTCAAAGTGAATACCAGAAGGGGAGAAAAAGAGAAGCGAGCAGAAGAAATATTTTCAGTAATGGCCAAGTACTTTCCAAAATTAATAATAGACAACAAACCATAGATCTCAGAAACTCAGTGAATACCACATAGGATAAATACAAAATAAAAATTATATATTTTATTGTATCCTATTCTATTCTATTCTTTTTTAAATTTTTTATTGAATACGTTGGAGTGATATTGGCTAACAAACTTATACAGGTTTCGGGTGCACAACCATAACACATCATCTGTGTATTGCATTGTGTTCACCACCCCAAGTCAGACCTCCCTCCATCACCATTGATCCCTCCTTTACCCTCTTCTGCCTCCCCCCCACCCCTCTTTCCCTCTTGCAATCTCCATATTGTTGTCTGTGTCTATGAGGTTTCTTTTTTCTTTGCTCTGTTTAATATGAACTGATATGATAAGGTCTTTCCCATCTATAAGAATTATACTTGTGCCCTGATCCTTAGATGTTACTCTATATGGCTGCAGCTTTAGGAACTTGACCTGGGTGTACATACCCTCTGCATTGGCCATGGGAGGCAGCACTCTTAGGCGTGAGGAGATGGGCTGGGGGCAGGAGATGTCAGACCAGGATCCCCCTCCTCTCCCTTCTTTCTTTTTTTTTTATTTTTTTTATTTTTCTGTATTTTTTTTTCTGAAGCTGGAAACGGGGAGAGACAGTCAGACAGACTCCCGCATGCCCAACCGGGATCCACCCGGCACGCCCACCAGGGGGCGATGCTCTGCCCCTCCGGGGCGTTGCTCTGTTTCGACCAGAGCCACTCTAGCGCCTGGGGCAGAGGCCGAGGAGCCATCCCCAGCACCCGGGCCATCTTTGCTCCAGTGGAGCCTCGGCTGCGGGAGGGGAAGAGAGAGACAGAGAGGAAGGAGAGGGGGAGGAGTGGAGAAGCAGATGGGCGCTTCTCTGTGCCCTGGCCGGGAATTGAACCCGGGACTTCTGCACGCCAGGCCGACGCTCAACCACTGAGCCAACCGGCCAGGGCCTCCTCTCCCTTCTTTCAATAGCACTTGTTCCATTCCAGGCATCATGCATTTTGACAGGTTCCACTGGGAACAGGAAAACAGGATCCCAGTGGAGACTGAGTACAGTAGTTCCTCCTCACCCAGGACTGAGTAGTATCTCAGCCATCCTGATGAGATCTCCAATTACAAATTCCCATAGATAATGCCTTTTCCAAACCGCATGGAGCTTGGTGCTCTCAGTTGATCAATGATCAGAGTTGGGCAGTGGCTATCTCCCAAGATTTTCATTTGTTTACATTTTGGGGTGTCTTAGCTGTGGTCCCCAGTCAGGAATGTGAGGCAACAAACCCTATAGGTTGATTGCTCAAGTGTATTAAGCCTGGGACATTACTTCAGTCAATATGGCCAAGACAGTTTCACCTGTTAGTAATTAAATCTGATACTTTAGTATTTAATTTTTTCTTTCTGCCAACCTTGCTGCCTGCTGATTATAGGGGAAATTAAAACAAAATTAAGCATTAAGATATCCCTTGTGGTCTGATAAACGATCTGTTGTTTGTCTCGTTATGTGGTCTTTCTTCAGTTTATTATGCTATTGTAAGAAAATAGGTTTCTTCAATAATTTAATTTCTTTTCAAGGAAGACAATGTAATTAAAGTCTCATCTTTTTTGATGAAGTATATTAGGCTTGAATATTAAGCCTCTGCATTTTATTTTTCATTGTACTTCTAAGCTGTTTTAAATGGTTTATAATTACATATTATAGACCTTCATAATAAGCCAGGCAAAGTTGTCTCCCAGGGTTGCACAAATTTATGTCAGAAGTTTAAAACTAAATGTCCCTTTGTGTTTGAGACTCTTCCCTGCCATACCATCAATCTGCAGTGGCTGTATCTGTCAGGGTAAAAATGGCTGTAATAAATAAGCCCTGGCCTGACCTGGGGTGGCGCAGTGGATAAAGCGTAGACCTGGAAATGCTGAGGTCGCCGGTTGGAAACCCTAGGCTTGCCTGGTCAAGGCACATATGGGAGTTGATGCTTCCAGCTCCTCCCCCCTGTGTGTCTCTCTCTTCTCTCTCTCTCTCTCTCTCTCTCTCTCTCTCTCTCTCGTCTCTCTCTCCCCCCTCTAAAATGAATAAATAAAATTAAAAAAAAAAATTTTAATAAATAAATAAGCCCTAAGGTACTGGCCTTAACACAACATAAATTTATTTCACAAACCAAGTTTTCTCCATCAGTAAATGTCTCCCCTATAAGTAATAATTCAGGGACAGAGATTGGATGTTGGCCACCACCATCACTGCCATCTTCAACTTTAGCCTCTAAAAGTTCTTCAGGGATTTTTGCCATTCCAGCCAGCCTTCCAGGGGGGAAAAAGAACATGGTGGTACAAAGGAGATGGTACAAGCCTCAGAGTAGCAAATTTAGCTTCTATCCACCTTCCATTGGCTGAAAATCAATCATATGGCCATACCCAACTGTAAGGGATGCTGGGAACTGTAGTCTAGACACACATTCAGGAGAGGAGAACAGTATAGGAAATAGCTACACTGTCACTACCCCACTGGCCTCTGTCTCTGTGTCATTAATTCTTCACTCATTTGTGAATGGTTCTGTTACAATCTTCCTTTTTGGCCTCTTACAAATTATTGTCCTAAATGCCTTTGTAGTGGACTGAATAGTGTACCCCAAGAACTCATGTTCACCCAGAACTCCAACTAAATATGACGATCTTATTTGCAATAGGGTCTCTACAGACGTAATTAGCTAAGGGTCTCAGGTGAGATCATCTGGACTTAGCATGAACCCTAAATCCAGTGACTGGTGTCCTTATAAGAAGGGAAGAGGACAAAGAGATACGGAGAGAAAGGTCATGGGAGATAGGGACAGAGATTGGTGTTATGCTGCCGCTAAGGAGTGCCAGCAGCCACCCGAATCTGGAAAAGGAAAGGATGGCTTCTTCCCCAGAGCTTTGAGAGGGAATACAGCCCTGCTGACACCCTGATTTCAGACCGCTAGCCTCCAGAACTGTGATAAAAAAAACTTATGTTGTTTTAAACCACCATGTGTATGGTCATTGTTATGGTTGCCATAGGAAACCAATAAGCCTCGCTCTCCATCACTGCCTGCATTCATCAGGTCTGGTTAATTTTACCCACTAAATATATCTTTAGTGTGTCTCCACACACTTGCAGTGGCCAGCCCCTCACCACCTTGCACCTACTGTACTGCAAAAGCCTCTGTATTACATGGTCCATCTCTGATGTACTTCCCCATCAAATCCATTTCTACAAGATCCAAATCTGGCCTGAGTTGTTTCCCTGTTAAAAGCTCTTCAGTGGCAAGGTCCCCCACCACTGCCTGTGAGACTCCCTCGACTCAGCCCCTGCCCACCCACCACCTCACACACTGAGCTGCTCCCCTTTTCCAAAGCTCCCAGGTGGATTCATGCCACCACCCCACGGATCACACCACTGCCCCGCCGATCACACCACCGCCCCGCCAAGCACACCACGGCCGCGCCAAGAACACCACCACCCCACCAAGCACACCATCCCCTGCCAATCACACCACCACCCCACCAATCATACCGCAGCCCCGCCGAGCACACGCCGCCCCGCGCCGCCACCCCACTGATCATACGGCCGCATCCTGCATACCTTCTTCCCATTCTTGGGCCCCTCCTCCACCATCCCCCTTCATTCTTCAAGACTCAATTTCTGTCACTTTGTCAAGAGACCTCAAAATCACCCCCAGGTAATGATGAGGATCCTGTACTTATTATGTTGCATAGGAAATAACTATTTCTGGGTCAGATTCCCTCACAAAACCCTGAAGTCAATAACCATAGTAATAGCTCTCTCCCCTGTTGGCTACTATATCAAATATTATCCAAAGTGTTCTGCATCTGGTCTGACCCAGTGGTGGCGCAGTGGATAGAGCCTTGAACTGGGTTGGGGAGGACCCAGGTTAGAGACTCTGAAGTTGTCAGTTTGAGCGTGGGCTCATCTGGTTTGAGCAAAAGCTCACCAGCTTGGACCCAAGGTCGCTGGCTTGAGCAAGGGGTTCCTTGGTCTGCTGAAGGCCCACAGGTCAAGGCACACATGAGAAAGCAATCAATGAACAACTAAGGTGTCGCAGCGAAAAACTGATCATTGATGCTTCTCATCTCTCTCCCTTCCTGTCTGTCTGTCCCTATGTATTCCTCTCTCTGACTCTCTCTCTCTCTGTCTCTGTAAAAGAAAAGAAAAGTGCTCTGCATCTGCATATACAAATTTGTTTAACTATCACAACATTCCTATAATATATTACAGATGAGGAAACCGAGGTAAAGAAGCAATGCAGGCAAGATTTAAATGAATATCTATCTTCAAAGTGTCTGTCTTCTCCTCTATATCTTTTTTTGTTGCCAGAAACACACAGAAGAAACTTACTCTAAAAATGCACTGCTAGAAAAACAAGGCATTAGTTTAAAACTAAGGATATCTGGCCCTGGCTGTTTGGCTCAGTGGTGGAGCATCAGCATGGCATGTAGAAGCCCCAGGTTTGATTCCCAGCCAGGGCACACAGGTGAAGCACCCATCTGTTTCTCCACCCTTCCCCCTTTCTTTTCTCTCTGTCTCTCTCTCTTCCCCTCCCACAGCCAAGGCTCCATTGGAGTAGAGTTGGCAGGGGCACTGAGGACCGCTCCATGACCTCCACCTCAGGTGCTAGAATAGTTCCAGTTGCAAAGGAGCAAGAACCCAAAAGGGCAGAGCATCACCCCCTGGTGGGCATGCCAGGTGGATCCTGGTCGCATGAATGTGGGAGTCTGTCTTTCTGCCTCTCCACTTCTCACTTCAGAAAAAATACAAAAACAAAAAAATACTAAGGAAATGCCCCCAAAAGTATAAAGACTTTAGTGAATAATAGTGCATCAATAATGGTTCATTAGTTGTGACAAATGTACCCTAGCAATGTAAGATATTAACAATAGGAAAAACTGGTGGCAAGACATGTGAGACCTCTTCACTATCTTGGCAACTTTTCTGTAATTGTAAAATTATGCCAAAATAAAAAGTTTATTTTAAATAAAAAAAAAGCATACCATTCCAGGCCAAGTTGGTAATGACAGATTTTCTACAAGGAAGGATTTCATTTCTTTGGCTTAAGACTTCAACTACTAATTTAATTTAATTAAGGCTGTAATAAATTATATAAATTAAATTAAAATGAAATTTCCTATATATAGTCTTGTCAGTCATTTACACTCTTTATCCAAATGTTCTTGGCTTCAGCTCTTGGTATGAATTTGTTCAGGGAAAATTTAAAATGAACAAAGAGAAAGAGAAATAGTATGGTATTTTAAAATATGTTCACAGATTACTTGATACTGGAAGTGGAGCCTAAATTCTTCCCTCTTCACTCCTAAGGTATAGCATGGGACAAGTGTGACGGTGTGACCTTAGACTCTAGGTTATAAAAGGAGTGTGGTTTCGGCCTTGCTCTCCCTCTTAGATCTCCCACACTCAAGGCAGCCAGCCACCATGATGTGATGTCACTCAAACAGCCCTATGAAGAGGTCCGTGTGGTGAGAAACTGAGGTATCCTGCTTAAAGCCAGGTGAGTGCAACACTCAGAAGTAGGTCCACAAGTCCAGCCTTCAGCTGGCCACCAACTCATGAAGGACCAATGAGGGACCCGGAGCCAAAAACCACACAGCTAAGTCACTCCCAAATTTCCAAATTCACCCCATCCCCACCTGCCCCACATCCAGAACTGTCCTTAATTTGTCAGTGTATCAGTTTCTTATTGCTGCTGTAACACATTACCATGAATTTAGTGGCTTAAAACAACAGATTTTTCTCTTACAGTTTTGGAGATCAGAAGTTCGAATGGCTCTCACAGAGCTAAGATAAGGGTGCCAGCAGGGCTGTTTCCTTTTGGAGCCTCCAGGAGAGAACCTGTTTCCCTGACTCTCTGTTTCTAGAGGCTGCCCACACTGCTCAGCGTGGGGCCCTCCACTGTCAAACCAGTAAGTGTGTCACTCCCGCTTCTTTCAGTTATCCCCTCTTTCACTCTCATTCTAACCCCAACTCTCCTTCCTCCCTCTTCCACTTATAAAGACTCTTGTGATTCCATTGGGCCCACCTGGATTTTCCAAGATAATCTCCCCATTTTAAGGTCAGCTGATTAGCCACCTTGGTTCTATCTGCATCCTTAATTCCCCCTTTGTCATGTGACATAACATTTCACAGGTTCTGAGGATCAATATATGAACATCTTTGGGGAGCCATTAGTCTGCCTAATATAATCATTCTGGAGATACCTATGGACCCCCCCTCCCTCAGGATAATACTTTTAAATGCATTAAATAACATACACATGACTACATGAATTCCACTGAATATGATTATCAAAATACTTCCTTAAGAAAATTGTGATACAGTAATATATGTGCTTCTTTTTTAATGTATTATAAGATCTAACAATAGCCTGACCAGGTGGTGGTGCAGTGGATAGAGTGGCGGACTAGGATGCGGAGGATCCAGGTTCGAAACCCCGAGGTATCAACTTGAGCGCAGGCTCCTCTGGTTTGAGCAAGGCACACCAGCTTGAACCCAAGGTCACTGGCTTGAGCAAGGGGTCACTTGGTTTGCTGTAGCCCCCCAGTCAAGGCACATATAAGAAACCAATCAATAAACAACTACGGTGCCACAATGAAGAATTGATGCTTCTCATCCCTCTCCCTTCCTGTCTGTTTGTCCCTCTCTCACTCTCTCTGACTCTGTCACACACACACACACACACACACACACACAAAACACCTAATAGTAAATCTAGTAACTAGCTTAATTTTAAAGTGGAGATGAAGGTATGTGATGTTTTTAAATTATCTGTAAGAATGTGGTATAAAAAGCGTAGTCCTACTGCCGTGGTTTTGTTGCTAACATTTAGAACCAAAGGAAATGCTACTTTTCTGTTAGAGCAGGGGTCAGGAACCTATGGCTCACAAGCCAGATGTGGCTCTTTTGATGGCTGCATCTGGCTCGCAGACAAATCTTTAATTAAAAAAATTAATAACGTTAAAAATATAAAACATTCTTATGTATTACAACCCATTCATTTCCTACTGCTCATGTTCATGGTTGCAGGTGGCTGGAGCCAATCACAGCTGTCCTCCGGGACAACACCAAATTTTTATTGGATAATGCGTAAGGTACACGAGTCGCTGTTTGGCTCTCATGGAATTACATTTTAAAATATGTGGCATTCATGGCTCTCTCAGCCAAAAACGTTCCCGACCCCTGTGTTAGAGGTTAGTGGGTTTTGTCCTTTTAAAATTCACACTGAATTTGGTTAAGAACCCTGGTAGAATCAAAGCACTTAGTTAATTTTAAAAAACAACAAATAGTGCTACAATAATTTAAAGTAAAAAGACACTATTTATCACAAATCCTTAGAAAGTCCCCTTTTTGATTGATTTCAAATTTTATTAAGCACCTGTTACGTACAGGGACTTTCAGATAACCAACACAAGCAAGGAAAACCACAAAAGTAAAGGAAACTCAGTGACAACATAGAAATAAAGCAAGGCTTCTGACAGTTTATAGAGGAAAACCTACCCTCTAACTTAAAAGCGGACATATTTGTATTCTTAATCTAATGAAATCAAACCAAGGTGGGGGAAGGCTAGGAGAAAATGAGGAATATAGGATTTACAAACATGACAACAGTGACATCTAGTGGGAACTCTGTGATCAAGCAGCCCAAGTTTCTACCGAGAAACACTGCAGATAGAAGCAAGCACAGAGAGCCACATTCATTAAATATTTATTGAGCACCTATTATAGATTAATACATCTCCTTAGGCCCAGGCAGGCAGCACACTCATGCTCTTTTCCTCCCCTGGCTCCATCTCACACCATAATGGCCTCATGGGTACACACCCAAGCCAAGTCCCAGCTACAGAGTAGGTCAAGAAAATTATTCTGGCTAGTCCTATCCTTCTAAAACAGACCGACCGGCGATTCAGTGCCAAATCCACGTGGGTAGGAGATGACCAAATCCAGGCAAGGAATGTTTATCCATGCAAACAAAGTAGGGGAGGGGTCATTCAATTCTCCACCAACTACTTCCATATTCTCTCCCACGTGGATCACTCCAGCAGACCCAAATACCCGAAGTGGCTTAGAGGCAGAGCAAGGACCGTGAGAGAAGACGGGAAGGGGAGGAAGTAAGAAGAACAGCATTTTGAGGAAAATGAGGGATTTGGCCACACTTCAGACCTTAGTTAGGTTGGCACACACTTATGGTGGGTCCACCCTGCAGAGGAAAGGCAGTCCCAGACTCTTTAAGTTAGAGGGCAGTCCCAGACACTTTCCTTCTCTGTCCTGAGGGCTTACACTCACTCAGGACAGGTTGGAAATCCACTGGAACCTGGGTGGTCAGAATCCAGTGACTGGAGACAAGGTCCATGGAGCCCAGAAACATGTTTGGGGACACTTGTTCAGGGAAGTCCTGAGTCTCAGGTGTTCAAAGTGAAGTCTAGTGAGTCTCCACGTAGATAGTGATAGATACGTGAATTCCAAACTGCCCTCTTGATGTTCTGCTTATCTGTCAGACCTCACCCTTACTGGACTCTTGCCCTTGAGACAGAGGAATTCCAAAAAGCTGGCAAACCCCCCAAGGAGGAGCATTCTGGACATACCAGAACTTTTGCCTCAGTATCCCCTCAGGCTCTATCAAACACTATATAATTCGCCCCTAGTCTGTAACCAGCGCTCTTCTCCCCTGAGAAATGCCCAGCAGGGTTCCTTTCTTCCTTTCAGTAAAGCCTTTTACTCTAGTCTTTCGGACTCCCATGGATTCCAACAGATACTCCCCTTAGCCCCATGGACTCCTCAGCCAGAGAGAGGGACGTGGCCAGAGCAGGCCATTGTCATGACGGCTGCAACTGCTTAACCACTTCTAGGCCACACTGAGTAGCAAGGCCATAGCTGACGTCATTTTGTCTGCTCAGCACTCCTGTTGTTGTTTCTGCAGAACCCGTCCCCACTTCCGCTCCATAAGAGTCCTCCTCGGTCCATGTGATTCACTCTACGCTGGATGGAAGTGTTGCTTTTCATCAAGTGCAATTTTTTTTTTGTAATAGAAGATCAGTTTCTTTATTTTTTCCCCACAACACATCTCTGTACACTGTGTTGTACGTTGACCAACCCTAATCAAGTCTCCTTCCGTCACCATGTGTCCCCTCTACATCCTCCTGCACCTCCGCCCAACCCCCCTCCACGCAATCACCACACTGTTGTCCGTGTCCGTGAGTTTCTCTTGTTTTTTTCACTCAATCTCGCCACCACGCCCCCACCCAACATCCCGTTCTCTCCACCCCCGACAGCCGTCAGGCTGCTCCCTAGCTATGAGTCTGTCTCTATTTTGCTTGTTTGGTCTCTGTTCCAGTCACTCTTGCTGTATAACAAATCACCCTAAAACTTAGTGTCTCAAAATAACAGGCATTTTATTATGTCTCACGGTTTCTGTGGGCCAGGAGGTTGGAAGAACGGCTTGGCTGGGTAGTTCTGGCTCTAGATCTCTCACATAGTTGTAGTCAAGTGGTGTCTGGGGCTGGAACAGCAAAGGGTGCACTGGCTGGGGGCTGGCCAGGCATCTCTCCTCCATGTGGCTTTTCTGTGTGGCTGGTTGTGGATTTTCATATACAGTATGATTGCTCAGGACACATAGGCTGCTCATATGGCTGTTGATTGCTTTAAGAGATGGGCCCTGACCGGTTGGCTCAGCAATAGAGGACCGACCCAGCATGTGGAAATTCTGGGTTCAATGCCCAATCAGGGCACACAGGAAAAGCAACCATCTGCTGATTCTCCACCCTCTCCTTTGCCCTTCTCCCTCTCTATCTCCCTCTCTATCTCCCTCTTCCCCTGCTGCAGCCATGGCTAGGTTGGAGCAAGTTGGCCCTAGGATGACTCCATGGCCTCGCCCCAGGCACTAAAATAGCTCAGTTGCCAAGCAACAGAGAAATGGCCCCAGATGGGTAGAGCATCCCCCATAGGGGGCTTGCCTGGTGTCTCTCAGTTGGGATGAAAGTGGGAGTCTGTCTCTCTGCCTCCTGCCTCTCATTTAATAATAAAATGGAGAGAGAGAGAGAGAATAAGAGAGAGAGAGAGAGAGAGAAGTCCAGCTAACAGGCAGAAATGGCTCTGCCTCTTTTGAACTAGCCTCTGAAGTCAGGTGGCATCACTTCTGTCATATTCTGTTGGTTACAAAAGGAGTCACAAGCCTGTCCAGATTTCAAGAAGGGGGAAATATACTCCATTTATTCTTTTTCTTTCTTAAATTTTTATTGAATTTATTAGCATGGCATTGTTAATAAAATTATATACATTTCAGATGTACAATTCTATAATGCATCATCTGTGTATTGCATCATCTGTTCACCACCCAAGTCAAGTCTCCTTCCATCACCATTTACCCCCCATTTACCCTCTTCTACCTCCCCACCTCCCTTTCTCTCTGGTACCACCATACTGTTGTCTGTCTCTCTTAAGTTTTGTTTTGTTTTGTTTGCCTAATCCCTTCACCTTTTCCCAAACTCTCTCCCCTCTAACAGCTGTCAGTCTGTTCTCTGTATCTATGAGTCTGTTTCCATCTTGTTTGTTAGTTTACTTTGTTCATTAGATTCCACATATAAGTGAGATCATACGGTACTTGTCTTTCTCTGATTGGCTTATTTCACTTAGCATAATACTCCCCAGGTTCATCCATGCTGTTATAAAAGGTAAGATTTCCTTCTTTTTCATGGCTGAGTAGTATTCTATTGTGTAAATGTACCACCGCATTTTTATCCACTCATCTACTGATGGGCACTTAGGCTGCTTCCAAATCCTGGCTATTGTAAATAATACTACAATGAACATAGGGGTGCACATAGCCTTTCAAATCAATGTTTCAGGTTCCTTCAAATATATTCCCAGAAGTAGAAATACATACATACATATATACATATATATGTATATACATATGACTCAGGAATCCATGGGTCAAAAGGCAGTTCCATTTTTAATTTTTTGAGGAATCTCCATACTGTTTTCCACAGTGGCTGCACCAGTCTGCCTTCCCACCAGCAGTGTGCGAGGGCTCCCTTTTCTCCACATCCTCGCCAGCACTTGTTGTTTGTTGATTTATTGATGAGCGCCATTCTGATAGGTGTGAAGTGATCGCATTGTGGTTATAATTTGCATTTCTCTGATGATTAGTGACTTTGGCCATCTTTTCAGATTATTGGCCATCTGTATGTGCTCTTTGGAGAAGTGTCTGTTCAGGTTCGTTGCCCATTTTTTAATTGGATTGAGGTTATACACATTCGGAGCAGGAACACCATGGAAGTGATGCTCCTGCCCTTCCCGGTGCGTCATACCAGGAGCTATGTGGGGTCAGTGTGCATTATTACAGATGATATTCATTTTAATCACTTGGTTAGGGAGTAGCTGCATTTTTCTGCACCCTAATGTTACTGTCTTTCCCTAATAACAGTTTTCTCCAGGGAAGGAAACTTTATAATCAGGTGAGCTAGAAGACGAAGACTTGCTTATCAGCATATATCTTATGTCAGGTGTAATCTTTGTGCCCTTTGATTGAGATGAATGCAAAGAATCAGGGGGGGGGGCATCTTTCTTGCCCCTGTCATCCTCAAGGATGACTCCAGCACCATGGCCTCCAGCAAGTCCTTACTTTTCTTTGCTCTTCTTCATCTAGTGCGGATAGTCAGATCAGGACACACCCTCTCCATCCTCGCAGGCAGAAAATTATAGAACTTGCCCAGGCATAGAAAGTGCTGGTTATCCACCCAGCTGGAAAGGAGGGTGGAGCTGTTAGGCACATTCTGCTGCTTTGCACTGAAGAGAAAACATGCTCTACTCCATGAACACAAATGTTGCCATTTCTTAGCGGCCAGACCTTCTAGAGTGTTCATCGGCTGACTACTCAATTAAAAACTTCCAGTGGATAACACACTGCTTTGTCCAATAAAAACATCAATCAAGAACAAAACTCCCAAGAAAACCAGTTAGAAGGTGACGGAGGACAATTGGACTTTGGGTGATGGGAATGCAGCATAATCAAATGTCAAAATAACCTAGAGATGTTTTCTCTGAACATATGTACCCTGATTTATCAATGTCACCCCATTAAAATTATTTTTTTAAAAAGTTATTGGAAAAAAAAAGAACAAAACTCCCCCTTTTCTCCTCTCAGCAGCTTTTTCCTTCTCATATAGAATCTTTGACTTTCTGAGGGCTCATCCAGGGGAAGAGGGAAGGGGCTAGAGGAAGGAAGCTGCTTGTGTTTAACAAGTTAAAGTAACTAGGACTTTCTAAACACCTTTTTTTTTTTTTTTTGTATTTTTCTGAAGCTGGAAACGGGGAGAGACAGTCAGACAGACTCCCGCATGCGCCCGACCGGGATCCACCCGGCACACCCACCAGGGGCAACGCTCTGCCCACCAGGGGGCGATGCTCTGCCCCTCCGGGGCATCACTCTGCTGAGACCAGAGCCACTCTAGCGCCTGGGGCAGTGGCCAAGGAGCCATCCCCAGCGCCCGGGCCATCTTTGCTCCAATGGAATCTTGGCTGGAGGAAGAGAGAGACAGAGAGGAAGGAGGGGGGTTGGAGAAGCAAATGGGCGCTTCTCCTATGTGCCCTGGCCGGGAATCGAACCCGGGTCCCCCCGCACACCAGGCTGACGCTCTACCGCTGAGCCAACCGGCCAGGGCCGTAACTAGGACTTTCAAAGGCCCTCTACTGGTCTATTTCCCTTTTCTTTTCCGTGAATACAGAACAGGGCCCCATCTCTCCTCCAGCCCCATCTACTCAGGCCCCCTGTGATCATACAGGCATGACTAACTTATCAGTTTTTTAGTACATGAGCATCTGATAACAGTTATTATTTCAATATTTGCACATAGAACATGTAGAACTTTGAGGTCAAGAGATACAGCTCCTCTTTCTCCTCCACTTCTGCTAACTAAAGCACAATAACTAGCAGCTAACAAAAGTATATTTAAACCGTTCTCGAGAGACAACAGGTGATTATAGGCTACTGTCAAGCTCTCAGCCAATGCTTCAAATTCCATCCCCCAAAATCACCTCCTTTATGAAGATTGGTCATGTTCCCTACCGCCCTGCACACCTGGCAGAAAGAAGATAGCCCTCTTCCAAATTCCTTAGCATCAGAGTTATGATCTGAAGATAAAGTCTTTATCTAGTTAATCTGAATATTTTCAGTGCATATTATGGTGTCTAGTTCACAGTAACACAATAGCTGAACGAATAAATCAAGCTCACATTGCTTGATTTATATATGTTGATTCATTAAATAACTGACTCAAAGTGTTGGTTCTACTTGTTTTTGAAGAGGAAGAAAGGGTATTGCTTGTTTATCGATGTGTGAAATTTCTGAAGTCTAGAATGCACTTTTTAATCCACTTCTAACCCGGGACCTTAGGAAATACATGAGCTGGGCCTGTTTCACAGGGCATAAGTTTAAAAAAAAAAAGCCAAGTACACACAATATGCGTGTAACTCAAAACAGAACGTTGAACAAAACCAGGCACAAACTAGTGCAGATCGTCTGATTAAATTTGTATATGGCACAAAGATTGACAAACGCTCCTGGGGAGTTAGAAGTCCAGATAGTGGTTACTTTGGGTGGTGGACGGTAATAACTGGAAAGGGGAAGTGGAGGACCTCTGGGGACTGGCAATGTCCTGTTTCTTATCTGGACATGCAATACAGTTTGTGAACATTCATCAGCTGTCTATTCATCATTTGTGCTCTTTCATTAAAATACAGACAAAATAATACATATATTTCCATTGAAAGCTTTAAAAAGCACAATACACAGATTTATTCAGTGTGAGAAAATTCATCAGCTGTATAGTCATGACTTGTGCTCTTCATAATAAGTATATGTAATTATACTTATTTCAATTAAAAGCTTTTTAAAAGCCCTAGGCCAATCAAAAGCTTAAAACTAGTCAATGCCTTTAGCACAATCCAGATGTTTTCAACCAACATGGGAAACCAGTTTGGTATAAATAAAGCCATTTCTACTGGGAGACCACACAACCACGTACATCTGTGCAGCCAGCCACCAGCAGCCTCCAGAACGCAAAGCTTTCGGCTCTTTAAGCTCCAGATAAGAGTATATTTATTCAGTCAATGGTGTGCACCTGGGGAAGTGGGACAAGATGACAGGCAACCCCATTCCCAGAGTTGACAAGCTCTACCAAATTAGGAAATTCAGTTTCAAGTTGTTAATTGTGTCTTAATGATAACATCCCCTATTTGCTGACAGTTGCTCAAATGACCTTGTAAAATTACATTTAACCACAATAATGGCTAAATACGGTGATGTTCAAGCAAGAACAAGGATTCCAATCTTAAATTTCATAACACTTTAAACTCGTATTTAAGTTATAGCCAGCTTTACGTGCTTCATATAAATCGCTAAAGCCTGTATTGTACCACATGAAATTGCCCCGTGCAGTGGAGGCAAGCAGTCCATCCCTTCACCGCTTTTACAGATGAGGAAACTGTCAAGTTCCATGCCTGTTTTATAACCAGCATATCCTCTGAGCTGAGCTCAAGGCCTGGCACGAAATACACACTCCACAAATGTGTGTAATACGAACGAAGGAGGCTTGGAGAGGTTGCGTAAATTCCCCAAGGTCACCCACCCTTCCCACTCTCTTTGTCCGTGAATCCGACAGGAAGGTGACCGGCGGGGCTGGGTGGTGAATCTGAGCTGAGACACCCAGACTTCCGCATAGGGCGTGCCCTTGGAGTGCCCCGGGGTCTTCCATCGTGCGTATTTGGGGCGCCTCGCCCTCCTCAGGGGTTTACATCACCCTCTTACTCAGAAATGAACCGCTTTTGTTTCTTCCACCTGGTGATCACGGGTCCTCCAGGCTCTTTAAAGGGAGGCGTTCTAGCCTGGAGCCGGGAATCTCCGGGCCTGGGCGCTCCCCTGGGCGTGACTGACAGATGGCCCTGGAGGGCAGGGGGAAGAAGCGGGACTTGAATCACCTGGCCTGGGCTGGGCTGGGCTGGGCTGGAGAGGGCCTCGAGGAACCGGGGAAACTAACGGCGGCCGAAGGGGACTGGATGAGAGGTCGCAAGAGGGGAGTAGAGAGTAAGCGTGTGTCCCAGGTTGCCCCCGCCCTCCCGCCGCGCAGCAGCCCTAGGACCATCCTTCGCCCTTAAAAAGGCTGCGGAGCGCTCCTCCTCTCCCGGGAGCGAGACCCAGCAGGCCCGCTGCTGGGCGTGCCCTTGCCTGCCGGGCCGCGCTGGCCCCCGCCGTGCCTCTGCCGGCCGCCAGGGGCGGGACCTGTGCACCCGGCTCACCGCGGCGGGCTGGGGCGGGCGCCGCGCCTCGGCGGGAGGTCCCGGGGCATCCGCGCCCGGGAGTCCCCGCGCAACCCTCGCCTGCTGCAGCCGGGCCGAGCGGCCGCCGCCACCGTGCGCCCCCAGCACCTTCCCGGACTCCGCCTAGGTGGCCTCTAGGGGCGCAGCCCTCCACGTGCGGGGCTGCGAGGCTGCACGCCGCAGGCTCTGAAAAAAGGTGGGTGCCAAGGGGCTATAGCTAGAGGGGCCGGAAGATCGGCAGGGAGGGAAGGCTTTGGTGGGTACCGCCGATTCCTAAGACCCCTGCCTCCTTCCTATCAGCAGCCGTGTGCACTTAAATGGCTGTTGAATTAAAAATAATGTCCTTGGCGTATGACAACCTTCACCAGCCCTGCGCATCCCGTCGCGCAAAATAAACTGCCCAGCCGCGGGCGCTGCTTCCATGGGGGTAAGGGCCAGGTTTTCACCCACCCACCCACCACACTCGTGGGGCCCCGGGCTCCCGTAGAGCTGGCAAAAGACGGACCTTTGGAAACACGAGCTCTTATCTTCCAGAGGAGGCACTGGAGGCTATTTCTCCTATCTATCTATCTATCTATCTATCTATCTATCATCTGTCTACCTAATCAATTTATCTATCATCCATCATCCTTTCTGTCTCGGTTTCTGTCTGACTGCCTTCCTTTCTTTTTTTGCCTCCCCGTCTCGCTGTCTCTGGGTCTCCCTTTTCGTTCTTGCATTTTCTATAAAGAACAGGAGGAGGTGGGCAGCTGGATTCACCCAGCTGTCTGCTGGTGGCTTTGCTTCTTGTTCTGGTCTCTAAGATGCCCTTTGGCGGTTGAAAATTTGCTGCTCTACTCAACAAGTAACAGCTTGCTGCAGGTAAGAAATTCAATCAAAAATGAAGGTGCAGAAAGATAGGGCAGGAATGTGGGGAAACCAGATTGGCTAATTTTAGCCTGGATTTAGTTGTAAGGGAATCACCATCTGTTGCCTAAATGAGAAGTGTTTTGATTGCCCAGGTTAAAAGGAAAGGCCTTATGTCTGCTCATGAAACAAGCTTACAATTATGAACAGTTTCAAATGAACCCAAAACTGGTATGACCCTGGTGGATTAATTATTGCTCTTATTAAATATAGTTTTCCTCAGATGTCAGCATAGTCCCTGGCTTAATCTTGATGTGGGTAGGTGGAAGGAAAAACAGCCCTGGGGCCAGTGTTTCTCTGGGCTGTTTCAACACAAAAGTGTGAGCCACAGACTAGGAGCTTATAATGAATGCACGGTCTCCTCTTCCAGGGAGACCTGCTGACTAGAGCCTGCATGTTAATAAGATCCACACGGGATTCATGCGCGCTTGAGCTCCGCTGGCCCTTTCTTAGGAATTTGAGCTCACCTACGTTTCTTAAAAACAGGCCTTAGGAAAACATGGATTTTTTATAAACTGTCTTTACCTAGTCAGGTAAAAGAGAATTGTTCTTACTTAAATGACTGATTTTTATTTAGGATCTTCAAATAGCCAGGAGAGGTGTTAAAAGTAACAGAGCTGATATTTTAAGTTCTGCCAGGTTTGGGTTCCAGTGTTCCTGTGATTCCCTAAGACATTTCCATTCTGATACCACTGAGCTGAAAGAGACACTATTTTGCTATATTTTTAGTTCTTGAAAGTTCTTACCTGCAAATGTCATGAATATTTATAAGAGGAGTAAAATAATATATATTATATCAAAGACAGAGAAAAACTTTAGAGACATCCTTTTTTAACATCAATTTTATTGAAGTATAATTTGCATACAATAAAGTGTGTCCAATGGTACATTTAAAACCTATGTTTTGTTGTATGCAAATTGTACTAAAATAAAGTTGATTTTTGAAAAAGGTATCCTCAAGGATTGCCATGATCTGTTGCCTGTTACTAGAATAGTTCAAAGAAGGTCTAGAAAAATCAATCGAGAAGGGAAATGAAGATAAATGCATTGGGCAGGCACAGAAAATAAATAGCCAAGTGATCTTGGGAGAAAGGAAAGATAAATTTGGAAGGCTTGAGATCATATGTAGATAAGACCTTTTCGTCTTTAAAATTAAGATGCTGAATTTAATATATGGGGCACTGGAAACCCTGCAGATCTTTTTCAAGAGGAGACTAAAATTTAAAAAAATTAAAAAGGTTTTGCTCTTCAAGGTCTCCTTCTTATGTTCTGGTCTGCGTGTGCCTTTCTGTGCCGTAGACACCTGCATTTGCCACGATGCTCTCGTCCAGTGACATTGCATCTGCTTCTTGGGAGCTTGTAGTCGGCGTGGACCATCCAAATGAAGAGAAGCCGAAAGAAGTCAGGCTGAGAGTGTCCGGAGATCTGCATATCGGGGGAGTGATTCTCAAGTTAGTGGAAAAGATCAGTAAGTTCCTATTTCATTTCGGTGTCTCCATATTTGAAACCCTCTCTGTTCCGTCACCACCAACCTAGGTTGTCTGATCACCTAAGTTTTTCTAATCACGTTTCCTATATAATGGCCCAGAGAGCAAGCACCTTCCCCCCAAGAAGAGAAAGAGGGTCCCTGCCAGAGCCTCAACCTGAATCCCTCCAACAAGTCTTGTAAAAACTTGAATTTTTGGTGACAAATTAAAGAGAAAGAAACCATTTTTTTAAAAAAGTAATTAAAGATACTGGGCACTCTTGTGTTAGCAGAGCAAAAGACTGATGTTGACTCTAACACTGATGAAGGGAAACCATTCAACTTGATGCCCACATTGAAGGAGAGGGGAGGAAGTTTCCATGCTGATGCTAACACTCAGAGAACGTATTTGACACTGATTGCAATACAAACACTTTGGAAACGGGGCATATGGTGGCATCCCCGAGAAGACTGAAATGTCAGCCCTATGATCCTTCAGTGTGGACTCCGGTGGGAGTTGTGGATATTCCCTTGTGAACCAGTGGTGCAAGGATACTTTTCTATTAGAGAAACAATCTTGATCAAACAAAGCCAAAAGCTCCTGGCCTTCCCAGAAAGGACCATGGCACTGAAAGATTTAAGGAAAAGGACTTTAGCATTTCAACGTGAACCAAGTTTGTGTGTTTCCGCTCCTTCCACAGGATTGAAATATCAGTAATAGTAAGGTTCAGTCTGTTTCCTGCCTGTCCCACCTTAGAGACTTTGAGAGAAGCCAGCAACTGTTGAGCCTAGGGTTGCGAGAGGGGATGGGGCGCTGGAGATCAGGTATTTGTTTCCATTTCTGCACACATGAAATTGACTGGAGCCCTCTCCTTTGTTTTCACTGTGTTTTTTTATTTTTTTCACAGACATAGCCCGAGACTGGTCAGACTTTGCCCTGTGGTGGGAACAGAAGCATTGCTGGCTTCTGAAAACACACTGGACCCTGGACAAATGTGGAGTCCAGGCAGATGCAAATCTCCTCTTCACCCCTCAGCATAAAATGCTTCGCCTCCGCCTGCCAAACATGAAGATGGTGAGATTGCGTGTCAGCTTCTCGGCGGTGGTTTTTAAAGCTGTCAGTGATATCTGCAAAACCCTGAGTGAGTACCCAGAGGGGCCCCTGTGCCCTTTGGACCTTTAGCAGAGGAGGGCGGGAAAGTGCTGTGTGCTTTCTGGCTACCTCAAGCAATTGGCTTAACAGAATACTGCCCTTATTAAACAGCACACTTTTCAAGCCCAGTTCTGAGAACTGGAGCCGTTTAAGAGGAATTAAACCCAATGGGACATTATTGAGATACGGTACATTCATTTCTACAAGCTTAAAATGATTTCAGAAGAGATTTATAAACAGAAGAAACAAACCCATTACAATCCTCACCCCAAATTCATTTCTCTGAGCCATTGTAAATCATCATTCTATTTAAGACATACAAAAAGAAAAGAGTTCATTAAATCATTGTCACCATTGAGCCAGAGTGGCTTTATTTTTGAGAGAATGGTGTAGTAATTCATGTCTTAATTGCTTCACTGACACTTTGCTCCAATAAATACATAGATAGCCCTTTCCACAAAAATCCTTCGTGGAGTTTATTTTTAAGCAGAAAGTACCTGTAAGTATGGATCAAAACTAATTCTTATGAGATGGTGTCCCATGAGTTTAACTGCCATTAAGGATAGCATCACCCAAGATATTTTTTTGTGTGTGTGGGACTTCCACAGTGGGAGCAACCCTTGCATTGTGAAGGTGTTCTTAGTTTATATTTTTGAGAGTGTGTAGGTATATTCCTTTGTTCCAAGGCTGAGATTCAACATTTGAACACAGTAAACACAATATATATGCAAGTTATCTGTCTCCCCCATTAAACTATAAACTGCTCGTTCATTCCTTCAACAAATATATATCAATTAAGCAACATTGTGGTGAATGCTAGGGATATGTTAGTAATAAGAAATAGCCCCGGCCCTGGCCGGTTGGCTCAGCGGTAGAGCGTCGGCCTGGCGTGCAGGGGACCTGGGTTCGATTCCCGGCCAGGGCACATAGGAGAAGCGCCCATTTGCTTCTCCATCCCCCACCCCCCCCTCCTTCCTCTCTGTCTCTCTCTTCCCCTCCCGCAGCCAAGGCTCCATTGGAGCAAAGATGGCCCGGGCGCTGGGGATGGCTCCTTGGCCTCTGCCCCAGGCGCTAGAGTGGCTCTGGTCGCGGCAGAGCGACGCCCCGGAGGGGCAGAGCATCACCCCCTGGTGGGCAGAGCGTCGCCCCTGGTGGGCGTGCCGGGTGGATCCCGGTCGGGCGCATGCAGGAGTCTGTCTGACTGTCTCTCCCCGTTTCCAGCTTCAGAAAAATACAAAAAAAAAAAAAAAAAAGAAATAGCCCCAAATCACTGCTTTCCTTGAGCTTACATTCTAGCATACATAATAAATGTAACAATATAAGATGTTAAAAGGAGACAGTAGGAAAAAAGAAAAAATTATAATAGCATATATAGGCTTGGTAGTGCCAATATTGGACACTGGATGCTGGTATGGTATTAAATAGGGTGAAGATAGAAACCATTTCTTGATCCTGCCTAGCACGATACCTGGCACACATTAGCTGTTTAATAACTGCTGAATGACAAATGAATGGAACCTTCCATTATAGACGTAAGTTCCATAGTGTTCCTGCTGCATGCTGAGCCAATGGCAAATGCCAGGCACCTTGTTTTCAGTAATATTCTAATGAGGATTGAAAACCATTTCTTTTTCGTGAGACTTAATAAACTATTAAATAACATCATATATTCCACACATCATAGTGGGCTGGCAGCACATATCCTACCTGCAACCAAAAACTTGAGTTTTTTAAATGAACAGAAGCAATCTCATGTTCTTTTTTTCAGATTATATCTTTTTTTGTTGTTTTCTTACAGAGTCAGAGAGAGGGATAGACAGGGACAGACAGACAGGAATGGAGAGAGATGAGAAGCATCAATCATCAGTTTTTCATTGCACATTGCAACACCCTAATTGTTCATTGATTGCTTTCTCATATGTGCCTTGACCGTGGGCCTTCAGCAGACCAAGTAACCCCTTGCTCAAGCCAGCAACCTTGGGTCCAATCTGGTGAGCTTTTGCTCAAACTAGATGAGACCACGCTCAAGCTGGTGACCTCGGGGCCTCAAACCTGGGTCCTCTGCATCCCAGTCCAACGCTTTATCCACTGTGCCACCGCCTGGTTAGGCAGATTATATCTTCATGGTAGTTCTAAAAGGTTCAACCTGCTCAACCTGGCATTTCTACTAATCATTCTTTATATCTGACCAATTGAATCTAGATTAAACTTAGCAATATGATGGGCTTTCCCTCAAGAACTCTCAGGCTTGAAGATAGCGTTTGTTTATTTGTTTGTTTGTTTTAGGGTTTTTTGTTTTGTCTTATTTCTAATGCCTCCGGAGTCCATTTTGATTCATCTCTAGGTTTTGTGTGTAAATTATGCATTTGAAATGGTCCCAGGTGCTGCAACCTGACAATCAGACATCCTTGGTTACTGGGAAGAGAATCAAGCGAACTACCAGCCTCAGTCTCAGCACAAAGCAGTGTCTGAACTGAGAAGTGGGAGGGCCCATGGTGTTGGTGCGTTTACCTCCAGGAGAGCTGCCCAGAGATTCTAACATCCACATTCTTTGGCTTCTACCTGGGATCATAGCAGCTCAGTGCAGTTAATGGCCATCAGGAGTTCTGTTTGGCAATGATAAATGTGTTTGATTAATGAAGGAGAATGGGATTATCATCTTAGTTTGAGTTCTACAGAAGCAGACCCTCACATAAGCATTCAAGTACAAATATCTACCCAGGAGGTGATGTCCAGAAACACGAGTTAAGAATGGGGATGTGAGACTGGGCAGAGGAGGCCACCAATAAGAGCTTGTTGCCAATCCAATCATGCTATGGGCACCTGGGGACCTCTGGGAGACAGCATAGACATGCCTTGGAGCCATCCCAGCCACAGGGCGAGGGAGCTCATAAGTCACTGGCGGCTGTTCTGGGAGACCATCAGCTCCCTGAACTTGTGTGGCCTGTTGCCTCTGCATCTGGGCAGTGCAGACTCTGGCATGGAGAGCAAGCCCCCAGGCAGAGACATACATGTCCTAGCTGCCACCTTTGGTGGTCAAGTCAGAGTGCACTGAAATGGTGAGGGCCAAGAAGAGATGGGCAGGTGCCAATGATGTCCTCCACGGGGTGGAATTAGCGACTGGGCATCATGTAAGAAAAGGGCTCTGGGGATCTGTGGTCAGAAAGAGAAAGGGCGGTGTCAGGGGGCGGGGCGTTGCGGTGTTTGCTGTTGTTTAAATAAGAGAGAGGGGGTGGGCAGGAAGGAGAAAGGGAAGAAAGAAGTAAGGAAGAAAAGAAAGGAGGGAGGGGAAATTGGTAACAAATAGGTAACACAGAATAGCAAAATTCTGGTCACTGTTTAGGCTGGGTGAGGAGCCCACGAAGGGACCATTGTACTATTTATTGCCTTTGCTTTGGATATGTTTGAAGTATTGTCACAATAAATTAAAAACAAACTAGAAATTTCACTAGCCTGGATCTCCCTCAACTATTTCACTCTCACACACACACACACACACACACACACACACACCCCAGAGGGAGGGTCTCCGTTCCCCTTCTATCTCTCCGGAAAGGAGTACAGTTTAGTTCCATGTACCTCCCAGGAGTTCCCTGAGAAATGATTTCAAATGCCCAATGTGACTCTGAGTCTTAGAAGGAATTTTCTTTTTACTTTTTAATTTTCTTCCTTCTTTTTTATATTCACTTATTAGATATTAGGAGATCAGAAGAACTTTCCTTGTTAAAGCCTTCTGGTGACTATTTTAAAAAGAAGAAAAAAAAAGACAAGAATAATAAGGAGCCCATAATTGAAGAAATTTTAAACCTGGAGAGTTCTCCAACAAGTTCAGGGCCACCAGGTGAGATCTGAGGGATGGGTTCTTTGTTGTTTTAATTCATTCTTAAAGCCACGTGTTTCTCAAATCTGTAAATCCCAGGAACTCTCCTCCCTGCTGCTCTGTCTCTCCTCCTCTTCCCTCCCGTCCCTTTCTCCCCAGAACAAAGGAGGACTAACCCTGCAGGAGTCCTATGGTGAGGAAAGGGCATCCAATTAAATTTAGAACTAATTATTTTTTTGACAAGGTATATTTTATAGCTCATTATTTTATTTTTAATTGAATTTATTACTGTGACACTGGTTAACATAATTATTCAGGCTTCAGGTACCCAAGTCAAGTCTTTTTTTTTTTTACAGAGACAGAGTCAGAGAGAGGGATAGACAGGGACAGACAGACAGGAATGGAGAGAGATGAGAAGCATCAATCATCAGCTTTTCATTGTGATACCTTAGTTGTTCATTGATTGCTTTCTCATATGTGCCTTGACCGTGGGCCTTCAGCAGGCCGAGTAGCCCCTTGCTCGAGCCAGTGACCTTGGGTCCAAGCTGGTGAGCTTTTGCTCAAACCAGATGAGCCCGCGCTCAAGCTGGCTACCTTGGGGTCTCGAACCTGGGTCCTCCGCATCCAAGTCTGATGCTCCATCCACTGTGCCACCTCCTGGTCAGGCTCAAGTCTTCATCCATCACCATTTATCCTCCCCCATGCCCTCCTCTCCCTACCTTACCCCAGGATTCACCACATTGTTGTCCATAAATTTTTTTGTCCTTTTTTGCTCTATCTCTCCACCTCCCTCACCCAACCCTCCCTACCCCCAACAGCCGTCAGCCTGCTCTCTATGTGTGGGTCTATCTACAGCTCATTCTTTTACTTACATGGATTATGTTGCTGATGAATTAAAAACCTTAGTAGAACTGGCCATGAATTTGAGGGGGGAAAACAGATTATTAAGATCACTCAAATATACTTCTATTTCCTTGGTTCTATCTACAGGTGACTCTTCTATAAATTCAATTCAAATTTTGCACTAGGCATGTAACAGAGAACAGGTAAAAATTCTAAAAAGGCATCATCCTTTTTCTTTTATATAAAAATATAAAAACTAGTTTGCTTGCAACATTTGAGGTTTTTCTTGCAAAGTATATTCCAGTGCAAAGAATAAATGTATTTATTTGCACTTTTCTAATGAAAATTAAAGACAGATGATATATAAACCATCCTTTACCTGGGCTTTTTTAATTGGCAGGTACTGCTATTTCTTTAAAGAATTTGCCCAAAATATAGTCTGTACCATACATTCTGTGAGCTCTTTGGTTTTCTTTCTTTTTTTCTTTTTCTTTTTGACAGAGAGTCAGAGAGGGGGACAGATAGGGACAGACAGACAGGAAGGGAGAGAGATAAGAAGTTTCAGTTCTTCATTGTGGCACCTTAGTTGTTCATTGATTGCTTTCTCATATGTGCCTTGACCAGGGGGGCTCCAGCAGAGCGAGTGATCCCTGTGCTCAGGCCAACAACCTTGGGCTCAAGCCAGCGACTTTGGGCTTCAAGCCAGTGACCTTTGGGCTCAAGCCAGCAACCATGGGGTCATGTCTATGATCCCATGCTCAAGTCAGCGACCCCGCACGCTCAAGCCGGCAACCTCAGGGTTTTGAACCTGGGTCCTCTGTGTCCCAATCTGATGCTCTATCCACTGCACCACCGCCTGGTCAAGCTTTGGTTTTCTAATAGTGTAAAAACTCACAGCTAAAATAGAAGAATTTTGAATTGTTGAGAAGCAGATAGTCTCTGATATTTGTCTGGGTTGATTGTGGAAGTTACTACAGCCTATCAATTTCCAAGTTTTCAGTAGCTAAATATTCAGGCAAGAGCTGTACCTGTGTATAACGTCAATCCCCATCAGTCATGACTCATCTGATTTTAAATGGTACAAACACTTAAATTCAAAATTCATTTTAGTGTCAGTGATGCTAGTTCTTATTTTTCCAAAGATCCCTACTCCCTGAATCTCACATCCTAGAGTCAGCTCCCCTTTGCCTTACAGTGAGTCCTGGCTTGTACAGTAAAACTATGACTCCTACCTATGACCCCATCAACGGAACGCCGGTATCGTCCACCATGACGTGGTTCAGTGACAGCCCTCTGACTGAACAAAACTGCAGCATCCTCGCATTCAGCCAACCACCGCAGTCTCCAGAGGCACTGGCTGATATGTACCAAGCTCGGTCTCTGGTCGATAAAGCCAAGCTTAATGCAGGGTAAGGACGCGGCGCCGTTTTGCTCCTCTGTGAACTGATACTGATGTTGTAAGGTGCCCCAGAGATGGGGGAGGGAGGGCTTCTTTAATTATTAAGTCAGGGTACCTAAGGATTGTACCAAGGAAAATGCAGACTTTGGTCATTTCAGTACATAGAGAGTGTGACAACATTTATGTGTTTGGGTAAGCCAGTGGTTTACCATATCTGAATACTAATTCTTTGCCCATAAAGGTATACAAAGTGTATTTTATGGGATGTAGAGCAGTTTATAAGTGGGTTGGCCCACCTGGCCCACGCCATCTTGTAGAACAAAGCTTCTCTCTCTAGTCATTCTAATGAGCAGGTCCTTCAGCTTTGCTTCAAGCGGGCTCAGAAAATACACTCCAACTATTTATCAAACCTCCAGTTCTTTTCACACCCTATTGTTCACCAAATAAAGTCAGATTTGTGAACAGCATTCCACGCCCCGTGATATGTGGCCCCAGCAGTCGTCTCTCGGGTCCTCTGTGTTCTCATGTACCGTCTCCCCGTGGTGCACACTGGCCCATTTTATCATCCATAGAACTGAGAAATAAAAGCTGCTCTGGCTTCTTCACTGGGTTACTTTAGTGTCAATGAGGGAAAAAATTGTATGTGTGTGTACACACACACACACACACACACACACACACACACTGGGAAAGCTGTAAGATAATACATAGATATAAGCTATTCTCAAGTCCTTTTCCTTACTGGTTTTTGGACTTTATTCAAGGAGATGTGTGTGTGTGTGTGTGTGTATATGTATGTGTATATATAATATAAACATTTATACAATAAACATTGTATATATATTACATGATGCATATATATTATGAATAACATATATTATGTAACATAGATAACATGTACCCATACTGTATAATACAGTAAAAAGGTATGTATGAAGCTGACTGACTTTTATAACTCACCTATTGTTTTCTAGTTGGCTGGACTCCTCGCGTTCCCTTATGGAACAAGGCATCCAGGAGGATGAACTGCTGCTGTTACGATTTAAATACTACACTTTCTTTGACTTGAATCCCAAGGTCAGATCCTCTTTCTCTATTCTCTATCTCTTTTTTTAAATGACTCCATGGAAGTGTAACATTGAGTCATCTAGTCATCAAAGTCGGGATGAATTTGTGTACTCTTCTGTTTGACTCTGCGGAATTAGACCAGTCAATGTATTCTGGTATCTGATTTTCCTCCTTTGGGTTCTAACGATATAAAATGACATTTTTATTTTATATTAGACTTATGTACATATATAGGTCCATTTCTAGATATTGTGTTATTGACATTTTGTCTATCACTATACTAATACCACACCATTTTAGTTACTGCAACTTTATAATATGTTTTAATTTCTGAAAGGACAGGTATCTTCCCAATATTGTTCTTTTTCAAAATGTTCTTAATAATATTTGAACATGGTTTCTTCCAGTTTAACTTGAAAGTTCAATTGAATTAAGTTTTATATAAAAAATCCCTATCGCACTCTGATTAGGATTGCACTGAGTTTGCAGATTAACCGGGGGGAGTCCCTTCACCTTTATATTACTTATCACAAAAACCACTTTTCCTGTCTGTTCTTTGTGCCGATAGGAGTGTGATAAAGGAGAGGGAAAATAATGGAAATCTGAAATAGATTAGTTTGGTCCCTTGAAGAAACTCTGGGAAATATTTTGATCAAGTTCTAAATTCAGAAGTAAAAAGAGCTGGGGCAGTGGACAGATAAAGAGGTATTCTTTTCCATTTCCTGAGCTGAAGTTTATTGCATCTGACTGACAAGGAATGGCCTCAGTCGTTCCAGAATTTTGTACTATGGAATATAAGTGTGTCCCCTTACACCCTCCCTACCACACACACACACTCACACCTGTTTCTTTCTCTAGTACGATGCTGTCCGAATAAACCAACTCTACGAACAAGCCAGGTGGACCATTATCTTAGAAGAAATTGACTGCACAGAGGAAGAAATGTTGATCTTTGCGGCACTACAGGTATGGGAACTTCAAGAACCTTTCTCATACACACATGTGTATATCTTATGTAAAATATTAGTCTTGCAATTCTTATCTCTTCCCTACTACAAACTCATCCAGTGATAGAGAAGTGAGTTTGAACGTAACCAACCAGTAATCCCAGATTCAGATTAAAATGTCATTTACTCACCCTAGCCAGTTAGCTTGGTTGGTTAGAACATCATCCCAAAGCACAAGGGTTACTGGTTCGATCCCCAGTCAGGGCACATACAGGAACAGCTCGATGTTCCTGTCTCTCTCTCTCTTTCTCTCCCTCCCTCTCTTGCTGAAATCAGTAAACAGAACTTTAAAAAATAATAATAAAATAAAATAATCCTGGCAGGTTGGCTCAGTGGTAGAGCGTCGGCCTGGCGTGCAGAAGTCCCAGGTTCGATTCCCGGCCAGGGCACACAGGAGAAGTGCCCATCTGCTTCTCCACCCCTCCCCCTCTCCTTCCTCTCTGTCTCTCTCTTCCCCTCCCACAGCGAGGCTCCATTGGAGCAAAGATGGCCCGGGCGCTGGGGATGGCTCCTTGGCCTCTGCCCCAGGCGCTAGAGTGGCTCTGGTCACAACAGAGCGACGCCCGGAGGGGCAGAGCATCGCCCCCTGGTGGGCGTGCCGGGTGGATCCCGGTCAGGCGCATGTGGGAGTCTGTCTGACTGTCTCTCCCCGTTTCCAGCTTCAGAAAAATACAAAAAAATAATAATAATAATAATAAAATAAAATAAAATGTCATTTTCCCTGCATAGGCGGGAGATCTTCAGGGTCGGATGTTTGATACTATAGGGGAGTTGTCTCCAAAAAAAACAGATCTGGCCAATGGATTCATTTGCACTTATAACATTTCTAAAACCTGTTTCTTTGTAGTATCACATTAGCAAACTGTCATTGTCAGCTGACACGCAGGATTTTAAAAACGAGTCTGAGGTCGATGAAGTGGAAGCAGCACTTTCTAATTTGGAAGTGACCCTGGAAGGTGGAAAAGCGGACAACACTTTGGTATGAATTTTCCTGATAACTCAGAATTGTGGCTTTGTTCTGACCGGCAAATACGGGTGAACTTTTTAATTAGAAGTAAGAGGATGTTTTGTCTGAATTTGAAAAAAGAAACATTCTCGTCATCTGACAAGCTTACACCTAGCCAGAACTGACTAGCTTGTCTCAGGTCGGCTCTGTAAGGGGCTGGAAGATATTTTCGTTACTGCTCATGACAGGACTTTTGCATCATTCCTTCTTCTTTGGGATGAGTTGACATGGTGTGAGACAAAGACTGCTGAGGGCTCCGTTTCACTACGGGGAACATGGACTTGGTTCCTTAGTCTAGAACAGGGTCGGGAAGCTTTTTGGCTGAGAGAACCATGAACACCACATATTTTAAAATGTAATTTTGTGAGAGCCATACAATGACCCGTGTATGTTACACATTATCCAATAAAAATTTGGTGTTGTCCCGGAGGACAGCTGTGATTGGCTCCAGCCACCCACAACCATGAACATGAGCAGTAGAAAATGAATGGATTGTAATACATGAGAATGTTTTATATTTTTAATGTTATTAATTTTTTTATTAAAGATTTGTCTGCAAGTCAGAGGCAGCCATCAAAAGAACCACATCTGGCTTGTGAGCCATAGGTTCCCGACCCCTGGTCTAGAAGGAACCCTCAGTCTATTATATGGGGTAGTTGTGGGAATAGAGAAAGTACTTTACAGGTAACAAAGCCTTATTATCTACTGACTGAGTTGTACCTTTCCAATGAGCAAAGCTGACAGAAGTAAGGGCCTTTCTCTGGAACATTATAAAAACTTCTGGAACCCTTTTGACTTCAGGAAATAAGCACACCCCCCTTTCAATAAAGCATAAGGAAATAATATGGGTTTAGCATCTTTTGCTCCTTATCCATGAAATGTGGCTAAATATCAGCTTTATAATTGCAGTGCCCCTCCCATTTGGTTCATTTCTTGGGTGCCACTCTTTGTTTAATTTCTTTAATCATGGGAGTAGTTTAGTCACATTGATTCAGAGAGGTGGGTCTATTGTCAATTAGATTTTTTTAAAAGTCATAGATAAAAATGAGTCACTATAGTCTTAGGTATTTAATGTGTTTGCTTATGATTAAATTCCTTAAAACAGGAAATTGGTATCATGCAAAAAGAAATACCAGAAACGAACTAAATGCCAAGCTTCTGTGGAAATTCAGAGCCCTTTCTCACATTTATAGGAGACACAGCCCATGAAATTGGAGTTCTTTCTTCCACCACTAAATACATACAACAGGAAGGTGTTCCTTCTTAGAATAGATGAAAATCCCTCCTCCCGCCCCTGGTATTTCTATGCCAAGGCTTTGTTATATCAAACAAAAGGCTCTTTAGTTTAAAAATAAGCACCCACCTACAGTGGAGAATGAACTTTGAACCAGGTACTTTTTGAGAGTTTAATCAGTAAACTAGATATACCTGGAGTTACTCACTCTGATGTACGAGTTGTAAAATCATTTTGTTTGTACATAAAAGTAGTGGTTTCTAACTCAAATGTTTACCTTGAACGGTAGGTACAGGAAGTGCTTGGTCAAATTTTTCATCTCTTTTTCTCATTTGTGTGATATAGGAAACACACAGAAAGTGGGTTGGGCAGAATGTACAGCCTACCAAATTAGTATTAGATTATCACCCAAGTCACCACACCTAGCCACCACACAAGCCCCTGCGTGTGTCCCATCCCACTCCCAGCCCTTCTCCACCCTACCTTCCCACCCCAAGGCAACTACTGGATATGTGGCTAGTATGAATGAGGAACTGAGTTTTTCATTTTCTTTAATTGTAATTAATTTAAATAGCTACATGTGGGGAGTGGCTACAGTGTTGGACAGTGCAGGGATAGAGTATCATCAGCACCACGTGTCAAAATACTGTTTATGAAATGTTATCTGTTTTTCCTTAGGAGGACATTACTGATATCCCTAAACTTGCAGATAATCTCAAATTATTTAGGTAAGTCACCCTTAAAGGAAACACGGATTACTCGTAACAAAGCCTTATAGTTAAAGAGTCCAGGAGTTTAAATTGAACATCTGTTAAGCAGATTTATGGTTTAAAAATAAGAGCGTTAGCTTTGGCATTAGACAGACAATGGGCCAAATTCTAGCTCCACAGCTCGTGCCAGCTGAGTGACCTTGGACATTGTCCTCATGTCTCTGAGCCTCAGTTTCTTGGTCTATAAAATGAGAATACGCCTCCTGAGTCTGTTGAGAAGATTCAATAAAATATCGCACATGAAGCATGATCATGGTGCCTGGCTCATAGTACATGCTCAATAAATGGTGGTGTAAACATGGCCAGTGTCCACAAGAATGAACACAAGCCAGACTGGAGTTTCTCTTATGATCCATCTGGGAGGCTCAGGACTCTGACACCATTTCAAGGTTCTTTCACATTTTGAAAATCAGTTGTCACTAGAACTTGGATCCTGGGCTTATAGAGAGATAACCTTAGTTATCTACCTTTGCCTGTCTGAGTATTTCTGATTCACTCCCCAGTCACGTCAGGCAAATCTGAAACTGTTGAAAAGGCAGAGAAGTCTTTTGTTTCATGGGGGAAAGAAAGAACTGCCATGGTTATGATGGTGCCAAGGTATGTTTGGATGAAAGGAACCGGGTCCCTTTGAAGTTCTGTCAGTTACTATGTCACTTTATGGTTTGTTGACTTTTCTTAACAAACCGACACTTCACTGGGTCAGTTGGCTTGAAAAGAAACAAGCTGCTTTTGATAATCCGTGATGCAAAGAAAGATTTAGAATGAACAATGAATAAGGTATGAATGAGAAACAGGAGTCCAAAGGTAACAATATGTATCACTGGGTTTCCACAGGCTTGTTTTCTTAGGATGTGGTCTCAAACAATAAGTGCAACCATACATATTGTTAAGTCAGAGCTGTAGAAAAATAGCAATAAGTTGAAGCCACAAATACATCTTCATAAATTACTAATATTTGTTCTACAAAGAAAGTAGGTTGCCCTATTCTCTGTATAGACAATTCCAGCTCTTTATAAACCAGATGGTGACAATTTCCTTCCCATAGATGTTTTAGATGAAGAAAATGATATTATGGAGTAAATCTTCCCACCCATAGCACTTTAGTATAATTGGCATGTTTGGACTCACAAAATCGTTCTCATATTGGGCCAGTGGGCACTTTATCTATCAGAGGTCTCAAGATTCTTTATTTAATATATAATATAGTTCATGGACAAAAGAAGTGAAGGAGGAAGCAAAGAAAAAGGAGAAGAGAAAGAGGAAGAGAGTAAAGAATGGAGCTCTGTCCCTCGTGGCTGTGTGACCCTGACTGAGCCCTTCATGTCCCTGGGCCCCCCTTCCTTATCAGCAGAAAAGCATTGAACTAACTCTTTGGTTTTCAATGTTTGTTTTTTTAAACAGTGACACTCTTTTTTTTTTATTTCTTAAACAAAAATGAATTGAATCCACTTTATAAATAGTGAACTTCAAATTCCAGCGGCATGGCATCTGACCTCATGCAAATTCCCGTGTTACCACAAATCCATATGAATGCTGGATAAAATAAAAAGAATTATAAAGTTGATCTCGAAGGGAGACTGAGAAATCCCAATTTGCAGGAATTAAAGAGGTAACCCAGCTCTGCAGTGAAACCTCAGCCGCACTGGGGGAGCTGGGCCGGTGACCTAGAGTCTCGTGGCTCCCGGCTTTTATCCCCACGCGGATCAAAGATGAAGCTTTAAGGTCGGTGTGCTTCAGTGAGGCAGTGAGGCAGTGAGCCCGGGCTGAAGCCCCTGCCTAAAGGTGGAGACTTGCAAAGGCTGCCGTCTCTGTTTAGCAGGGAGTAGAAAAATCTACCCATCAACCAAAGGAAGCAGTAAGGAAGTTCATTCTAGCACAAAGTTTGGTGTGGGGATATGGAAAGTCTCTCTCAAGAAATCAGAGCCAAGGGTTGTGCCATACACAGATGTAGAGCTCAATTTAAATGTGATAAGGGAATCCTGAAAACATTAAGTAGAAACTGGATCGGGACCACAAAATCCATGAAGTCCTAGCAAACGTAATTTTAAAAATCCTTGGAGGGGCCCTGGCCGGTTGGCTCAGTGGTGTGCCGAAGTCCTGGGTTCGATTCCCGGCCAGGGCATACAGGAGAAGAGCCCATCTGCTTCTTCATCCCTCCACCTCTCCTTCCTCTCTGTCTCTCTTCCCCTCCCGCAGCCAAGGCTCCATTGGAGCAAAGTTGGCCCGGGCACTAGGGATGGCTCCATGGCCTCTGCCTCAGGTACTAGAATGGCTCTAGTCGCAACAGAGCGATGCCCCAGATGGGCAGAGCATCACCCCCTGGTGGGCATGCCAGGTGGATCCCAGTCGGGCGCATGCGGGAGTCTGTCTGACTGCCTCCCCATTTCCAACTTCAGAAAAATACAAAACAAACAAAAAAATCCTTGGAGGAAGATACCCACTATCTGGCTAAAAATTACTAACCATTTGCATTGATGAGCCACCATAAAAGAAAAACAGCTGACCCAACCAACAAAAGGATTAGCAGCTTCAATAATTTTAGGTAATGGAACAATTTGAAGAAACCATAAAATGAGTATGTTTAGAATCATAAAGTAAATTAAAAGGTAAAAATTATAGTGGAGAACAGAGACTATTGAAAAGGCACCAAATAGAAATTTTAGAAGTGAAAAAAAATATAGTCAGAGAGATTTAAAATTGAATAGGTACATTAAACATCAAGTTTAAAAGCACAGCTGAGGAGAGAAGTTGGACAGGTAAAACGGGAACTATGATATAAATAGAATGACGAGGTTCAACTGGCAGTTCCAGAAGTAAACATGGGGGAGAAGCAAGAATTTTAAAAAGAATGCAAAAAAAGAAAAAAGATTTTATATTATTGTTAAAGACCAAAAAATCCTTCAATTCAAGAATCACAGATCCCAACAATAAATCAGTGTAAATGTACATCTTGATACAGCCAACTGCTAATAAGAGAAAGTCTTTAAAATCAGAGGAAAAAGGCCCTGGCCGGTTGGCTCAGCGGTAGAGCGTCGGCCTGGCGTGCGGGGGACCCAGGTTCGATTCCCGGCCAGGGCACACAGGAGAAGCACCCATTTGCTTCTCCACCCCCTCCCTCCTTCCTCTCTGTCTCTCTCTTCTCCTCCCGCAGCCAAGGCTCCATTGGAGCAAAGATGGCCCAGGCGCTAGAGTGGCTCTGGTCCAGGCAGAGCCACGCCCCAGAGGGGCAGAGCATCGCCCCCTGGTGGGCGGAGCGTTGCCCCTGGTGGGCGTGCTGGGTGGATCCCGGTCGGGCGCATGTGGGAGTCTGTCTGACTGTCTCTCCCCGTTTCCAGCTTCAGAAAAATACAAAAAAAAAAAAAAATCAAGAAAAAGACAGCTTTTCTACAAACAGGTGGGCAGCAGACTTCTCTTTGGCTGGGAACTATCTTGAAAGTGCTAAGAAAAGATAACAGTCAATCTAGAATTTTCTGCCTAAATGATTTTCCAAGATCCTACTTTTTGCAAACCCCTAAATCTAAACCAGACAAGATGCAATCCTACTAAGTAAATTACATATTTAATAAAAATAAGGATGTATGCCCAACTGGAAGGTGTAACCACCATTGGAGAGACTACCTTGGAATAAATAAAGTGACTCCACAGCAGGGTTTTAGAGAGAGGCCACACATAAAATTCATTCATTGTATCATTGGTCAAGTTCCTATAGCCAAGTAGGCAAGTTACTGTAGCAAAGAAGTTCCATTCAGACTCACACGTTGTGCTACAGGAGATTATCAGTGAGATTCACTTTATAAATACAAGGCTCTTAACATATACAAGAATAACAGTACAAGACTCCTAACAATAAAAGAATCTTCACAATATTAGCAGTTCATGGTCGCATGGAGAGTAACCATGAAAACCTTTTGGTCCCGCATTAAGGCTCACTGGTTATCAAATGGAAAAGTGCCTGAAGTAGAGTGACTCATTTTTGTTGTTCAAAAAAAAAGTTTTCCAAATCTATGACCTTCCTGTGCTGACAGGTGGCCATGAGTACACCGCTAGATGCTTTCAAGGTAATAAACACACTTAATCTTAAAGATCCTTGCAAATCTTCATCTTGGGGACTGGGGCCATGCTTGGGTATCTCCAACAAGCTCCCTTCCAATAATGATGACCACCAGGGTTTAAGGACCATTCTTCTAGAAAAGAAAGTCCTACTCCTTAGTAGGACACTCACAGTCCCTCCCCGGCCCCAGACTAGCTTGCTGTTCTCATCTCCCTCATCCCCTGCACATGGAAAGGCTGTAGCCACAGAAACTACTCCCCACCCCCAACCATTTCCATTGCTCTGCGCAGTTCCCAGCATGAGGTCAGTGTTCAAGAAATGTTCAACCTGCCCTGGCCGGTGGCTTAGAGCATTGACCCAAAGCATTGAGGTTGCCGGTTCAGTGCTTGGTCAGGGTACATACAGGAGCAGACCTCTCTCTCTCTCTCTCTCTCTCTCATTCTCTCCCTTCCTCTCTAAAATCAATAAAATAAACATTTTTTTAAGTGTTTAACTCAACTACCAACAAGGTACCCAGCTCTGACTCATGAACTCTGCATTTTGCATGTGCATTTGCCTCCTGAAATTTCTTTTCCCTGTTCCTCCAATGAAACTCTTCCCTATCCTTCATTCTGTGTTTAAGTGCTGTGTCCCTCTGTAACTCCCCACTCCCCACACCCTTGTTATATGACTTACCATATTTTATTGTATTTATTTATTCTGTGCATTACCCTCTTAAGTTATGAGCTTCATGAGGATTCAAGAGACTCTCTCATTCTTATGGGCATCCTTCCCCACTAGCCACACCTCTCCCTTCCTCTTCCCCTCCCCTGCCTGCCCCGGCCTCTGGAACATGGGATAGGGAGCAATAGCCTTTAGCTTTGGGGGTGTATGGAAATGGCCTGGAAGATGAACCAAACTGGAGGAGATAGTAGGCGAAAACTGAGATCTTGATAGTTTTAAAGTCCAGCTAAAATGGAGAAATAGGGTTTCCTTCATTCTGCATGGAAATATTTAGATGCTTGGGACTAAGCTGAGACCTTACTACTTCTGGTTATAGGCTGAGTCTTTAAGAGTTTATACTGAAAAGACTTAATGTTGGAGAAGCTGATTCTTAGACAAATACTCTTTTAAATCTATTCCTTAGAATTCTATTACCTATTAACTCCCAATATCTTAATGCCGTGGTTGTCTAAATCCTGAAAATGTTAACGTCGTATAATGTTTTTCAATTTTATAATCTTTATGTAATACTCTCCCATTACACACTGTCTTTTAGCGAACATCTTCCTTATCCTTGTGTTAAGGATATACATTTTTAGCTAAGGAAAGACAAGTACTGATGTGTTAAAACACGTACCCAAAATTATATATATGAGTGGTGTTCACACCAATCTTCCCCTCTCTCTCCCATTCTTGAATGCAGAAATCTACTCCTCTGCCATGAGACACCCTGATCCACCCCCAAGGCCAGGATTGTCCCACTGAATCACATACAATTCCTCCACTTGTCTATAGCCCTTTCTTACTCCATAGGTCCCACCTTTTCTATTTTTAGTGACTCAACTGAGTCCCGCCGTGGGCACTGTCAACCTTGTATAGTCCAGAGAACAAAGTTTTCTGGCCCCAAAAGGTATCACTGGTAGAGATCTTCCCCAAAAATATTTTTAATAACAACCAAGTCTGTATAGCCCTGGCCAGATAGATAGCTCAGTTGGTTAGAGCATTGTCCCAATGTGCCAAGGTTGTGGGGTTTGATCCCCAGTCAGGGCACATAAAGGAACAGATGGATGTTTCTGTATGTCTCTCTTCCTCCCTTCCTTTCTCTCTAAAATCAATGAATAAATGTTAATAGAGCCTGCATAGATTAGCTATAAATTTGGGTGCTTTCCATGGCTCACTGGTAATTCTCTGGTCATTTCTCTAAAGGGTCAGGAGGAAATTATAGAAAAGGTTGCTCACTTTTGTATCTGATTTTTATGTCTGAAAACTTGAAGGTTGTGCTGTACATATAAACAGTTTTTTTCAGATTTAAGGTATATGGAAATTTCAGATGCCACAGATTCATGGATATTTCTTATATAATTATTATTTTTATTGTTTATTTAGCACTTCAGTGGTTCCAGCTGCTGTGGTAAGCACTTTAGAAAGATTACCTCTCTTCACCCTCACAAAAGCCCAGCAAGCGTGAGGCATTACTCTTCCCGTCACACAGAGAGCATGCGTGTGGCCCAGGCAGATGACAAGTCCTTCCTGCGATCACATGTCTAGACAATAGCAGAGCCAGAAAGTGGCCCCAGGTGGCCTAACTCCTGAGCTTCTGCATCAACTTCTACATATTATCACAAAACCCCATTTCTAGTTCGTAGAAATGAGTTGGCACTTTGCAAATTGTTTTTTAAAAATAAAGCAGGTGTTATTTGAAAAGAGTGTCTTGACCTGCTTGAAATTTGCGATGTTTCCTACATTACTGGATGGTTGTTTCAATGCTTATCATATTTTCATCTGCAGGCCCAAGAAGCTAATGTTAAAAGCTTTTAAACAATATTGGTTCGTCTTTAAAGACACGTCGATAGCCTACTTTAAAAATAAGGAGCTTGAACAAGGAGAACCAGTCGAAAAATTAAATCTTAGAGGTAAGAGTGTTCTACATCTTGCTGTGGCTTGTCATGACCCAGAAAGCAGATGGGAGCCAAGAGTCCTACCCAATGAGGTGAGGTTGACCTCTGTGTGTCACTGGACTCAAAAGGGAGGCGGTCTGCAGCTCCTGCTCCTCGTGGTGCGCGGACCTGGAATACGGTTTAGTAAACATGGTTATTTCTGTTTTGCTGTTTCTTCTCTCCCAGTGTGTCCAAATTTATGGAGAGCTGGTAATTGGCATCACAAATATAATAATACATGTAGGATCCTATAAAACTTTCTGAAATCCAGAACAATTATGTTTAATTCAGTGTCGCATTAGTGCCTATTCTAATTTCTGAAAGTAACTCTGGGTGTACTGGTAACTCTATTAGTGCAAATATTTTATTAACCGGGACATTTAATTCCCTTATCATTGTGGCTGTCAGAATTTCCTGGGCTTTGATGTATTTTAAAATTCATATTCATAATCGTTTCTGTGGCTTAGGATAGTCAAATAAATCTTAAAAATGAATTCAAAACCATAAAATATTTTTTCTCTATTCATGTTAATTGTCTCTAAGTCTTAGTTAGTAATCTTTTAATTAATGTTATCAGCTTGCTCCCTCGTTTTTCAGGAGAGAACCAAATCTAAGGGGCTTATGTTTAAAGTCTTTATTTTCGATGCACACCTGATATTTATATAAAAGACATTCTTTAGAACTCGGTTGTTGCCCTGCCTTTTAATTATTCAGGCTGTGAAGTTGTGCCAGATGTGAATGTAGCAGGAGGAAAATTTGGAATCAAGTTACTCATCCCTGTTGCTGATGGTATGAATGAAGTATATCTGAGATGTGACCATGTAAGTAAAACCATAAAAATGTTTAGTTACTTCACCTTTACTAAAACCGAAAGACAAAAACACTGAGGCATTTTCTCAAATGAGAACACAGTTATATCGGTCAGCTATTGCTTGGTAACAAACAACCACAAAAATCACAATGATATAAACACTTGTTTTTGAAACATCTGCAGGTAGGCGGGGGGTGCTTGATCCAAGCTGGTGTTAGCTGGGCAAATCTTCTATTCTGGCTAAAGTTGCCTCCTCACTGCAGGTGAAGTGCATTGTGTTTGTTCTGGGCCCCAGGCTCCCTGGGGAGGCTCTTCTCACAGTGATATGCAAAAGGGCAACTGGAAACATGTGAGACCTCCTAAAACTTCTTATAATTGGTACACTGTCATTATCCAGCCATCCATTGGCCAAGTCAGTGGTCGGCAAACTCATTAGTCAACAGAGCCAAATATCAACAGTACAACGATTGAAATTTCTTTTGAGAGCCAAATTTTTTAAACTTAAACTATATAGGTAGGTACATTCCTTATCAGTATAGTTACATCTATATAACTGTACTGATACTGATACAGTACTGAGGTAGTGCCTGCATGTGGTATTTTGTGGAAGAGCCACACTCAAGGGGCCAAAGAGCCACATGTGGCTCACAAGCCGCAGTTTACCAACTACTGGGCCAAATCAAGCCTCATGCTTGGGCCCAAAATCAAGAGAGGGAATTATACTCTGGCTCTGGTGGGACGGGGGGGGGGAGGAGGTGGACTATAAAATAACACTGCAAAGGGTGTGGAGATTGAGCCAGTAATTCGGTATAACACACCTGCCATTGCTCTGAAGAATTGCACTCCTCGGCTCCACCCCCTCAACTTCTGGGACCACTCTCTTTGCTCCCTAAGCTGAAAATCAAAAATGATCAAGACATTAAAGATAGAAGGCACCACTCTCTGGTTCAGATTTCATCAATGGACCCGATTCCTACTGTGGGATTAGTCTTTACTAACAATTGGCCAGGGTGGACGTAATACGGGAAATCCGTTCCTGATGCTTTCCTTCTTTTCTTCTGTTGGAGAGATCAGATGGGACCTGGAAATGGAAATATGTATCAAGGAAGGCTGGCTGGTATTTGAGGTTTTCAGCTGTCTGTGTTCCACGGCGCATTCCTTGGCTAATCTTTAAATTGGTGGTATTTATCACTTCTGACACTGCTATTCTCTAGCCCCTCGTCAGCTCTAGAAACTCAACCCAGGAATCAAAAGCCATTGCTGGGTGTGAAATTAAGTGATGAATAGCCGCTCAGAACATTTGCCACTTCAATCTTTCCATGCTTGGAAGGGGACAGTTTTATATTATAAAGATGAAAGCCCCAATGCTGCTGGTCCCAGCAGGATGACTTTGCACTGAAACTTGCTTCTCAGCCCTCCTGTGTTCGCTGCAGGAGAATCAGTATGCCCAGTGGATGGCTGCCTGCATCTTGGCATCAAAGGGCAAAACCATGGCAGATAGCTCCTACCAGCCAGAGGTCCTCAACATTCTCTCATTTCTGAGGATGAAAAACCGGAACTCAACATCTTCGGTCCCTTCCGGTCTCGAAAACATGGACATGAACCCGGAATGTTTCGTGTCACCTCGCTGTGCAAAAAAACACAAGTCTAAACAGGTACTGCTAATCTTGTCGGGGGGATCGTTTGCAGTGAATTCTGTATTTTCTGAAATGAAATAAGGAATTAAAATGATGGAGGCCGTCATCATGAAAAATCATGGTTGATGGGCAAATTTGACTATGAACTGGGTATTAGATGATAAGAAGAAATTATTGGTAATTATATAGACGTAACTGTACTGGTAACTGAGTATGGCAATATGCCCTGACACATTCTAATTAAAAATGATTTCAGAAATAATAAAAGAAAATGATTTAGTCCCTACAAATTAAAATTTTAAATTTTAACCTGAAGGGGGGGAGGGCGCTATCAAGAGGGGGGCAAGGGAGATGCTGAGGGGAATAGGGGGAGGGGGGGATGCATTCGGGGCAACACTAGAATCTATGTAAACAATAAATTAAAATCAATAAAAAAATGGGTAATAAAAAAAAGACTCTATCAACTGTAAAAAAAAAAAAAAAGAAAGAAAAGTTAAACAGATAAACTGATTCAAGTAGATCCACTGTCAGTGGACACCCCAGTAGCCCAGAAAGAAGGACCCAGAACTCTCCATCTGCATGAACCCTAGAAGCTTTTGTGTTGGTTGATCTTGTTTCTGCTTCTGCCTGGTGATTTGCACATAAGAGAAAGGGGAGGAGAGGCTATGAATGAGAAGGAATTGTCTCCGTAGCGCTGCACTTGGGTCTGGCATTTCTTTCTCTCCTAGGGGATCTGGAGCTGGTGGGATGACTACAGAGCAGTCCGTGCATGCTAAGGAGAGTTTGATGTCTCTTGTGTCTGTTTAGCTGGCAGCCCGGATTATGGAAGCCCACCAAAATGTGGCCCAGATGTCGCTGGTTGAGGCTAAGCTGAGGTTCATTCAGGCGTGGCAGTCTCTACCTGAATTCGGCCTCACCTACTACCTTGTCAGGTGATTACAGTGTTCGCTTGCCTCTTTTCACTTTCCATTCAATTTGAAGTGGCTTTCTGGGAGCCCAGTTCATTCTCACTTAGCCTGGACTGGAGAACTTTTATTTTAGGATACTGCCCTTTCCCAAGTGGCCCAAAACTTTTGGCTGCTCAGAAAAGGTCTTTCAGGCCTCTTATCCAAAGTGCCAATATGCATAAATCCTAGCTAAAGGTGGTAAGGAAATTTGGTTCTTCTAGGATAACAAGATTTGCAAAACCGGAGAGAAATCACCTATTGCCTGTGTGAAATCTTGAAATCTGCGGCCTCCTTCCATGTCAAGTCCCCCCACGAGAATACAAGCTCCACGAAGTCAGGAGTTGTCACCCTTTCAGATCACTACTGTAGTCTCAGTGCCTAGAACGGTGTCTGATATAAGCAGTTGGTGACAATTTTGAACTAATTAATTTGACTCCCCTCTTATTTTGCTTCCTTTAATATCAATTTTTTTTCTTTTCTTTAAGGAAGGGAAAGAGAGAAAGAGACAGGAAGGGAGAGAGATGAGAAACATTAACTTGTAGTTGCAGCACTTTAGTTGTTCATTGACTGCTTCTCATACGTGCCTTGATAAGGGAAATCCAGTAAAGCCAATGACCCCTTGCTCAAGCCGGTGACCTTTGGGCTCAAGCCAGAAACCATGGGATTGTGTTGATGATCCTATCGTCAAGCCCGCGACCCATGCTCAAGCTGGATGAGCCCGTGCTCTAGCCGGCAACCTTGGGGTTTCAAACCTGGGACCTCAACATTCCAGGTCAACACTCTCTCCACTGCGTCACCACTGGTCAGGCTAATATTGATTTTATTTAAAGAATGTCTTCAGGACAGCCTTAATTCTCTTTGTTCTTCATGTTCTCTATATCACCATAAAAATGCCCTTCCATAAAAAGTTAATCCCTCATTGTCCACTTTTCATAAATGATTTAGAAATGTTGGTATTATCTCTGAGAAGTCGTATGTGAATAAACATCATATTACAGGAAACAGTTGCTCCTTTCAATTAACTTTTTTTCTCCAGATTTAAAGGAAGCAAGAAAGATGATATTCTGGGAGTCTCGTATAACAGGTTGATTAGAATCGATGCAGTCACTGGGATTCCAATTACAACATGGAGATTCACCAATATGAAACAGTGGAATGTAAATTGGGAAATCCGGCAGGTAAAGTGAAAGTTTTGGGTATATTTGGTGTTGAGCCTTTGAACGTATGCCTTCAAAACTGCAGATTATTCTGATTTTAAAAGCTGTTCTAATATTTAGAACTCAAGAAACCACAAACACGCGGCAGTTGTCTGCTAAAATAATCATATGCAATTCTGGGCAGTTTCCTCACAAGTACAGACCAAGAATGCTTTTGAGTTAACCCCACTAGTTGGCTTAGTCTCCATACAGACTCTAAAACTGCTGAGCAGTTTGATTAATGTCCTTCAACTCAGCATAGGATTATAGACGATTTAGGCTGATAATTACTTAACAGAAACTGCATGAGATGTAACTGTCACCCATAATAAATCCAAAAAAGGCCTCGTCTGGCTGGCTGCTGAAAGGTCTAACTGGTTGAGGATTCAGAGGCCCCATTGCCGCCCTGGAGAGCATTCTGGTCCCAAAAAGGGAGCAACTGCTAGAGAAACCAGTGCGGCACACAGGGATGACTGAAGACAGCTTAGCCCCTGGGTTTAGGAATCCTCAAACTCCCCGTACTCCATCATCTGTACCCAGGGAACTAGGTTCAGGCCAAGGCCACAGCATGGGAAATTCTAGGGGAAGTCAGGGTACCTCAGCATCCTGCTGGTACGGATTCTCTCTTCCCTTCCCTCATTTTTCCAGCGGAAAACTCTCAACACAGAGGCGTGGTAAGAGACTCACACCGCAGATCCCTGTCAGCAGGGCTGGTAACCATCTGGGCGCTCATCTGTAGACTGAAGGTCTCAGATTAGAGGACTCCTAAGGGAGTGGTTCTAAAATCTTGTCCTTTTTTTTTTTTTTTAATTTTTTTTTTAATAAATTTTTATTAATGTTAATGGGATGACATTAATAAATCAGGGTACATATATTCAAAGAAAACATGTCTAGGTTATCTTCTCATTAAATTATGTTGTATACCCCTCGCCCATAGTCAGATTGTCCTCCGTCACCCTCTAGTTCTCTGTGCCCCTCCCCCTCCCCCTAACTCTCTCCCTCCCTCCCTCCTATGTCCTCCCTCCCCCCACCCCTGGTAACCACCACACTCTTGTCCATGTCTCTTAGTCTCGTTTTTATGTTCCACCAATGTATGGAATCGTGTAGTTTTTGTTTTTTTCTGATTTACTTATTTCATTCCGTATAATGTTATCAAGATCCCACCATTTTGCTGTAAATGATCCGATGTCATCATTTCTTATAGCTGAGTAGTATTCCATAGTGTATATGTGCCACATCTTCTTTATCCAGTCTTCTATTGAAGGGCTTTTTGGTTGTTTCCATGTCTTGGCCACTGTGAACAGTGCTGCAATGAACATGGGGCTACATGTGTCTTTACGTATCAATGTTTCTGAGGTTTTGGGCCTAATATCCAGAATTTACAAAGAACTCATAAAACTCAACAACAAACAAACAAACAATCCAATAAAAAAATGGGAAGAGGACATGAACAGACACTTCTCCCAGGAAGAAATACAAATGGCCAACAGATATATGAAAAGATGCTCAGCTTCATTAGTTATTAGAGAAATGCAAATCAAAACTGCAATGATATACCACCTCACACCTGTTAGATTAGCTATTATTAACAAGACAGGTAATAGCAAATGTTGGAGAGGCTGCGGAGAAAAGGGAACTCTCATCCACTGTTGGTGGGACTGTAAAGTAGTACAACCATTATGGAGGAAAGTATGGTGGTTCCTCAAAAAAACTGCAAATAGAACTACCTTATGACCCAGCAATCCCTCTACTGGGTAAATCTTGTCCTTAAAGGTCCTCTGGTGATTGCCTCCAAGTTTGAGGACCCTTAGTTTCTCAGTTTCTTCTAGTGGTTAGAGTTTATGACCTTCAGCTGGGAAGGGGGGCGGGACAATGACTGGAGGACATTTCAGGTGGTTCTTTTTTCCTCCGTTAAAAAGTCTTTGAAGGCCCTGGCCGGTTGGCTCAGCGGTAGAGCGTCGGCCTAGCGTGCGGAGGACCCGGGTTCGATTCCCGGCCAGGGCACATAGGAGAAGCGCCCATTTGCTTCTCCACCCCTCCGCCGCGCCTTCCTCTCTGTCTCTCTCTTCCCCTCCCGCAGCCAGGGCTCCATTGGAGCAAAGATGGCCCGGGCGCTGGGGATGGCTCTGTGGCCTCTGCCCCAGGCGCTAGAGTGGCTCTGGTCGCAACATGGCGACACCCAGGAGGGTCGCAACATGGCGACGCCCAGGATGGGCAGAGCATCGCCCCCTGGTGGACAGAGCGTCGCCCCTGGTGGGCGTGCCGGGTGGATCCCGGTCGGGCGCATGCGGGAGTCTGTCTGACTGTCTCTCCCTGTTTCTAGCTTCAGAAAAATGCAAAAAAAAAAATTTAAAGAAAAGTCTTTGAAGTCCCCTACCCTTTGACCCAGGGAGTGCTTAGAAAGTCCTACATTCAAACAACAGACAGAAAGTATCTGTGTGTTCGGAGTTAGAACGTTTTGCCTGGTTCACACCACAAGAGGGCGCGGAGAGCAAAGACATGTTTTTCTGAAAGCTGTTAGAGGAAGTGGTGGGTGTTTTGTGGGTTTGGGGGGAAAATCCATCCGATAGCCGCCTCAGGAGTCCTCAGCTCTGGGGCCACCTCCAGCAAAGCAGCTTCTTTCTCCTCTTTCCTTGTCAGAGGTTGAGCCCACCTGCGCCTTCTCTTGCAGGTGGCAATCGAGTTTGACCAGAACGTCTCCATCGCGTTCACCTGCCTGAGTGCCGATTGCAAGGTCGTGCACGAATACATCGGTGGCTACATTTTCTTGTCCACCCGCTCCAAGGACCAGAATGAAACGCTCGACGAGGACCTGTTCCACAAGTTGACAGGTGGTCAGGAATGAAGCAGAGCAGGCTTGCTGGGCTGCACACAGAGGGCGAGCCAACAGCGGCCCTCCCGGGATGGTGGGGTCTGTGGAATCACTGGGATCAGTGGCGTACACAGTATGTAGATTCAAAACTGACAGACAACGTGTATTCACAACTGGTCACCCAAATCCTTGCCTCATCCCAAACATTCTGCTAGGACACCCCTTTCCTTACTTTGCCTTGTGCTACTAGCAATGGAAGGAGCCTTGGTCACCTTTGCTATATAACACGGGAGGGCTGGAGAAAGGACAGTACTCAGAGGTTACCCTGAAGCCCAGCATGTAGCTTCAGTTCTGTGACTTACGGAGCCCACAAGTGTTTAAGTAGAAGTTGTTCCTGTGCTTATCTGCTCCATTGCTAACAGCATAGGAAACAAGCTTTCAAAGCCCATGTAGCGAGCACAGATCTTATTCCACAAACTCAGGTAGGAAAAGAAATAGGTCATTCCTTAATAGAACTGCTTTCAGCTCCCATCCTGTGAAAATAGCTGAGGGAATCCACGGATACCCGTTTTCCATGACGATCAAGGTCTGAGGGTGGAGAGTGGAGAAGTGGGATTTCCTGAAGCCAGTTGGTGACAGGGGGTCAAAGTAGTGGCCCCCAATGTTATTAGTCCACAGTGACTTCTGCCACGGTTACCACTGACCCTTCTGGTTTGGACATGGGTCCTCTCAGGTCACTGCTGACTCCCACAAGACCCATTCCATTCTGGGGACCCCTCAACCACCTTTCTGTCCTTGATGACATGGGTAACATGGCTACAGGAAACCTGTTCCTTACCTCAGCCCATGTCTCTACTGCTTCTACTCTGGGTTGGAGCTCAGGAAGACAGGCCCAATTCCAGGCTTCCAGTGAGGGCCCCATCCCAGCTGGTCACACAGACCAGCCATGTTCAAGGGCTGACGGCTTTCCCACTGGCTTCCGTCTCCACAGCCATTGGCTGGTCTGGGGGGCATGGCAGCCTTACCCCCCACTCATAAGGTTCTCCTGGATTTGGTGTCTGTTTATATGACTCTGGACTTCCCCCTTAAAGGCCTTGGCTTTCATATGTCAAAAGCCAATCATAGACATCTTTTCTCCCTGCCTTAAGACATAGCGCGGGCCTCAGTGGTCACTTTCTGTTTTGACTTGTCACCAATGGGAGGAGTGAGTTTTGAGAAGGTAAAAAGGAACGCCAAGGGGTAGAGAAAAATATCAGATAGTATTTTTTTATGTATGAAGTTCTGTCACACAAAGGATTTGGCTTGCCAGGGTGAGACCGAGGCTCCATTTCCATTTTGAACTTCAGGGGGCCCTGGCCAGAGCTCAGATTCTAGTAAACATCAGCTAGCTGTTGCTTTATTTCCCAACAAAGCCTTTTGAGAAGAGAGATCTGCAGAATCCCTGGAGCCACAGTGAGACAGCCTGGGACAAGGGACCCTGGCTGAGTGCGAAGCTGTCACGGGAAATTTCTCTTTCAGCCTCTCCTTAGAGGTGAATGTTAATTAACATGGTCCTGGCACCAGCTGAACTTCTGAAGCCTTCCTTTAAAGCCTGGAGGTGGCTTAGGCACTTGGAAAATCTGGTCCATGTCATAAAGAACTTCATTTGAAATGTTTTCTGTAGAAACTAGTGCCGAGCACACTGTGTTAAACTTGATGTTGGCCATTTCTGTAGAGTCCTGGGTTCTGTTGTTTTAGAACCTAGTCAGAGGGTCTTTAAAATCATGTTGGGCCCTCGATGTCACGTTGCACCTGTCGGCTGCCAAGTACAGCTCTGGGTAACTTACCAAAGCCAGACCTGCGGCACAACCCTCTTCCTTAGCTTCCCAGGGTTGTCTGACATTTCCATGAAAACGCTCGAAGGGGTTGACTGGTTTTAACCAGACTCTCGGGGGAAGTTTCTCCCATAACTACACAGCCACCGCCCAGAGGAATAAATAAGCCTGACACGAAACCCTGAAGCCCTGCCGCTGTTCCAAAGAGCAAACTGAAGACTTTTTTTTTTCACTTCGGATGCAAAAGGCCATCTGACTGATGATGAAATTTTAAATTAATGTGTGCCTTTCAACCCCATTTGCTCTCTTATCTACACTAGACTGGGAAACCTGCCTTTTTATTATTATTTTTATATGACTTTTTAAATTAAATGGTTTATACGGATTTGAGGATGGTCTGATGTGTTCTCTGCAGTCCGCTGTCTCTAACAAAGCGAATCCTTTTCTCTTGTGAAAAAAAGGAGTGCAACTTTCAGGTGTAATGTGATTTTCCTCACAATTCCAATATTTGAGCTCATTTTCCCAAGTGAGATTGACTTGGAAGCCCACTGGTTTCAACTCATTTCTCTCTGACTTTCACCGGATTTCCTGATGTATGGTGAGCTCTTTTGTTCCAGGTCTACCTTTTGGAAAAAGCACCAGAGAGCAAGGAAATATACAGAGGTAGATGAGTGTCAGAGGCTCTCTGATTTGATGGCCAAATGCCAAGGGCATTTTGATTTATGCATACATGGTCCATATGGGTAATGATGGACTACTTCTTGATGCAATTTTCACATCAACCCATAGGGGGCAGGAACAGCGTGCCTTCTCGTTTCACAAAGGAGGAAACAGACTCAGTCAGATGGGAGGAGGTTGGTGGATTGGATGGAAAAGGTGAAGGGGATTAAGACACACGAATTGGCAGTTACAGAATAGTCATGGGAACGTAAAGCACAGCATAGGAGATACAGTCAATAATATTGTAACAACTGGATAATGTCAGGGGGACACTAGCCTTGGGGCGAGGGGGTTACGTCATAAGTTACATAAATGTCTTAACTACTATGCTGTACACCTGAAACTAATATAATATTGAATGCCAACTGTAATTGAAAAACAAAATTAGGTGACACCAATTCACCTAATTTGCAAGCAGCGAAACCGAATTCAAAGCCAGGTTTGTCTTAACGCCAAAGACCACTAAGCTTAAACCAAAAAACCTCCCCCTTTGCTCCCAGCACGGCTCAGCCTTGAAGTGCCTCCGGCCACCCCCAGCCCCCAAAGCGGGCTTCCCCTGAGTTCAGTCCTCATGTCCCTCACACCGGCAGGAGAGGGTGAGGGGGGTTGGGGATGTGCTCCCCAGAGTCAGCTGAGGGAGGTACAGGTGGCTCAGAAAGGTCTGGGAGCTAGAGGAATGAGTTACTTAAAGATTAGTTTCCTTATGGTTCTAGAAAAGTTTCGTTTTGAGTCCCAAGATCAAAAAAGTAAACAAATGAGTCATTTGAAAACTTTTTTTTTAAGATTTTATTCAATTTTCAGAGAGGAGAGAGAGAAAGGGAAAGAGGGAGAGAGAGAGAGAGAAAGGGAGGAGCAGGAAGCATCAACTCCCATATGTGCCTTGACCAGGTAAGCCCGGAGTTTCAAACCGGCGACCTCAGTGTTCCAGGTCGACACTTTATCCACTGCGCCACCACAGGTCAGGCCTGAAAACTTATATTTGATTTGTGGGCACTAGAAACCAAAACATCTTGCAATATTCTTTTTTTTTTTTTTTTTTTTTTTTTTTTTTTTTTTTTTTTTAGTAAGAGAGGAGTCAGAGACAGACTCCTGCATTCATCCCAACCAGGATCCACCTGGCAAGCCCTCTAGGGGGCTGCTACTCTGTTGCTTGGCAGTTAGTTATTTTAATGCCTGAGGCAGGCCATGGAGCTATCATCAGCGCGCCGGGGGGAGGGGGGGGGCAACTCGCTCAAACCAATCGAACCATGGCTGAGGGAGAAGAGAGAAAGAGAAGGGGAAGGGATAGAGAAGCAGATGGGCGCTTCTCCTGTGTGCCCTAACTGGGAATCGAACCCGGGACATCCACACACCAGGCCAATGCTCCACCGCTAAGCCAACCAGCCAGGACCACAGTATTAGCCAAGGTCTAAAAGCATTGAAAACTTTGTTTAATGTTGACTTCTTTTTCACCAGTACATTTAAGATCTCATTCATTTTCATTATTTTCTCACACAAATGAGTTTTCCTGCCTTTTCCCCTCCCCCCTCCACCACCCCAGAATCTCTAAGGAAAAGCTAGGGTGGGAAGGAAATTTCTTTTGCTATTTCACTGCTTTTTTCCCTTTATGCCTCCTGCCTACAGGGCTGTTGGGGTCCTGGAAATCACAGATGAAAAAGCTAATGGTTTTTGTGTTCAAGTTTCCCCATCCCCTTTCTCAGCACGTGGTTCCTTACGAAGCTATGTGAAAATCTGAGTGCTATCAGAAGACAAAAAAAACATCAGCCCGCTCCCATTGTCTGTCCTCATACATGCCTGTGCTGGCCCTGAATGCCCGCTGTCACTGGGTGATAGGTTCTCAGCCTTCTTTAGAGCGGAACCCCTCTTGCTAAATGAAGGACAGGATTCTAGAAAGCCACCGTTGAGCCCAGAGTCCCGTGTAAGCCACTTTAGATAACACCAGATTAGGCCTGACCTGTGGTGGTGCAGTGGATAAAGCGTCGACCTGGAAATGCTGAGGTCGCCGGTTCGAAACCCTGGGCTTGCCTGGTCAAGGCACATATGGGAGTTGATGCTTCCAGCTCCTCCCCCCTGTCTTTCTCTCCTCTCTCTCTCTCTCTCTGTCTCTCTCTGTCTCCTCTCTAAAATGAATGAATAAATAAATAAATAAATAAAAGATAACACCAGATTAGATGATTTAGGAAAAGCCTCCCCTCATTTGCCCACACATCCCATGGCACATCAATGCTCAGATGCCTCAGAAGAGCCCCTATAAAATAAAACACACATCAACGCAATGGCAATTAGAGGTTTCTCTAGACTCACTAATGCTCCCGGTTAACAACTGTGGGAAAGATTCTTTTCACTAAAGGGACTTCTTTCCTCTGACTCGCTGCATGACCTTGCAGACCCATAATTCCCCTGTGTGCCTTAGTTTCGTCAGCAAAGTGAAAACCAATACCTACTTCCCCTCAGGGGGCCTCCGAATAATGAATATTGTCTAGAAACTGAACAGGATTTTTATTCTTTTGCCAGAGAAAGCTGAGAGATGAGGCCATGGGCAGCTCCTGGAGATCCCTGGGCCTCAAACATGTGCCTTGGGGGGAGGCAGAGCCAGCTGAGAGGAGCTCAGAGCCTCCAGGAGGGGAGGCTTCAAAGCCCAAAGCCTGCATTGTCTGATCCAGAAGTCTTAGATTTAAAAACTACAGTGTGTCCGTAAAGTCATGGTGCACTTTTGACCAGTCATAGGAAAGCAACAAAAGACGATAGAAATGTGAAATCTGCACCAAATAAAAGGAAAACCCTCCCAGTTTCTGTAGGATGATGTGGCAGCATGTGTGCATGTGCAGATGATGATGTAACACCGTGTATACAGCGGAGCAGCTCACAGTCATGCCAGTCGAGATGTGGACGGTACAGAGGAAAGTTCAGTGTGTTCTGTGGCTCGCTAAATTCGAATCCGTGACCAAAGTGCAACATGATCGGCACATTTATAACGAAACACCACCACATAGGAATAACATTACTCGGTGGGATAAGCAGTTGAAGGAAACCGGCAGTTTGGTGCAGAAACCCCGTTCTGGTAGGCCATCAGTCAGTGACGAGTCTGTAGAGGCTATACAGGATAGCTACCTAAGGAACCCTAAAAAATCTGTGTGTGAGCCCACATCGAACTGTACTGAATAGGTATGAAACTGGGAGAGTTTTCCTTTTATTTGGTGCAGATTTCACATTTCTATTATCTTTTGACTTTGACCGGTCAAAAGTGCACCATGACTTTACGGACACACTGTATAAAACGCAATGCAAATGTATTTTTATTTTTACTGAGACCATTTCTTCAAGTATGTTTTGTAGTTGTTTTTAAAGAAGTATGACAGTTTGTGTGATAGCTGGATTGTTGTTCTGCAAATACTTGCTCCCCTCCTACTGTGGGTAGTGTCTATTTCTGCCCCACGGTGTGGGCTTGGCCATATGACTCCCTTTGGCTAATGGGATGTCAATGGGTATGATGTGATCAGAGGCCTCCAATGTGCTTCTACAATTTGGCTGGCCTCATACACCCCTGCCACTCACTACAAGAACAATCCCCCTGGGTAATCACCTGGGTACAGAATGAACCCAGATCCACAGCCTGGAGCCAAGCCTAGTTAGACTACCTGACCCATAGACTATTAGTATGGGACTAAATCCTTACTATTATAAGCCACAAAGTTTGGCAGTTGTTTGTTAAGCAGCATTATTGTGGAATAGCTGACCAAGACATGATGAAATATCACAAAAAGTAGAAAAAGAAATCTATCCACACTAACACTATTCAAAGCCAACACACTGTTGGCATTTGGGAGTGTGTCTTTCTAGTCTTTATACCATTCTGTATCACAGATGTTGTTTTTTTATTTTAATATGATATCTATTAAGTCATTCCAGATTTGTGGCAATTGATTAACTCATGAGATTAATTCATTAATTAATTCATGGAAAAAATTTTATTTGAGTGCTGGCCAAATGCAAGGTATGGGGCTGGATATCCTGCTTTTAGCCTCTTAAAATTTCTGTCTTTCTCCTTAAAAAAGCAACGAACAAACAAAAAACCCACAAACACAAACAAAAACTTCTGATGTAGAACATGATGCTACAACTTTGAAGATATTTTCTTTCTTTTCTTTTTCTCTTTGTTTTCTGCCTTCTCCCATTTCCCTCATTCTGGCAAATGTAGTTTGTTCTCTGTTTCTATGAATTCAGTTTTTTAGATTCCACATCTAAGTGAAATTATATAGTATTTGTCTTTTTCTGTCTGAATTATTAAACTTAGCATAATGCCCTCAAAGTCCATCTATGTTATCTCAAATGAAAAGTTTTCCTTCTTTTTTTATACCAAAATAATACTGCATTAGACCCATATACCTTACTTTCTTTATTCATTCATCTGTTGACAGCTTGGATGCATGGATGCATGTCTTGGCTATAGTGAATAATGTTGCAATGAACATGGCAGTGCAGATATCTCTTTAAGATAGTTGTTTCATTTCTTTCAGATAAATACCCAGAAATGGAATTTCTGGAGCCTATGGTATCTCTATCTTTAATTATTTGAGGAATCACCATACTGTTTTCTATAGTGACTTCACCAGTTTACACCATCTTTTTTTTTTTTTTTGTATTTTTCTAAAGTTGGAAACGGGGAGGCAGTCAGACAGACTCCCACATGCGCCTGACCCGGATCCACCTGGCATGCCCACCAGGAGGCGATGCTCTGCCCATCTGGGGCATCGCTCTGTTGCAACCAGAGCCATTCTAGTGCCTGAGGCGAGGCCATGGAGCCATCCTCAGCGCCCAGGCCAACTTTTGCTCCAATGGAGCCTCGGCTGTGGGAGGGGAAGAGAAAGACAGAGAGGAAGGAGAGGGGGAGGGGTGGAGAAGCAGATGGGCGCTTCTCCTGTGTGCCCTGGCCAGGAATCGAACCCAGGACTCCTGCACGCCAGGCTGACGCTCTACCACTGAGCCAACCGGCCAGGGCTACACCATCATTTTAAGATATTTTCTTGCTTGCTTTTCTAATACTATCTAGTAAATTCTCATGTTTTCACATAGCCCAAAGCTAAGCACATTAGTTTGTTAGACAACAGTAGAGGAAAATCCAAGCCCCAATTTGAGAATATGTGTCTGCTTAGCTATAACACAGGGCTTGGATTACGTGGTTTCCTATAGCCCTTCGTACACTAGCATTCTTTGATTAGGGTCCATTTCCCCCCATAATCAGGTCAAGAGATATCCTCCGTTCTAAGGGTCTTTCCACCATTCATGTGCTTTTCTTCAAAAACTGGCATCACTCTGCCAACATGGCCCCTTATCTGGGTCAGGCCACATAGTTCTGTACCTCTGATTTAGGGGCAGATTGACAGGCTGCAAGGCATTCAAATATGCCCCAGAGGCAAACAGGATACCACGAGGCTAAATGGCTATGCCAGCCAATGTTAGAGCAGGTATAATCAGGCTTCTGCCTCCCCAAAGCGCAGTCTTAACAATAACAGAGCTAATGTTGAATGGCTAAAAGAATTAAAACACTAACACACATTAAGGTCTATCACCTGTGTTTCCCACAGATTCTCTCAACTCAACCTGTGGGTGAGGCAGGTATCATCAGCATCATCATACAAATCAGGAAATGTGCCATGATGTGCTGGTTAATGTTTCATTACTCTATGAGTGGAAGGGAGCCCCAATTTGCCAGTTTCCCTGGTATAAATACTCCCATCACAGCCAGCATGACATCAGTGAACACAATTGGAAAAAGACTAAAAGACCTAGCTTTCCGACCTGACCTGTGGTGGTGCAGTGAATAAAGTGACTCGGAACACTGAGGTCGCCAGTTCAAAACCCTGGGCTTGCCCAGTCAAGGCACATATGGGAGTTGATGCTTCTTGCTCCTCCCCCCACTCTTTCTCTCTCCCTCTCTCTCCTCTCTCTAAAGTGAATAAAAAGTAATAATTAGAAAAAAAAATAAAGACCCACTCTCTGACAGGGACCAGACAGCTTTAGCACACCCCAGAGCTGTGTGCAGAGAAGTCAATAACTTGTCAAGGTCACCCAGCTAGAATGTGGGAAGCGAGGATTTGAACTTAGACCTCATGTCCTGAGCTATGCTCTTTAGCACCACTTATGATATTCCTGTGTGAACAGCAAGGCCTCTTGAGCCAAGAGCCCTAGGTTGTCTTTATTTGGGATAATACCCGAGGTGATTTTTCCCAGAACATATTTGTGTACGGACTATCAAACCACCATGGACTTTTTTTTCTCCAATTATATTATACCAGATTTCAAATGCCAAAAGAGTGACAATTTCCACTACAAAAACCTTCAGATCCCAAGTGCTGGCCCCGTTGTCCAAATGACATTGGATTGCAAATCTGGGTCAGAGGTGAAGTTCAGAAGGGGAGAACAGAGTTCTGCCTTCTTCCCATCAAAGCAAACAACAGACCATGGCCGGAGACAACCCTATTCTCCCCCAGCCCCATGACTGGCTGGCCTTGGTCTTACCATTGCATAGAAATGATTTAGGTCAATTCCACCAGAGAGAGGTGACCTTTCCTCAGGGACTATGCTGTTTTTAGACACTGAGCAAAATGTTCTTATTCTGACCTTTTCCTCATTTCTAAATGGTCCTTTGAGTCAGGTAGCATCAGGAGAGCAAATGGGCAGCCAAGCACTTGGCAAGAAGCTGTTGAATAATTCATTGCTTATAACCTGAGCAAATTTACTCTAGGGCAGTGGTTCTCAACCTGTGGGTCGCGACCCCAGCGGGGTCGCCTAAAGCCATCGGAAAATACATAATGCATATCAGGTATTTACATTCCAAATCATAACTGTAGCAAAATTACAGTTATGAAGTAGCCACCAAAATTATTTTTTGGTTTGGGGTCACCGCAACATGAGGAACTGTATTACGGGATCATGGCATTAGAAAGGTTGAGAACCACTGCTCTAGGGTCAGAGGCTGCAAACGCAAATGCATTTGGGTGTAGGTGATGTACATGGGCACAGATGGTCACAGGCATGCCCTGCCTAGTATTCACACATCTGAAACATGTATAAATATATATCTAATATACCTGAGAACTTAATGTAGCCATGAACCTACAGTTGTCAAGCCATGCCAGGGTTCAGCCATTGATAATCCAACCACACTCACATATATATTAGATATAATATACTCTTTCTATTATGTAATCTATACAGTGTATATAATATAAATACTTAATTTATACTGCATATTATATAACTTATATAATGTAACTATGTTATATAAATTATATACGTATATAGATTTCTATCAGTTAGAATTGCTTAGCTACGAGAGGGAAAATAAAGAATAATAGAGGCTCAAACAAGAGAGGTTTTCTCCCTTCCACCTAAACCTCCTAAGACAAGCCCACACCAACAAGGCACAGGTATATACAGTGTCAGTGACTCACATCCTTTTAGCTTTCACTCTGCCACGCACAGCTTCTACTCACAATACCAACTCATGGTCCAATGTGGCTGCTTTAGCTCCCGGCACGTCACATAGCTTCAGTTAACTACAGTGGAGGTTGAAATATTTGGTCTTTATTCAAAGTAGCCATGGGCTCAACTGAAAATCAGGGTTCTTTTAGTGATAAAAAAAAATAAAAAGGTGAGACTATCTATTGGGAGACCAGTAGCTCCCTCAGTCATAAGCACTTGCTATGCACCAGCACTACATTAGCTGCTAAGAATAATATATTGAACAGAGTTTATAATCTAGCAAGACAAAGATGTCTAAGCAAATCACTCTATAGTGCTGTATAATAAGTACTATTGTTGATATATAAAACCAAAAAAAAAAAAAGGAATCATTTGTTTTGTTAGCATAAGTAGCAATTAGGAAGGCATTCCCAAGGAGGGGACATTTAAGCTTGGCCTGGAAGGATGAGTAAGAGTTTGCCAAGTGGGGAGAAGAGTGGGAATGAAGTCAAGCTTGGCAGAGGGACAATTCGTAGAGAGAGAGTCAGTGAAGGCTCTTCTCCATGAGGTGCCATGATCAGACTTGCATTTCAGAAAATAAGTCTGGCAGCTGTTGGAGGGCAGGTGGAGGGAGGCCACACTGGAAGTTGGTCAGTTTAGAGGCCACTGTGAAGACTGACCTGAAAGATTGAGGGCTGGAGCCGAGTCAGTGCAAAGGGAAGTGGGATGGCAATTTGAGAGCCATCTCGGAACTAGAATCAGCAGACTTTGTCACTGTGGCCAATGCAATTATTGACCTACCAAAACCATTTCTTAGTGATAAATCATTACTGGTCTATACTAGTGGTTGGCAAACCGCGGCTCACGAGCCACATGTGGCTCTTTGGCCCCTTGAGTGTGGCTCTTCCACAAAATACCACATGCAGGTATTACCTCCATAACGTACCCACCTATATAGTTTAAGTTTTAAAAATTTGGCTCTCAAAAACAATTTCAATCGTTGTGCTGTTGATATTTGGCTCTGTTGACTAATGAGTTTGCCGACCACTGGTCTACATCAATCATGACAATCCTATTTCCCAACATCCCGCTTCCTTTGCAGGTAGAGGTGGCCATGGGACCCAGTTTTAACGACTGAAGCCAATGGGGAAGTGTTCTATGAAGACTTCTGGGGAAGTTTTTTCTACCCTGACCTAAAGGATATGCATCATCTTCCCCTTTCTGCATTCTTTCTGCCTTGAATGTGGATGTGATGCCTGGAGCTACAGCAGCCACCCGAAAGCAACAAGCAAGAAGATAAAGGGAATACATTAAAAATGTGGATTCTGGGTTGACCTGCAGTGGAGCAGTGGATAAAGTGTCTACCTGGAATGCTGAGGTCGCCAGTTCAAACCCCAGGCTTGCCTGGTCAAGGCACATATGGGAGTTGATGCTTCCTGCTCCTCCCTCCCTTCTCTCTCTCTCTCTCTCTCTCTCTCTCTCTCTCTTCCTCTCTCTTTCTCTCTCTCCTCTTTAAAAACAAATAACTAGGCCCTGGCCAGCTGGCTTAGTGGTAGAGCGTCAGCCTGGCGTGCAGAAGTCCTGGGTTCGATTCCCAGCCAGGGCACACAGGAGAAGCGCCCATCTGCTTCTCCACCCCTCCCCCCCTCCTTCCTCTCTGTCTCTCTCTTCCCCTCCCGCAGCCAGGGCTCCATTGGAGCAAAGTTGGTTCCGGGCGCTGAGGATGGTTCCATGGCCTCTGCCTCAGGTGCTAGAATGGCTCTGGATGCAACAGAGTGACGCCCAGATGGGCAGAGCATCGCCCCCTGGTGGGCATGCCAGGTGGATCCCGGTCAGGCGCATGCGGGAGTCTATCTGACTGCCTCCCCGTTTCCAACTGCAGAAAAAATACAAAAAAAAAAAAAAAGGAATAAATAATTTTTTTTTAATGTGGATTCTAAAAAACAAAACAAAAAATAGTCTGTCATCATGGAGCCGCTGAAGAGACACCAGCAGCTGCCTAATTCTGGATTTCTTTATTATGTAAGAAAAAAAAACCAAGGTAAATCTTCTGTAACTTGTAGCTGATTGATTATGGTGAACAGTAAACACTTGAATTTGTAGAGTAATGGAACAGAGGATCAAGCATGACCTACAGTTTCTAGGTTGGCCAATTAGTTGGATGGAAACTCCACTGGTAAAAAGGGTACTGGAGGACGAGGAGGTCAGTGGGTGTAGTAACAAGTTTGGTTCGGGTGACTCTAAGATCTCATCACTCCTGACACGAGGTGATTCCATGAAGTATGTCTGGACCTTTACAACAGTGCTGCTCGGAACATCCTGAGAGCTTCCCTTCAGAAATTCTTAGCAAAGCCTGATTCACCTTCTCCTTACTGTGAATGAATCTTCATTACTTTCATGGAGATTCAATTTTTCAGAACTATTCAAGGCTAAATATCATGTGTTATGAGATTGTGATAAATAAAATCTTTTGGGAAATGACAATAAACAAATGTAACCCTGATGATTATTTGTGTGTGTGTGTGTGTGTGCGTGTGTATACACCATAAACTCCTTCTGAAAGCAATTACAAAGCGAGAATTACAAACATATTTTCAACACTGAAGGCTTTGGTTGCAAAAGATCACCTACCAACTAATTGCTCAACTCCAACTCTTGCCAGATAATTTTTTAAAAATCATTTTTAGGAGATGGTGTTCCAAATGTCTTTTCAAGTAAAATATACAAGTATTTTTCCTGATCTCAATATTCCTAAAAAAGGAAATGGTCTCAGAGTTCTCATTTGGGATTCTTCCTCAGGCTTACTTTATGAAATTAATCCTAGTTCCTCCAAAAACAAAATGGAAATATTATTATATCATGTGCCTCTTTCTAAAAGGAGTATGGTAAAGAAGAATTGGTCAGCAATCTCCTAGAATTTAGAGTATCTCTCATAGATCCCATAAACACTTGGTATTAATAATCACCAATAAAGTTAATTTTGTAATTAATATATTAAGGATTAATAATCATGTACTCATCATCTACATTATTTTTAGTAATGACAGGTAGCCATTCTGTTAAAGTCCCCTTTTCAAAAAAATATTTGGCCCTGGCCAGTTGGCTGACTGCACAGGGTGTCAGCCCGGCATGCGGACATCCCAGGTTTGATCGCTGGTAAGGGCACACATGAGAAGCAACCATCTGTTTCTCTTCCCTTCCCTCTCCCCCTTCTCTTCCTCTTTTCCTCCACAGCTAGTGGCTCAATTGGTTTGAACATTGGCCCCGGGCGATGAAAACAGCTCAGTTGTGGTTGCGCATTGGCCCCAGATGGAGTTTGTCAGGGGGATCCCAGTCGGGGTACATGTGGGAGTGTGTCTCTCTATCTCCCCTCCTCTCACTTAAAAAGTATACTTAACATTGCAACTCTCTGAAATCACTAGTTGTACCTTTTTTTCTCAAGCCATCAGATGAGAACAGCTTCATCTTTTTACTCATCTGTCCTCACAATGTCTTTCTTCCTTTCTTCCCCAGTGAGATAAGTGCCCAATCTCCAGCTTTCTGAGTATTCTCCCCTTGTGACCTCCAAAATTCTTTATTCCTGGAGTTTCTTTTTCTCCCTTCTGCGTCGTTCACCTACCCCCCTCTCCTGGTGCATTCTCCTCTAGCTCGCGAACATGCTCTCTCTCTCTGAGAGTTTTAAACATGGCTGCAAACTGTTTGTCTTCACATCAAGAGGTGGAGTCTATGCTCCTTCCCTTTCAATCTAGCTGGGCCTAGGGCTAGACTGACCAATAAAGCACGGAAGAAGTGATATTGTATGACTTCCACTGTAGGTCAAAAAAGGCCATGGAGCTTCTGTCTAGTTCATGAGACACTCCCTTTTGGAGCCCTGAGCCTACCATACAAGAGCTTCAATTACCCTGAGGCCACCATGCCAGAGAGCCCACAAGTACACACTCCATTTGAGAGATCCAGAGAAGCCCAGTCTTCTGTCCATGCCAGACCTATGGGTGAAGCCGTCTTGAACCCTCAAAACCAGCCCATTCAACAGCTGAATACTACCTCTGCCTCCAGTCCATGCTATGCAGAACAAGAGAAACATCCAGCCAAGCTCTGCCTGAATTCCTGACCCATACAATCATGGAATAGAATCTAATGACTGTTGCTTTAAGCCACTAAGTTTTGGGGTATTTATCAGGCAGCCATAGATAACTACAACAATATCTCCCACCTTAAAAAGGTTTTAAACTATCCCATCCCATTTTTCTGCTCCTTCTCAGAATAAAATTTGTTCAAATAGTTAAGAAGACTATATGACACAATTTTTCATGTCCTTAACTGATTCCTCTCTGGCTTCTGTCCCTACCCGCCCTCCCCAATTAGACCCTGCTCTTGTTCAGACCATAAAAATTCTCCATTATTCAGTCTCTTGAAACTTGCCTGTCTGTGCTTTCCTTAGTGAAACGCCATTCTGTCTCAACTTTTCAGCTTTCGTGATTTCAAACGTTCCTGAGTTTTCTTCCACCTCCTGGCTGCTCCTTCTCAGCCTGCGTGGCTGGTTCCTCCTTCTCCGCTCCCTCTTCCAATGTTGGTTAAGTCCCCTCTCTTCTCCTTACCCACGTTCCGTAACTGCCCCCCACCAGTGGTGGGATTCAAATACTGTCACAACCGGTTCTCTGCCCTAATGACCATTTTAAGTATTAAAAAAATGATATACTGCCTGACCTGTGGTGGCGCAGTGGATAAAACGTCAACCTGGAAACACTGAGGTTGCCGGTTCAAAACCCTGGGCTTGCCTGGTCAAGGCACATATGGAAGTTGATGCTTCCTGCTCCTCCCCCTTCTCTCTCTCTCTCTCTCTCTCTCTCTTTCTCTCTCTCCTCTCTATAATGAATAAATAAAATCTTTAAAAAAATTTTAAAGGGCTCTGGCCGGTTGGCTCAGCGGTAGAGCATCGGCCTAGCGTGCGGAGGACCCGGGTTCGATTCCCGGCCAGGGCACACAGGAGAAGCGCCCATTTGCTTCTCCACCCCTCCGCCGCGCTTTCCTCTCTGTCTTTCTCTTCCCCTCCCACAGCCAAGGCTCCATTGGAGCAAAGATGGCCCGGGCGCTGGGGATGGCTCTGTGGCCTCTACCTCAGGCGCTAGAGTGGCTCTGGTCGCAACATGGCGACGCCCAGGATGGGCAGAGCATCGCCCCCTGGTGGGCAGAGCGTCGCCCCTGGTGGGCGTGCCAGGTGGATCCCGGTCGGGTGCATGTGGGAGTCTGTCTGACTGTCTCTCCCCGTTTCCAGCTTCAGAAAAATGGAAAAAAAAATAATAAATAAATAAATAAATAAATTTTTAAAAAATGATATACTGACAGGTAGTTTATTATTTCATGCATTGATTACTTAAATAAGAACAATAAAAGAGGTACACAAAACTAGATTATAAGACAAAGTTTAAAATACTGTAATAAGGAAAAAATATTAAATAATACCTGACAAAAAACAATAAAACTGTTATTTAAGATATTTCCATATTGCTTCTTGATTGGCATCCTCGCTTGCAATTTTTTTTCACCTTAGGACAGAATGAACATTACTATGGGCGCTTAGAATATACTGTTGAGCAGATGAACATTCAAAAAGAGTAAGGAATATAAATTTGTGATTTCCACATTGGGTGGCTGCCCAGGCGCCTACCTTAGGCAGAACCCTGATTACAAGTGCCGTTTTAACAACCAGTTCACCGAACTCAACAAAAAATTAGGTATCAGTTCTGCTGAACTGATGCGGGCCATCTGAATCCCACCACTGTCCTCAACCGATCTATTGGCTAAAAGCACCATCTGTATGGTGATGCCTCCAAATGTAGCTTCCCAGCTCTGCCCTCTTCCCAGAATTCCAGAGTTAGATGTTCATTTATCTCCTCAATGCCTCCTTTGGAGGTTTAGCAGACACCTCAGACTTCGTATGGCCAAAGCAGAGCCTGTGGCTTTCTCATCCCAAATCTGTTGTTTCCTTCGACCTCTCTCCCCCAGTCAGTGGCATCTCAACCCAACCAGTCCTCAGGCCCAAGAGCCTACAGTATCCTTACTATTTTCTTTTTTCTCTTCCCTGTTTATTAGTTTCCTAGGGCTGTTGTGACAAATTACCACAAACTTGATGGCTTAAAGCAATATACAATATTATTCCACCATAGAAAAGAATGAAATTTTGATATGTTGCTACAACAGGGTAAACTTTGAATATATTATGCTTAATGAAGTAAGCCAGACACAGAGGGACAAATATTGTACAATTCCACTCTTAAAAAGTACCTGGAATAGACAAATTTAGAGACAAAAAGTAGAATAGAGGTTACCAGGAGTTGAGGGTGGGCGGTGAGTAGAGAGAGTTATTTTTTAATGGGTACAGAGCTTTTGTTGCCAGTGATAAAAATGTTTTAGGCATAGACAGTGGTGATGGCTACACAATATTGTGAATGTATTTAATGCCACCAAATTGCCAACTTAATGAAAGGTAAAAATGATATTATGCTATGTATGTTCTACCACAATTAAAACAACATAAATGTTTGTTCTCTTAGAGTTCTCAAGGTAAGAATTTGGAAATCAGTTTCACTGCACCAAAATCAAAGTGTGAGCAAGGCCAGGTTTCAGTAGAGTTCAGGATTCATTTTAGAGAGGGAGGAAAGAGAGCGAGAGAGAGGGAGATGGGGTGGTGTGAAGGAGCAGGAAGCATCAACTCCCATATGTGCCTTGACCAAGTAAGCCAGGGGTTTCAAACTAGTGACCTCAGCATTCCAGATTGACAATTTTCTCACTGCGACACCACAGGTCAGGCTTCTTCCCCAGTTTCTAGCGCTGTATTCCTTGTCCCCATTGTCTATCTTCAAAGCCAAGAGTGTAGCATCTTCCTTCAATCTCCGTGTGACCTTTGGCTCGGTAGTAAAATCTCCCTCTGCCTTAAAAACACTTGTGATTACTGACCTGTGGTGGCGCAGTGGATAAAGCGTCGACCTGGAAATGCTGAGGTTGCCGGTTCGAAACCCTGGGCTTGCCTGGTCAAGGCACATATGGGAGTTGATGCTTCCAGCTCCTCCCCCCTTCTCTCTCTCCTCTCTCTCTCTCTGTCTTTCCCTTTCCTCTCTAAAATGAATAAATAAAAAATTAAAAAAAAAAAACAAAAAACACTTGTGATTACATTCAGAGTTCATCTGGATCATCTGGGATAATCTCCTCATCTAAAAAATCTTTACCTTAATCACATATGAAAGTTCAGTTTGCTAGATAAAGTCACATTGACAAGTCCCAGGGATTAAGATGAGGTTATCTTTGCTTCCATTATTCAGCCTGCCATACTTCACTCCACATCCACTACCCAAGCCCATGGTGCTTTTTTTCTTTTTTGTGTGTGTGGGTGACAGAGACAGAGAGAAGGACAGACAGGGACAGACAGACAGGAAGGAAGAGAGATAAGATGTATCAATTCTTCATTGCAGCACTTTAGTTGTTCATTGATTACTTTCTCATATGTGCCTTGACCGGGGATGGGGGCGGAGGCTCCAGCAGAATGAGAGATTCCTTACTCAAACCAATGACGTTTGGTGCTCAAACCAGTGACCATGGGGGTCATGTCTATGATCCCACACTCACGCCAGCGACGCCATGCTCAAGCTGATGACCTCGAGTTTTGAACTTGGGTCTTCTGCATCCCAGTCTAACTCTTGATCCACTGTGCCACTGCCTGGTCAGGCCCATGGGTGCTACTTTAAAACATATTTCAAATGTATATACCTGTCTCCCCTTGCACTGTCATGACTCTCAAGCCAGCATCACTACTTCCCCCTTGGACACTTTCAACACCCTTCTAATGTAACTCTCTAGCTTAGCTCTTGCCTACAATGCACGTAGCAAAAAGACTGACCTTCTAGCACAGGGATTGGGAACCTTTTTGGCTGAGAAAGCCACGAACACCACATATTTTAAAATGTAATTCCATGAGAGCCATACAACAACCCATGTACGTTAGGCATTATCCAATAAAAATTTGGTGTTGTCCCGGAGGACCTACAACCATGAACATGAGTGGTAGGAAATGAATGGATTGTAATACATGAGAATGTTTTATATTTTTAACGTTATTATTATTTTTATTAAAGATTTGTCTGCGAGCCAGATGCAGCCATCAAAAGAGCCACATCTGGCTCGCAAGCCATAGGTTCCCGACCCCTGTTCTAGCACATCAAGCAGGTCATGGCACAACTTACTTATGTGACAGTGTCCTTGCCTACCTCTCCTCTCACCCACTACCCTCCAGCCACAAAGATCTGCTTTCTGTGACGCAAATACAGCAGGCTCTTTCCTGCCTCCAAAGCTGCCCATGACAGCTATTCCCATGTCCCTTTATGTGGCAGCTTCAGCTCATTCTCAGACCCCATCCTAATGAGGCAGCTGCCTTGATGACCCTCTCCACTCTCACCAATTTCTTTATGTCATATCAGCCTGTTTATTTCCTCTATCGCTCTTTTCACAACTTGTAATTACCTTACTCATTTTTTTGCTTGTTGTCTATGTTCCCCAACAGAACAAAAGCTACATGAGAGGAGGGATGCTTACAGCATTTAGAACAGTGGCTAGGCCTGACCGGGCGGTGGCGCAGTGGATAGAGCGTCGAACTGGGATGCAGAAGGACCCAGGTTCGAGACCCGGGGTTGCCAGCTTGAGCACGGGCTCATCTGGCTTGAGCAAAGCTCACCAGCTTGGACCCAAGGTCACTGGCTCGAGCAAGGGGTTACTCAGTCTGCTGAAGGCCTGCGGTCATGGCACATATGAGAGGGTAATCAATAAACAGCTAAGGTGTCGCAATGAAAAACTGATGATTGGTGCTTCTCATCTCTCTCTCTTCCTGTCTGTCTGTCCCTATCTATCCCTATCTGACTCTCTCTGACCCTGTGAAAAAATTAAATAAATAGAACAGTGGCTAGTGTAAAGCAGATGTTCAATGCGTTGAGTGAATGACTGAATAAATGAATTAACAAGTAAACTTGACGCCATAACCAGGCCTGTATCAATCCGAATGGACAAGGCTATGCTGCAGTAACAAGCAACCTAAGATCACAAAGTTGATTTCTCCCACTATATATATATATATATATATCCATGTGCTGAGCCGCAGGGGAGCTCTGATCTTCCAAGACCCAGGCGGATGGAGCAGCCACCGTCCCAAATAGTGCCAACTACAAGAGGGAAAGAGAGAGCCCTGGAGGTTCTCAGACCAGCAATTAAATTAAATTAGCATAATGAATAAATCACAACTCATTGGCCAGAACAAAACATGAAAACAGGGCCCCGATCAACCACAAAGGGCCAGGAAGTACAATTTTAAACAAGCCAGAAGGGAGAAAGGCCAAGCTATGTGGCAGATAACAGTAAGGCCGACCACACGGTCTTTTAGAAAATGAACCACTCTTCCTAATCTCTTCTCCCTACTTTCCTCCTCCACGGTGCCTGCTGTCCTCCTGCCACGTTGAACTGCCCATGCCTTGTCAAACCTCCATTCCTTCCACATACTGGGCCCTCTGGCTGGGATGCTTTTTCGATGTAACCACTATTCAGACCACTGATTCATTTAGCCTGTTTTGAACTTTGTATAAATGGAGCTATACTGTATGCACTCCTGTGCCTGACTATGTTGTGCAATACAATGTCCATGAAATCCACCTGTGCTGTTGAGCATGTCATAGTTCCTTCTTTTTTATCCCTTTGAAGCAATCCATTGTGTGCATTAACCATAATTTATGTATCCATTTTCCGTTTTATAGCCATTTGGGTTATTTCTATTTGGGTGCTTTTATGAATAAAGTTGCTACAAACTTTTATTTGGCAGATATATGCACTCATTTATTTCCCTTGAGTATAAATTTAAGAGTGTAATTGCTGAGTCACTCTGCAGCTATATGCTTAGCATTCCTAGACACTGCCAAACAGTTTTCCGAAGTGGTTGCACCACTTGGCATTCCCACCAGCAATGCATAGGAGTTCCAGTTCCTCCACATCCTTCCCAAGCTTGGCACTGTCAATCTTCGATTTGGGGCATTCTGGTAGGTGCATAGTAGTACAGTTTAAATTTGCATTTCCATGCTAAGTAATGAGGTTGAGCATGAGCTCATAGGCTTACTGGATAGTGTGCATTTGTTCACCCAACAAAATACTGTTAAACATCCACATGTGCAAGTTGCTATAGCCATGGGGAATAAACAACATTCAATCTCCACGAGATCCCAAAACATTGCCCTCTTTGTGCAACTCAAACACTTTTGCTTTGGGAAGAGTTTTCTTTAACCTTATTAAAAATCTAAATCAATACACAGGAAAGGTCTGGCTGCTTTTTCATGGAAAACCCCAAATAAGAAAAAATAACTGATCAGACACAGAAGAAGCAGAAGGCATGTTTAATAGACATTCATTCAGCAAATATTTCTTAAGCATGTGTCATGTGTAGGGGCTGCTTGGAGCTGGAGTACAGCAGGGAACAAGCTGGACACAGTCTCTTAACTAACAGAGCTTCAAGCACAGCCCTGGGTGACCCAATAGGCTCACTCTGTTTGACACAATAGTGCTCACTCTATGTGTGATGGTTTTGTCTTCCACCCCTGCTAGACTTGGAACTGCTTGCGGGCAGGATCCAGGTTTTGTTCACCTCTGAGTCCCCATGTTATACACTGAATACCTGGTGCATGTCCTGGCATGTTCTCAGTATATGTGTGCTGAATTGCTAAGCCCAAATCAATTCATTTATTGAATACTTTACAAATGAAAAATACGAGATGGACAGAAGCTCAAGAATATAGACATTGTACCCAACAGAATAGAAGCAGTGTGTTTGGATGAGAGCTCAGCATCCTGTCCCAACTTAAGGACTTTTAACACCCGTGCTGTCTCTATGATTTTTTTTTAATGTGCTTTATAAAAACAGCCTGTGTACTGTCTTGTCCCACTTCCTAAAGCCACATACAAAATAAAGTGGTAGATTAGAGTTTGACTTCTCATTTCAGTTTGAATCTCTGTGCCCCCCCCCCCACTCCCCACAGCTTTTAAAAGGATCTCAAATGGTGCTTTTTAAGATTCTGAGCATTCTACAAATCCTCATGCTGAAACCTTACAGCTGTTGAGTGATATCTCAATAGGAAAATAAACATGAGTCTTAACCCATGACTCGTTCGCTCATAATCACTTCCTGGCAGGTTGGCCACGTCAGTAGAGCCCCCTGGATATCTCAGTCCCCACCACCTGAAAGCCTCCTTTCTGCATACCAGTCCGTCAGAGCTGGCTGCCCGGAGACTGGACAACCTGGTACTGCCTCCTCCCACGGGCAACCTCCCCTTCCTCCAGCTTATCTCTGGTGTCAGGGAAGAATGCAGCCTTCGAGCCCCTGCATTCCAGCCCGGCCCTTGAGGGGAGAGTCCTCAGGAGAGCCAGCTGGTGTCTGGAGGGCAGAGCACAGGCCACTGGCTGAGCGGTCACTTGTCATCTAGGCCAGCCCCCTTCACCGCACCCCAGCGCACTAGCTGTGAACAGAGCCACACAAGATCCCCTTGGAAAGCACCAAATCTGGGTCTCTGGGGCCACCTGGGGGGAGGGGATATTTATTTCTGGAGTTCTAGGAATGGGATGGAGTCAGAACCCCTACAAACTCTGCCCAGGGACCTGAAACTCACTAGGTATGTTTACTTAGTCATACCTGTGGGAAAGGGCTAACGGTGCCAATAATGGCAGAGCAGGTGAGAACTGCTCAGCTGTGTAAATAAGCCCAGAATAGAACAGTGAGTCTTCGCTGCCCTTTTTTCTCACTGCATAATTGGGACTCACTTATGTGACCTCAGAAAAGTCAATCTCCCTCTTAGCGCTCAGTTTCCTCTTATTAAAATGGACACAGAGGAATGGAACCAGAGAAGTTCTAAGGCCAAGGATCCACAACTCTTTTTATTAAATCCACAAAAGAAATAGAGCCGGCCTGACCTGTGGTGGCGCAGTGGATAAAGTGTCGACCTGGAAATGCTGAGGTCGCCGGTTCAAAACCTTGGGCCTGCCTGGTCAAGGCACATATGGGAGTTGATGCTTCCAGCTCCTCCCCTCTTCTCTCTTTCTCTGTCTCTCTCTCCTCTCTCTCTGTCTCTCTCTCTCTCCTCTCTAAAAATGAATAAATAAAAAATAAATAAAAAATAAATAAATAGAGCCAAATATGTAATCACTAGCACTCCACCTCTCTCCACCCCCACCTCAGCCTACGGGTTTTACTAACACTCTAACCTTGTGATCTTCAGCCAGATCTTTCCCCCCAAAGATCTCTGAGAGTGTTGGAGTCTGGATTGGAAACTTCTCACTGGAACCCTTCCTAAAGCTGAGAGGCTCACGGGACCTGTGTTGTGAATCTCACACATCTGAATTTACTGTTGGCTGTTTTGAGTCCTGCTCCATCCACTCCGGGGCACCACGAAGGATCTGACTTCACCGTGTTCTCTTCTCTTCTCTTCTGTTTTTCTTTTTTTCCAAGTGAGAGGAGGAGAGATAAAGAGACAGACTCCCACATGTGCCCCAACTGGGATCCAACCGGAAACCTGGGGCTAATGCTCTGCCCATCTGGGGCCATGCTCATAGCCAAGCTATTTTTAGTCCCTGAGGTGGAGGCTCCATGGAGCCATCCTCAGTACCCGGGGTCAATGCACTCAGACCAATCAAGCCATGGCCACATCTTCCCATTTATTTTTGAACATTTGTCCCAAGTGCCAGACTCTACCAGGGGCACCTGGATTACCAAGAACAATGACATAGCCTAGTTCTCAGGAAGCTTAGTCTTAAACTGGGGGGCCATGTCAGTTCCCCTGATGGCAGTTAGCCTGAGTCACCTGGGAGAGAACACAAAGAAGGGTGGGACCTGGAAGGGTGCCACAACAGATGCTGTCGGCACCCAGCCCCCTGGCCCTCCCTGGAGTGGCTTGATCCATGCTCAGAGCAAGTCAGGCATGCCAGGGAGTGAAAGCCACAGGAAGAACCTTCAAGCCAACAGAAAGCAGAAGCTGGTGGGTAAATGCCCCACTTTCTTGCCACTTGATGAAATAATCTTCAGGTATGCTCTACGGGTTCTCAGAGGGTCTCCGTGGATTGAGTGACCTGCAGTGCCCTCCCCTCCTTGTGTCCCTTCTCCTCCCTCTCCATGCTTCTTGGGATCACCTCCCAAATAAACCCCCTGCACCTGAGCCCTCATCTCAGGGTCACCTTCGGAGGGAACCTATGGTAGGTATGGCAGAGTGAGCCACAATGGAAATAAAAGAGGTCGAGGGGCAGAGCACTCAGGCAGAGGCTGCTGCTTAGATAAAGCAATGGCAGGCGGGAGTTGGCATGGCATTTGGGGTGGTGTGGCATTTGTGTCCTCCAAACTCTGAGCAGGGCAGAGTCCTCCCTTCATATGGACAAATCTTGGTCTGATTGGGCCTGATAAAACTCTGCTGGCCTCACCCTGACAAATCCTGACACGTCACCCTGGCACAAAGGTGTGAGAGCACCCAGTGGGTGGCAGCTAGACTTGGTATACCCTGGGATATTTGTCAAGTGTTCTCAGACCCAGCACTGGTATCACGTTTGAATTTATCTCAGTCTGGTGAACACCATGTGCCCCTACCTGCTGACTCACTGAAAACCTACCTCGTGCAACTCAAGTACCACCAGCAGTTCTTTGAATGACTGAGCCTGACAGGCAGCCGGCGGGTGGAGACAGGCACAGGCAGCTCTCAGGGTGCCCTGGGACTTCTGCTGACCTGCCCTTGGGCCCTGTGCTGGTAAAAGCCGACCTTGGTGTGCAGCTTGGTCCTTCCCATGCACACCCAGGCCCAGCAGAGGAAGCCAGAAACTGTGGATCACTTTGTAGCTCCGAACAGGCTGCCCTGGGCCCGCCACAGGCAGCACCCAACAGTGGCCAGAGTCCCCCTCAGAAGCCCAGAACCAACATGCCAGAGGGCTGCTTCAGACAGTACCAGAGCAGGATCCAATTATATTCACAAGCAGCATATCCAAAGGGAGATTTGGTCAGGCACCAATCCCAGCTAAGGCGAATTCTGCTTCCTGTGGTCAGCAGCTCCCACACCCTGGTCTGGGTAGAGCCTCACAGTCAGCCAGCCTGAGGGTCAGTCCCACACACAATGGGCCAATAGCAATCAAGACTCAATTACAACGGGGGTGGGGCAGAGCATTTCACCCCCAAACAGCAGAATACATACTCTTTTCAAGCGTACATGGAACATTTTGTAGGATAGACCACATGTTAGGATACAAAACAAGTCTCAATAAATTTAAGAAGGTTGAGATCATATCAAGCACCTTCTTTGATCATAACAGTATGAAACTGCCTGACCAGGCGGTGGCGCAGTGGATAGAGTGTTGAACTGGGATGCAGAGGACCCAGGTTTGAGACGCTGAGGTCAACAGCTTGCGTGCAGGCTCATCCGGCTTGTGTGCGGGCCCACCAGCTTGAATGCAGGGTTGCTGGCTTGAGCGTGGGATCATAAACATGGCCCCATGGTCATTGGCTTGAGCCCAAAGTTGCTGGCTTGAGCCCAAGTTTGCTGGCTTGAGCAAGGGATCACTTGGTCTGCTGTAGCCCCTCAGTCAAGGCACATATGAGAAAGCAATCAATGAACAACTAAGGTGCTGCAACGAAGAATTGATGCTTCTCATCTCTCTCTTCCTTTCTGTCTGTCCCTATCTGTTCCTCCCTCTCTCTCTGTCTCTATTAATAAATAAGTAAATAGATAGATAGATAAATAGATAAATAACAGTATGAAACTAAAGATCAATCACAAGAAAAAAATTGGAAAACACACAAGGACATGGAGGCTTTAAATAACATGTTACTGAACAATCAATGGGTCAGCAGTGAGATCAAGGAAAGCATCAAAAAAATACTAACTTTTAAAAAGGGGGATGGTGGGTCAAGCAGAGCATTCCCACTGGGCAACCTGCTGCACCAGGTGAGAACAGTAGGCAAAGTCTGTGGTGCAGTGTCTGCCACGGGCGCCCCAGCTCAAAGCCACCAGCTCAAAGCCACCTGGGCAGCCTGCCCAGGGCGTTTCTGCTTCGGCTTGGTGTGAGCAGAGCCAGAACAGCAGAGCGTCCCTGTCCGAGGGCTGAGCTCAGATGTCAGGTCCCATCCGGGCCCCTGCCACTGTTGGTGAGCCAGGCAGCAAGCAGCAGGGACAAGAAGTCGCTAAGAGGGCCTGGGGCGCTGGCAAGGGCAGGGCAATGAGCTCAGGGGAGTTCTGTAACCAGGGTCTCTCCAGACCCCTTGCCCCAGTGCTGTACAGAGGAGCACCCCAACATCCCTGTGGTCCTGTTATAGCCCTTTATGGGGGGTGGGGGGGTGGGGGGGACTTACTACATCCTCGGACCTCTGTTGGTGGATTCGGCTCCCTCCCACCTGGGCAGCCTGCCTGAACCTCCAAAGCCGTGCTGGCTGCAGGTGGTCCGTTACCTCCAGGGTAGACCTGGGTGAGGGAAGTGATGTTTTAAATGACTAGTGGGTGCCCTGTGCCCAGGGAACCAAGCGAAGGCGGGCCTTACCTCTGAAAGGGCCTCACCTGGGGCCACCCACTGGCCCACTAGCGGCTCCCCTAACCTTCCCACCTTTCCCTCACCTTCTTCCTCCCACTTGGCGTCCTGTGTTGTCCGTGGCAAAGACTTCCCCTCTGGGGCCCCAGCTCCCTGGGTGGTGACTGCGCTGCCCCAGGTGGGTTCGCCCTGCCCTCACCTGGGCCTGATACAGGGATGCCCTGCTACACCGAGGCTGGAAGGCCAGCGCTGAGGCTCTGGGGGGAGGCCATAAAAGGAGATCCCAGAATGTGCAATTATCCAAGGAACCCAACATGCCTGCTCAGAAGCATCCTGCGTTTGCTCAGGGCCACTCAGATAAGGATGGAGGGGGTGGGTGTTCAGGCTGCTCTGGCTGCAGGGCCTGTGTACACAGCCCAGGGGAGGATTAGCCCTGGGCCAGGCAGAGTGGATGTGCAGATCAAAGGCCCTCAGACAATAACCAGTCTTGGAACTCAGGGAAAGCTAGGCATTGCCTGCTCTCAATGGGCAGGCATGCTCTAAACGGGCAGGCGTGCTCTAAATAAAGCTCATGTAGCGTCCCCACGACTTCAGGGAGACCAGCGGCTCTTGTTAAACGGGACCAATAACCCTAGCTACGAGGCAGAAATGTTCTTTTTGCATTTGTACCCTATTTATTTATTCCTAGCACTTATGAGAGACAAAACTCCACGCTGTCACTAAACTGGATCCCAGAGAAACCAAACCAAACCAAACCAGGGGACTTCTGGATCTGGTTTGATCCTTCCTGCCTTGCTCCCAGACACTTCTGAAGACCACGCTCTGGCCACTGTCCCCTGTAACTCTCCGCAGGCCTTCCTATGGACCGGGTACCTTCCCGCTTTGAGCCATGGGGCCTCCTCCTCACACTGGCTCACCATTCATCCTCCAAGCATCCCAGGGAATAGAAACCACTTGGCAGGAGGATCAGATTCCTGGGAGGTGACAGTGCCACCTCTGCCTCACTGCGTCCATCGGCCCTCAGCCCTCACTCACATTGGCCTGGCCGGCCGCAGGAAGAGCTGATTCCCTCCACTTCTCAGGCCTGGAAAGGCGTGTAAGGTGAGATGAAGGTGGGGGAGGGCTGGAAGGAGGTTCCCGGCCTGGAAAGGGGCAGGTCCAGTCCCGGAGTGGGAGGAGGAGACAGGCAGTGAGGGTGTTGGCTAAAGACCACAGTGTGAGGAAGGAAGGAGGGACGGCAAGGACCGGGGTATCTCAGCCCTCTCAGTGGGTGGGGCTGCGGAGCGGGGGCATGTGGGAAACAGGCCTCTCTGGAATCCAGAGTTGAGCTGCTGTGTAAGTCGCTGGCTCTTGGGATCTGTAAGACAAGAGTGAAGTCCACAAAGGGGCATCCAGGAGAGCCGCAATCCGAAAGGACAGCTTCCGGTGAGTAAGACACACTGCTGGGCACACGGATTCCTGGCCCCCGTTTTCAGTGCCTGGACCCCAGAATCGCAAGAGGGAGGCCTTGGTGGTCGCTCAGAGACCTAGCGGTCAGCAGAGATAACGGGCTGGAATGCACATCTACAGAAGTGGGGGGATATCGAGAAGTAATGTCAAGGCCAAGGCTTGGTTGGAAGTAGCTTTGCCAATCCCAGATCAGCCCATGGCTGCCTGATCTACCCCTACCTGATCTCCCAGCCGCGCTGTGCAGTCCTGGGTACTCCAGACACTCCGCACCCTGTGACTTTCAGCCATCGCCCCTGGGCATGGCTGACCCGAGGACCCTTGGCTTTTAATGGGACCAGCGAGGGACCAGGAAAAGCTTAACTCTAGGTTCCCAAGCCTCACAGCTGTCTGGGGGCTCCTTCCTTCCCTGAAGGCAGTCCTGAGGGCCTTCCCAAGAAAAGACTCCAGACCTTATTTTACTTCTTTTCTTCCTTTCTTCTTCTTTAGCAAGAGAGAGAAAGATGGGCATTTTTTTTTTATTCATTTTAGAGAGGAGGGGGAGAGACAGAGAGAGAGAGAGGAGAGACAGAGTGAGAGAGAAGGGGGGAGGAGCTGGAAGCATCAACTCCCATATGTGCCTTGACCAGGCAAGCCCAGGGTTTTGAACCGGCGACCTCAGCATTTCCAGGTCGACGCTTTATCCACTGCACCACCACAGATCAGAAGAGAAAGAAAGAGAGACAGATCGGAAGGAAAAGAGATGAGAAGCATCAACTCATAGTTGCAGCACCTTAGTTGTTCACTGATTGCTTTCTCATACATGCCTTCACCAAGGGTGGAGGGCTCCAGCTGAGCCAGAGACCCCCTTGCTCAAGCCAGTGACCTTGGGCTCAAGCCAGAGACCATGGGGTCATGTTGATGATCCCACACTCAAGCCAGTGACCCTGCACTCAAGCCGGCTACCTTGGGATTTTGAACCTAGGACCCCAGCATCCTAGGTCAATGCTCTATCCATTGTGCCACCACCAGTCAGGCCCCAGACTTTATTTTAAAACGTGGCCTGTAAGCCAGGTTCCATGCAAACTAGGACTCCCCTGAGGCTGGGCAGTTCTAAGGGGGAAGTGGGGCCAACTGAGTTTCGCTGGGACTGTCAAAACCTTCAAGTACCCTCTTTATGTTTCAATGGGGCCACTTCCCTGAAGTCATTCTCTGGCTTGCTATTAAAGGCCAAGCTCCCTTCCCTCCTGAAGCGCGTGGGATGAAGACAAGTAAATAGAGGGGGTTTCTGGGAGGCTCAGGTCCAGATGAGACAGATAAGGGAGACCTTCTGCAGGCGGTCCCCTGTAGGTTAGCACCCACAGTCATAGAGGAAGTTAGAGGGAAGGGCATCCCTGGGAGAAGGCAGAACAGGAGGTGCCACAGACACATGGGGAGACCGTGGGGGAAACCAGGCAGGGCGAAATCACTGCACACCCAGTTCGCTGGAGAACGCCCAGGTCCTGCGCTCTTCCTCAAAGCCAAGTGGTGGTGGGCAGGGGGCACATTAATCCTTGGTTTTTTGGGGGGGGGGTTCTTCTGGATTTAATGGGCTATCACGTTGTCCTCTCCCCAGCCACACACCATGTGGTTGGCCTTGCTGCTGCTGCTGCTGCCCACAGCGCTGTGCCTGAGCCTGGCAGGACCTTCCCAGGAGAGGGCCCCTCTTTTCCGGCTCACTCAGCAGGGCCCCTGGGGAAGCGAGGTCAGCAACGCCACTGTCTCCCCCTGTGAGGGGCTCTTCGCCACGGGGACCACGACCTTGACCCTGACGAACCGCAGTCTGGAGAGTCTGCCGGGCTGTCTACCCCGCGCGCTGCGCAGCCTCGACGGCAGCCACAACCTGCTGAGTGCCCTGAGCGCATCCGAGCTCCGCCACCTGCCGCAGCTGCAGGTGCTGACTTTGCACCACAATCGCATCGGCGCGCTGCGCTGGGATCCCGGCTGGCCCGCGGGGCTGCACACGCTGGACCTGAGCCACAACCAGCTGGCCTCACTGACACCGTGCGCCGCCGGGACGGCGCTGGGCAGCCTCCGCACGCTGCAGCTCGCCGGAAACCCGCTGCAGGCGCTGCCGCCGGGGGCCTTCACCTGCTTCCCCGCGCTGCGTGTGCTCAACCTTTCCGGCACCGCGCTGGGCAGCGGCGCCCAGGAGGACATCGCCGACGCCACCTTCGCGCCCCTGGCCACCCTAGAGGTCCTGGACCTCAGTGGCACGCCCCTCAAGCAGGGTGAGTCCTGGGCGCCCCGGGTTTTCAGAGGCGGGCTGGGCAGGTGCTCCTGGGGCCGGCTTCTTCAAGGGGTGGTGACCCACGTCCCTCGCTCACAGTGCCGCTCAAAAATAACCCTGCCAGAGATTTCGTGAGCCGCGTGCACCCTATTCCAAGAGCCATACAAGGCTAGTAATTTCTTGAGTCCCAAGAGGTGGGAACTATTATCTTGGTTTTGCTATGAGGAAACCAGAGTCCAGAGAGGCAAATGAATGGCCCGAGGTCTCACAGCTCATTATGTGGTGCCTCCAAATCCAAATTCAAGCATTCTGGGTCCAGAGCCCAAACCTTCAGCCAAGCTGTTCTACTGCCTCCCAGCAGAAATGGGGTGTGCTAGTGGATGGAGAAGTGGATGTATTGCTTGCCTTAGGGCTGATTAGCATTCAACAGGCAATTACAGGAAGCAGTTGAAGCTCAGGATGAATTCACAACTTTGAATTGGGTTAGCTAAAATTGTGTCTGCAAATAATACTCCCTCAAACAAGACACAGGAGGGAGGTGAGAATCCCAGTTTTCCTGTATTTGATGTGTTCAAGGTTGGTTTTATTATTATTATTGTTATTAATTATTATTCTTCTAGCAAGAAAGAGAGACAGACAGGGACAGACAGACAGGAAGGTAGAGATGAGAAGCATCAATTCTTCATTGCGGCACCTTAGTTGTTCATTGATTGCTTTTTCATATGTGCCTTGACTGGGGAACTACAGCAGAGCAAGTGACCCCTTGCTCAAGCCAGTGACCTTTGGGCTCAAGCCAGCAACCACGGGGTCATGTCTATGATCCCACACTCAAGCCTGCGACCTTGGGGTTTTGAACCTGGGTCCTCTGCATCCCAGGTCGACGCTCTATCCACTGCACCACCACCTGGTCAGGTGGTTTTTGTTATTTTTTTAAAAAACAGTTCATGTGTCTATAATCACCTGTTCCACCATAGACAAAGAAAAAAAAAAAGCGAGACCCAGAAACAGAGGGGAAGAGACACATTCTCCATGTATTAGAAGAGCCACAAAATTGGGTTTCTGGGCATCCTTTGGCCTTGCCTTTCTCTCCTCCAACCTTACCTTCCTCAAAAATTTCCCATTCCGCCCTGGCCGGTTGGCTCAGTGGTAGAGCGTCGGCCTGGTGTGCAGAAGGCCCGGGTTCGATTCCCAGCCAGGGCACACAGGAGAAGCGCCCATCTGCTTCTCCACCCCTCCCCCTCTCCTTCCTCTCTGTCTCTCTCTTCCCCTCCCACAGGGAGGCTCCATTGGAGCAAAGATGGCCCCGGGCGCTGGAGTGGCTCTGGTCACAACAGAGCAACGCCCAGGAGGGGCAGAGCATCACCCCCTGGTGGGCAGAGTGTCGCCCCCTGGTGGGCGTGCCAGGTGGATCCCAGTCGGGCGCATGCGGGAGTCTGTCGGACTGTCTCTCCCCGTTTCCAGCTTCAGAAAAATATAAAGATAAAAAAAAAAAAATTCCCCATTCCAAGTAGTCATGGGAGTGAAGTTGGAATATTTCTGGGTGGAGTTTAACAAGATGGTAGGGCCACTGCAGAGCTGGAGACAGTGTCCTGGGTTCAAGTCCTAGCTCTGTCCTTTCCCAGCTGTGTGCTCTTGGACCAGCCATTCACCTCTCTGACCTCAGCCAGCTCAGGAAAAAGGAGGGACTGGGGTTTCTACTGAAATGGCCCATGCGTCTGAGATTCCTAAGGCTGCTGACTGTGCCTATGCTCAGCAATGACCTTCACGACCCACCTCATCACTCTTGTGTTTCCACAATGCCCGGCCAGCCTCCTAGGTTGGAGTCGTCCTGGGTAATGGACAGTGTCCCCTCTGTGTCTCAGTTCGGTCAGGGTGGACCAGAGACCTGCCCACGCTCACGTCCCTCTACCTGAGGAAGATGCCCAGACTGAGGAACCTGGAGGGGGACATTTTCAAGACGACCCCTGACTTGCGACAGCTGGACTGTCAAGACTCCCCAGCACTCACCTCTGTCCAGACACACATCTTTCAAGATACTCCTCGCCTACAGCTCCTTCTGCTCCAGAAGTAAGTTTTTCTGAATCACGCACGTGACTGAATTCTGCCCGTTACACTATATTGACCAGGTGTGACTACATTATAGAGCACACCAGACTTTAATTTTCCTTCCATGACTTCGTCAAGTCCTCCCTGGGGTTCTGTTCTGCCTCATCCTCTGGGTGGTATCCGGGGCAGGCCCCAGGTAGTCCATCCAGCCTGAAAACCAAGCAACTCAGCCCTGTCCAGAGTAATATGGACACCTCAGACTCGTGCGTGTACGTTTCCTTTAAGCCCAGATGAGAAACCTGCAGTGGGAAGAGGGGATGAGGGCACCAGGTTGTTCTCTGTTTCTCCATCCACCTGCTTCACCACGTGGCAAGTCAGCCCCTTTCTGGGGTCTAGGGAGGGAAGGTGAGAGGGTAGAAAGGTCCTACTTGCAGTCAGAACCCAGGGCTGGTGCTTTCTGTCTTGGTGATGTCCAACGTGTCACTACATCCACCTTCCTTCCTGAGCTCTAACGGGAAGCCCAACATCCCTTTGAGGATGATCCCAGGCCACCTCCTTTCCTGAGAACCCACACCTGGGCCCTGGGAAGCAGGCTTCTTTGCCCCGTCATCACTCTCAGTGTAGTCACTTCTCGTTTCCCTGCTGGCTGCAGTCCCAGCCAGAGTACTTCCCTTTGGGACTTGTCATGAGGGAAAGGAGATAGAGCATGTGGAGCACTTAGCTCAGTGCCTGGCATATGGTTCGTGGTCCGTAACATTAGTGCAGGTGATGGTGGTCACAGTGGAGGCGATGGGAATAATGAAAGTGATAGTGATGGTGGTAACGGTGATTGTGATGATATTGGGAATGTGGTATATTGATGATGATGATGATGGTAATGGTGATAATAATAATAATGGTCATGGTGCTATGTCAATAAGAGTAAAATCTCTGACTCATCCTCTTTCGAGCGTCAGACTGACTCAACATTGTGTGTAAGGTATCGGATGTGGAGCCAAACTGCCTGGGTTCAAATTCTGACTCCACCACTTACTAGCTGTTTGAGTTGGGGTAAGTTACTTAACACCTCTGCAGCTCAGTTTCCTCATCTGTGAAATGATGACAAAAAGGAAGTCCAAGGTGATTTAAGAATTTTGCCCAAAGTAATATCATCGAACCCCTAACAGAATGGTTTTCCCAGACAGCACTATGACTCTCTGGGAATAGTTTTAACCTGATTGTAAGAAGCCTGACTTAATTGATTGTCTGTGTATTTCAGCTGCAACTTGAGTTCCTTCCCTCCGTGGACCCTACATTCCTCCCAGGTCCTATCCATCAACCTCTTTGGCAACCCTCTCACTTGCAGCTGTGAGTTGTCCTGGCTCTTCACGGATGCAAAGAGGACTGTCCTAAGCAGGTAACGCATTTGCAAAGCATGTGACTGAGGAGTGAAGGTCAGCCTTTTGGAGTCGAAGTTCTCCCAGCTCATGTCTTGCTCGCATAACCTGGCTGGATAGCTTGGCATTGTTAGGCATGACGGCCGTCCCCCACGTAGTCACGTTCAGGGACCCAGCCAGTGGCAGCTCTGTCTCCCTTCCAGTGAGCCAGAGGCAGAGAGAGCTTGGAGGAACACACATGGGAGGTTTTAATGGGCCAGACCAGGAAGTGGGGCTCATCATTCCCACTCACATCCACGCTTCACTGCAAGTGAGGCTGGGAAATATAGTCTAGCTGTGTGCCCACTAGGAAAAAGAAATGGGCTAAGTGAACAGTTGGCTTGTTTCTACCAAAGCAGAGTTATTATTGTCCCATCTTACAGATGAGTGGATTGGGGCCCAAGGAGGGGAAGTACTTACTTAGATTCATGCAACTGCTCGGTGGAGGAGGCAGCATCAATCTTCCTCCAAAACTGCTCTTAAACACTGGGTGCCCCTAAGTCCTCCAAATGGAGCCAGGCCTTCTGTATCATTCAGTCCAAGGCCAGTGGGCTTACAGAGCTCTCGTGGGGCAGCCAGACATCCTACAAAGACTTCTCATTGGCTCTTAGCTGGAAGAGATATCTTTGCAGTGGGGAGCTGTGCCTAGGTATGCCACCAGAAAAGAATGGGGGCTGGGAACATTTCTGGTCTTGAGCACCCTCAAACCAGCTCCACCAGCTTCATTTGGGAGACATCCCCCATTCTATGGGGGTTCTTTTCTCACCTACCACCCAAGCCTGGAAACAAGTGGGGCTCAGTCTGTCCCCGTCTTCCCTTCATGTTGACCCTAAAATAAGTACCTAGGTCTTTTGTCATAAAGGGTCTTATTTCATATTAATGAAGAGGTTAAGAGTGCAGGCTCTTCACACCACTTACTATTGGTCATTTGGCTGCATTGCTTAACCTCTCTGGGCCTCTACTTTCTCATCTGTACAATGGGGATAATAGTGCCCACCTCATAAGGCAGTGCAGATTAACTTCATTGATAAAATGCTAACAGTAGTCCCTGGAACGTGGCAAGCACTCAGAAATAGCAGTATGAGTACTGTGACTAGTACTCATGGCCAGGAAGCAGTCAGGTGAGACACAGACTCAGCACTGCCCTTCCCAGTGCCCGCCCAGCTGTAGGCTCTGCCATTTGCTGGCCATGCTACCTTGGGCAGTTAGTTCCTCTTTCTGAGCTGCCGTTTCCTCCCCTGCCTCATGGGAGCCTCTTCCACAGGCTGCCCTGAAGGTCAGTGAGGTAATGCGTGTCCAGTGCATGGGGTACCTAGCAGGCGCACTGACAGGCTTAGTGGGAAGGACTGTCTGCACTGAGTCCTCAAAGGCCAGCACAGAGCGGCCTTGATGCCAAACCCCTTCTAACTGGTTGACCTCCCCTGCAGGGCTGCAGACACGGTGTGCACACCAGCGGCAGGATCCCGTGGGGCCTTCTCTGCCGCTCTCGTGCTGTCCCAGCTGCCCAGTGCGTGCCACCAGGACCGAAGCACCCTCCTCCCTGATTCCAACCCCCCCTCCTCTTTCCCCTCCACCCACGCACCATCTACACAGGGTCCCTTCACTCCGCAGAACACAGCCTCCTCCACTCAAACTGTGGCAGACCGACCAGGTGTCACCAAGGCCCCCTCCCACCCTGTGCGCCCCCAATCAGGAGCTGCATGGTTGCACAGCAGTGTCAGGCAGGGGGCCACTGCCTCCACTACTGTGTCCACATCAGGTCCCAGAAACGCCAGCGATCCACCCAGGACTGCAAGCACAGCGGGGACAGAGCACGGAGAACATGCTGCCCGGCTGGTCTTTGACCCTAATATCTCAGCTGCCTCCACCCCACCGGCCAGCACACAACTTGGTCACCTCCCTGCCTCCCGAAACCCACTGAGCACACCCCAGCCCGACTGGAAGACACAGGCCACGCTGCAGGCTCTCCTCCCAAGTTCCTCTGAGGATGGAATTCCTATCTTGCTTTTGGATGACTCCAGTGAGGAGGAGGAGGAGGGAGAGAAGCAGGAGGAGGGGGAAGGGGAGAAGCAGGAGATGGAAGCACCTCCCCAGGGGGTCCCCTGTGATTATCACCCCTGTAAGCACCTCCAGACCCCGTGCGCAGAGCTGCAGAGGCGCTTGTGGTGCCTGTGCCCCGGCGTCAGCAGGGAAGACACCATCCCAGACCCTCCCAAGCTGCAGGGGGTGTCGGAGACCACCGACACCTCCGCGCTGGTCCGCTGGTGCGCCCCGAACTCGGTGGTGCGCGGCTACCAGATCCACTACTCACCCGAGGGCGGGCCGAGGAACCAGTCGGTGGTAGGGGACATCTATGCCACCGCCCGGCAGCACCCCCTGTACGGGCTCTCGCCGGGCACCACATACCGCGTGTGCGTCCTGGCAGTCAACAGGGCAGGGCTGAGCCCGCCCCAGGCCGCTGGCCCTCGGGGACCCTGCGCCACCTTCACCACCAAACCCAACTTCGTGCTCATCTTCGCCGGGCTGTGCGCCGCCAGCGGCCTGCTGCTCGTCAGCACCCTCCTGCTGTGCGTGTGCCTCTGCCGGCGGGTCCGGAGGCCACCCAGGCAGTGCTACGACACGCACCTGGTGGCCTACAAGAACCCAGCCTTTGACCACCCGCTGAAGCTCCAGACTTTCAATTAGCCCAGCTTCTCCTCAGGTCGAAATCCAGCTGAAGAACTGCTGCCTGGGCCCAGAAAAGAAGATACAGAGGGTCAAACACGACCCGGTCGGCTCTGGACTTCTCTGGTTGCCAAGAAGCCAAGCACTTCTCCAGGGCATAAGGAATTCGCCAAGCTGAGTTTTTCAGCCTAAGGAACTTCCCTTGTTCCTACTTCACTATGTCTGTTTCCAGAAATGTGATGGCCCACATCAAACCACTCTTGTTGGAAATGGGCGTTCTTGTGTGTTTAATAGCAAGCAGTGCTCCTCAGTGTCCAGTAGAGTTACTGTATGTGGAAGTAGGAAAAGAAAAGAAATTCTGCAATCCAGCCTCTTGTACTTATTAGAAGTGACATCCTCAATTCGTTTTAGTAAGTTGAGGGCATTATACTAAGTGGAATAAGTGCCCTCGTGGTCAAGCTCTGGTGAGATGTGTTTGTTATTCAAAGAATCAACTCCAGTGGGTTCTTAATCTGAGAACTGGGGGACGAAGGAGAAAAGCACTGGTTATTCCTGAGGACTTCTGAGTTTCTTAGTTTGCATTTCAGGATAGGGTAAAATGTGCTTCTAGCTTTATAGTTAAAACCGCAGTCTTTTCAGTTCCTTTGCCCATTTTTAAAGAGGGTTTTTTTTGTTGTTGTTCTTGTTGAGTTTTATAGGTTCTTAATAAATTTTGGATATTGTCCCCTTATCGGATGTATCGTTCGTGAATATGTTCTCCCATTTAGTGGGTTGTCTTTTCATTTTGCTGATGGATTTCTTTGCTGTGCAAAATTTTTTAGTTTTATGTAGTCCCAATTGTTTAGTTTTTTTGTTTCTCTTGCCTGAGGTGATGTATCAGGAAAAATATTGCTAAGAGAAAGGTCCAAGATTTTATTGCCTTATGTTTTCTTCCAGGATTTTTATGGTTTTGAGTCTAACATTTAAGTCTTCAATCCATTTTGAGTTTATAACAGTGTATGGTGTAAGAAGGTAGTCTAGTTTCATTTTTTTACATGTATCTGTCCAATTTTCCCAACACTGTTTATTGAATAGGCTGTTTTTACACTACTGTATGTTCTTGTCTCCTCTGTCAAATATTGACCATTTATAGGTTTATTTCTGGGCTTTCTGTTCTGTTCCATTGATCTATATGTGTGCTTTTATGCCAGTACCATGATGCTTTTTATTACTGTGGGGATTCAGATAGCTCTTCAAGATGGTGATCTTACTTCCTTCAGATAAATATCCAGAAGTCAAATCTCCCTCTTCTTACAAGGACACTAGACATTAGATTAAGGCCGATCAATTCAGTATGACCTCTTCCTACCTAACAAGATCACATCTGCAAAGACCCTATATCCAAGTAAGATCGTGGTCATGAGATCCAGGGGTTAGAATTTGGACGTATCTTCTTGGAAGATACAATTAAATCTACATCATTTATTCCTACTGTAAAAAAAAAAAAAAAAAAATCAAGTTTGAGTCTTGTATTTTTTGGTTTCCAAAATGTGCGGCAGCCCAACAGCCCCGCTGTGGTAATTGCACGTTCAAGTTTGACTGGGATCACTGACCTTGTACTACATATTTCTAGATATTTGGAGTTTTGAAAAAGCTCCCACAAATTCTAACATGTATCACTAAGTTCATCACATATGTAACCAAGAGAACTGGACTAAATGATTTAAAAGATATCTACAAGCTCCTGACTAAAAATTGCAAAGTGAGCCTGACAAGGTGGTGGCACAGTAGATAGAGCATCATCAGCCTGAAACGCAGAGGACCCAGGTTCAAAACCCCAAGGTTGCTGACTTGAGCACGCGCTCAGCAGCTTGTGCACAGGTTCAGCAGCACAGGCTCAGCATCATTGACATGACCCCATGGTCACTGGCTTGAACCCAAGGCCACTAGTTTGGGCAAGGGGTCACTGACTCGGCTGTAGCCTCCCCGGGTCAAGGCACACGAGAAAGCAGTCAATGAACAATTTAAGGTGCCGCAACAAAGAATTGATGCTTCTCATCTCTCTCTCTTGCTGTCTGTCCCTGTCTGTGTGTCTCTCTCTCACTAAAATAAAATAAATAAAATTGCAAAGGAAAATCCAAAAATGTGACTACTTAGCAGTCTTCAGAGATGCAACTATCCCAACGCCTTTTTAAGCTATCAAGATTGGGGCCCAGAATGAACTGCTGCCAGGCTCTGAGTCTGTACTCACGAATATGCATTCAAACATGCCTAATACAACTCCAACGTTTTGAGGGTTTTTTTTGTATTTTTCTGAAGTTGGAAACGGGATGGGGAGGCAGTCAGACAGACTCCCGCATGCATCCGACTGGGATCCACCCTGCATGCCCACCAGGGGTGATGCTCTGCCCATCTGGGGCGTTGCTCTGCTGCAACCAGAGGCATTCTAGCGCCTGAGGCAGAGGCCATAGAGCCATCCTCAGCACCCAGGCTAACTTTTGCTCCAATGGAGCCTTCGCTGTGGGAGGGGAAGAGAGACAGAGAGGAAGGAGAGGAGGAGGGGTGGAGAAGCAGATGGGCACTTCTCCTGTGTGCCCTGGCCGGGAATCGAACCCGGGACTCCTGCATGCCAGGCCGATGCTCTACCACTAAGCCAACTGGCCAGGGACTCCAATGTTTTGTAAATACAGAATTTACATGTTTTATAACAGCTCAGTATCCAAAAACCTGGAGACTTTGGCTATTTTTCTAAGGGTTGAGGTGGCCCGAGTATATTAACCAGAGCCAGATAAGACCCCAATTCTAAAGAGACCGAGTCCAACCCATTAGTCATACCAAAAGCATCAATACTAAACTGTAAATAAGCACAGCTAAGTGCAAAATCCTAGTCTTTTCCATAACTATTTCGAGTTCTTTTTGGAACACCACCTTTGTCTGCTCACACTTTGTTAGTGCCAAGGCATGCTCAATATGCCTCTTGGGTGGTCCAGACTTCTACCTGCAGCCTCACCGCCTCAGGCTGACTATACCAGAGGTTCTAGAGGGAAAGAACCACCAGCCACATGCCACCCTTCTCTTCACTACCTCCGTTTGGCCCAGTGGCAGTGGCCCTGACCGCAGGCTTCTGTGTGCTCCAAGCCAAGGGTGGCCGAGCAGCCAGACTGGGAACAAGGAAGCCAGGACCAGCAGGCACCAGAGGGGCAAGCTGATCCAAGGATGCCATGGATTTTGCTTATAACTCCCCATTTTAATTTAACACAGCCCAACAGGCTGTTTAGATAACCGCATTATCTACATAATTCCACATTACACTTGGGTTAGAACCCGGGACAATAGGCAGCAATAGCTCCCACTGATAAGAGGAAGCACCAGGTCTCTCCCATTCTCTTAAACAAGCTGGTGTCATGAGACTAAGGGCTTTGAAGTCAGATGGTCCCAAAGCAACGGTTTTTACAATGTAACCGCAATGATTTATCAGAAAGGACTTTAGACTTTATGGATCAGAAAACTTACACAACAGAGGACTATAATATGCTATATACAAATAACCCAAGATAAATGTACACCTTTTTTCCGCCTTTTTAATTCTTTTAACATCTTAACAAAAGAATACTGCCCAAAATTTTAAAAACTTGAAAAAATAGTTTCATATTATTTACATAACACGAGTACAGGTCCACTATCATACAAACATGGCTTGGTTAGAAATACAGTGCAAAGGCATGACATAATGCACTGTCTCTTGGATGGTACAGGCTCACGGATGTGTTTTCATAGTCCAACTACCTCTGTTACTTGTCACCCTGATACATAAACTATTAGGCACCTGAGAGGCTGGAAGACTACCGAACATGAACTTCAATAACCTCTATTTCAATCTTTATAGTCTCTTGATAAGTTTACTTCATTCACAACTAAGCTACCTTTATTGTCACTATCCTAAATGATAAATATTAACCACATGAACTGTTAATATGTACACCAATCAAGTTAAAGATAGACTTGTGTAGCCAAGTTGTGTAGGCTCTATATTGAAATCTAGAAAATTCCCGACAGCTTCGTGAGCAATCGAAAGTCTATTACAGAGAAGTGGCAATTCTCCAGTTTTCATGCTCTGGACTATGTTTTTTTAAATGACTGACAATAATTGGAATTAATTGGTTCTTTATAAGTTAATCAAGAAACCTAAGATAAAAAAATTCTAAATGATAGTTTCACTTGTATTTAAAAATACATTGGAAATTTTGCATATGCCCATGATCAAGCTTATTTTCAATGCACATTACTTAAATATTGATGACATGGTTCGTTCTGACAAGTCCTTTTTCAAGCTGTACACCAAAATAGGGACACTTGTAGCTTTCTCCTGGCCCTGCCGCCGGTGACGAGTACTGCTTCCTTGCTGAGGAGGATGGCCGGCCTTCATCTGCCTTTTATCACCTGGACGGTTTTCCGACCGTAATGATAGTAACTGTAAGCTGATGCAGCCGTGGTGAATGCTGTACAACACCTTTACCGAGAAGAAAGAAAATTTAGACAAGTCTAAGAATCAGTAACATGAGAATCGTAAAGAATACATTTATAAGAGTTATTACAAAAGTAAAAATGGCTGTGTGGTGTAAAATTTTTTTAACTATAAGAATTTTAATGCACTGCTTTTCTTTAAGACTTAATCTGAATTAGTAATGTCATGAGCCTGAGAAAATAACAATAATACAGGGGGTCCTCAGGTACAACAGGAAATTCCCTAATTTTTTTTTTTTTTTTTAATAGGGACAGAGAGAGAGTCAGAGAGAGGGATAGATAGGGACAGACAGACGGGAATGGAGAGAGATGAGAAGCATCAATCATCAGTTTTTTGTTGTAACACCTTAGTTGTTCATTGATTGCTTTCTCATATGCACCTTGACCGTGGGGCTTCAGCAGACCGAGTAACCCCTTGCTCGAGCCAGCGACCTTGGGTCCAAGCTGGTGAGTTTTTGCTCAAGCCAGATAAGCCTGCACTCAAGCTGGCCACCTCGGGGTCCCGAATCTGGGTCCTCCACGTCTTAGTCCTATGCTCTATCCACTGCGCCACCGCCTGGTCAAATTCCCTAAATTTATTAACTTGAAAATCTTACATCACTTTAAGCTGAACACATATACTCTGGTTTTTCCTCAGATCGTATAAATCTTTTGCCTTTTACCAAAATAAGCAGAACATGAAAATCTCAGATATTATAGATGTAGTTTATTCAAGAATAAAACCTCCCTTTGATGAACCTACATCCAAAGAAAAGGCGCTGGTCCTATTCAGAAGATGTACAATAAACCAGAATAAATGTACACTTACATATATTTCAGAAAATGGTTAGCGTGTGTTTGATTTTTAAAGCTGCTTTAGCTTGACTGACTTGGCTAACCAACCATTTTCTGGCCTGAGTGCCTCAAGCATGAAGTTTTAATTATAGAGTTAAAAGCACACCAAGGTACAGTGCCTCAAAATCAGTGTGACCCATCTGGACTGTGGAATAATGAATTTGACACATTTTCTTTTTTTTTTTTTTTTTTTTTTTTTTTCATTTTTCTGAAGCTGGAAACAGGGAGAGACAGTCAGACAGACTCCCGCATGCGCCCGACCGGGATCCACCCGGCACGCCCACCAGGGGCGGTGCTCTGCCCCCCAGGGGGGGGTGCTCTGCCCATCCTGGGCGTCGCCATATTGCGACCAGAGCCACTCTAGCGCCTGAGGCAGAGGCCACAGAGCCATGCCCAGCGCCCGGGCCATCTTTGCTCCAATGGAGCCTTGGCTGCGGGAGGGGAAGAGAGAGACAGAGAGGAAAGCGCGGCGGAGGGGTGGAGAAGCAAATGGGCGCTCTCCTGTGTGCCCTGGCCGGGAATCGAACCCGGGTCCTCCGCACGCTAGGCCGACGCTCTACCGCTGAGCCAACCGGCCAGGGCCACATTTTCAAGGCTATAAATAAATAAGCACAATAAAATTAAATTCAAACTCCTTTCCCCAAGTTTTCCTGCTGCTGGGGCCCTTTCACTAGGCTGTACACACTGTCCCTTGCACCTCTTTGTTCAGGGTCTGTCCTTCCCTTAAATGGCCTTCCCTCAGTCTCTCCCTGTATAAAACCCACCTAGACCTCAGGGTTCAAATGCCACTTCCTCCCTAGAGCTGTCCCTCTCCTTCCTACCTGGAAATATCTTTCCCTCCTCTGAAACCCCAACATATCTGTACCTCTCGTCCTTATTAACTTGCATGACAGCTCCTATAATATAACTTTTACATCCCATATTTGAAAGGAAGCTTCTTAAGAATGGTATCACCTGACCAGGTGGTGGCACAATGAATAGAGCATCGGACTGGGATGCAGAGGACCCAGGTTTGAGACCCCAAGGTTGCCAGCTTGAGCATGCGCTCATCTGGTTTGAGCAAAAGCTCACCAGCTTGGACCCAAGGTCGCTGGCTCGAGCAAGGGGTTACTCGGTCTGCTGAAGGCCCACGGTCAAGGCACATATGAGAAAGCAATCAATGAACAACTAAGGTGTCGCAATGCACAACAAAAAATTAATAATTGATGCTTCTCATCTCTCTGTTCCTGTCTATCTGTCCCTGTCTATCCCTCTCTCTGACTCTCTCTCTGTCTCTGTAAAAAAAAGAATGGTATCAATCATAAAATACAGTTTTCCCCAGTTGGTACTCAACAAACACTGTAAGAAGAAAGTAATTCTGGGACTGTCACAATAAACCATTTGGTTGACAGTGTCACAAAGTAATTCTAAATTTAGCTTACCACAGTATCTGAAGATAAATGCTGTCAGCATAATTGAAAACCGGAGCTGCCAAAGAAGCTGCCACCAAGACTAACTGGACTGCTGTGTTTACCTAAAAAGAAAAGAGAAAGTCATAAATGAACAGTGCCAACCGGATCCTATGTCAAGCTCACAGGACGGTATGTAGCACAACACACCCTCAGCATGCTTGTGTCCTAATATTCCTGCCAAAGAAGCTGGCGTGCACACAGAGGGTGAACTTCACTGACTGCCCACCTGTCTGCACAGCTGCTCTTTATAGTGAAGAGAAGGGCAACTGTCAGAAAATACCACGGTCTTGAATTCCCATAGGAATTCGATAGGTTGCAAAGTTCTTTGCCATCTTTTCAGCCCATTAAAAGAGCCCCATGAATACAGAAATAATTACGCCACCCTTCAGCGATGAAAAGGTAATGAAGTCAGTTCAGTGAATTGCCTGCAGTCCTAACAGGTTACAGATCCAGACCTAGAACCCGACTCCCCAGCACTCCACTCAATGCTCTCTCTTGCCCACCGGTCATACTCAGGAGGTTAGAAAACTGAAATGCATTCATCTCCGTGAAAGAGGCTCCAGGGCAGGGAATGAGGGTCCCCACCCTAAAAGACAGCGTGGAGGACTAAGGAAGAAAACAGACCTGGAGAGCCTGGAGACCCCTCCTCATCAAGAGAAGCGCTCTGGGAAGAGTGGGTGACGTGTAAGCCAGTGGGCCATGTGCCCAGAGAAGCACCTGTGTTCTCATCCATTCTGCAGCCCAGTTACAGGAATTCCACTTTGTCTTAAAAGTAATAAAAACTGCCTGGAGAACTTCTTGCAAGACCAAGGATTTGTGGTATTTGTCCCTCCACTTCCATAAGTCACTTTATATCTGTATCAAATTGCTACATGTGATACAAATATAAGTCACCCAAATTAAAAACAAACCCAAATATGTAGCTAAAGGTCCACCCCAGGGAGTCTCTGCTTTACAAGTGATCACCACTCTGTCCCAAAGATGACTGCTAAGCCTCCATTGCAAAGGATGGGACAAAGTGATTCAGGCAAACGTATCAAGGCTAATAGGGAAACAATGTGCCTGGTGAGCCACTGATAGTGTCCCCCTGTGTGCGCAAACTGGCATACAGCTGTTATCCTGAGGTGGAATAAACTCTTCTGTCCCTTTGCGTGTAAAAATCAGTCTTGAAATAGGACCTTATCATATGTTGTTTTCAGCACAGGGAGGCGGGTAGTGAAACTAGAAAGGAATGTTCATAATCAAGATGCAATGATCTCATCTTAAAACTTAAATTCTCATAAAGCGTCGACCTGGAAATGCTGAGGTCACCGGTTCGAAACCCTGGGCTTGCCTGGTCAAGGCACATATGGGAGTTGATGCTTCCAGCTCCTCCCCCCTTCTCTCTCTCTGTTTCTCTCTCTCCCTCTCTCTCTCCTCTCTAAAAATGAATAAATAAAATAAAAAATAAAATAAATTAAAAAAAATTAAAAAAAAACACAAAAAAACAAAACTTAAATTCTCAAACCACCAACACAAAACACAAAGCATACAGTAAAGATCAAAAAAGCTTTGAGGACAACAAAAACTGGGTTAATGACCTCACTCTCTTCCCACTACAGTCAGTGTATTTAAATCCGTCTCCTTTTCAGCTCCAAACTGAGACCTGTATTCACTATAATAAGCTTAAAAGGCTGTTGCGTGCCCCTTACCTTGCTGATGAAGGTCGGTTTTAACCGAGCAGTGGCATAGCAAGGATTAAAATACTTAGAAAGTGTTCGCTGGAAGAGGACAAAAAGATAAAGTTTACTCAATTTAGCATTCGGTTTAAAACAAACATTTTGTTATATGTAGGTAACAGTCACTTAGTGCTTCCCACGAGCCTAGCTCTGTGCTGGACAAGCCCTTTATCTGCACCTTCTATTTTCCTAAAAGGGCGCTATCTACATTCTTTATACATCCTACGCAGGTTACTGAAAATAGGTTTTAAGAATTCACAGATCTACTTGTCAATTCCTATAAATTTCTAACACAGTAACTATCATAAAGTCTGCCTCATACCTCTTTCTACTAATTAAACTCAATAAAGCTCCTTTATCATCACTATTTTCTTTCACAGACTAAAATAATAATAATAATAAAAACATGGCTATTTTCACTGGACTGGGAGCCAAAAGATGAGGTCATCACGCTATGCTTCTGTGCTCAAATATATTTGTAAAATCAATAAACAAATATGCAAATAAACCATTCCATGCTGATATATAGCTGAGATTTACAAAAATCAGTTCTAGACAGGTCACAGTAGTGGCTCAATTAGAGAGCAGAGAGGACTTGGCTTTGCAAAAAACTCCTAACAGAGTTTGAAGGGTGCTAGCTGGCCTGGGTTTTACACGGAACAACTGAAAAGATTTGGACTTAAACAAAAACATGCCTGTTTTAAACTAATTATTTATGTGTTCACTGAACAACTACCATAGCCAGGTGATAGTTAATGTGTATTTTTTTTGTGTGTGTGACATGACAGTTTCATCACAGCAGTATTTTTTTAAATTCTTGGTATTAGATAAAAAATAACTGCCATTATCACCACTCAGCAAAACTCAGTATACAACAGTAATTCTTTTCTGCCTTAAGTTGTAAGTAATAATAAAACAACATTTTCTCTTTTTGTTGAATTGATTGGGGTGATACTGCATAACAAAACTATGCAGGTCTCAGGTGCACGATTCCCCAGCACATCATCTGCACACTGTGCTGTGTGCTCAGCCCCAAGTCAAGTCTCCTCCCATCTCCATCTGTCCCCGCTATACCCTCCCCCACCCACCCTCCCCCAAGGATATTTTCTTTGAAACAAACTCACCGGTGTTGGAAGAGTTCGATATCTGACATAAAAAACAGCAGCAATCAACATTACATCTCTTGAAATTATCATATAAGTAAGTGGAACTGAAAATTAAATAAAAAATAATTTTGGTTGGGATTTTTTAAATTATTAAGATATTACACATACAGTGGAGCCTCATTCAGCTTTGCCATAAACTGGTGTTTCCCATAAGTAAAAATGTTCATTTTTTAGAAACAACTACTGAAGGTTTAGGATCCTCAGAGTGAACTGCTGATTTTACATTCTTTCCTCTAACTAAACGCAGAGAGACTGCGGCTTCCAAAGTCTACATCCACCTCCCAGAATGCTGACCTTCTAGGCCTCTTTTTGGTTTTTTCTTGCACATTTTAGCTGCAGTTAGTTATCAGTATCAGCTCTACTCAGCTCTATCCACCATCTCTTTTGTTATTTCTCAGCTTTTTGAGTTTGGGAAAAAGATCACCAAGCTCCCTATAATTACATGGAATAAAACGGTAAAGAGGTTGGAAAGGATGTCAGGACTCAAACCATTAGGAATTCTGATTGTTTGCTTCTGCATTCTACACAACTTTATAAACAGTAAAATTCGCTACATGTAACACTTGTGGAGAAACAAAATATTTTCACTCCTGTCTGGCCGGTTCCTACTCTGAAAATTGCTATTTTTTTCTCCTGCCCCATTCATTCAGTGAATTCTAATTAAACATGAATTCAACTTGTCAATACTTTCTCATTATTTCTAAGGTTTTACAGCGTGACCCAGAGTCAGAGTCAGAGCCAGCAGATGGATACTTTAGAATTTAGATGGATACCCAAGGAACCCTGCTACTCCCTTGTTGAACAAGAATGGGAGGGCAAAGGACATCTTTCACTTTATACCCTTCTGTGCTATAAGGTGTCTTAACCATGAACATGTATCATTTTTATAAGAAAAGGGGGAAGATCCTAAGGCTAAAACTTAGTTCAAAGTGTTTCAATTACTAAAATGAAAGGGATCATGGACATCCGCCCTTCTAAATACTTTCAAACAGCTCTCTGGTGAATTCCTTTTGAGGCTATACTTATGGTCCTATCTCTAGCTGTGACAGTCTACTGATTCTGCAACTTGAGAAAATCCTCACTAATGAATTACAGATTTAAATTTTAAATCTTGGCTGGTCACAGCTATAATTTAAATGTTGATCCTTGGCCTGGTCCTGGCTGACAAGACTATTTCAAAGAGAAAATGCTTATTCATGCAAGTCATGGCATTCGGAGGACACAGAAGCCACAGCTGTATGAACCAAGTAACAAAAGCCAGCAAGCCATGATTTTAGGGACATTTGGTGCGTGCAAAACAAACTTCTTATAGCAATCATTAGCTAGCAACACCTAACAGCATTCAGATTTAAAAATGTAGCAAACTCATGCAAGTTACATATAAATCCCCTGAACATAACTTTAGAAGAAAATAAACACCTATTAATGTATTTCATCACCACCAGAAAAAAAAAAAGAATGACTTAATCCTAAATAGGAGGTTTCTGCAGAAAAGGAGATGAGACCATTCAATACAATGCAAAAACTCGGGTTCCAGTTCTATAAACTACCAAAATTACCATTTACTGATCATTGTTTTAAGTATTTCACACATATTATGTCATTTAATCTACATAACTATATAACATAGGGATCCATTATCCCCATTTTATAAATATGGAAACAAGCCTCAGGCAGATTATAGCATATTATATAACTTGGCCAAAGTTACCAGTTAGCAGAGCCAGGAATGGATCCTAGGTCTGTGGAACTCATAGCCTATGCTCAGGGCAATGCATTTGGACCCAATCCAGCAGATACTAAAAAGCAGTATCTCTGGACTCAAATTACCATCTGTAACAGTCTGGTGGAGGAAAGGGCTGTTAACAAAACCAAGGGTTCTCCACGCTGACTGCCAATTATACAATCACCTTGGGAGAGCATCATCAAAAGCACAGACGAAAGCCCCGTCCCCCCCAGGACCTGACAGCACAGCCAGGCTGGGACCCTGTGGCAGTGGCACCAGGTACTCTCTAAGCCGGGCCTCTGCCAACTGACCGCATTTATGCAGGCTCTCCTTTGGTTCTTTGGCCAAATCTATCCAGTCCCCTGGCTTTCGTATCTTCTAAGTGATCTTGCCTTCTGTCTCGGCCTCCCCTTCCCTTTCTTCCAGGGCTAGAACAGCTTTCCCTTTCCTATCAGAGTTTGAGAGCATGTTAGTGCGGGTAGGAGGGTGTGAAGCCTGTCAGGGATTGCTCCACACTTTCCCCTCCTTGCTAGCTCTGTCTGAAACAGTTAATGTCTACAACAAGGAAGTGCATCATGGACAAATTTTATTAGCACTAAAGGCAAGTAATAAAATTAAGTCACGTGTACATATTAAAAGTGGTCATAATTAATATCATAGATTATTGCATTGTGAATAAAAATTTAACAACAGATCAACCAGCTATGAGAAGCTGCTATAGAGTAAACCAAAAATAATATAATGGTATGAAAAGGAACCACTGCTTGGAAAACGTGGCAGAATACACATAAGCAAATAGAAATTAACTTAAACAAGAAGAGCAGAATAATTATTTATTGTCCTAGCTGAGGAAGAGAGCAAATTTCTTACTCTTGAGGAAACAAGACTGCCCTGGCCGGCTGGCTCATTGGTAGAGCGTCGGCCCACATTCAATTTCCAGTCAGGGCACACAGATAAAGTGCCCACCTGCTTCTCCACCCTCCCCCTCTTGCTTTTCTCTCTCTCTCTTCTCCTCCTGCAGCCATGGCTTGATTGGAACGAGTTAGCCCCGGGCACTGAGGATGGCTTCATAGCTTCACCTCAGACTCTAAAGAGCACAGTTGCTGAGCAATGGAGCAACGCCCCCATGGGCAGAGCATCACCCCCTACTGGGCATGCCAGGTGGATCCATGGGGCACATGCGGGAGTCTCTCTTTGCCTCCCCTCCTCTCACTGAATTAAAAAAAAAAAGGCAGCAGCACGGTTATTCAAATTAACATGGATAAAATTTTTATCAAAAATAATAATAGCCTGACCAGGCGGTGGCGCAGTGGATAGAGCGTCGGACTGGGATGCGGAAGTACCCAGGTTCGAGACTCCGAGGTCCCGCGCGGGCTCATCTGGCTTGAGCAAAGAGCTCGCCAGCTTGGACCCAAGGTCGCTGGCTCCAGCAAGGGGTTACTCGGTCTGCTGAAGGCCCACGGTCAAGGCACATGTGAGAAAGCAATCAATGAACAACTAAGAAGTCGCAACGCACAACGAGAAACTGATGATTGATGCTTCTCATCTCTCTCTGTTCCTGTCTGTCTGTCCCTGTCTATCTCTGCCTCTGTAAAAAAAAAAAAAAAAGAGAGAAAAAAAAAATAATAATAATAAAGTATAAGAAGATACAAGACTGCATATATGCTTCTCCCTGTCCAGACCCATCTAAAATGACAGTAAAAGAATGAAAGGCTATAAAGTCACAAAGCCAAAGAGAATAAATGGGTCGAGAGACAAATTTCAAGTTTTGACTAAGTTTACTGGTAGTAACTGTAGTAGCTCAATAGCATGGGGAGAGTTGAAAGCTAAGTTATTCACAAAGCGATGCTCACAAGAAGCTGGCACTTAGATCCCTGGCTTGGAGCCCTCTCTAACACCATTCCTAGGTATTTAGGATCGGGGGTCCCTGCAGCTAAGAGTAGTTTTTTCAATTTTAAATGGTTGAGGGAAACCCCAAAAGAGTAGTATTTCATGATACATGAAAATTATATGAAATTCAATTTCTAGTGTCCATAAGCAAACTTTTATTGAAACAGTGCTACACTCAATCATTTATATATTTTCTATAGCTGTTTTACATGACAATAGCTGAGTTTAAAGACTGCAACAAGGGCCACACAGCCCACAAAGTGTCAAATAGTACTATCTGACCCTTTACAGAGAAGCTGGCCAACCTTGTTCTACATGTTGTCACTGAACACAGGGCCCTCTGGGGTACAGTGGGATGAAGACCAACATACTGATCTTGAGACACTCCACCCAACCTTCCTCCCACAGCCTAGTTTCCAAAACATCGGAAGCACGAAGAGCTCTTGTCTACAGAACAGAACTGGTACTGAGAATTCAGGGCCATGCCTGGTCCCCGCCTTTCACCCTAGAAGGAAACACACCACCCAACAAATTCCACCAATGCCCAGAGAGCTCAACGGACATCTTATGCCTCCCTAAAATATAAGTAGGCAGCCAAGGATTACCAGACATTTCAGTAAAGTTTCCATCACAAAAGACACACCAAACCAAACAGAAAAAAAAAAAAAAGGAATTTGAAAGAAACAGATACATTATGGGAGTTAAAAAAACACCTTAAAAATAAAAATACATAGACATGAGCCACTTAAAGGCAGAGACAGGTTCTGGGAAATGCGCTGTTTAGGTGATACCGTTCTACAAATGTCACAGAGTGCACTTACACAAACCTAGATGACGCCACACCTCGGCTACACAGTATGGCCTACTGCTCTAGGCTACAAGCCCGTACAGCATGTTATTGCACTAAGCAACCCGGGCTCAAAGCACACACAAGAGAAAAGAACGCAATCAAGGAGATGTCTGAGGTTGTTGCCAGTGTTAACATGGCATACAGCAAACTTTCCTTTTAGTAAAAGAAAGAGTGTACTCTAAAATTTAAACAACAAAAAATTTAAAATAGTAAACACTTTAACCAGTATCACAGTCATTTATTATCAAGTATTATGTACTGTACATAATTTTATGTGCTACATTTATATGCCAGGTAGCACAATAGGTTTGTTTACACCAGCATCACCACAGACACATAAGCAATGCATTGCTCTATAACACAGTAATGGCTTCAACATCACTAGGAGACAGAAATTTTTTGGCCGTTATAATCTAACAGAAGCTCTGGCTGGGCAGCTCAGTTGATGAGAGTGTCATCTGCATATGCCAAGGTTGTGGGTTCGATCCCCAGTAAAGGCACATACAAGAATCAACCAATGAATGCATAAATAAGTACAACAACAAATCAATGTTTCTCTCTATCCCCCTCCCTCTCTCTCTCTCTAAAAATCAATAAGTAAAAAATGGTATTGCATTATAATGTCTAGGCAATAATAATGTAAAATTTTAAACATCTCCAAGGTTTCAAAGCTCTCATTTATTATGATTAAATTGCACTTAGGAAAACTTGAAATTGCTTTCAAAAAGCTAGGCACTAAGACCATATAATGCAATTTCAAAATATTCTAAAGTAATATGAATTGGCACTGTGAAATAATATTTGCTCAATTTTAAATTTAATCAATCTTACTAATAATGAATTCTACTAATATAATGACATAAAATCTAAAGTAAAACAAATAGTTTGACAAGCCAAACAGTTCAATAGTATAAAATTAGAGAAACAGTTTAAAGTTTAAAAAATATATTTTTGGAACAAAAATTATTTGTCTATCAAGAGAAATCCTGTGCCACCTAATGTCATTCTTCCCGGTACTATTAAAAAGCACGTGTGACAGTTCTTACCTGGAATAAGATCTGCATATGTCAAGCTAACATATAAGATACTGATAAGTATTTTATCAGCAAGTGGATCAAGAGCACTTCCCAAAGCTGATTTTTGACTGGCCCAGTTTCGAGCAATAAATCCATCCAACTGAAAATAGAAGTTTTTTAAAAAATAAATGTCATAATAGGTACAGAGTAGATATCTTGAAGAGATACCAGAATAACAACTATACTTTCATAAAATGCAAAAATCTCTTCTGTTTCTTACCCCAAACCCTTCTCATTCTGGTATACATTTAGCTTTTAAATTACCAACTGCTCTAAAAATAATTTCACTTTTCTACAGTACTTTTCTTTCTCAAGGCCTCTGGTATTTCTCAATGTTTTCACAATGCCCCTTTCTGGGATGAACCCAGGCACAAATTTAGAGATGTAGAAATCCCCCAAAACTCACAGGAAGCGTAACTGGCAGAGCACGCACTAGGGGGCCTCCCTGAGGTCCTTGGGCTGAAGTGGCTTTTACCGCACGGGCGACCCTTTAACTGGGAGACTCATTCCTACCTACTCTTCTGTAATATCACCCAATGCCTTCAGTTTCAACTGTTATTAGTTTCATTTATTTATTTATTTTTATTATTTAGTACCACTGTTCATTGCACATCTGGCTGCATCTGCAGGACCTATATTTGAATAAAAAAACTCAATCATCTATGCCTGTCCTACTTAAAATTTTTGATATGAAAATTACTTATTCACTACTCTTACAAACAAATCATATTTTAAAGAAGAGGTCATAGCTGGTTGCCAGTGGGCCAAAAGGCCTGCAGACTGGTTTCATATGACCTGCCCAGAGCTTTAAAAATATAAATTAGTTGCCAGTATTTAAATCTTCAAAGTCCTACCACAAAAAATCCAGATCTGCAAGCTCACCTTAGGGCACAGAATGGGTTGAAACTAAGTCCTGCCCTTCCCCATTAAACAAGGCAGATACCTTCTGGTTTTCCAAGTCCCTATGTGGCTTTTACTCACTTTAACTTTAAGCTTCAAAAATTTTTGCAATTTTCTAGTCCTATTTCCAAGGGAAAAAAATCAAATTAAATTAGATGTAATTTAACATGGTCCATCTTATAGGACAAATAAGTCCTCCATTTCTCAAGTATTCCAATGAGCCAGAAGAGAAAGCGGTAGCACAGGACAATGGTGAAGAACTTGCTTTGCAAACAGAACATAGAGATTCAAGTGCTGGTTCTCCCACTTACTGTGTGACCTTGGGCAAATTATTTGGCTTCTCTAAGCCTGTTTCCTCATCTGTAAAACAGAGACAGTATTACCTACCTCAAAGGCTTGGCTGTCTTCAGCACTCAACATTCAGTAAATCCTCCAAAGAAGCAGTTAACTAGATATTACCACCACAACTGAAAGGATCTATTTTCTTCTTTGGTAGACTAGATGTAAAACTGGCTAATAGGTGCCCAAGACTGGAAGTGAGTGCCTTGGAAGATTCAGCTTTCAGTTCAGTTTCTGATCTCAGGGAACTTATCCTTCCATTTTTCACCATCACCACATTCTCATGCTCACTGTTCCTCTATCCATATAGATTCCAAACTTATCGACATCATAGCTGCTCTGCAAACACCTGTTAACTCCCTACTCTACTCTCCCTTAATCTGATCAACCCATTCCAATTGTCCCTACCCTGTAAGATGACACTCATAAAGGTCACCAATAAGTCTACATTTTTAGCTTACTTGGCTGCAACACAAATTAAAGCACTTTCTTTACCTGACTTCTGGGACCCCTTACTGCCTTGTATTTTCCCTTTCTCACCAGCTATTCCTTCTCAGGGTTGTTTATGGTTCCTTCTCCATTGCTCTACTCATTGCTCATTCTGCTCATCCTTTCTCTTCTTTCATCACAGCCTAGACTTGACCATCTACATCAGTGGTAGTCAACCTGGTCCCTACCGCCCACTAGTGGGCATTCCAGCTTTCATGGTGGGCGGTAGCAGAGCAACCAAAGTATAAATAAAAAGATAGATTTAACTATAGTAAGTTGTTTTATAAAGATTTATTCTGCCAAACTTAGCGAAGGCCGACATAAAGTACTTGGTAAGTAATTATTATTATATGCTTTAACTTGCTGTAACTCTGCTTTATAAATTTTATAAAGTAAAGTTACTCCCCTACTTTATAAATCACCATTACTGTGGAACCGGTGGGCGGTTAGAAAATTTTACTACTAACAGAGATACACAAGTGGGCGGTAGGTATAAAAAGGTTGACTACCCCTGAGCTACATGCTGATAACTCTCAAATCTCTTTAACCCTGATTTCCTCCAACTACCCAACTGATAACTCTATGTGAAAATACCTAGCAGTTCTTGGTATTTTTCTACAAACCCTGCTTGTTGAAAAGAAGAAAAAAGTAATAGCCTACCAGTCATATTTAACTCTTTTCCTCACCCAACACATCCAATCCATCACCATTATCAACTCTATCTTCAGGATACATCTCAATCCCATTGACTTCTCTCCCATTCAGACTCCTAGAACCTCCCCCCCCCCAGCCAGATTACTGTAAGCCTCCGAGCCAGCCTCTCTGCTTCCTCGCTAGCCTTCCTATAACCCAGTCCATATACAACACACATCAGGCCTTGCCATTCCCCCGCCTACCCTCTGTGAGTCCAGCCTCTGCCCAGCAGCCATTCTAGAGGTATCAAAACCCCATGGAATAAATATGAAATACGGTGCCAATTAACTCAGGTTTCCACACACACTGTCGTATATTTAGACAAATGTAAATGAGGTCCCTTCCATTCAGTGACTATTACAATCTCATGTGGCAGCTAAAAAAAAAAAAGATCGAATCTAAAAGCTGAGAAAGATCTTCTTTGTTACAAAAAAAACTCCATTATCAGTATAAATAGCCTTGGACAGACTTAAAAACAATATTACTAATGGGGGGAGGCCTTCAGGCTTCAGAGGTAAAAGCAGGGACAAAAGAAGAGACTGTGAGAAGAGGCAGTAGTTGTGACAAATAGGACCTAAATGATGGAAAAACAGGGGTGGCAGCCGTTTTGATGAGACTATATTTGATGCATATTTGGAAATGCAAACGTCCTTCTCTGTTCATCCTGCAAAGCCAGTTCCATATTGCTCACCAGAGCTATTGGGTAGGTGCAACTTTGTTTCTAGGAACTTCAAAGGGTAACAGTTGTAACAGCAAAGAGCTGTAACAGTCTCTCTTTATTCTCACTAAATATTGAGCAAAGCTTTTCAAACAGAAGTCAATTTTTAGAGGCACCCAATCATTACTGCCTGGTGGGTCCTCACATGGATGTAGGCTAGCCACATAAAAGAATACACTGTACCTATCTCTACATGTTAACTTCGCCCGGATTTTAAGTTTTCCCTCTAACCTTCCTACTTCCCTCAACAGTGTTTCTGTAGGACATTTCAAATCTCTTACGAAACAAGGTAGAAGATAAATAGAAATAATGTCAGATGTGATGATGGCTGGTCAGTCCATGAAAGCCTATTTAACCTTAATAATGTACCCTTCTGTTATAAAATTATTTTCCAAGTTCTAACGGGAGTTAACCCGAACAACTCCACCCTTCTATGCCCCAAATGACACAGTGGTGCCAAGGAGCAATTCTCTCCTTTGTCTATCTGCTGGGGAGGCAGAAGGATGCCTAAAGCCCACCAGGCCAGGGTCTTCTGTGGGTGGGCAGAAGGGTATGAAACAAGGACCATGGACCAGATCTGTGGCGGTGCGATGGCCTCCCACCAGCACAAACCTGAGCACAGTACTGGCCTCAACAAGCTCCCTGATCACAATACCCGGCCCACTGCGTCCCTGTCCACCAATAAAAAACAACTATTGCTGAAGATCAGAGTATTTTTATCTCAATAAATAGAAAAATAATCCCACAGTTTCTTTCTTTTTTTCTCCCTATCCCTATGCTCTTTTGGAATTTCTAAATGTTTTTCTGTTACGAAGTTAAAAACTAAAAGTAAAAAGCTCCCTCTCCTATGCTTCCATACAACCTACTCTACCTTCCTTAGATCTCATGAAGAATAACTGAGTCCTACATAGATGCTAAAGACGAGTCCTGACATCAAGTACCAGGTGAAATTCACCTTGAGGATTTCCTTCCAAGGAAAAGCAACATAAGGCTGTGCTACTCCATGTCTTAGAGACCCTGGGATATGGAAAGGAAACAGAACATAGGAAGTGACTTTATAACTTACCAAATCAGTTAGCCCAGCTAAAGCAAAAACTCCTAGTGCTATATTGAAATCCTCTTCAATAATCAAGTAGCCCAAAACTGGGGCCAACCCAATTCTCGTCATTGACAACATATTTGGGATTGTCCATGGGTTTTCATACTGAAACACAAAGATAACAAAATTTAAATTAAATTCATACTTTAAATAACTATATACATTAGAAAAATGCACTTTATACTTTTAAGGGTTAGAAGTTACATAAACTTTGTTTTAAATCCATTCTGTTCTTTTTCACAGACGATCTAAAACGATCAAGAGTACAGAAGATGAAGATGTCTCATGTACTCAAAAGCAGGCTAAAGTGTTTACTGTATAAAGAGTAGGCTTTCCTCTGAAAGAGAGAAGGCACAAACATGTATTATCCACCATAGAGGTCAAGCCTTCAACATATGACCTCACCATTGGAATTCAAAACTTCAAACACTGCTTTTAAAAATGAAACTTCAAGATCTCATACTTCAAGTGGTCTAGAAAGTGTCAGGAAAAACGCCAAATTATCAACACCAGGCATGCTGGCTTAAAAATATTTATTGCAAAACAAAAAAAAAAAAGAAGAAAAGAAAGAAAGAAAGAGCCTGACCAGGAGGTGGCTCAGTGGATAGAGCGTCGGACTGGGATGCGGAAGGACCCAGGTTCAAGACCCCGAGGTCGCCAGCTTGAATGCAGACTCATCTGGTTTGAGCAAAGCCCACCAGCTTGGACCCAAGGTCGCTGGCTCAAGCAAGGGGTTCCTCGGTCTGCTGAAGGCCCACAGTCAAGGCACATAACGAGAAAGCAATCAATGAACAACTAAGGTGTTGCAATGCGCAATGAAAAACTAATGATTGATGCTTCTCATCTCTCTCCATTCCTGTCTATCTGTCCCTGTCTATCCCTCTCTCTGACTCACTCTCTGTCTCTGTAAAAATAAATAAATAAATAAATAAAAATTTAAAAAAAGAAAGAGAGAGAGAGAGAGAGAGAAAGAAAGATTGATTGATTTAATTTCATAACCTCACTACTAAATTGGAGAATTGCTGGTAGAAAATGGAAATAGAAACAAGAATTGAGATCCTGAGAAAACTAAGAGAAATTTGAAAATCTGTCCACAACAGGCATGGAAATGTTCAGATCCCCAACTAGAAACTAAGACCTTTCACACTTCCCCTGTGGGAGGGAGCGTTATGATTCCTTGAAACTTTATTTGGAGCCAAGCTGCTTGGAGTTGGCACTAACAAAAGGGCTTCTTGGCAGCTGCTCTGAACAACACTCATTCCTTGCCAATCTGTTTCATGAAAGGGTATCTCGACTTTAAAAAGCCTCAGACTAGCAGAGCTAAGAGACACCCAGCACAATGCGGCACAGAAATTATACCCACAAAACATCTTGCCCTAGAGCCTGGATTTCTTACCCAGAGTCAATGCTGTCACTCCCACCATATGGGACTATCTCAGAAGACTAACCACAGTAACCTCTTTCTTAATCAGTAACCCATGTGCCTGAACTTTAATCTTGATTTTAAAAAAATTAAAAGTATAGTTTTTGTTTCTAAAGACATCTTTTAAAATTCCTTGAACCATTCGGTAAGAGAGTTCCCTAAAGATACTAAGTTTGTGTTTTTAAACAGAACCTGGCAAGAAATGTTCACCTCAGCTTGGAGGGATAATGGGGTTAGTAGATTAGGCGGCAGAGCACTGTCCTTGAAAGCTACAGAAAACATTCAAATTCTCCAGGAAACAATCACTGAACATGAAGCAGTACAAACCTCTACCCAGGGGTCTTTCACTGAAAACAGAACACAACAGCACACTCTCCCTCCTGGCAGCACACCTGCACCTCTCCCTTCCCCCCACAGGTGCATCTCCCACACTCGAAGGGTCCTCAGGAGACTTGGATCCAGGGGAGCAGCGGGCAGCGGCAGCTCGTCCCGGGCTCACCCCCTAAACCTGTCCCCAAGGCCCCCTGTCCTCTGACTTCCCAGTGAGCCAGAGCAGCCCCGCCTCGGCTCTCCTGTTGCTTCTTATCTCCTAGGCCTTTCCTTGTTTCACCGGCCCCAGGTTTAATAAATGTACTCTCAAATAAATAAATAAGTAAATGTACTCTCAAAATAAAAGGAAAAAGAAAATAGACCACATTATATAGTTAAATGGAAACATTCTTGGAATATATTCCAAATTCAAGTTCAAAGGTCGCAATATTTCAGAGTCCATTCCACAGCATGTTGACCATACTATGGTACAAAAATAAGTCAAATACTGATTCACTGTTACAGCAACTCACAGAGAAGGAAAATAGTTCATGGTTGAGAAAAAAGGAAAAGCAAAATATCAGGATAAAAAAGGCCCCAAATTAATCTGATTTTCCTGGGGCAAAATTGAAGACAAAATTGCAAATAGCCAGATCATTTCATTTGATGAATAAACCAGGTTGAATGCAGTACGAGATTCTTTTTAACTCCACAAAACCCACTTCAGTCAAAATAAAGCACCTCATTAATCTATAATCATTAAATTTGTAAATTTCTAAATTAAGATTGAGAGCTAATCTCAGATTACCCAACCAAATAACCTGTGGCATACTCGACCGACTACTGCCGTTCTGGGAAGGGCGTCAGCTAGCATATGGCAAACTCAAATCATCCAGCAGCCAAACCCTGACATGGACATGCTTTAGCTGTTAGTGGAGTTGAGACCCCTGCCAGGATGTCGCCACTTCACCCCATGCTGTACTACTGATGAAAGCAGTGCAGGGGCCCACTGAACACATAACAATTGAAGATGTAATAATTGCATGTTTGCTAACACATCAAAAGCTCCCCCTCATTCCTGCTCTGGTGTCTTTCACTTAGGCAGTAGTTCAACAGGTAAGCAGACCAATACTTCCCTCTGTTACCTCAAGAAAAGAATTTTAACCTTTTTTTTTTTTTTTTGTAATTAGAGGTTAAAGAGTCTTTTAACTATGCCTTAAATTATTTAATCATCATTCATCTTATATGTAAGGTTGCCAAAGTTCAAATAACTGTGAACCACACCTGCATAAACAGAAAGGCCTACATACCTTTCTGATAATTCCCAGACTTCCCCTAAACAGTGGGGATTCACTTCATTAAATTAAAAATAAGCATTTACCAGCAAGTGGGGGCTATTTTTACCAATGCAATACCCAGACATCGGAACAATATTTACCAGTGCAGCTAGAAGGGAGGAGATTTAACCTGACCACCGAGATTGCAGTGGATACGATGGTACCTCGCAAAGTTAGCCCACCCGGATAACCTGCCCGTGACTTCTCTTCAGGAAATTGTTTAAAAGTTCTGAAACGGAAGCTCCTGCCCGGGACCTGTCAGAGGACGTTATTCGTGTGCAGGACTGAGTCCCGCAGGGCCGGCGACCCGGAGCCAGGGGGCTGCCCCTCTCTTCGGTACGTACCAGGGTGGCGTTGACCGGGCCCCAGCGGCCGCCCTGGGCCTCCGCGGTCGCACCGTCTCCGGCCGCGGGCCCAGGGGCCGCCTTCCCCGCACCTGAGCAGTGGCTCCGCGGGACGGCCCCAGGCAGCCGCAGGCCGAGTGCGGCCGGGCGCAGCCACCAGCGCTCCGCCAGGCAGCCCAGGCAGACAGGTGCCGGCGGCAGCAGGGCCCCGAGGGCGCGCCCCTTGCCCGGCCGCTCCCACGCGGCGCGGCGCAGGGCAGCCCACGAGCCGCGCGTCACGCGCGAAGCCAGCATGGCCCTGCGGGAAGGCCGGCACGAGAGCTCAGCAGCCTGGGGCCCCAACAAGCCGCTTCTCCATTGCGGTCGCAGGGCCTCCGAAGGCCTTGCACGCTTCCATACTTGTACTCAAACCCCAGCACGCTCCTCTTATACAGGTGGCCTGCAGCCGCCAAGGGCGGCCGGACGCCTTCACGACACTTTTGCGACATCGTCCGCTCCGGCCTTCCCAGCGCCCCCGGCGGCAGCGGGAGGTGTGTGCCGTTAAGTCCCGTGAGCTTCGGGACCTGCGGAGCGCGCTGCTGGCGTTTCTCTGCTCCCCGTTGGGGCCCGAGGGGAGGGGCATAGAGAGAGGATCGAGAAGGGCGGGTGACCGCGTGGTCGTCCTGGCCGGAAGAAGACAGGAGCCTGCTTGGGCCCCGGCCTCGAATTCTCCCAAACCGGTGACCTGCGCAGGGACACCCTCCTAGGGGTGCGTGGCGCTCTCGGGGCTCTCGTAGGTTTAAGTATTGATAAAGTGGTCGAGAAGTGCTGAGTGCTAACTCCCAGCTATGGGTTTTATAGTGTCAGATTGTTTACCTGAAAAGGCGTTCACTATAGCCAAGATATATATATATTGCATTATCCCATTCAATTCAACAAGTCTGAGGTAGGGTCCATTATTACCTTTCCATTTTTTAAATCCCAGTTCCCACTGATCTCGCTTTGGGGTGCGTTTAGTGCTGCTTCCTTCTAAAGGAGCATCCTTCCATAGGCCTTGCATTTCCTCCTGTAGGCGGACTGAGGACAGTGGAGTAGCCAACACACACAACTACTGGCAAAAGACAGCGGTGATTTTATAGCGTTCTGGGCATTCCACGTCCCAGGAGGGATAGCAGGTCTGCGACAGGTGCCTTTTGTGTTTCCTTTTCTGTTGTGGAGAGGGATGAAGATCCTCAGTGATGTTGGGAGGTGATCACTACGGGAAACACCTCTATGTTTTTCAGATAAGAAACCGAATATTGGGGTACTTAAGAAACTTGTAAAAAAAACAACAAAAAAAACTTATTTAGAATATCCAAAATAATAGTTGATTGTTAATTAACTGGTTAATGTTATACATTATTAAGAGTATATCAACATATTTATTGATACTAATATTGCAATGTTGCAGAACTGTTTTTCTCATTCAGTTCTGTTAAATTGAATTTGAATGTCTCTTGCTGCTGAAGGGGAGCGGAGTTTGCCACTCTGAGCTTTTTTTAGGCTGGTTCATTTTAAGAAACAGCTGACATGGGAGAAGCTCTGAAGATCAAGTGGAAGTTACTCTTCCTGAGAGGTCATTGGCCATTGTAAGGGAAATCCCCATTTGTGAGAGTGTTCCTCACTAGAGTGTCTTCACTATCAATGGAGAAGGCATGGGCTTAAATGTATGTAACAATCCCACCATTGTTTACCATGCTTTTTCTGGTCATCTCTCCTAGCTGACTCTCCAACTCAAACACTTTGTCTTTAGCAGAAGGTGGTGTTTAAGGTAATGGCTTCAACGGCTTCTGCCATTTTGGCAAGTTACTTAGTGTTTGGGTTTCTCCCATGTATACACAGGTATACATATTATCAAATTTAAATTTGTTTTTCTCCTTGGTGGTAAGAAACGTCTAACCCTGTACAGAAATTTTGAGTTTATTTGAACCAAACTGACTACAATTGCTGGGAAGTAAATCTCAACAGATTGAGATAAACCACACATAAACTCCATTTCTTTAACATGACCCTTTGTCCTTTCTGTCTGTCCACTCCCTTAATCTTTAAGCCCTTAACACATCACATTCTGGTCAGCATCAAACTGTCTTAATAACGAGACTCAGGTGAGCACTCTTGCCCCCCCCCCCCCCAGCACGCCCTGGTCAAATCTTTTCGAGTATACGTACCTAAACTTCAAGGGTCCTTCTTTTGCCTCTATAACTTGTTTCTTTAGCCCATTTTTTTCTACAGCTCACTTTTAGTACTTCTGTAACTTTCTAAATAAACTTTCTCTTATGGAAAAAAAACATATTAAGGCTCAGGTCTATTGACCACAGAAACAGAGTTTAGGTCAAACTAAAGGTAACACCACCTCGGTTGTGTTACCACACCCTCATGAAACTAGACAGACTGACACTATGTTGATATCAAGACCTGGTACAATGATCAACTACTCCCTACCCTGGCCCCAACCTATCAGTAAAACCCACAACCTCAATTCCCTAAAAAAATCATGATAATTTTTCTGTATATAATTTGTTCCCATGTAGGCCTTTGGGGAGCTAGGTTTTAGAGTGCTAGCTTACCTGTGACTCTGGGCTTGACACCATTTCTTTAAAATAAACCTTTACTTTCTTTGCTGCAAACTCCTGTTTACATCTTACTGGGCTTTGATGTATGCAGGCAAATGGGCTGCTTTAGTCTGGTAACAAAGATATTCTGGAGAATGGCAGCTTTGCCCTAACAATGAGGGGTTCTGTAGTTTCATTCTCTGGTGCTGTTGGTTGTGCCTTGAGGGGTTTGGAAAAGAAAATTACTCTGACATTTCAGAGTAATCTCAGATGAAAAAGACACTAGACAGGCTCACTTAAAGACTGACCTTTGTCAAGGAAGAAACAGGCATAGGACGTGACTATCTGCCACAACCAGCTTTCAGTCAGGAATTTTTTTTTTTTGTATTTTTCTGAAGTTGGAAACGGGAAGGCAGTCAGACAGACTCTCACATGCGCCCGACTGGGATCCACCCGGCATGCCCACCAGGGGGCGATGCTCTGCCCATCTGGGGAGTCACTCTGTTGCAACCAGAGCCATTCTAGCGCCTGAGGCAGAGGCCATAGAGCCATCCTCAGCACCCGGGCCAATTTTGCTCCAATGGAGCCTTGGCTGCAGGAGGGGAAGAGAGAGACAGAGAAGAAGGAGAGGGAGAAAGGTGGAGAAGCAGATGGGCACCTCTCCTGTGTGCCCTGGCCGGGAATCGAACCCGGGACTCCTGCACACCAGGCTGACACTCTACCACTGAGCCAACAGGCCAGGAGGAATTTTTATGTTCAGATCATCCTATGTGGTTCCTTTATTGAGTTTATAAGGCCCTCCAATGCAGTCCATCCCTGAGCTTATCACGTTTAGTATGTAACCCTTTTTTGTCCACATTCTGCTAATCTGTTTCATGTCAATTTGATTATTAGACAAGGCAGAAGGGTAGAAGGAAAATTACCACCCCCTCCCCCCCATTTTAAAGAGCCAACCAGAACTCACTGGCTGGAACACTGCTAGCTCCCAGAGCTGCTGCAGCTAAGAGATCTGAGACAAAAGCCAACAAGAGGTAAGCTTCTTACCCTGACAGCCTCCCTGGGCTCTGCAAGGTTCAGTGGAAGTTAAAAGGTGTGAGCTAAACTTAGACTGGCAGCAGAAAATATTTGTGAAGCCAGCTTTTGAGCCTACCAACTCTTGGGTTTTTCCATGGTTTTGTGTTGCTTGTCATGTGGGTGCAAAGAGGTATTTACAAATTTGGTAACAAAGTAGCACCAGAGTGCTCTGATCATAAATTCCTAAACTTCACAGGTCTTGGTGGGTAGTAATGTCTCAGGCCTAAACTTCCCTGGTAAAAGGTTATCTTTGCCTTGAGCAAGCCCTGTGCATTGGTTTTGTGCATCTAGATCAACATACCTTTGAAATGCCTCTTTTCAGACCCCCAAACCCTCAAAAGAGCACAGAATCTTGTTAACTATTTTATATTCCCAGTCCCCACCTTGCTCTCTCCACCCTCATGTAATCTTTTTTTTTTTTTTTTTTTTTTTTTTAAGAGAGAGGGATAGTCAGGGACAGACAGACAGGAACAGAGGGATGAGAAGCATCAATCATTAGTTTTTCGTTGCACGTTGTGACACCTTAGTTGTTCATTGATTGCTTTCTCATATGTGCCTTGACAGGCCTTCAGCAGACCGAGTAACCCCTTGCTCGAGCCAGAGACCTTCGGTCCAAGCTGGTGAGCTTTGCTCAAACCAGTTGAACCCACGCTCAAGCTGGCGACCTCGGCGTCTCGAACCTGGGTCGTCCGCATCCCAGTCTGACGCTCTATCCACTGCACCACCGCCTGGTCAGGCCCTCATGTAATCTTCCTTACATTCCCTCCTTAATTCCAAAAGTATAAAGAAACTATAAAACTATTATTCTGAAACATTTGAGATTGCTTCCCAACAATGTTGTCAGTTTGACTCAAACTCATAAAAATTCTGTACAGGGTTGGACATTTCTTCTGTCAACAGTCATAAGGAGGAATACCAACCATAGAGACAGAATGCAGGCATAGACCTGAGCCAGCTGCATAGGCTGGCAGTTACGCAGTTCTCTCCAGACCTGCGACTGTTTCCACAAATGTTCTGCGGGTTCTTGTATAAAAACCAGATGAAGTTTTCCCTTCCATTTTGTTCTGAGTCCTGAGAGCTTGGCTTTGTGACCAGTGAAAATGTTTTTTTTCTGGTCTCCACCACCTGGAAAGTTTATTTACTGGAGTATATCTAGTGCTCAGTCGAATAGAGTGAGGGCTCAAGGCAGCTGTACCCAGTAACAGAGGCTCGGGGATTTACCCTGGGGCTAGCAGCTGAGTCACCTATAGTCAGCTAACTGGCATCTTTTTGCCTTTGACCTTGCCAAGCTCTGAAGGGAGTTTGCCTATTCTTTTTGTGCTAGACAGTAAACACAGGGCGTCACATGGTTCTGGGAAGCACGCACACTCAGTTGCCAGGCAGCTGAGTAGGCTGTGGATCCAAGCTTAGGGAATCTTAAAAATATGGGTGAACTTTTGGCATGTTAGGTCACCCTATTCTGTTCAAAGGAGGGGAAACACACGATTCCGTTTCTAACTCTAGGAGTAACTGTTCTGGATCTTGTTTTGTCATTGGTTAAGCTACAAGAGGCTTATTGGTTTGAGTTGCTACAGATCCTACTGCCAATGGTTAAAAGATGAGTTATTTGAATTGGAAAAACTTTAAAATTGTAAAATTTTTAGAGCTCTCTCATCCTAAATAGCCGTTTCATTATTACCTATGGAAAGCCCAAATAGCAGATACAAAGAAATACAATGGTATTTGAGTGCTCATTTTAGTAATCCTTTTCTAAAACATTTACTATAACGAAGTGAGTTGAATAGTGCACTCCTCCATCCTCCAGAAGAGTTGGAGGCAGTAATCCCTGGGACTCCTCCAGGAATGCAGCATTGCCTTTGGTTTACTTAGGCCCTTCTATTATACTATCTGGCCTTCCTAGCACAACAGCCCTGATCCATGAATGAGGGGGAAGCCAAGGAGATTCTGCAGGTTGATCAGTATGTGTATCTAATTATGCATTCAGGAACTCAGGTAATAGGGGAGATTCAGGAACCCGCTGGGTCACTGATGGACTTGGGCCCAAACTCCATTTGATTACCCGATCACCATAGCTCCACTGCCCCACCCATCCAACTCTGATCTACAGCACTGGTAGTCACCTAGTCCCTACCGTCCACTAGTGGGTATTCCAGCTTTCATGGTGGGCAGTAGCGGAGCAACCAAAGTAAGTAAAAAGATAGATTTAACTATAGTAAGTTGTTTTATAAAGATTTATTCTGCCAAACTTAGTGAAAATCTGATATGAAGTACTTGGTAAGTAATTATTATTATATGCTTTAACTTGCTATAACTCTGCTTTATAAATTTTATAAAGTAGTTACTTCCCTACTTTATAAATCACCATTACTGTGGAACTGGTGGGCGGTTAGAAGATTTTACTACTAACAGAGATACACAGGTGGGCAGTAGGTATAAAAAGGTTGACTACCCCTGGTCTACATTGATATTCTGAGTTTCCCAGGATTAGTGTTAGCTCATAAGCAATATATGAAATTTTTGGTTTTGATTTCTAGACTCAACCTATTTATATATATATGAACTTTAAGTGTCTACTTTTATTCCTTTGTTTTTTATTTTTTTAAAGATATTTATTGGTTTTAGAGAGAGGAAAGAGTGAGAAAGGGTAGGAGGAGCAGGAAGCATCAACTCATAGTAGTTGCTTCTCATAAATGCCTTGACTGGGCAATCCCAGGGTTTTGAACTGGCAATTTGACTAATTTAAATTAGTCAAATCTGTGCCACCACAGATCAGGGTCTAATTTTATTCCTTTGTGATGAGAGAATATTAATATTTTTACTTTTGAAATTTGTTAAGGTTTATTTTATGGTTAACATTTGCAGTTTCCACAATTATTTAAAAAGAAAGTATATTCTGTTTTCAGGTTGCTGACTTTGGTGTTTATCAATTAGATCCACCTCATTAATTATGTTATTCACATCTCCTATATCCTTAATTTTTGTCTACTTGACTACCATGAACTGAGAGAAGTAAACCAACTTCTATAAATGCTTTCTGTTTTCTAGTATCTCCTGTATTTTCTGCTTCATAGTGCTATTTGGTTTATAGCCATAATTATTAGATAATTATTATGAATTGCTCTCCCTAGCATCATAAATACCCTTCTTTGTTGAATGAGCTTTGTCCTGATATCAGTCTCATTTTATATTAAGATCACACCCTTCTTCCCCCCCCCCCTTAAGTGAGAAGCGGAAAGGCAGAGGCAGACTCCCACATGCGCCCCGAGCAGGATCCACCCAGCAAGCCCCTAATGGGGCAATGCTCTACCCATCTAAGGCCGTTTTTGGCAAGGTATTTTAGCATCTGAGGTGAGACCTTGGAGCCATCCAGGGTCAACGTGCTCCAACTGCGCCATGGCTGTGGGAGCAAAAGAGAGAGCTAGAGAGAGAAAAGGGAGAAGGTAAAAGGTGGAGAAGTAGATAGATGGTCACTTCTCCTGTGTGCCCTGACCGAGAATCAAACCCAGGACTTCCACATGCCAGGATGATGTCCTACCGCTGACCCACCAGCCAGGGCCACTTCTTTTTTTAAAAGCAGGATTAGTTAGTAGATTAAATGGGAGGAATCCAAAATGAAATTCAAAGATGTAAAGTAGAATGGCTGAGGGCTGTATTGCCCCTACCACTTTCAGAAAAATGAGTTTCATTTTCATTGAAGAGTCACAAATTGGAACCTTATGTCCAATGCAAGAATGGTGTTGCTTCATCTTCTGACACTATTTTAGAAACACAGGAGTTAAAACTTAAGAAGGCCTATTCCTCACAAGTATTTTATCTCTTAACCTATTCAAAGTGTTGCTATCCAGCCTTAATAATATAACACATTGAAGTATCCGTGCAGTCTGGTACAGGTTTATCATTAGTAATAAAAAATATATCTTAAAAAATTTCCACCTGACCTGTGGGGGCACAGTAGATAAGAGCATTGAGCTGGAATACTGATGTCGCCGGTTCAAAAATCAAACAAACCCTGGGCTTGCCAGATTAAAGCACATATGGGAGTTGATGCTTCCTACTCCTTCACCCCTTTCTCTCTTTCTCTTTCTCTAAAATGAATAAAGTCTTAAAAAAAATTTTTTTTAATAAAAATTCAAAAGAAATTTTTTTCAGAAAGATATTAAGCTAAATAAATTAAAAGTTTCAATTGATTTCTGAAAGATATAAATTCATTTTGGTGTCAGAAGTATCTAAACACTAAAAAGTAACTGTGGGGGGCACAATGCGGGGAGGGTAGAGAGTGTTATATTGAGTGGGACACTTGAAACCATGTCAACATAATAAAAATTAAAATAAAAAAAGTAACTGTGAGGGTCCTGCAGGCAGAGTTGCAGGCACACAGGGTGTGCTCCTGTGGATAAGGTATAGGAAGAAAAAACACTAAAAGTAACTTTGCGAATGCTTCCCCAAATAGATATTTGGTATGCAAAACTATATAAGATAGGACTAAAAGACAGCTCAAACCTTGGCCCAGTAGTTCAGTGGTGAGAGTGTCTTCCTGCTACACCAAGGTTCCATCCCAGGTCAGGGCACATACAAGAATCAATCAATGAACGCATAAATAAGTGAAACAACAAACTAGTTTCTCTCTCTCTCTCTCTCTCCCCCCCTAAAAATCAACTAAAAAAAGAATAAAAGATAGGTAAATAACTATAAATAATTTATAATTATATCATTTAGATAAAAAATATGAACAATTGCTTTTAACCTTTAGAAGTTATAAAAATTAATAAACAACTATCACCTTTTAAATTAGTTCAACACTTTTTCCTATTATATTACTGTTGGGATGTTAGTTTTCAGAACAGTATTTTTTTTCTTATTATTATTCATTCTTGAGATGGCTTTAATTGCTAATAAACTCAGGAAGTCTTACACTGGTAGTCTTTTTAAACAGTTTGAAGCTGATAAACCTTGGGGCCTTTTTTTAAGAGGTAACCTTGCTCATTGAGTGATCCAATAAAATTTTCAAAATCAGCAACCTGGAAGAAAACATCAAAAGAGTTAGATACACCCTTTCCAAAATGAGCTCAAACAAAACAAAACAAACCCACAAGTAGTCTGCAAAAAAAATATGATTTTAAAAATTAACCTCTCAAAAAGTAATATACAATTGTCAAGTTTCTTGGGCAAATAAAATTATTTGTACTTATAGAGAAAACTGCCTACATATGAACTTTTGATTCTATAATGCCAAACTAATCAAAAATTAGAACTCCGGTATGCAGAGAATATATGTGTTTTAGTTTAGCTTCTAAACCAAAATTAGACTAGGTTTTGAAATTAAGCGGGCAATTTTCCATATGAACTGTTATATATGGCAGGAAAGGAGGAGATTAAGAAGTACAAACTTCCAATTATAAAGTAAGTCGCGGTGATGTAATGTACAGCATTGGGAACAGTCAATAATGTAACAACTATGCATGGTGCCAAGAGGTTACGAGGCTTATTGTGGTGATCACTTTGTAAAGTATATATATAAATGTTAAATGAATATTGTATACCTGAAACTAATATAATATCAACTATAATTAAAAATAAATTGAAAAAATAAAGAAGTCAGATTACATCTATTAACACTAAAACCTTTCAGTTGGGTGGAACCATGTCCACTGAAAAAAAGGAGAAACTAAGGTTCAGACATGAAGATGCCTTGCCCACCAAGGAATATCAGAAAAACATGGAAATGGAGTCCTACTACAATGTTTCCCTGTAACCATCATGATACTAAAAAGCCTTTTGAAACGAGGTCAAAATAAAGCCTTTTTTAATAGCTCTACACAGCTAATTTCATAGCTTAAATAAAGGAAACAAGTTTGGTTTTGTTTCCCAAAATGCCTATTCCATTTTTAATCAAAATCTTTTGATATTTAAGTTATTATTATACATTAATAAAGGCCTGCTGACATTATTATAAAAAGGATTTCTTAAGTATTTGGTTTATCATACCTGAATGTTTAGGTCTTTGGCAATCTGCCGAAGCTGGTGAAATTGAAATAAATTATTGTAAGTTCTTTCAGCAATGTTGTTGAGAGCAGAAATAAACCTTTTCGCTGCTGACCTGTTGCTCATTCCAGAACCATGCTGAGATCGCTCAAAATCTAGATTCCCAAATTCATCAGAGTAAGTTCCCAGCATGCTTAAAGGGAAGGGAAGAAAAACAAAGTTACCGAAGGTGTTGTGGATGCAGAGATTTTTATCCCAGGCCTACAGATTATAAGAAAAATGCAGAAGTGGCCACTAGCCTCACGTAGCAAACATTTAAACACGTATTTATCGAGTGGCCACTATGGTATGGACTGGGGATAAAAGTATTTTGGACAGTTGCCACTTTTATGATACTACTAAATTTGAAAAGAGAAATGCATAAAAATATAAAATTGATAGACTGTAACATAAACACCTGGAACATTTTTTCTTTAATCCATGAAAAAAAGAAATATTAAACATACTAAATTTAGATTTTATTAGGTAAAAATGTGTTTCCAGCCCCCACTGCAGACTGTGGCACCAAAAAAAAGGGGGTTTAAAAATACTCTGGAATGAATTATAAGTGTTCTGCTGATTTGCAGTAAAGATTAAAGGATAATACTTATTATTTCCCGTTCTTTGCTGCTCCCTTTTATTTTCACAATCACATTCTTTCATCGGGGAAAGAAACATGCACTTGACAATAAATTTTAGCCAGAAGCCTGAATACACCAGTCAGATATCATTAGCCATCCTCTCTAATACCTAATGCTGATTCCTTGCCTGTGTCTGTAATCAGGCTAGATATAATCTCACAGTCAGGCTCACAGGCAAAGATGTTATTTAATTAAGAATTAATCAAATATAAATTGGTCACCCAGTAAGTAGTGGGCTTATAGTGGTGAACAGAACAGGTACAATTCCTGTTCTTAAGGAGCTCAAAGAAATTAGTTTAAAGGGTTACTATAAACACAGCTTCATTTGGTCCCCTAAATATAATAGAGAAGGACCTATGTGAAAGAATAAACTGTACAAAGAGAAATATATCATTCAAATAAGACTGTAATAAATGATAAAATAAGATAGATAAGGATATGTTCCCCCCTGAAATACAGTATAATCTTAATTAAGGCTTTTATACTGTATTTCCCCATGTATAAGACACACCATTTTCCAAAAAATCTGGGGTATAAAAACTGCGTGCCTCTTATACAGTGTTTGTGGCATTTCAAATGCCATAAATGGAACTGAGAACAAGGCAATATATGAAGACAGTGATTCGTCATCAGACATAGATGAGGACAAGCTAATGGATGAGAGTTCTGACAGTGATGAGGAGTTCTATGAATTTTATGATGAACTTGATTGAGTTTAATAATTTTATGTAATACATTTTTTTTTTCAAATTTCGGGCCCCCAAATTAAGGTATGTCTTGTCTTATATATGGGAGTGTCTTACACATGGGGAAATATAGTAATTAACTATTCTACCATATCATTTATCATATGCTTATGTCCCAGACAGTTGTCAAAAATGCTTTAGGCCAGTGGTCCCCAACCTTTTTTGGGCCACGAACCGGTTTAATGTCAGAAAATATTTCCACGGACTGGCCTTTAGGGTGGGATGAATAAATGGATCACGTGACCGAGACAAGCATCAAGAGTGAGTCTTAGACAGATGTAACAGAGGGAATCTGGTCATTTTTTAAAAATAAAACATCGTTCAGACTTAAATACAAATAAAACGGAAATAATTTATTTATTCTTTCTCTGCGGACCAGTACCAAATGGCCCACGGACCAGTTGGGGACTACTGCTTTAGACTATTACATTAATTATAAGTTAATATTTACCTTAACTATATTTAGCATATGCTATCATATTTAGCCCTCCCAGCAACCCTATGATTTAGGGATTATTCTTATTCCCATCATACAAATGAAGAAACAAAGTCTAATAAATTTAACTGCCTTGCTAAAAGTTACAGAGCTAATGAGTGGCGTATCTGGGATTTGAATCTTGAGCTGTATGCTTCAGATCTGAAGAAAGATACGTAAACTATTTGAGCTACTTTCTTGAAATAGAAAAAAAAAACCTCACAATGATGTCATATTTAAAGGTGGCTCTGAAAAAACAAAAAGGTGGCTCTGTGTCCTAGTATATTTTCCATTGTAAGAGGAAGCTATGTAAACTGTTGACAATAAGCATTTCATTTTTAGCCCTGGCCAGGCGGTTCAGTGCACAGAGCATCATCCTGGTGCACCAAGGTTGCAGATTCATGACGAGTCGAGGGAGATACAAGAAGCAACCAATGAGTGCACAGATAAATGGAATTAAGTGGAACAATGAGTTGATGCTTCTCTTTCTCTTCCCTTCCCTCTCCCAACCTCTCTCCCTCTTTTTCTCTCTCAAATCAATGGAAAAGAAAATTTTTAAAAAGGTTCAGAATAGTATAAGTCATATGCTATTTACAGAAAAGTAATGGGCGTTTCGATGGAGAGGAAGGGTAGACGGTAAACAAAATGGGAACAGTTCTTCTCAAACTATATATTTTGAAATGATTTCAGAACTATGAATGTATTGCCCATTCAAAAAATGTCAAGATATTTTAAAAAGATATTTTAAACCAAGGAAGTATAGTTTGTTCAGAGAAAAATAGGATTCAATGGGCTAAATAAAAGCAACTCTGATTGGTCTAATGAAAATCTATACTTGAGATGGAAAAATAAGTGGCATTTCATTTAAAACATTAAAAATTTTAATCTTGCCCTGACCAGTTGGCTCAGCAGTAGAGCGTCAGCCTGGCGTGTGGAAATCCCAGGTTCGATTCCTGGCCAGAGCACACAGGAGAAGTGCCATCTGCTTCTCCACCCCTCCTCCTCTCCTTCCTCTCTATCTCTCTCTTCCCCTCCTGCAGACAAGGCTCCATTGGAGCAAAGTTGGCCCAGGCGCTGAGGATGGCTCCATGGCCTCTGCCTCAGGTGCTAGAATGGCTTCGGTTACAATGGAGCAACGCCGCACAGCATCGCCCCCTGGTGGGCATGCCGGGTGGATCCCGGTTGGGTGCATGCGGGAGTCTGTCTGCCTCCCCGCTTCTCACTTCAGAAAAACACAGACAGACAGACACACACTCACACAAAATTTAATCTTACCTATATTTCATAATTTCAACGATATCCTCGGCATCTTCTTTGGTTGCTTGTTCTCTTAATTCCAATCTTGCTCGTGCCTTTGAAGAAAAACAACCGTTTTCAGATTGAGCAGGTGTAGTATATCTAAGCTTTCAATTGTTCAGTTTACACAAAAACTGACTTTGGGGAAGGGAGCTGTAATATGAGAGTCAGAATTTTAAAAAGTGACTTGAAAACTTGAGTATGAAAATAATCACTCATTTAAAATATGAATTTGTTCTTGTTTCGGCAGTACATATACTAACATATGGATTAAAACCTACTTTTATCTACTAACATAGTCTTCTGAATGTTCATTTCAGAAGATTTGATTATGAAATATAGTTGCTTTTTTCCTTGCCTTTTACTTTCAGGAAGTCATACCTAACCAAGCTGTTAAAACAACAAAGAAGAAATCAGATTTTGGAAGCAAAAAGCCAAAACTCTGACCGAGCTAATTTTAACTGCCAGAGTTCTCTTAGCTTTCCATTGCTGTTAGAAAAACAGGTACTATCCTTATAGACCTTTTGTGTATCAAACCAAATACTCAAGGTATTTGACATATTCCATGTCCCCCAAATGCTCAACTTTAAATTCCAACATGCTTAGTTAACCTAACCACTCTGCATACTACAGGAGTTTCCTAAATGTCATTTAAAAAAAAATTGCTTGGTAAGCAATTGGTCCTGTACATAGAAAAATGTGGCTATACTTTGATTGGAATGTTAAAGATATGACCAAACCTTTTTCCCCCTTAAGTGAGAAGCAGGGAGGCAGAGAGACAGATTCCTGAATGTGCCTGACAGGGATCTACCTGGCAAGCCTACTCTGGGGCAATGCTCTGCCCATCTGGGGTCATTGCTCTGATGCTTGGCAACCGAGCTGTTTTAATGCATGAGGTGAAGCCATGGAGCCATCCTCAGTGCCTGGGCTCTGCACCCAGGGCCAACTTGCTCCAATCGAGCCATGGCTATGGGAGGAGAAGAGAGAGAGAGAAGGGAGAGGGGGTGGGGTAGAGAAGCACATGGTTGCTTCTCCTATGTGCCCTGACTGGGAATCAAACCCGGGACATCCACACGCCAGACCAACTCTCTACCACTGACCTAACCGGCCAGGGCCATGACCAAACCTTTTTAGAAGCTTATCTATTTCTAAAGTCTCTCAGACAAAGAAAAACCAAATCAATCATGCAGAAAATTGAGAGAAGTCATATTACTCCTCTTTCTTTTTACTGCTTACTTTATTGATTTTAGCGTGAGAGGTGATGGGGGGGAGGGGAGTGAGAGAGAGAGCCAGGAACATCGATCTGTTCTGTGTGTGCCCTGACTGGGGATCAAACAAGCAACCTCTGCACTTCAGGACGGTGCTCTAACCATCTGAGCTATCCCACCAGGCCATCTTAAGAAAACATCAACTTAAACAAACCTCTGTTAATCGAATCAGAGATTCCAGCTGCCTAGTAGTAATTGGTGAGCTATTTATCCGCTGGCTCTGTTTCCGGAGCTCAAGGTAAAAATCTTGAAGAATTTGAGCAGCTTCCATGGATAGCCTTGGATTGACATACTGACGAGCATAACCAATGTACTTTCTCAGGAGCTGGTGGGGAATTGGGTCTATTATTTCTCCAGGAACAACCTAACACATGATGAAAAGGCCCAAGATTACAAGGATAAGTAGCAACCAAAATCTTTCAGCTAAAATAACCTGGTTAGATAAATAAAAATTTAAAAAGATTCTCCAAACAAGCCAAACACACTATAGTTCTAGCTCTTGGTCTAGTTCAGGGGTAGTCAACCTTTTTATACCTACCACCCACTTTTGTATCTCTGTTAGTAGTAAAATTTTCTAACCACCCACCAGTTCCACAGTAATAGTGATTTATAAAGTAGGGAACTGGCCCTGGCCGGTTGGCTCAGTGGTAGAGCGTCGGCCTGGCGTGCGGTGGTCCGGGGTTCGATTCCCGGCCAGGGCACACAGTTGGGGCGCCCATCTGCTTCTCCACCCCTCCCCCTCTCCTTCCTGTCTCTCTCTTCCCCTCCAACAGCCGAGGCTCCATTGGAGCAAAAGATGGCCCGGACACTGGGGATGATGGCTCCTTGGCCTCGGCCCCAGGCGACGCCCCAGATGGGTAGAGCATCGCCCCCTGGTGGGCATGCTGGGTGGATCCCGGTCGGGCGCATATGGGAGTCTGTCTGACTGCCTCCTCGTTTCCAGCTTCAGAAAAAAAAAAAAAAAGTAGGGTAGTAACTTTACTTTATAAAATTTATAAAGCAGAGTTACAGCAAGTTAAAGCATATAATAATAATTACTTACCAAGTACTTTATGTTGGATTTTTGCTAAATTTGGCAGAATAAATCTTTATAAAACAACTTAACTATATAGTTAAATCTTTTTATTTATACTTTGGTTGCTCCGCTACCACCTACCATGAAAGCTGGAACTCCCACTAGTGGGCAGTAGGGACCAGGTTGACTACCACTGTTCTAGTTAATGTAGATTATTTCAAATGAAGTTTACATAAACCCTGGTATTGTAATATAAAAGATTTGGTATGAAAGTATATATACTACTGCTCTACAGTAAGTAACACACTGAACTCTGACAAGCAAACAGAAGGGAACTAAGTAAGAAGAAACATTGGTACCTTTAGTCTTTCTGATAATGGTTTATCAGAAACCACTTCAAGCACAGAAGTATTTGGCTCCTGACTATTCAGACGAGCTACTGTGGCACTGCTAACAGTCCTCCGCTTTCCAGCTCTTATTGCAATGACATGTTCAGAGAGTAAGTGATCATGATCTTCATTTGGAGTGTCTAACAGGATAAAGACCAAATCAAATCTGGATAGCAGGGCACTCCCCATTCTGAAGAGGCATGAAAGAAAGACGAAATCGTGATTGGCATAAAAACAAACTGAAAATCTAGAAAACTCGTCTATTACTCAAGTTCCATGTAGAACGTATAAAAGGTTTTAAATTACAGAAACAAGAATAGATTTTGGACAACACACCTACAAACTCCAAAGACACCAAGCCATGTGCCCAGACATATATGTACCAACCTTTGGGAGGCTGAGGAGACATGGCCCCTTCTCGCACCAGACAAACCAGGAATTCTTCTGTGTTCTATATCACTACCTAGGATGTAGAGTCTTTGAATATTTTTAATGTTTATTTTATTGATTTTAGAGGAAGGCAGAGAGCAGGAAAGAGACAGGAACATTTGTTCCTGTATGTGCCCTGACTGGGAATCAAACCAGCAACTTCTGCACTTCCAGATGATGCTTTAACTAACCAAGCTATCCAGCCAGGATGGGTCTTTGTATTTTTATGCTAGAATGCTACATGACACATCAGGGGTATCTAGTTGAGTTCTTTTTTTAAATTGATTTTAGAAAGAAACATCAACTCGTTCCTTTTAGTTGTTCCATTTAGTTCTGTACTCGTTGAGTGCTTCTCACATGTGCCCTAATGGGGGATTGAACCTGCGATCTCAGTATGCCAGGATGGTACTTTATCCATTGAGCAACCTGCCCAAGGCTAGTTGAGTTCTTAACATTTTATATCTGTTGTCTCTATAACACTTTGCCTCTTAAAGCACCTGTACCCATTTAGAAGCAAAAAGCCCATTTTTTTCTTAAAGAAACATCTAATTGTTTATAATAAAAATGCTGTATTTCTACTTAATCATCATCTCTGAGCCTACTAATCAGATAACTCCTCTATCTGAGACAAGAAAGCTGAAATCCAGAACAATTCACAAATTGACCACCCTCCCAAAGCAGGTGTGGTGCCACGAGAACCCAGAATCCTGTCCCCTGGATAGTTGTTCAACGGGATCCTTCTGATCTTCCCAAAAAAGTACTTCGTCGTTTTACTTAGAAAAACTAGTAAGTTATTTTTTTGGTGGTGCTGATAGAAAAATTCCCAGAATCTCCAAGTAGAATCATGTATTTAACTATGTGCCATTTCTATATTAGAGTTAACAATTACAATAAACATTAGAAAATTGGCTTTTTTCCCACAAGAATGTAAGGTTCCAGTTTTTCATCTGAGGCATTCGTTTTTCTCTCCCTTTTGCATCTCTTGAGTCTGTTCTCCTTCCCATATGTTTTGTCCAGCCTGCACAGAACAGATGAGGACAGCACGTGCACGTACAGAAGGAAAACGGGATCACTCCACAGTACGAGTACACAATGTGCTCTGCACTCAGCAGCAAGGCACAGACGTGCCCCTCTCAGTACTTACACAGAGCTCCTTTTATCCTTTAAGACCCGGTGCAGTCTTACTAGAGAGGTGAACCACTTCCCTATCGATGAGCATTTAGGTTGTTTCTGGTCTTTGGCAGTGATTAACAACGCTATCACACCCACCCTGTAAACATATCTTTTGTGCGTTTATGTGACTATTTTGTGAGTACAATTACTAAAAGAAATGGCAGGAACAAACAGAATGGTACATTTACAATACTGATAAACATGCAAAGCTGTCCTTCAAAATGCTAAATTCTCCATCCCTTTGGCAGTAACAATTATTATCAATAATATTTAAAGTGTTTTCCAAGCTAGAAGATATCAATAGTACTTCATTGTTTTAAAAATATTTTTTAATTTATTGATTTGAACCAGAGAGGAAAGGAGAGGGAGAGAGAGGAAGAGAGAGAAAGAGAGAGAGAGAGAGAAAGAGGAACATCAATCTGTTCTTCTATGTGCCCTGACTGAGGATCAAACCAGCAACCTCTGTGCTTCAGTCTGATGCTCTAACCAATTGAGCTAGCCAGCTAGGGCAGTACACTTCATTGTTTTAATTGTGTTCAAACATGTTATTATACATTTAATGGAAACCTGTAATGTCTGTGAACTATCCATTATATATCCTCAGTTGTCTTTTTCGTATTGCTTGATAGGGATTCATATATTAAAGGTATAAATATTTGAAGAGCCTGACCGGGCGGTGGCGCAGTGGATGGAGCGTCAGACTGGGATGCGGAGGACCCAGGTTCGAGACCCCGAGGTTGCTAGCTTGAGCGCGGGCTCATCTGGTTTGGGCAAAAGCTCACCAGTTTGGACCCAAGGTCGCTGGCTCGAGCAAGGGGTTACTCGGTCTGCCGAGGGCCCACAGTCGGGGCACATAAGAAAGCAATCAATGAACAGCTGGGGTGTTGCAGCGAAGGGCTGGTGATTGGTGCTTCTCATCTCTCCGTTCCTGTCTGTCTGTCCCTGTCTATCCCTCTCTCTGACTCTCCCTCTGTCTCTGTTAAAAAAAAAAAAATTTGAAGAGACTTACTTTAAATTCTCAGAAACTGTTTTGGCTTTATTGTAATGTCCTCCAACTGGGTTTGCAGCAGCAATAATGGACGTTCTTGCAGGGAGGCTACACACCACACCAGCCTTCGCAAGGCTGATACTTTGCTGTTCCATAGCTTCTAACAAGGCTTGATGCTGATTCCCCATCTTATCAAATTCATCTATTCCACAAATACCTACAATCACAGGAAAACAACACAGGAAAAACTGTCCCTTGGTCAAATTCTAAATCTTATAGAATGGAAATTATTCCACAATAATCTCCATTGTTTCCAACAGCTAAATTATAAAATGTCATACAATAGAGAAATTCTAATTGTTTTGCAGCAAGTACAACATATTATTTAACTAACTTTTATGTAAGATTTACTCATTCAGCATTTTCCATAGGGAAAGCACTAGGCTGTGAGGGTTACAAACATGAAGAACGTATGAGAGGACTATTCAAAAAGCTTACAGGCTTAAATTCAAACAGGTGAGGTAAGATATATATATATAAAAATATATACTGCTCACAAAAATTAGGGGATATTTCAAAATGAATATGAAATGATAAAAAAAGAAGCATTTGATATTTTTTTACTAAACAAGATCAGAAAAACAAGTCAAAGGAAGTTGTTTGATTATGCAAATGAGATGCAAAACCAACTTTTTTTCATTCGTGAAAATGCACTATACAAAAGACTGAAAGTACTGGAGTATCTTATCTGCACATTCCCTGATCTCATTTTTGTGAGAAGTGTACATATTCAAGATAGTATACTTCAACTAGAAAAGATATGCATAATTATACAAGACAAAAGTTTTCTGGAGGGGTGGGAGAGGTTAAAAGAGGAAGAGAAATCTGGAGTAGTTTCAAGTAAAAGGTGATTTTTGAGTTGGGTTTTGAGGGAACAATAATAGGGCAGCATAATTTGGAAAGAAAAGCATGGGTTCTAAGGTCAGAATATTCGAACGCAGTTCTCAGCAATACCAGGTACAGTTGTGGGGAAGTCACTAAATCTCTTTAAATACAATGTGAAGAACTACCACTGACTGAAGTTTTATGTGCCAGACATATCGATCCACACGGTACTGGAGACTCTTAAACATTAGTACCTTGTGATACTTTCCCTTCCTTCTTCGCGTACGATGAGCACCCCGGAGGGTGGTCATCTCCAGAGGGTGCTGCTGGGGTTAAACCCCTCAGCTACTCTATGGCCAAGTCAGCATGCCTCTCTGGGTGACTGGCACAGCTCAGGAGTGGGGAGCTGGAGAAAGCTCGACCTGCTACTTTGACAACCACTCTTCAAAAGTTTAAAGCAGAAGTCGGCATTTTTTCTGTAAGGGGGCAGATGTAAATATTTTACATTTTGCAGGCCTGTCACATATTATTTTTTTATATATTTTGGTTGCCCTGTATAATCCTTTAAAAATATAAAAACCATTATTTGCTTATGGACCATACAAAAACAGGCTAAAGGCTGGGCTGACCTGTGGACTCAAGTTCGCTAATCCCTGGTTTTAAAGCTTTAAGTTTAAACTTTGAAAAATTTAAAACTTTCTCTCTTCTTTGGCTCTAATTAATAACTCTTGATGCTTTTTAAAAACTATTTTTAGTCATTTCATCAGCTACTGAAGAAGGGAAATATTATAAAACAGCCCTATTTCTCCTTTTTCCCCTTTCAAGTGTTCAGTAAAGATGTTAGCAAGACTGTATTTGTTTTTAGAATCCAAGCCCTGCTGTCTAATATTCCTTTGTATTTTAACAGTGCTATTTTTTACCATCAGTGTTTGGCTTATCTACCTATATCTAGAAGAAAAAGCAGTGGGCTCTTACCCACCCACATCTTATATCCCATTGGTTATCTGTATAGCTAAACCACACATCACCTTCAACTTCTAATTAATGGCAAGTTTGACAGTTTCACAATGAGTATCCTTTTCTTACTATTTTCTTCACCTGGTAACTCAGTAAAAATACTGTCACTTCTAATGAGTAAATACTTACCAAATACATTCTATATATCTGTACTATGTTCCAGCACGTGGAATTCAGTGTTCTCTGCCTTGTGAAGCTCACATTCTACTTAGTGGAGGGAGGCAGACTATTAAGAAAGTAAACTATAGCTCTGAGCTAAGTAACAGTAACACACTCAACAAGTACTGGGCACCTATGCACTAGGGAACAGCAATATGGCCATCAACAAGACACTGATCCCATCCAAACAAACCACAAAGGGATGGGTGGTATGAAATGGGAAGTGTAGGGAGCTATACTTCTTTGACCTGATTATTTAATTTTTACATATTGTATCTGCTGCAGGATTCTGAAATGAATGACATTAGGTACCAGTTTCAATTCTGCAGTGTAAATAAAATGATGGTACTGTATTTCCAGTTATTTTTTTCCCCACTCATTCTCAGCTCATTTGTTGGGAGAGTGCTATCCAAAAGCCTTCTGAACAGAATATAAAGAAATTGACTGAAAAGGAAAAGGCTTAAAAAAGAAGGCCAGAATTATTATTATCTTTGGTCTCTTACCTTGGTCACCAAGTACCAGGGCACCAGCTTCTAAAGCAAAATCTCCTGAGGAACTATCTTTTGAAAGAGTTACAGTCAACCCAGAAGTAGTCGTGGTATTACCACAAACATACACACCGCGTGGAGCGACGTTGCATACTGCCTGAGGAAACAAAATTTGAGAGGATCAAAGTGAAGGGGAAATAATAGCTAGTGGTAATCACTCACAAACGTTAGCTCTATGCCAGCTCTTCTCCTAAGTGCTTTACCAAACAATTTTCACCGCCATGGTATGAGGAAGGCATTATTACATCCCCATGTACTGACGCAGAAACCAACACCTGCAGAGTAACACCCAGCTAGGAAGGTGTGAGGTCAGGATTCAATCAAATGCAGGCAGCCTAACTCTGATGTCTGTAGTCATGTGAATACGCTCTACACAATTCCATTTTATGCTTCCTTTTCAAGTTCAAGTAACAAAACTGTGAGTACCAATTTTAATTTCAAAGGCTTTCAGTTTCAGTTTCAAAGGTTTTAAACATCAAGTAACAAAATGGCTCAGTAACACTTGCCTTCTGAGTAAACTATCTATGGCAGATCAAAAAAGTAGTCAAACAGCACAACAGCACATGCACTTCTTCCAGCCAGGCAGGCCTATTTAACCTGGGCTCTGCCACGTGCTGGCTGTGCTGCTCTCGGGCCTCTCTCAGCTTCTGCTTCCTTATCATCTATCATACATTGTCCTGAGGATTAAATGAGACCATTAATGTCAGGCACTAACCTGGCACCTGGCACACAGGAAGTGCCCAATGCAAGACCGCCTCATGTGGCTGCGCACTGCACAAGGCCAGGAGACAGTCCTCACACACAGCTATCCACGCCGGTGGACTGGACTTGGGCAGTGCACAGTCCAAGGGACCCTACGGTGCCTACCTCATAAACAGTTGCTACAATTTTTGTTCTTTGTAGTTCCTTATTTGTTAATCTGAGAGTACTACGGTTCACTAAACGGTCAGAGGGAATGGGAATTAAATATATAAAATAATGAACTCCTAATGGTGTTAACCTAATATTTAAAAATCCTGCCTTAGCAGGACTAGCCGCCTGACAGGTGATATCCTCCACTATTTACAACACTTATTTCCACTAATATTACAATTTCTATTTTTAAATTGAGCCAGGGTTTTAAAGGCATTATTCCTAGGTCTAAATGCCACGAAAACCTGCCAATGTCATTTGTTGGCATGAAAACATTTCAGTGCCATTTAATCCATTTTGCAATCATCATTTGTCAATATATACTTTGTAAATGAAAAGGAAGAGAGAAAAATGACATTTTATGCACTATAAACAAAATGCAGAAAGTGAATGATTTGTATCAGACACTGTGGAAGTTAAACTAGGCTTCCACCTATAATATGCTAATTCAAAAAACCACACACACAATGCTACAAAGATAGAAAAGAAACTGTAACAATTTAGCTCCCCATGTGTACCTTGTATACATATTCTGGCTAGGCACTCTGTGCCAGGCTTGTAGCAAGGGCGCATACACACACACACACACACACACACACACACACACACAGGTTCAGTTAGTCAAAAGAAAGAAATACAGAAACATAAATAAAAATGTTATATTAAAAATTAAAATGACTGGTTTAACACTTAATTATAAGAAAGAATCGAGCCCTGGCCAGTTGGCTCAGCGGTAGAGCGTCGGCCTGGCGTGCGGGGGACCCGGGTTCGATTCCCGGCCAGGGCACATAAGAGAAGTGCCCACTTGCTTCTCCACCCTTCCCCCTCTCCTTCCTCTCTGTCTCTCTCTTCCCCTCCCACAGCCAAGGCTCCATTGGAGCAAAGATGGCCCAGGCGCTGGGGATGGCTCCTTGGCCTCTGCCCCAGGCGCTAGAGTGGCTCTGGTCGCGGCAGAGCGATGCCCCGGAGGGGCAGAGCATTGCCCCTGGTGGGCGTGCCGGGTGGATCCCAGTCGGGCGCATGTGGGAGTCTGTCTGACTGTCTCTTCCCGTTTCCAGCTTCAGAAAAATACAAAAGAAAGAATCGAGGCCTTGGCCAGATGGCTCAGTGGATAGAGTTGTCTCAGTGCGCCAAGGTCATAGGTTCAATCCCCCATCAGGGCACGTCTGAGAAGCAACCAATGAGCTCACAACTAAATGGAACTAAGAGGAACAAGTCGATGCTTCTCTGTCCCTCCCCCCACCCTTTCTCCTTTCTCTCTCTCAAATCAATGGAAAAACTTAAAAAAAAAATCTGACAAGGACAGTGGGATTACAGTGCCATGACAAGATCAGAGCAGTTCTCAATCTTGGCTGCACAGTAGAATCACTTGGGGAGGGTATCCATATACAGATAGTAGGACCCTAACCCAGAGACTCAATTGAATTGGCCTGGGGCAGGCCACAATATTTTCAAAGAGCTCCAAAGGATATCTGGGTGATCCTAATATGCACCCAGGGTTCTCAATCCCCAAAGATTCAGTAATCACAGGACTACAATTCACCAAAGAGCCAGAGATGCCTGGTCTGGTCATATTTCTACATGGAAGAAGGTATGAATAGAGGACATGGACATTCTTAGAAAGGACATTATAGCTGACTTACCAGGTGTCACTCTAAGGAAACCACAGGCATCCCACCAAGCAGCACCTTCTAGGGCCATCATAAGCTCCTGAAGGGAGGACCACTTCTGTGACTGACAGAGGCAGAAACTTCTTGGGAACCAACACAGACTGGTCACAGAAACTGCGTTGCTTTGGACTCAGAATACAAATGCTACCAGTTGTGAATTATTCATGAGTTTGATAAGCAAAAGGTCAAATACTCAGTGATTATTTCCTACCTGTAGCATCTGACTCTTTCCTAAGCCTGGATCTCCAACAACAAGGACATGTGGGTCTCCCCGAATTGGAATTCTGTTTTTGTCATCTGCGTATTTCTGGGTTCCTCCAAAGAGTGCTAATGCCAAACCTGCTTTAACAAGCTCAAGTGTGAAAGAAGGAAAAAACGTGAGAAAAACATAAAAAGGAATAGCAAAGAGAGTGCTACTCCTCTTATGGTTACAACATTTATTTGTTTTTTTTTTTGGGGGGGGCTTCTTTTAAAGTGTGATTAAACTTTTTTTCCTAAGGAAAGCAAGTATGATTAAAAAGCAAAAATGAGAAATCATAGAAAATCAGAGCAATATCTTAGAAGTTGCTAAATGAAGACCTATCTACCTTGCAATGCATGAATAATCCATTCCACAAAACTAAGAAATACTTGTCAGTTTCTGCTTTAACATGTAGTGTCCAGGGTGGTTTAAAGGAAGCCTACTCCTGTTAACTCAAATTGGTAAGCAGCTTCTTCCTACAAGGGGCTGGAATTTGCCCGTCACATCAATCACTTATGGAGAACAATGACTCATTAAATACAAACAACTAACTGGCCAACAAAAGTCAGCTATTTTTGCTACTTTCTGTAGCAAAATCTTTTTATTTTATTTTTGTCAACTTTATATATTTTTGAGCAAAGATGAAGTAAAATACTTACTTCATGGCCAAAGATGACAGGGCAAAGTGAGCTGAAAAACAGGATATAACTTATAAATTCTAACATCCACTTCATTGATACATTAGAAGATCTACTTTAAAGTTTGTTTAACTTGCTTTATATTGCATCAAAAAAAAATACAATAAAATGTACACCCCTTCAAACCAATAAATTTTATTCTAATAGTCAAGAAATTTCTCAAAATTCTTGTTTAATCTATAAAGGGAAGGACACTTAAAAATTGTGCCAGAAAAAAAAAAATTGTGCCAGAGTAAGGGAGACAGTATACTTGTATTTAATAGTCTCCAAACAGAATGTTGACCATTTTACATTACTAGCCTTTAAAATGCACCATAGCCTGACCAGGCAGGCTGGCGGTGGCGCAGTGAATAGAGCGTCGGACTGGGACGCAGAGGACCCAGGTTCAAAACCCAGAGGTCACCAGCTCAAGTGCAGGCTCATCTGGTTTGAGCAAGGTTCACCAGCTTGAGCCCAAGGTTGCTGGCTTGAACAAGGGGTCACTCAGTCTGCTGTAGCCCCCCAGTCAAGGCACATATTGAAAAAGCAGTCAACAAGCAAATAAGGTGCCGCAACTGGTGCTTCTCATCTTTCTCCCTTCCTATCTGTCCCTATCTGTACCTCTCTGTCACACACACACACACATATACACAAATGCACCATAACAATCTTCCAATTTAGGATACAAATTATATTGTATTTTATGTGAACAGACATCTTCAGACTTATGCAGCAGTCTCTAAAAGGAGACAAAAGGATGAACCACATACATATTTTAAAATGGGATAAAACTTCATCCTTTCGGTTCAAAGGTTCAGAATAAGACCATATATACAAATACAAAGAAGTAGATTTACATATGTCTATTATACAAACAAGGGCCAAAGAAAGTAGACAGGGTAAAAGAGATATAGAGAGTAAACTGAATCATTAGCCCTTTTAATATACAATATGTAACACAGACATAGGTATCCAGCCATGTCCCTTTGGCACTCACTGTCCAGCATCCTCCTGAACAATCATGGCTGGCCTCCTACCATGCACCTGCACCTGTCTATTGAAGGACTTTCTATGGCAACAGACAGGCTGGGCAGGCTAGAAGTGCCAGGTTATCTAGTATTCCCAGGAGCAGCCACAAACCCAGGCCCTTAAATGGAAAAATCCTGAGTTCTACAGTCTCGTGTCCCAGAGGCCTCAGGAGGAGTAGGCCTGGATGCTAGTAGGGGTCGGTTCATTACGGTACCATACACTGACTGCCGTCCTTTCTCTGTCTCTCTCCCCATTCCCCTACTGCTATATTTGGGGTCACCTCCCAAATAAACTATGTTCCCCAAATCATATTGCTGCTAAAGGAACCCAAACTAAAACATAACCTTCCACTGTCTTTTCCATACTCCTTTCATCGTCTTCTATTTGTTAATATAGACATTCAACAAACTTTTTCTAAAGGGGCCAGAAAGTATTTTTAGCTCTATCTTGGTCACAACTACTTGTCTGAAAGCAACCACCAACAATATGTAAATGAATGAATAAATGGGTGGGGCTATGCTCTAATAAAACTTTATATTTATATTCAAAAACAAGTATTCTCTGCCTAGTTTGCCAACCACAGGAAAATTAACAAATAAAAATAATCTTGTTTTGATATTGAAATCACAAACTTAGAAGTAAAAGGTAAAAGCAAACCATGGGAAGAAAACCCTTTTCATACAAACATATCTTCAGAAGTATTGCAGAAGGACCACTATGTACGTTCATTTTTATTTATAACTGATGAGAAGAACCAAAGAGGTGTTTTGATCCTCAACCAGGTCACTCCTCAGACCTGTTACAGACCTGCCACTCCCCACCACTCCTCCCTCCAGATCACACCTCACCCTGGCTCCACCCTACCTCAGGGCACTTGATGGTGATCTATTCAGAGGACATCTCTGCAAGTTTAAGAACAAAGGAGCCCTGAGGAACTCTATACTTTTTTCTTAATTGGGAAATTAACATATTAAAGGCAGAGAAAGTGTCATTCTCCTAGAGCCCAAAGCCTAGATCAGGGGTAGTCAACCTTTTTATACTTACAGCCCACTTTTGTATTTCTGTTAGTAGTAAAATTTTCTAACCGCCCACCGGTTCCACAGTAATGGTGATTTATAAAGTAGGGAAGTAACTTTACTTTTAAAATTTATAAAGCAGAGTTACAGCAAGTTAAAGCATATAATAATAATTACTTACCAAGTACTTTATGTCGGATTTTTGCTGTTTTGGCAGAATAAATCTTTATAAAACAACTTACTATAGTTAAATCTATCTTTTTATTTATACTTTGGTTGCTCCGCTACCGCCCACCATGAAAGCTGGAATGCCCACTAGTGGGCGGTAGGGACCAGGTTGACTACCACTGGCCTAGATCAATTCCCTAATACAATGCATTCAAAACCTAGGTTCTTTTTCCCTTAGGTATGTGTGTTACTCAGTCTCATTTTCCCCTATTTAAAATTATACAAAGAATACTGTCATAAAATTATCAAAACAACAGCCTTACTAATTATGTTAAGTAACATAAAATCTCATTTAATCTTCAGGCCGACTTTGTGAGACAAGTATTATTATGTCCCTTTGAAGATAGAAATGAAGGAGGAAATCAGGTAACATGCCCCAGATCACAATGGAAAGAAGTGGCTGAAGCAGAATTCTAATTTAGGTTTCTCTATAAAAAGAGAGCCTTTAACTACTAAATACTAAAGTGCTGCTTCTCTATTGCACAGCAATAACAAGAGATACTTACCAAATGTAAGTGACTTCTATGTGAATGCCTTTCTTAGTTTTGAAAAGTAAAAAACAAAACAAACAAACAAAAAAAACCTTACCTAAAACTAACTGAGATAACTTTGGGATGCACTGTCCCATCAGCCTTCTGCTGAGGAACTTACTGTCAGTAAACTTGCCTCAGTGTTCAGAGATCAGCAAACTTCCTACAGAGGACCAGACGGTAAGCATTTGCGAACCCTTTGTCCCCCCTCTCAACTCTGAACCCTTCCAAATGATTGTGGCTGTGTTGCAATAAATGTTCATTTATGGGCAGCGAAATGTGAATTTCACATAATTTTGTGTGTCGTGAGATAGCCTCTTTTTGAGTCTTTTTCAGCCATTAAAAAATATAACAATCATTCTTAGCTCATGAGTCAAACAAAAATGATCAGTTAGTTAGCTGGATTTAGCTAGTGAATTTTAGTTAGCAACCATTTTACTAGTTTTTGTTACTTATAGCTAGGAATATGCCAACATGCACATACACAGTAAAATTTCAGATAATGTCATACATACTTGACAATGAGTTTGAATAGGTTTTCTTCAGCTTGAATCTCTTGGATGGCATAAAAGTCTCTAAGTGAGAACTCCAGCAATGTTCCGTGCTTACTACACCCATCTTCGGAGGCCTTTGGTTTCTGTCCTTTGCTATTGCTAACAGAATTTGCTTCAATGTACAAAAGGAACATACACTTGTCATTCTTATTTCGAGAACCTGTAAATTTTAAAGTATGAAATGTCAAAATTGGTATTTTTGTTTTACCTACAAAGGTTCAAGGAGAATTTACAAGAAAGGCATACCGAGCTTCAATAAACCCTCATTGCAGAGGGAAAGTCTCACCTACATAAGAAACAAGGAACTCCATAAATTGATGGAAATTCAGAAGGAGCTTAAAAAAGTACAAATGCTGACAAGCTACTGAGGACAAGCCAAATGAGAAAGAGTTTTACTACACCTTCTTCAGCATTTGAGACTTTGACAACTCCAGTGATAGTCACTGTATCCCCCGGCACACAGCTGTCCACAAGGTCATGAACAAGCTCACATTCTATGGTTCGTGGAATCCGACCTGCTTCTCGCTGATCATCAGACTGAATCAGCTCCTGGATTCTAAAATGGTAAACAATTTCGAGTGACTTTGGGTTATTTCTTCTACATAGTAACTATTTAGGGGTCCACACATAGTGCTAAGCTAGATAAAGGGCCAGTTTTTAAAAAGTCAGTTTTTGCCTGACCAGGCAGTGGCGCATTGGATAGAGCGTCAGCCTGGGGATGCTGAGGTCCCAGGTTTGAAAACCCAAGGTCACCAGCTTGAGCCCAAGGTCGCTGGCTTGGGCAAGGGGTCACACACTCTGCTGGAGCTCCCTGGTCAAGGCACACATGAGAAAGCAATCAATGAACAACTAAAGTTGACACAACTACAAGTTGATGTTTCTTATCTCTCTTCCTCTCTGTCTGTCTGTCTCTCCCTCTTTTTCTCTCCCCCATTCACTAAAAAAATAAAACAAAAAAAAGTAAAATAGCTGCAGCAATTTGCAGTTAAGGATGAGATAGCAGAATGAGCACGTGCATGTCATCCTCCCTTCAAAACGTTCACCAAAGTTCTAGTCACTAAAGAGCAAAAAGAAAGTTCAGGGTATGCAGAGGTGTCACCAACAAACATGAGACACTGAAGTTTTAGGAAACAGCAAATGGGAAAAGTATCAATGGACAAAACAAAATGATGTCCAGAACACACACAGGAAAAGTTACAGAAAAGTGGGAGCCAATGTTTTATGCCCCTAGGTGTGACTTCCTAATGTTAGAAGATCACTGTTCAAATTCAATTAAAATTTTGGTGTCAGGTGGGGTATCAGACTTACTGGGGTAAGCACTTTGTAAGTTATATAAATATCTAATTACTACATTGACACCTGAAACTCATAATATTGTATGTCAATTGTAATTGAAAAATAAAAATAAAAGTGGGAAAAATCCAATTAAAATATTTAAGCCCATTTTCTTTCTATTATTTTTACCTGAAAACAGAGATTTTGTTCAAATAATCAAATTACCCTGAGTCTGCTGTGTACCCTATTGTGGCCCTTTCGGGGCCTCTGCAGCCCTCACCATGCCCCTTGGGGTGAAGGCCCTGCAGACGGGGATGGGAAGCCAGGCTCCCCGCTGATCAGGGACGTGACAGCGCGCAGGGGTCTGGACCACATCCTCTTCTATAAAGTAGTCTTTGTAAATATCTCGGCACACTGAACAGTCATCACACATGTTGGTCTTGGTTTTACAGAAAGCAGCGGGGTAGAGCTAGGACAGAGGTTGGCAGCAATCTAACTCGCTTTTCCCCTACATTCTAGTTTTTTAAGGCCATGTCCTGTTTTGGCCAGGTTTCCTGAAGGGTGTTCTAACTTCAAAACTACCCATTATTTTATATTTAGGATGAAGTTAAGGAATTATAACCAGAAAAATAGAATAAATTGTTGGCTTAAACACACACACACACACAATCTGACTTAAGAAACAGTTGGAAAAAAAAGAACAAAAAGAACTATAGCAAAATACCTCAGAGATATGCCCATTTCTAAGAAATCCTTTATTTTAAACTTTCAAAGAAATATTATTTTGATCATAGCTCATTATGGAATAAATTATACAGCTTTGCTTATGGCTTATATCCAGTTCAATGAGTCACATAAATGAGTAATAACATGAACTATTTCTCAGTAAAAAGACATAATATTTGCATATCTAATCCTTTCTGGAATCTGACAGAAAACAAATTTTGAATAAAGCCAATTATCATTTCAACACAAACTCCTAATCAAACCTTCTATTATACACTTTATCACTACATACAAGTAAGATTCACAGCATAACATAGGAGAATTACAGTTTCTCTTGACAGCAGAAAACCTGCCTTATTAAATATGGTGACTGCTTACTTGATCGACTGCCAGTCCATCGTCACTGTGAGAGGAGAGCTAGGGAGAGCAGTAAATGACTTCCCTCGACATGTGGGCTCAGGGCACTGCAACAACATTAATGCATATTCAGATTTGGATAAAATACAATCCCATCTCAAGTTAAAATGCTTTTTTTCATATTGTTTTAAGAGTTGTTCTCAGAACGGAAAACGCAGTAAGAGCTGCAATGATTTTCTATTTCCTCCTGCACTGATTCTGTATCACAAGCTTTTGAGGTACCTTTTCAGCTGGTCCCCCTTGATCACTGCTCTTCCTCTTTCTGCTGTGGACAGGGAAGGCTCCTCACCTGCCTCTCACCCTAAGCACTATTCCTTCCTTCGTTTCCATAACGTCTCCTGATCCTTGAATGCTCCCTCACATATAGTCCACTCTCTGCCTTGATCTTCCCCTTTTCAAAGCCTTTCCTGGGTCTTTACTCACCAGCTCTCCCACCTAGCCTCCTTTGGCACTATTGGTATAGAATAATACTTAACAGAACACACAGGCAGTCCACAACACAAGTTGTGTTCAAGTTTTCACATGTCCCTTGTTTGCTGATTGTACTATAAGGTGCATTTACAAATTCAGAGATTGTGGCAGACTGTATTTCTCAAATATGGGTATAATAATATCCCCGCATAAGCCCTTCTACAAACTTGCCACTCCCCCATCAAGAAATGGCATCTAATTTCCCTTTCTTCGAATCTTGCCAGGTTTGTGACTCACTTTGTAAGCAACATGAGAGAAGTGATACCTGACTTTGGAGGCTAGTTCAAGAGGCAGAGCCATTTCTGCCTGTTAGGTGGACTTCTGCCTCTTAAAGCAATCAGCAGTTATGTGTCCTGAGCTACCATACCACGTTGGGAAGCCAGAGCCAGCCACACAGAAAAGCCATATGGAGTCGAGATGCCTGGCCAACACCCAGCCCCTCCACTCCTTGCTGTTCCAGCTCCAGACACCACTTGACTACAACTATGTGAGAGATCTAGAGCCAGAACTACCCAGCCAAGCCGTTCTTCCAACCTCCTGGCCCACAGAAACCGTGAGACATAATAAAATGCCTGTTGCTATTTTGAGACACTAAGTTTTAGGGTGATTTGCTATGTAGCAAGAGTGACTGACATAGAAATCATTTGAAACAATCATCTTTCTGGTCAGTTCAGTTCACTGAGGTTCAGACACACACAGGACCTCCACACTATCACTTGAATTGGCAATATTATCCGCTATATTAGAGGGCACGGGATATCCTGACCAAATAGTTTACAGAAAAAAAATACAAACCTTGATTTAAACACAGATTTAATTTCTGGCCCCTGAACTAAAGGCATTGCCTGAAATTTAAGCCCAAAACAAACAGTTGATGACACCAATTTATCAACATCACAGATTATTCAGAGCCAGTCCCTGAAATCTAACATACTCTGCTATTCCTATAAGAAAAGGAAGGCTTAAGAACTTCAATTTGAGTACAAGTGTGATAAATGTTACATTTAATAAAGTCCAAGGATGGTAAAGGAAACTCTGGAAAAGAACAACAGTTATAGCAAATCTAACTAGCTTGTAAACTGACTTGCCTTCTTTACCAAGATAAATAAAGTAGTTAAAGAACATATCACCTTTGTGGGAAGATTATACTTTCCATCTGGAAGAGGAAAACTCTGAACTTCTCCACATGCAGCACAAAGAAAAGCCATCTTGGTGCAAAGAGGCTTGATGTTACTGACGCGAACAACCGTCCCTCTCAGGGCAACGTATTTGCCATAGTAATTTGCTCGGACATTCTTGAGCTGTGTCAAGGGCTCGTAGTTGTATAACCTAAAAACAAACATATTTATCCATGAATTTACAATGCACAGAAAAGTGAGGTTGTCTGCCTCTTCACAAGTTCCTTAGGAGCAACTATGGAATTCTCAAACCATATCATCCCTATCTATGTAAGAAATTTCACAAAAATAAAATCATTCTCAAAAACAAGTGTTAAATCTTCTCTTCTTGTCCCACTGGCTGTTCTCTAGTGAAAAGGGAAATAATAACGCCAAAGGAAAGTCTAGAGATTCAGCAGCTTTTTGAGTTTCTAATTCCTTTTTCAAAACCTACTAGAAAATGGCTTCTATAAATTCTGAGAAAGAAAAACAGAACCACTCTGGCAGGTAGGGCAGTCAGTCAGAGCTGCATCAGTACTCTAAGTTAAAGGTTCAAGCCCTAGTCGGGGCACACACAAGAACCGACAAATGGATGCATGAATAAATGGACAACAAATTGATATTTCTCTCTTTTACCCTTCCTCTCTAAAATCAATAAATACCTAAAATAAAGCAAAAATCAGATGTTTCAAATCTGAGTTTTTAAAAAACAGAAAAAACTCGGATGATTACCTTATTCATCTCTTTTAATGAGAAAGAAAAGAAGTTAAAATCTTAAAATACAATAAAGATGAATTAAAGAAAAAAATTCCATTTGTTCTCTGTGTTTAATAATTTTAAAATATAATCACACCACTTAGTGGATTACATGGATTATTAAATTTAAACAGTGTGGTCTTGATAAGTACACATTCAAATTGAACATTCACAAAAATCCGCAGGTTGGGAAATCAACTTATTTGGGCAGAAAAGGTTTATTTCTGTCATGATCTTTGAAGAATTATCAGTGGGTTGACTTGGATGTTAGGACCAATGAGACAGCAAGGAATGCATATTCTTTGTATTAATATATATTTGTTTGCCTTATAAAATGAGGTTCTCATTTTACACGGTCTTCAATGCCCAACTCTAAACAATAGTTGAATACCAGCAAATCCCTCACCTTGCATAGATATGTGGCACACTGACCATTGTTTCTCCATCTCTAGACAAGCCTTCTTGGGCCTGTAACTCAGCTGCATGCCTTTCGAGATCCTTGGTTAACACCTAAACAGCACAGACATTTACATAAAAGTTGGAAAACAAAATATCACCTCGAAGCAGAACTTTTATAGAAACTATGTTTATGAATATAAACAGTTCAGAACACCAACATAACTCTAATAGCCTTTTAAAACTCTGATATTTAATTATGACTACTTATTTTATATTGAATTACGTCTTACCTGGGATTTTGTTGTCCTGGACTTAAAAACTCCAGGATCCCTATCTGCTACCTTGTGTCCCAACTACACCTACGGTACTTTTTTTTTTAAGCAAGAGAGAGCAAAAGAGAAACACAAGAAAGGAGAGAAATGAGAAGCATCAACTCATAGTTGTGGCACTTCAGTTGTTCACTGATTGCTTTTCACATATGCCCTGACCAGGGAGGTTCCAGCTGAGCCAGTGATCCCTTGCTAAAGCAAATGACCTTTGGCTTCAAGCCACTAACCTTGGGGTTTTGAACCTGGGACATCAGTGTCCTAGGCCAATGCTCTATCCACTGTGCTACCACTGGTCAGGCCTAAACCTAATCTACAAAGTCCTTATGATTGTCCCCAAAGCCATTACCTCCTGGATTGTTTATGGTGAAAAAATATTTTCTTCGCCATGTTCACTAATTAAGAGAGAATACCCACTCCCTCTGCATTTAATAATAAAATAAATAATGTACTTGCGTACAAAGCAACATGCTGACAATCTGAGGAGAAAATGGCTGCACATATCCAACTATAATTGTTACAAGGACCATAAATATCAGGGAGACATACCATGTGAGTTTTGAAAAGGGGTTGCCTGAAAAGCTTCACAGAGAAACACTTGAGGTAGGCCCCAAAACTTTGGATATGCTAGGAAAGGGGCATTTTATGCTGAATGGATAGGACATGCAAGAGGTAGAGGAATTTGAAAATTGTGGAAAGAGCTCAGTTTCGCTGGATGATAGCAGTGAATGAAGGAGAGTTGTGGGGAGAAGAAATTGAACCAGATCACAGAAGGCCTTCAATACCATGTAAAGGATTTGAATTTGATTTGGTAGAAAAGTCAGCACAGTTTCCAAGGACAAACCACGTTTTATTATGTATGGCAACAGTTTAGGAAAAGTAAGGCGTGAGACAGAGGCAGTAAGAATGGAAAAGAGGTGGACTTAGAGACATTTTAGAAATAGAAATGAAAGGTTGTAGTGACTTGGATATGGGGAACTACTGAGCAAGAGAAGTCTGAAGACAACGGCTAAGGCCCCCAGTCTCGGGTTACTCGCATGTACACACCTTTGTAAAGAACTATTTCTTTGTCTAGAAACCCTTACCCCTCCTGCTCGATGTCCAGTCCTAAATACCCCTTAAAGACCCATCATATACCACACCACCTCTAAAATCTTCCTCTGAGCTTTTCCATTCCTCTATAACAGCTGAGAATCTCATCTCTTTATCTGAACATAGCATTTTGTGTCTGAACTGAGATTTACAACACTTTGCATTGAAGCATTTACATGTTTGCCAGCCTCAAACCTGCTTTTATATAAGTTGTGCCATCAGCCCCTAAGAAAAACTCATTAGGCACAGTGTGCATTATTGTTAACTTATATATGGGGACACTCAGGATGATTAATTTGAACCTAAATGCAAGGTGGGTTTTTCGTTTCAAGTTCATAATTGGTAACACTATGATATCCTGTCTCCATCTTCCCTATAAGATTACACAGTTCCTTGAAACAAGGTAATTACCAATCTTAAATAAAAAGAAACTAATTCAGATAAATTAGAAGTATAAATATATTTAAAGTAAACTGTTATATAAAGAATGGAATGGTATCTTTCAGGATAGGACTGCAACCTTTTAGTTCTAGCTATTGTTTGTTGGTAAAAACTATGTGTCTTTTAAGGAGAGTTGTGAAATTCCCTTAAAATCTTGGCAAAAGACTCACAAAATAAATATTTACCTGGTGTATTGCCAGACCCATGCAGGCCAAGGTTTTCTCAGGTGCATCCCTTAATTCATTTGCTATATTTGGTATCAATTCAACTACTGTGTCGTCTTTTGTCAATTCTTTAAAATCCACCAAAATACTTCCCTTTCTTTCTATTTCGTCCTATAAAATATGATGGTATGAAAACAATGATTGCTTTTACAGAGCTGATTATAGCTGAGCATTCCACTACACACTTTGCAAAAGCGTGTAATGTGTACATGGTGATAGTAAGTACTATATATTTTGTGGCCAAGCATGGTTCTAATATTTAAAATATATTAATTTATTACTTGTGCCTCTAAACAACCCTTGTGGTGGGTATTAATAATACTATCATCCCCAACTGATAGATGAAAAAAATGGAGGCACAGAGAAGGTAAGTCATTCAACAAAGTCCACAATGCAGGTAAGTGGCAGGGCTGGGAGCTGGACCAAGGCAATCTGGCTCTGGTGTCTATGATCAACCAATAGTGTTCAGTTAGCTGACACAAAAAAAATTGGACTAGTAGCTTTTTGTTATATAAGAATTTCCCTGGCCGGTTGGCTCAGTGGTAGAGCGTTGGCCTGGCGTGCAGAAGTCTCGGGTTCGATTCCCGGCCAGGGAACACAGAAGCGCCCATCTGCTTCTCCACCCCTCCCCCTCTCCTTCCTCTCTGTCTCTCTCTTCCTCTCTCGCAGCCAAGGCTCCACTGGAGCAAAGTTTGCCTGGGGGCTGAGGACGGCTCTATGGCCTCTGCCTCAGGTGCTAGAATGGCTCTGATTGTGGCAGAGCATCGCCCCCTGGTGGGCGTGCTGGGTGGATCCTGATAGGGCGCATGCGGGAGTCTGTCTGACTGCCTCCCTGTTTCCAACTTCAGAAAAATACAAAAAAAAAAAAAGAATCTTACCTTATCATATAAATCAATATGCCTTGTGAAAAAATTTTCAAATGCTTGAATCTTCTCAATAAAAGGAGAGTTATCACTGTAAGCTAATCAAACAAATATGGCATAAGCACCAATAATCACACCCATACAAGCATAATTTTCACAAGACAGAAGAAACCCTAAACACACAGTAGATAACTTTTCCCAATTGCTTTCCATTCAGATTACATTTAGATAAGAAATGGTATGGAGGCCCTGACTGGTTAGCTCAGTTGGTTAGAGCATCATCCCAAAACACCAAGGTTGCAGGTTCAATCCTCAGTCAGGGCACATACAGGAAGTGACTAATGAGTGCACAGCTAAGTGAAACAACAAATGAATGCTTTTTTCTCTCTCCGTACCCCTTCCTCTGTCTCTCTAAAATCAATCAATGTTTGAAAAGTGGTATAGATTATGTACTTAAGATTCTAAAACAAATATATATAATCTTACACAATCTGAAATGCAGACAAGAAGTGGCTTCCTAAAAGCACAAATATTTATGTCAGATCCATATTAGACGTATGGGATGAGCACTTCATAAGTTATATAAATGTCAAATCACCATGCTGTACATCTGAAACTAATACAGTGTGTCCATAAAGTCATGGTGCACTTTTGACCGGTCACAGGAAAGCAACAAAAGACAATAGAAATGTGAAATCTGCACCAAATAAAAGGAAACCTCTCCCAGTTTCATACCTATTCAGTGCAGTTCGATGTGGGCTCATGCACAGATTTTTTAGGGCTCCTTAGGTAGCTATCCCGTATAGCCTCTACAGACTCGTCACTGACTGATGGCCTACCAGAACGGGGTTTCTCCACCAAACTGCCGGTTTCCTTCAACTGCTTATCCCAGCGAGTAATGTTATTCCTATGTGGTGACACTTCGTTATAAATGTGCCAATATTCACGTTGCACTTTGGTCATGGTTTCGAATTTAGTGAGCCACAGAACACACTGAACTTTCCTTTGTACCATCCACATCTCGACTGGCATGACTGTGGGCTGCTCCGCTGTATACACAGAGTTATGTCATCATCTGCACATGCACACATGCTGCCACATCTCCTACAGAAACTGGGAGAGTTTTCCTTTTATTTGGTACAGATTTCACATTTCTATCATCTTTTGTTGCTTTTCTGTGACTGGTCAAAAGTGCACCATGACTTTACGGACACACTATATATTATTATATGTCAACCGTAATTGAAAAAATAAAAAAAATAAAAAAAGTAAAAGCACCACTATCTGGAAATCTTTGTATTAAAATTTTGACACCCAATAGGAATATTACTTCAAATAGCTTATGTAATAAAGCTTAAAATAAAAATTATAATACAGGCACAGGGAGAGCTGAAGACAGTCTTTACAAAGTAAATTCTACTAGTCTAAACTGTTACCTGTCAAATCCCTTTCTGAGATCAGGGAGTAGACAGCCTACCACTTGACTTGGTCCCAAAACTGTAAAGCTAACATTTTGGAATTGTCTCTCACACAGAAACAGTACAATAAAGTAGTTTGAAACATACCTGTCTATATAATAGAAAAAAAAACCCTCAATACAAAAACAGTCATAAAGCATTTGCTTCATTCACAAAATGAAGACTGAGTGCCCGGTACGGAGCAAGATCCTTGTCCTTAATCACTGCACAGTCTAGTGCAGGGCTTCTCAACCTGTCATCTCACGCACACATAAACTAACTTACTGGAGTTCTGCACACACCAAAACAATATACTTTTGGCTGATCTGACAAAAAAAAAATAGGTATAGTTTTGACTCATTCACACAGGATAGCTGTTGTGTTGGCGTTGTCTTTTATTTTTTAATCTAAGGGAAAAGAGGTTAGTACCCCTGGCTAAATAGTCAGATATTGCATGTTTTAAAAATTCCTGTGGCACACCTCAATGTTACCTTTTTGCTCTTTTAGTCTTCCATCTTTATAACCAATTGCCTGTATTAACCCTTTTGAAATAGCTAGTGTGATTTCTGTTCTCCTGACTGACATAAAACCTAAGCATAATGCTCTTGAAACATAAACATGGTTTAATTGTTTTGGTGAACTAATATTAAAGAAGGGGGTATATATCAGTAAGTATAAATTATAGTAATATGAGATGTAGCATCCAAAGACAAGTTAAGTAACTATGATTATGGTACTTTTTGCACTATTAATTCTACCTTCGGAGAGATAAAGCTTCCAGCCTTTATATGGTATGAACTGATCCAATGTTGACTGTAGTAGCAAAGACGGTGAGGTTTGTTCTGAAAACAAAACAGAAGACTAGGTTAGTAGAAACAGAGCAAATATTTTTTCCCCAATTCCCTTGTCCTACCAACAATGAAAACATGATATGATATTAACAGAGTATCTAAATTACAGGCTTCAGTAAGAATTCTGGATCCTAACATTCAAATACTACCTTAAAGAATTAATATCAATAAAAGACTGAAATCTGAGCTAAACTGCTTTGTATGCCAAGCATGAATAGATTCCTTCTTAAAAAAAAACAGAAAAACCTGAACAATCACTGACTCCCCTACCAGAAGCACTTTTTCCTATGGCTTTAGGCAGGTCAGGTCTGTGTCCTCTTTCTCTCCATAAGCTCCCACCACCTCTTCCTCTTTTCCAGCTTTGAAATCTTCCTCGTCCAAAACTTCTGCCTCTATACTCTCCATTCATGTCTTCTAAAAGATAAGAGTTTAAGAAAATCTTCGTCAAAATTATAGGGGAAATAGTGCTCCTAAAAATGCATTAACTAGTACATAAAGTGAAAAATAATATATACTAGTCAACAGTCTTGCAACATTGTACACCATGATATAACCCTGTTACTCGTTTAACCTCCAGTTACTCTTCTGATCACCATCTCTTTCTAAGGCATACCATAGTTGTGTAACCAAGTATACTGTATGCTCATGAGATAAAATTAAGAAAAAGGTATTGTATCTGCTTTCAAGGAGCTCCCACAATAGGAATGAAAACAAGACAGATAATTAACTCTATGATAACTTGTTTGCAGGGTTCTGAGATTTATTACAGGGCGGCACTGGCTGAACACATACCTGACCGGTGAGACACTAGGAATACATCATCATAGCTCCTTCTGTGTAGTCAGTCCTGCAGTGTCATACCCACTTTTATCAGAGATACGAGGATATTCTTACATAGGCATCTAAGGTGGACCTTTCTGGGGAAGCATAGGAGTGGAATAGGGTACATACATACATGTTTCAACCTTTCTTTCTCCATAGGGGCCAAAATGGGAAATGTTAATTTTCCAGAAGACTTCTGTAACTGTCTTAAAAGACAATGAATCAAGATTAATTCTAGGTCACCATTGATTAGATAGGTTATTTGCAGTTTTTAGATAAGTATGTTGAAATGCAATTTTTTTGGGAAGCTTATCTTTGTTTGTTAATGTTATAATTTTTCACAAATTATCCCTTCACATTTTTCTATTTTGTACATAGCAAGATATTCATTTTTATTAAACTTAAACTGATATAGTTCCTCGCTGAGTATCAATAAATTGAAATATAAGTGATCTTTAAAAATGGTTTTTAAGGCCCTGGCTGGTTGGCTCAGCGGTAGAGCGTCGGCCTGGCGTGCGGGGGACCCGGGTTTGATTCCTGGCCAGGGCACATAGGAGAAGCGCCCATTTGCTTCTCCATCCCCACCTCCTCCTTCCTCTCTGTCTCTCTCTTCCCCTCCCGCAGCCAAGGCTCCATTGGAGCAAAGATGGCCCGGGCACTGAGGATGGCTCCTCTGCCTCTGCCCCAGGCTCCTTGGCCTTTGGTTGCGGCAGAGCGACCCCCCGGAGGGGCAGAGCATCGCCCCCTGGTGGGCAGAGCGTCGCCCCTGGTGGGCGTGCCGGGTGGATCCCGGTCGGGCGCATGCGGGAGTCTGTCTGACTGTCTCTCCCCGTTTCCAGCTTCAGAAAAATACAAAAAAAAAAAAAAAAAAAGGTTTTTAAAATAATCCATATAAGTGGAGCACAGGGCATTAGGATACTGAAATCATTTTCTCTGATACTGTAATGGTGGATATATGACATTATGCATTTGTCAAAACTCATGGAACTGTACAATACATAGAGTGAACTCTAATGTAAACCACTGACTTTAGCTAACAATAATGTACTGAATTTGGTCCATTGACTGCAATACATTTATCAGACCAATGCAAGATATGGGGAGGAGAGATGAGTATGGGAATTCTTTGCATTTTGTGCAATTTTTCTGTGAACCTAAAACTGTTCTTCAAAAAATTATTTTAAAATAGTTCAAATTCTGAATATAAAAACAATATTTCTATACACAGTAGTGCAACTCACTAAAGAGCATGTACCCGCATGTTTCTTTAAAGGGATTTAAGCAGTAAGTGAATAACTAAACAAGTTCACGTTGTTAGGGAAAAGGAGGACTTTGATAATTGTCTTGACACATCACCTGTTAAGAAACTGAAGCCCTGCCTGACCAGGCGGTTGGCGCAGTGGATACAGCGTCGGATTGGGATGCGGACGACCCAGGTTCCAGACCCGAGGTCACCAGCTTGAGCGCGGGCTCATCCGGCTTGAGCACAAAATTCACCAGCTTGGACCCAAGGTCGCTGGCTCAAGCAAGGGGTCACTCAGTCTGCTGAAGGCCCGTGGTCAAGGCACATATGAGAAAGCAGTCAATGAACAAATAAGATGTCGCAACGAAAAACTCATGATTGACACTTCTCATCTCTCTCTCTCCATTCCTGTCTGTCCCTATCTGTCCCTCTCTCTGATTCTCTGTCCCTGTTTAAAAAAACAAACAAACAAACAAAAAAAAACACTGAAGCCCAAAGACACTGATCAAAATCGAAGTTGTTTGGTGGCAGTACTGAGCTGAAAAATGTCTTCAGACTCCCCAGCTGAAGCGCTCTTTCGACAACGCTACGTGCCATATCTTAAGATAGTAAGATGAAAATAACTAGTAAAAATTTCAACATAAATATAAGAAGCAGGGCTGAAAGTGAGCAAAGGAGCCATCCGTGGGCCTGTCGTGTTTCGTTAAATATCTTACTTCACTTACGTCTCTCCTCAGGCTAAGTTCTTACTAGCAAAAGACAGATTCCAAAGCTTTCCTACCTCCCGCCCAGCCGGCTCTCCCTTCCTCTCGGGGAGAAGCACGCCGGGGCTCAGAAAAGAGTCCGAGGTCCTCAGGTGACCCCTGCCCAAGTCTCGCAGTTCCCTTCAGCTGCTGCTCTTCTGATGTCCCCGCACGGGGCCGAGTCCCATCTGTCGGTGTAGCTCAGGGACCTCAGTTTACCGCGGAAAAACGTGCAACACTTCAAACTAAGGTTAAGCCTCCCTACAAATTCTTTTTTGGCGCTGCCGTGACGCAACTTCCGTCCAAGCTGGGCGAGACCGGAGGGGCGGGACGGAGTGCAGCCAATCAGAGAGTTCGGCCAGACGGAAGACTGGAGGCTCCGGAAGCTGTCCCGAGGCTCGGACCAGAAAGCGGAAGCGGTGCTCAGCACGTGGGGGCGGTGCCGGTCGGGGCGTTCTGAGTCCTTTCGGTTTGTGGGAACTGAAGTTGGCTACAGCCACCGCTCAGGACGAGGGGCGGAACGCAGGGAGCTGGAGAGAGGCTGCGGAATCGGGACGCCCGCTGATCGTCATGGAGGGCTCAGGGGAGCAGCTGGGCCCACAGCCACAGCATCCCGGGGACCACCGCATCCGTGACGGCGACTTCGTGGTGCTGAAACGGGAAGATGTATTCAAAGCAGTGCAAGTTCAGCGGAGAAAGTGAGTTCGATCGCCGATCTTAAGGGTCAGACGCCCCATCTTCTAGATATCCTTTCTTTCAGGTCTTCAACACATATCCCTCCCATCAGGGTCCCAATTCTTGGCTCTCTGGATCTCCAGCATTCTTCTCTAGTTATCTCCTCTTGGATTTTCCTACAGAGGCCTTTTCCCCCAGGATCCCATCTTCGCCTTCGGGGTCTCTCCTACCCCTCCTGTCCTTTTGCAGAGTCCCCCTTCCATGATTTCATACCTGGCCCTCTGCCTTCAGCATCCTCCCCAGACTTTCCGCAGAGTTCCTTACCCATTCTTGGCCCTCTAGTGCCTGGTTGTCCCCTCCTCTCCACACTCACCCACCCCCTGTCCTGGGTTCCTCCCCTTGCTTCTTGAGATATCTCCTGTTTTTTTCACAGAACCCAACCTTCACCTTCTGATCTCATGCCTGCCTCTCAGCCCTCCACCTCCACATAGACCTTTCTTCCTCCCTAATCCCTCAGCCAGGATTGATTCCACAAAATTGGAACCTCTCCGACCTTGTGTGGTCTTCTGGGCTCTTCTGGGTCTACCTGTTCACACTGAATAACTTACCACAGAATGTGATCATTCTAGGATTCCAAATTTTACACCACGGATGCGAGGTTTGGAAAAATTAAATTGTCCAAAAGCAGTTTGCTCAAGGTCTCAGAACTTGAAATTGGATTTGGTTTGTGAACCTACCGATTAATTTTCATTCTGATTTAGTATTAGAAAAGAGGGAATTTTGGTAACTTGAGCAGGGATGGTGAGGTTGTTAAGTCCCAGTTCCTTATTAATAGTGAAATTGTATTGGAATGTTTTGCTTAATTATCTGAAACGTACAACCAAGCTTTCTTTTTAGTGGGGTTATAGTACTTTTGGCAAAGAAGTAAGTTCAATGCAGTGTCAAGAGAACATCTAGTGGATTGTATCTGATAAGTGCTTATCTGATAAGTGCTCAGTTCAGACAAATAAATTTACTTTGTGAATCAAACTGTTGACTGGTATTTAAGTGAAACAGGTGTCATGGGGCCGTGAGTTGGACAACCTGTCAGTGCTATTTGGAGTCAGACCAGTGCCTCAGAAGAGGAATGTTTGTCCTTGTTTCTTTTTCCAAATTCAGTGTTTTTGTGGCATCTTTATTTATGTTGTGTCTCTGTGCCAACCCGATTCTCTCCAGTTCATTTGTCAGTTCCCGTTCAGAGTGAATGCTGTAGTTTACCCTTTGTGTAGACCAGTTTGGAAATAACTAGAGTTGTAGACTGAACATATCTTTTCTATATGGAATGCAAATGAGGTTCAGCTAATTGATTGTATTTTCTTCCCCAGAAAAGTAACTTTTGAAAAACAGTGGTTCTATCTGGATAACGTCATTGGCCATAGTTACGGAACCACATTTGAAGTGACCAGTGGAGGAAGTCTTCAGCCTCTGAAGAAAAAGGAAGAGACTACTTCAGGTGCACTACTTTGCGTGTATGAAATAGGTGCTCTCCAGCTGGCTAGTCGGAAACCTGCCAACCCCGGTGAATTCTGAAGTGCTAGCCAGCCTGTCTCCAAGGAGACCTAAACTCATAATCTAAGAGCTGTAGCTTGGTGGAATGAGGCAAGATCTACCTTTGGCTTTGAGATACTTGGATTCTCCAGCCCATCATTAGCTGACTCTGACCCTGGGCCAGACATTTAATCCCATGAATGCTTGCGGCTTCAGTGTAGAAACTAACGCAGAGCCCTTTCAGTGCCCTGAAGCTGAGTAACAGGTTTGTGATAGTTAATGTATTGGGTGAAGGATACGAGGTCTGGCTTTAATTCAGCTGGCTAGGTTTAAGTAGCAGTTTCATTACTTAACTTGTAACCTTGCACAAATTATTCGATTTCTCTAAGTTTATATCCTCATCTGTAAAATGGGGCCATAAACATTTAATGCCTGGGCTATAGCGATTATTCAGTCTTATGACACATAGCAAGTTCTTAGTAATGCCTTACTTATAGTTAAGGCCCCGTGATTTTAGCTGTTGCATTCAATCTTATAACACATAGAAAGTCCTTACTAGTGTCTTGCTTATAGTGAAGGCCCATAATTTTAGGTGTTATTATTAAAGTTAAGTACTTAAATATTCGTTCAAATAAATGTGCTTAAAAATATCTTATTAGTAAAATCAGTATCCTTAAGTAATTATTAAAATTAAATAATTAAAATACTATTTAAGTTCTGGTTCAAACCAGTTAGTTAAATACTTTTAAATTAACATTCATATTTTTTAAGTTCCACATATGTTCCAGGATGGTTAGTCATTGTGATTATAGCAGTTAATGAGATGCTGATGCATGCTCTGAAGGTGAAAAGACAAGGGCGTGTGTTGGAGGCTGATTGGACCAGGCAAGCCTTGGCTGTGATGAGTGAGCTCAGCCCTGAGTGATGGAGAGGATCCAGCCACTCACATCTGTCATAAGAGCATTGCAGGCAGAGGGAGCAGCAAGTACCAACAGCCAGCCCTGCAAATGGGGCCGTGCCTAGGGGCTTAGGAACAGAAAGAAGGGCAGTATAGTTAAGTATAGGAGTCAGGAAATGGGGCCAGAAAAAGTAGCCAGAGGCCAGATCATGCATAACCTTGCTGGTTGTCTTTGGATTGTATTCAGAGCTATAGGAAGCCTCTGTGTGGTTTCTTGCATCAGAATAGAGGAGCCAGTTTGCGTTTTAAAGAGAACTCTGGTGTCCAGGTGATTGTAAGGGGCAAGAGTAGGAGTGGGAAGAATTAGAGTGGTACTGGCCTGGGCTGGAACATGGAAGGCCACATTTGCATGTACATT